>NC_134580.1:125255364-126494114 GCF_037038515.1 Microtus pennsylvanicus | reverse complement strand
TGTTATGTACATCGGACAAAGCCTGTTCCTGATTATGTCTTGTACCTGGATAAACAATGAAGTCAACTCTGTGTCATCTGGTATAAATTCAGCTGTCTCAATATGCAAGATAACTCTTTCTGCATATTGTGAATCTGTAACTATATTAAGAGGTTCTTTAAAATCCCTTAGCACCATAAGAATGGCATATAATTCTGCCTTCTGGACAGAATTATAAGGGCTTTGTTCCACCTTACTCAATTCATCTGACTTGTAACCTGCTTTCCCTGATTTATTTGCATCAGTATAGAAAGTACGGGCTCCAGTTATTGGAGCATCACGTACAATTCTAGGAAGAATCCAAGAAGTTCTTTTTATGAGGTTAAGTCTACCACTTTTGGGATAGTTGCTATTAATTTCTCCCAAAAAATTAGCACAAGCTCTTTGCCACAGTTCATTGTCTTCCCATAACTTTTTTATTTCTTCAGTAGTAAAAGGCACTATAATTTCTGCTGGGTCTATACCTGCTAGTTGACGAAGTCTCAGCTTACCTTTTATAATTAATTCAGAGACTTTTTCCACATAAGTTTTTAATTTTTTACTTGGTTTATTAGGTATAAATATCCACTCTAAAATAATATCTTCCCTCTGCATTAGAATCCCTGTAGGAGAAATTCTGGAAGGCAATATGACTAGGATGCAGCTAAGATTTGGGTTCACCCTATCCACATGTGCCTCCTGTAATTTTTCCTCTATCATTGTCAGTTCCTTTTCTGCTTCAGCTGTCAGTTCTCTTGGACTATTCAAATCTTTATCACCATCTAAGGTTTTGTTTAAATGAACTATTAGATCAGGTGTTATCCCAACAGCTGGTCGTAGACTGGAAATGTCTCCTAACAATCTTTGGAAGTCATTAAGAGTCTTTAAGCGGTCTCTCCTAATTTGTGCCTTTTGCGTTTTAATTTTCTCTAACCCTATTCTGTAACCTAGGTAATTAATAGAGTTTCCTCTTTGAATCTTTTCAGGGGCAATTTGTAATCCCCACCTAGGCAAGACTTTCTTTACTTCTTCAAACATCCTTTCTAAAGTATCTTTATTTGAATCAGATAACAAGATGTCATCCATGTAATGATAAATGATGGACTTGGGGAATTGTTTACGAATTATTTCCAATGGCTTACTTACAAAATATTGGCACAGTGTAGGACTATTGAGCATACCCTGTGGGAGGACAGTCCACTGATATCTCTTATTAGGCTGAGAATTATTATAAGTAGGCACTGTGAAGGCAAATTTTTCTCTATCCTTTTCTTGTAACGGTATAGTGAAAAAACAATCTTTCAAATCAATAACTATAAGAGGCCATCCTTTTGGTAACAGAGAAGGCAAAGGAATTCCAGACTGTAGTGGGCCCATAGGTTGAATTACTTTGTTGACAGCTCTTAGATCTGTCACCATTCTCCATTTACCAGATTTCTTTTTTACAACAAACACAGGAGAATTCCAAGGGCTGGTTGATTCTTCAATATGGTGAGCATCTAGTTGCTCTTGCACCAGCTGTTCCAATGCCTGTAGTTTATCTTCAGCTAGAGGCCACTGTTTGATCCATATCGGCTTCTCAGTTAGCCATTTTAAAGGTAGGGCTGTTGGTACCTCTAAAGGTTTGGTATTTGCTGTATGTTCTTGTACAGCCTGAATGGCTGGTGACCTTTTTCCATAATATCTCATCATATCCTTCCCCGAATTATGAATTCCTGGAAATACAGGAATGTTAATCTGGGTATTCCATTGCTGTAGCAGGTCACGGCCCCATAAATTTATGGCAATATTGGCTATATATGGCCTTAGTCTTCCTATTTGCCCTTCGGGCCCTATGCATTCAACCCATCTTGTGCTTTGTTTTACACGAGATAGGGTTCCAATTCCTAGGAACTGAACATCTACCTCTTGAAGAGGCCAATTCGGATGCCAAGATTCTGGGGTAATGATACTTACATCCGCACCTGTGTCTAATAAGCCTTCAATAAAAGTGCCATTTATACAGACTCTTAGCTTTGGTCTTTGATCATTAATAGAAGTCTGCCAAAATATACGTTTACTCTGTCCTACTGGGTTTTTTGACTCATCCTCCACACGTAATTCATCATTTAGACCAGTATTACTTTTTACAGCAGAAATTGGAGCTTTTAATTTTCTTGGTGAGGCACGTTCTCCACTGTGACTGGGAATGACTGGGCCACTGTTGGCTTGGGGGCCTGCGAGAGGCCCCCCATGGAGTTTCCCGATGATATCGGATTGCCCCGTCTATCTGTTGTTGACCTACATTCGTTGGACCAATGCCTGCCTTTACCACATCTCCTACATATACCTGAAGGCCGAGGTCTCCTATTTTTGTCATTCCCAGAAGAGATATTATTCCTAGAAATTCTTTGCCTGCAATCCCTTTGTAAATGTCCTAATTTACCACAATTAAAACACCTGGCAGTTTGATGTCTCCTCATTGCTTTGGAAATCACTTCTCCTACCCAAGATTCATCATTATAGCTAAACGTCTCAACATTCATCGTATGCTGAATCCATTCATCCATAGGTGCTGATCTAGACTTTAAAGGCCCAATTATCTTTTTGCATTCTATGTTTGCATTCTCAAAAGCTAGAGATTCAAGAAGTATTCATCTAGATTCTGGGTCTGTTACCCCTATGTCCAGAGCCTTAATCAATCTTTGCAAAAAGTCAATAAAGGGTTCTCTCTGTCCCTGCCTAATTCTGGTATATGATTCAACCCTTTTTGCTGGATCTTGTATCCTATTCAAAGCATTTAAAGCTGCTTGGTGACATAGACACAGTACTTCATCGTCATAAAGAGCTTGGACCTGTGGATCAGCATATTCTCCTGCACCAAGAATTTGATCTTGGGAAACCTCAATACCTTTTGCTCTTCCTTGCTGTTCCATATGTTTGAATTCTTCTCTGAAATAAATTCCAAACATCAAGGAAGGTCCCTTATCTAAAACTGCAGACACTAACTGATGGAAATCATGGGGGATAGCTCTAGCATTAGAAGCCCAAGTCTTTATCATTTCCTTTACATATGCATTGTGCAAGCCAAAATTAACAACAGCTTGCTTAATTTCTTTCAGATCATTCATTGCTATTGGTGTCCATCTAGCTTCTCTGACTCCCTTTGAGCCTTTAGAAGTTGACGCTTTGTCAGAATTAAGTACAGGGTATGTCGCTAGAACCCTGGGTAAGCCAGTTCTAATAGCTGGTGGAGGCATTGTATCCTGTCCTTGTGCCTCCTTACTCTGTTCACCAGCTGCAATAATTTCTCCAATCTTTTCAAACCTTTTTATCATTGTCTCTCTTAAATCCTGAATCTCCTGACCTGTATATATTTCCAGTGATTTCACTGAGGTATCAATTTTTTGGTCCCCATTCTGCACCTGTGATTCCAAAGCTTTAATTTTTTCCTTCAAAGATAACATGTCCTCCTTAAACTTTTCTTGTATATCATGTAGATTCCCATCTTGGAGGTACATTCTGTCTGTTACCTTATCAAAACTTTGTGATAAACTCTGAAGGTCAAATTCAACAGCCTGAACCCTTTCAGGTAACTTTCTAATACCCTTGGATATGGAATCAATTTTGTCTGTCATAGTATCCACTTGTTCAGATAACTTCTGATTTTCAATAACTTTAATCCTGTCAATTAGTTGTTCATTATTAGTTCGTAAAGATTCTATCATTCTTAGGAGTGCCATATTCCTCTGTTCATTATTAGTTTGTAAAGATTCTATCATTCTTAGGAGTGCCATATTTTTCTGTTCATTATTAGTATGTAAAGATTCAATCATTCTTAGGAGTGCCATATTCTTCCTTAATGATAGAATATGGAAAAGAAAACTGAAGCCTAGTAACAAGCAAATTAAGGTATTCCCATACTCATATAAACCTTGTATGATGTAATTCATTGTATTAGTAAATATAAAATTACTAATCCATTGTATTAGTGAAAACAAAGCAGTAAAATTTGCGTTAGAAACGAAAATTGCCATATTACCTATTGTCCAGCAGGTGGCGCTGTTGCAGAATCGCGATGAAGACATGGTCCTGTTTCAGTGCCTTAGTAGATGTTAAAAATTGGAAAACGCAAGTTTCTCAACAAAGTAAATGTAATTAAATCAATTCCAGAGACGGAACCAGAAACCCAGAATCCAGGGGTAGAGAAGAGCAATCTGGAAGCTGCTTATGCCTCCACGTGACAGAGTCACCCTGAGGGGTTGCAGCTTTCAGCAACCGCGTGCTCTGGTTCGCGCCACTTTAAGAGCTGTGCTTGAAAGAGAGATTTAAAAACAATTCAGAAAAGAGCAAACCACGGGAGGCCAAGGCCGCCGCTGCAAGGCACAGGCAGTGGCTGAGGAAGCAAGGGCTCCCGCCAAGCCGAACTTGCGGCCGCCAAGCCGAACTTGCGGCCGCCAAGCCGAACTTCCGGCTGCCAAGCCGAACTCGCGGCTGCAAGCGGGAGAGGTTCTAAAACCAAACGTTGGGTGCCAAATGAAGGCGTAAGTCACAAACAATGCCACAGCAATTTGGGATTATGATTAATAGGGTGATATTTATTTAAAGGGGAAAAACTTACAGATCACTGTCCCAGGCAACAGCCCTCTACGCGACCAGGAGTCTTGTCGCCGGCGGAGCAGGAAGTGAAGAGAGAGAGGAGAGGGAAGTGGCCGTTTTTTTAAAGGGAGAGAGACCACGCCCCAAGGGGCTGGTATCTCAGCGGTGATAGGCTGGAGGAGTGGGAGGACCTCCCGCAACACCTTCCCCTATTGCTTTACCGCGGACATCACACAGCTGTGTCCATGAGACCCTTCTATTGCTTTACCGCGGACATCACACAGCTGTGTCCGTGAGACCCTTCCCCTATTGCTTTACCGCGGACATCACACAGCTGTGTCCCAAAGGCTCTGGCTGTGTGCCCCGTGACACTCATAATTGGGGTCAAGGACCTTTCTCAAGAATTGGCTTTAGTGACTCCACAATGCCAAGTGAAGTCACTGCCTTGTGGTGTTGCTGTTATCACTGTCCTGAGATAACATAGCCTGGAGGTGGAATTTGGAGGACACAGGACAGACGAGAGCTGTCCTGTCTTAGGGCTACAGTGGTTACATTGCCAAGCACATTGGAGGCAGATTTGCTTTCCCAGTTGCTGTCCAGTCTGTATTGCTTCCAGGTGCCCACATCTTTCTGCTTTGCATTTACAGTTTGAGGAGAGCCCAGAGAAGAAGTCCAGTGAGTGGCCCCTCTGTCTACCCTGGAGCTCCTTGGTACTCAGTCAGGGTTCCCTGGGAATGAAGGCTCTGAGACCCGGCTGCCAGCCCATTCTGGGTCTGCCCTCTGCCCTGTCCCTGTGCACCTTGCAGCTCAAGCTCCGCTGGTGGCTTTCCCAAGTTGCCAGTGTCCTGCAGCTCTTGGTTGCCTCCTCCTTCTCCCAGGGCCCCACACAGCCTGTCTATCCCCACCCAGACCCCCCTCATCTAGCTCCGCTGGTGGCTTTCCCAAGGTGCCAGTGTCCTGCAGCTCTTGGTTGCCTCCTCCTTCTCCCAGGGCCCCACACAGCCTGTCTATCCCCACCCAGACCCCCCTCATCTAGCTCCGCTGGTGGCTTTCCCAAGGTGCCAGTGTCCTGCAGCTCTTGGTTGCCTCCTCCTTCTCCCAGGGCCCCACACAGCCTGTCTATCCCCACCCAGACCCCCCTCATCTAGGCTCCATCTGTCTCCAGTGCACGGCTTTGAGGGGTCCCAACATTTACCCTACTCTGTGTTGAGCCTGCTCCCCATATGTTAGCCTTCATGGCAGCAGAGACCATGGGTGGAGGCTCTGTTCCTTCACAAATGCCTCCTCTCTGTTCTCTGGGTACTGTTACCCTGTTGATGACCAGGTCTGGGCCAGGCGCGTAGGTCTTCAGCACAGATGTGCCTACAGCTTATCACTATGTGAAGCCTCCCGAGGCTAAATTCACAGGCTGCCCACATTCCTGGGTTCCTATAAACAGTGGCATACACAGCATTGCTTGAAGATGATCAGCTTTTTATTTATGACAAACCATTCTCATCAGCAGTGGTCTGATGCTAATGGTAGACAAGAGATGGCTACTGAATCTGTTCAGTCAGGTGTCAGAAAGCCCCCACACTTCTGCCTTGTTGACGGTCTCCTTTGCTCTACCCATGCTCCAGTGATGCCATCAAAGCAGCCTGTCCATGTCCACATCCTGACTCTGGGTGTGCAGCACCAGCAGAGTTGATTTTAGAAGAAAATGTGAATACAGTTAATCTGGCCAGGAGGGCACTGCATTCTCCCATCCTGGTCACCTGATGACCAGCCGGCTCTTCCATCTGCTCATTGGGAAGAAGGCCCTGCGGATTTAGGATGGCCAGGCTGGGGTGGAAAGTGAGGAGGAGGGGGCACACGTGTGTAAGTTTATCACAGCCCTGGTCTTGCTGAAGAGGCAGAAGTCAGTGGCAGCGGAGAACAGGGACATTGAAACTGTGGAGCCAGGGGATGACCCAGACTTCTGAGTAGCAGTGTAGAACCTGAAACAAACAAAGGGCTTATCTGAGAACCAGCTGCCAGAGACTCTGCCTGCCCAGGGCAGCTCTTTTGGTACCCCTTGTGCATGTCAGACAACTGGGAACTGTGACTGTGTGCGCGCGCACATATTCTGTGCTCAGGCAGCTTCCTCCATCCCCACCTTCAGTTTTTCTTAAAAATCTCCAAACCTACTAAAAGTTGGGGTGATTCAAGAGTGTATGTTTCTCACCTATAGTTATGAAATATTCTGTCTATCTGTCTGTCTATCTATCTATCTATCTATCTATCTATCTATCTATCTATCTATAGCTGTGTTGAAGTTTCCCACACAGCTCTTGCTTTTTCTCTGTAGAGATCACACGTAGTAATATAGCACATGAATTGTACGTATATATGATTAATATATATGTATATATCATATATAATGTTCTATGTATGTAGGTGTTATATATGATTTCCGAATTATTTGAAAACCTTACTTTCTGTAATCTCCCTATCCCTATTCAGAGTATTTCTTTGCAGAGGCCTCAGGAAGTGAAAGCCAGGTGGATTAGGTCATGCGAGTGGCGGGAGGATACTGCCTGTCAGCCCTGTGCCCCTTGAGAGAGTGCCTGCCCCTGCTATCGTGTGTTCATGGCTGGGAGGGAGCATCTCCTTGGGAATGAGGTGCGGAGGTGCCCTGCTAGTGAAGGGACCACAGCCCTGAAAGGTGAGTTGGGGGATGGGGACCAGGACTCGGTACACAGGCTCTTCTGTCTTACCCGCTTTAAGGCAGGATTGGTTTGGAAGTCACAGTTGTCCAGATGAGGGTGCACAGTCTTCCTGCATATAGTTCTCCTGATTTCCATATTCAGCATATATTTCAGGCCTTTCACCACCTGAAGAAACCGAAGACCCAAGAACTAGATTAGTTGGCTTAGAGTGCAAGGGGTATGGGTGGGAGGGGGGGTCACTGCCTCTCCAGCTGCTGAGGGTGGGGGGGTCACTGCCTTTCCAGCTGCTGAGGGGTGGGGGGTCACTGCCTCTCCAGCTGCTGAGGGGTGGGGGGGTCACTGCCTCTCCAGCTGCTGAGGGGTGGGGGGTCACTGCCTCTGCAGCTGCTGAGGGGTGGGGGGGTCACTGCCTCTCCAGCTGCTGAGGGGTGTGGGGGTCACTGCCTCTCCAGCTGCTGAGGGGTGGGGGGGGTCACTGCCTCTCCAGCTGCTGAGGGGTGGGGGGGTCACTGCCTCTCCAGCTGCTAAGGGGTGGGGGGGTCACTGCCTTTCCAGCTGCTGAGGGGTGGGGGGGGGTCACTGCCTTTCCAGCTGCTGAGGGGTGGGGGGTCACTGCCTCTGCAGCTGCTGAGGGGTGGGGGGGTCACTGCCTCTGCAGCTGCTGAGGGGTGGGGGGTCACTGCCTCTGCAGCTGCTGAGGGGTGGGGGGGTCACTGCCTCTCCAGCTGCTGAGGGGTGGGGGGGTCACTGCCTCTCCAGCTGCTGAGGGGTGGGGGGGTCACTGCCTCTCCAGCTGCTGAGGGGTGGGGGGGTCACTGCCTCTCCAGCTGCTGAGGGGTGGGGGGGTCACTGCCTCTCCAGCTGCTGAGGGGTGAGGTCAGGAGAGTGCTGTGGAGCTGGGCACGAGGGAGGCACGCTCAGGACTTGCCAGAGGAAGGCTGTAGATGAGCAGATCCAGACTTCAGCCATCCCCCTTCCTTGCCTGCTGGCAGTGCCTTAGAGCCCTGTCTTAGGTGGCTGCTTTCTGCCTGGAACTCTGCGTTCTGGAGAAACGCAAGGGTGGGGTTGCCACAGCCACAGGGAAAGACCTGCCCTCTCCCTCTTTTCTGTTATCTCAACCTATGTAACAGCCCCCAGTCACCTGCCGTGGTGTTTAAATGGGTGTCAAGCCTGCTCACTTCTCCACTCCTGAGGGAACTAATTATTTTGACCTTCTCCTCTTGGACACAGCCATGACTTAGTGCTTTTGTTGTTAGTGGTTTCTGTATGGTTGGAGGAAAGTCCCTGAACTTTTGGTCCCAGTCTTAAGCAAATAGTTTGTGAAATAGCCTCCAACATCACGAGGATACGAAGGAGAATGCTCATGTCTCTTGTGGGGGACCTTGGGCTCTTGGGCCCAGAGATCTCACTGTCTGAGGCTGGTCCTTGGATTGCTGATAATCCCTTTCTAATAGAACATTGCACTCTTAAAAAGTTTATAGTTGCCAAAAGAAGAGTATAGAAGCCACCCTGATGCCGTAACCCAGATCAAAAATGAATGCTGTAAAGCCATCCTCCTCCTCAGAGCAGCGCCTTTCTGTAGCCTTTCCCCTGCAGCTGCAGCACAGTCTTCTAAAGCCAGCTTGACATGTCAGCAGGGTCTGCACGGGGCCTTTATGTACAGCCAATGAGAGGTTGCCAGGCGTCTCCCTCCTGACGTTAACACCAGGTTTTGGGACACAAGGATTAGCAAGGCAGGCTGTCCCCTTTGGGGTACCCAGGGGAGGAAAGTTCGGAGTGGATATAATCAGTTACTAGGAAGGCTGACTTTGAGTGGTGAGTCTTGAGCAGGCCAGAGGAAGAGTGAGTTTGTGGGTCTGAGAAGAGAGTTGGCCCAGCTCTAGGAGGAAAATGAATGGATCCAGTGGGAAAACAGTACAAAGGCTTTGTGGACTATGAATGAGGGATAAAGACAGGAGATGGCCCAGCCCCTGGACCCTGGTGGGGCAGCTCCTATTAGTCCTGCTGTGCCCTCCCTGCTGGGCTATTGGCCTCTGCATACCCTTGTAGGGCCCTTATTACTCTGCTGCCATTTCATGTTGCTATTGATGGACTCTGGTGGTTTTACTAAGAAAAGGTCCCCAATGCTCAGCTCTGAGGGACACTGCCCCGATGCTGTAGGTAATGTGTTATGTGACCCAGTTTGCCAGAGCAGTCCTGAGGTGGCAGCTCTTGGTCCTCCGCACCTGTACCAGGGCCTTGCTGACCCGGGACTCCTTGAACAAGAAGATGTCGTTTGTGGAGTTGTTGAACTTTTCCACACTGTGCCTGGCTGCCTTAAGCACTTCTGAGTCATTGGTCTTTATTATTTTGGGAAATCCTGGCTTCACACTGGTGTTCAAATCTTTGCAACAAAAATCTGAAAGAAACAAACGAACCAGGAAAAGACATTGATGTCAGTGAAACACTAGATCATGGGTCATGTCTCATCCCCTGGTGGTACCCACTCCTCTCAGCGTTTTAGCCCTCGCTCCTCCTCCACCTTCACCTGTGTGCCTGCCTCCTGTTTACTCCGCCACCAGAATATTGTGTATACTCATTATGTTCTTTACCTGACGCTGAGGACAGACGCCATGGACTGTGAAATAGCATATATAGTTCCTGTCTCTAGTCTCTAGTTCCTGTCTCTAGTTACATGGCTTTTTCCAGAACCCAGGTTTATTCTCGACGTGGGTCCCCAGGCAGTAGAACTCCAGACAGGAAATGTGTTGATATGCCCAGACTGGGTTTTGAGGCTGGCTGTACTTCCCCTGGTGACCCTCTGCACTCTTCCACCTTCTCAGAGTGGCCTGCGTCTTTGTTTGCTTAGACACACCTGTGACCTCATTGCCTCTTGTGCACTGGCTCCCGGGGTACTGGTATACAGATCTACCTCCTGTTGAGGAAACCGTATCCCTTGAGTTTTGGGTCTAGAGTCTGGTTTGCTGTGGGTGTGAGGGGTGGTCAGCTGCTTTCTACCTAGACCTGTTTTCCGGCACCAAGGAGTCCATATTTGTGTGTAAAAAACTGGAGAATGGTATAAGGGATGTCTATGTTATGGCCAGGAGGAACTGGAATCCCAGTTCCCAGAGGCATGGAGCTAACGGGTCCTGAAGACCCACCTCACTGGAGACCCTGACTCATCCCTTGCCTAGCTCATTCATAGGATCAGTTCCCAGGATCCCAGCTGCCAGGGTGGCCCAAGTCACGGGGGCAGGGCTTGGCCAGGTGTTTGCATTCACCCACTTAGCTTCAGAGTCTGGGGTTTATCATCAGGAAAAGAATCAGTGAACCGGTTGACTCCCTACAACAAAAAGTGGCTTGTGGTTCTTAACGTCTTGAATTTGAGTTTCTCTTTTATTTTCAACTTTTTCTTCAGGGGTCAGGGGTGAGTTGCCCATGAAAATCAAAAAGGGCTGCTGAGATGGTTCAGTGGGTCAAGGTGCTTGCTGCGGAGCCTGCTGAGCTACATTTGATCCTGGCAGGAGAGAACCAACACTCGGGTCGTTCTCCGACCCCAGTAGTTATCCATATGTGCCCACACGTAAATAAATACGTGAATACAATTAAAACGCAATACAAACAAAAAGCCCAAGGCTAGCGGGGGATGGGATAGAGGGCCTTCATGGGTAAGCTTATCTTTTTAAGACTTTGCTGAGATACTAGTGTGTGGGTGGTTACAGCTGGATACACCAAGATGAAGGTGCTGGCTGTCGTGGCTGTTGTTATAGCAACTGTAGATCCCAGGTTCCCTTTGAAGACAAGATGCTCCTCCATCCCAGTGATTGAGTAGGTGGATGCTGAGGCCTAGTGGAAGTGGAGGGAGAAATGCCTTTTACCTTGGACGGTGGGTTAGGAATTAATACTGTAGGTCGATGACAGCTCAGGATCAGAAGGCAGGAGGGTCTGGGCCTCACTGGAAGCCTTCTGTGGAGCTTTGCGGGAAGGTTTCAGGATCTGAGGCCAGGGAAGAAGCCGGGCTTAATATTAAACATGGTCTTTAAAGCAGGCTGTTCATGTGTTCGCTAGAATCTTGATGCCCAGGGTGGGGGGAGAGGGAGCTGGTGAGGCCTGTTGGTCCTTCTCCAGTCACATCGAATATGAGAGGTGGAGGTAGCTCATGTCAGCAGGGAGGTCCTTCAGATGTCAGCGATCTGTCAGAACCTCGAGTGAAGCACTAGAGACGGTTTTTCCCATTGCTTATTAGGAGCCGAATGGGGGGAGCCGGGACAGAACGGCAAGCGTCACCTGCAGCCCGCTCTGTGCAGCCCACTACAGGTGGAGGGGAGGGTGGAAAAGCAGAAGAGTTGTGGCCTGTGGGACACAGGACTTTGGGGCATCCCATTTTGTGAGCAGGCAGGGTTTCCAGGAAAAGGCTCCCAAGCTAGAGACACAAGATTCAGTTACTGCTTGTTGCTGCCAGGCTTTCTAGGCATGGGCCATTAAAGCCCTTTATCCTTAAGAAAGAAGCATGTGTTAGTGTGCTCGTCCAGTAGGGCTTTGCAACTGGATCAAGTCTGTAGATTGCCCATAGCTGGATCCTGCAGTGTCCTCTGGACTGTCCCAGCATGCTCTCTGGCTGTTTATGATGTTCATAAAGTGGCCAAAGGAAGTCTGAGGACTGGGAGGGCTCTGCCTAGCTGCAGGTGAGTCACCCATGTAATGTACCTCTTAGGGTCCCCCACCCGTACCAGCAAACCCCCTCAAGTCTGTGTCTTTGCTATGAGTTCTGTGGCTCATTCTTATGCTTCGAAACCCTGAGCTGTGAGGGTGGGGTGGGCTTCTTTGGGGCAGTATTGCCGCCTCATGCATGGACACTGGAACTTCATAGGATTAATTTTGTCTTTATTAATGGGGACACAACCAGTGTTAGAATCCCGGCTGTTCTTATTGGCTCTGCTGACGTGTGCAAGCAACCTTTTTGAGCCTCCATGTTCCATCTGTAATAAGGCTGATGACGACACTGACCTCAGGGTAAGAATAAACGAGGCAGTTGGTATGAAGCAATAGAGCCGGTGTTATTCAGTACCATGTCAGGTACAATATGGCCACAGCAGGGATTTCTGAGGACAAAGGTAGTCACTGAAAATCCTAGCACACAGGCTGGGCCAGTAGTCTGCTCAGGCCCAGACCCAGCCTGCACCAGCTTGTAGAGCCTTCCGGGGGAATCTGTCATCCCCAGGCCTACTTATGCCCATAGCCCTTGCTCTGCGGAGCAGGTGGCGGCATGACTCTGAGATTCTGGCCTACACAAACAAACCTCCTACTGGAGGGGCATGGGATGAGGGAGAGGGTGAGCAGCAGCAGGGAACCTACTTCTTGGAAGAGGTGACACATTGAGAAAGAAGGCTCTCCAATCTCACCAACAGCCAGTGAATGTGGCAATTTCCTAAATTCTGAAGACTGGGGATACCTCCCTGGGCCCTGCATGTGGGTATGGACAGTTTAACTCCTGGGCACAGAACGAAGCCATGTGCTCAGATCAGACATAATCAGCCTCCCTGTTGCCCTTGCCTTGGGCTCATAGAAGGCTCTAGAATTTCACAGGAAGTAGGGAAGGTGGTGTGTGTGTGTGTGCACGCACGTGTGCCCATCTATAGTGATGACCATCAGCCAAGGTTCCCAGCTGTTTTGAGTCCTGAGAGAAGGGCCTGAGCGTACCCCATGTTGTGGCTGAGGCCCTTACTGGAAGTGTCAGGAAGGGTGGTACCCGTGGGTGAAGGTGGTATTCATTAACACAGCAGAGGCAAGGCCTGACCACAGACTTGCAAGCAAGGGTGGGTATGGTTGGGAGTACCCCAGGCCTCTGAGCACTTTTGAATGTTATCACGGAGCCATTTTTTTCTAAGACTCTCAGGTCAGAACCAGTTTACTGGTCACTTCAAAGGGCAGGCTGGACATTCAAGAATCCCCAGCTGGTAGGTAGGGGGCCTGTGGTGGTGTTCTCAGCTTCCAGTGTGAGGGTGGTGTTCATTTGGGTCTGGAGCGGAGAGGACAGAAGCGGATAGCCCAGAGAAGCTGCTGTGGGCAGGAGGAGTGGGGAGGACTCCTCTCTGCCTCACACCAGTGGGAAAGTAACTGGTAGAGACGGGGAACTGGCAGCTCTCAGATCTCTCCCCCAAAGGCTGCCCACCGGTATTACCGATCACACTGTAGATGTGGCGGCTCCATTCGGTGAGGTCCCAGAGGAGGCAAGCACAGCATTTTCCAAACACTGAGTATGAATAATGAAACCTGGGACAGGTGAGACAGCTGGCGCCAGTGCCCTCCCCAGACCTCGCTCATAGGCTGAGGGCTTTGTAGAATGAACGCCCAGATTCTGTCTGTCTCTCCCTGAACAACTGGGACAAAGGAACGGGGTGGCAGGAAGGGCTTCCTAGCAAGCGTGAAGGCTGCAGGGAGCAGGGCACAGGGAGGCAGGGTCTGCGGCCTGACCTATGCTTCATCTGTCTCTCCCACCAGTGCTGTTAACTACCTGTTTGTCAACCACCCCTTGCCTGCCATGCTTGTCCCTGTCTCAGAGCAGAAGCTGCCCCCTCCCATTCTTGTGCTATTTCCACAGAGACCGATTCACAGCAAACACATCGGGTCTTGGATTCTGAGGCTGTGCGCTCTACAGACACTCCACTGACTTCTTGACATCTGATTTGCTATGAAGGGGGGATCCCACATTCCTGGTGTCTCTTAGGGATTCCCTTTCACTGTGTGTTCCCAGAACCCTCCGCCTGATCCCCTATGACTAGACCTAGCCTACTTCAGACAGGAAGAATAACAGAAATCTTAGGCCTATGTGTGTGCTGTCCTCCTTTGGCGGGAGATGGTCAGCTATCAGCCTTCTTGTGCATTAAAGGCAGGGCCCCCAAACTTAATCTATATGCTGAATCTGCTTGCAGGGGTAGATACTATCCAGCTCTCTGTGGGCAAACAGACATTCATGGCCGGGCTAGCAAGTCAGCTAACTTGCTTGTGCCTCAGCTTCACAACACAGGCGGCCTCCACCCTCACTGGCCACCATCATGCTGACTGCGGGAAGGATGAGTGTCTTATTGGGGTCCCTGTAGGAAAGTCACAGACGGAGAGAAAAGCTTTCAGATACAGGCTGTTTGACCGAGACCCCTTACCTCTGCCTCTGTCTGTCTCTCTGGTGGGCCCTAGCCCAGAACAGAACAGAAGTTGTTCTCCCGATTCCTGCGGCTGCTGCTATGTTTAATCTCTCATATCTACTCAGCTTGGAAGTAGCTACTGCTGGGATCCACAGCCTCCTGCCTAGGGTCTTTCCCAGGACTCTAAGAGTGTCCTGGAAAAGTTGCGAGACTGGCAGGCTAGGGTCCCCATGCCTCCACTACTACACGATGCTCAAGACAGCACCCTGAGGTAGGACCAGATGACCCCTCTCTTACCTGGGGAGTGTGTCCCGTGGGAGTCGGAAGTCAGGCAGCAGAGGGCAAGTAGAATGGCCAGCCACATGGTTGACTGGGTGAACGGCAGCATGTGGTGGCCAAGGCTGACGGGGTAGACGTGCTTGGCAAGCAGAGCCCTAGGACCAAGGCAGGGTGGGATATATTTGATGGGGGCGTGGTTTCTTGTTGAATCATTTTAACCAGAAGCACTTCATCTCCAGGACTTGGGGCCACAAGAACAACCACTTCCTATAGAGAAGTTGCCAAGTTGTGATCGTTTGCAGGGGGAGGAGGAAGAGAAGTGAGACCCGTGAGCAAAGCACCCTCCCTCCTGCCGAGGGGGAGAGGGAGTTTTCCACCGCCCACCACACGCAGGAGATGCTGGTGTGAAGAACCCAGGGGATTTTTGGAAGCAGAATCATTTGACTCTCCTCTAAATTTACAGCCACCCCTGCCCCCTGCATCCTGTCCTTCTGAGTAGCCCTCCTCGAGAAACAAGAAACCCTGTTGCCCTTGGTATGAGCGGCTTCACCTGCAGGGAAGCTGTTCATACTTCCTGGAGTTCCCTAGGGGGAGCATTGGCATGTAGCTTCTGTACCTCTGACAGAAACCCTGCACCGTGTGAGCTGAGTTAGAGATCACGGCCCACTGTAGGCTCAAAACCATGCAAGGAGAGGAAATTGTGTGGACAAAGGTCTACTGGCCATGACTCTACTTCCTGCCCAGCCCGTGGTTTGGTGTAGGTGCCTGTAGCCAGCTGTCTAAATCTAAACCCAAGCTTTGCTTCGTGACACCTGCTGTCACTAGACTAGGAACCCATGTGCCTCAGTTACCTCCCGGGAAGCTGCTGGAGTATTGGGAGCCTTCTTAGTATAAAGCAGGGGCGGAGCAAGCTCTAACTGGTCTCAGTGTGCGGAGGCACATTCACCTCTCAGAGCTAGGTGAGAAAGGTAGCTTGGAAGGATGCCTGGGTCTCACTCCTGAGGAGGCCCATGGGCCTCTCAGACGGCCTGACATACAGATGTAATCAAATCCCGGGAGCTCAGGGGAAACTCTGCTCCAGGGGAGTCCTGCTGGGTTCTACTGAATTCCAAACAGAGCAGCCAGGATCTGTGGGACATGGACAAGCTATATAGTCTGAGGTCCCAATAGGTTTCTGGGTGCACTGAGGTTTGTTGTTTGGGGAGTTTGGTATTTCATGCTATGCATAGTGGGTGATGTTCAGTAAGTGGTGGCTGTAATGGCAGCCCCCGTGGCCTTTCCCTGTTGTTGGATACTGTTTGTTCGTTCCTGGCCACTCAGACCTGAAATAATCACACAGAAACTATATCATATGCACTACTCTTTGGCTAATAGCTTAAGCATATTTTTAGCTAGCTCTTACATCTTATATTAACCCATTTCTATTATATTTTACCATGAAGCTCGTGGCCTACAGGCAAGGTTCTGATTGGCAATTCACGTCTTTCTCCTCTGGCGGCTGCATTGCGTCTCCCTAACTTCACCTTCTTTGTCCTAGCATTCAGTTTAGTTTCCCCACCTAGCTCTATTCTGCTAAGTCACTGGCTGAAACAGCTTTGTTCATTAACCAATAAAGACAACACATATACAGAAGGACTTCCCACACCACTTCCCTGAATGGCTTTGAGATCCTCAGTTTTGGCTGCTAGGGTCTGGGACACAAGATCTCCAGTGTATATGGGATTCACTGCTAGTGCTAACCTCAGTTTCAAACATCCACTGCGGGGTTGTATATCGGAGCATAGTCCCAAAGGACAGGAGAGGGCTTTTGTATTTCTAGTAGTAACCAGAGCATCAGTGGTCTAAGTGGGAGCTGGCAGTAGATCAAGCAAGACTGGCTGCTTAGTCTTCACATTGCTGGACAGTGTGATGCAGTAAAAAGGACATATCCAGGGATTTGAGTTCCCAGCTCATGTGCTACATAAAGGACCAGAAAGCTTCTGTGGAGTCGTAGAGGAGAACTGTCTCCTGTAGCTGCAAAGCTAAGATTGCTAAAAAATCAAATACACAATCTCATTCTCCAGTTGTCTGGATTGAAGTTCCAGCCCTGCAGGAAGCTTTTGAAATGAGAACACTGATGTGAAAGAATGGGATCCTGTGGGTTGGGATGGAGGATATGGGAAGAGTCCAGTGGAGCAGGGGTAGTGAGTCCATGAATTCTGACGGGTCTTCTTTGCCAGTGAAAGAGGCGGTATTCTCAGTGGGCCAACACTGGGTACTGAGCCTGAATTAAGGTCAGCCTCTGTGAAGTCCCTGAGGTACCGGGCCTGTCCTTAGGTCAGCATGCAGATAGCATCCTGGGTACTAAGCTCATATTCTGGTCAGTGTGGGTCATCCCCTAGTTACTGGATCTACACATGCATAGGTTGCATAGTGCAAGTGACCCTGTAGGTTCAGGTCTTGTGGCACAGGGCCTGGAGTAGGCCAAAGTGTGAGGGTACCTCTTGGTTCTGGGCTTTAAGTAGACCAGCCTGTAATTACTGGATCCTGGGCCTTCAGTTGGAGGCAGTGTGCACATGGGCACCTGGGTATTGACTTTAAACTGAAAAGCATGCCCTTAAGGCAAGTCCAGTACCTATGGAGTCAGCTTCTTTGCTGAATTCAGTGCAGGTATCTTATTCTGAGAGTCGCTAGAAACCGAACCCTATGTTAGGCCCAGCATTCAGGGGTCAAGCTGCAAACTGACCACTAGAGTACTGACTGGTACTTGTTTAAGATATTCTACCTATGCAGTTCATTTAAAAATGTAAAGTGTTAGTTAGTCCTCTAAAGATATTGAGGATAATAAAGAAATATCATCTATAACAGTCAAATTTAGAGTCATGTTAGATGTATCTTCTAGACCATACAAATATATATTTTAGATAGATGGTCTTCAAACACTTTAAAGACCTACAGAATATGATATTTAAAATCTTTTGTTAACATAGGGCTTTTCACGACAATGAGATTGTTTGCTCCTGTCATCACTGATCTACTTCATAAAAGGATGAGCATTGAAGAAACTCCATATGGAGTTTACTTTCAATGAGGCAAAACTAGTCATTTGAACAAGAAATTGCTCTTGCCTTGAATGCTGACAGTTTGCTGTACAAACTGGACATGCAAGACAGAAAGAAAAATGACAAACTTTGCCAAGATAATGCAAGACAGTCCTTTGAAATTTCCGCTTTATAGAAAAGTCTGTCAGATATTCTAGGCCTGTAAGCCAAAGATTGGATGGCCCCAAATTACAGAGGAACTTTGGGTGACTGTCCAGGCAGCAAGATGTCTCTGTCATTTCTATAATTTTGGAATGACTTGTACTTTACTTCCTGTTTACTCAAGTAGTATTATATACTTCTAAGGTCCTTGATGAAGTTAAAGACTATATAGTTATGCCTTTGCATGGTTGTAAGAAAAGGTAAATTAGGTACAGAGCTTTGGACTCATCAAGATAGAATAAATAATGGAGTATTTTCTCCAAATATGCCAAATACAGAGGGCTGGGCATTGTAAATGCAATTCTTACCTGATACTTATTCTTATTGTTTATAGTTTTATTATGTTAGAGTAAAAATCTTTCCTTTTTCTTTAGACAAAAAGAGGGAAATGTTTTGGAATATTCCTTTAAACTCTGTGAAGATGTATCACTATGACTGATTTAATAAAAAGCTAAACAGCCAATAGTTAGGCAGGATTTTTGTGGCAGACATCATGCTGGGAAGAAGGGTGGAGAAGTCAGACTGATGCAGAACGAGTCAGACACACAAAATGGGACAGAGGTAAATGCTATGTGGTAGAACGTAGAGTAATAAAAATATAGGCTTATTTAAGTTATAAGATCTAGTTGGGAACAAGCCTAAGCTATTGGCTGAGCTTTTATAATTAATAAAAAGTCTCTGTGTGGTATTATTTGGGAGCTGGCTGGCAGGAAAGAAAAATCCACTTTCACTTGAGGTATCATTGTAGGCAGCTGCTTTGGTACTGTTCCTGTATTTAGGACAGCAGGAGAGATGCCACGTGGGTATGACTCTGACACTATCCAGCAACCTCAGAGGTGTATCTATGGTGGGTGAGGAGCCTAGACCCCTGTCCAGCACACTCAGGTTTCTCTGTGGTAGTCTAGATACCCAGGTTACCCACTGTGGACCTTCTGGGATGGGTCACTGGGCTTTTCAGGCTGTATTGCTTGATTTTAGCTGTTGTTTCCCTTTTAGTGTTGACTTGTCGCGTGGTCCTGAAGTAGACACAAGTGGTGGTGATTTCTTTGAGTTTGACAGAGGCTTTCTCTCTCCATTCAGGTGGACTTTAACTCAGGAGCGCTGCAAGCTCATGGTCCTTTAAAGCTTCCATAGACAGCTCCAAGTTCTCGTGTGAATCTGAGGAATGAAATTCAGGGACAAGAGGGTGGGTTTAAGAAAGTAGGTTTGTTACTGGGTGCTTAGGAGAAAGAAGGCAGACCTCCTAGATGGTAGGAGCGGGTTCCGAGAAGTCGTTCCGTCAAACATCTGCTTTTTTTTTTTTTTAGCACCAATAGAAGGAACTGGGATGAGGCACGGGGAATTCACACAGCTGGCATACCTGTAAAACGCCTGGTCACACCGGGAACAGTGGAGGGGGCAGGAAACCCAGACTTCCTTCTGACATTTCTGGCAAGAACAGAAGGGCTAATGAGCTCATAGGCCTTCTTGGAACTGCTGTTTTAGGGGTCCTGCCAGTTTTTACGTCATGTTCTCATCTTCTTTCCGACCAGCTTTCTGAAGGAGAATTTGGATGATGGCTGACCTTACTGTTTCCTGCTTGGAAGCAATTGCTGGGTGGTGGTGGCCATGTCAGAGGAGCAGCAGGTGGCAAGTGAGCTTTGTAAGAATGGGCCACCAGGAAATAAGGCTCCTGTGGGTGAATCTCGGGTAGGCAAGGCTCTGAGAGCCTCGTCCCCAGAATGGCTCTTGCTACTGCTGTGACTTTACATGCTTGCAGCCATTTTTCTCTGGTGCCTGGCAAGATGTGAATGGGTGTGGAGGATCCCCACTGCCTTTAATCTAGTGTGATCATCTCATGGAAATATCCCATCCTACTGGGCATTTTTACCTGTGGGCTATTATGAAGATGATTTCCTCTTAAGATGTACTGTTTCATTGAAGTAATGATTTTATACAGTAATAGAGTTTAAATAGAATTTTGATGATTAAGATTTTTAAATATTTTTATTTTTAACTAATTCATTTTTTTTTTTTGAGACAGGGTTTCTCTGTAGCTTTGGAGCCTGCCCTAGAACTAACTCTTATAGACCAGGCTGGCCTCGAACTCACAGAGATCCATCTACCTCTGTCACCCACGTGCCGGGATTAAAGGCTTGCATGTGCCATCACCGCCTGGTTGATGAATAAGGGTTTTTAACAAATGCAGTAAAGGATTATGATAGAGGTTATTTAGTCAGAAAATTAATATAGGTAAAGGAAGGGTATAGTATTGCCCCCACCCCTGATAAAGCAAGGGCTGCAGAGGGTAAAAAATAGGAATAAGGAAGTATCATGCAGCTGGGACTTACGAGGTTTTTCTTGATGAGCCATATAGACTTGCATGTGTGTGTGTTTCCCTTTTTTTGCCGATCCCAGAGAATTGGAATGTAGCTATGAGGACCGTCCTTCAGCAGCTCAGGAATTGAAGAGGAGCCGTGGAGTCAGGGGATCAATCACACAAGTGACTTTTTTATCTGAGGGAGTAAAACTTAATTCTCTGGGGCGCTGACGAATACAAGTCTTCAGCAGGCCAGAAACTGAAGAGGAGATGCAGAGTAGGTGGACGACTAGACAGACAAACAGACACACAAGGACTTTTCTGAGGGCCCGAGCTTAGCTATTCATTTTATTATTCTTTTTGGGGTTTGACACACTCACTTTTTCTATTCTGTTCTTCTACCCTGATATTTTCCTTCTTCTATTTCCCAATGTCTTCCTTCTCTACAACTGTCCGATGCCTTCTCCACCACCGTCTGATGTCTTCTCCACCACCGTCTGATGTCTTCCTTCTCCACCACCATCTGATGTCTTCTAGCTTCTTTATTTTCCCCCAGCAGAATCTTTCAAGCAATTTAAGAATTACAATGTGGCTCCATTCTATTTTTTCAATTGAATGATTACAATGAATACAAGTAACAAGCAGCATGTTTTCCATATCTCTTACACAATTAAACATTTTATGGATGACAGGTGGAAAACAAATTATCCCCAAGAACCCACATCCATTCATGTCCAAGCAACTCATTATTGATTAACAAAGTTTAAGCAAGCAAGATATTCTCCTTAGCCAGTTCTTTTACTGGCAGGCTGCATTTTGCAGTTACAAAGAAAGGAACAATCATTTTATTTTTTATCTCAAAAGGTAATCTTATAAGAAATCTTGAAAGAGTCACAAATCTAAACTTTTACATATGAAAAACAGTCAGTTCTATTTGAAGTCCCAAGGGCACATATCCACTTATTCACATGTTTTTAAATTAAATTATATCAGGAAGCTGAGGGCAGAAATGGGTACAAGGAATTTGTCATCGCTTTTGATCATCAACCTATCCTAGCAAGAAAGGTGTATCAGCCAGCAATAGCCAGGCTGCCATTGTTTTTGTTCCCTGACCTTAACAAGTCCCTCTCTCAACTATTGAAAGTGTATCTTTCTAAACTTTAAATTATCCCCCAAGGTTTCCTATCTCAAATCCACTAACAAAAACATCTTAACCTAAACTTAAATCATATTTAAAGCGTTGTTTTAGCTATGGTACACACTGAAGCCCATGAACACATCTCTCAACATTAAGATTACAAGAACTTGACCTAGCCTAGATTCTGGGGCTCAATTGTTTTCCTTAACCATTAACCTAAGCCATAATCTATAACTGTGGAATATTCCTTCACACTCTGTGAACTTACGTCACTGTGATTGGGTTACTAAAGAAGCTGACTGGCTAGTAGCTGTACAGGGTAAGATTAGTCGGGAGAACCAGACTAAGGACACTGGGAAGAAGAAGGAAGGAGTCAGAGGAATGCCCAGCGAGACACAGAGGAAACAGGAGATACAAGATAAAAGAGAGGTAATTCCACGTGATGAATGTAGATTAAGTTATAAGAGTTAGCTAGTAATGCACTGAACTATTGGCCAAACGTTTGTAATTAATGTTAAGTCTCCATGTCTTTATTTTGGAGCTGGTGGTCCTGACAAAAACTCTGCCAACACTGATGGCTCTTCAAGAGAAACTCATAAGTTCTAGCTTCATGGTACTTCTACTTCTGTTTTCTTATTTTCTACCCTCTGTAGCCCTTGCTTTATCAGGGGTGGGGGGGGCAATACTATATATATCTTACATAGGATTTACCTATATTAATTTTCTGACTAAACTAATCTCTATCATAATCCCTTACTGCATTTGTTAGAAACCCTTAAACATCAAAAATTCGACGTAAACTAACACTATTATAATGTATAAAATCATTACTTCACTTAAATAGTACAACTTAGGAGGAAATCATCTTCATAATAACTCATAGGTAGATGGGGATATTTCCATGAGAAAATCACACTACATTAAAGGTAGTGGGGATCCCCCCCGCCCCCCCCCCCCGACCCATTCACACCATGCCAGACACCAGAGAAGAAAGCAGCAGTAAATCACAGCAGTAGCAAGAGACATTCTGGAGCCAAAGCCTTTGGGGCCTTGCCTATCTGAGATCCACCCATCAGTGCTTTTCTTCCGAGTGGGTTGATCTGAAATTTAATTGCCCCCTGCTGCTCCTCTGACACGGCCACCAGCAGTTGGGTATGACAGTTGGGATACCCCTCAATGGACCTAGCTAAAAAATCTTGAAAGGACATGACCAAGGAGCATCAAACTGACAGAGCATTTGCCGTTTCCCGTGCCAGCCTGAGATCCTCCTTAGCTGGATTTGGGTGTTGCCAAATGTTTGAAAGCTGATGCAGGGCCATGAACCCAGACATGGCCCTTGGCAGCAGCTGGGGCGCAGATCTCCAGCGGTGGCACAGGTCACTCAGAGTTGCATGGCCCTGGCAACGGTCCTTGGACACTAACATGGCCACCGGTGGTGGCCCAGATCCTGAGCATCCATGCAGCCCTTCAGTAGTAGCGGGATCCATGGGCATCAATACAGACCCTGGCTGGAGCAGGGCAGCAGACCCATATGTGGCCCTTGGAAGCAGCTGGACCTGAGCATCACTATGGCCCTGAAAGGCAAGCAGGCCATCCACATCAGCCCGTCTTCTCTTCAGACCCCTCATTCTCCACCACGCACAAACCACTCCGCCTCTCTCTCTCCTATTTCCCAACCATGTATTCACTCACAAAAACGGGCTGGTGATTGTCTGCCCAAGCAGACCAGGCAAGCTTGAGGGTGTCCACCAGTTCTAGTACTTACCTTCATAGAGAGGGAAAAGACACAAAGAAAAAAACCAAACAGAACAAAGCTCCCCCTCTGTAACCATCAGACCTTAGAGATGCCTTAATGAAGAGTTGGACCCTAGGTCCCGGTGCTGCTTGAGGTCTCATCCCAGTCAGTTACAGAGAGGATCATGGCGGTAGGAAATTATTACTTCAACGTGGTGGGCTCCTCAGCTCTGCTCAAACATGACCCTCCGAAAGTGGCACAAGAGAAAAGGTCAGATAGCATCTCTTACATTTTTTAAAGTTATTCTTTGAAAATGTCATATATGCATGCAATATATCTTATCCACCTATAAAAGCACTCCATTCTTTCTCGGGTATGATTCTCCCACAGAATTTGCCAGCTTCTTTCTGTCAGTTGTGCCTATTATTTACTCAGATGCTTTTTTTCTCTTTTAATCAGGTATGGTAAATATCTTACTCTGCCCCCTGGGCTCTTTGTCACAGCCTGAGAGACAGGGTTCAGTTCTTCTCAATACCATGTTCCAACTCACAACCCAGTGCCATGATAGGTCTAGAAAGCAGCCCTTGTTCCACTTTGGCTCTTCCTGTATCTCGGATCTTGACTTCCCAGCACAATACAGCAATTTCTGTTGTTTATACATTGTCCCAGAGTCAGACATTGGGCCTCAGAAAAGGAAGGGCTAGGGCGTCTTCAAATACTCCACCTCTTATATTCGTGGAAAGGATGCTTTTGCTATCTTTAGGATTCTGGGATGACAGATTGTGTTTTTGTTTCTTCTGGATCAGTTTGAATGTAAGACCCACAGACTTTTCTTTTTTGTGTGGTTTTTCGAGACAGGGTTTTCTCTGCTTAGCTTTGGAGTCTGTCCTGGACCTCATTGTGTAGATCAGGCTGGCCTTGAACTCACTGAGATCCGCCTACGTCTGCCTCCCCAGTGCTGGGATTAAAGGCGTGCACCACCACTACCACCCCACCTGCACCACCACCCGGCCAAGATCGACAGACTTCTAATGCCCCAGGTTTCTGATGAGAAAGCTAATGAGGCCTTTGCGAAGGGTTGGAGCGAAGATCTCTTCCTAATAGTCCTGTGCCTGTTGGTTACTGTCTTGGGAAATAAAATGTGTGGTTACAGCCTCACAATGCTGGTGAAGGGCTGCCATCCTTTTGATAGCAATCTGTATTTTTTTAAAAAAAATGAAATGGGAAAAATGGGGACGAGGCTCCAAAAGAGAGATTGATACAGAAGGAGAGAAGAGGGTAAAAAACAATGACTGAAAAAGTCATAGGGAATATACCATTAACTATCTACCTAAAATTTTCTGTAATACACACAAGTCATTGTATAAGTACACATACATACTTTAAATGAAAAATTTCCATTTGGGCTGACAATGCTCCCCACAAGAGTAATAGACCATGTAACAAAAAACCCAACACTAGCATAAGCTCCCTTTTGAGTTGTTGGTCAGGGTTGTTTAAGTGACTTCCAAAACATTATAGACTAATGCCCCACCCCTGGAGATACAAGGGACATTCTTGTTGCTGAAGAGACCATAGACTTCAGACTTAGGGCCCAGAGAACCCTAAGCTAGAACTGACCTGAATACCTCTTCCTTTAGGACTAGCTTGTTCCTTTTTTTTTATTCTTTGCTTTTTGAGAGCCCACCAGTCAGCTCCCAAATAATACATGGAAACTTATAAATGCCTGACCTTAGCTTGGCTTATTTCTAGTCAGTTTCTCTTAACTTAAATTTTCTTAACTTAACTCTGCCTTTTGTCTCTGGGTGTTTACCTTTCTCTATTCTATATACCTTTTTTTACTTCTTACTCTATAGCTGGCTGTGTAGCTGTATGGCTGTGTGGCTGACTCCTGGCATCCTCTCTCCTCTGCCCCCTCTCCCCGGCTCCTCTCTTTGCTTTTTCTCCTTCTTTTTTATTTTCTCTTCCCAGCAGCAGCCCTACCTATCTATCTCCTGGCTAGCTATTGACCATTCAGCTCTGTATTAGACCAACCATGTGTTTTAGACAGGAAAAGTAACTCAGCTTCACAGAGTTAAACAAATGCAACACATCTTTGTATCATTAGATAAATATCTCACAGCATAAATGAATGTAACACATCTTAAAATAATATTCCACAACACTAACTTGCACAGTACCAGAAGGTTCCATGCAAGCTTCCTAAAAAGGGAAGGAGTCAACAGTTCTTCCCGACTATGGTACCTATGGACCATAACAACAATCGCATGGCATGCCAGCCCTAAGGTGCATGAGTACCATGCATACTTTGGCAGTTGCCGACAGCTCTCTAATTGGGCTTAAGACCTGCTCAACTAGAGGAAACCACGCTGGGACTGCAAACCTAGCCAAAAGTGCTGTCATAGGTCTTGGAGGTGAACCTACATAGTCCCTAACATTCTAAATATTTGTTCTTATGTGCACAGATAAGTGCACATAATCCCTCCTCAAGAGAACTTCCTTTCGCAGCCGAGACCATTATGGAAAACAACAACTGCCATACCATATAGAAATATGGGCCTACATGTAAGGAGCCTCTGGGTCAGAGTGACGTCTGATGGAACATCACCCTTTCTTCTGATTTGATTGAACTTAGAGTCCACCCTTGCTGATGGGCTCCTTAGTAGCTGTGTCAATGTTTTGTCCTTTGAAATAAAGATCTTCCTTTCCCTGACTTTTTGCCTTTCCATTCCCTTTCTTTCTTTTCTTCTCTGATCCTTCATTCTTTGCACCCAATGCGTTTGTTCTTGCTTTTCTGTGCCCTTGAAGTGTATCCTATTTCTCAGCCACCTCTGCTTTTTAATGTTAGAGTTTTAGCTATAAACGTTCCGAGAGGGGATTCTACTTTCTTTTCTTGGCTGTTGCTACTTACCCCTTCTCCCAAAGAGGAGTGAAGTGTGATAAGGACAAGGGGGCTCCAGGCTGTTCATCATTAAAGTCAGGGCAGGAGCTCCAGCAGGGAGAGACCCTGGAGGCAGAAGCTGGTTCACAGACCTTGGAGGAGGGCTGCGTACTGGCTTGTTCCTTAGGGATGGCTCAGCCGACTTTGTTATAGAACCTAAGACCACCAGTCTAGGGTTGTCACCAGCCACATGGGCTGGGCCCTCCTTTACTGACTAGGAAGGTGCCTTATGGGCTAGTCTACAGCCCTGTCTTTTGGAGTCGTTTTCTCAATTGAGAGTCCCACTTCCCAAATGACTCACTCCAGTGTGTGACAATAGCAACAACAAAAGATCTGAAAGGACACATGACAAGGCCAGGTTCATTGTCACCTACTGGTAGGAACAGTTCTTGACTCAAGTAAAGGGACCCATTCTACAAATAACAAAGTGACTCTGTAGATAACATCCACATGAACTCACAAAGAACAAAACTAGTGACGTCAAATGGGCCCACACGTCTCAGAGAGACTGTTCAGAGGGTCAGCTATCTGAGCAGTGACTTCCCTCAGGAGGAGGGAGTCTGGCTTTCAGCCGCACAGTTTGGTGAGAGACAGAGCAGGATCCAAATCCCAAGTACCCATCCAGTCTGCAAGGTGTCTTCTGATTGCATGCTTTTGGCTGTCAAATATACTGGGAGTGCTTCTCTCCTCTCCTCCCGCACCCTGTTCTCTTCTCTCTCCTGCTTTGGGGTGTGTTCAGAAGAACTTGGTGGCCTGTTCCAGGCACCATCCCCAGTGGGACCAGGGGGCTCACTAGCTGACATCCCAGATTCTGAAACCACTCTCGTGGCAGTCATGGTGACCTTGGCTATAAGCTTCCAGGTAGGAAAGACGTCCTGATCATAACCTGTACCTGCATAGATGAGGCCTTGCTCAGGAATGCCACTGCTCTGCCCACATACAACTTGTGAAAGAAACAGATGGAATTTCAGCCTCAGAGGCCTAAACATCAAGTAAAACAAAATAACCAAAGCATAGCAAACTGTGAGACTGCCAGCCTGAATGACCACCAGAGACAACTGAGGGAGTTAAGAAGGGTCCTCCAGGATCCTTCCACTCGAGGCGAGAGGATTAGAAAAGGTACTTTCGGTGGGCACACAGTCGGCTGTGCTTACAGTGCTTACCCACAACCCGACTGCCAGCTTTGCTTTTGAAACTTGTGTGATCTGGACCGCTAATGCCATGTCTTTGCGGAGGGCATGTTGTCAAGATGATGTAAAACACTTCCCGTGAACTCTCACTGCGTCACCTGTTGCTCTCCACAAAGCTCCGCAGTGGCAGTCTGCTCGCCTCCGAGGCTGCGCGGCACTCGTCGGCGTCCCCAGCAATGTTCCTCAGGTGGGATGCGCCAGAGACAACCGAGGGAGGCAAGGAGGCTACAGGAAACCACAATGTTTTCTCTAAAGTGTGCGTTTTTAAAATATGTATTTTTATTTTGTGTGTCTCTGAATGTATGTGTGCGTTCTTGTGTGCCTGTCCGTGCAGGTGTCCTTGGAGGCCAGAAGAGGGTGTCACTTCCCTGGGGACTGTCGGTTACCGTCAGTGTGAACTGTCTAACGTGAGTGTTGGGAACTAAGCCCATGTCCTTTCTGCAAGAGCAGTATGTTCTCTCAGCCACTGAGCCATCTCTCCAGCCCACATTTATCATTTCTTGTGTGTGTGTGTGTTTACTAATATATGTGCAACCAGACCAATGAACACATATTGAAGCTGGAGAACACTGTAAGATTCTGTTCTTTCCTTCTACGGCATGGGTTCTGGGGATGGAACTCAGGTCACATGGCCTGATAACATCATTTTTACCAGCTAAGCCTTCTCACCGGTCCAAAATTTGGTTGTTTGTTTCATAATGAAAACGATTTATGGAATAAAAGTTTTATTTTTACCATACGAGGTATAATAAATCTATTTTTTTGTTAACTAATCACATAGAAACATAACACACATATACTCTCACACACACACAGGTACATGCATGAACATGCAGTAACAAAACAATAAATAAAATCCCAGAAAACGGTTTATGTGGTGGGTAAAAATAAGATTCCCATGCTAACTTTAATTTATTTAATACCAAGAACAAACTCCTGTTTTAGAGTTTATAGAGAGCTGCCATTTTCTTTCAGCCCCAAAACACAGTTCAAAGATGCTTAAATCAGTGTCTCCATGGTTAAAACCCTAGTTACAACTCCTTGGTTTCTGTCTAGGCTGATATGCTCACCTTCAGAGTCATATAAATATGTCACGGGATTCAAAAGAGCAATTCATGGCTGCAAAGAAACTCAAAACTGGTGCTGCTGGAGAGGGGAGAAGAAGGGGCTATGACTATTCTTGGCACTCAACTTGACTATATCTAGAGTTAACTAAAACCCAAGTCACTGGGGACACCTGTGAGGAGTTTATTTTTTTTATTACTTTATAAATAATACCAATCAAAATTTCCATTTCCTCCCCTCCTCCCACTTCCCTCCCGCTCCCCCCACCACACCCTCCTCCTCACCCCCCTCCAGTCCTAAGAGAGGACAAGGTACCCTGCCCTGTGGGAAGTCTAAGGCCCTCCCCCCTACCTCCAGGCTTAGGAAGGTGTGCATCCAAAGAGAATAGGATCCCCAAATGCCAGTACATGCAGTAGAGATGAATCCCAGTGCCAGGAGTTTGTTTCTTAATTAAATCATTTGAAGTGGAAAGATCTACTTTTAGTCCAGATCTTTGGATGTGGGAAGATTGTAGTGGCATTTCATTTGTATTTTAATAAATAAAGCTTGCCTGAAGATCAGAGAGTTAAACAGCCCCACTTATCAGCCTTACAGACCAGGCAGTGGTAACACACATCTTTAATCCTGATAACCACACTGCCAAAAAAACCGGGTGGTGCATGCCTTAAATCCCAACCCTAGAGAGGATTATAAAAAGGGAGGAGACAGCTCTCAGACTCAGTCTCATTTTGAGATTGCTGGAGGCAGGATCACCATTTCGGATTGAGGCTGGGGTGAGAGCCACCTACTGGCTGTTTTGCTTTTCTGGTCTTCAGGTTGAACCTCAATATTAGTCTCTGAACTTTTATTAATCGTGCTTCAGAAGATCAACCTTTAATCTGGGCCACACCTTTTGCTGGCAGCCTACTTAAAGGACAGGAAGAAGGAAACTTGCTCTCTCTTTGCCTGTTTGCTTTTCCTGGCGAGTTCATTTCTTCATGTCATTAGAATCTACTTATTTTGGATCCTGGCATAATATCCAGCTTGTGAGTCATTTTAATAAATCCCACATATATTCATTGTTTAAAGTCTGTTCCTCTAGAGAGGCCTGAGGAATAGAGAAGGAAAGAGGATCTCACTATGCAGATAAGCTCCCCAGGGTGGCGGCCATCAGGAAGTCACCTGGGTTATCTCTGCCTGGTCAGGTGTCACATGTCCATCCCTCCTTCCTGGGTAATGAACACTCCCATGTGGATGAAAGAGCTCAGAGAACCCCATTCACATTGCTGTTTACTTCTTCTGCAGATGCAAGTCCTGTACCAAAGGAGAGCTGGTTCCCACATTCCCCGTCTCTGTTCCTACAGAAAATCAAGATCAAGTGAGCCTTTGCCCTTTTGCTCCATGGGAGGGTTCTGTCCTCCCTGCCATCCCAATTGAAGTCATGGGTTGAACACGTTGGACTTTGGTGGTTTCCTTACTATGATCTGCTGCCTGTTCCCTCTCTGCAGGGAGTCAGCCTTTGCTCAGGTCTCCCCAGGAATGGTGTCACACAGCACACACCTAGTGGCTTTTTCTCTTCATCAATTAGACAGAGCTTTGGGATGCTTGCTCATACATGTCTGGCCTTCTGTGTCTCGGCAAGAGCTGAGTGGCCATTTTCAGGCCAGCTCTGACATCTAGTGGCTGTGGTTGTCACAGCAAAACACAGGTCTTACTCCACAAGGAACAGCCTTTTATTTGAAGGCAAATGTGAGTGATTATCCCAGGGAATATGGGTTCAGGTTGCCCCAAGTGATCAAGACTCCCCTGTGGCTATATAACATTTATGGTTACAGAAAAAAAAAAGAGCCCAAAGTCAATGCAGTTATCAGCTACATCAGGCAAATGGGGTATAGCAGGGCGGGGACATCTCTGCTAGAGGTTTCAAATGCTATTTTAACAGCTAGTCGAGCTTAGGGTTGGTGGCAGCTAGTGACTTCTCCGTCCACTGCAAATATTTGACCTAATTGTCGCAAAGATGCCTGGGCACACACAAAGGAGGGTCATCCATGTCCATAAAAAGGACTGATGTTGGCCAAAGGCACTTCTCAAGAATCATCAAATTCAATCAGTTAGTCTGTGTGCCGAATCTTCAAAGCAGATGTGACCTTTCCCGAGAACTTAGTCTCACAGCCCATAAGGATGCCATCTTATAAAGCCAGAGCCACAGCAGCCTTTCAGGTAAAGACTTCATGGTTAACAAGGGACCTACATCAATCCTTCCTGAAGATGGCACTGCTTGGCCTCGTCCTGCCCCAGTGGGTTCCATCTCTCTCTGCATTGCCATGCTGGGGTCTAGGTTTCTGGCACTTGGACCTTCCTTGGCAAGCTTTAATCTCAAACTATCTCCAAACCATGGGAACCGCTGCATAAAACATGGACAGCTGGCCTTCAGCTAGCCTATCTACTGAACCGTTTCAGAGGAGACTGAGGGACCTTACTGTTCGTTGTTCTAAAGTCACGACACTTGGGAACACACGAAAGAGGACAACTCAGGCACTTGAGATGTTTACACTGAGGAAATTAAAAATTAAAGGCAGTGACTATGTCAGGTTTCCTGAAAGCGCACACTTTCTCTAACCTCCAGGTGCCGAAGCCCTTCCTCGTGCCATGCAATGCCCCTCAGGCCTATGTAGGGCCTGGAGCAGTGAGGGCTCCAGACATACCCACTCAGGACATCTTGAATTTTGCAGAAAAATGGATGGAGCTAGAAAACATTATTTTGAGTGAGATAATCCAGACACAGAAAGACAATTATCACATGTACTCACTCATAGGTGGTTTTTAAACACAAAGCAAAGAAAAACCAGCCTACAAACCACAATCCGAGAGAACTTAGACAACAATGAGGACACTAAGAGAGACTTACATAGATCTAATCTACATGGGAAGTAGAAAAAGACAAGATCTCCTGAGTAAATTGGGAGCATGAGGACCTTGAGGGAGGGTTGAAGGGGGGAGGGAGAGGCAGTGAGGGGAGCAGAGAAAAACGTAGAGTTCAATAAAAATCAATAAAAAATCTATTTAATAGAGATTTATTTATTTATTTAAAGGAAAAAGAAAAAAAATGAGTTAGCATTAGCATTCCCAGGGCCTACCATACAGGCATGAGGCATTATTCTAAGCACTGTGCATATGGTAATGTCACTGGAGGTAGGCTACATTTAGACATTATAAAGAAGAACCAGGCAATACAGGGAAGTTACCTTGTCCGTGCCCATATAGCTGCTTAGTGGACAACCCAGAATGTCACCCCAGGATTCAGGCCCCACAGATGTCGGAGAATATGCTGTGACAGCAGCCTTTATCTCCAAGTGTTTGTATTCCAAACCATGATTTATTTATGGTGATAATCGAGAACCATGGTGTCTGGATCTTCCGAACCTTTCTGAGAATAAAGACTATACTGAACAGTTTGGGAACTCCGCTTTCGATAAACTAGGTTTTCTTCCGAAGAAAGCGCTGACTGGGCACAGCGCATGTGTTCAACTGTTTATCTGTGCCCAGCACTTATTCAGCGACGCTGTTGGAACTTTAGACTTCATTTTCTGTGCTAGATTGCCAACATTTCACTTTCTACCACAAATGAGCGAATTCTCTCCTTCCTAGAACCTAAACAGCTGTGCAGTTGGCACATCTGGAATTCTGGAGAACATCGGAACACACAGCTCTTGATGGGGCATGAACTTTATTCCAAGTCACTGAAGGTTTTCAGGAAGCCATCACTGCAATTTCTCTTGCTCGCTGTGTGCTCGCTGTGTGCTCGCTGCCACCTCAAGTTGGAGTGCATTTTTGGCGGAAGTGATAACGTTAGTCTTTCTCCGCAATGGCATCTGGGAGAAATAGGCACTACATGCTTCTGTTCCTGCTGCTGACTGGGGCCCAAAGGCCTCTGGGTAAAGAAGTGGGTGGGCATTGCACAAGGCAGCAACAGTCGGTCTCTGCGAAAAGCAGTTGGTGGACGTTACATTCCAGCGCAAAGGCCTCTGGGTGAAGCCGTTGACGAGCGGCTGCTTCGGCACAAAGGTCTCTGGATGAAGCAGTTGGTGCTCCTGCTTGGCGTGGAAGACTTTGGTGAAATTCGAGGCCATGGGCACTGGGCCGTTGTTATTTTAGGTGAAAAGGGGGTAATGCAGTGGATGTCTGAAATCTTTGTTTTCTACTTAACAGAAGTATTCGCTTCAGGGGAGCCCTCCCCCTTTTTGTGAACTTCCTGTATTCGCTCCTTAGTTTCTTAAGCTAGGTGTGGGAGACAGTGTAGTTCTGTCTCCTTCACTTACTTGTTTTGTAAAGCAGCTAAAAGCCTTGCCTGCCTGTGCACATCTGAAGCAGGTTAACTCGTGTTTTCCTCTTCCTTATTACTGAAGGACATCGGGCAATTTAATCTCTAGCAGTCCTGTTGCTTTCCCAGGGGTCATTTCCATGGCGGAAGTGGGGTGGAGTGGGCAGAGGGGAGGAAGCAAGAGACTGAGTTTCCCTAGGGCTGCTGGAACAAACTTGGTGGAGTAAAACAAATGTACTGTCTCACACACTGGGGTTGTAAGAGTCTAAAATCCAGGTCCTGTCAGGGTTGGGTAAAATGAACTCTTAGAGAGTATGCACCTTCCTCTTAGCGTCAGATGCTGGGTGGCAATCCCAGATGTCCCTTGGTTTGTGGACTCACCATCACAGCGTCTTCAGCCGGTCTTCCCGTCAAACCCTCCTGGGTGTCTTTTTTTCACTTTGCATAGGAAAGTCACCAGTTTAGAGCCCACTCTAATCTCGTGAACTCATCTTGGTTACATCTGCAAAAATCCGTATTATGTTTTGAATCTGAAATGTCCCACATAGACTCATGTTTTGAATTCTTGTTTGCTCTTCTCTCCAGCCTTGGTTTTTTCTGGAAACTTCTGGACATAGGACAGTGGCTCTTAATGGCTCTAACCCATGGACATACCTCATAGACGGCCTCTGCTCCTTGGCCGCTGCAATGTGTGTGCAACGGTGTCTGCTACGCTCTGCTCTCTGCGGCCACTGCGTCCTGCACTCAGCTCACATGGCCAAGTAAGTGCGAACACTGGTTTAGGAAGCTGAAATAATTAACTAACTCATCTCTCTTGTTACTTTTATCAGGGACTTATCCCAGTTATGCTGAATAACTACACAACCCTATGTTCTGGAGTTAGAGTTTAACACAGTTCCAGGAGCATGTAACTCACCCTACAAAAACACACAATCTTAATAGCTTTTCTTATGAAGAATACCTTGGACCTGAGGAGCTGTGGTAGTTGGTAAAATGTTCTTGGTTTTGAGAATGAAGCCCTGAATATGATCCCCAGAAACTACGTAAAGCCTGGGTGTGGTAGTTTGTGCTGGTTGTCCTTGCCCTGGGAAGAGGGAGACAGTCTTCTCTGGAGCTAGCTGGCTAGCCAGTCTAGCTGAGTTGGTGACCCAGGTGCCAGTGAGAGACTGCCACAGAGGACAAGGTGGACAATGGCAAGCTGAATGGCTTCTGAAAAACAACACCTCAGGTTGACCTTTGGTCTTTGCCCACACACCTGCCTGCAAACTTCCTGCCTCCTTTTATGCTCAGCTCACACCTGACTTTAAATATGATGTATTTATTTTTATTTTTTAAATTAAATAAATTTATTTTACATCCTGGCAGTAGATTTCCCTTGCTCTTCTCCACCCAGTCCCTCCCCTTTTCCCTGTTGCCCCTCACAACAATTCCTTCTCCGTTTCTTTTCAGGAAAGGACAAGTCTCCCATGAGTAGCAATGAAACATGGCATATCAAGGTGCAGTCAGACTAAGCACCTCTTCATGTATTAAGGCTGGGCAGGATGATCCAGTATAAATAGATTCCAAAAGCCAGTAAAAGAGTTAGAGACAGCCCCTGACCCCACTGTCGGGAGGCCCACAAGAGGAACAATCCACACAATGTTAACATATATGCAGAGTCCCTAGGTCAGTCCCAAGCGGCTTCCTGGTTGTTGGTTCAGTCTCTGTGAGCCCCTATGGGCTCAGGTTAGTTGATTCTGTAAGTTTTCTTGTGGTGGCCTTGATCCCTCTGGTCCCTATAATCCTTTCTCCCCCTCTTCTGCAGGATTCCTCAACTCTACCTAATATTTGGCTGTAGGTCTGCATCTGTTTCCATAAGTTGCTGGATGAAGCCTCTCTGATGACAGTTGACCTAGGCACCAATCTGTGTGTATAGCAGAATATTGTTAGGTATCATTACATTGACATTTTGTCCTCTAGTCATGGTTGGTTCTATCCTAGGTCTCTGCATCAGCCAACCTGTAGGTCTTGGTGTTTCAGGCCGTTCATAGGTAGACTTATCTCCTGGTATGGGTTTTTGTCTAGACAAGTCATTGGTTTGCCATTCCCTTAATCTTTAGGCCACTATTATCCCAGCACATCCCATAGTTGGGACAGAATGTAAATCGAAAGTTATGTGTCTGGATTGATTTTCCACTCCTTCCACTTGAAGTCTTGCCTGATCCCAGGAGATGGCAGATCAGGCTCCATACCCACTATTGCTAGGAGTCTTAGCTGGGGTCATCCTTGTAGATTCCTGGGACATTCCCTTGTACCAAGTTTTTACCTTGACCCTGAAATGCCCCCACTTTCCAGTAGTCTCTTTCAGTGCTCTCTCCTTCCACCCCACCCCAAGCTGATGTATTTACTTTTTGAAAACAATGTGTGTGTGTGTGTGTGTGTGTGTGTGTGTGTGTGTATGTATGTGTGTGTGTTTTGCCTGAGTGTACATATGCGCACCACAAGTGCCTAGTGCCTGCAGAGGGCAGATCCACTGGAACGGGAGTCACAGATGGTTATGAGTCACTGTGTGGGTGCTGAGAACTGAACCCCAGTCCTCTACAAGAGCAAGTGCTCCTAACTGCTGCTGAGTATAGCCCCTATTTTAGATAATCATTGAGTGTAATTAGTGCTTTCCACATACACATGGGTGTGGGACCGTCCCCTGGAGCACGCTCAGCCTACCACCATGGACCACACTCCTAAAGAAAACTGAGTTTCCATCTCCTTGCCGCTGTCAGCTGTAAATTGATCCCCAGGGTTGAGGTTCATGTGGTCAACCTGGTCCTCTGGTCTATTGCTTAAAGGTGTTTTCAGTTGTCACCAATAATGTTTTCTTCATGTTGAAATTCCTCCAGAGTTAATTTTGGGGTCACCATCTTCACAGCAATAATTCATCCATAATTTTGATCTGAAGTCTTTTTCATTATTTCTCCCTCTCACATAGACAAAATTTGTGCATTTTCTATAGTAAATGTATCAACACTTGGGAAAAAGTGTGATAAAAATAAGATTTGTAAGTGTTTTAAAGTTCCAACTTTAACCTTAATCATTACTAACTGGCTGCCTGACTTCTGTAGATGTGATTTAATCACACATAAGATATGAATATATAAAAGGGCATATTTAGATTAAAATAGATGGATCTTTCACTATTCTGCTTATTATTCTTAGATTTAAATAACTTGATATAACTTTTATTGCTTTAAGTAAATGCAAACCAAAATAATCAAAAGGATATCATAGCCTCCAGAACTCACAACCTCTGAACAAATTGCTGAATTATCAAAACAATATGAAGTTAAGTGTGTAAATTTAATTGGAATAGCATTTTTTTGAGACAGACTTTCTCTGTAGCTTTGGAGTCTGTAGACCAGACTCTGCCTTCTGAGTGCTGGGATTAGAGGCATGCACTACCACTGACCAGCTCAGAATAGCAATTTTGTGGACTAATTGAATAGTATAGGGCTTTCTTTTGAACTTTCCAATGCTTTATTTACAGGGAGGGATTAAACTTTTCATCTATAATTTAGAAGCTAAGTTCACAAAATGCAGACAGAAGTTTCTGTCTCACCCAGTCCCGCAGACGTTCAGTCCCAAAGAAACAAACATACAGAAGCTTATATTTGGCCTATTAGCTAGACTTATTAACTAGTTCTTATAACTTAAATTAACCCATAATTCTTGCCTGTGTTTAGCCACATGGCTTGCTACCTTTTCTCAATAAGGCATTCTCATCTTCCTTCCTTTGCAGCTAGCTGGTGATTGACTCTCTCTGCCTTTTCTCTTCCCAGGATTCTCCTAGCCTGGTTGCCCCTTCTATACTTTGTGCCTGTCTACTGGCCAATCAGCATTTTATTAAACTAATATGAGTGACAAATCTTTACAGTGTACAAGAGCATTGTCCCACAGCAAATAAAACATATATTAGTCACTAGCAATAAACTGGAGAATGTTCCAGAATTGCCTTATGAAAAAGGACTAATTGATTCACAGTCATCATCTAACCCAAAGGAAGACACTGAGCAAAATCATTTGAGAAGAAGATTGGAACAATTGTCCTAACATCTGGACCACTGGAGAACTCACTGAATGATGTGCTTTGCCCATGATCTCTAGGAAGACACAGGAACAAACAACAAAAGTGAAGTGACTGGAAGATGATAGATGACAAGCTCCTGAAGCTGGTGAGACACTGATGCTTCCCATGATGGGTGAGTTCCCACAGTGGTGCCAGGTCTGGTGATTCTCTAGCAGGATATACAGGACTCAGCACACAGTCACACCTGGATAAGATTTATTACAGAGAAGTGGAGGGTGGGTGCCTATGAGGAAAGGAGAGCCAAGCCTACAAGGTCTCCTCCAGAGTCACACAGAACTTGTTTAATTTCTTTGACAGTGAGTTGTGGGAATGCATGTGGTATGTGAGCCCGTGAAGAACATTAGAAACAAATGCAGTGCTCAGAGTTTATTGCAGATGTCACATAGGTGTCGTGTTCATAGAAGGCACCAATAACCCAGACTCACACAGAAGCAGGTGTTGGACACAAGCCGCACTGATCATGCACACAGCTTAGTGTGTCCACCACTCTTCTGAGTGAATGGTTGGAACTTTCTTGAAAACCAGTTTCTTAGGTGCCAGGTTGAGGCTGACTTTGTGACAGCCAGACTTTGTGGGGAGAGTGTACTTAGTGCTTTGGGCATTCATGGACAGAACAGGTAGAGTCCTGAGTATTCCTTCATCACTAGGAAATAGGGCAAAGACCACTGTCCTTGCCCTCTTCCTCAGCTAAATGATAGACAAAGGATGGAAGTTTGTTTATGGTGCCGACAGAAATAAGTCTGACTGCTAACAAGTCATGATAGATCAGTCATGGCGGAGATTAATTTACATATAAATTTTGTTAAATGTAATTTCAAACTGAATTTATTTCATTTGCTTTGCACTCTTTCATAGGTTTCTATGGTGGAAGAAACTGTTAATTCAGCAGTGAAAGTGGAAATAAATCACGATGCTTTGCTTCTTCATCTGTAAGTATTTTAAGCCTAATGCAGAAGAAATGGAAGTGGAGAGGCTGAGGATTTTCCGTTTGAGTCATGTGTATAGTCAGAATGGACCTGTAACCATTGAAATGATCCCGTTAGGAAACTACCCTGCTCATTAGTCCATCCTCTGCCAACCCTTATCTCCGCATTGAATTATGGAATGTCTGTATTAGTGTGTGTGAATAGTAGGAAAACAGTTTGTTTACATGGATGGAAAAAGCTACAGTAAGGTCTGTAAAAGGTGTCAATATAGCATTGTCTTTACAGAACAATTCAAATGTGAAGAACAACAAATAAAAGGTGCACAGCTTCCTACTTAGCAGGGTAATTAATTCACATTGCAGTAGAGGTCAAGGCCAGTGTAACAAAACCAAGGCAGGTGTTATCCATTATAATCAGTAAGCTGAGAATTACAGGGTGAAGACTACTTCTGATTTAAAAAATACGCAGTCTGCACAGACTATCCTAAGATAAGGGAACCCAGTTATCAGTTGTTGAGGGCTTCCAGACTGCTTTTTAAAAAAGCAATGAGTTGATATACTTAGAAATATATAGCTTATACAGTAAAAGAGTACACATGATAAAGTGAGAAAACAGTTAAGTCCAAAACACAGACTTGTAAAAGCGATAATATCTTACCCAACACACGTAGTATTTTGCATGTAAAAGTATCTGGTTTCTGCAAGGAAAAAAAATGTGCTTGGTTTTCAGCCGTATTGCAGCTCTTGTAAACTGATTCCCTTGTGTGCAAATTTCTCCGAGACAAACTAAATGTCTTTTCAAAGCACACAACACTACAAGTGTTCTCACCACAGCCTGAAGAGTATTTTGTCTTCTCTTACCGCAGAAACGCATTTAATTTTAAAGATTTGTTTTATTTTTAATTATGTATATGTGTGTTTACTTGTGGGTATGTGCAGTTGCCCATGACAGCCAGGACAGGGCAGGGATCCCCTGGAGCTGGAGTTACAGGCAGAGTTGTGAGCCTTCTGATGTAGACTCTGAAAATCTAACCCAGGTCCTCCAACAGAGCAGCAAGTGCTGGGCTGCTGAGCCAGGTCTCCAGTTCCTGGTGGCACATTTAAAAACGGTAAAAGTTCATGGTACAATGACACATTAAACAACGCGGTGGTAAATTTTTGTTATAAAAGTCATCCTTGGTTTGTAGGGAGAGTCTGCCAGGAAGGGTATGGTAAAGAAGACCCTGCTTACTCAGACTATCAGGAGTCCCACAACAGTTGCTGCCCAGAGGAACCCTGAAATAGAATTTTTGACTCATTTACAGGAATTCAAACCTATCCTTTTTTTCCCAGCCTGTTTTGTGTTTTATCGTGAGCCTCCTTAGGCCTTGGCAGTTCCTTGTGCAATGGGCACGGTGCTCCTTCTGCAGCTGCTGCTTGTCTTTAGCTCTGTGGTTGGAGTTCACTGATGTGCAGTGCAGGGGCCAGGCAAGTGTCTGGTTCCATGAACCAGCTGTACTATTTGTGAGTTAATTAAAAAGGGATGGGATGCCCACGTGTGGACGTACCAACAGTTGAGGGCACAGTGCCACCAATTTAGTCATGATGTTTCCTTAATAACTGTAGGTCTGAGCTCAGCTCTGGGAGCCTTTATCACTTGCAGCCCTGGGAGCAGCAGATACCTTGAAGCACCTGCCCACAGACCAGGTAGTGGCAGAAGCCCACATTCAACAAAGAAAGAGGCAGCAGTGAGAACCATAGTGTCCCTTCTATGGCACTGGGTCAGAGCGTTGACAGTGGCACACCCCAGCATGGCATAGGGGAACCATGCTGGCTTCAGGAACTGCATGGTTGCCTGCTTTCAATCCTAACATTGACACCAAACCTATATAGGTTGCTACAGGCCCATGTTAACAGGGACGATGTCCTCGTCTCTGAAGGAAGCCCCAGGTTGTTAACAGGGGACGATGTCCTCGTCTCTGAAGTAGCCCCAGGTTGCTTCTCTAATGACTCATTCTGCACCCCCCCTTTTTTTTTTCAGAACTGGAGGCATCTACTGCTGCAGTCCTCATAGCTCAGCTCCTCAGCTCCGTGGTACTGCGGATAGTTGCTGTCTCTGCTGTCTGTGTCCACAGGAGACAGAAGATCTGACTGTAGGTTTGAGGGAGGGTAGTCCAAGGATTGTTATAGAAGGGGCAAGGCTAGCCGGAGGGTCAGGTAAGACCACACAACATCAGGTTTATGGAGTCTGGAGAAGTTATCACACATTGCTCGGCATACTCAGGAGTCTCATGAAACTCTGGGTAGTTCCCAGCTCCCAGGAGGTGTGTGATTTGCAAGGTCAAGGACTTGGCAACAGTATTCACAGCATCCTAAATGACCTAAAGGAGGTGGACCACGGGGTGATGGAAGGAACACTGACTTTCATGGTCTCCATGGAGGCCGTCTCTGGATTAGTGGGTGGCTAGGAGTCTGTGGGCCAAGCAGAATCTACATTTTTAGAAGTTATAGGTGGTCTTTTCTTAGGGCTGTTTCTATTGCTTATGATCAAGAAATGACAAGGAAAGATGGTCATGACTTGGGAAGGAGACAGAAGTGACAATTCTCTGGCATGGGGTTCTCATCTACTGAGGGCATGCATATCAATTCAGGGGTAACTGACAAATGGTAAGAAAATTATTAAATGGGACATATTTCCTCATTTCTCTCTCTTTCCTCTGCCGCATTGGACCCTTAATTTCTGCTGCCTCCTAATGCCTTCCCTCCCAGGATGGCAACCAGCCCATAATATCTGGTAGTTCCTCTGCATAGGCTTTGATGCCCCAGAGGTGGGTTTAGATTCATGGTACTGAGTAGGTGCCCAGGAATGGGCTCTGGGCCCTGACTCTGGACCCTCCCTAGAGTGTGAGGAATAAACCCAATCTGAGCACATCAGGGGGTTTTTGACGCTCACCATGGGATTGACTGTCACAACAGTTCTTGCTCCATAGCTACACCATTTTCTGGATTCCTGTTTAACCAAACTCTTAAACCTTGTTGCTGTTTTCAAATAAGTACCATCCTAACTTAGGAATAAAAGTCATTCTTTTTCCTCTTTATACAAGTGGGTCCAATTTTGCTGGAGGAACAGCAGGGCTTGTAGACTCCCTCTGTCATGAGCTGCTTTATGTGAGTTCTGGTGACACCAACTCAGGTTCTCACAGTTATCCAGCAGGCACTTTACCCCGCGAGTCATCTCAGCCCCTTGTGAACCTTATGAGGTTCTACAAACATTAAAATCCTTCAAGGCTGGGGACATGGCTGAGCAGTTAAAAGTGCATACTCTTCTTGCAAAGGACCTGAGTTCAGTTCCCAGCACCCACTTCTACATAGCTTACAGCTATCCAGGGATCCACTCCCTCTTCTAGACTCCATGTACACACACACACACACACTTTACACATACATATAGACATAAAAATTTTTAAATAAAAAAAATCAATCTTTAAAACCATACTGTCAGTAATAAATGTGTAAATAAAGAATAATACAAAACAATTATTCTTAGTATAATACACTGCAGTTTGAAATCTTAGACATTGTGAGTTTTGACCTTTATTTATGGAGAAAAGCATATGAAGAATACTTTGAACAGTGACTTCTTATGTCTTCGCTCTGTAAGGTAGACATATTTTCTATGTTGTTAATCATCATCCTCTGTGTGTTTTGGATCAACACCTAATCCCTTTGTATGTACTTTTGGTGCTGGGAGATCTCTGCTATAGTTTCTTTAATGTGAAGGTTTAGATGGTGCCATCTTTCTTCTTTTGCTACCACCACGTTCCTCATGAAATTATCTGCTGCCCACGTAGAGTCTCTTGAAGGGGGTTGGTGCCCACACTGCACAGTCACTTGCTTACCTTCCCTAATTCCATGCTGGTCGAGATCGCATCTGACCCCAGCAGTAGCTCTTCCTGCTTCTTCTCTGAACTCTCATCTTTTTTGCCAGTTCCATTTTACGAATTGTTTACATCTGTAAACACTGTGAGGCCTCATCATTGAGTAACAAGGGGACAATACAATTATCTGCTTCCTGGGTATGCAGATATGGAAAGAGATGCCCACTGAGACCAGCCTATTACCAGCAGCACTAGAGGAAATGATAGGATTGGCCACTGACAGTGATAAGCATTTTACATTGGTATGTTCATTTGTGGAGTCAAGGGCCAGCACTCAAGTCTGTGCATGAGGAATTCCTGATGCTACATTTGTGAGGTATCTGCCAGAGAGACCTCTCAGGCATGGCTCAAGCCAATAAGAACCCTTTATTAGCCAGCCAGCAACTACACTGGGTGTTGGGGATCTGAGTGCAGTCCTAAGCCTTTTTCAGGGTGAGCTTTTAAGCCTGAAAACCACATCCTGGTTTGACAATCCACAGTTAGCAAGAAAATCTAGCCAGAAGTCAAACAAAAGAAGCCAAAATGCAAAATTCGTGTATTTAGGGACTTTCCCAGAACTTTGGACTTAGATAGATTACGTCTTTGTTCTCATTCTAGCAGGTGCTGCTGCTGCCTACATGCTGGCTTCCAAGGCCTGGATGGTACTTCCATCATGGCATCAGTTGTGCTAATGTCTGGGGAACTACTAAGATCTGGAAGCCTGCAACACTACATCTACCGTGAGGAAGGGAATTTGAGCCTTGTGTTGGACCAATGTTACGCAAACTCTGGCAACTAAAATTCATGAGTACCCACACCGAAACGAGAACCATTTGTCTTCTTTAAACATAATGCCAGGTCAAACAGGGAAAGGATGTGTAGAGCCTCAGTTTCTAGAATAGGGACTTTCATAGGATACACATTGAAGGCAAAAGTCACAAACAATCCCACACCAGTTTGGAATTATGATTAATAGAATGGTTATTTATTTAAATGGGAAAAAACTTACAGATCACCATCCCAGACAACAGCCCTCTGCGTGATCAGGAAAGGAGTCTAAGAGCCTGAAATGGAGCTGGAAGCAAGAGACTGAGTGGAGGGCTGCCACTGCTTTTTTAAAGAGAAAGAGAGACCACGCCCTAGTGGGCTGGTATCTCAGCGGCTATTGGCTAAAGGAGTGGAAGGAGCTCCTGCAGCACCTCCCCCTTTTGTTTAAGTAAGAGAGTTCTCAACCTACTACGAAATTATATACAATAAGAACAAATATCCTATTCTAACTAGCTTAGGTCTTGTATAATAAATAACTTGGCCAAGTCATGAGAGGAAAGTAACTACATTTATATAGTCTTCAACCCCATCAAAGATCTGAGAAGGGAAATAATGTTACCTGAGTAATTAGGAAGTGCAATCAAACAACTTCCAAAACATGCAACAAATCACAGAGACAACTGGCTACCTGGGCAATCACCCAAGGTCACGTTTGCAGCGTTGAAGGAACCAACTTTGGCTAAGGCCTAACATAACTGACATACCATTTTCAAAGGCAAGAAACTTTTCAAAACTATCTTACCCTGTCTTGGTAGGATATGGCAGTCCTGTTTTATCAGTTTACGGATATACTCTGTTTCTCTATCAATGGTTGGGGTATGGGCATTTCTTTTCTAAAGGCCAGTTTTGCCAAGAAAAAAGGCTCCTGGTAGAGTGTTTTGGTGCTCAACATTCTCTCGGGAATAGATTGGTGTTGCCAGGAGCAATTGTGTCTCACTACCATGGAACTCTGAGTTAGATTAAAGGCCATTTTCTACAGCTCTTTGAAGAGGTTGAAGATTATCTATCTATACTTAATATAATCTCTATGTATCTAAAGAACCTGATTAGTCTAATTATAAATGACAAACATAGATGACTATTGATCTATATAATTCTCAATACCTATCTAACTTAAAGACTAAGATAATAAACAACTGTGCAATAAATGAAGACAATGACCTCTAAATGTAAACAATGTACAAGTATACATTACAACATGGTAAATATATATATCAATACATAAACAATATATAAGTATCTTAAGCAGAGGTAGAAATGTACACTACAATAATGCAGCAACACATGAAATGATTTTTTAAATAATGGATGTGTTGTTGGTGATACCAATTTCTCTTAAATATTACACTTCAGTTTAAAACTCTTCTTCACTTTCCCACTATTCTCCAGATCTTTTAAATTTATTTTACTTACTTTGAATTAAAAAAACCATAACAATTCTGCAATCTTCAGTCATCTTTTGCTCTCTGGCAAAAACATAGAATGTGTAGCAGACGGAGGTAGCAATCCTGGGTTTTGCTTGGTGACCTTAGGAACAACCTGTGTGCCTCATTTCCCTCCTGGGAAGTTGTGGTGAAACACTGGGAGCTTCCATGATATAAAGCTTCCATGATAATATAGTCCAACAATGACTGTATAATAAATAATAATAAATTTATTTTTTATAATAATAAAAGTGGATCTTCCCACTTTAAGTAATTTAATTAAAAAATATTTGTCACAGGTATATCCTGCCACTTGGGTTTTAGTTAATACCAAACATAGTCAAGTTGTCAATCAAGAAATTGACCATTGCAGGCAGTGAGAAGAATTCTGATGAATCTTTGCCAGTGAAAGAGGTTTGTCCCTGTCACTGGGAGAGCTGTTCTTTCCGTCAGTGGCAGAAGCATCCTCTCTTAGTAGTGATGCATTTTGCCTAGCACCATCAGAGGGTGTCTCCCGTCCATCCTAGGGAAGCTCTTGTGGCTTCTGTGAGGCAGCTCCAAGCAAGGCCGTGCCCATGTGCTCAAGAAGCCCCCTTGCAGTCTTGCTTTGCTTCTAGGTGTATAGCAGAAGTCTAAGCAGGCCACTGGATATGAGATTAGGTTGGTTGATACATAGACCACAAGATTGGTCCTTAGTCAGTGAGTTGGATATGCTTACAATACTGTGGTTTAAGGGTTCAAAGACTCAGGCAGAGAGTTGTCCAAGGGGAACTGTCATTTAAGACCCACCCACACGAAGGGTCTGAAAGACACAACTTTCACCACTGTTGTAGGAATGATTCATAAGGGGAGTCCCGGCATCCATGGAAAGTACGGTCGCTACTCTCTGTGAGACAGACCTTACGGTAGGGGGCAGTCACGTACCTGTTAACCTGACACATGCCATGCCACTCCCTTCTGTCTCGTATCCCCATCTCACAGCGGAAGAGAGTCCTGCGTCCTGTCTACAAATAGTTCGTGTGACAGAACAGTTGGGCACCACCAAGAAGCAGGCAGTTGCAGATTCATGGCCAATTTTTAGAATTCCCTTTTTTCTAGAGCATATCCTTTTGTGACATATGTCCTTCCTAGGATATTCTCTCACAGTAGAGACAAGCTGGTTTACAATTGGCTTGTAAGAAGAAATGACCAAATTCATGAGTTCTGGAGGGTCACAGACTCTGGTGCATGAGCGTAATGTAGATCACAGGGAAATTTTTAATGGGCTTATTGATTCTTCAAAAATTCCATGCATACACACCATGCATCTTCAGCATATGCACCTCAACAGCTTCCCTTCCCTCCCGGTGTTCCCAACATATCCCTTCTCCTTCCATGTCCCCTCCTTTTCTGTTTGACAACTCAGAGTCTGATTAGTGCTGCCTGTTGCTGGTCTGACAGACCTTGTTGACTTAGCTTGTGCAAGTGAGTTCACTAGTTGAGTGGTAGAGTGCCCTAAAGACACAGCATTTCCCAGCACTCTGGGGACAGCCTATGGCTCTTACAACTTCCCTCCCTCCTTCTGTGATCCTCCCTGAGCCTTGCAGCTGGGGGAGGAGTTGATATAAATGTCTCCGTTGGAGCTGAGCACTCAATTGACACTTATTCTCGGCATTTTGACCAGTTAGGAGTTTCTGCACTAATTGCTGAGCACTGCAGAGGAGCTTCTCTGGCTGAGGGAAGGCAGCTCTAATATTTGGGTGTAAGCAGAACTATTTAGACAGCAGTTTGATAATACATTGTTTAGTAAAACAACAGAAGTAGGCTTAGCCATTATCTTATACACTCACAAGACTTTTGACAAAGGTATAGCACTGAGCCTGAATTCCTGCCTGTGGAGCAGACGTCAAATCCAAGCTAAAAGTCTTTGGTTAACCTGTAAAACCTTCATGTCACTATTGAACCAGTGGGCTCATCTTGCCTGGCAGATTGGTATTGTAGCCATTCAGGGATGCCATTGTTTTTTTCCTCTCTTTGGCCTTCATTGCACTTCTGGCACCATGAGAACTGGTCTGCCATGAGGAAGTTTTTAGCTTGACTTCTGTATGCATGATAAGGACATTTGAGGACGAGATGCTGTATAGACTTCTCTGAGTGGCAAATGATATAAAATTACTTGTGTTCCCTATGACTGGTTCCCAAAAGGTGGCCTTAGTAGAGAGAAGAGGAATTTAATAATTGAGTGAATAGAATGATTTGATTTGTGGCTGCTAGTCAGCTTTCTATCCCTACCACCCACCCTGTCATTACACAAATGAGTTTGTGAGCTCAGTGGCCAGGTGTCAGGGAGAGAGGTGATGCTGGGCTCTGCACCAAGAATCTTGCAAGAGGTGTTCAGTACCAGGGTCATGTACTCTAGTCATTTTCTAATAGAGGGGTTGATGGGGTCTCAGGGCCCTCACTTGAGATTCCAGCTACAACATCCCACAGCTCCCAGGCATTTGGATGTAATTCTTCCCTAATGGCCAGCGTTGTTCAGTATGCTGTGTTGTTTTGTTTTGTAGCTGGGTCTTACCCTGTTGCCCAGCTTGGCTCAAACTCCTGGCCAACAGTGATCCCTCTGCTGCAGCCTCCTGACTGGCTGGACTGTAGGCCACACTACTGTGTCTAGCTGTACTTCCCATCTTTGTGTTCAAGGTGCCTGAGATGTCAGACAGCTTCCTGTTAAGGGCATTAAGATTGGGTTTGCATTTTTATTTTGTTTTTCTGCATACAAGGACCCAGCTGACAAAAGTTTTATAAAGGTCAGCATTGGGAATAGGAGTTGTCATGCCTTGGGGATTGTTGCTTTGGGGGTCTTCATCCAAGTTCTGGCATTAATTTCTTGCCCAGTAGCTTACCCATCAAAAATAATAGATCTAGTATCACAGAGATGGCTCTCTATATACTGAGTCTCCTTGGCCACAGCTTCTTTCATAGTCTAGAACCTCCGAAGTAGTAGGAACTCAAAGAATTTTGGTTCTTACACCCTGCTGGGTAATAGATCCACTAAAGCCCAAGGCTTTCCCCATGGGTTTTGGATACCCACATTCACAAACACCAGATCTGACTTTTAGAATCCCTAGACCCCCCTCCCCCCCGGGCAGTGGCGGTACACACCTTTAATCCCAGCACTTGGGAGGCAGAGGCAGGCAGATCTCTGTGATTCAAGGCCAGCCTGGTCAGTTCCAGGATAGACCCCTGTCTTGAAAAACCAAAAAAAGGGGGGGGCTGCTTTGGGGATGGCACGTGTGTGTGGAGTGGGCCTTAGGCCTTGTCAGACCCTGAATCCGGCTGTCTCATTACCAGATTCAAGCTATGCCCCCTCACCCCAAAACTGCTGCCTGGAATCCTTATCTGGAAACCAATGAAACCAGGCCAGAACTTCCAGGACAATCCTCCCTGGTCCTGAGTCCCTGTGCTTCACCTATGGTCAAGGCCAGAACCTGGACTACACTTGGTTACCTTGAGCCTTACTGGAGTTGGATTCCCTGTAACACTTCCCCCTCCCTAGCTAGCCAGACCCATAGTGGCACCAAAATCTGCCTATCATTCTGCCTTATGCTTCAGTCACAAGCCAATAGGACACTTTGTGTCGCACACCACTTAGCTATTGCTCCCATGTTGTTCATGTCCATACTTCCACTCAGAAAGGTTACTAAATAGCCCACCCAGAGCCCCACCTAATATCATGGCTTTACTGGACGCTATCAGACTCCTAGAGTAGGTGGTGATCATTGCTTGCTAGGCTCCCGCAAAAGAAAATGACCAGTTGTCACTCAGAGATCACGATGCTGACACGACAGCAGCCAAGGCAGCAACTGCACGGCCACCTCAGTTATCATCGTCCACCTCCTGCCTTATCAGCACAACACCCAGGAGGAGGCTGGCATCAGTAGCCGCAAGTGTCATTCATCTCCCTGAGCATGGAGAAAAGGGGCCAAGTTATCAGCGCTTATTGCCCTGTCTTTCCTTTTTGAGAGTCTACCCAACCTCCATAGGAGATACTCCTACTCCACACACTCACACACACACACACACACAAGCACACACACGCTCCATCCCCATAACAGCCCTATCTTTGAGGGAAACGTATTGCAGAAGCTACCCAGCAGCCTTATAGAAGCAGCAGCCAGATGTGTGCAGTGCATGCTCTGACCTCATCCCTGTCATTCTGCTAACTCATAGTATGACCCCAGGTAGAGCCTGACTGCAGCTCTGGCCCGAGGACTGCAATCTATTTCACCCCTTTCTCAGCCAGTCTTCTAGGTCAAGTGTTCACAGCTGCTGTACTCTAACTGCTGAGTGATTTGTAATTGATTGTGGGTTTCCTAATCCTAGGACACCCTTCTTCTAATAGGTCTTCGCATACTCATTCTTTATATTGTCTGTGTACTGACTGCTAGTCAATGTGGCAGAATGACACACCACCTCCATAAGACTCACCTCTGTACTGGGGCAGCAGCTATATGTGTCTTTCTTGCAACTGGGAACCTTAAATGCACCAAAGGTTTTCTAGACTGAAAGACTAAGCAAAGCATTCTGTCATGAGGTTACAAGTGCTTATTTTTCCAATAGAGACCACAGGAATGACAACTACACAGAACTAAGTACAGGAGGAATGGGCACACCTAACTTGTCAATGGCTACCAATTACTCCTTGGCCTGAAAAGACAGAACCCTGCTGCAACTACAAAGAAAGCCACCAGTGGACACCACCTGTTCTTCCAGTTACTCCCATAATTCTTGTCTTGCTAGTTTAGTGCCCTTTCCTCACATATGCTCTCCCACTCCTGAGTTCCACAGTCGGCCATGTCTTTATGCCCAGGAAAATGTCTTTAATGATAGTTGTCCTCCCAGGCCGTGAAACCACTGTTTCTCATTACCAGGGATGAGCTCTAACCAGCCAGGCTGTGGGTGGTGGGCATGTGGAAGTACTCCTTCCTGGTTTATCATCAGGAAGGACCTCATTTCAGAGTTCTTATTCCCATAGATTTTCAAAGTACCCTGAGCGATTTTCCTGGATTCCCATGAGAAAGGTTTGGGAAGGGAGATGGGTGTCTGGTGAGGGGGTGATAGTACCAGGACTTCTCAGACAATTGTCCCCCATGTTCCAGTTATCTACCCATCCGTTCCCAAACAAAAACCCCTCTTCCACTTCCAAATCCTTCAGGCAGTCTCACGACCCTGAGGAAATCCCAGATTCTTGGGAAGGAAGGTCCTGGAATGCCTCTCCATCAGATTAGGTTGCTAACTTCCAAATTGATCAGGAGACAGGAGTCTGGAACCTGGCTAAGGAGTGACAGGCAGACAAATACTGCCTCGAAGGGTTCTGTCCATTGCCAGGCCTGTTGTCCAGGCAGCTCTAGGAGGCTTTGAATGGCTTCCTCACAGAGATACCCAGAGGCCATGCAAGTTCTGTGAACCTGGAGACTAACCCATGGTCAGAGTCTCTGGTTCACACATCACCTAAATTCCCTCTGTGTGCTGGTGGGCCAGGCCAACAGCACCTCTCTGAAGTATCCAAATACCTACGAGAATCACACAGCTCAGCACTAGTTTGACTTCTGCTCTCCCTGATCGCCTTCATAGCAACTCAACTCATAGTATAAGATATCCTTTTTCAAGCCCTACTGATTTCTACCAGGAGTCCAAAAACACTATGAGGCAATGAGACTCATCCACCCAAACCAGGACTCATCTTTCCTATGTTATCCTGTGCAATAGCTTAAAAATAAAAGAAACAGAAAAGTTGGACATGGTTTCCCAGAGATGGAAGCTTTCCAGGTGCCAGGATCTATGTGGGCACACGCGGTTCATTTTTTTCAGGCCACAGTGGAATTGTCTTTGATGAACCTATCTGCCTATCCTTAGTGCCATGGGGCTTCCTCAGGGGTATCTGAAGCATGGTGGGGCTTCCAGCATCCTTGCTATTTAAGGTTGCCAGTGTGTGACTTTACTGTACACTAGAAATCCCCGCCCCCCTCACAATGTGTTCAGCAGGAAAGCTAAATGACTGTCTTCTAAATCTGGCAAATGTGAGCTTGGGTGGCCTGGAGAAGCAGAGTAGGACAGAGTGGGGTCCAAGAACTCCCTGATCAGAGCTCTGGTCAATCAAGCTGACCACACAGCAAGTGCTGCTCGGCCCTGGTCATTGGACAGGGGCCACACCTGTTATCTAGGGTGGTTCTTGGCTCATCTCACCTTTCACAATTTGTGATTCTCAAACCTATTCAGGGTCCCTGGTGTCATGTTGTCCTGCCCGAAGACATGATTCTGGGCTGGACATGTAGCCATAGAGGTTGAGCTCTGTCTTATTAGAGTCATTCGGGGCCAGCTATCTTGAGTTTCTGATGTATCATTCCAACCTTGTTCTTTGAGAGACTGGGAAGGACACAGCAGCCTCTCACCAGTCTAAAGGTGGAAAAGGAGGCAGTATCTCTATTGACAGTCTCTCTGTGCCTTCCCTGAGCAGGAACCAAAGTCCATTCAAGATGCCCAAGGCTCAGCCAGAATGCCACTCATAGGTCACCAGGAGAACTGCTCTTGCCTAGGCTAATTGGTTGGCACTTGGCATCATTGGCATTAATTCTGCTAACTCCTTACTGGAAACTTGGCACTTGAAGGAATCTTGTAGCCGTAAGAGAGCTTATAGGCTTTCTTGAGCTGCTGACTACCTGTTCATGGCAGAACATCTCTATAGGCCCAGGGGAGCCCCAGAGTTAATGTAACTCCTTCCTTTCAGGTTTCTGTTCTCAGGATGCCATCTTGGCCTTGAGTGGGGTGCAGTATCCTAGAGGATCTGTTTGTGTGGTTTTGAGAAATATTAGAAAAGCATTTTCCAGGAAGGCAGGGAGATGGGGCACAGGCAGAGAAAACAGTATGAGCAAAGGTTGTACAAGTAGGTGTCAGGGTGTTGCTTGTTAGAGTGCCAGGGCTGCTTTATAATTTGGCTGGATCTGGCAGTGGAGCCATTAGGTCCCAGGTTGTTGCCCTGGATCTGTGGGTCAGTGGTCAAGCTGGAAGACTCACTCCAAGGTGGAACAAATGATGGTTTTGGAGAAGACCATTCTGCAGTTCCCTTCAGGGTGAGTAGTTGTATCATATCCACCCCTGTAAGCAGAGGGGCCAGTGTCGCAAAGGAACCTCCAGCAACGAGTGCTGGACCCCATGCAGACACTGGGTGTGGAAGACCAGGAGCAGTGCCTGTGCCTTTGCCAATGGCCTTCCTTATGCCCATACTGGCTCTCTGGGAAAATTCAGGCTCCCAGGTTGCCATAATCCCAGGAACAGCAGTTCTGGTGAAGACCTGGGAATTAACTCTTTGTTCATTGCTTGCCTCCCTGTCCTCTGCCTCTGGCACATGTGTCTTCTACCTTCTTTTCATCGTGGCTCTCTCTTTCTCAGAGACTTCATTTATGGAGGTGGCATTTCCACTTCAGTGCCCTTCTGTCTGAGGACCCTAGTGTTAAGAAGGCTAGGATGTCTCTTTGCCGGGAGCAACTTGGCTTCATGCTGTCACAAACCACGAATGGCTGTGTCTTCCTCCTTTCTTTCCCTCATCGGCTTCTGCAGTCTTTGAACGAAGTTTCTAGACTGTAGCTTGATGGCCTCACTGGTCCTTCTATTTTTTTTCTTACTCTAAACCTGATCAACAGGTTAATCTGAACTATACCAAACCCACATCGATTAAAATCTTAAAAGTGAACCTTACAGATATTGAGCCTAGGTTAGTTTTTTTTTAAATTAGTGGCACATTCCCCGATGTTGAGGAGGTTTCATGCCCTGAACGTTTTGTTGAATCATCTTTTCCTGACACAATGTCTGAGTGAGATGTGTTACCGTTGCTTGCACTGCTGTGAGCTCTCACAGGGACAAGGTTTCAGAACCGTAAATGATGCCCTAAAAATGTGGTTAAGGCATTCTGATCTCCCTTGCCCCACAAAGCTGACTCAAATTGGGCCCTTCAGTCTTGATGCAAAATATACTTGACAACTTGTCTGCTCTTGATCACCAGGAAGCTTTTCGTGACTCAGATGCAATGAGGATAGGATGGTAATCGAGATTTGGCTAACTTCTGGACTAAAGCAGCAAAGTGTTATTGCAGCCCGCAAAGATGTGTCATCAAATGAATGGAAATTCATGAGGCTCTCCATAGTAGCTAATGGACTAAATGCGGCAATGCAAGAAAATTGAGGTGCATCACTTCTGCTTGTATATATTTACCCGTAGGGCAGAGATTCATTCTATGGCATTGAAGCTGAAGTAAGATCATCTTGAGCGGCTTCACTTTGCCATGCTATCAATAAAAGCAAAGTACAATCAGACAGGTTTTCTAATTTATGGTCTTCATTACAAAAGTCATTCCTTTTGTAATAGTGTGGGGCAAATGTCTTTAGGCAGGGGAGGGAGCGAGACTGAGCACTTGTTGTCACAGTGCCTGGCCAATAATTGCTGTGTTGTTTGGGAGCAACCGATAGGTGAAGTTGATGTTGAGCCAGGAGCAGGGTTGGCCTGCACTTGCCTGGGCTCTTTGTCGATTCTGGTCACATTGACAATGATCGACACTCATTCGAGTATACATAACCCAATCTATTGCCCAACCTGGGGGAATTTGAAGTATCATTTAATTTTCCTCCCTCACTGGTCCTTCTGTGAAGTTTCTATCCAGACTGCAGCCTGAAGGCCTCCCTGGGTCCTTCTGTGAAGTCTCTAGACTGCAGCTTGAGGGCCTCATTGGTCCTTGAGCAGCGGTTTGTTTCTATGAGGCTCAGGCATGGATTCTACCTTCCAATTGCTGGACCACACCTGAGCCACTTTCTCTGGTTTCAAACTTATCCATTTTAAACCTTTGCTCAATCACAAGGGCAGGCTGAGTGGCTGGGATCTCAGTTGTCATTCGAGATCCCTGGACCGTCATGTTTCCAGCTGGAAGGAAGCTTCCCTGACTCAGTTCTTAACCGAACTCTTGCCACATTTCTTTATAGAAAGGATTAAGCCTTTTTCAGAGAAGTTGGATATACTGTTCAGTGATTTTCACATACCCATGTGTACACCTACAGTTAGCTTCTGCATTGTTTAGTTATGTTTCCATCCCCTGAACTTTTTCTCTTATTTGCCTTGTCTCAAAGACGAGCTCCTTCAGTTGCTACTAAATTTCCACCACTCACCTCCGCTCCTGATATCTTGGACTCTGTTCCCATTCCTGCGGACACTGGAAGCTCATAGCACATTCCCCTCCCAGTTGCATCTACTGTTCCTGGTTCCCCTGTGTGCCAGGGATTCAACAAAGGGTTCATTTCTTGAAGCTTTGATTTCAGGAAGTTTTGTGAGAGCCAGTGTTTTTAATGCAACAGACCCTTCCAGAAGTCTCCTTAACTTCTAAAGGGACCCTCATCTCCAGGGCTCTGAGCCTAGGATTTTTAGTTCCAGTAGATGCCTTTCCGTGATTAGAGGCACTGTTACTAACCACCCATCTCCACCCTGGTGCACTGTGAGCACTGCTGAAATAGGCGGACAGTTCCTTGGGGTTACAATTGTCCCTCAGTTGACTGGATAACTTAAAGTGGTAGCCAGAATCCTGGGTGTCCTTTGGGTTAGCCCTGACATAGTCAGTCTGTTGGCATGAGTATCTACAGTGATGATTCTGTGAGGGGCCATGCCAGCCCTTACGGTTGTTTAGGCACCTCGTGGACAGCTGCAGGCCAGGTGTCTCTCAGGGCAAGTCGCTTGTACCCTCTGCTTCCCTCAGATACTGAGGGCTCTTCAGACATTGGCTCAGGACTTGCAGCAGCATCTCTGGATTTCCTCTCTGGTGTGCCAGAGTCTCTACTGACTGTCAGGGGATTGGTTCCTAGTCAAGTTTCTGCAGACAGGCATCGCCACTAGGATGTGCCCAGGTGCTGTTCATACCAGAGATGTGTGGAGAAAGACACCCACTACAAATTATGGCCAAATCAAAGCAAGCTTTATTTGGCGCATGCCTGAACTAGGTTGGCAACTCAGGCTCTGTCTAGGGTGGAGTTCTAGAGAACAACTCTGAGCCAGTTTCCCACATCTCTGTTATATGGCAAATTCAGAGGGTGGGGGGAAAGCATGGTTATAGAAGTGAGACCAGGAAGTTAAGAAATTTTTACTGGAACATCTGCTATAGAACATTCTGTGGTCATGGGGTTGGGGCACAAACAGAAACTTGTTGTACAGTAAACAGAAATCTAGCTGAACTAGAATATCAGAATCTAATCTTGTCTATCTATCATCTATCAATCTATCTATCTATCTATCTATCTATCTATCTATCATCTATCTATATCATCTATCTATCTATCTATCTATCATCTATCTATCTATCTATCATCTATCTATATCATCTATCATCTATCTATCTATCATCTATCTATATCATCTATCATCTATCTATCTATCTATCATCTATCTATATCATCTATCATCTATCTATCTATCTATCTATCTATCATCTATCTATATCATCTATCATCTATCTATCTATCATCTATCTATATCATCTATCATCTATCTATCTATCTATCTATCTATCTATCTATCTATCTATCTATCATCTATCTGCCTGACCCAGCAATGCTTAAGCATGCACGGGCAGCCTGGTATGACAGTTCTCCACTTGTTCCTATCCTGGGCAGTCCTAGTTGCTTGTGTTACTGTCATACCCAAGGTTCTACAATCTTCCTTTATGCTGTCTGTCCAGGGTTTTTTGGGTCTTACTCTTCATCTTGTCCCATGCACTCCTCCAAGCAATGCTATCTTCAGCTATCTGCCATCATTCTCATAACATGGCCAAAGAATCTCAAGTGCCATTGCTGGATCCTGTAGTTTGCTACCTTCTGTAGGTGGAGATGTTTCTTATGTCATCGTTGCACAGCCTGTCTCTTCGTGTGATGCCTGGAATCCTCCTGAGACGTGCCACCTTGAACACATTCAGCTACTGTGTTTAATTGTGCAGGTTTCAGAGGTATGGAGAAGGCAACTCAAGCAAATGTCTCATAGACTTGTAATTGTGTTGTTGTCTCCTGATGACCAAACACTTCTTAGTGCCTGGAATGCAGCCCTCGCTCTCCCTATCCACCTCTTGACATCTGAAATAGTTCCGTCCTTTGAAATGAGGAAGTTTCTTCCCAGATAGACAAAGTTGACTGTTTGCTTGAGGTTCTGATTCTTTATTACAGTCTTAAAAACCTTGTGCGCCCTTCCCATGTGTTGTATCTCAGTCTTCTCAATGTTTACAGCATACCAAGGTTTTCACTCACTATTCACTATTACTATTTCACTGTTACTATTCACTATTACTATTTTACTGTTACTATTACTGTTCACTATTACTAATACTATTACTATCACCACCATTAGTATTACCATTTCACTCGCTCTATTTTCCATGGCCTGCAGCTCGTTTGGACTCTCAGCAAGTAGTGCTGTGTCATTGGGGAAACACAGCTATTGATTCCCACACCGACTGTCTGCACAGCTGTCTCCTCATCCTCCAGGGCTGTTGCAGTTGTTAATTTCAGGACTGTACTATAGAGCAGTGGTGGGAGGACGCACCCCTGCTGCATGATTGTCTTCCACTCATCACTTAGTTCTCCACAGACTGTGACTGATGCAAAGGTATCTTTATAGGCATGTTCTAGTGTTCTTATGATTTTCTCTGGTTACCTGTAGACCCTCATTGTTTTCCAAAGTCCTTTCCTCCAAATGCTCTAAACGCCCTCCTGAAGTCAATGAGGCAGACATATAAGTCTCCAAATTCTTCACATTTTTCTGTCAGTTTCCTCAAACTGAAGAACTGATCAATTGTTCTGTTAGCTCTGAATCCACTCTGGGCCCCTACTAGGATTGCCTCTGTTCTGTCCTTGATCCTTTGCAGGACAATGGAGGAGAAGACCTTGCTGCTATGGCACAACAAACTAATGCCCCTGTAATTTGAGCAGTCCAGCTTGTCCTTTTCCTTGTGTTCGGGAATTATGGCTGAGTGCTTCCATTCCATAGGAATCACTTTGTGTTCCCATATCTCTCTGAAGAGCCTGAGAAGCGCCTCCACCCCTGAGCCTAGAGTAGCTTCCTCCATCTCCTCCACCGTGATGTCAACTCCTCCTGGGGCTTTCCTGGAGATCGCTCTCTTTGTATTGCTCCTGTCAGTATTTAATATTTCCCCATCGTCTCTGGTGTTGGAGTGGCTGCCGAGGTCTTTCTCATTGCAGTCTATGTTGGTAGCATTAGGGTCATTGTACCGGGTGTCACAGTATTGCCTCCATCTCTGCTTTACTTCCCCTGGTTCTGTTAATAAATGACCTTGCCCATCGATAATCACCCGAATCTGAGGAGCATATCTGGCAGGTGTCCATCTGATGGCTTCATAGACAAGATGTGGTTTATTATGGAGTCGAGCCTCTTCGACCTCCTTGCATATGCCTTGAACGTACAGCTCTCCATCTTTCTTTGCTCTTCGTTTGACCACCCTGCACAGATAGTCGTGGTGTTTTGCTGCCTGCAGATTGCCTCTTCATTTGCTCTTTAGCTTCCTTCTTTCTTCTGCCAGGTTGATCATCTATCTCTGCAGTAAGCATTCTACTGGTGTTGCCCTTTTTGCATAACCAAGCATCTCCTTTGAAGCCTCCTGTGTAGCTCTTTTGACTTTCTCCCATTTCCTTTCTATATTTGTAAAGGGTTGTTTAATGATTTCACTCATCTTTTTTTTCAGCGGTTCTCTTATACTCTGTCCCTACAGCTGGACTCATCAGTTGTTAAGGATTGATCTTCTGGTTCATCTTGCCTGGTGTTCCTCTCCTAAGTTGTAGTAATATGAGCGGCGGGCTACATTCCTGGCACCCGGCCGCCCTCACGGCTAGCTTTACCCTGAAATAATTACATGGAAACTGTATTCTTTTAAACACTGCCTGGCCCATTAGTTTAGCCTCTTATTGGCTAGCTCTTACATATTGATCTAACCCATTTCTAATAATCCGTGTAGCCCACGAGCTGGTGGCTTACCAGGGAAGATCTTAACCTGCGTCTGTCTGGAGTGGGAAAATCATGGCGACTCACTGACTCGGCTTCTTTCTCCCAGCATTCTGTTCTGTCTACTCCTCCCACCTAAGGGTTGGCCTATCAAATGGGCCTAGGCAGTTTCTTTATTAATTAACCAATGAAAGCAACAGATTAGAAGGAAATCTAATCACTGTTTCAGCTGAATGTTGGCCATAACAAAGTTGGTGATCTGACCCTAAGTCAGCACTAGGAAATGATTGGCTGTTTTGGATGCTAGCTAAGAGTTTCCTGCTGACCTGAATGTAGTCATGCAGTCAGTTTGATCGTGTGTGCATTTGTCAGGGGATTCCCACATCAGCATCTTGATGGTTTGTCCTGCTTGAATTTTGCGTTGGATCTGTGCAAATCGTTTGCATAGCAGAGGTCAAGCTGTTGTTTCCGTCTATCGTTCCTTTGTCCTCCGAATCCATGTGTTCTCCTGACACTGTAACAGTCCATTCCTTCTCTGGATCACACTCTTGCATGACGACTAGTATGTCGTTCTTGTGCTCCCTGCTAACCGTGTTCTGCAGATCTGTGTCGAAACTGTTGATGGCATCCGCTTTTGCTTCTGCTGTTGGCATGTATACCTGTGTGATAGTTACTAGATGTGTCATTGTTTGAAATCTGGAGGTCTGTACCAGAGCAGGCCATTTTTTGGGTCAAACTGGATAGCACTAAAGGTACACCTGCTGTGTGTTTTCTCTCTCAACCTGAGTTTATATTGTGCATCCATTTATGACAAGTTCTTGTTAAGGAGTATTGCCGGGTGATAATGGCGCATGTCTTTAATATCAGCACTCAGGAGGCAGAGGCAGGCTGATCTTTGTGAGTTCAAGGCCTGCCTATTCTACAAGAGCTAGGTCCAGGACAGGCTCCAAAGCTACAGAGAAACCCTGTCTCGAAAAACCAAAAAAAAAAAAAAAAAGAAGTAGAGTATCAAGTGACTCTTCCTAATCTCCCCAACCAAGTTTGTTTGGAGTGTGTGTGTGTGTGTGTGTGTGTGTGTGTGTGTGTGTGTGTTGAAACAGGGTTCCGCCGTGTAGCCTTGGCTGTCCTGGAACTCACTCTGTGGACCAGCTGGCCTTGAACTCAGAGATCAGCCTGCCTCTGCGTCCTGAGTGCTGGAATTAAAGGCGTGCACCACCACTGCCCAGAATTCTTCCCTTTCCTTATGTGTCCTTTCCAAATCCTTGATAGGGATTTCCATTTCTAGTTGTTGTTAGTATAGGACAGAGGACAAGTGTTTTAACATTTTCTTTCTGGTGGGAAACAAAATTTATGTGACACGGAAAGATACATGGAGCGATTGTGAGGACATCGCCAGGAGGATTAGGGCACCTGCGGTGGCTGAAACAAGCAGTAACTGGATGGGTCAGGAGAACAGTGATTGATAACAATTGTTTCACTCCTGTTGGTCTAAGTATTTAAATTTTGTTTGTTTGTTTTTCAGTTTTTTCTGTATAACAGTCCTGGCTGTCCTGGAATTAGCTTTTATAGACCAGGCTGCTCTTGAACTCACAAGAGATCTGCGTGCCTCTGCCTCCCCAGTGCTGGGGTTAAAGGCACTGCCAGCTAGTATTTAAGTTTTAATATTGCTTCTTACCATGGCCAAGGTGGCCCTGCTTATTATTCCTGACTGGTTGACATCAAACAGCTGGTTTCTCCTAAGGCTACACTGTTTCATAGAAAGCAAGTTGAGACCTCTCCAATTCTGCAAGACTACTTCTATCAAGGGGTCTACTTGGTTTTCCAGCCTGGATATCGAGTCTTCTAAGAACTCTAAATCTTCCTTAGTCTGGGCATTCAAGGTTCTGAACCCTTGTTTGATCTTATAGTATCAGGGCTGACATTTCCTAGTGCAGTAGATCCTCCAATCCCTGAACTCACTAAGAAAGGAATTAGTATGGGGATTGCTCGTTTTGGTTGAGAGTGGTCTGGAATCTTGGCTAGATGTAGGTGGCCTGTGTCCTCATCATAGTTATAAAGTTGTGGAAGGATGTGAGTAAGGACACAAAAGAGAGGATGTGTCCCATGAACATTGTGGGACACCAATAGACATTGTCTGATACTTTTGATACAAGCCCATCAGGTGTCAGAGAGGGCAAGAAGGAACAGCTGTTGACTGTTGGTACCTGTGGCAGTTAGGTTCCATGTAATAGTTGCACAATTATCCAAATAGGGAGAAGCCAAGTAACCTGATACCTTTGACATGACACATAGTCCTTGTCCTTATAAGTCACATAGGGTTATTTGGGGCTGGGACCAGGAACAGGCATCAGCAGTGCTTGTGGCAGTTGTGCAAGTGACAGGTTGTAGACCATTCCTAAATAATAAGGGGGTTTTGGGTCAAGTCAGAGCCAACAGTCCTGTGTCAGGTTAGGTGTAGAGTGGTTGAGGAAAGAAAAGGTTGCTGTTAGCTTAGTTGGGAGAGGGACTTCCATTGGAGAAGTGGGTAGAGGGGGCTCTAACAGAGGTTAGAAGAGGTGAGATAGTTAGTTAGTGGACTCTTAGGATGTGGGTGTACTGGGAAAACCTGAGGCACCAGGGGGAGGTCTCTGTTGGGGCCTGTGGGTTTGGGTTCTTGTTTTACCCTATATCTTTGAATTATGATTGAGAAATCAGAGTCTGACTCAACTGCATATAGCCTAATTGCCCAAGTTCTTCTGGCATCCCAAGGTAATTTGCTAGAGTAGTCATAGATGTCCCAGAGTTTAGGTTGGAAACTTGCAAGGCTGCATGACCCAAGCTGACAGAGGTTTGGGGAGATGGTAAGAAGATCTTTGTTGGACTTTTCCTAGTGGCTAATAGTTACACAATTCTAAAAGGCACAATGATGTGAATTAACACCCTGGCGAGATTTGCCTTCATTGGACTGGTCATGCATAGATCAGGATACCTTGTAGGTTCTTCTGCAATTGTAAGTATCCCCACGCCATCCCAGAATGGAGGGGAAAGAGCTTGCAGTATTCTGCTTTCAAGTTGGGTCAATTAGAATTTGTAACAGTGTCCAATGTCTGACCTGTATCAGAGACCCCAAGTCCTCATTTCTAGGTGGGTGGTTTATGTGAATTGGAATAGCTAAAGTTTAAGGGCGTGACTATAATTCAATATGCTAATATCATGGCTTCTACAGTATCAAATGAACAAGGCTACTAATAAAATATTAAACCTTGAGGGGACTTTGTTCAGTCACTTTCCATCTCTGGTGGCCCGTTTGTCTATCTGAGGGATCCTCAGGTACTTTCTTGAGATGAGAGTGATGGATGCAGGCAGGAATACCAGAGACCTGAACAGTGCTGGGCATCCTTCCTTGGCTTGAGGCATAAGTTTTACAGTGATGTTGGGGTTATATTTATGGAAGTGGAGTGGGGTCTTAGGGACACCTGACAGCTCCAAGATGGTTTGGGGACAAAGCTTCCCTGGGTCTGAAGGCTACTATCCATCTGATGTCCCAGCCAGTGTATAATAAGCCAGGTCAGGGGGCAGTGAGATGGCCTCCAGCAGTTAGGTGATTTCCTGTTTATTTTTAATGTTTTTTCTTTTTGAGTTTAGCAGTCCCCTTTGTTTATTTGTCCATGAACATGAGCCATGGAAAATGGTATTGGCTATCTGTGTAAGTGTTTACTTCCTATCTCTTGGCCCATTCAGTGCCTAAGTTAAAGCTATTGTTTCTGCGTTTTGGGACGATGTGTCTCTGGGTAGGGTTTGTGCCCAAATTATTTCCTTTTAACTTGTAAATATCACTGCTCCTGTGTACCTTATTCATTCACAGATGAAGCTGCTATCAGTGAAGAGGTCAGGGTCTCTGATGGAGAAGGGAATTTCTGTCAGGTCTGGTCAGGTCTCTTGGATGACATCTAGCATCTTCAGGCATCTCCAGTTATGGATGCGTTCCTCAGGGTAGTTGTCCAGGAACAGGGTGGCGGGATTGATGGTCATGCATTCGTCAAAAGTCAATCTGTCTTTATCCAAGTGAAGGGCCTGGTATTGGGTTAGGTGGGCATTAGACATCCAACAGTTAGTGGCATCTCTTAATAGGGTCTTTGTAGGATGTGGGGCCATTGTGGTTAGAGTCTATTCCAAGATAAGTTTGTCTGCCTCTTTCAACAGGATTATAGTTGTTTCTATGGCTTGTAAACAAGGAGGCCATGCTGAGGTCACAGGATCTGTCTTTTTGAGATAGATCTATCGGTCCTTTTCAGGGTCAAGACTCCCTTAGCAATGCCTTTTCTTCCATGTACGTAAAGATGGAGGGGCTTTGTGATGTCAGGGAGGGTAAGGCAGAGGTTCTCTACAAGAGCCTCTTTCAAGTTCTTAAAAGGCCTGTTCGTGTTCCTCAGTCCATTTCAAGTGGGTGTTGCCTTTGTTCTCAGGTGTAGACTTGGCGATTTCAGCAAACCTGGGGATCTAGAAGTGGCAATATCCAGCAGCCCCCAGGAATTCCTTTCTTAGTGGTTGGAATTGAGATTTTTAATATGGTTTCTAGGCATGTTTTAGATTAAAGCCTTTTTCTTTCTCTAAAATTATAAGCCAAATAAGTAATCTGGAGTCAACAAATCCGAGCTTTGTTTGTGGACACTCTGTAATTGAGCCAGAGTTTCTAAGAAACCCTGAGTAGCTCTTAAATTGTCTTCCTTTTCCTTGGCTACTAACAGGAAATCATCCACACATTGAAGTAGGGTAACTTCTGGGAACTTAGGTACTTACTGTGAAAATGGCTGAATTTCTTGTTGAGAGCTTCATCAAAGATGGTAGAGGAATTCTTGAACCTCTGAGATAATCAGATTCAGGTTAGTTGCCTCGATATCCCCATTTCAGGATCAACCCATTCAAATACAAAGATGGTCCGACTTAATTTTGATAAAAAGGATGGGGGGAAAACGTGTCCTTCAAGTCCAGTCCTATGTAAGCCTTACATCCTGGTGGTAAAGACTGAGTATGATATAGGGAGTTGGGAAATTGGGGGGGGATGCTTTCTACCCATTTATTCACCTCCCTTAAAGCTTGGACCACTCTATGATCTTGAGTCCCAGGTTTCTGGACTGGTAATAAGGGAGTATTCCAGGCAGAGTGACATATGTTTTTTTCCACAGGGATTGTTTGACATGAGAGGGGATAGGGCTAGGATTCTCTAGAACATCAGGAGATCAAGACCACTTAACCTCAGACCCCACTGTGTCCTTGAAGGAAGGTGTGATGGTTGTTCTTAGTTGTCAACTCGACAACATCTGGAATTAGCTAAAAGCTCAAATCACTGGGCATATCTGTGAGGGAGTTTTAGTTAATTTGATCATTTGAGGTATGAAGACTCACCTTAAATTCAGATCACTAGAGGTGGGAAGACTCACTATAAATCTGGTTCATTTGAAGTCAGAAGACCCACCTTATACTTGAATCATATGTCCTGGTGGCAGCCTGTGTTTAAATAAAATGAAGAAGAAAGTTTGTGCTCCCTGACTACTTGCCCTTACTCTCATTTCACTGATGTTTAAAACCTACTTCTTTGGGATCTGGATCTACAGAAGACCAGCCTCATGGACTGACCAACTGCTTGGATTCTTGAACGTTCAGTTGGTAGACAGCCTTTGTTGAATCAGTTGCCCTACAGTCAGTAAGCCACTCTAATAGATTGAGTCTATGTATTCCGTCTGTTCATTCTTTTCCCCTACAGAGAGAGCCCCGACTAATACAGAAGGGATTCACGAGGGTTCTTTGGACCAGATGTCTGTGGACATCCTTTTGACTTAACCTCTACTCTGAAGAGGTCCAGCACTGAGGCAATGATTTTGTGAGTGGGATTCTGTGCGGACAAGCATATGGTAGTTTATATCCCTTTTGTGCTAGACAGAATCCTCTCGACCAGGGTTCAGCCATCAGGGGGCCCAGCCAATCCATCAACACTTAAAAGCAGAGAGATATGGGAAAAACAGTTTGGGTGTCATTGAAATACGTGGACTTTCTCTTTGACTGTGCAGGCCCTGCAGTAGGATGGTTTCCTTGGCTGACTCTTCCTGGGTGGCCTTTTCTCTCACCAGCCCTTCTCTACCATTCTTGCTTAGCCTCCAATCACCGTTTTCTGTTGTCTAGTCTACTTCACGGTCCTCAGAAGGGAGATGCTGTGAGAACTGCCTTCTTAGGTGACAGGTATGTTAAGTGAACCATTCCCAAAATATGCATATTTGAAAAGGATATTAAAAGTGTCCAGAGAAAATGCAGACGTTCATGTGGCCACTCTACCTATTTGTTCCCACCCCCGCCTCCACTGTTTTTCTGATTCACTGACAGGTGTCTCTTCCTGGTCAGTGCTGCCTCTTTGGGGTCAGAGGGCAGTGACATAATCTGTTCAAGCAATTTACAATTTGATTCTTTAGACCTTCTGCATTTATAGTGAGACTCTATCACTCCTTGGGGCTGGCCATGGAGTTTTGCCTGGGGTGATATCTGCAGAGGGTTGTGAGGAGAACTGCTGTCTTTGTCTTGAGGGCTCATGTTCTATTCTGGGCTTCCTTCCTGGAGATGGGAGGTGTTGTATCCTAGGAGTTTGTGTTACTCTTTGGGTGTTAAGCCCCAGCTCTGGTCACTTTCTGGGGTGGCTTGATGAAGGAGGTTTCTGATAATGAACTCTCTGAAGATGGGCAGGTCCATAGTACGTCCTTAAGCATGATGGTGCTCTCCATCTTTCTCCAGCTGCTGCTCACACCGCGAGGCCTCCTGGCTAGCCTAGGGTATGTTCTGTTAGAGTCTGATGCCACTGGCTCCTCTCTGGCAGCACAGAGTTGCAGATATGCTGTGCACTGTTTCACCCTTCCCGCCATGATGGAAGCTTGCCGTTAGTGGGCGAGGTGGGAGTGGAATGGCAGGGAAACTGGGTCCCGTCAGGCAGAGAAGGAAGGTGGGAGGATGTGCAGAGGTGATGGTGCTACCCGGCTTCCAAGTCTTAAAATGCTTGTCAGTTTGTCCTCTCCATGGAGACAACTGCTGCACAGTTAAGTGCTATCTCCTCCTGCTTCTCTGTCTTAAAGAGGTTGGGTTTTTTGAAGGCTGCACCACAAACCTATTTGTAAATTCATGTAGGGTTCTAGTTGGTTGGGAATTTGTTAAAGAACCCAGGGAAAGTTGATCACCATGGTTCATACACGGGTGTCTTATTATGTGGCCTAGTTGGGACTCTGCCCAGGGTCAGTGGCCAGCCATGGACTGATCATGTCATAAAGTTCTAGAGAAAGTTAAGAAGGGATAATACAATATTTTATAATATTTTCTACCTACACATGCATTTCCTTTATTTTTAAGTAAGGGAGACAAGACATAGTAACCACAAAAGAGTATTTCTCCCGTATCCCAGATGTCCACAGCAAGCCTATCATACACCGTTCCTAAAGAATTCAGGTGCACAACATGCAATGGTACCGCAGAAGGCCATGAACTTCTCCTTAGTGCTCGGTTTGTTACTCAGGCCAAAATCATTTATTTTTTAAAAAACCCAGAAACACTTGGCGAATTTGAGCGTCATCCTTCCACAGGTTTTGAATTGTTCCAGATTTAGTATATGTGCTGCTGAAGCGAGCACCAAAATTACTTATTTCATGCCCCCTGGTTGTCCACCATGATGTTTTCTGTTGTTAATTACCTGTGTCTATTTCCTTTTTACTGGAGAACGCATACTACCTGCTTGAATAGTTTAAGAATAGTTATGAGCATCCTTCTGCAGAATCCAAACGATGACATAGTTCATCCGCTGTGGCACTCTGCATTGACGCCATGACTCTCTGTAACCTGGCTCACCTACTAGGCTTGCGCCATGATGATACAGGTGTTGTATAAGGTCAGTGGTGTGGTAGAGTGTGATAACATTGGGATGGTCTAAAGCTTTTATTATCTCAACCTCAGACATGGTAAACCAGGCTTTCTTCTTTCCCACTTCAGGATTTTACTGCTGTCAACTAATGTTGGCCTGCGCAGATCTTGTCTGCTGAACCTGGGGCCTGAGGACCTGAAAGAATGGGGCAGACCTTACTTCATTTCCAGTGTACTTTTATACACAAATATAGCAAAGAATGCAATGATCCAGGGAAGGTTGTTTGATTTAAAAGACATGCAAAGATGTCAGGAAGCAGATACTAAATATTAATAGAGCAGCCCTTTCCCAGAACGTTCCCAGGACAGACCAATTTAAACACGATTTGCCTGGCGTGTACTATAGATTATATCTGGGACAGCATGAAAGAAAAACTGAAGGCCGTATCCAGATTCAGGGTATCCTGAGGACGACACCCAGCATATCCTTTCACCAGATTGGGTTCCATAGCTATGTTCCGACATCCAACAAGAATAAACTTGTCTTGTAAAATGGATGTAAATGTTTAACACAGGAGGAACAAAATCACATGCAAGAACAAAATATATCTGAGGTAATAATGCCCTCTGCCTTTTTCCTGGAACCTCTCTAGCAGTTCCCAAAGTCATTGTTCACCATGGGTCATTCCTATGACCATGTTTCAACACACCGCTACCTATGTCTCTATGAGGAAGACCAGGCCAACTTCACCCCTTCAAAGACACTTGGGCCAAGCAAGTTTTGTGATAACAGTGTTGGGTTTTTTTTGTTTTGTTTTGTTTTTTTAAGACAGGGTTTTTCTGTGTAATTTTTGAGCCTGTCCTGGAACTCCCTTTGTAGACAAGTTGGCCTCGAACTCACAGAGGTCTGCCTGCCTCTCCCTCACAAGTGCTGGGATTAAAGGTGTGCACCTCCACTGCCCAGAAAGTAATCTGCACATATCAAACCAGCAAGGGATCAAACCTAGAATCTTCTGATCCGTAGTCAGACGAGTTATCCATTGCTCCCAGGCACAGTGAAGATGATATTTTTCAAGGGTGTGGTCATTAGAGACGTTGGCCTTAAGGTCCTCCTCCATCACCACCCTTCCCCTTGGCAGAAATATTTAGTAGCGGCAACAGCTAAAGAAGGCAGATGAAGAAAATTAAACTCAGATGTTATAGAATTTTGAATGAATTCCTGTGCTAGGAGTAGACTACCTCTTTATGGGTTGTTGACCTGGAGGTTGCTGTGGTACACAAATTACAAAGGATTCTGGCACTGTTACTGAGTACATGCCAGAACTATTTGATAAGGCCCCGTTCTTGAAGATGCCATATGTTTTGGTTATAGGTCATAGAGAAAGAAAGCTGAGACTGACCTGGAAGTTCCGTCCTCAGTGGCTGGCCTTCATAGTGTTGAGAGGTGCTTGGGGGAGAAGTGTCTGTTCATTTATGGACCCTGTATGCTACAATACCAGTATCTGCCTTCTGGCACATGGCTATTATGGATACAACCACAGCTTTCTGATTAAATTTAAGACTTGCTTGACCAGAAGGAATTCATGTCTGGTGCTGTAAGCCAAAGCAGAACCCTGTGGCTGCAAAGTCAAAGCCCCAATAGGGAAGCGACTCTAATTGTTTGGTTAAATGGATGATCATGATAAGTCTGTCTCCTAAACTGCCTTCTAAATACTTGTGCTTCCTTACCCCATAGACCACTGTTGCTGTCAGCTGCAATCAATCACAGAAGGAAACTTCCTTTTTGGAAATGATGGTGTGTGACGGAGACTCATAACCACTGGTGAAGATCCTGATAAAGAATTGACTATTACTGTGTCATAGGGACTGAATACGTAATCAAAGGCACGCATGTGCATCACCCTCTCCAAGGCTCAGGGAACATTGCGGAAGAGGGGACGGGAAGATTGTAAGAGCCAGAGGAGGAGGTAGAATATTGTGTACCATTTGTTTGTTTTTCCTAGAATGGAAGTGTTACCTCTACGAGGGAGCTGGGAGGCTCACCGAACTTAAGAAATAAAATTCACAAATCTGAAGAAGTCTCTGAAGCTAAAAGGATTCACAAGACCCCTCCCCAAGATTACAAATATAAGACACAACTGCTGGGGGAGAGATCCTCCTACCTATGGAGCTGTTTGCAAACCATGTAGAAAGCTCCAGTTTTGTGGCTCTTGTGAGTTTGAAGCATGGGCATTTCAGTGTTGTAGTTTCTTATGAGTCACTGATGCGCTTGCAATTAGCTTCGGATTCTTGTAAATAAACCCATTAAATACATTTGTTTATCATGATGGACTTTGGTAGAATTGTTACTTTGGTCTGTCATTGGTTCTATATCTGAGGTGAGTAGACATTTGCTTGTGATTCCCCAGGAAAAGTCACATAACACCACTTATGCCCTCATTGACCCTGTTTGTATATCTGGGCCACACTTCCTGAGGGTCCCACAACTCCTGAAAAGAGCAACTCCTGGTGGGAACCTAGTAGCCAAACACACGAGCCTGTCCTTGACATTCCACATCCAACCCATAACAAGGACTTAAGATAATAATGACAGTAATGAGGATAATGATTTTACTTCATTGTGTTATATTCTAGTTAGGTAGTAGACATGTATGATGCTGTAGTGGACTTTTCAAACTGTTTCTACTATTCTCTAGTAATTCTTTTGGTTTTAACAATTCTTATCATATCACTAAGCTATGCAATTGCCTTTTCTAAACTTTTGTTGATTGATAGTTAAGAAAAAGTGTGGTATCAAAGTGTTTTATTAACATTAACGGGGCTGAGATGGACAAGCTTCACCATAGATTCCAAAGAAGAGCCTCTGTAACTTTCTTTTAATTTATTTATGTATGTGTGTGTCTATGCATGAGAATGTGCAAATGTATATGGGTGCCCAGGAAGGACAGATGAGAACATTAGATTCCTTGGAACTAGAGTTATAGGCTATTGGGACACTAGACATAGGTGCTATGGAATCAAACTCTGGTTCTCTGCAAGACCAGAAAAGTGTTCTTAACTGCTGAGCCCCCTTTCTAGCTTTCTCCATTATGTTTCTCACCAGAACTCCAGGGTTCCAGTAGGCTGCCACATTTTAAATGATGAAGAAAGAACTGAGTCCAGAATCCCACAGAGAGCAAAAGTATCCTTCCCATGGATGTGGGTGAGGGGCCCATGTTTTAGTTATGGTTTCTAGTGCTGCAATAAAACACCATGACTAAAAAGAAAGTGAGGAAGAAAGGATTTGTTTGGGTCACACTTCTTTCTATATCACTGTTACTGTTCTTCATTGAAGGAAGTCAGGAAAGAAACTCAACTAAGGGCAAGAATCTGGAGGCAAGACCTGAGGAAGAGGCCATTTAGGGAGGCCGTTCACTTACTTGCTCTCCATGGCTTGCTCAGCCTGATTTCTTATAGAACCTAGAACCACCAGGCCAGAGATAGCAGCACCCATAGCACCAATGGCCTGGGCCCTCCCCCCTAAATCGCTAATTTAGAGAATGCCTTGTAGTTAGACCGTTTTGTCTTTTTGTCACTCCAAAATAATTTGGTTTTGACATCTCTCACTATGGAGGCCCAGGTAGCCTTCAGATACTTTGTTTACAGCTCAAGACCACCACTGCCCAGAGTAAGCTGGTCCTTCCCACTACATACACGAATCGAGACTGTGCCCCACAGATGTTCCCACAGGCCAGACTGATGGATGCAACTCTTTAATAGATGTTCCCTCTCTATTACTACGTAATGCCAGTCTGTGTCAACTGATGAAAACTAACCCACACACTCAGTATATGAGAAGACCACCACTCCCTCACTTCTGGGCAGGCCCATAGCCCAGGCAGTCACTACTAGGGTGTAACCAGGCCGAGACTAAGACTCAGAAGGTTGTGTAGATGCTGACCTCCTCGAAGGTCATTACCCAGTCTGTTGACCCTGAGGTGTGTCTAATTCTAGGGGGAATGCCCATAGGTTTCTGTGAAAGCCTATGCAAACCCATGCCCTCTTGCTTCTATGCAGTTCAAATCCAGTGCCCACTTCCTTGCTTCTTCCAGTTTAAACTCTGTACCCAGACGAATGCCCACACTACTTCACAATGTAGGGATGGTACCCAGGAACACATTTAAACATTGCTCACAAGGCAAGACTGCTTGCCCAGGAGTTTGACCCTTTGTTGACTTCAAACAAGGCAAAGAACAAGTGTTTCAACTCAGTTCATACATAGTAACCAGGGACCCAAATATACTTTACTCCTATGCCAAATATCAAGTGGGCATTTGGACTGCATCTCCATATCAGGTCTGTAGCACCCAAGGGGCCATCATGCACACAGGCCCAAGGGTAAGCCAAGTGGCCATGGGCTGATCGTGTACTGATTTAGACAAGGCCCAGATCTGAGAGCCCCATCAGGCACCGGGGCAGTCACAGTACCCAGGAGATTTTCCGCACACTGCTACAAGGACAAGCCTAGTATTAGTATCTAGGAGGCCACTGAAGGCAGACTACAGGACTGACCCTACATCCTGGGGCTGAGTAAAGGACACACCCACAACTGCTTAGTATCCTAAAGGTTGAATACATACTGGATTCAGGGCAGGTCAAGGTCCTAGAGGTCTGCTCACATACCACCCTCCTGTGCGGACCCACTACACATGGGGCAGAAGTGATACCCTGTCCCCAGGACAGACTACTGACCACTTAGTAAGCTCAGTAGCCAAGAGGCCACACAAACAGAGACCTCTAAGAGGGCAGTGTCCAGAGGACCCAGAACGTTTTATTGCAAGGCTGGGCTGTTACTCGGGCAGCAACACTGTTCCCCAAGGTATGAACAGTGCCCAGGGTTGGAGCTGTAGGTTGATGCCAGGATTGGCCAGTACCCAGGTGGGCCACAGAAATGGCAGTTTCCAGGAAAGAATAGTCAGGAACCAATTGCATTGTACCACTATGTTGGGAAAAGTATTTAGGGCCTTTCCCCTGACTGACCTTAGGAAAGGCACAATGCCAGGGTCTGGACCTTGGGCTTGTGCCCAAGACAGATGAGTGCTTACTGGGTACTATCACATTTATGGCTGTTTAGGCTCAGTAACCACAGGCTCTGCAAGATTGGTCTAGTATTCTCGGTGCCAACTACATGAAGACCTTAGGTCAGGCCTTGTGTCAAGGGGCCACACCAATGATGGCACATGGCAGTGTAGTACAGGGAACCCTTTAGGGAAGGTTCAGTCCCCAGGGGCCATTGTCATCTTTGGCATGAACAGAGGCCCTCTAGGATTTGATGGCAGAGGGACAGGACTCCCACTTCTGTCTGAGGCCCCCCCCCCCCATGACTCCAATTGAGAGGATTGTTTTTCTGTTCAAATGAAGTTTGAGATTATTATTGTATCGTATATTCCTCACAGCAGGGGCCCCTCTCTGCCTGCCTGCCACTTTCAGTTTTTCTGCCTGGCCCTTCTGTTAGGATGAACAATTATTTGTCCATCCATGGAATGAACTCCATAGTTTCCCTAGGTGAACCCCCAAGACCCCCATGACAATTGTCCTCTCGGGAATGCACATACTAATTCATGACCCCCATACTGCACCCACATAACCAGAGTGCAGAGAGTGGCCCCAGGATAAAAAAGAGCTCTCCTTTGCATAGATCACTCTGGAGGCTGTGCATGACAAGGCCCCATCTCCTGTTCCAGAGGGAGACACATAAACTGGGTGTGAGCCAGACACTGGAAAAAAGGACCAAGTCTGGGCTCTTATGAACATTTTTAAACCATCAACTCTTTAAGGCGGTGAAGGCAACAGGTGTGTAAAGCAAACAAGAAGCACAGAGAACATTCCAGTCACAGTGAATATTTGTCAAGGAGTCAACACTGGTGTGGTGGTAAGGGTTGGAATCCATGATGTGCCTGCCCAAGACACCCACATGTCTAGGAAGAGGAATGGGGTTAGGCCTAAAATTGCAGGATGAGAAAGCCTGTCACCATGGCACCCAGGATCCTGAGAGGGATGGTGAGTTACTGGCCAGCCTGCTCTTCACAGCAGCAGCCTGCTTCAGGGAAAGAAAGGGGAAAGATCCTGCATTTATGTCAATATGGGTGAAACAGGAAGGTAACATGCTGAACAAAGGAAGCCACAAGAGGAGGAAAATATTGCATAGAGGAACCTAAAGCGAGATGCTAAAGTGATAGGAAGACATTGGTCTAGGATGGAAACGAGCCAGTTTGTAGCGGGAACAAGCCAGAGATCTACTGTACACAGTGACTAGTGGATTATTGTGGATCACAGTGGTTCTCGTCACCGGGGGAAATTGTATGATGAGAAAATGTATCATGAAGTGGTGGCACCTGCTGGCTTAAATATACAATAAGATTTATTTTGTAAAGAAAATAATAATCTTAATATTGCAATACATATATTTTGTCCCAGTTCCTGTGTGCGACACTCTTGGGCACACTTCTGCAGGCACCGTGCGGTGCCCAGCTCTCTGCACACATCCTGCCTGGCTGATCTTCACCCAGAAGCACAAGGCACAAAGTCAGCAGTCTTGTGGCTTTCTCTCTCTGGGTGCTTTGGCACTGCTTCAGTTCTGCAGGTATTGGCTGATGTCACTGCTGTCGTCGTGCAGAGAGAGCCCCTAAAGTGACTGTCAGTGTTCTGTATGTCTGGCCCTCACAGCTGGCAGTCTTTCTGAGTCCTCTTACTGGAGAAGTGGTGTCTGTGCCAGGTGCCCACAGGGACAGAAAGACCAACTGACTCTCCATGCCCCATACACACAGCAATAGAGGTGACAGATGGAGGGGATTCGAGAAGCACCTTCCCCTCCCTTGGCTTCTGCCAAGACAGAGAGGAATTGCCCTCACTGAGGAAGTTCTTTAAGCTGCCTCAGACACAAGGGGTCAGGGTGAGGTGCTGGGTGCTCCCGAGATTGGAACACATTGTTCTTGTTCTCCTCAGCCCATCCACTTGTGAGTCTGGCTCTGGCCTTACTTCTCTGTCAGTCAGCAGGAGCTTCATTCAGCAAGGAGCCAGGAATAAGAAGGAGTTTGGTAAGAATCACAGAGTTCAGTTGTGACCATCACTCCCTGATGGCCTGAGCCAGGGAATATCACCTGTGAGCCTCTCTTCCATTCAGGGTGTCTTGCTCCGAAAACAGGCCCTTTCCCAGGTTCCTGCAGATGAGGCTTGTTCCATGTTGAGTGATGTTCCTAGTCGTTGTCTGCAGTTTCCATAGCATGGGGCTTTGGATGTTCACATATTGGCACCCGAAACACCTGGCCTTTCCCAGCCTGCAATGGAGATAACAATGTAGCAGCAGCAGCAGCAGCGGCAGCAGCAGCGGTGGCAGCAGCGGCGGCAGCAGCGGCGGCAGCATCCAAGGCAGAGGTGGCAAGGACCTGTGCATGCTAGGTGCCCACAGTGTGGTAAAACGGATGAGAATGACCCAAACAGTTTGCACTAGAAGTGGGGTCAGGAGGTGGAGGAATCCAGTTCCTCCTTAACCACATTTGAGGGTCTCTGGGTCTTTCTACTTGGTGGGAATATGGCAAGACACTATGGGCCTCCCAGAGGAGAGCCCACACCATCAGAGCAGGGGATCTCATGGGTTTTCCCATCAACATTCCCCTGCCCCCTGCAATACTTGTTACCGGCTCCTTCTCTGGACTCAAGTGGCAAACACTTCAGACCTCACCTTGGGTCTTCTCAAAGGACAGTCAGTAGGTCAGCCTCTCCTTGCACGTGGCTGGATGCCTGGGGCAAAGTGGGGAACAAGGAGCATACTGGCTTCACGTGGCTCCCATGAAGCCCGCAGGCAGGATGATTAATGCTGCAGGTGGGGGTGGAGACAAGAGCAAGCTGATTTGAAGGGACATCTAGGTGTTTACAGAAGTCACATGGAATATGAAATTCTCTCCATTTCAAGCAAACTTCTCCAGTTGTCAGCTGTGCATAAGACAGGTTAGGAGGAGTGTGTGTGTGCGTGTGTGTGTGTGTGTGTGTGTGTGTGTGTATGTGTGTGTGCGTGTGTGTTTGTTTCTGACCAGTTATAAAAAGTAGAGATCAGATGACTCATTTCAGAGCATCATGCACAATCAGACATTAGAGCTGGGGTGATGTGGGAAGGTTCCTGTACAGTAGCCAGGGTGCTGTTAAAGCCTGCACCCGAGCCATGGGGCTGAGCTGTCCCTGCCACTGTGTCTACACTTCTGAACTCCAGATGGACCCTTCGCTGTTGCTTCTCTGTCTTCTGTTGCTTGCTCTGACCTGATCAACAGCTTATCTCCTAGACACACCCACCAGGTCAGGACCTCTGGGTCCTCTGCTTCCAGAGCCAGTCACCTCAGCTCACAGGTACACCCACACCTGGAGACAGATAGCTTGGGTGACATTCCCATTGTGCATGGAAGGTTCTCTGAAGTCTGGTGTTTCTTCTCCTTTTCCATAAGAATCGCCGGCACTCCATGGATCTCCTTTCTCAGGGTTTCTGAGTCCTGCTCAGAGCAACGCACTGGGCCATGACTATTCTGGGATTGTTGCCCAGTACTGAGCTCCCTACAGAGGAGAAGCAGAAGGACCATTAGCACAGATGATCTTCCCAGAATCTTCCCTCAGTCCTGATAGAAAAACAATGCTTTGCTCCTAGTTTCAGCCTGTGCTATGGACCCAGCTTCCCCCTGGCACCCACCATCTTAACTTCTTACCTGGCTCTCTCCTGCGCCTGCAAGCATCCTCAGCACACTGCTCTCCACTCCCCAGTATCAGCTTCCAGGGAGCACAGTGCCTCCAACAGCACTTGAAACAGACACAAGAAATGGGTCTCTTTAGGCAAACATGCAGGACTTCCCTTCGACTGTGCTGGCTCTGGGCTGGGCCCTCACTCTGATTCCTCCTGCCAGCCTGCCCCCTTGCTCTCCTCATCAACCCTTCTCCCACATCCTCCAGCCACTGTCCTCTGCTGTCTGTCTACATCCAGGTCAGGTTTTGGAGGACTCCTAGTAGGAGGGAGGGCAGGCTAGGATTTTCTCTCTGGGGTGATAGACACAGTGTCACCAACCCGCTAAACATGTATGCGAAGACTATGTTAAGGGAAGAGGAACGAACTGGTGAAGTGTGCCATTTCCATCTCACCTACTTTTAGCCTGTATCTCTGTCTCCGTGACCCTCCTCATTGGCTGCCATGATTTTCATCTTGCCAAGGTGTTTTCTCTTATTTTGGGGGCAGCAACACAGGCTGTATAAGGCTTGGGAAATCCTCTTCTTCAGGCCCCTCCTACCCTGCTGTCTCTGTGGGACTCTTGGTCCACCCTTGCATTGGTCTCCAAGGTGCTCCTGAGGTTCTGTTTCCCTGGAGCATGGGCTGCTATCTTGTAAGGATTTGCTGTCTGTGCCGTCTCCCTGGACTTGCTCCCTGGATCTGTACTCCTGGAAGGAGATGCTTGTATCTGTGTTCATCATCTGAGAGGTCTCGATGCTTGCATCTTGGGTGTTTTCACAGCTTGAGACTGCTGAGGATGCAAACTCTGAGGATGTTGTTGTCGATGAAGATGTGGACTCCATGGTCCACGGAATCTCTCTGAATGTTGCCATCTTAAGGTGAGGTATAGGTTCATGCTGGGGGGAGTTTTTTTCCGGGAGAGCCCACTTCAGGGAGGAAAGGGTAGGAGGCTCACTATGTACCTGGCATCCTTTCCTCTTGTCTCCAGACAGTCCAGGGAGAATGGGCAAAGTGAAGGTGGGAAGGGTAGGGACACTGGACCCCTTCCTTAGAGGCAGAGGGAAGTTGGGAGATTTTTCTGGTGCCATCGTACCATCCTGTTCTCCATCTTGGTCATTTTTGTGCTGCCTCTGCTTCTTTTGAAGAATTAAATAGGTTGCCATGGCACGAGTATATTCTTTTTGGTTCAAGGCATCTTTGATCTCTTGAATTTTGTACCCCATTGAAAACATTTGGAAAGCAATGTCCCAGTCTGGTTCTTTTGGGATTTCTGTCAAGGAAATCAATGAGTCTTTCTCTTGGCGCAGCCACGGGTGTGCCATGACTTCCACGATGAGGGGCCTCTGTGTGGGGTCCACTGTCATTAATTGGTTTAGTAGGTCTTGAAGCTCTGGGGAGAGGTGATGTGGGATCCAACACTTTCGGGATAGAATCTGTGCCTTTATCTTGGAGAGCTTTTTGTCTCGGAATGGGAGGTATCCAGTCACTAGAAGGTAGAGGACCACTCCAAGGCTCCAGATGTCAGTGGGAAGCCCTTCATATTCTGTGAGACCGAACACCTCGGGGGCACAATATTCAGTCGTGCCCCAGAAGCCCTTGACCTTTTCCCCAGAGGTGAATCTTTTTCCCAGACCAAAGTCACTGAGTTTGATGTGCCCCTCCCAATCCAGTAGGATGTTCTCAGACTTGATGTCTCTGTGGGCAATATTGTGACTGTGGATATATTTGATGGCCAGAGTCAGCTCCCTAAATAGAGCCCGTGCCTCATCCTCCTCCAGATGGCCACATTCAGTGACATGTTTCAACAGGGAGCCCCGGGCGGCATATTCCATCACCAGGTAGGTTTTCTGCTTGGTCTCGATGACCTGCAGCAGCTGGACGATGTGAGGGTGCTGTAAGGTTTTCAGGAGCTCAATCTCACAGTTGATCAGGGGTTCGGTACTTGTGCCCTTTTTCAATATTTTGATGGCGACCAGGGTCTGGGTCACAAGGTGGAGAGCCACTTTGACTTTTCCCAAGGATCCTTCACCGAGGGTGCCCATGACATAATAATCCTTGGCCAGGGTGTGCCCTTCGAAGGAACTAGTGGTGAACTTTCTTGTCATCGTCATTGGGCCTCGCTTCTCTTGGTGGAAGTGACGAGTAGCAACAGCAAGGAAAGGTGGCAGAGAAGAGAAATTAAATCCCTTCTCGTAACTCTCATCATCACTATAAATTCTAAGATTAGCCATCAAAGACACCCCAAGAAACAGTAAGGATATGCTTCCTGGGAACAGGAAAACAAGAACACAAGGGCAAACACCGTGGATGGGAAGAATGAAGGATCAGGGCAGGTAGGAAAGGAAATGGAAAGACAAGAGGGTCAGGAAAATGAGGATCCCATTTCAAAGGGCAAAACATTGAAACTCTTGGTTAAGGAACCCACCAGGAGGGGAAGGCACTGAGTTAAAGGCCACAGTTGAGTGTCAAGATAGGTTTACCCAGGAATGCATGGGATGCGATATGCCCCAGCTGAAAGACTGACAGTATATAAACAATATTAGGGGCCACAATCACACAGTGCCTATGGAGAAGAATGAAAATTTGTCATTTTCTGAAAATGGAGGTAATTTGAGGCTACTGTATTACATGTAATAACCTAGCCCAACAAAGACAAATATCCCAAGTTATTCTCGTTATATTTTGCAGGATCTGGGCAGTTTGGGGCTGGACTGAAAGGAAAGGGAACTGGTGGGAACCTTGATGATAAAAATCGGAATGGGTAGAGAGTTGCAGAAAAAAGCAGGCTCACACAGTCAAAGTGCATGTGTGCAAAATGTCAGTGAAGTAAAGTGTAATTAATGCATACTAAGGTCAAGTTGGAAAGAAAAAGCGAGTTACAGTTTTAGCGTGACAAAGGAAAATAGGAAGTTAGGTAAAGAGAAACGGATGTTTGCCAAGTGGTGGTGGCGCAGGTCACTCAGCACTCAGGACAGAGGCAGGTCAGTCTCCAAGTTGGAGGCTAGCCTGGTCTACAGAGCGAGTTACAGGATGGCCAGGGCTACAGAGAGAAACCCAGTCTCTAAAAACCAAAAAAATTAAGAAAACAAACAAACAGCAAACAAAAATGAATGCATATGACGGTTCAGTCACGAAGAAAAGTAAAATAAAGTCAAAGGCTGAAATCAAAGCACCCAAATGAAAAAGGTCACATACACAAAAGCCCCAAACTTCTGAGCTTGTGTGAGCAAAACAGCAGGAAAGAATGTCAGTCCAACCAACCACCAACCTCCAAGTCCTACGGTCACCACCAAACAGCTCTCTGCACAGAAGGACCCAAACCAGTCCCAGGTGTTAGAGGGACAGCTGTCTGTCATTGCTCACAATGGCTCTTGTGAGGTCAGAGCATTAGTGAACCAATCCCAGCTGGCACAGCCCTCAGTGGCTCTTCTCACATTTTGGTCCCATGGGGCTAGCTCTACCTGCCACTTTTCATTTCATTGAGACTCATATCTCGACAAGAAACACCTTAAGGGAGGAAGGGCTTTATTTAGGCTCATGCTGTGAGGGGGTCCGAGGAGTGTTGGGGTTCCTTTTCTTGCACTTGTAATCTCATAAATAAAAGAATTCAGTAAGACTTGGGAGAAGCTCCTACACAGCTTTGAGTTGAGGGACTGTGGAAGGGAATGGGAGAAAGCCCTCCCTGCTGCGTTGGAGGCCCGCAAGTCAGCCAGGTGGATGAACTGGGTGTAGAGAGGCTTTGGAGCATGTGAGAGAGATTCCAGAGTGTACAGGAATACAGGAATACATTTCAGAGCTGGAACTGGTACAGAAAAGAAACAGGATCAGAAGGGAAAATTACTCTTCCCTGAGATAGGACCAAAAAGCTGAGCAGGCTCTGTGGTGCTACGTGGGGGAAGCTGCATGCATCCGTCAGTTTTGAGGAGGGCCTTTTGGAAGCATGACTACCAGCAGGGACACAATTATTCCTCCCATCTTCCTAGCATGGCTTCAGTTGAGCCAGCTCTCATGGGTGAAGGTCTCTTGGCCAAGGCCAGATTTCCTACAGGCTGCATCCCCCCCCTTTTTTTTTAAGAATGAGAGAATAGGATGTAACATTTTGAGGACTCAACAGAGACAGGACTAGGCAGGGCTAGAGAGAGAACTGACTTGGTCCACACCAAAGCCCAGATACCTACACTTTCATATAGTGTGCAGCTGAGTCTTATCCTTTTCACGTTTCCAGGAAAACAGGAGGTGGCATCCACAGTTGACAATGGCGGGAGGCTTTGGGCCACAATGGCCTCTAAGGCTTTCATCTCTGTGACAAGGCAACTGATAAGGCGGGGAAAGTGATGGTGACCGTAGCAGAGATCCAGGAGGGGGCTGGTTAATCAGCTTTGGACCCCCCTGTGAGGGGGTCCTGTTCTTTTTTTTTTTTAAGATTTATTTATTTATGTATACAACATTCTGCCTCCACGTATGCACGCCAGAAGAGGGCACCAGGTCTTATTACAGATGGTCGTAAGCCACCATGTGGTTGCTGGGAATTGAACTCGGGACCTCTGGAAGAGCAACCAGTGCTCTTAACCACTGAGCCAACTCTCCAGCCCCTGGGTCCTGTTCTTAAAGCTGTACCACATCTCCCAAGCTCTCTACAGCTTCCCAAACAGCACCTACTGCAGACTGTTTAAACAGACGAGCTGGGAGGGATGTTTGCAACATCCAAACCATGACAGAGATGCTCTCCACTCCACAATAACAGTTACAACAAGGATAATGATCATGCTTCACTATGCGTGACACTGGTATTTAATAGTTACTGAATGTGCAAAATGCTGTAATGACCTTTTCAAACTGTCCCTAATGCTGTGTTGTCACTTTTCAGGTATTCAACCCGCATCATATCTAAACTCATGTAAATAGTTTCTTCAAACAAACAAACAAACAACTCAGATTGATTGGTGCAGTTCCTAGCTGGGTTTCAGCTTGCTCTGTAGAGCACGCTGGGCTGGCCTCGATTCACCTGTGTCTAGATATACTGCTACACTGCTGCTTCTGCTTTCTCCCAAGAGAGGCCAAGGTAAGACCTGAAGCACAGACCACAGACTAATGCTTACTTGTTTGCTACTCTTGGGTTACTCAGCTGCTTTGTTATACAACCCAAGACCATCTCATCTACCTAGGGGCAACACTGCCCACCGTTGGCTGGGCCTTCCCACATCATTCATTAGTCAGGAAAATGCCCCACAAATGTGTCCACAGGCCAATCTGCTGGAGGCAATTCTTTGGTAGATGTTTCCTCTAGGTTACCAGGTTACCAGTTTGCGTCAGGTTGACAAAAACTAACCGGCACACTAAGTATATGAGGAGACCACCACTCCCTGACTTCTGGACAGGCACATAGCTCAGGCAGCCACTACTAGGGTGCATCCAGGGCAAGACCAAGACTTAGAAGGTTCCTTGGATGCTGACTTTCGGGAAGGCCAGGAGCCAGGGTTGACCCTGAGGCATGTTTAGGACTAAGGAAATGCCCACAGGGTTCTGTGAGGGCAGATGTGTATCCATGGGATACCCTCTTGTTCCTACTCGGTTTAGACCCAGTACCCAGAGAAATGCCCACATTGCTTCAAAAGGTAGGGACAATGCCCAGGAAAACACCTTGCACATTGCTCACAAGGCAGGACTGCTGCCCAGGAGAGTGAGCCATTGTGGACCTCAGACCAGGCGCAGACCAAGTATTTCATTCCAGTTCATGCCCAGCAACCAGGGACCTCTAGGTCAAATATCAAGTGGAGAGATTTTAAAAATTTTTATTATTTTATTTTACTACTTAAAAAAATACCAATCCAAATTCCCACTTCCTCCTCTCCTCCCACTCCCTCCAGAACCCTCCCCTTTACCCCCTCCAATCCAAGGCACCCTGCCCTGTGGAAAGTCCAAGGTCCTCCCTGCTACATCTAGGTTGAGCAAGGTATATATCCAGAGAGAATAGGATCTCAAAAAGCCAGTTCATGCAGTAGAGACAAATCCCCGTGCCATTGTCATTGACCCCTCAGTCTTCCCCAACTGTCAACCACATTCAGAGGGATTAGTTTGATCCCATGGTCGTTCACTCCCAGTCCAGTTGGAGTTGGTGAGCTCCCATTAGCTCAGACAAATTGTTTCAATAGGTGAACCCCTCATGGTCTTGAATTCCTTGCTCATATTCTCCCTCCTTCCACTCTTCAACTGGACCTTGGGAACTCAGTCCAGTGCTCCAATGTGGGTCACTGCCTCTGTTTCCATCTGTTGTTAGACGAAGGTTCTATGGTGATATTTAAGATAATCATCAGTCTGAGACAGGGCAAGGCCAGTTCAGACACCCTCTCCTCTATTGCTTAGGGCCTTATCTGGGGTTATCCTGTGGATTCCTGGGAATTTTTCTAGAGACAGGTTTCTTGCTAACCCCAAAATGGCTCCCTTGATCAAGATTATCTCTTTCCTTGCTCTCATATCTGTCCTTCCTCCATCTCGGCTATCCCATTCTCTCAAGTTCTCCCCAACCCTCCCCTTCTCCCCTCCTCTTTCCCTTCTCCCCTTCCTTCTACCCCCTCCACCATGCCCCCAAATTTATCAGGCGATCTTGTCTGCTAAGTGGAAAGATTTATACTGTGACCCCAAGCTTCTTCAGTCTCCAGCACCCAAGAAGCCACCTTTCACACAGGCCCAAGGGCAAGCCCAGTAGTCAGGAGATCATCAGTAGCATGCTGGCCTCAGGACAGTCTCTGGAGCCAGGAGTTTTTCTAACATTGATTGACTGACAGATCAAAAATCTAACTCAGCCAGAAATGGGAATCTTGGATCTTGGATAAGCATCTCAGACCTTGGGAGAAGAGGAAGGAGGGTTGTGTGTTTGAAGCAAGCCTGGGCTACTGGCTGAGAACCCGATCAAACAACAACAATAAAGAAACAAATGGAAATCTCATCTTGAAGGGGGTTTGCCTGCCTAGAGCCTGATGGGAGAAGAGACTCCTGGGCTTGTTTTAAGCACTCCAAATGCTTCTCCGTTTTTCCCTTTCTTGATAAGTAATAAAACTTATTTTCTCCCATTAATCCTTATATTTCCAATCTATTTTATAGAATATAGTTGTCAAAACCTTACTATTAGGTAAAACTTTTGCAGTGTTTGAAGAAGCCACGAGCTCCTGCCTATCCTAAAGCTCTGTTTGCTGCGAGATAGCAGGTGAAACCCACATCCGAGTCTATCCACATTTCCTGACAAAGAAAGTTTCTCACTCTGTGGAGAAAGATCTGTTTCACTTCAGCAACATTGGCCACTAGGTGTCAGGGCTGGCCTGAAAATGGCCTTATTGCAGCTTTTAAATGAAGCTTACAGCAGGCAGAGAAGCGGAAGGCCAGACATCCATGAGTGAACCCCCTATGCTCTGTCTGTTTGTCAAAGAGAAAAAGCCACTAGGTGTGTGCTGTGTGACACCGTTCCTGAGGAGACCTGAGCAAAGGCTGACTCCCTGCAGAGAGGGAACAGACAGCAGATCATAGTAAGGAAACCACCAAAGTCCAACATGGTGAACCAATGACTTCAATTGGGAGGACAGGGAAGACTGAACCCTCCCATGGAGCAGAAGGGAAAAGACTCACTATCTTGATTTTTTGTAGGAACAGAGACTGGGAATGTGGGAACCAGCTCTCCTTTGGTGCGGGACTTGGATCTTCAATGGAAGTAAACACAAATGAATGGGGTTCACCAAGCACCCTCATCCATATGGGAGTGTTCATTTCCCAGCAAGGAGGGATGGACATGTGACACCTGACCAGGCAGAGATAACCCAGAGGACTTTCTGATGGCCGCCACCCTAGGGAGCTTATCTGCATAGTGAGATCTTCACTGCCGTGTCTTCTTTCCTTGTCACCGCCTCTCGCCTGCAGCATCAGGTGTCTTTCTGTATGTTTATAACAACACATTTCTCTTTTGAGTTTCATGTCGTAATTATGTGGCTCTGAGCATCTGCACATCAGCATCATCAAAAACATTGGAGCTATAATTAGGGTTTTAACCAGGGAGACACAGATCCAGGCAGCTCTGAATTGGGTTCTGAAGCTCATAGAACATTTGAGATAGTCCTTGTAATTCTTTTCTTCTTTCGAGAGCTCTCTATTCCCAGTCCATTTTTGAGTGGTTCCTTTATCCTTTTCGCTTTATGTTTTGAGTTCTGTGTATATCCTGTTTATTGAACCTCTGCCATATGTAGTGCTAGCCAAGATTCTCTTACATTCTGCAGGCTTCCTGCTCATCTGGTCGATTGTTTCTTTCTCCATGAAGAATGGCCTGGGAACTATGGTTTCTGAGACTGGGTGGAGTACTCTGGAAGTGTGTGGGTACAGAGGGCGTAGCTCACACTGGTGTGGCATGAAAGTTGAATCTGAAATGAGATTGGAGTTCTACCACAGATGGAGCTGCGGAATGAGTGAGAAGGGAGGCTGAGCGTCATGCCCAGCTCTCAAGAAACAATGCTGCTAGAGCTATTTCTAGCCTTGAGTTGGCTGGAGAGAACTGCATCCACTCCCAGGACACCCTTCCTCCACATCCACAGGTCCAAGGCCTGTCCCTGTTTCAGGCCTTTCATGTCCAGACCTTCCATGTATCCACCCCCATCCTATGTACAATCCTTTCCCTGCTTCATCTTATCTTGAAATTTCCATCTGTTATCTTCTTTTGTAGATGTGTAAGGGTTTTTATGCCTGCACATATGTCTCTCTTGCTACATGCCTTTCTGATGCCTATAGAGGTCAGACTAGGACATCACATTCCCTGTAACTGGAGTTTCAGGCAGTTGTGAGCCACCGTGCAGGGACTGTGAATCAAGTCCAGGTTCTTTGGAAGAGCAGCCAGTGCTCATAACCATTTAGTTATCTTTGCAGGCTCCCACCATCTGTCATTCTATTTTTTAAATAGATCATCTGACTTTTGCTTTTGTTTAATTTTAGTTACTTCAATCATATAGGTATATGGAGCACAATGTGGCATTTCTGCCCCTGTGCACAACATGGACTGGCTAATGGAGACTGGTCACACTTTCATGTCCTCGTCGTTACTGTGTGTGCAGCCTTCAGGCTCCACCCTCTGGTTCTTATGCACTATAAGGCACACATGACACCGTTGAACACTGGTTTATCACTCCCATCTAACTGTGTCTGATAGCAGTTACCCTGGCCCCCAGCCTCTGCAATCACTAGTCTACACTAGTTTGGCTTTTAAAAGAATCCACAGGTGAGATATTTGTCTTTCTGGATCTGGAATTTCCCTCAGTTCAGAGTCCTGCAGTCCAGTTTATTCTGCTATAGGTGGCAGGGAGTCATCTTAATACATCTGAGGAATTCTCCACCATACACATACCACAGTTTGATGGAGGAAGGTCATTGGTTAAGTAATAAAGAAGCTGCTTGGCCTCATAGGTTAAAACATAGGTGGGAGGAGTAAACAGAACAGAATGCTGGGAGGAAGAGGAAGTGAGCTCAGACTCGACAGCTCTCCTCTCGGGGGCAGACGCCTCAGAGAGACACCATGCTCCCCTCTTCTAGGCAGATGCAGCGGTGAAGCAAGCCGCCAGGTCAGACATGCTGAATCTTTCCTGGTAAGACTGATGCTACACAGATGATTAGAAATGGCCTAAATTAATATGTGAGAATTATCCTAGAAGAGGCTAGATAGAAATGGGCCAAGCAGTGTTTAAATGAATACAGTTTGTGTGATGTTATTTCGGAGCATAAGCTAGCCATGCGGGCGGCCGGGTGCCGGAGACGCAGCCCCGCCGCTCCTATTTACAACAACAGTTTTTGATCATTCATCTGTTAATGGACATCTAAATTGATTCTATATCTTTGTTATTGTGAATGGCAAACAATGAACATCTTCTCTGTTGTTACAGAAGACCGTTGTGTCGGTATTTGAGGAGCAACTGGCTAGGGGACTCTCTCAGTCTCCAGTTCAGTGGCACTAATGTTATGTTTCTTGGTGGAACATTTACCCTTGGGAAACTAAGAATACCCAAACAGCTGAATTGAGAGTCAGGGTCATATCATGAGAAACACAAAGTTAGCTGTGGGCTGTAACCACTGTGCTGTTCTATGGGCTCGTGCCCGGGTGGGCAGACAAGCACTGTGTTTGTCAGGGCAGTTAGGACCCAGAAGTCCACATGGGTGCTTCAACACACTCTGAAGTGAGGTAATGGTTAGGCCCGTGCTGGCAACTCAAAAAGCACATAGATCAAAACTGGCCAAGTCAGGCTGTGTGGGCCCTTTGTGGGAACCCAACACTCCTAGCCGTTTGCACTCATGTCTCTGGTTGAGGAACAACCCAAGGACCAGAGGTCTTCTGGGTTTTAGATCTCATTGATTAGCTAGGAGTGGCCCCCTAGTCCAATTTTAATCTTTTAAAAATTATTCTTTGACGGACACACACACACATACATATTTTGGTCAGTTTAGCCCCTCGTTGCCTAGTCTAGTTTTAGTAGCTGCTATTATTATGCTTTAACTCGGAGGACAATTTTGTGTCCCTGCGATTTTGTCAAAAACCTTTAAGAGTAGGCAAGACTGTTTCCATCTAAGGAGGAAGAGGGAAGGAGTAGTCAGGATCTGATATTAGAAGTACATGAATTTTTGTTTTGAATTTTGGCCTTTTTGTCTCCACATTAAAGCGCAGAGGAAGCAGTGAGACAGGCATCCCAAGTGGCAGGTGGATCTGCTCTGCCAGGGAGCAACAGGAAACAAGAACATGGAACGAGCTCTTACAGATAGATGTAATGATGCTGCCTCCGACAAGGCATTACTGTGCTGTATCCCAAGAAATCTGGACCGTTAACTCTCCAGGAGTGCACAGGCCGATCTTACGTTGGAGTCTATCCTGAAGAGAACAGGCTAAGTTCTGTGGAGAATTCATTCCCATACATGTCCATCAGTAGAGCCATGGCCAAGACATCACTTTGCTTCTGGAAAAAAGGTGGGAGAGCAGAAAAACATCAACAGAACCTACGGATGCTAGACACACTTCTCCTTCCTCCCACTTCTTTCAAGGGCTCCTGTCCCAGCCTAGCTTATAAACACAAGAACCCAGGAGCTGAGGAAGGACAAAAAAAATGAAATCTAAGTGCTATCTTTTGTTGTTTACTTTTGTAATGATGGTTAAGCATGGGCTTCCACTTCCCTTCCATGGGAAGAGACTATAGAATTCTTTATTTCTTTCTGCCTCCAGCACCCCTTTGTGCTGTCCATAGGACCCTTCCTATTTGGGGACTGTATGGCTGGTGCCACATGCTGTTGTTCTATGTGTACTTTTTTGTAACTTATTTATTGATTCTTTGTGGATTTCATATCATCCCATTAATCTCCCCAGCCCTTCATATCCACACTCTTCCCTTGAAATCTCCTCCCAAAGATAAAATAATCCAATTTAAAAGAAAAGGGAAAAAGAGAAAAAAAAGGAAAACTCTCTTGAAAGCTGCAGTGTGACACAGTGAGTCGCACAGTGTACCCTTTGTCCGTACATCTTTACTTGCAAATGTTCATTGCAATGAGTCCTTGGTCAGGTTTGAGGCCCCTGGACCCTCACTGAGTCTCCTCTTGAATATCCTGTTGTTGTTCCGTGTCATGGAGATCCTGTAACTTTGGGACAGCAGGATTAGCTCCTTTAAGTGCTCCAGCAGATCCTCAATGAGGAAAACATTAGGATGGACCAACTCATAGTCCTATAGTCCTAGTTCTGGGACTGGCTGATTGCTGGTTTGATCAGCCTTCAGACTCTCCCTCATCCTCAACACCGGAGTGGGCTTTCAAGCTAGCTCACCCTATACAGTAAGCAGCGAGGAGCGCAGCTCTCCTGCTCTCATGAGGTTATACTGTCTGAAGTGAAGATGTAAGTGAATAAGTCAAGCAAATGTCTCATCAGCTGGACTGAATCATTCCTGCAGAGCTCGCTATTGACTCTAAATATCCACTAGTTCAGTGCAAACCCCTTCAAATACTGATACTATTTGTGGGGAATGGACAGGGATGTCCATAGAAAGGATAATAAAGAGAAAATAGTTCTATTAAGTATAAGATGTGCTATTCAAGTCCAATAGCTGGGTTTTATTGGTGCTGAGGGTTTTCATGGCGTAGACAGGGCTCTAAAACACATAACAAATAATCACAGTTTGTCTACGTGACAGATAGTATTTCAAATCAGAAGGTCAAAGAAGGATTATTGTTTAGAGACATTTGCCTATTCAGAGAAGTGCTGAACCCCAACCCCGCTGACTCAGCACCCTAGAAAATTCTAAGTGTAGCTGAGACAGGGACAAACGGAAGGGAAACCCGGCATTCTGAGGTGGAAAGGTGAGTTCACTGACCATTGCACATGGGAAATGGCTTTCTATTAGGATATGTATTAGAAGCTTGAAGCAAAAGGGTGAGATTCTGTATTTGTCTGAAAATAAAAAAAATCAATGAGGGAAAAAATATTGCCAAAAAGAGAAAAGTATGAGCCGAAGAAAATGTTTGAAGTCTAAGTGACAAGGAGCTTATGTGCCTCACCGAGCCGCAGATTTTAAGAACAGCCCTCGTTGTCAAGGAGGACAATGTTTGCGAACCCATATGAAAAGGGAAATGCACATGGAACTATAATGAAATGGGCCAATTCGTTCACTAAAAGGAAGCTTGCCCAGTGTCTCTTGGAATTAAAAATGTACAATTTAAAACAAGAAGACGAAAATCCTCCTAGTAGCAAAAGTACCCATCAGGCTGTGCCGACTGCCTAAATTGGCCTCAGATGGAGAGGGAGGGGGAGGAGGGGAAAGGAGCTAGAGAGAGAGGGAGGGAGAGAGATGTTTGTTAGTACTGAGAACCCTCCCAACAGGCCTGAGTCCCCTGCCTACCAATTTACCCCATACAAGGCTTGCCCATTGGTGGTCCCATCCCCACCAGTCTATTGAAGGTCCCAAAAAAGTGGCATGGTTTTACGGCTCCCACTAAGGCTGACATGTGCCTGTCAGCCAATATGAGCAGATTCCTGGACAGGGGCAGAGCAGGTTCTGAAGCCTGTGTAAAAGACAGCTTCCTCTCTCTGTTTCTGCTAGAAGGATTTGCTTCTGCCCCGTAGGAATCACTCCCCACTCCTGCATGTTCCTCATCCTCCACCTCTACTGGGAGCTTCCTTCTCCTTTGGCCAGATAACGTGTGGGCTGCAGGATAACAAGGCTCTATTTGCCAAGAATCAGACAGTGGCTGGGAGACAAGAAGGCCAACAGGTCTGGACGTGGTAGGGTGTCAGGGAGGTGGTCTCAAGAGGTGCAGGGGCTGGGAGTGAGGGGCTCAACTAAGGGTTTGAGTCACTGGGGCTCAATAACAAACACACTCAATCTACCAGTTCACGAAATAGGCTCTTAGCTGAGAACTCAGAGATTGAACCATTTACTCTCCACTTTCGGTCAACAGTCAGCAAGGATGTTCTGGCTCTAAGACAGGAGGATAGATCTAGGAAGGGTCACCACTCCACAGGAAGTAGGCTGAGGACTGTCAGAGGCCATGATCTTTGTAGGGTATGGACAGTACCCACAGGGTCAGTTCTGGGAGGGACCCATTGTTATTGGATGATTAGTTGGCTGATCTCTTGGAATTAGAAAACAGAGTCTATATAAATAAATAATTAAAAGTGTTTTTTTCCCCCCTATCTTCTAGCTAGCTGGACTGCTCTGGGACTGTAGAACTGGAATGAAGCCACTGCAATCTGGGTCCCTGTTTAATAAAACAACCACAGCATTATCTAGCCATCGATATTTGTCTTCCAAGTCAGTTGGCAGCACTGGTGTCTCTAATTGCTGAATACATGTGGTTAGCAGGAAAATCTAAAATAATACAACACATACTCTCTATTTATTGCAGTCAAAGAATGTACGCTATTTCGAGTCCGTGGGAAATTAGACATCTTCGAGCACCGTGGTAAACCAAGCCTGCGTTGTACTTTCTAATGCAGAGACAGCATGGAGTTCTGCGTTCATTGCAGGGATCGTTCCACATGCAGCACTGGCTGATTTCTGCAGACAACTTTACAGGCACGGTGTGGCATCGCTTCTCAGAGAAGGCATGCCATAGTCCCTCCACAAGGGGGCAGTGCTGAGTGGAGAGTTTGGGTTCAGAATGTCCCCTGAAGCCCCATCTGCTGGGCTGGTGAGATGACTAGGTGGGTGGAAGGACTTACCTGCTGTGGAGGTAATCCTTTTGTACATTGTGAAGATGTGTTGCTTCCATTGCTAATAAATAGCTGATTGGCCGATAGCTAGGCAGAATTTTTGGGGCGGAGAGAATGCTGGGAAGAAGGGCGGAGTCTGGGGAGTCATGAGCCAGGTGCAGAAGCAGCAACATGGGAAGTTCACAGATGAGGTAAATTAGCCTTGGGGCAGCACATAGATGAATAGAAATGGGTTAATTCAAGTTGTAAGAGCTGCCTGGAGACAAGCCTAAGCTCTTGGCCGAACATTTATAATTAATATTTAGTCTCTGAGTGGTTATTTGAGAAGCGGTGGGCGGAACAAAGCTGGTCTCAGCCTTGCCAAAAGCCTCTGCCTACGCTTGCCGCAGATCCTGACAGCCTGAGTCTGACCTCAAACCCACATGGCAGAAGGAAAGAACCAACTCTTGCACGTTGTCCTCTGATCTCCCTCAGCACGCCATGAGATGCCCCCGTCCCTACAAACAGTCAATAAACAAATAAAACAAAAGCTTGCTGCCAATCTAGGGAGCTATTAGAAGGTAGGGCCAAGTATAAGCAAGTTAGTCCACTGGGGTACGTTCTTGAAAGGCATATGGAGTCTCTGGAACCTTCTCTCTATTTCCAGTCCACTATGAGGTGAGCAGCTTTAGTATGAGATTCCCTACTATTAGGTGTTCTCCTCTGGGTTGCTCCCTAGCTCAGGGGCATGAATGAGTCACCCCGGACCACTTAGGCCACTCTTTCCCAAGTATATCCAATTATCAATTCATTCAGCAAATGCATCGCCAGAAGCTGTGACGTCCCAAGCATTTTAACGGAGGGGGGGGGGATTGGTGAGAGAAACAAAAGTACTCATTCATAAAGACTCTCATTCCAGTGAAGGGGAGAACACACAGACAAGATAAAGAGGGGAAAAGTGTAAGGCACCAGATGTTGGCAGATTCTGTCATGAGAGTATGTGAGAGATGGGTTTTAAATAGAGGTGTCTCAAGCGTCTCACTGAGAAGGAGTCTTTGAACAAAAAGCCCAAGGAGGTGGTGACAGAAAAGACAACAGAAAGAGGTGTTGCGTTGGGAGGGATGGAGTGGGGAAAGACTGAGGAGGAAGGGCTAGAGGGATAAAGGGACAGAGGAAAGAGACATGGGAGGGGGAGGAATGGAAGAGGGCTGATGGAACAGGGAGAGAGACAGGAGAGGAAGAGATGGAGAAGCAAGGGACTGAGATAGAGGGGCAGAGAAAGGAAAGATGGAGGAGGGGAGGATGAAAATATAAATAACCCGTGTCTGACCCTTGGTGCTGGTCTAATTTGGAGGCAGGTGTTCTGTTCAGGCTTCTCACAGGTTCTCCATACCTGTATAGCCAACCGACCTGCTCGCACAGCCTGTGTAGCCTGCCTCTACCCCATCTCATCTCTATTCCCCCAGTGGCCTATGCTGGTAACCTCCCAAATCAGCCTATTGCCCTCAGATCATGGCCTCAACATCTGTTTCCTAAATGTCTGTTTCCTATAACCCCAGTCTAGCTCTATTATATTCTGCACGTGTTAAAGGACAATCCTTCAAAGCCAAAACCCCACGGTGCCCTTGCTCTGTCTGAACACATCAGTGACTGCATCTTGAGGGACATATGTGGGTACTGGCAATTGTCCTCAGGGTGTAGACTTACTCATTCAGCTTCACAGTATGATACTAAAGAAGGCAGGGCAGACACGCATCATGGGCCCATCCTGGAGATTAGGGCCTGTCCCATCACACCATGTCTGTCAAGGGGGCAGGGAATGCATTTAGTTACCATGAAGAGAGTAATATGCTTTTGCACTTCCATCACACTTGAACCGTAAGTACAGTGGTGTAGAAATGAGCCTTCTCCCACCTCCATCTCCCTCTAGGTGTGGCTGACTCTGCCTGGCATCTGAACTTCTCTTCTACTGCCTTTCCTGGGTGTGTGGTGCTGGTGCTGGTTGAGCTTTGTCATCCAATACTATGCGGTGTCACCGTACATCATGGACTCTAGGAAAATTTCTTGGGCAGCTTGGCTCTAGGATATGGAGCTGACGTAGTGGGAGACAGAGCTATTAGAAATAGAACTTTAGCCAAGAGCTTTGGGCCTTGTCATATGTATCCTGGTCCCATGTTCATGACATTCTGCTTCATTAAATTAACATTACTTTCCTTCTTATACCTGTTTCTTCCTGTTTCCTCAGGAAAAAGGATGAGTTATTTAGACTGGGGAGTGTTGGGAGAAGGAACTGAAAATGCAGGGTTTGCCCTTTTATGCCTCTAGGAAACCTCTGGTGAGCAGAGGAGACCCTACCTTAGGGGGAGAACTATGGTCCAATATCCTGTCCCTAGTGGAGAAGTCACCTCATCTTGGATATATCAGGAAACCTGGGCCTCATGCATTGGTCATATCTGTAGCAAAGCAAACCTCTGACCCTAGGACTGTTTCAGTGAGCTTGAAATTGGTTGTGTCTTGGTCCATTTATTGTTATAACAACATCACAGAATGGATGGATTATAAAGAAGACAGGCGTATTTGGCTTGTGATTCTGGAGGCTGGGAAGTCCAAGAGCATTGCGTTGTCTTTTGCTTAGCCTCTAGTGGGTCATAGCATGGTCAAAGGCATCAAATGATGAGCAGAGGTGGGCTATCAGAACCAGAGTACCCCCAGAGCCAAGTCTTCTATAAGCAGATTAACCCCATCTTCCTCCCAAACACCATTAAAAACAGTCTCAAACACACGAATACTGTGGGATAATTTGATCACACTGTGAAACTCTGAGACTGTTAATAAAATTAGCCTTGGATCAGGAGGTGGAGCAAGTGACTAGTTGACAGGAATTAGCCATAGAGAGGACAGAGGAGCCGGGAATACTGATAGAGAGACACACAGGAAGGAGTAGGGAGGGACTTAGAGATTCACAAACTTTTTTGGTTTGGAGGGCTGGAAAGATGCTTCTCTGCCGGGTCTCTGGCCAAGAAGGAAGGCAAGCTGGTTGCTTCTCTGGTTCCCTGATCTAGCAAATTTTCACTTTCGCCCGAATCTTTATTGGTAAATATAACAATAGAGACTTAGTTAAAACCTACATTTGGCAGCTGTGGAACTGGTGCTGGCCGGACTGGAAATCCCACCAGGCTGTGGTCTGAGCTGCGAGGTGCTGACTGCAGGGTCCTAGGCAGTTAAAATCTGAATAGATTCAGGTGTGGTCACTAAGACGGCTGAAGAACACACGTGAACTTAGGGAGATTGCTTCAAACTGTAGCAATGAGTATGTCTTGGTTCTGAGGTTAAATTTGGAATAGGGGCATGGCCTCTAGGCCCTTTGTACACACGTGAGATCTCTGATTTGCTCTCTAGCTTTTCTTGTGGATACCTCTCGTGGCTTCAGCTTGTGACTATGGTGCAGGACTGGCAGGTAGCAGGCACCAAGGTAAAGCTATGTCAGCCACTCTATCTGCCTTGCCCAGAGATGCTGGAGGCATCTCCTGTTGCTAGGACTCCAGGACCTCCGTGGGCTCCATCAGTGACATGGGGGGTATCTATCCTCTGCCCATGGGCATGCTACAAGAACTCCTGATTAATGGTGCCTTCCATTCTACCCCTGAGATGTCAGCATCAGGAGTTGTTCCAGAAGCTTCTTCAGGGAGAGAATTCTTCCTATTCAAGGTGGGTGGAGTCGCTCTGGGAAAGCTGGTGGATGGCACCGACTGTGAACCTGACTCTGGAGCAAGCTGTCAAGGCTGAGACTGCATCAGCCAATGCTGAGATTAGGCTGTGATAGTGGAGAGAGTCTCATCAAAGGCAATCACGATTCTGATGTAAATGCCATTTTGGAAGACTGATTAATATGCCAAAATATTCAGCTCCCAAGGTATGATAAAAATAAGCAGAGTCCTCTGTAATTTCATGGCTTAGCATTCAAGTGACTGATTTAAATTCCATTTCATAAAATCCTATTTAGTATGCCCTCTTTTTCTGGGAAGCCTGCTTCACTGGGACCTGAATTTGCATGGGCCGGAAATAACATCAGAAACCACAGGCTATTGTGAGACTGTCTCCGGACTAGGGTGACAATAATGCTCTGATCCTCAGTGGCTTTCATACAGTGGCCAGGCACATGAATCACACACAAGAAAATAGGATGCTGGGGACAGGTAGATGGACATTGCCCGTGTGGCAAACTTTAGGGCACACACCTACACCACACCCAACCTGGAGAGAGTATTTCTGTTGATTTTTTTTTTAAGAGTCAAGGTCTCCCTGAATGACCCCAACTCCAAACTGCTGGGTTTTTCTCTCTGCTCTCCTCCTGTCTCAGCTTCCTGGGTGCTGAAATATAGGCTGTGCCACCAGGTCTAGGTGGAGAAGCTTATTTAAGCACGCTCCCCAGGGGCACATGGCTCTAGTGATGTTCTAGCTAAGACAAGGCCTTGTTGTCTCTGCCAGCCCGCTTTCTTTCTCTACTGTAAGTGTTCTCACGATTTTGTCAAGGTCTAAATGTGCACAAACCTTCCATGTGCTTAACATGCTTGCTCAGATGACTTTGTGACACCATCAACATGGCTAAGGTCATACACACATCCTTCAAACCTAGGTGTCCTGACTCTCTCTCTCTCCTCCCTTTCCCTCTCTGTCTCTCCCCTTTTCTCTTTCTCTTTCAGCAGGGTCTAAATAGAGAAGTTCCGCAGGCTGAGCGTAGACCGGCTCTATTTCCTGGGGTGTCCTTGCACTCATGGTCCTTCTGCTTCAGCCTCCCATGTGCTTGGAACCACCCCTGGTTCAAATTTTAATTTTTAATTTCACATTGTTAGTGGTAAGAACAGTCCATCTGACAATTGTACTTCCAAGAATTTTTCAAGTTTTGTTGTGGTACAAATGGCAAATGGAAATTGGATATAAAGTAACATATAGATGAACATATAGAAAATGATGGTGAGCTAAGATGTGAATGATTGTGAGATGGGATAAAGGATATATGGGAGATAATTGCTTCAATATGTACCTTTTCTAGAGCTTTAAATGATGCCAAAAATGGGTTGTAATACACACACATTATATATTATATAGTGTATATATTATGTGTGTTATAATAAATCATTATAATGGTGTTGATCACAAAATGTGCAATTTATCTTCTAGCTTTGTATATTCTCTAGTTTATGTACAATTTATCTTCTAGTTGCTTATTTTGATCTATTTACCTATACGACCTTTACTCTATTCACCAGTTGCTTACATTTTGGCTCCTTATGATTTTATCTAAGAATAATTCATGTTATTTTATTTTTCTGACCAGTTCTGAGAAAGTGGGACTTGTTATACCTTTATCCCAAAGTCCCTTACTTACATTAATTTTACTTATTTTGTGGGTGTTCCTGGAAGTGGGCAGGTGGGAAGTACAGCATTACTCTTGTGTCACTCTGTGTGTGTGTGTGTGTGTGTGAGTGTTTGTTTGTGTGTGTGTGTGTGTGTAGGCCAGAGGACAACTTTTGGGAGTTGTCTCTCCTTACTCCATATAGGTCATGTACCTGAATGCTGGTTTTTAAACTTCAGCAACTGTTTTTAATCACTGGGCCATCATGTTGGCTCTGTCCCTGAGCTTTTCATTGAATGTCTTAAGACAATAGCACACATTTTTACAAAGCCACAACACAACTGTCAGATAGGGAACCTGAATATAGTGGTGTTCTTCAGCCATGTTTGTTGATTTTCTTGGCAACGCCCATAGTCAGTTGTCTCTTCCACGTGGGCTCCAAGCATGGATTGTGAGTCCTCTTTCCTTTCATTACTTCATTCTTTAACTTTGGAATGATTTCTTAGCCTTCCTTTGTCTTTCACTGCTTTGATATTTTTGGGAACAGATGTATTATTTTGATTATGTTCAAATAATCAGACTTGAGTAAAGACACACAGGGCAGAGAAAACCCAAAATCAGCATACAGGATAGTGTAGCTGACTGAACTAACCAACTGACCAGTTATTTTTTTTTTTGTCAATTTGACACAAGCTAGAGTCATTAGTGAAGAATCCTCAATTGAGAAAATAATTCCATCATATTAGGCTGTAGAGAATTTTCTTGATTAATGATTGATGTGGAGGGGTCCAGCTCCTTGTAGCTGGAGCTTCCTAGGATATATAAGAAAACACGCTGAGTAATCCATGAGGAGCAAGCCAATAAATAGCACCCCTCCATGATTTCTGCTACAGTTTGTACCTTCAGGTTTTTGCCTTGACATTCTGTCCTGGCTTCCCTCAGAGATTGACTTATAAGCTGTAAAATGAAATAAACTCTTTCATCCCGAAGTTGCTTTTGGCCATGACAGTTTACTACAGAAAAGAGAACCTAGCTAATAACCAGCTATGTGTGTGAATATTGGATTGTACCAACAGCAGTCTCTCTTGCTGTTAGAACCAAACTCAAGTTCTGGAAAGAAAATTCTTAGCAGGCAGTAGCATAGGGGGAAGCACAGCTGTGACCCTGGGCCTTGAACCTTGTATCCACATGCCTGCCTTCCACCCTCACTGAGAGGTTTTTACCTCAACTAAAGCATTCTTCCGGGTGATACAGGAACTGCATGTACTTCTCTTGCCCCCGGAAGCATAGAAACATTTTCACTCTGACTCCATTCCTTGGGAGACAGAAATTGTTCTTCTCATTTCTTGGGGGAGAAAACCATGGCTAGAGAAGCCAAAGAGCAGCTAGTTTCATACAATGAGGTTAAGGGAGACCCAGACTTTAAATAAACATCTAGAAATGTCCTTCTCAAGTTAGGGGCTCCCATGATTAAAATTAAAGTTCTATGGACGCAAACAACAAATAGTCTCTGAAGCTCCTAGGACGGACAGGATTTGCCAGGTTGTATCTTAGTTCCTTCGTGCCCCTCTTGTATATTGTCGACACCCCTATAGGATTGCTTGTTTGCTACATTTCTTCCCCCAGAGGCATGAGGTTTCTTTACTTTTGCCCCCCCCCCCCCCGCGCCCAGTTCCCAGGTCCCCAGAATTAAAGCTGGCCTATAGTAAACCTGGCCCTGAATTGATAGCGCATAAAAATCCACAATCTACTCTGTGGCCTGTCCTTGACTTAAAACTCCAGGCCAAAGAGTCTCCACGAGGCAAACTCGTCTAAGTGAGAACTTTCTGAAATCCCATGCAGGAGTTTTAGAGGAGTCCCAAGTTTTCCCAAGTCATTGTTACTGTCTGTATGCTGTCCTAATGGCCAAGATACCCCTTGCTCCTGAAGAAGTCCCAGGACGCATTAAGGATCCAATTTGCTGGTGCCTTCTTGTGGTCAGGGCAACCTTGAAGCCTCAGCTCAACATTAACAGGGTCTCGGAACTGGATTGAACTGGAACATCAGGAATCTGGCTGACAGCTATGACCTCTGGAGTAAAACTTTGATGTGTTGTAGGATTCTGAGTCTGTTTTTCAGGCTTAGAGTGCTATGATTGGTTAGTGTTGTCTGTCTGCCTAGAGCTAAGAGTGGGCAGATGAGGGTCAAAGTTGTCAGCTCTATCCTGATTATCAACACTATGGGATGCGAGTCAAGGAATTCAACCTGAAACTCTTAACAGACACCTGCCATGTCCTTTGGAATGGTAAAGCAAAGACCACAGGATCCTGAATCTTCGATTCTAGTGGGATTTCAGTGGGCCTCAGTCCTCAGATCTATCCAGAGTTTGTTCAAATGCAGACTTTGGGGGTCACATTGTTCAGATATTGTGATCCAGTTTGTCTTGAATGTGTTCCAGCGTATTAACTTTTGCCGTGACTCTGAATAAGCCTCTAGTGATCTGAGAGGATCAGAATCAACCAGTGGAGGCTGCACTAGGAAAGAATACAATAGTGGAAGAAAACCACATTGGTAGGAGGCCTTCAACTCCAGGCTAAGGCGTAATGGGGTTCTGTTTTCAACCTAGGTGGCCAAACACCCCATTCAGGCATCTCACCCGATTCACAGCCAGAGGCACACATTGCTGGTTTATCTCCTTGTGTTTTCAGTGCTGCAGACAGATTCCCACTGAGCTGGAGTCACTGAGCTGGAGAAAGTGTCATCTACATGCCTGCCTCCCGTGGCTCAGTTATGTCCTTGTTGGCTTCTCAGCTAAGGGGAATAAACCGACTTAGCATCTATGATCCAGAAATAGAAACTGAGACTATGAAGTAAATATCCAATTCTGTCTTGCAATGGTGGCCAGATATCCTGTTGACCCTCTTCTGTGCCTCTCAGAGATGCCGCTACCTTTGGTAGTGACTACACAAGGCTGGTCTCTGGAGGATAGAGTAGTTTGTTTCCCCGGTGTGTAATCTTTAGTGTGTAAGAATGAAGAAAGCTTGCTTCTGTGCCCAGTGAGAGGCATTTTAATAGAGGCAGGAAAGTCTATGTAAACAGCACAGTGATAGATTCTTCTATTCTACATGCAGGTGCATAGTCAGCACAGCACAGCTGGCCGGAACTCCCTGGCTCCTCCTTAACAGGCTCTGATAGCTGCCAAGCTTCCCTAGACAGGTTAGTATGCTGATATCTTGAAGGAAGGAGTTTGTCTCTCTGGAAGAAGAGCTGTAGAAAAAAAAAGGCAACCTTGTTGTCCCTGCATTTGAGAGATATGAGGGTGATGGGTTGGTGTGGGCAGGTCTGGGGGACAACAGAACAGCTGGCAGCAATGTGTGGGACTCAGCTACTGTGCGCTGTATCGCTGCTGTGTCGCTTCGCTGGAGAATGTAAATGTTCTGCCCCTCGTTACTTTCACTGGCTGGCTCCAAAGCTTCAAAGACTTTGGATTCCAGGCTGCCACTTTCAAACATTTGTGCTGGGAGCCTTTCATCACCCCTTTGAATCTGGGGAGGCCTCTCTCAGCTCATTATAGCACAACTCCTGCCAGCATCGGCTGCCACAACACTCACATCTACATGAGATGGCTACCCCAAGGAATGGCTCTTCTGCCGCCTTTCTGGCACTGGCATTGTTGCATGTGTTTCACAAAGGATCTCTATGTTGTTTCCAAGTGCAAGAGCCTACTTTAATGACGCTGTCTGGATTTCAAAATACTAGGTTAAAATGTCTATGGCAGAGCTGGGGAGATGGTTCAGTAGCTAAATCACTTGTTTGCTTAAATGGTAGGACCAGAGTTCAGATCGCCTCTGCTCATAATCAAAGCTAGGGAGGCATGGTGGCAAGCACACGCTTGCAATCAATCCTAGGATTCCAAAGACAGAGGCAAGTCGTAACCAGGGAAATCTGGCAGGGTAGGTCAGCTAGCTTATGAGCTCTGGGTTCAGTGAGAAACCCTTCCACAATCAAGAGCAGAGCCATTGAAAAAGACATCTTACTAACATCAGCTTCTGTCCTCCATATGCGTACACACTTACATGATTGCACACTCATGAACAAATGCACCTCCACATATACAAGCAGGCATACACATGTACAAATGCACACCACACATATTACACATAAAAAGATTTGGTGGGGGCAACAGGACAGAGTTGTTTTAAATGTTTAGTGTGTTTTTGAAAGTTTGAGCTCATTACTGCTGTAGATACTCAACCAAGTCTGTTATCCCATAGATAAACATGAAAATCAGAATCCAATGTTTATTCAGCAGATAGGAGCTCACCTGAGCTGACTTCACTGCCATTGGTCTCATTAAAAAGCTTTTAGAGAACCCTGCTGCATTCGGTGTAAAGACGAGGCTAAAACTGAGGAGGGCCGAGTCTTCACTTCAGCCAGTCTAAGCTGAGGACTTGGTGTTTTAATTCAAGTCTGGCTCTGGGGCTCACAGTCTTCCTTTGCATGTGGCATGGTTCCCTTTTCCTCCTGAGAGTTGGATGCTTTGTTACATCTGATTTCTGCTCTTCCCTTGGTTCCTTCAACTCTCAAGTGTACAGTTTTGTAATTATTTTAATAATTTAGTTTGGGGTCTGCGGAGATGGTTCAGCGGGTAAGAGACTGCCGTGCAAACATGAGTCCCTGCATGTGGCTTCCTGGCATTCCCATAAGAGCCAAGGATAGATATACACGTCTGCAACTCAGCCCTGAAGGGCAGAGACAAGCGGATCTCAGGAGCTCTCTGAGGACACAAGTTCATTTCCCATTTGCATATCTGGTGGCTCACAGCAATCAATTCCAAAAAACATAATGCATGTATACCACTCCCATGTACATGTTGTTGTTGTTGTTATTATTATTATTGTGTTTTGAGGCAGGGTTTCTTTGTTTAACAGTCCTAGCTATCCTGGAACTAGCTCTTATAGATCATACTGGCCTTGGACTCACAGAGATCCACCTACCTCTGCCTCCCAAGTGCTGAGATTAAAGGCACGCACCACCACCACTGGGCTACAAGTAATTAATTTTTATAACATTAAAAATGATCCTATCGTGTCACCTTGTTAGACTGGAGACAGTATTCAAAACACATTAAGATGAGAGATTGCCTTTTCATCTGAAGTCCAGTACCCAGCAAACGCATGCCAAAATGGCCATATGATGGAAGATTGCCCAAATACACAGCCCTCCAGTCCCACAGCCAACCACCTGCTGGCAAGGTTACTAGTGGCATTATCGAGCAGAAGAGAACAGTGGAATAAAGTTAAATGTCAGGAAATTGAGATAGGTGCTCTGAGGAAGGGAGACCACCTGGCATCCCGCCTTGTCCTGAGCTCTCTGGTGAAGTTAGTGTGTGTCTAAAGTACGTGGCCACCTTGGAATCCTAGTGGCTACATGTCAGCCTCTCCTTTCTACATGAAACCTGCCATCAATATAAAACAACCAACACAACTTCATAGTATTTCAAATAACTCAGTGGTTTTCCTGACCTCATAGCCATGAACCATATATAACCTTTCCTTGTGCTGTTGAACTTATTCCTGCAGATTTATTAAGGAAGGGTTTGTAGTGGAAATGGAGTATTGTATCCCAGAGGGACCATTTCCTAAGGTCTCTGAGAGTGCAGTTGCATCTGCCCTGGGTATGCCTTTGCCTGCTCCATCCTGTTCCATTCAGAACCAGAGAAAGATCTTCACACCACCCCTCATACTAATTGACTGTCACTCTTGGGTGTACTTGAAGAACTCTAAGTCATAACACAGAGATATATGCACTTCTGTGTTTACTATAGAACAAGTCACCATAGTCAAGATATGGAACTAGCCTAGGTGTCCGTCAACAGATGAATGGATACAGAAGATGTGAGGCTGGAAAGAGATCAGGGAGGTGAAACCATGTTCAGTATATATTGTATAAAGATATTGTCAATAAAATATTTTTATAAAAGAAAATCTGGTTGTATACATGCAATTGAGTTTTATTTAGTCATGAAGAAGAATGAAATTATATCATTTGCATTTGCCTGGAGATCACTATATTAAGTGAAATAACATAGACTCAGAAAGACAAATATGTTTCCTCATATGTAGAATCAACCAGCCAATCAATCATCTATTAGTATAGATGATATGACCATATATACCTGTCAATAAAGTATAATGGGGTCAGTGGTAGCAGGGAGCCCTGTTTCCCCTTTCTTCCCAGTTATTTCCAACCCTAGCTCCATCTTGTTACCAGTCTTCTTTGCAGCCATGTTTCTACCACCTGCTCAGCATGTGGACTGTAACTTTGCTGTCCTCCTGCTCCTAGACAGAGTGAGCATCTCTTGCCTTTCCCAGGGAGGGCATGTAGCTGGTCTGAATGGGCAAGCTGCAGGGAGACAGTGAAGAACTCTGTACTTTCCCTCAGTCCTTAGTTGGCTAATGGCCATCATTTATTTGTAGTTTAGGACTAATATCAAATGTGAATGTACAAGTCACTTTACAGTTTGCTGTGTCACCAACTTGACAGAGACAACTTAAGAAGGAAGGGTTTCTTTTGTCTATCAGTTCTAAGGTGCAGTCCTGCAAGTCCGGCATGCAGAAAAGTCACAGTGCCAAGAGCTTGAGGCAAATGGTCACAGCTTCTACAGGAAGGAAGGAAAGGGAGATGAATGCTCGTGTCCAGTTCCCTTTCTCCTTTGTATTCAGTGCGGGAACCTCGGCCCACGGGATGTGGTGTCCACAGTGAAACTGGATCATCCCACTTCAGTTGATATAATCTAGATAATATCACACAGATATTACTGTAGGTTTATCTTCTACATAATTCTGGGTCTTATCAATATTGGCACTAATAGTTGTTTATTAATTAACCATCACAATGGGTAGCTGCTCATCTTTTTCAGAGAACCCAGAAGAAACCTGTAAAAATGTTCCCATTGACTTCCTCAATCTTGGAAGAAAAGAATCAAATAATATATCAAAATTCAAGTGATAATGTGGGAACACTGTCACTGTTACTGTGTGGATTGCTCACGTAGCAGACTAAAGGCTACCGAGACCCAACCCAGACCCTCACAGGTGACTACTGACGGGTTTGCTGGATATTGGGGATAGCATTGCTATGTGAACTATATTCCCAGATGGTGCACTCTGTCATGAGGACCCACACTCAACCACCTCCGAACCTTGGAGGAGGCCCCTCTGTGTCCCAAGGTGTAGAAAGCATAGTATTTATTTATTCTTTGGGGAGCTGGACAAACCCCAGGGGATTTGATACAACTTTGTAGAAATCATACAATCATCTTGAACAAAGGCCAAGGTTATCCCCTCTCTCATGGTTATGAGAAGAATATTTATTGGTTTACCTCTAAATGAGTCTTTGCTTCCCATGTGACCTTATGGTGTCTCGCGCAGGACAGTTACCACCTGTGAATGCGCAGCAATTCATAGCCTTCCCAGAATCCTTCCTGGCATTCTACTCTGCTCTTCTTAAACAATCAGGTGAAGCTGCTACACATTCTACTGATGGGCCAGACATCAGGGTCTCGGGGGCTGTCTGGCAGGAGATGGTACACTGGCCTAAGCTCTCCCCTGATACACAACAAATTTGCTCACTGGAAAGAGAGGAGGGAGGATGAGAAAATGAATGAGAAGGAAGGCTGTTTGTTGGGCAGCCTGTGGCTTGGAGACACTCTGGAAACAGAAGGGCGTTTCTTCTGCCGCTGGTCCCTCACTTCCAATCAAGAATCCCAACGCCATTGTTGAAAGCCAGCTTCACTCCTCAGTTCATTCCCACTGCCTTAGCCTGTCATTTATCCCCTCCAACATCATCTCAGTCTGAAATCATCCTCCATTGTTGACAGAATTTCTCCTCATGACCTAAGAAACCATTATAGGAAAAGCCTTAGCAAGGTGCAAATGAAAAAGATCACACTTAGTGGTATATTAAAGGTCCATCTTTGTCAAACAAGCACACAGTTTCCGATTTCAGATCACGATGGTGGCCATTGCCACTCATCTCTTCCTCTGGGAACAACTGTGCATGCCCCATCTTACCTCCGTCCACAGGTGTAAAGAGGAGTCGTACCTGAGATACTTTTACGTTCCTGAGTGACCGGCGTGACCTTGATGTGAGATAGATCTTCAGGAAATGTTGCTGTTCATATACCAGCACAGCGTTTTCAAATTGCTCTGAAATCACCAAATCCCCAGAAACAAGTGGGTTTTTTATCTGCTTTTCCAGGCCTTAGAAACACAGCTTCTGATACAGTCCATGCTCTCCCAGATGGCGGAAGAACGAGATAGTTAACTTAGGCATCTGAAGCAGAGCCCTAAACATTAACCTCTAATTAAATCATATCCTCCTGACACCTATAATGTTGAGATTATGGTAATGCATGAGGTTATTAATTATATCTAATTATTCAATTAACGGAAAGAAATACCACTGGAGATGAAAGTTGGTGAGTGATTTATGAGAAAAGCCAAGTTTGACAGGCTTGGAGCCTGCTGCTTCTTGACAGAGAGAATTTCCTAGGGATTGGGACAGAAAAAAAACCTATTATGGTTTCACTATGCCTCATTGCCCAAAAGTCGTGGTGGAATTTGATACATGCTATGAGATGTTAGGAGATGGGACCAAGGGGATGTTTAGGATATGGGACCATGGGGGTATTTAGGAGATGGGACTATGGGGGTGTTTAGGAGATGGGACCATGTCTCTATGAATGGATGAATCTACTTATTCAATTAATGGATCAATGGGTTATTGAACTGTTTCCAGATTGGGTCTGCTATGAAAGCTATGTTGGCTAGTTGTCTCACACCCTTCCTGCCCCTTACCATATGATGTTTCTTGTAGTGTTGGGATTCCACCAGCAGCAAGACCATTATTAGATGTATACCCTTGATCTTGAACCAGAACATGAGCCCAAGTAAACCTCTTTTCTTCATAAATTACCCAATCTCTGGTACTATGTCAAACTGTGCTGGAAATCACTATAGTGTTTACTTTTACCTTATTATGCTCATCTATTCATTTGATGGCAGACACTTAGGCTGGCTTTGTATCTTGTGTATTGTGAATATTGCTACAACAGCTTGTGTGTGTATGTGTCTCTGTGAAATCTCACTGGGGATGCACCCAGGAGCGGTAATAGCTATAGCAGATGGTGATGTTTAGGTTTTTAAGGTCACAGTGGCCAGGCCAGTTTACATCCTCACTAGCTGTGTGTGTAAGTTTCTCTTTCTCTACAACCTTGCCACTGTTTTTTTTCTTGCTTTTTTTTTTATTTATTGTGATAGTTATTCTGATAGGGGTGAGATGTAATTCCAGTGCAGTTTTACTTTCTGTTTCCTGGATCCCTAAGGATTTTAGAATATTTCCCTATATTTGCTGGTTATTTGCTTTCATTCTCTTGAGAACTTGAACTGATCTCAATTATCTTTATAATAAGTTCACAATTTATTTCTCAACATTTTATGCTATTTCTTGAAACACATAATTTGCACATTTAATTGAGTTGAAAAACAATGTACTAGTTTGGTGATAAGAGATGGCCATTTGAGACTCTTTGTCCACCATTATTAGGAGACCTTACTGGGATTGCCTTCATATATTTTGGGAAGTTTCTGCAGGTGTGGCTGGGAACTGGAGGAGCAGTTAGGGAGTAGGAGTGGAAAATAGGGTTGAGGTAGAAAATATGAAGAGAGACAGCTGGAATTGACCAGGCTGGTCTCGAACTCACAAAGATCCGCCTGCCTCTGCCTCTCAAGTGCTGGGATTAAAGGTGTGCGCCACCATCGCCCGGCAAGCTGAAGTCTTTAGATGATACCTCTACATCTGAGAGAGAGAGAGAGAGAGAGAGAGAGAGAGAGAGAGAGAGAGAAGGGAGAGAGAGATCCTGTTGTTATTGCTTATATATTTACAACTGAAAGTGCATATGAGTTTGTCTCTTAATTTCAGTCATGGAACACAAGGAAGAAATCTAGAATCAGGCCATTCCTTGATGGGTGTCAAAAGAGTATTAGAAGTTTGCATTGATTTCTTATTTGAGAGATGAAGGAGTTGATACCCAGAGAGAGAGAGAGAGAGAGTCAATTGTCAGGGCTATGTAATTACCGGGTTTGACGTCTTGGTTGGGACTAGATCTAGTAATAGTTTATATTATGTGCAGAGAAAATAAAGTAAGTGTTCTACTCTTGTTACCTCCAAGGGAGAAGGCTGATTTAGAAAGATCTTAAAGTCCTTTATTAAATGACTGGGAAAGGGAGCTGCTAGGATGGGTTGGTCAGGAAAGTGCTTACTTTGCAAATACAAAGACCGGACATTGAACACAGCATCCACATAAAATGTCCATGCATAGTGGCGTACATTTGACATCCTTCTACTGGGAGGCTGAGACAGGAGGACTCCTGGGGCCCACTGGCCAGCCAGATAGAGTAATTGACAAATTCCAGGTCAATGAGAGATACTGCCTCAAAAAGAGATGTACAGCATTTCTGAGGATGGCGCCCAAGGCTATTCTCTGACTTCTGTTTTTGTACACAAACATTCATGTGAACATATATCCGCAAAATGCAAAGAATGGGATAATGGGTAACATTTGCTTCCAAAATTTAATAACAAAAGGAATGACTCTAATTTCAAGAACCAAAGTAGATAGAAATAAACGTATGTAAAAAAGGGTTGCATGCAAAACAACCCAAAGAGAGCTAGGCTACGTATGTTAATCCAGGCTAAACAGGCAGACTTTAAGACCAAAACAGTTAGGGTAGACAAAGAAAGACATTTTATAACAATAAAAAGAAAAACACTTAAAAAAAACCCATCAGAATTAGAGAAATCGCGATTCAGTCATAATAGTTCAACACCTTTCTTTAAAGAGTGAGCAGAGCAACCAAACAATCAGAAAAATATGGGTGACTTAAAAACTTTTAATCCCCCAGAGCCAAGAGCCCAAATAAACCCTTTCTTCTATGTTTGCTTTGGTGGTGGTGTTTTATCTCAGCAACAGAACAGTAACTAATCCATCAGGAGAGGAGGTGGGCAGGTGATGAAGGTTAAAATGAGATCCCCACCTTGCAGTAGGTCTCAGCTGAAGAAGGTGAGTGATTAGGGAGCCGAGATGCTGCATGGCAAGGCTGAGGTGAAAACACACCATGGTGGACAGAGAAACTAAGCACCGCTGGATTTGAGAATGTCTAGCTTAAAGTGACATTTGAGGCACTGTGAAGAAGATGAGGGTTTCCGAGCTCAATACTCAGTGAGTCTTCCAAATTTAAAGGCTTTTTTTACATGGAGTTGGAGCTTCATGTTCAGCTGAGGAAACAAGAAGGAACAAGGGTAGTACCTTTTCTAAACCAGGAAAAGGACCGGGAGTGTGGCAAGATGCACATCTCTGTGTACCACCCTATGAGGAAGAAACCATCACTACCTTCGCTCTACAGGGGATGACTAGGACACTCATGGTGACTAACGAACCTTTGCAAATGCACTTAGTTATGGGTTGGTGACTGCCCCCACAGCAAATGTCACTGGCTGTCATGGTGCCAAGCTCAGCAGCAACAAGACCAAAGTTTTCAGATCATTTTCCCTTCACCTGGCCGTCCTTCCCAGGGAAAACTGAAACACCATCAGTGAGTACCCTGATATCAGTGGTAGGTGGATCTCTTGTAGAAGAGGCAATGTCCCAGTTATTCAAAGACATGGCATTCACAATATCACTCATCCTGGCTGTGACAGTGCACTCTTGCAATCCCACAGAGGATCTCAATCTTCCCCAACTCACGGCAGAAAGCGGTAGGGCAAGAATAAGCAAGCACGATCTTCACCAACCCCGCAACAGACAAAGGTCTGATCTCCAAAATATATAAAGAACTCAAGAAACTAGACTTTAAAATGCTAATTAACCCAATTAAAAAATGGGGCACTAAACTGAACAGAGAATTCTCAACAGAAGAAGTTCAAATGGCCAAAAGACACTTACGGTCATGCTCAACCTCCTTAGCGATCAGGGAAATGCAAATCAAAACAACTTTGAGATATCATTTTACACCTGTCAGAATGGCTAAAATCAAAAACACCAATGATAGCCTTTGTTGGAGAGGTTGTGGAGGAAGGGGTACCCTCATCCATTGCTGGTGGGAATGCAAACTTGTGCAACCACTTTGGAAAGCAGTGTGGCGGTTTCTCAGGAAATTCGGGATCAACCTGCCCCAGGACCCAGCAATACCACTCTTGGGAATATACCCAAGAGATGCCCTATCATATTACAAAAGCAGTTGTTCAACTATGCTCATAGCAGCATTATTTGTAATAGCCAGAACCTGGAAACAACCTAGATGTCCTTCAATGGAAGAATGGATGAAGAAAGTGTGGAATATATACACTTTAGAGTACTACTCAGCGGTAAAAAACAATGACTTCTCGAATTTTGCATGCAAATGGATGGGAATAGAAAACACTATCCTGAGTGAGGTGTCCCAGACCCAAAAAGATGAACATGGGATGTACTCACTCATAATTGGTTTCTAGCCATAAATAAACGACATTGAGTCTATAATTTGTGATCCTAAAGAAGCTAAATAAGAAGGTGAACCCAAAGAAAAACATATAGTTATCCTCCTGGATATGGGAAGTAGACAAGATTGCCGAGCAAAAATTGGGATCTTAGGGGTGGGGTGGGATAGGGGTAAGGGGAGATGTGGAGAGAAATGTGAGAAGGGAAGGATGGGGGGAACTTGGGGAATTGGGATGGTTGGGATAAAGGAAGGATGGATATGGGAGCAGGGAAGCATATATCTTAATTAAGGGATCCAGCTTAGGGTGGGCAAGAGACCTGAACCTAGAGGGGCTCCCAGGTGCCCAGGGGATGTCCCCAGTTAGTGCCTTGGGCAGCTGAGGATAAGGAACCTGAAATGGCCCTATCCTATAACCACACTGATGAATATCTTGCATATCACCATAGAACCTTCATTGGGCGATGGATGGAGATAGAGACAGAGACCCATATTGGAGCACCAGAATAAGCTCCCAAGGTCCCAATGAGGAGCAGACGGAGGGAGAACATGAGCAAGGAAGTCAGGACCGTGAGGGGTGCACCCTCCCTCTGAGACAGAGGGACTGATCTATTGGGAACTCACCAAGGCCAGCTGGACTGGAACTGAAAAAGCATGGGATAAAACCCGACTCTCTGAACAATGAGGACTGATGAGAAGCCAAGGACAATGGCACTGGGGTTTGATCCTACTTCATGTTCTGGCTTTGTGGGAGCCTAGCCAGTTTGGATGCTCACCTTCCTACACCTAGATGGAGGGGGGAGGACCTTGGACTTTCCACCTGACTGCTCTTCGGTCTGGACAGGGATGGGGAAAGGAATGGGGGGAGGGGGAGTGGAGTGGGAGGAAGGGGAGGAAAATGGGAGGATGGGAGGAGGTGGAATTTTTTTTTCCAAGAAAAAAAAAAGAATAAACAAGCACACATGTGTCAGACAGTTAAAGCGTGAGGATGGTCATGATCTGAAACAACCACTCTGGGTGACGTGGTCTCTCCAGACTAAGAGCTTTTTCCGTGAAGAAAGGCATTAATCCCCTTCAGGTCAAGCCCTTCCAAATGATAATGCCTGACAATGTAACCCAGAGGAAAGGAACACACAGAATGGAGGTGAAGACTCCACATGCGGTTAAACTAGAAAGCCCTCTATTACCTCAAAAAGAAGCTGGAAAATAAAGTGCAGTTTTGAGCCAAACAGAAATAAGAGTTTAGAGGCAAAAGAACACCCTGCCCTCAGGACAGAATCCTCACCAAGAGGTGAGGCAGCCAGACAGCCACGGAGTACTCACTGCTGCTACAGTCACAGGACCAAAGAAGAACACGATCTACCTGCAAGAGAGCCTCCTGCCTTTGATGGAATGGAGAGTAAGCAAAATAAGAAAGAACATGTAACAAACTGCAAATACAGGGGGAATAGCAGGCAAAGTGCACTTTAAGGGACAGAGCATGTTTCAGAGGCCCATTTAATAATAATCAGAAGGCCCTAATTCTTAATGATGTTTAATAATCCTAAATTTACATCTACCTGTTAATATAATTTCACTATTTAGAGCCCAAACTGGTGGAAGTAAATGGTGAAATATCCAAGGCCACAGACTGTGGGCAACTTCAGCATGTTTCAGTTAACTATTGATTAAACAAGATGAAGAACCTTGAGTCTGATGCCAGAGACCTTGAGCTGACTTCTGTAGGAAGAACTGAACCCGAGGTGCATGAAGGCACAAGTATGCCTTTCCGTGGGTCAAAGAACTGAGAGTATCATTGGTGCACTGTGTGACTTCATCTGAGGCAGAGAAAAACGAGCTACTGGGAAGTACCCGCACACCTGCAGGTAAATCAGCATACTTCGGAAACGACTCATAGAAGTGTGGGGGAGCAACAAGAGCAATCAGCAAACATCTGGAAATTAAAAATTTATAACATATTAAATCTTGGTTTGCAGCCAAAACTGTGTCTAGAGGGAAATTTTATTTTTCACTGCATATATTAAGGAAAGCAGAAATACTAAAATCCATGATAAGGCTATTCATTTCAAGAAGCTTTAACAATAACAGCAAACTGAACCCAAAATACATGGCAAGGTCAAAATAGTTAAGGGAGTAATAACTAAATGAAAATAAAATATGGACTTAACTGTATTATGGGTTTTTTAACACACACACACACATACATATATAATTTAGGTGAAAATTTCTCATCTGAACTGACAGTGTTCTCCCCAAGAGGCAAAGACCATCTAAAACAAAACAAAACAAAAAAACAAAAGCAACACCAGCCATGATTCGAAAAAGCACTTAAAAACCAAACATTTCCGTATTCCCTTTCTTTTCTTTTTAAAAATCAAATATCACATTATATTGCTATGATGTAGTAAAACTAACTCCTAAGGTAGCAGAAAACAGTGAAAGTGATGTCATGTAACTGAAACTGTCCATTCAGTGTGGGAGCCCACGTGTGACTCAGTTTCCATCTGGAGTCATTTCTGACTTAAAGAAGCCAAACACAAGTTCCAAAGAATATATACTTAGTTTTAACTACACCTGAAAATATATATGGGTTGAAGGATTTCTTGGAAAGGCATAAACCAATGAAATGAATTCTATAAGGTTTCAGAAGTCTAAAATCTCCAAGGCCATATTATAAATTGAGAATTTGCTCAGGTTATACTAGAGAAGTATTGAAAGTGGTACCAGTAGCCATTTGCAGATATGACATGGCCCCTGGAAGGCACTGCTGCTGCGCGGGAAGACTGGGATAAAGTGCTGCATATCCCCTTCCTGCTGTAGTATGGTGCGTAGACTGTGGATGTATGTGCACATATACCACCTTGTGCATGGACGTCCATGCCCTTGGGACAGGAGAAATGACCCACTCTGGGGTGCGAGGGTGCTACTCAGGCATGTGGGTTTGGGAGAAGCTAGATGATTACATTTTGTTTATCTTTTATGATCACTCTGAATAATTTTTAACCATGCTCTTATTTTAAAATGGAAAATAGACAAAACGTTTACACACAACATTAAATAGTCTTCCATGAGTTATTTCTTATCAATTAGTCAGATGCAAACTTCAGGGGCTGAACTATGTGGAGTCTCCAGCTAAGACAGGCATGGGGCAGGGTGTGGCAAGTCCCAGCTCCTCCGTTCCCCGGTTGTTAGCAATAAAAAGCTGAACTTGGTGTCCCTCGTTAGTTCTCTTTCTGCCAATGGCCTCTCACTCATGCTTTTGTCATGAAATAATAATAAAATTGAGCCTGGAGGGTGATTTCCGAAGTGAAAATGGTGATTAAAACCCACAACTGTAGAGAGTTAGCAGAAAATGTCATAGTTTTCAAAGAATGAAATTCCTCCTCCATTAAAAAATGACTAACAGAATTAATTGTCAATTCAACGGCTTGCATGCCGATGAGAGTTCCTGAACTTTTAATGAACTGTTTCCTTTAAAATGCTCTAATGAAGCTGACTTCAGAAAGCAATTCTCAGATAATTACCAAGATCCAAGACTCTCCCAAATGAGCTCTTGGGTGTCATAATTTCCAATTGACCTTGGGCTCTTGGTGAGAGGCATTGTGGGATGGTCAATTCTATGACTCCAGTGGACTGTCTTATATCCTCACCCCTGGTTCATCCTCTTCCTTGCTAAGTCTGGATAATGTTGGGCAAGCTGTTTGGGATGAAGTTTGTGCTGATTGATTTCTGTCAAGTGGACACAAGCTAGACATGCCCGTAAGGAAGGAACCTCAGTTGAGGAGTTGCCTCCATCAGATTGGCCCATGGACACACCTGTGGGAATATTTTCGTGATTGATTCAAGAGGACCCCGTGTGCTCTGGGAAGTGGCACCCCTAAATAGCATAAGAAAATAAATGGAGCAAGCCAGCAAGCGGTTCCCTCCATGGTTTCTGCTCCAGTTTTTCCCTCCAGGCTCTGGCCTTGAATTCCGGCCCTGATTACCCTCACTGATGAACTGTAACATGGGAGTGTCAGCCAAATAAATTCTTTCTTCCCCCAAGTTGCTTTTGCTCATGGTGTATTTTTTATAGCAATAAAGAACCCAACGGGACAGGACTTTAACAAACACAGCTCTGAGAAGAGACTTGGGGACTTTTGTAGGTGTAATTGTTTTCTTAGGATTCTACTTCATGAATGCTTAATGTCCTACAAGAGTATACCTGGTTTGAGACCATTAAACCATAAGGACATGAAAATCCGAGCCATTGCATGGCCAGACCACATGGAGAGGGGAGTTAAAGTCTGGCTGCTGTCTTGCTCTGTTGTAGAGTGGTACTGGGTCTGTAAGTACTGGGTGCCACAGTTCTGGCCCAGAGGGGAGAATTGCAAGATAAACCCTGGTTCTATTTTATTATTATTATGTTTGCTTTAAGTGTCAAAGTGTTTGGTCATGCATGAAGAAATAAAGCTAGGAGCCAGGGCCTCTAAAGAAGACAGACCTGAGGAGAAGGTAGCAGGGATAATATAGGAGGAGTGACAATCTTCCCATCTGCCAAGCTTCCTGTCTCACAGAATCCTGGAGGAAATAACCAATATTGGCCCCTGAGGACTCAATCCCTCTAGAGTGCAGTGATTTTTTTTTTTTAATCTCAGCTCCTGCCTTTTGCCTGCTGATTCTGATCTGTCTTCTAACACGATTTCCCATGTTTTCTGTCTTGGAATCACATGTGTAAACTCCCAGGGACTCCACTCTGCTGGTCCATGCTCAGAGCAAGTTATTCCACCTTGCACGTCCTTCTGCTTGGAGAGGTCTCTGCGTCATCCACCAGGGGTCTCACTGCCGCTTTCACGTTAAATGCAGTGAGGCAGGATATTAGAAGGCCATGCGGCATTCTGAGTTTCAAGGAGGAAGACTTTTTTAAACAGTCAAAGTCGTGCTTTACTGACTGGGAAAGGGAACGAGCGGGAAGGGCAATATCCTGTTTGAGAGGGGATTTGAAGCTCCAGGGAAAAAAAATCTCTGAGCCCTCTGACTCAATGCCTGGAAGGCTAGCAAGGCCCCTTCTTATTAATGTGCACACAGTTGTCACCTTTTCTAGTCAGGGCACAGGCCCAGTGCAGAATCTACTTTAGGAGAACAGGCATAAGGCAAGTTCACCTGAGAGAGACTGCAGGAGTACCACTTTTAATTTTCTTTGGAAATATTGCAGTGAGATCTTAGTGAACCAGCTATGCAGAAAAAAAGGAAAACAAACAAACAAACAGCAGCAACAACAAAATCACAAATTCACAAATAGACAAACAAATCCCCAACCAGCTGGTTTTTCCTTACTCAGCATCCCCTGATTCTGCATTGTAAACATTCCCACATTGCAGACATCAGTCTCCTAACAGTTTGGCCACCAGCTGAAGGTTTAACAGTGGCCCTCTTGTACTTGTCTGCTCCGAATGCACCACACCTGGGAAGAGGCTTTCCCTGCAGTAATGCTAATGCTAGCCATAGCATCAAAACTCCTGACCAGAAAAACACAGTGCTCAGCCTGTGTTAGGTGATGCATGAGCTCACCTCATCAACCTGCAGGGGATGCAGAAAGAAGCTGAGGTTTCACTGGTACTTACTGGCCTCATGCTGAGAGACGGAGACAGTATCGTAGTCTTCAGCTTAGCGGTATTGATGATTTTCAGGGAACTTGCTTGGTTCCCTTTTTCTCCTTCCTTCCTTCTTTCCTTCCTTCCTTCCTTCCTTCCTTCCTTCCTTCCTTCTTTCTTAATTACACACACATGCATGCATACACCTCAGAGAGAGAAAGAGATAGATAGATAGATAGATAGAGAGAGAGAGAGAGAGAGAGAGAGAGAGATAGACAGACAGATTGCACAGTATGAGAGTGACGTGACTGCCCAAAATTCCTGGCTGCATGCAGTTTCAGAGGCATCCATGTACACGAACCCCAGCTGTACGAATGGAGTGCTCACGTGTGAATAAAGTCACTACAATGTATTTACAATATTTTTAATTGATCCATTTGGTCTCCCCATTGTATAAGAGTCACACCCCGAAAGACTTCCTGGACATGCTTTCCAAATCCAGATGTTCTGGGTACAAGAACAGGAGTTTCAGGGCCCTCAGTGCATGCTAATTCCTTGATGTCTTCCATGGCAGGCTCCGACGACAGGCAGGCAGCTCTGTTGCCTGGGCAAACCCTCTTCCAGAACAGTGTACAGAGGGAACACATTTGTGCAAAATTGTGTCTGTTATTTACTACAAGTAGGAATGAAAGGTCATGCATTTCCTGCTCAGTGATTGCACGCGGACTGTTTTGCTGTTTCTTGCCACGAGAGACACCAAGGTGAGGCAGGGGGTAAAAGATGTGAAAAAGCAAAGCCAAACAGATCTCCACAAAGGAGTGAGCTGCCACTTCCTCTTGTGTTATAGTTGACAATAATCCTGGCAGACTCATGGCCCATAGGCTACACAACAAGCAAACAAATGTCCTTGGGGAAGCTAGATTGTTTTAGTCATTAGGACTGCATGCCAGCCCACCCCTAACATTTATAGATTTAGTAAATGAGATTTACTACATTCACGACTCAGTAGGTCAGACATTGGTTCCCAGAGCTGATCTCTGGATCCTCTGCCTCAGACAAGGTCTGGGGTTCCACTGGACAGCAGAACATCTTAGCTCTGTGACATGATTCCACGATTCCCAACAGGGAAAACTTCAGGGTATTGTCATGTGGCATCCTCTGGCCCCCAGAAGCATAGAAGCCAAGAAAGAGGTAGCTCGTCTCATAAGCCTCACAGGGTCACTTCTGCTGATATATTGGACAGGAGGGTTACACAGTCCACTTGGGTTGGGAAACACAGACAGTCCCTTCCAGAGGCAGCCGAGAACCACACTGTGAGAATACAGGGATAGATACACCTTGGTGCAGCAGACTGGGACCATTGTTTGTTAAAGGTGACACCAGGGATAATACCAGTTGGACACATAGGGTCTTATCCTGGGACAAGAGAATACTGAGATTGGGGACAATCCCAAGGAAGAGGGTTTGCCAAGAAACTAGGTGCCCCCCCATTGTGGGTTTCATGGACAGCCTATAGCTCATTGACCCTGTCCATGTCTGGGACTTGAGTGGGAATTGGAGTTCCTGTGCCGAAGACCAATTTCTGTGAGTCTGTAGCTCTGACCCCTGTGGGGCTTTTTTTGCCTTACACCTTGGGAGACTCCCTCAGTCTTCCTTCTGGAAGCCTGTAATGTCTGCCAACAATTACCATGACAAACCAGGGAAAAGGCTGTAAGAAGGAGTATGTTGCCCGCCTGTGCAGTCCTAGGAAGATACACTGGCTGTTCCTGGCTATGCCATGGTAAGTCTTGACCACTAAGCATACACACCTGGGAGGATGTCATGAGGGTCTGGAGCTCCACTCAAGATGTAAGTCTGGCTGTTCAGGGGTTGCTCTCCAGCATAGATCAGGAGTTTGAGGAGACATAAAATAAAGGCAGCTGTCACTCAGTCCCCAAGGCCTTGAGGTATCTTCCCATGTGTAGCCAGAGGTTTTTCTGCATCCTGTCTGATCCTGCAGCCATTTATCTGTGTATTTATTTATTTATTTATGTATTTATTTATTTATTTTCTTCTTTTAAAATTGTTTTAATTGAGATATATATTTTTCTTTGTTCCTCTCACTTCCTCCCTCTTTCCTTTCTACCCTATATAAGCAGCAAGTGAGTATACTCTTTCCCATGATCCCCATGCTCCCAATTTACTCAGATCTTGTCTTTTTTTACTTCCCATGTAGATTAGATCCATGTATGTCTCTCTTAGGATCCTCTTTGTTGTCTAGGTTCTTTGGGGTTGTGAATTGTAGGCTTTATGTCTAAAAGTCACTTATGAGTGAGTACATATTATATTTGTCTTTCTGGATCTGGTTACCTCACTCAGTATGATCTTTTCTAGATCCATCCATTTACCTGCAAATTTCAAGATGTCATTATTTTTTTTCACTGTGTAGTACTCCATTGTGTAAATGTACCACATCTTCTTTATCCATTCTTTTTTTTTCTTTATCCATTCTTTGATCGAGGGGCATTTAGGTTGTTTCCAGGTTCTGGCTATGACAAATAATGCCTGCAGTCTTTTTAAAAATAATCATTCAGAGACTTAATATCATTTAGAATTGTTTGGTTGATGGCTCAGACTTATTACTAGCTATCTCTTACATATAAATTAACCCACTTCTAATAATCTGTGTATCGCCATGTGGCCCGTGGCTTACCAGTAATACTCTGGCATCTTACTCCTACAGCAGCTGCAGGTGTCTCCCTTGACTCCACCTTCTTTCTCCCTGTATTCAGTTTGGCTTTCCTACCTAGCTATATTCTGCCCTGCCATAGGCCAAAACAGCTTTATTCATCAATCAATAAGAGAAACACATATTTACAGTGTGCAGAAGGACATCCCACATCATCTGTGTCCTCTAAATTCATAATTAGCACTGGAAGGCTGAGTATTGTCTCCAGGAAGCAGCAAGTGACTAGATCAGCTCATGGCAGGGAAGGATGCTAGGTGTATCTGGGTGTTGGAGAGAGTTTTATGTGGCATGGATGCATAGCAAGATGATGTTGTGTGAGGAGAAGCTGTAGTCTGGGACCCTAGAGGAGAGCTGCACTTTGCCTAGGGCCTGGTCCAACATGTATTCTCTGTGGTAGGGTGGTCCTCCCTATACCTCAATATCCACACCTTTGAACACACTCCCTCCACTAGGACTTGCTCTGTTGGAGCCCAAGGTAGCTCCAGGTAAAAAACTGTATTCGAGTGTGAGGTTCTCCTGGGAAAGCCGAGCTCAGCTGGCAGGCTCCAATTTTGTCTTTGGTGACACTTTCTTTCCTTGGAACCTTAGCTCCTTCTCCACAAATACCAAGCTCACTATTGTTGTCTGGGGGATGACTCTGAGACCTGGCTTCTGTTCCTAGTTGCAGGATGTCTTCTGTCCCCCCACGCCACAAAGGGACTCTGACTTGGCACATTAGATGATGGAGAGACAGTGGTCAGCAGTGCTGGAGGTTACACAGTGCATGATGAGCCCTAGTGAGCTAAATGTAAAGGAGAGGACGGAATGCCAGAAGATTTGTGTGCAGGGGCCTGCCTGCGCGTAAAAGGCACTGAGAGAGAGAAGGTGGAAGATGTTCAAGTAACATATCTGGGGAGACCAAGGGCAGAGTAAGAAATCTGCCTGCTGGACCAGCCTCCTCCTGTCCAGCAGCCTTGCCTAAAGCCCAGCAGAGGGCAACAAAGACTAGAGAGAGGCTGTGTAGGCCATAGCCCTGCCTGGACAATGCAGAAATGTGGAGGCTTAATTAATGCAAATGTGTCTTAATCATCCTCAAATGCAGTTCCTGGTGAGGGTTGCCATGGTCACAGGTCTCTGTCTTCCACATTAGCTCCACATGTCCACGTATGATTCAGGCAATGCGTGACTGTGCGCTGAGCCCTGGGTACTGATAGCAGTTACCACAGGCAATCCTGGAGCCTCTTCCTTCCTCCTGCCACATTTCAAGAGCCACCGGAGGTCTCCATGACGATAAGCCATGATAGATATGAATGGTGTGGTAAGCTTTGTTCCTGGCTTTTGTGTCACCTCCGTGCCTTGAAGCAATACTGCCAGGCAAGGGCAAGGCAGAGGCGACTAAATCACCAGGCAGAAGAAAAAAATCAGCTCAGAGAGAATAACTCATACCCAAACCTCTCCAGGCTTCAGGTCTGGTAAAGAGGTTTATAGCCGGGGTAGTTCTGTGCTATGTATTGGTTGAGATGGGCTTCGTCGTCTAGCATCCCAGAAACTCATCAGGAAGGCATGACATCACCCTGTTTCCGGGTGATGAGAGAAACTTGGGAATGGTGTCATTCCCCTTGGGTCACAGAGCAGTGGGGAGGATGAGCCACGAACCCATGCTTGGGAGCAGAAGTGGACTCTAATCTCTATCATACATTTCTAATCTCAAGCCCAGTATTTAAAAATTGCTATAAGCAGGGGCATGGTTCTCTTTACTTACCCCGAAATGCTGCTGGAGGGCATGGCACTTGTGAGAGGGGAGAAAGATGGGGATCATGTCTTAGTGGGGGCTTGTGTCACCACGGAGGGATGACATAGGATCAGCCCAGATGCGCAGTGGGTCTGCACCAGATGCAGGTGTAGGGAAGGCACTCTTGGCTCCAGTGCAAATCAGATGTCCTCAGCAGAGGCCATAAAAACTAGGCTGGAGCCTTCATGACTGGTGTCACATTCCTGATGTCCTTGTCCCCTCATTAAAGTCAGATGTAATCTCTTGAAAATCACTACGTTTCTTCTTCTTCTTCTTCTTCTTCTTCTTCTTCTTCTTCTTCTTCTTCTTCTTCTTCTTCTTCTTCTTCTTCTTCTTCTTCTTTTTGTTCTCTTTCTCCTCCTCCACCACCACCTCCTCTTCCTCCTTCTGATTTTCCTCCAAGAAGCCACATAGGGCCGTTAGTTACCCTAATACTGTCAGAGGTTAAAGTAACACATGGTATTAGATATTCATGAAGAGACTGGATCTCTGAAGTGTGAAGTTACACCTCTACATGCCTGGCTTGGGGCTGGAGGGAAAACTTTGAACCTGGCATTGACAGCTGGAGGCCCAGGGTTTCTTTTCTTGGCAAGGCGTGTGCTTTGAGGGCGGGGCCATGTGACTGGGTCCTGGGAATGGAATTCTTTCTGAGAGCCTCTTAAGGATCTCTGTGGCTGACTTGGGCGCATCTCCACTGAGACAATACTGGTGGTGAGAGCCAAAGGATCCTAAAGGCCGAGAATACCAAACACAAACAGTTATGTGTACTCATTAAAGAGTCCAGAGTGTCACATTCTTGTCATCAGGTGGCTTTCCTTCATCCCAAGAGTCCTGGCAAGAACGCTTCCTCACATTCTCTCGGTAATGTCTGCCCTTCCCTCCGACCCTGACCCCGTCTTCCATTTCCCCACTGGATTTTATCCTGGCTTCTTCTTTTGATTTTCCTTATCTATTTCTCCAAGTCCTTCTTCCAAATCTTCCCCATTACCTCTGGTAGGGTTTCTGAGTCCCTATCCCAGTACTCTAGCCTATTATCCAACCTTTCTTAACCCCATGCCTTTCCTAGCTAATGGGAATTCTGAGCCATCTTCCTCCGAGTATGGGATTTGGCTGTGGCACTCTCCTAGGGATCTTCTACCCAAGAAGAAAAGAAGAGGAATGGAGTCATAGGAATATCCCAGCAATGCCCTTCTTACTTGTTGAGCAAATACAAAAAAAGCACAAAAAACTCATGTTCAGAATCAAGCTAAGAAAGTTTCCATCATATCATATCCCAGGGGCCTGGTTCCAGCACAGGGCCCTCAGGATGAAGGGACCACTGGGAATTCTGAGCTTGAAGGACTGATAGCGCTTGTGGATTCATGCCATCTTTAGCATCTGGCACTGCCTGCCCTCCTCTTACTGCCTTACTTTGGGCATTTGATAGAGAATTCCTATGGCCAGTAGACCTGCCATCCATGGGGACTTCTGGGAGACTTTCCAAAATGCTCTTCCGAGAAACAGAACAACCCACTACCTCTCTTAGGCCAATGCATCTTCATTTTTAGATGTCTTTATTACTAAATAATGCATAACACACACACACACACACACACACACACACACACACACCCCTCCTCCATCCTTCTTTTCCACTCTGGTGTAATTTCTTCGCATAGTGCCTGGATCATGCCAGTTTCTCAGTTGCGTTTGTTTAAATTGTCACTACATGTGATGTGATATGAAGTCGAAGGTGGAAAGAGATGGCTGGATCTGGGAGGAGTTTGGGGGAGGAGTGAGGGTAAACATGATCAAAACATGTCATACTAAAGAATTAATAAATGTCATATTAAAAAGGAACTTGTGAGTAAATGAATGGATGAATGAAGAATGCACTTGCTAAGAATCCATGTATTTCAACTCTACCTTATCATCCAAGCATATTGAGCCCATTACTTGCCAAGCCCGTTGTAAATTTCCTATGTTTGGGTCTCATAGTCTCCAGGGGAGGGAGAGGATGAGATATTGGCCATTGAGTTGGCATGTGCTCTGTGTCACGCCGTGACCATCAGACCACCCTCAGACTGCCTTCACCCACTTCCAGTGCTTGAGCGGGAAGTCTTTCTGGTGTCAGCTGTGAAGCTTGATCAGGTCAGCTGTGGAAGGGGTTTGTATGGAAGTCAAGAAAGAGTGGAAAATGGGTGCAGAGAAGCAAAGCAGGCAGCGAGGAGATTCAAGGAGCCCTTCAGCATGTGCTTGGACAAAAAAAGTCACGGGGTCACAGGGAGGCCCCAAGCAGTCTGTCTGGATAGCCCACTCAGTGACAGTTAGAGGGAGGTGTCAGGGACAGAGGACAGCAGACACTTCTCAGGGACTGAATTTATAGCAGCTTTTCAAAGGAAGCCTGGCTTGAGACCAAAAAAAAAAAAATTATCTTCTTCTATGCTTCATTTCCTTAAATTTACAGCACCAATAACTCCTTCAGCTCTCACTGCCCAGCCCGGCAGACTTAACAGGTGGAGACAGAGCGTGAAGAAGACTTCCAGGGTCCTTCTGTGACAGATTCACGTCAGCCTTTCCCTCAGGCCAGCCATGGCCTCGGTGTCTTCTCATCCTGAAGGTTCTAAACCCAGGACCTCCTAAGAGTCTATGGACCTTAGCTCTACCCAAGACTCATAATCCAAGGCAGAGAACACACTGTGGCATGGTTTGTAGGTCTCCCAGGCCCAAGGCGTGGATCGCCCAGGTGATGGAAAAGCATGTGCCATCCTCAAGTAGTACAGAAAATAATCAGGACCAGTCTCTGCTCTGTGGGGCACATGTGGCCCACTTTTCCAATTGCACTGAGATTGTTTATTAACTGTTCCCAGGACATTTTAAGTGTTTCATGGAAGCTACACTGTGGGTTTTTCCTCCAGTCAAGCGTCTGCTCCCCAAGGCAGTCAGTCACCTTCAGGACTGTCATTCTGTCACCTGCCTAGCCCCTCCACGTCTGCCAGCCCAGCAGGGCCCCATCTCCTCAGAAGCTTTTCTCATTCCCATGATTGCTGATTTCCCTCACACTGACCTCTGCATCTCTAGCTGACTTTGCTGTCCCCTGGAAATGTTTTTGTTTTGAGGAGCTTTGTGGCAGAGGAAATGATGTTAGAGACAGGCATGGTTGGGACTTGGCTTATCAAGGATGGTAAGGGACTTTCATGGTATTGACTTATTCTGTTTCATTGTTTGTATGCAGGGGCTATGTCTTCTACACATTCCTCCGTGTTTACTTCACAGTCAAACCTTGGACTGGTTGCAAGCTTCTAATGTGTTTTTTAGGCACAAAACCTATGGACTGGCACTCTGGGCATCCTGCATTGCACATAAATGAAGTTAGGCAAAGGGGATGTTCTTGTCCAGCTTCATGTCCTTGACAGTACTGAACTTCTTTCTTGGTATCTTTGGGTCTTCCTTGAAGATCTCAGAGCCCATCTCTGTTTCTATTGTCACTCAGCCTTCATTGGGCCTCTGTGGTTTGACTTTCATTGCATCTCTGCTCCCTTACACTGAAATCTGATTCCATGAATGTGGGAACCAGGAAGGGCTATAGCCAGGATCCTCGGTCCCCTTCAAACCCCGGAAAGCTCCATTTAGCAACATAACAAAACCCCGAGTTACCCAAGGGAGTCTCAACTCAGGGACTGCCTTGATCAGATTGGCCTGTCAATTTGTCTGTGGGGTGTTTTCTTGATAGCTTACTGATGTGGGGGTGCCCAGCCCACTGGAGGTGGTGCCACACCTGAGCTGGTGATCTTGGGTTGTATAAGAAAGCTAGATGAACAAGTCGCGGTAAGCAAACCAGTAAGTAGCTTTCCACTGTGGTGCTTGCCTCTCTTGCTGCCTGAGTTCCTGCCATGATTTCCCTCAGCGATGGACTGGTGTAGAACGATTAATAAAAGCCCAGATACAGATATTGGTGTCTAATCCGAAGGTCAGAAAAGCAAAAGGTCAGCCAGTCATTGATGTGTTTCACTGGGACTGAGCTGGTGCGGGACTGGGCGGGACAGAAACTTCCGTCTACAGATTTGGATGAGGAAATACAAGCCACATAAATTCTCTCCTTCTCAAGCTATTTTTGTTAGGGATATTTTTAGCACAGCAACACAAGTAAATCACAACAATACCCTTTCCCTTTTAGTGGAATAAGGCAATGTCAGAAAGTGTGAAAGGACCAGCTACAGACATCAGAAATGGCGGCATCCCTTCACCCAGAAAGCAAAGGTCGTTGCTGAGTAGATGAGAGGAGCGCGTCTATGATTTACTCGCTAGTGTAAAACGCTAATTCCCTTTATGCACAGAACATATCTGAAGTGACTGAACATAGCTGTTAATGGAAGTTATTTTTGAAATAAGAATTGTGAAGAATTTTTACATTTTCCAAATTATAGGATCTGTAAAATAGCAAATAAAATGGAAAAAAATGAGTCATTGCAACATAGAAAGGGTGGGGGCCTCTCATTCTCCACCAGAGGTCTGACTTTTGTGTAAATTTCTCCATGTAAAATGGTCAGTGTGGAGCTGACAGCCAGCGTTGCTTAGAACCAAGGAGCTTCCTTTTCCAGGAAACAATGGACTTTGTACACCATCCACCCATAGCTAGCAGAACTAGCACTGCTCTAGGGTGGCCCATCTCACCCAACTTCCACTTTCTTTTATTGATTTTATTGAGCTATATATTTTTCTCTGCTTCCCTCCCTTCCTCCCCCTTTCCCTTCAACCCTTGCCTATGGTCCCCATGTTCCCAATTTACTCAGGAGATCTTGTCTTTTTCTACTTCCCATGTAGATTAGATTCATGTATGCCTCTCTTAGGGTCCTCACTGTTGTCTAGGTTCTCTGGGATTGTGATAAGGAAAATGTGGTACATTTACACAATGGAGTTCTACACAGCAGAAAAAAATGATGACATCTTGAAATTTGCAGGCAAATGGATGGAGCTAGAAAACATCATATTGAGTGAGGTAACCCAGACCCAGAAAGACAGATATCATATGTACTCACTCATAAGTGGTTTTTAGGCATAAAGCAAAGAAAACCAGCCTACAAATCACAACCCCAACTTCCGCTTTCTATAATGGTCATATGCTGCTTTAGGTTGGGTCTCCCACATCACAGCTAAGACAAAGTCTTCGGGGACCGTGGTAGAAGGAAACGTAAATAAGGAAATGCAGACACGAGACAGGGAGAAGTCACAAGACAGGTGTTAGCAATACTCTTGGCATTTGCCTAACCCTGCATACACTTGCCCCAAACTGAAAATAACTCAAATGTTCCTCAGCTGGCAAATGGATAACTATTCTATAGCCACAACATGGAGAACTGCTTAGGTACAAAAATGAGTAAACTTGGATGCCAGCAATGACCTGGAGGGATCTTAAAAGGTGGGCTGAGTAAAGCCAGACTCAAAACCATGCCTAGTCTATGATACCAGGTCATATAATTCTCATGAAAAAGGCAAGAATAACAGGACCAATAACTAGGTAGTAGCTCCCATGGACTGTGAGTGGAACAGGCAGTGGCTCCAAGGAACATCCATTGCTATGTTCTGTATGACTTTAGTCCTAGAACCTTGACTAGGGGTGGTGAAAGAATATGACAGATACACATAGAAAAAAGTTGAGATCAGGTAGGGTATGCGCACTCTGATACTGAGGCACACACCACCATACCCTGCACCCTCGGCATGTTCATAATGTACAGCACAGGGCAGGGGATGGCTGGTCTCTATAGGTGACCAGTCTCAGATGGTTATCATCTAGGAGGAGGAGGGAGATTCAGTTGCTAGTTTTTGTGCACACTAATCAATTGTCTGTAAACTCTTGGACCAGAGGAAATGATGTTTCAACAACTCTGAGCACAGCCCATGGAGGGATAGCTTTGCCAATGGTCCATGGGTCCAAGGCCTTGGTCTTTGTTTTGACTGTGCCCATGTCAACAATATGCATTTACTCCAGGCTTCACTAACCCAAGGCTTCCTCTGCTTACTATAGAATATGGGTTTCAGTGATGAACTATCTTTGTGATGGCTCTTATCAGTATATATTGTTTAAACGCCTGTACATGTCAAAGGGTCAATTTCAGGCTCACAGTAAGGGCAGAGACAGATAGGATTGCTATTATATTCATGAGGCCCCTGGGTTAGGAAGCTTGTTGGAGCAGAAGCTACAAGCATAGAGGTGCATGGTATTTCCCTGAGGAGCCACGTGCAGTGTAGGGTCCACGCCTACAATGGCTGTGGTAGGCAGTAGTCCCACTACCTACTGCATGAAGTAACAAAATATTGACGACACGAGAAAATGAAGCAGGGTTGTGAAGGTCAATTTTTGTGTTAGAGCCTTTGTGTTAAGAAGGGGAGGAGAGGACAGGGAGGTGAAGTCTTGGGCAGTTGCCCCTGCAGATTGCTTTACCTATTGATGGCAGTGATTTGCTTGGGAGACAATCCCAGGAAGCACTGGGGAGATCATGTGAGACCGAAAGGGTGTGGAGCTAGAAGTGGCTACTTGCAAAATCAGGCAGTGCCATGGCTAGCTGAGGCTTAACCTCACCACGGGCCCTGAGGTCCTATAGTCCACACCTCTAAGAGCTAGAAACCTGGAGCATGAATTCCCATTGCTATTGGCTGGAGCTGCTGCCTGCGTGGCACTGGCTTGATCATGTATCTGACTTTCATCATTTGCAGAGACGGTGTAGGAGGAAGCAGAAGTGAGGGCTCATCAGCCTTTCAAGAAGTCAGAGCCTGCCGGGGACAGCAGGTTTGACTTCTCTTTCACCGAAAAGCCTTGTCAGAAAACAAACATTGCTCAACATGTTGTTTCATTTTCTAGTTCTGATCTCACCAACACCCACATGAGAGAGTGAACATAAGATGGTATCTCTTTTCCCTGCCTCCATCCATGAGTACACTCACACTTGAGGATCAGGGAGACATCTCAGGCAGACAGAGACCTGAAGGTGCCATGGATCTGATCAAGGGCCAGACCTAGACCTTCCCTTGGTGGTGAAGTGAAAACCCACGACATCAGGTCTCTGGGAAGGGAGGCTGCCAAGCTCACCCCTTCCCGTGGAGCTTTCCATGAACACATTTCTCTGCTCTCTGGAGATGAAAGGAAGCTTGCCACAGCTGTGTTGTGAGCCAAAATTTTTCCAAAGAGAGTTTTCAGCTTTCAAGCACATGTTTTTCTCAGTGTAGCAGTCTCTCCAGTTCTCTGGTAGCTGCGGCTGGTGTTGCTGATAGGCTGACAGGAACTTTGGGGACTGATGGGCTGTAGCAGCTGGATGTCCTTGGCTGAAGGTTTGAACGGGGTCTTTTCATTTTGTGGCTGGGGTGAGATTTTCACATGTGGAAAGCAGCCTTTGAGGTTTTGTACTACTTCTTTGGAAGATCAGGAACTGTTTGTGGAGTCAAATCTAGACGTAAACTTTGAGTTCTTCAGTTTTCTTCTCAACTTTGGAAATAGCTTTCCCATTTACATACTTCATCAGGGCATTTTTAATGGGGTCAGTTTTAGTCAGGTCTAAGGACATTTGCTTAACACAGTCTTTCCCCTCCCCCAAAAATAGTATTGAGAGAAATAAGCAAATACATAGTAAAATATCTGCTTTAAAAATAAATATTCAAATACAGAAGGAGTTAGAGTCAGGTGGGCAGCATGATACAGGGCTGGAATGGGAATCAGAACTGCAATGAGATAACTGTCACCGCGGTTCCTGGGTTGTGCCTGTCCCCTGTGTTGTCTCAGTGTTTCTGCACCAAGTGTCTGCTTCTCCCACTTTAAAAATGAAGAACACAAGTCTCAGAGATGTTTGATGATGTTGGTGGTTTGGGTTTCAGAATTCCCCCATTCACGTCTTCTGACCCTAAATCTCTCTCTCTCTCTCTCTCTCTCTCTCTCTCTCTCTCTCTCTCTCACACACACACACACACACACACACATACACACACACACACGAATTGTGTATGAGGCTGGACACATGGCTCCCTGGATAAAGTGCTTCATACACAAATATGAAGACCCGAGTTCAGATCCCCAGCACACACTTAAAAGCCAAATGGGCACAACTTCCCCTTTAGAGTCCCAGCTTTTGAAAGATGGAGGCAGGCGATCCCTGAAGCAAGCTTGGTTGGTCAACTATGATGAAGGACACTGCTGCAGTAAGTAGGCAAAGAATAATTGAGGAAATTGAGGAAGAAGCTGATGTCAACCACACACACATACACACAAGGGTACACACATAGAGCACACACATGCACAAATGTTGGCGAATATGTTGTATGCAGTGGTATATTATTTGTGTTTTAATAAATAAAACTTGCTAGAAGGTCAGAGGGCAAAGAGCCATAAAAATCAGCCAGACAGCCAGGGAGTGGTGGCACACACCTTTAATCCCAGGACTCAGAAGACAGAGGTAGACGTCTCTGTGAGTTCAAGGCCACCCTGGGCTACATAAGATTGAATCTGCCTAAAAGAGAAATAGAGCTCACACAAAGGTGATCCCAAAATTTGGGACCATATGCCTTCAATCCTAGCAATAGGGAGGTGGAGACAGGAGTGATATGCTTGGGTGGAGAGATATAAAGGGGAAGAGACAGGAACTCAGTGGAGTGTGGAGTGTGGCGTTTGAGGATTTGAGGAGACAGGATCTCACTCCTTTGGTCTGAAGATTTGGTAGAGGTAAAAGGTCTCTTTAGTGGTTGACTGCTTTGCTTTTCTGGTCTTCAGGTTGAACCACCGATATCTGTCTCTGGGATTATACAAGTGTATGGGCACCATCCACATACACACATGCAAAACCACCGTGTACAGTGTGCACACACAGTCTAAGATGATTAGAAGCAGTGTTATCCCTCTCATCCCGAGAGCTGAGTATTGTCAGTATTGCAGTCCTGCCTCTGCTGCCTGCCACCCTCATGCCCCCCTCCCTCACGAACAACCACCACCTTGAAGTGCGTATGACCCCAGAGACGAGGGACACAAAACCTCTCTGTTGTCAGAGGGTCTCAGTGACAACAATCCCCAGGATTGATAATTGAATGCCGTTGCTCTCAGCCTGTCATTGCCAGGCAGCCTTCATTCTTGCCTCTCTGGCCCTCCTCACATTATGACAGGCCTCTCATCCAAGTTTGGACAGGCAACGGATTGCTCACTGCCCACCAAGAGAGAAAGCATGGGCTGTGTATAAAATCACAAGTTCAAGTTAATCAGATTCAGCACACATCTAGTGAAGGGCCTTCCTGTTCATCATTCTAGACACTTGGGCAGACCTCATCGTAAAAGCATTTCATTGACCAGCACTCCGTGATGCAGAAAAAGAGAGAGCTCCAGAGGTGGAACTGGCAGGCGAGAGACTGTGGAAATGGAAGCGTCCACCAAGGAGCATTACCCACAGGCAGCAAACGCAGCCAACCCTGGGGAAATCAATGCATTTCAAGTAGACTGGCAGAAGGGACGCTTGAGTGGAGTGGTTTTACAGTTTTCCTGCCATTGATGAGAGACGGGGAGGAACGGATGCTGCAGCCCCTGTCTGATGATGAATTCTCTGCTGTGCTCCAGGTGGAATCAAAGAGGTCACTGGTGTCACTGAAGATTGGCAAGGGACAGCTGGAAGACCTGCTATACTGCTGCTGAGAGGTGACAATGTAATGACCAGTCGGGTAAGCCAGCAAAGCCGGGCTGCCGTGCACCGGCTGCAGTGTGGCCAGCGGTGGAACGGATTCTTCGGTGTAAGGAGCCCTTGTGTGTAATACATAGGCTGCAGTTATGCTGCGCTCGGCCTGTGAGTGTAGGAGAGAGGCTGGGAACAGTGCTGGATTCTCCGTGTCTTGGGTTACTGGCTAGAGGTACCACAAGTGTTTCTGGTGCCTGGTTAGCCATATTCACGCCTGCCTTGCCATTTTGCAGGTTCCTGGGACAATCTCTAGGAGCTGTGGCTTTGCATGATTAACTTCCCAAACAAATCATACTTTCTGTTTTAGCTTTCAAACTGAAAAATTGTTATGTATGTCTTTGGTACCTAACTAGGAAGTGAGGCTGCTTTCCCCGCCACACGGTCGTAATTCAGGAGTGCTGCCAGATGACAGAGCTCCGTCCAGAGGAGGTCTGTTTCAGATGTCATCTGCAAGTGAACCCCTGTGGGGGTGGAAAGTGAACAGGGAACCTCAGGAATGCAAGCTTCTGCAGTGCTGCTCAGATCTTAGCTGCAAACATCCACGCCTACACATTCCACCCTTCTTTGCATTCTGGTAGTAGGGGCCTCGGCAAGCAAACCTACGCCTGGTCTCTTTGCCAGGGGGAGACGGTGCTCTCTGTGTTGTGAGTTCTGGGCACATTTGGCAAGCCCGTCAAACTTGGCTTCATCTAATGAGTCTGTAGGGGCCAAATCTGTGATTGTAGCCTCCAGGTAGTGGCGCTTTTCAGCGTTTTACATAGTTGCCTCTTGTTCTGACAGTGTACAACGAGACCAGATGGATAGCATTGGGGAATGGGTATAGGTCTCAGGTGAAGCAACACGAAGGAAGAGTCCCCCAGCAGCTGTGGTGGAGGCTGGGTCCCCATTCTGGAGAAGGAGGCTGAGGGGACCACAATGGGATGTGTTGAGGGATGTTCTAACTGGTATGTGGACAGTTTGCTTTGCTATGGGGAAGTCACATGGGGTTGAGTTCTAGTCACTCGTGAATTCTTGAGCTCTACTTTGCTAAAGACAGAGCTCTCATTTCCCTATCCCTTGTCCATGGGTTTGGGGTAGGCTGGTTTCTCTAGGAAACACACACACACACACATCTGTACACAAACTATATAAAATCATATATGCACATGTATATATGTACACACATATATGTACATATGTATGCACACACACATATATGTTTAGTGGGGAATAAGGTCTGTAACCTAGAAGCAGTGGAGCTTGGTTGAGAAGAGTAAGATCAGGAGTCTCTAGTACTGTAAAGGGCCAGTGAGGCTCACTGTGGTTCTCTGCAGCAGAAGCTGCTGATAGAGAATCTGCATTTTGAAGGCAGGCTAATTGCCCCTCCTCATCCCCTCCCCCTGCTTCCTGGAAGTGAGGCCCAGCCAGAGTGCAAATGCTAAAGGGTGCCTGTTGACCATACCCCTCACAGCTGGACAGTCAGTCTAAACTGACCTTCAGCGAGCAGTACCTAGAGCCATGTAGGTATTAGTGGAACACACTTGGCTGGCTCAAGTAACACCAGCAGAGACTCATCAAGGTGAAACTTTTGCTTGTCAAAGATTTGTGGGAAGTCCTTAGGAGCACATCAGTCTGCCGACACCACCCTTTCTCGATTCTCCTCTCTGCTCCCATCTGGGAAGTCCCTTAAGTGCAGACAAGCACCTTCCATGTGGTCTGAGGTCTGCATCGTGGTGTATGCCACTAACTCCATCCCCCAAAACTCTTGTATGCCAGCTCCTAGGTGAGATTTCCTTGTGCACATGAACAGCCCAGGGTTTAGCCATGATGCTTTTCTGGGCTTCAATCAGAGTCCGTTTGTCTTTCAGGACTCTGGTGTAGCTGGGCTGAAGACAAGCTGATTGAGAAATGATTGTACCCTCTAGGATTGAGGATTTTATGGCCATGCCACATATCCAGCCTGGCCTATTTTTTCAAATATAGTATGTTCCGTGCACCCTAACTCAGCTGACACACCGTGCCCGAATCTTGAACAAATACAAGCTGGAATCCCTGCCATGACAAGGAAACAGGCATCTGGGTACCCAACACTTACTATGTTCAGGCAGCGGGAACCCTTTGTAAACAACACATTTTTAATTTAGGACTACAGACACAGGTGGACAGACAGATTGACACAGAGACAGGGCTGAGTGTCATTGCTGAGAGTGGTGGGTAAGAGGCTATGGTGACTGCTAACTGAGAATCTGGCTGAAAAACATGTGTATCATGAGATGAATGATGCGGAGCAGTGCTAAGGGCTGGGTTTTGTACCCCTAAAACTCTTATGTTGACACCTCAAATGTTAGGCCTCAGGTAGATGACTAAGATAACACAAGAGTGTAAGGATAGTCACAGTCTAATAGTCCTTACTAGGGCAGGGACTAGGACATGTGTGACAGTGTCCGGGAGAGCATCCTTCAAAGGACCAGAAGACAGCAATGCATGTGCCTCATGGGTTGTGTCAGAATCCTTTATCTGCCTAAGCAGAGCGGCAGGGAAGGAAGCTTGGCCTTTCATGATGGGGAGGCCCGAGGCCCTTTCTACCACCTTGGCTGACTTAGGAAAGCTGCCTCACAGAGAACCCTGGTTCTGCCATCTGTGAATAGGGCTGTGGCCCTTCTAGAGGGATGTGGAACCTTTCTTTCTAAAGCCATGGCTTCACCAGTGTGAGGACCATCATTATCTTATTCCTCTTGTACTGGAATTATGATACATGCAGGCAAAAGCAGGTAGAGCTGTGCCTTGGGCTACACTGGCATTTGGCTTCCTCCTCCCCTCCTCCGGTTTCACCCTCCCACTTCTATTGCTCTCCTGCTCAGCTGTGAAGCCTTCCTTGGGTCTGTGAGTGGATCTCAGGCTCACCTAACTAGGTGGCCTTCCACCTGTGTGGCGGGTCCTTCTCTATGGTGCTTAAATTGTAGTCAGTGTTCAAACACGACTTTTTATTTACAGCCCCCTTGGCGTCTGTCTAGAATACAGACAGTCATGACCATGTCTCCCGACATGGACTGACAGATACCCACAGTGGTATAAAGTTGCCCCTCGTTTGTTTATTTCCTTCTCTGTCACACCTTAATACTGCCATGTGTGTATTTTGACTCTACGCCCTTCTGGTCTTATGTCTTTTCTCTCAAACACTCTCCACCCCCAGTCTCTCCCTCCCTGGGAATCTGACTTAGACGAATCCACTGCTAGAGGAAGTCTGGGGAAAGATCCAGAGAATGTTCCTTCCCCTGTTTGAAGTCCACACCTGCTGTAGGCGAAGTCACAGGACAGGGCATTTGAAGGTCATTATGTCCAGCTTTTCTCCTGCTGCAAGTCTCCCAAAGGGGTGCGCTGTGTTGGGGTGGGCACAACTGGGTGTCCTTGCTGCCCAAATTTTAGCTACACCTGAGTTGGGGACACTTAAGGCTATCTCTGACTATTGCTAGGGGGCATTGGCCTTTGTACCCCCAGACTGAGCCTAGGGCCAGATTCTGTCCTTTCCCCAGTAGGTGTCAAGGAGAAAGTGTCACTGAGCAGTTTCTTCCTCTAACCCCAGGATGGGGACAAGGGCGGCAAAATACTGCTACAAATATGGAATGCAATGGGTTGCAATGTGTTATTCAAAGGCAGGACACATGTTATTTTAAAAGCCCCGTTGCTAGGAAATCCAGAAGACGCCTCGTGAAGAGCTGATTTGGGATATCGGAAGAAGCTGAAGATTTCTTGAAATAAAAATTAGAAGAACTTCATTTGTGAGGGTTCCACATCACCACCCCTGACTTCATCATCAACTGAGTGATAAAGCTCAAGTGAGCCTGATCTCTTTTCTGAATTAAAACTGCCGGTGGTCAGCCTTTGCTTCTAATTGCCCAATGCTTTCTGGAGAAAGCAAACAGCAATGTTGTCAGCTCGTGCTAACAGCTCCCCATGAATGGCTGACTGACTCTGTCCTCAGTAAGAGCAGAAACAGTCTTCCTAGGCGCTGCCTACTCCTCAGCTACACCCCACCAGTGACAGAAATCCCTTAAAACATGTGGGAATCATATCCAGGTGGCAAGGATGCTAGTTAGCACCTGTGACTTAAGAGTAGCGCTAAGCATCTTGGCTAAACAGCTTGATTTTCCATATAAAATCATTTGAGTCTAAAGATAGATTCATCATGTGGTAGAGACAGATCCAGATCGCTGCCTCTTATTAGTTGCAGTTTGTGAGTTAGACCCCAGGTGTCATGAATGTTGCAAGCACAGCACTGTGGGAACGGAGTATATTAAGTCAGAGCTGCATGCTGATCCTGACTGTGGGGCACCTCTGCTCCCCACACCTAGACCCATGGGTATCATACTGCCCTCCTCGCTGCCCATCTAGATTCAGATTGTTCCCAAGTGACCTGACTTCAGTGCAAAGCAAAGCATGTCACTTCGGAGGGCACAGGGTGCTCACTGACATTCACACCACGGCTGGCAGAACACCTTGTGTTTACTCTTTGTATGCCTGTGTGCTGGGCATACACGTAGACTTTTCTCTCAAGGCTTGGTGGAGGCAGACATGAGCTCACACTGCGCTGGAGCAAAGGGCTTGGCTGTGAGAGAAGAGACTGTTTATAGTGCTAAAGGGACTGTCATTGCATAAGTGGGATAGGTGCAGTGGCCAGGGAAAGCGGCGGCCTGATGACTCAGTCAGCCGATGCTCATCCTGGCAAGCAGGGAGGCAGAGAGCCCAGAGTGTTGGTTCAGAAGGAAGCATGGAAGCCTTGCGGCCTATATCCCTTAGTTGTGCTAATTGTGGCTAGCTAGTGGGGCAGATGTATGTCAGGCAATGACAGTGCTTACAGTCAATGTCAATGAGTGTGAGAGTCAGAATAAGACTGTCCCTGTGACTCCTCATAGGTGGCTTTAGTGCCATGACAGTGCAGGCCTGGCAGTAGACAAGCAAACGCTGTCAGGGTCTCTCATGGACTCTTCAAGTGTGGTCATGGAGAATCGCGATAGATCCTGAGGCTGCTGATAGCCAACAACACAGCCTTCATAGGGCACCGTCTTGCCAGGGGACCAGCCCTCACACAGTGTTGGCAGCAGACTCATAGAAGACAGTGGGGGAGAGAAGAGGAGGTGGCACGTGATACCAATGTCAGGGACTCAGCCCTGACTTCACCCCACTGCCACCTGGCTTTCCAGGGTTTCTGCAAGAAATCTGTCCTGCACACTGTGATTTAAAAACAAAGAAAACCAAACAATAACAGCCACACTCGCGGTGACAAAACCCTGAGGAATTAGCTCTTGGCCTTCCTCTTGGAAACAAGGCTTGTTGCCAATTTTTGCCTCAGGAAGATACAGATGCCCCCACCTGGCTCCCTTTTGCCATTGTTAAGCTTTAGAAAGCCCAGGAAGGCATCACCCCTAGAAACTAAAGCCTCTCCCAGGAGGTACCGTGTTAATGCTCCATCATCTCCATCACCCTGAAGGTTTCCCTTGCCATGAATCACTTGGCCACACAGGGCTGTGGAGCTCCTTGCCCAGTGTGTTGTCCCTGGTGTGTGGGCAACAGTACTCAGCCTCCGGTGTTCAGGAGACTGGCCAAGGCTGTGACTGCCATGGCTGTAGCGAGCAGCATAGAGCCACACCTGATGGAGATGTATAATCAACTCCTACGGCTAAAGTCTGACTTATGCTATGATCACGCAATGATCATCAGCTGCTTGCATATGCGTGGGCCAATGGGCAGTGCCCACCTCGCAATCCGGGATTGGCAGCCCATGCCTACTTAAGGGCTGGGAGAGGTTCGTCTGAGAGGAAGGAGAGAGGGAAAGAGAGAGAGAAAGGGGAAGAGAGAAGGAGAGAGAGAAAGTGAATAAAGTCCTGGAATAAACTGCAGTGAGAAGAGCTCCGGTGTGTCGAACGCGACACATGGCCACCTTCATTCCTGCTGGGACAGACAATGCTCTGGGATCTCCAGCCCTGCTTAAAGAAGCTCTCATCCCTGCTGCCTTTCTCCACAGGGAGCGCTGACCTTTTCCTGGGGTGCTCAGCTGGCTGATGTAGTCATTACTCCTTCTACAAGCTTGTTTGGCGGGGTGCCAGCCACCCTCAGGCCCATGTGTCTGAGGATAACATCCACAGTTATCTTCCAGAGCAAAGAAGACAAGTCCAGGAGTGCAGAGGCCTCTGGTCCTCTGCCCCTTGGTCAGCTGAGCTTATCCTGATGACCAGGGAGGTAACTAGCTGGGAACATCACAGACACAGTCACCTCTTCCGGTGCATCTGATATTCTCAGTGTTTGAGAGCAGAGGCACAGCCTGGCCTCTCTAAGAGACAGAGCTACTCCACTTTCCCAGAGCTTGCATGGACTCAGGTTCAGAGCTGCTAAGCCGTGGCTTATTAATACAAGTCAAGAGATGTCAATATGCGTAGCAATAAATGTGCAAGTAGAAACACAAATGTGTCTCGAAAGAGATTAGGATTTTAACCAGACCACTAGAGCCTCACAGACTCTGAAAATCCTCGAGGGTAAAGCTAGTTCTGAAAATCAGATCAAGCTTTGGCCACGGCCAGGACTGTGGTGACCATCGAACATTTATGTTCAAGGAGATGAAACAGTTACTGGCAAAGGAGGGGTATCCACTGATGCTCTTTATGTCCAGAGCTCATTCTGCATTCCAGGTGGCCTCTAGTGCTTTTAGAGGGCAGGTATCTAGCCAGGCTTGAGGGATGTCCTGATCGGCATAGAAGAGTCCGTTCATATCATCCTACTTAGACATGTGGCCCATTTGTAGAAATTGGGCAGCAACCAGGTCTCAGTAACTTACAGATAGGGCTTTATCATCATGTTCTTAGGACCCATTGTAGTTTCACGAGGATAGCTAGGATACCTGGTCAAATGAATGCAAATGGCTATGTAGTGTCTGCTGAGATTGAGGAAGGGCACTTGGAGGGTGGAGATGCCTGGCAAGTTGGAGATGCGCATTAAATGGGGACATATTGTGTATTCCAGAGACTTAGTATGGTTAACTAGCTGGTCAAGTGGTGACTCCAGTGAGGTGGGATACAGGATATCATGGGAGAGCCTCGTGAGGTGTGATGTGTGTGTGTGTGTGTCTGAGACACTTGGTAAGATGAGGCACCTAGCATATGCAGGACACGTGGTGGTAGAAGGATACTTCATAAAGAGGGAGAGCTATTGAGCTAAGGATACCCGGTAAAGTGGGAACTTCTGGTAAAATCAGTCTTCTCAAGCAAATTACAAAGATCAGTGAGAGAGGTGGAAAAGCCATTTTCAGGAATGGAATAGCAGCATCTGGAGAAGCGAGTTGAAGATGTACCACAGCCATTTTTAAAGAAAGGAGCATGGAAACCAACCATTGGAAGGGAGATTTCCTAAGCATTGATGTCATTTCAGCTCTCTTCATCCTGCTCCCTACATTTCTGACAAAGTTAGATGGACATATAGACACACAAACATCTTCCATGTCCCTAAGCATCATGTCTGTGTCTTACCAGTTATGTGATCTGAGCCATTTCTCTTGCTAAGGAGCAAGACATGGACCAAACTGAGCAAACCAGGGTTGCTACTTGGCTCACAGGACTTTGGGGGAAAGTACTGTGTGCCTCTGGGTCTCTGCTTTTCAACAATACAGTTGTGAGAATGACTTTTTTGTAATACTTGAATAAGCTGGCATGGAAAAGACACCTTTTCCTTGTCGGGGGCAAGGGTGTAAATGTCAGAAGTAGCACTCATGCCTGCTGGGACTTTCGCAGGCATGGCTCTGCCCTCTTGTCACACCTGTGGTGTGCAGTGTGTTCGTTTCTCTGTACTTCAGTTTTTATCCTTCCTTACTATGCTTCTCCTAAGACGCTGGTATGAGACTGTGCTCATGTGCTCAAGGATAGGTTTGCCCATGTGGTATTAGTCAGTGACAGGAACAGCAATCATGCTGATAAGATCCAAGGAAGTACAGGCTGCAGGAAGGTTACTCTGCTTTGCAGTTGATACTAACAGGGCCACTGAGGATGCCATTCATCCACTCCCCCCATGGACACCACAGCCATGCTGTTGACAGCACTGCGCTACCCACTCAACATGCGCTACCCACTCAACACAGCCCCAATACGCTAGTTCCAACTCTGCATGCAATCACTTTTGATTATGACCAGTATGATGCTTGAAATGGCCTTGGTCCCCGGCCCTGGAGAAATGAGTAGTGATTCTTGAGACTCTATAGCAAGGGCAGCAGCATTGTAAATGAAGCCTCTTTCATCTGGAAAGACAAGACCAGGATATGGTGGGTAGCTGAGCTAGCTCAAGAGGACTAACTTGCCTAGTTAGTTAGGACCGAAACTCTGTCTTCACCAAACTGTAAGAGATGGCAGTTTTGGCATCCCTTGAGTTTAAGATGCATCACTTTAGGCCAATACCCTCCCTGTTTTATACAACACTTCATGAAGCTGAAATCCTGAGAGGTTGGGCTAAAAGAAAAATGTGAAAAACACGCTGTGAAACGGCCTATGAATAATTCTGACAGTAACCAGAACCATGCCGGCTACTGTACCAGCTTACACCATCACTGTCTCTTGGCCCCAGGAAGTCTCCAGCAATCCTATGAAGCAAACCTTTCAATTATCCTGTCCCAGAAACACAGTTCAAAGAGTTGCAGACATCTGTCCCAGAAAACAATGATAAAATAGCATGACTGAATTTGAATCCAGGATAGATTGACCCCCCCCCCCCAATCTTATACTTTCTACCTGGCCAGCTCGCTCAGCTCTCATTGGTTCATCTTCTCTACAGTCCTCATTTAACTGAGGAAAACAATGCTAGTAATATTGGAAACATTAAGAGTTCAAGGTCAAGGGGGGGCAGTGTCAACTGGGAGAGCCTGAACTTGTTATCATTATTCCCAGGCAGGGGTTCTCACTTGTACTGTACCCTGAAATCACCAGGTTGAATTTCTGACGAGCTAAGTTAGTATTTCTGGGGCATTGATGCCAGGATTCCAGAGACTGGGAATAATGTAAAACTGCAGAGAGAACCCAAATAGAGCGCCTTGGCATTATTTGAAGATGCTCAAGATGGACTTGTAAGCAGCCAGGGCTGTGTGATTCATGATTCTTTCCCCGCAAGGCCGCCCAACCATAGTTGCCGAGTGCTGGCTGGCTCTTTCACTAGTAAAACATGAAGTAAATCATCAAAACAGAGCCCAGCAGTCACCATTCATCAGAAAGGAAAAACTCATAGGCAAACAAGCTAAAAGATAATTTTTGTTAAATAATGAACACTCATAAAACAGCAATGACATGGTATTAAAACATCTGTGATTACTTATTTCTCAGCATTCACCTGGCAACTGAAGCAGCATGAAGCAAGAGTTGCACTTAAAAAATGACAAGAAAATAGCCATTCATAGTCGACAGAGTAAGGCCCATTTCATTTCCAGGTTCCCAATATTGCTGCTCACGAGCAGGATGAATGCCCACGAGTTAAACATCCTGTGTGTCTTCACAGTTCCTTTCCCTCAGGCTGGGGTTGTTCTCGAGAGAGGTGGGGTTATGGCTGCCTCCGCTTTAAGACTGATGAGGCCCCAGAACTGTGTATTGCTGGGTATCTGCAGGAAGCCTGATGCTCCAAGCTGGGACAGCGTGCTGGGATGGAGCAGGGCCAGGGTAGGCGCTGTGCTCCTCTAGGTTCGCATTCTCAGGCAGGACCCATCTGTGGACAGAGATAGCCCATCTCCCATCATGTGCTTTTTGCTCCTTCTGAGCCCCACTTGTTTCTGACAAGGAAGCCACAAAGATGGGGGACACAGAGGAGTTAAGCGGGCCACAGCTGTGGTGACATGTCTCCTGCATTCTGCCTATTGCACCATATTCCATAAAAAATAAACATATATTTTTTTTAACTGTTTGTATATTGCTAATGGGGCGGCGGTCCAGGCACTGGCAGGCTGCAGAGCTGGGTTGTCATTGATCCATTAGAATCCATCCAGGGGCAGCCGCTGGGCTGGAATCTTTGGAGCTTCCATGTGGAAGAATCAGCATTGCTCGCTGCCTGGGTGCTCTGCACAGTGCTGAAGGTGAAGTGGAAGGATAAGAACAAAAAAAAAAAAAAGAGGAAGAAGTCTGGGAGTAGAAGATTCCAGGGCATCATGGAGTCGGTTGACAATCATTGTACTATACAGCATCACACAGGTGTCTCTTCTCTGCCCTCACACGGGTGGCCCGGCTCCCCCTCCTTCCGCCAGCCTTTGGGAAGCTTACAGGTGGTTGTTCTTGGAGAGGTAGGCGATGAGGGCAACGGCCACACCCACGTAGATGCCAGTTCCGATGGTGATGGACAGGACGGCCAGGAAGAGGGCTCTCCGGGAGCTGGTGCTGGCCTGATGGAAGTCTCCTTTGGCCACAGCTTTGTTCGTCTGCAGAGGTGGCAGAGGAAAACAAAGGGAGAGTGAGCGAGTTGGAAATAACGGGGAGGAGAGGGTTCTGCTTGGCTTCTTTCCGACATTCAGCTTCTCCGGATTACAGAAAGGGTATACCAGTACAGGCAAAGACACGGGAACAACATGTATTCCCATAATGACTGGGCACTAGGTAAGTCTCTAACTGTTAAAGAAATGGATGGCTGGTGTTTGTTCCCCACATGTCAAGGGAGCCAAAGCTCCCATTCTGTCTGGTCTCAAGGAAGTGACATCTTGAAGTATCCCGATGAGACCACAAAGGTGAAGGCAGGGCCTCAGAAAGGATGCCCCAGGGATGGGCGAGGCTCTCATCTCTACTGCCACCCTTCCTGCTCAACAATGGTATGGTTTTCTCTAGGATGACAATTTCTAAAGAACATTTTCAACCCCGATAGCCCAGAAGAAGTATGGGGAAAGAAACTGTATTTCTCATTTCTCAGAGAGAAAAATAGGGAATAATGTTATTAAAAGCATCCTAGAAATGCTGCGTTTCCACTCTTCAGAGGTTAGCCACCGTGTGCTATGACACCCTTGATTCCTGACTGCTTCCCACCCCTGCAATAGCTGGGGTTGGCACCATTTGTCTCTTGGTAAAAGTATTCTGTATACGGCCCTCATCTCTGTGCTTGAGCACTTGGTTATAGAACGGGGCACTGGTTTAGACATAAACTTCTTGGAGCCATGAGATAAACAGTGATGTTGAGATTAGATATTGGCTCGGAATCAGTGTTTGGGGGCAGAACCTGCAAGCTCTTCTCTAATTCCTCCTTTCCTTTTCCCTTTGCACAGTTGAGACTACAACCAGGGAGGGGAGATGGGTGTTGTAGGAAGGTCTCATTCATCTCTGGAAGGACTCTGGGAAGTATTTTGTTCTCTGCTAAGACACGAAACTACATAAGATCTGAAAGACACAGTCCTCCTGCCTGCCTGGGGACATGGCTATGGAGCCATCTATAAATGGGTGTCTTGAGACTGGGGAAGTCCCAGAGGTGATTACAGAAGCCCATGTCAACACTGAGAGACCGCTGAACCCGTATTAGAAGCCTCCTGGTCCACACCTGCTGGCTGAGGAACATGAGTCCCTGTGTTCAGATTCTACGGGCTGGCTGGGACTCTGCTATATCACACACACTCCTTGACTGAGGAAGTGGAGTGCTGTGGAGGGACTTCCTGAGTCACATGGCTCATGGACTAGTGGAGTGGATGCTGTGAAGACACATGATGCCTGTAGTGATGCTGAGGAAGGCTAATCTGAGAGGTAAGAGACTCTCTGCTCAGCAGAAAGGTATAGCCCATCCCACAGGTCAGGGAACCCTGATTGCTCTTCGAGTTGATGAGGGAAGGGGACTTGATTGGGGGAGGGGGAGGGAAATGGGAGGCGGTGGCGGGGAGGAGGCAGAAATCCTTAATAAATAAATAAATTAAAAAAAAAGAAAGGTATAGCCCACTCTTCTGTGGCATCCCCTAACTGGCTCCAATTTTCATGGTGCATTTGTGATGTTTCTGCCTTATATGTGGGTACAGGAGGACATATTGTTCATTTAACCTAAAAGCAATAACACGCCATGAGTCACAACAGGTCAGACTTGGAGATAACTGTTGAGTGTATTTTCATTTTCCCAATCTCCCGATTCTGATTTAGGGAGATTGGAACCCTGTGATAAGGAGTCACTTCTGCCACTGGACTCCTTCTCTGGACACTAACTTATGAATCTTGAATTCTAGGTTTTATTTTTTTCCCCTCCCTCATTTCTTGCCTTGGCATTGAACTTGGAAGCTAACAGCGGACAAGGTTCTGATGAAGTGGAGTTGAGGCAATTTAAAATGAGAAGCCTCAGAGGACAGCAGTAATTAATTAATTAAGCTATAATTAGCTGGGTTTCATTTTATATATCAATGCTTCCAAACACTCCAATGTCCTATAACATAATTCAGTGTAATTGCCCTTCTTGGCATTAACCCCAAACAGCCCTGGGACATCAGCAAGCAGCATGGCTTGTCACCAGCTCACCAGCTGTCGTTATCTTAGTCTTCACATGGTGTGCCTGGGCTAGGATGGAGGAGGGGAGGCAAAGGAAGCCTGCGGGCGGGATAGAGCCCACTTTAACTGATCGAGAACCTTCTAGAAGATCCCCTGAGTTCCACTTCCCTGTCTCATCAGAGTTGAACCTGTAGATACATACTATGGACCAGGGCCTGCACTTCCCTTGTCCTCTGTGGTCACCTGGGAGCCAAGAGGATGCACACAGGTGGTGGTGGTATGCTGGTGGGCAGTGAATAGCTACTAACGGATGACTAAGTTGGAGGTGCTGAAATATTGTCTTCAAAAGCCACGCAGGGTTTGCCCTTTAGTAACTGGTCTTTGTTCTTCCAGGAGTGAAAGCAGGGAGTCGTAGCCTGCCCATCCCTACAGGTGAACCCTGACCCCATATTGAAGGTTCTGAGCATAGGGAGCCAAAGCACTCATACCCAAAGTCTCCAAGTCTGAGCTCCAAGCTTACTCCTCCTTCTCCTGGTCTGCCTAAGAAGAACTTGCTTTCTCTTTATTGTTGTTGTTATTGAGTTATTGAATATTTCTTCCAACACATACCAGGGAGTGTGACTTGAGGACAGTGGGAAGAGTTGGTCAAAGCATCACGTAGGTAAGGTCAGGCTGTGCTTCAACGAGGCACTCACATTTGCTTTTCCCAGGCTCAGAGAGTTTCTGGGGTCCCAAAACCTTGAGAACAGTTGTCATTTACCTACCCTGTGACCCCAGGAAGGGGATTCCACACCAACCCGTCATCTCAGAGAGTAGGTGACTGTGACTACCTGCCTTCTTCTTGACCCTTTGTGAGAGGACAAACCAGAAGAAGTGTCTACCTCCTGGCTCACAGCATAAGGTCTATGGCAAGTTAATTGCTTCATATGAAGGTTAGGAGTATTCAGCCTGTTTGCCGATGATGGCAGCAAGACTGTGTACAGGAGTTTTCTTCCTAAGAGGTTGGCTCAGCTCAGCGAATTCTTCAAGCAGCCCCGCTGCTCCTGACCACTCTGTTGGGGAAGGGGAAGGAGATGAGGGACAAGGGACAGATGTAACCAGTGCCTCAAGGCAACTGGGAGGTTGAGGAGATTGGCTGAAGGAACAGTGCCCAGAATAACTAGATTTGTCTACACTCGGATCTACACAGGAAACTCCCGTGGCCAAAGTGAGTCTTTCGAAAGCACTCAAAGAAGTTGGTCTCAGGGTATTCTGTGGGTGTGAGACTATTTCTTGCTTGTATGTGAACTAGCCACCTACCTGTTGCAGCTTCCATGAGACCCAGCCTGACCTGTTAACGCTCTATCCCAGAATAGGCCTCACTCCCCACAGTCTAGAAGTTTGTGCTGTGTCCATCATCTGTTGCTAAGAAACATGGCATCTCCAACCTCTGTGGCCATAGGCAAGGCTACTCACTTATGCCATACAGTCTTTGTGGTCAGAGGTCTAAAAGAATTGGCTTGCGAGTCTGATTTGGATTCGGCTGTGGCCATCTCCCTGTGCTATTGAAGATGGATGCTCCTTGGGTTGGAAAGAGTCAGAATCTGTTCCCACCCCTGTGGGTCCTTCCTTGTGCTGATTCCTCAATCTTACTCAGATCCCACCTGCCCTCAGTGATTCTTGGCAACCTCCTCCTGATTCTTACTTAGGGTTCATATGACCACCAGGAATGTCCCATCATCCTCCAGATAGACAACTTGCTCATCCTCACTGTGGCTCAGGATCTTTGCCTCTAGGAGGTTCAGACCATAAGGTTATCCCTACCCCTAAGGCCACTGGGAAAGCACCATGTGATCCCTAAAGAAGGCAACTAATGCCACTACAGAGGCACATGCACAATGTCTACCTGGGGGTTCCTCTAGTCAGAATGGAATCTAATCTCAACCAGCCTTTGGAGTGTCACCAAATTCGGGCTCCTGTGCTTAAGAGGCTGTGCCTCTGGAGGGTCATCACAGGGGGCTTTCCTTCAGTTCTTCCTCTGCCACTTTAGAACCCAAAGCCACCAGGCTGAACAAGAGGGAGGTCACGGTGTGTAGCAAGCACTAAATAAATATCCCCCTCTCATCTGAATACACCTTCCTAGCCACAAAGATGTTATGCTTCATGAGGTCACGCTAACCCCCATTAGCCTATGCCTTAGCATGGTGGCAAAGCTGCTGTCTTCTTCCCTCAGTGAGAACAAACTCCCTTGTGCCTGGGTACTTCTTTCCCTGCCCTTTAGCCAACATGCTGTGAGTAATGTTTCTCATAAAACAGAAAGTGCAGGAGGTTCACAAGCCAGGAGTAGCAATGGCTTGTGTGCACCTTTGCCTGCCAGAGGAGTAGGGCACAGGGAGGGGCCTTAGTGTGGCCGGCAGCCATGGCTTCTGTACTCTTGAGCGCTGCACAGGTGGTTTTCAGCCTGATGATAAAGTCCCAGGAGGGGGAAAGAGAACCTTAGAAACTGGGCTGGGAAGATGGCTTAGTTTATAAAGGATAGGGCTTACTGAGTCAGAGTGAGAACCTGAGCTCAACCCCTAGCTGGCTGTGGCAGTCTGTGCCTGGAAACTTAGTGCTGGGAAGACAGAGACAAGAGGAACCCTGGGGTTTGTTGGCTAGCCCGCCCAGCCAAATTGGCTAGCTCTAGTTTCAGGGACTGTCTCAAAAATCAAATGAAAGTAATTGTTGAAGACTTCTGATGCCGATCTCTGTTACTACAAGCACACACAACACATGTATGTACACACACACACACACACACACACACACACACAGAGAGAGAGAGAGAGAGAGAGAGAGAGAGAGAGAGAGAGAGAGAGAGAGAGAGAGAGAGAGAAAAGTACAATGCAGGCACATATGCAAGTACAGTTTTGTTTTAGACATAGCTGGAAAGGGAGAAACCACCTAAACCATGAGGAGCTGGGCATGCAGAGGCCACTGTACACACTCTGGTTCCTGAGCTAAAGTGCGCTCTTCTTTTGCCTGGCTGTAAAGATCAAAGGAAAATCTGATCTTAAATTCCGAGAGCAAAAGTAGCCATTAAAACTCAAGACAACAGGTTCACCTTCCCGAATGAAGAGCAGTTCCACCTGAGACTGAGCTCTGTGCTGTGTGCTTGCCTGGCTCCCTGGAGCCCACCCCCCCCACACACCACAACCAACAGATGAAACCAAGAAGTAAATAAAGAAAGGAACAAATAAATAAAACCCGAAGCTGAGAATATAAAACCTCTGAAAAATGGGGACCTCTTGGTGAAAACAACTGTGCGCTGGCTAGAATCGCCACGCCTCGTTTATATCTCCTTAGGCTAGAGTTGTGGCCATCCGACCACTGGGCCAAAGAAACCCACTGTGGAAGAACTCAAGGCTTTCTGACATGTGATGACCTTTGTGCTCTGATTTTCGAGTAAGACACACCAAGTTTGCAGAGAAGCGGTTGTTTCTTCTTCTGGGGTGGTCGTTTTAATGGCTCTGTCTGACTGCTGGGGGAGCTCACCCGTGGGCAAGGGCTAGATGATGGTTCAGTCTCAGATAAGCACTGCTTTCTGTGGAGGAGCAGGGTGGTTCTGCCAGCATTCCTGCAGAGTCTGCTGGTGGGGCCACATATTTCTAGAGATCTATAAGGCTGGCCTCCCCTAGCTTTCCGAATGTCTCCCCTTTTGTTGAACACCAGGTAGGAACAGAGCCTCAAGCACTATTTAATCACCCATATACAAATCCGGCTCCATCCATCTTGTTGGGAATGGATGGAGACATACACATACGCACTAAAGTATAGCATATGAACTCAGTGGCTATTCGGTGTTTCAGGGTTGCAATGAATGTGACCGTGTGACCTCCATCCAGGAGGAACACTGTCCCCACAGCTGTGCCTGTTATGATCAGTGAGAGTGAGGACACAGACCAATTTTGACACATGGTGGGAAGAGCGTCACAGAGGCATGAATTCCCGGGCTAGGAAACACTAAAGCCCATCTTAGAGACTGGCTACCACAGTCATGCCCTGGTTATTTTGAGAATACTGGCCTACTTTACACCTCTTCAAAGTGTTAATGAATGTAATCAAATTATAAATAAAAATTGCATCTAAAATCACCATTTCTCTGCATATCTAGCCATACTGGAAAACTGTCACTATACAAGGAGTACAATTTTATCATCGGTACAGTGTCAGCTATTTTTCTTGAAACAAGAGTTTCTTTTCTAAGAAAAAGTGTGTGTGTGTGTGTGTGTGTGTGTGTGTGTGTGTGTGTGTGTAGAGGCACCTACAAAGGCCAGAATACAGTGTTGGGATCCCCTAGGGCTGTAGTTACTTGTAGGTTGTGAGTGGCCAGATGTTGGTGTTAAGAATTGAAGTTGCAAGAGCAGGAGCCAGTGTGCTTAACTGCTGAACTATCTTGTCCAGCCCTTATAAGGTACTCTTAAGAGACTTCTGAGAAACATCATACCTAGGCTGGACTATTCCACTTTCCCCTCTCCCTCCTCTGTGCATTTGGTGGCTTGCTCTTTAACAGACACGTCAGCTGGAAGATTCCTATGAGATTTAAGGTCAGGTCACATGACTTTGCGTTGGCTCTATATTTGGACACAGTGAAACACTTCAGGATGAAGGAAATTGAGGAATTCTATGGAGTCAGGGAAGGGATCTTGACATCTGAAGAAACTCATGGTCCCAGCATCTCCACATCCCAAGTGTCCACAGACCTGTGCTCACACTTGAAGTCTCAGAGGAGGTTCAATGACATCCAAGGACCCTGGATCTCAGCAACACCGTGACAAGCTCTCCTGGAGGACACCCTGTCTTCTGCTGGGATGAGACTAGTCCTCCACAGTTCCTGGACTCTGCTCTTTCAAGGTGCCAGTGACTGACCCTGGGCTGAGGTTTCTCTAGCTCTGAACTAAAATCTTGACAGGCAGTTCTCAAAGTGTTCATTTCCTTTGGCTGGAAAACAACTTAGTTTGAGGTTTTGGGAAAAACCGCAATTTTCTCTGAAAGACTGCCCCGCTGCTCTGCTTCTCTTAAAGTTACTATCCTAAAGAGAAGAAGGCAGTCAGGCCAGATGCTTCCATGATTTGCATCATCTACCTCGCTAGCCTGCTGGCTGTTCATGGAGAGTGCTGGATCACGCACAGCATGAGGGCTCTGGCAGCAAATGCTGGATCCCCCCTCCGCCCCATCCTTGAACTGTGACAGGCTCCTGTAGTCTTCGAAGACTTCTCTGAGAATTACTAGCACCACGGGCCCCTTTACTGCCTGCGTCCTCTAGGCTGAGTGAGTGGCTGCCTTTGCATTCTCAGCGTCGCTTCCATGATTTAGTGCCATCTAACATCCACTGTGCCAGGACAAGATCCCTAGGGCTGTGCTGTACTGTACTGCTAGTGGGAGCAGCGCAGTGACCCCAATATGAGCCCCCAGAAGAGAATGGTCCTTACAGGCAAACGGCTTTCATTCCAATATTAGCTGCCCTATACACAATGTTTGAGAAGAACGAGGGACAGATGGAAAGCCTGAATACACATGTCTAGCTACTTGCCACTGCTTAGATCTGAAAATCAGGTACTTATTTCTATGCTCACGTGATCTCCAATTCTGGTCTCAAGGTGAAACTTCCTGCATTCTTGAGAACTGTTGCACCTTAACAGGCCACATTAAGGTCACCTGGTACGGCCTGAGTAGAGCAGGCTCGCTCAGGCTCTGAGACATTTGGGGGGTATAACTGGCTTTGGAGTCTGACTCTTGCCTGGATGACAGAGGCTACAGTGAGGGAAAGTGAGCAAGAGGAGGGCCTTCTTCTGAGATAGGACAATGCTTTGCATACAGGACAGCAGATCCCACATTCCCTGAACAGACTCTTGAGGGCAGCTTGCCTCACAGCTCCCCACCCCCCCTCCAACCAGGCAAGCTGACCCTGATTTGCAGGCTCATCTGCACAATCCAAGGCCAGCATACAGAAGAATACAGAACATTTATTCTTCCTATTTATTAAGAACCACCTCCATGTGGGTTATATGGAGGAAGGCCTCCTCCGAAAGGAAGTCTAGCTGAGTGCATCCCAGGATTTGGAGGTTTCTGTATTTTATCTACCTTGTGATAGCTAGGCCGTGAGTCCATGGCAACCACGGCCATTAGGGGCTCACAGTTGTGTTCTGTGTACAGTGAGATCCTGAAGGTTTGACCTAGATGTGTAGATATCTACCTAGGACATCTCCATTCCTGGGTATGGTACCCAGACTACATACTGTGGAGTGTCTGTTGCATCCCTTTGTGATGTGTGCTGACAGACCTGTGGTCAAGACCGCTTGACTAGCACTACTCGTGAGAATTGAACCACAGACCACTGACCTGGGCAAAAACCCAAATTCAAAATTTGCAGTATTTTCCCCCTGTTCTCTTGTTCTTTGGCACAGACTTGTATGTCACAGAAACCCCACCTCCTCAACAAGGTATCCTTAGCACTAAGGAGATTAGGGTAGCCTCAAAACTCAGATATCCACCTGCCTCTGACTCCTGAGTGCTGGGATTAAGGATGAGTACCACTCCACCTGGGTTTTCCGCTGTTCTCGTCAGTGCTGCGGTTCTAATTTTCTGGACCTCCGGCCTCCACACAGGAATATATAGCCTTACAATACATGCTGCTGAAGTCGCCCAGAAATCCATGCTGTGACTATGCATACCTGTAAATCACCAGATTCTAGCCACTTGATTATTTAGCATTTTGGATGGATACATAAATCCATGTGGGAACTTCCTTTTCCTTAATTTTTTTTTTTTTTACAACCTTTTCTCATTTCCAGTACTTACTGGGTCAGTATCGGCAGCACCCAACGTACTGTGACCCTTCTCTTCTCTAGGAATGTTTGAGGGCACCCTTCTTCCTGCTATTCTAAAAGGCTTCCTTGAAAGCCCTCTCTTCCTGTTGGATTGCTGAGCTAGTCTCCCACCTGTCCCTTTTGTGTGCATGCATGTACTACTGTCCGCTGCTTGCCCTTGGGGACATTTGAGGAGAATTTTCCAGCGCTGTCCTCCAAGCCTTTTATGGGATGTCATCCTGAATGTCGCAGGCTGTATTCCCAAGGACTCCTCTTGCACCCTCGCTGCTGTATCTTTACTTCCTTGTTTTGCTTTAGAAAAATAATTTTGCTTTTTAGCTCTCTGAAAGTAATAATTGTACAATTTAAAAAATGTCTTTGTTCCTAAATGTGTTTATAGCTCAGTCCCTTTCTAAAGGCCCCTCCATTTGTTCAGGTCCCATCTGGGGCTTGGTGTAGTGGGAAAGGCTATCTCAGATGTCGGGCAATGGCTGGGTGTTATTTAATGTTTAAGAACATCACAAGGCTGACTGGGATATGGGGCCGACGCTCATGGGATTTTCATGGGAGCTTTTCAGACTCCACTGCCTGCACTGTATATGTCACTGGAAATATATTCTTTTATACTAAATGTCACTCCAGTCAGGCTGGGTGCTTGGTGCTGAGCCAAGGATTAAGTGCAGGCAACAGCGTGAAGGTGGTCACAGAGAAGGCTTCTGAGAATGTGGAGTCAGGAAAGGGAAGCGAAGAGCGGTGTATGGCCAGGTAGTGAGCAGGGATGGTTACATAGGTCTTACTGAAGACAACTGGAAAATATTTTGAGGGTTTCCTGAAGGCAAACCCTCCACCAGTGCTGAGGACATGCCTGTTCCTGAGCTGACTTCCCAGACTTCTGTCCTCCCCACCCAATGACTGATCACCCTGCAATGCGCTCTCAAGTACTTCCAGGGCCTAGGTAATGAGAACTTTTGAGTGTCAAGGTATGTGAAGGTCACACTGACACCATCTGCTGTGTCCAAAAAAAATTGCTTCATGTTGTTTCCATGATCTCCCATATCCCTATCTACTGACATATGGACTGTATTGGGTCCCTTTGGATTTCAATGAAAGTGCTGGCTTCAGCCAGGCCTGATATGACTTGCAAAAATCCTCTTGTTTGATGTGGTGGTACATTCTTATAATCCCAGCACATGAGACTGGGGCAGAGGATCAGGAGTTTGACACTAGCCAAGGTGATATAATAAGTCTCTGTAAAAAACAAAAATGACTAAGCTTCCAGTAGTTAGAGCCAACAATGATCTATGAGGACTGGGCAGGTCCAAGGGCATAATGAGTTCAGGAAATTCTGCGCGTATCTTGGTTTGGAGACAACTATGGTGATGGGAAGAGTCAGAGGTAGGAGACAGAGCAGGGCCAAGTGTAACAGGGTAGCCTAGGATAAGGGTGACCCCAGAACCAAAGACTGAAGATGTAAGAAGGTTCAAGGAAGAGGCCAATCGACAAGTGTTACTTTGATCTTACCATTCATCTTACTTGGAGAAGTCTCCGCTCATTAATCCTCCCCATTCATGGACTCTGCCTGGTTTCCTAGTCAATCACCTGCTTTTGGAATGCAACCCACGGCCTGGGTTACCTGCTCACACTTCATTCCTCATTGATGACTTCCCAGTGGGTAGAGGGGACTGACTGTCCTAATTGTCTGTGGCGGGGTAACAAGCGACTCCAGAATTAGTGGAGTGCAACACAAGCATTTAAAGACAGGGCCAGGAATTCAGGTCAGACCATCTGACTTCTATTCCACTGGCATCAAATGGGGTTGCTTGTTCTCTAGCTCGTGGTTGTGCTCCTCTGAAGGATCCAAGATGGCTTCATCCATAGCTAGTGTCTTTCCCCAGGGCTCCCAGTGAAGAGACGAGAAAGAGGAAACTCAATGTCAAACTAAATGGAGAAAAACTCAAAACGATCCCACTGAAATTAGGAACAAGACGAGGTTGTCCACTCTCTCAATAGCTATTCAATATAGTACTTGAAATCCTAGCTAGACCAATAAGACAACAAAAGATCAAGGGGATATAAATTGGAAAAGAAGAAGTCAAACTCTCACTATTTGCTGATGATATGATAGTATTAGTGACCCTAAAGTTTTATCAGGGAACTGCTATAACCCATAAACAGCTTCAGAAATTTAGTAGAATACAAGATTAACAAAAAAAAAAAAAAGAAAAAAATCAAATCATTAGCCCTCCTTTATACAGATAATAAGCAGGCTGATAAATAAATCAGAAAAAACAATCACCTTTCACAATAGCCACAAATAACAAAATATCTTGGGGGTAACTCTAACTAAACAAGTGAAAGACCTGTGTGACAAGAACTTTAAATCTTTGAAGAGAGAAATTGAAGATACCAGAAAATCTCCCAAGCTCTTGGGTGGGTAGAATAAAATAGTCAAAGTGGCAATCTTACCAAAACCAATCTACAGATTCAAGGCAATGCCCATTAAAATCCCAGCAAAATTTTTCACAGACCTTGAAAGAACAATGCTCAACTTCATGTGGAAGAACAAAAGAAGGAGGAAACTCCACAGAAGACTCAGAGAAGTCCCCATGTTGTGTCCTTTTGGTACAGGTTCTAGGGAAGAGGGCACAGCTGGCATGCCAAGAATCATCCACGGCGAAGGCCTCCTTCCTCAACATCTCTTTTCTGCATACATAGCCATGCACTGGAGGAGTCTTCATCTATGAAGTCCCCAGCTCATTGCTGGTCTTTTAATTTGGGCAGTTGAGTAAATTTCCCTTGTTTTAAATACATGTCAAAAACCCTCCAAGCACAGAAAAAGAAAAGTATGCCGCCAAAAAACACCTTAGTCTGTCCAATAACTGTGCATTAGTAAATACTATTTAAAAAATATATTTCCCCTTATGCTATTATTACTGTGGTTCATAAAGGCTTGGGTTCTTTATTCTTTGTCACTCAAGAGCACTGTGGCTTGCTAGTAACATAAGGCATTTAGATGAGTTCTGGGTGGAGCAAGATTCTATCAATCAACCCACAATTTATTGCCACTTAAAATGATTTTTGAAAAAATGAGGCAGGCATTTGTGACATTCAGTGTAGTTGTGGTCATGGTCCCAAGATGGTGTTTGAGCCACTGAAGCTTTTAGCAGAGTTTCTCGGTAAGGAAATAAAATGGACAAATTCTAACATGTTTTTATTTTAAATAAGGTCACGATCAAATACAAAGAACCTAGGATGGTGAGAAGAGACATTAAAATCAAATGTGAATAGAATACAAGAAATAGAATCAGGCCACGCCAGATGGACAGCCTCACAGAGCTGACTGGCCTTGGGGCCACTGCGATCTCTAAGAGGTACAAGGTGTACTGCAGTTCCAAGGAAATCGTGTTTGTTTTCATATTGTGAAATAGCCACTTTAAATGTAAATTGCAAACCGACTTCTGACTGTGGTTGACACCAGGATGCTATGGCTGTCACTGATTCCCAGCTGGGCAGCTAGGCCAGAGTTCAGTCCCAAGATTCAGTGCTTATGACGGAGAGCGAGCTTTTCTCTTACTTGGAGAATTCATATAACATTTAGGACTGAATCTGTTATAATTCAAGTGAAACAAGGATGGTAAGGACACCTGCTCCGCCAGGCTCACTCTCTTTCTCGCCACATATGTGTGTGTGTGTGTGTGTGTGTATAATCAAAACCAGTCTTGATACCACCTAACTCTGAAGGAGCACCAATTCATGAGCCATAATGGAGACCCACAGTTAGAAGCAATGCTTTATGGGCCTTTGACATTAAGGTCAGCAGACTCAGTATTGACTGCGCAAAACATTTATTTGTAGTGCAGTTGGCAAACTTGCATCTTTCTATTTTTAAATGTAGTATCTTCTAGAAGGGAGAAACGTTATAGAGACGCCTCGCTTTTGTGGAATCGATTTTTCCAAACAGCAAATAGAGGCTGAGAAATACGCAGAACTGCAGAACCAAGGACTTCTGAGAGTGAGATTTGTGTTGGTGACTCTTACTCAGAGTCGGCCCTTACTCCTGTGTGCACTGACTCCATGCTAATTTAGTAGAAACTTATTATGTGGCCCAGCTAATTGGTGGGGAGCCCTGGCTTGACCTTCCATGCCCAGGGTAGCCCAATCCTGCGTGCTGCATAGAATATGCCAAGGATGAATGCAAGCCACAGGGAGGAACGACTACCTACTTAAAAAAAGCAACAACTGTTTGCATTAACGATTTGAGAATTTAATGTATTTCAATCAGATTTGTCCCCTCCCCCAAGTCCTCCCATGACGTGAACGACATTTCTGTTTGTAATTTTGCTTTCTAACATGTTCTCGTTTCCAAGAGTCTTTGTCACTGAGGCTGGTGCTCACCTGTTAGAGAACCCAGTTCGTATTCTAGTAAGATGGTGAGCTGGCCTATCCTTCCAAAAGAAATCCACGTAGCTGGTGGGTGATGAGCATCCAGCAGACAGGCCTGCAGGCTGGGGCTGAGTTTCTAATGCCTTGACAGGGAGAGAACGGAAAGCATCTGGCAAGGAGAGAGCCCTTGCATAAAACCAGAAATTCAAAGAGTGTGTCCTCTCCCCGCAGGGGGCCAGACACTCCTCCTTTAGGCTGCAGAAATCAGCAATCTCTGCCTTTGACCTGGCCCTTGAGTAAGCAATCAAACCAAGTCCAGGCTAATCAGAGGTGTGGGCTCTGTGCTTATTATATTCAAGGCACAAGTGCCCTGCTGAGAAATTAAAATACAAATGGATTCAGCACTCAAGCTGGGGGAAAAAAATCAAACCACTACAAAGATAGTCTCTAAGGACAATGACAATTCGCAGCAAGAGCTCATGAGTTTCCAGCAGAGAAAAAAATATATAAACCTGGTTCTAGTTAGACCCACAATAGGAAATTATAAACTGCAGGAGACACGAGAGGTTGGTGAGAATCCCATCTCAAGCAGGATTGTTACTTCCCCAATCATGTCTTTTCATAGCAACTTTGTTGTAACGATCTAAGAGAACAGAGTTGTAGAGTGTGCAGGAACTGGAGTAGATGGTCTATTGCAATCTCAATGTTCAAAATAATTGAAATGATTTCAGTAATTAAGAGGGACAGAAAGCTATAATTAATCTAGAGTGGGTAATAGGTCACATTAAAACATGAAACAAAATCTAAAATTGGAAGCAGCAAGAATTATCGAAAGTGAAAGAACAGTAAGAGTTATGGTTGCAAAACAGATGATTCCCTACCCACGGCTGAAGAAAGAATTCGTGTTCTGGAAGAGAGATTTAAAAATGTCAACAAAGCAGGCCTAGAAAGAGAGAGAGCTGAAAACCCCTGAGGAGATAAAGCACACCAGAGAGTGGGGTAGAAAGAGTGTTCAAAGCAATGGCTGAGGAGAGTCCAAACTCAATCAGGAGATGAGTCTTCAGACTAAAGGGGTTCATTGAGAGTGAAGACATGGGGACAGGACAGTGGACCTGCAGAGCACAAGCTGGAAGAATCACAAAAGGCTCAGTTTAAAGATTATTTTACCCTAGACCACCCATCAACCCGCACAGGTTCAACCACCGTCTCCATGTACTGAACCTTGGCTTCCTAACTCCAGCCCATATACACACACGGTTGAGTTCTACCACTTGATCTCCTCACCTTCACTACAGCTGAACTTGCCATCATCCTAGCTGGACATTGGCAGTATAACCAGTGGGCTGGCCACCCTTTTCCTTGATCATCTGTCACAACAGAAACTTTTGCCCAACAGCTTTAAGTTCAGGATCCCCTTTGTTTGTCTGACACCATCTAGGCCAATCTCTGTCCTGCTCTCATTGTGGCTGCATCGGAGGATGAGGCAAAAATGGACACATCCTATAACTATCTCCCTGTCCACATTCTCTTGCCTCTTCTCAGAATATCCCTCAAAAGACTTTCAGTTTTAGAGGCCCTCAAGGCCTGCAAGTCTTGGCTCACCTGTCCCTGTCTTGGTTCTTTTTGTTCTAGTCCGACTGGCCATTTCTCTGGGCTTTTCATTGAGCCTCAGTGCTTTTGGCTTATCTCCCCAGGAGGACGGCTCCCAGTCTCAGCACTAGTACTCACAGAGAAGTCGCCTGCACCCACTCTCTCTGGTCACGCCTGTCTATATCACGCTTCCACAGAACTGACGCCTGTGTGTCCACACCGGTTGCTGCAGTGCTGTCTCCACTGGACCGTAATGCCCCAAGGAGTAGAGGCTGCTCCTTGCTCGCGTTTTAATTGTCAGCAGTTAACACATCACCTTGCTCGTGGGTGACATTGAACTTTACTCCTTTAATGAATGGTTTTCGCTGGTTTTTATTTTGCAGCTGGATGAAATCGTTTCTGGGAACCATTTTTTTTTCCAACATGAATTAAAACAGTCCAGTGATAATATATACATCAATCTAGCAGGTGCTGAACCCCATCAGCCAGGAGTATCCTAGTGCTGACTGTGAAAATTGAATTTGGCACCACTGGCTTGTTTTCTACGTTGCTGCACTCGACTTCAATGCTAATTTCAGATATTTGGCTCATCGTGTTCTGGCTTGCTTAGCAAAGGTGTTAGATATGAACTTCCTCTCATTGCTTTGTACCTGCAGCCAGGATATAGTATGCTGGGCTGGTGCTCGGCTCACACCTGGCTTTCTCTCTGGTGGCAGAGTCTACCAGCCAGACCTGTGCCCCTCTGAATTCACTCTTCCGGGGGATGGGGGAGGAGCATCATGTTTGACTTTATTTCCTGCAACAAGAAACAGTTCCTGTCCCAAACTAACACCAAATGTTTGATGAGACAGTGGGAGCCAGGGAGCTGGATGTCAGACTTTATTTGACAGGTGAAGTAAAACTGAGTAGACCTTGTGGTGAGCACAATGTTCTTTGTGTCCTCAGATCTTGGGCGAATCCAGGACACATCCACAAGAGGAAAGGCTGGAAATCACAACCCACATCAATGTCCTCTCTGAGGAGAAAATACTCATTTCAAAAGTTGGTTTTGCCTATTTATTCCATGGAGGTGCTTCTGTGAGGCAAAATGCTATAGATTGAAAGTTTGTGTTCCTATTGGGTCCTTATGTTGAAGCCTAATTCCCAATGAGGAGGGGAGGTGAGGCCTTTGGGGTCAAAAGGTGAAGCTCTTATGCTGCTATTAATTCTTTTGCAGGAAATTGAGAAAACAGCAGTATCAAAGTCTTCCATGTAGGACACAGGGACCAATATGGTTGCCTGTAACCTAGAAACGAGTCCTGACCAGAACCTGCTGACACTTGGCCTCAAATTCCCACCCTCCAGAGCCCCATAGAAGGATGTCTGTTGCCTACTGCCCACAGTTTACATTCTGCGGCTGAAGCTGTCCCATCTGACCGTGCAAACTGCTCACTCTGTCCTCCACCTCCCACAAACCTTCCTTGCACGCACCTAATTACTAGTACAAAACTTATGACTTGGGATTTTCATTCTAAGTGAAAAAGTCACTTCCTCATTTGAGCCAGACTCCAGCCTGATTGACTCCAATGGGATCGTTTGAGAAATGCATTTGAGCCTTTTCTTCTCCTTCCAGTTCCTTGAGAGATTTCCACCCTGTGGAAAATGCCTCATCTTCCCAACCAATGGGCACTTGTTACTCTTTTCATTGCTGTGATCAAATACTAGACAAGAAGCAACCTGAGAGAGGAAGACTGTATTCTGGCTCATAGCTGAGGGGGATACAGTTCACCATGATAGTGAAAGCCTGGTGGTGTTCACAGCAGTGGGACTTACATCTCGGAAGACAAAGAAACGAAGAGGGTAGAACAAAAGTGTGGCTGAACTATAATCCCTAAGACCTCCCTCCTCCAGCTCACTTCCTCCAAAGGTTTCACACTCTTCCAAAACAGCACCACCAGCCAGTGATCCAGTGCTAATACACATGAGCCTGTTGAAGCTATTTTACACCCAAACCACAGCAAGGCGCTGGTTCTGACTGGTTTTATGTTGACTAGAAACAAGCTGGTCATTTGGGAAGAGGACTCTCAAATGCAAAAATCCCCCTATCATATTGGCCCATGGGGTATTTTATTCATTGATCATTGGTGTAGAAGGCCCAGTCCACTGTGGGAGGTACCACTCCTGGGCTGGTGGCCCTGGGTACTGTAAGATAGCAAGCCGAGCAAGTCATCAGCAGCAGTCCTTCCAAGGCTCCTGCATCAGTTTCTCTCTCTAGGTCCTTGCCCCGCTTGAGTTCCTTCCCTGACTTCCTTCACTGGTGGACTGTGCTGTGTAACTGTAAACTGAAATAAATCCTTTCCTCCAAAGATTGCTTTTGGTCATGGTGTTTTATCACAGGAATAGAAACACTGAGTAAGACAGTGCATCTGGAGATACCGGGGCTATTTGGAAATATTTACCATCATCCTTCCCAGAGAAAGTGTTTGGCTCACAAGCAATGTCCCCGTGGCACTGCCTTGCCTATCCTAATCAAAAGGAACCTTACTTCTGAGGCAAGAGCTGATGGGACATGTACAGAAAACACATGTGAGTCTGCAGTGTGCTCTGTGGCTTTCTGTGGCTCTGCTCAGGAGAATGGATGCCGAGCCCTGCAGAGGACCACCATTTGCTCTGCCCATGTGCAAAGCACTCCTCCCCTGTGCATCAGTCCCCTGTGATCCCTGATTGGAAGCAGAATGCCAAACTACAAGTCTGCCTCCATGGGCTTCTTTGTTAGAGCTTTTAATGAAGTGCCAGTTGTTAGATGAGCTAGCAAGAAGCTCCCTGTTTGCAATAAATTCAAAGGCAAAGATAGGACATTTACTTTTACCAGACTCGAAAGAATGAGATACAAAGGAAGCTAGGGTCCCTTGTCTTTTGGATGGTGCTGTACATGGCTCAACATGAACACACTGACATCTGCTTGTAGACCTGTAGGTGTCAGATAGGCATGCATAGCTTGTCAGAACTGTTTGTGGGTTCCAAGTGAGATGCTGGATTGGAAAGGGAAGGTCTCTCTCCAGATACCACCGTTGGGAGAGGAGTAGCTCAGATGTAGATATGAGAATCTCCTGAGGCAGGGCATGCATCTGTCCTCTCCTATCTATCCCAGGAGAAGTAGCTTATGCGTTAGCATCCCAGGTAAAGTGTGATCTTTATCCTTGTGAGAGAGTATCTCAATTTTATGCCAGAAATTTCTGGAGCTAGGCAGCATGGGGAACTCTCACTGCAGACCTCTGCAGCGGAAGGGAAGAGCCCACATCTGAAGGTTTAGCTTTCGAGGTCTGTTGGGATGCTGTTCCCTGAGAATCTGCTGAGCACTTTGTACCTTATGAATACTGGACAGATGAAACGGTGGTCAAACGGAATAGTTGTGTGAGGTTCTTCTTGCTCCAGGCTCTGCCACTTGGCAGTGACGCCAGTGCTTCCGTGTGGGCCAGAAGGATAGAAGAGTCAGAGGGCCGAGTCTCCTAGAGAGCTCACAGCTGAGAGTCTCCAATCCTATCTCACAGGGACGAAGGCTGTCTCCACCAGCAATTCCATCTATGCTTGTTCCGTCTCCCCTCCTCCTTATCTGTAGCACAGACTGGTTATCCTTGCTAAGCTGCTTCAGTGGGAGCTGTAACTATGGGAACAGACACTGGTGAATTAGCTCTGAGTGTCCTCACTGGAACCATGGGATCCTCAGCAATGGCTGGGAAGCCAGTTAGTTTGGTCTGCTCATCTTGTGTTTTGGCTAAGCGGTCTGCCATTCCTATTCAGATGATCTATATTTAAGAGGTCCCGATGCTTTCAATGGAAAAATCATATGATAGATGTAATTAGCAAGGGCTTTTTTTCTTTTATTTTTTGCCTGGAAATGAGGCAAAAATCCTTAAAGACACTTTGGTGTCCTCATCCTAACAGGAGGCTCAGTTCACAGGCCAGGATAGCAGTGATGAGAGTCATCTTGCATGTGGCCACAGTCTGATCCTGCAGGCAAAGCAGGCAGTTTTAATCTTCCAATAGTTCCTTCCCTGAGTGTCTGCAAACATTTTGGGAACCCAAGAGCTTGCTTCCCTAATTGTCCAGATTTCAAGTTCACTGCTTCCCACTCGAGTGGTTTTCGGCAAGAGTTTTTCTTTCTCTGAGCTTTGATCTTCTCCTCTGACAGCTGAAGATAATGAGTCACTATGTCATGGGGTCTCTGGGAATAAACAATTTTTGAATAGTAGCTAAGGCATAGTTGTGGGAGGGGTCTGGCAATCAGTCATTCCGCGGCTAAGTATGCCAGGGGCTTAGTCAGAAGATGTTCATGGATACTGTGGGCCAGAGTCTAGGAAAGGCTCAGCAAGGGATTCTCAAGAATGTTCACATGGAAAGTAGACTGGAGGTCCAATTTGGAATTCTTTTTAAACGTGTGTAGCCTGGGCTGAGGTGACTCAAGGGTCTAGTGCCAGTGGTCTGTCTGTCCATGGCGCCAGGCTTGCTTTCAGCATGACGGCTTTACAGGGGCTAATTATTTGCACAGCATCTTGGGTCTGTAATATTTGCATCTCCGCAGATGAGGAAGAGGCCAGGCCTGCGTGACCCTGGCCTTGGAACTCACACAGTTCTACCTTCCTGCATTCTCTCTCTGACATACTGGGTGCTAAGCAAATCCCAGGGTGAAGAAAATGGCTGAACTCCTCCAGAGACAGAGCAGGGAGGGGCAAGGTTACCCAGAAGAAGAGTGGGTGAAATGGAATGTCACTGTAGCCGTGTTTGGAAAACACAGATTGCCACAGTGAGTGAAACGCTTTAAAAGTCATTTTAAATTACATCCGTCTTAGAATCTGTATGAGTTGCAGAGGGCTGGGGATGAATAATAGCCTCGCTTAAGGGATGAACACATGGAGGTTTGGTAAAGAAGATTAATTTGCTAAAAATCATACACTTAAATGAAAATGTGTTCAGAATCTGAAGTGTCCTGCATCCAGAATCAGCCACAGATTTCCCTATATTTCTGTGGGTAATGAGAGGTAGTTAGTCTTCAGGATTCTGCATTCTTCTTTGGAGTATAAAATCTAACTTTTACATTTTGAAATATATAAATCAACCCAAGGTAATTACCACTCAACATTCTTTTGTTTTGGTCAGTGCTCAGGATGAGACCAAGGACCTTGTTTTGATGACTTGTCTACTTCTCTGTTGAGAAATCTAGACAGGAGTTACAGAGCAAATGGGAAAAGCCAGTAGCACACCATTGTTTTGAAGACTACAATTTAAAGACTCTACAGTGAAGCTATATTGCTTCTTGTTTGAAGCTGAGGTATCTGAGAAACTGTCTTGTTCACATAGACCGTCATGGTAGAGACACATGTGCACTGCACGTAACTGTCAAAGCTCAGGGCACTTAATCACAGAGTATGTCTCAATGCTTACAAAGAAAATGAGTAGGAGGGCAGGGGACACCAGGATGAAATGCAAATTATGACAAAATGTCTAATTTTGCCTTAGAAATTTATGGAACAGCATGACTGAGGGGCTTGATGGGAAGATGTTGACCCAGGTGACTTTGGAAATGAAGTGAGATTGTGGACTAAGGGAAAAGGAACCGCACCTGTGTTTTGCACTCAAGTTCTTTCCTGTGAAGCAATTAGTCAAAAATTATGAAGCTCCAGGTTAATATTGGAGCAGAACAACTGAGTAAATGAACAGTGACTATCCAGAGACGGGGTTCTCATTGCAGAAGCAGGGATCTGCAGGAACACAAGAGAAGACTGCTATCATGATACGTGATAATGGGTTAGAGCTGGAGGCATCATCACGGATGGACCCAGATTTAGATTAATATGGACACAGATGGAATGCATATGCAAATGTATTCAAAGTAAGTGTAAGGGTAGAAATACTATGTATTTAAATGTACAAATTCTATTAGAAGTAGTCAGATGACTAAGCATACATATTTACTTCCTAGTTTTGTCACGGTGACAGCTGAGAATCAACAGTTATTGTCTAAATCTTAGTTTCTTACCCTGTTATCCAATCAAAGAAGCCAGGATCTATGAGGAAACAGCTGGTTCTAGAGCTAGAACCGGGAAGATGCATGACAGCAATTCTAAAGCTATACATTACTGCACATTAACACTGGGTGAATGGGAAGAGCATCTTGTAGTGAAAAGAGTGAGCTCTTGAGATGAAAGGATATCAGCTGGACACAGGGGCTGGTGTCAAGTGCTCCCCCAATGGTCAAAGCAATAAGGCAACATAATTTTAGACTGTAAGGCAAGAATAAACGAATATGCAAGGTTCATGTAATAACTCCTTAAATCTGTCCCGTCTTTCCACCATGGATTACACTGTCCAAAACTTCAATAGTAGGAAGAAAGTAAGAAGACTACCAAGGCTGAGACATGAGAGCTATTAGATCCTCATTAACGTTAAGCCAATATTTCAATTTGTTCCTACAAGTACAGGGAGGCCCTGGATGTGGTGTTCCTGTCATGCAGGTCAGCAAACTGATCCGGAGGGTAACCACATCATCTGAGCCTGAAGACACTAGACTGCTCGTTAAAATGCATGCCAAGGCTCTGCCTTAGGTGCAACTGGTGAGGAATACTGCCTTGCTCTCTTGGTTCTCATGGGCTTTCATCCATAACACAGGGGACTACTGTGTCCCCAAGCCAACAACCAATATTGTAAGTGCCACTTGGGAAGCACCCAATAGCACTGGAACTACAGGGCACAAGTCTCTGTTGGGGGTGTGCAATCCATTCTAGATACCTTAGAACCCTGCCACAAACCCAGTCACGATCCTCCTGGCTGTCTTTCACCAGACCAGAGGGGCATCTCTCCTGTTCACGTTTCAGACATTGCACATTTCTGGCTGTGACCCTGTGTGCAGCCTCTACGGTCCCTCCATGAGATGGCGTCTCCTTGCCTCCACTTCCCGCTCACACTGATCATTCTCCAAAGACAACAGTTTTACTTGCTGCCCTGGAAGAAATGGTCACAGAGCTGGTCTCCTGGCTGGACTAGAGTATCTCAGCATAGTTGTCAACAGACAAGACCTCTGACACTCCTGGGCAGTCCCTTTTTGCTTCTATTTCACAACTGACACCGAACTCATTCTGAATTTGGAAGTGAAAACCATCATGGGCCCATGATGAGGGTCACCGAGAGCCTTTCACGTTGGAGTCCCAGCCTCTGCTTGTTCATTTAATGTTACTCATCTTGACAATTGCTAGTCTCTTTTTTCCTAATTGTTTTCAGTAGCAACCACGTCCACAGAAGCTCCTCTGAGTGCACATCTGAAAACACACAGATTCTGTCTTGCTCTTCCACCACACTGCTGTTCTCATGTCTGCATGCCTGTCAGTTGGTATCCCCTCTTTGAAGAATTCAGTTTCATGCCTATAGTAGACAGACGTGGCGATGACACGGCTCCCGAATTTAAGTGTGTGTGTGGGGGGGCTGTTACTCTATAGGCAGCCACCTGACCATCTTCTTGTGGTGGGACAGAGTTGCTGCACAGCCTCCTGATTGCCCTTGCATTGTAGCCCCAAGGGGGAATTCCTTCCATTTTCATTGATTGTCATATTTCCCATCCACTATCCCCAGGAGAGAATGGTGTGTGATTCTCTGATAGGGCATTCTCATGGATGACTTGCCTCCTCTTCTGTGTTAACAGAGGATAAACCAGTTTGCAGTTTGCCTTTCAGACATAGGAGCTGCCCCTCCACCCCCCCCTCCCCACTCCTGCTGCTCTTAGCTCATAGCTGTACTCTGGCTGTCTGGCTTAGTCTTCTGTAGCTCAATGTCGACACTTTGGGACTTTCGGCATATTTTCTCCTGACTTTTCCTTTACCCATTTTTTCCTTTCCCTTCATTGCTCTTGCCTTGCCTTGCTCTGAGATGGTTCTTCTGCCATGCCCAGTCACGGAGTCTCTGGCTTTGGGACACAGTGGCAGGGATGTCCTGTACTCGCCCTTTTCCTATTTCAAATAAGGGGTGAACAACAGTTACTTATTTTACTCAGGTGACCCATTCACCTTCATCTTTCACAACTGTGTGTGGCAATACAACGTGCTGGCTGGAAAGAACACTAGACATTTTAGCCTTGGCCGAGAACCATCTGTTGCATGCTACAATACTTTTCAAGGTGTTTTCTATGATTGTCTGAGATTGCATCCACAGAGTCCTGACATCAGGAAGTGGAGTGGTAGTTTGGAAGTAAGGAGGTCCAGAGGGAGCACATGGTTTATACCAGCTGACTATTTTCATTCCTATTCTAGAGCCAGCTGTGCCCACTCCCATCCACTCCACAACATGAGTGTTGGGCCTTTGCACAGTGCTTGCTGGCTGAGTACTTGCTCTTGTTTCTGGGATGTCTGCCCTCTCCATTTAAATATAGAATATCAATGGCTTGAAATGGGTCACATCCAGGGATATCAGCTCTGGGGATAACTCTCTTCTGAGGACCCTCTACTGTGCTAGAATTTCCTAGGTTAGTAAGAGGCTCTGGGATCCCGTGCTAGGTGGGACATCTGAAGACAAATGTCTCTGGAGGGGAGGATCTATTGCACCCTACTTTCCTATCTGTCTAGGTTCATCGCTTTTGACCTAGAAGAGTTGTTAGCATGAAGGGAGGGGCAGATGAACACACATCTCTCCTTGTTATTTTTTTTCTTGGTTTTGTGAGACAGGGTTTCTCTGTAGCTTTGGAGTCTGTTCTGGAACTAGCTCTTGTAGACCTGGCTGACTCACAAAGATCGGCCTGCCTCTGCCTCTCCAGTGCTGGGATTAAAGGCGTGCACCACCATCGCCTGGCCACATATCTCCTCTTGCTCAACAGTTCTCCAAAAGAACAGCTAAGCAATGACTACTGTTAGGAGCAAATGCCCAGACGACACTGGATAATCTTCAGAGGCCTCCATAATAACTTTTAATTTATACCTGTGTCCCTAGGACATCTAAGTATGCTTAAACAGTTTCCCTGGGTTTCCTCCTACAATGCGAAGTCACTTTCCAGATATGCTGAAAGGAGTTGACTCTTTCTACTGATATGGAAGAGCTCCATTTCCGAAAGGAGAAAAGTAGACATTTTCCCTTTGTAAGTTGATTATCTCAGTCATTTGTCTGCACAGTGGGAGGCTGACTAACACTTGAGTTAACTGTGAAATGTCAGAACACATAGCAGCTTGGTTATCTGTATAAGACCTGCACACAAGACACACACACACACACACACACACACACACACATACACACACACGGAGGGCAAGAAGGGGAGGGAGGATACTTGGGAAAGTGGTTTTCAAGACTAGGATGTAGATAAAGACAGTAATGAGGGTGAATATGAGCATAATACATTGTACACATATATGAAACTGTCATAAAAATTAAATAAAAAGGATATTACAAAATATTTTGAGTGGAAACATTGAGATGGAGAAAGCGTGTACAATCTTATGAAAATAAATTGTTGACACAATTCTAGAGAAGAGACATGCATGACATATTATGTGATGTGTATATGCCTCCGTGTGTGTTTGTGTGTGTTTGTGCGCATGTGTAAGCATGTGTGTTCATGGAAGTAGCAAGAATGGTGGTCAAGGTAAGTGGTACAGTTCATCTGTGGATCAAGTACCACACATACATGGAACCAGTGAGGACCAATCTCACACAGAGTGTAAGAAAAAGGCAATAAAATAGGAAGCTCATATAGATAATTATAATAGTTTGCCTGTGCAAAAAAAAAGTGTTATATGAATGCAAGAAAAAACTGAGTTTACAATAAGGTACTCCTTTGGTTGGCCTCGTCTCTGAGTTGTATTTCCAATTTAGAGACTTACATAGTTGCCAGTAAAAAAACAGAAAAACCAGGAAAAGCGGGAGAAAGGCACAGGGTCTGCTTCCTCTATATTCTAGTTGCCAAGAGTGGCAATGTCTTCTGTTCTCAGGCCTGTCTTTAGCATATCAACAACCTCCCTTCCTTACCACACTGAGTTACAAGGAGGTCATTGAACAAAGCAGCAAGCCACAGAGATATTCAAATGGCAAAATGAAGTTGCCTTGGTGGGAGATTCTGTGTAGTAGGTGAAGGGTAGCTTTCACCTGAGGACCAAGAACTTGGTTCCACTGATTTCTGCTTGGCTCCTTTCTCTCAACTGAAAGCAAGCACACTTCATCCTCAAACGTTCAGGAAACACACTGTGAAGCCACCCTAGGCCCCACAGCTCCGCGATAAAAAGAGAGGTCTCTATTGGCATTGGCTCCCTTGTCTCAAAACTCTCCATGACAACACAATAAGAGATGGCTGGGAAGCTGTGCTCTCTTCCCATTCAGAGCTGGCAGAAGCAGCAAGGACCCGAAGGCTGCTGAGTCAGGTATCCAGACTGCCTGGTGAGATTGGATTGTGTGGTGTTGCCTGGGAGACCATCAGTACAAGTTTCTGCCAAGCAGCATCAAGATTCTGCACAGTCAGCTTACATTTTTCTCCAAGCCACAGAAGAGATTATTTCAGGACTTCTCTGTGTGGCAAATGGCACTTCTGACTGACAAGTCCATTGTCAGCAAGTATGGGAGCTGCAGCTCCTAGGCAAAGCAAATGGCTGATATGAAAACAGCATCTACAAATCAATAAAGTATAAAAGGTCTATAGTGTAGGAGAAGGTGTGAACTAGTAAGTTACAGAAGCAATGAAAATAATGAAAAGAATATATATGTAAATATTTAACATTGTTGTGACCAAGGAAATGAGAGCTGAAAAGCAGTAAGGTCTCTGGCTTTATCTATCAGGTGGTGGAAGCTGAACACCGAGCCCTGCACGCAGAAGGAACAGCATTCCATATTTTGTTTCTCAGGAGTAAAAACTGACCCACATGGCAGAAGGATGGTTTATAGTATCTGACTAAAATTGGGCATGAAGAATTTTTGATCCAGTGGAATTTCACTTGCTGAGATGGATACAAAATGAGAATTTGAAAGCAATTTATATGTTCATTTGGGGGGAAATGATTAGATTATTACACATTCATAGATCATAATGCTACAAAATCATTAAAAATATCAATACTGAACAGGGTACTGAGAACAAAAGTATTTATATTACGTGAAATTGCAAGCTGCATTAGATCTTGATGTTCTTTTATTTGTAACACAAAACTTTATCCGTGAACAGGTTAGTAAATTCTTGGTCTCCTGGGGAGGCTGTCTTTAGGAAAAGACATGGAGAGAGAAGTTCACTTAAATTCTTTTCTTATTTTTCTCCTCATATTAACTGCAGGGGTTCCTCATGTGAATTAAAAGGTACTGAATGAATAAACGGAGGCATAAAACATTAACACGTCCCACTGTGTGTAAGGAACACAGAATGCAGCGGTGCTGGCAAACTGAAGGGGGTTGGATCTGGGAAAGGCTGTTGGTGCTGATGAGGGGCCCCACAGAGGAGATGGTACAGAGCTCTGGTACAGGGATGCTGTGCACTGTATCTCCCTGCGCACTGGGATGCCTAACAAAAGTGACTCTGGCTATTTAGGAAAATACCAACACTGGCTTTCTTTATCCTAGCAGCTTAGATTCAAACATGAGCTGCGCCAGTCTCTCACAGATTTGTCCATTCAGAGTCTTGTGCCCACTCTCGAGGGTCTCTTTCACAGCCGAGAGTATGCATGCATCCCTAAGACGTTCCAAGGCAATCGCTGCTGCTGGCGCGGGGTCCACACTTGAAGAACTACCCTTGGAGCCAGTAAAACAGAGGCATCTGATTAAATTGTGCAGCTTCTTCCTCCAGGGTGATAAACCAGAATTAAGAGAGGCACTGAAAATCTGCCTTCACCAAGATGGCAGGTGATGGGTCCATACTGATGCATGCTCATGCTTTAGTTTCCCTCGGAACTGCCCCTTTCCTGGGTCCTGTTAGCTCTATCCCAAAGGGAGGAGCAGGAGGATTTCACGTGGTGGTTGAATGCCACAATGTCATCTATGGGTTGTTGTGACACTGGGGAGGCAAGCAGGTACCAGAGAGGTGACAGAGTTTGGGAGTGGGCTCTGATCCCATGACGGCACTCAAGACTGTGGCACCTACTCAGATTGTGGGACAGGAGCCTTCTACTCTGCACATGAACTTTGGCTGGAGACTACTTCCAGGCACACACCACTGTTGAGTATGGCTTGCTGAAGACCAGCAAACCCCCATTGTGCTCACATTACACAATTCCTTCATTTCTAGTTTTCCTGAGGGCATTGAGGACCAGAACAGAATGTGAAGAATGGCTGGAAATGATGGGAAAGATTGTGTTGTGTAGCCGGAGCCAACAGTAACTCTACTGACCAAAGAGAAATAAGGAAACCTCATAGCATCAGAGACAGGGCCTCTAGCATCTCTGCAAAATGCCATCATTTCTTCCAAGTTCTGTTTTGACTTCTTCCAAATGTATTCCAGAAGGGAGAACAGTGTGCCTTGGACCATATCCCACACCAGGTTCCCTCCCTGCATGAGGAGACTTGCTTAAATCCCCAGCTATTAACTGTCCTCTTTTCTTCAAACATGTACTAGACATGGCCAGAGGGCCTTTTCCCTACTCAATCCGTACAGCCAAATTATCACCCCACTCCCTGGACACTCTACAAAGAACTAGAAGGGATGACTTTGGTGTCATTTTGATAAGATCTCATGGAAACATTCAAATTCTTCTCTGGTAGTTATTTTTGTAGAACCACAGAACTATGTCTTGGAAAAAAATTGAAAAAAAAAACTGTCAGAAGTGTGTTTCCTATTTTCCTAGGTCTGCACATTTTCACTAGCCTTATAATTAAATCAGGTGCTCAACTGAGACACCAAGGGATCTTGCACACACAGGTGTTCAAGAACTGCATCCAGAATACTCACTGGCATCCCTGTGTTTCTCATTCATGGCATTTGCTCAGACAGACTCATGCTGGGGTATGAAGAGCAATTTTAGCTTAGCCTGATAGCAGTGGAGGACAAAACCATAAGGAGACATGTAGCTGGACACTAGTGACCCCCTTTCTACAAGCTTTCAGAATTTTTGTTGAACTTCATTATGCTCCTATATATTTCTTTTTAGAACATCCTTACCCCATCATGCAGCCATGCTCGGGCTTGGCACCCAGCTTCTGACTTGTGGTGCTTGTGTGTGGCTTCAAAGTACACAACATCGCAAGTGGGACATGGCCACTTTTTGCATCTCTAAGCAGGTCTGTGTCTACCATGGTTGCGGACGTCACCTTAGCTCCTGCAAGCTTCCTGCACTCCTCACTCTCATCCATCATCCATACCACGGTTTGAAAGGATTTTGCCGAAGCCGTATCATCTTTGCTTCTCTTTGCTGGCAGCCTTCCAAGGTTAGAATTGTAAATCACTCCCAGCTTAGAAGCCTCGGTGCTTTATAAATATGTGGAAAGGCTCAGATTCTATGTGTTCCAACAGCACACACGGCACAGACAGTGCCTTGCTTCCTTTCTTTGGCATGTTTATTCGGTGTTGACATAGCAAAGCTGTTGGATTCTGGAAGGACTGAGTGCATACCCATGATTTCACTATAGCTTTGACTTTCCTTCATGTCTTTTCCTTTTTCTTTCTCTCCTGTCCTTCCCTTTTGTCTCTCTTTCCTTGCTTCTTTCTCGTACCCCATATATTGTCAGCTTCAAACCTGCTATCATTCTCTGAAAGACCCCTAGGCAAGTCACAGGCATCGTTTCCTATTCCAGGATCATCCATATAGGACTTTCTCCTTCCAACCAGGTTCCCACCAAGGGAGGCATCAGGATCCATTCCTGGAGTTGTACAGGGGCACCTGAGTCGCTCTTGGGGAGTCCTTCTAGTGTTAGTGGGGAGTATTCATTAACTTTGTAGAAGCTGAGAGACATGCTTTGGTGTGGTCCAGGAGGATGCTGCCATCTTTCTTCAGAACATATTCTGTGATGAGCGTTTAAGTACGTGCCACCACCTTCTAAGTATTGTTTTCATCCCACCAGTCTCAGAGTCACATGCATGGCATTGACACAAACAGGTGCAGCAGGGCACTATCCCGGACTAGCTGTCTGTACCCTGCTGTTGTGGAATATTAGTGTAAGATGTGTTACATTTGTTTTTGCTGTGGAATATTTGTTTAACAATGCAAAGATGTGTTGCATTCTTTTACATTGTATCTCTTTAACTCTGTGAAGCTGTGTTGCTTTGCCTGCCTAAAACACTTGATTGATCTAGTAAAGAACTGAACGGTCAATAGTTAGGCAGAGAGGGGTAGGCTGGGCTGTAAAGCAGAGAAAATAAGTAGGAGAAAAAAAAGGGAGGAGCGATAAAAGGAGAAGGAGAGGAGGACACAAAGGTCAGCTAACCTGCCGCTCATAGAGTAAAAAAGGAAAGAAAGGAATATAGAAAAGAGAAAGGTAAAAGTTCAGAGGCAAAAGATAGACAAGATAGTTTAAGAAATATTGGCTAGAAATAAGCCAAGCTAAGGCTGGGCATTCATAAGAATAAGTCTCTGAGTGTTTGTTTGGGAGCTGTGGGGAAGGTCCCTAAAGAATAAAAAAAAAAAGCGACTACATTTTGGTACCCAATGAGTGATTCAAATATCCTTCTAGAGCCTGAGAAAGGTGAAAAAAAAATACATGAACAAACTGACATGGCTCCTTTTGGAGTTTCTTCTTACAGTAAGCTCTTGAGCAGCTAGTACATTAAAAAAAAACAAAACAATAACAACAACAAAAACCCAAAGTAAAAACCCCTGCCACAATGCAAGCATTGGCATTCTAGAGCTTTGAGCTCTGGAGAGTTAAATGCAGTTCCTGGTCAAATGCATCTCCAACCAGGATGCTAGCTTTAGGCTTGGCTTTCATGGACCAAGAAGGGTGTGGAGTCAGCTGATAGAGTTATGTGGAGGACCCAGCTGTAGCTTACCAGTTTAAAGTTGCTTACATGGTCAGAAAAGGTCCAGATTAAAAAAAAACCCTATAAACAGGTTATAGTGTGTTTAACAATGTGCACAGAAAAGAAAAAGAGACAGTCATAGGAAGAAATAGTTTAAAAATATTAAAGTAAGATCTTTAAGGAGACAGTAAAAATTATGTAAAACAATAAGCCACATAAAGATGAAAATACACAGGAAGTCTGGATTCTATATAGTATTGTTTTGGTTTTGAATTTTTTGGTTGCTGATAATTTGATAGCTGCCAAGAGACATGGGATTGAAAGAGGGACTGCTGAAATAATCCAGTCTAGATATTTTAAGAATGTCTTAACTTTAAAATGAAACTCAACAAACAAATGCTTTGCTTTGGAGGTTTTGCCTTTATTTCCACAGGAAACGAGAGGATGTGGATTCCTTCAGGGTTGATATGGATCAGGTTTGATCAGGGAAGACCTCCTGAATCTTGACAGGTGACATAGATCAACAAGGTCTTCCCAGGACTTGGTCATTACGTCAATTTTCTCAGGGATCCCTAAAGATTCCTGAGCCTACAGACAACAGGGGTCTTTGATGGGGTTAAAACTAAATGGAGTTTTCTGTAGTTATTATAGAAAGTAAATTAGGTAAAAAAAAATTTGGAATCACTAAGATAAAAAAAAATTAAACCCTGATCCTGCTTTTGAGTTTGTAATTTTTCATCTCAATTTTTGATTTTTTTTTTACTGGAACTTTCTAAGGGAGACTGTAGGGGTTTGTGCATTGCTCTTCAGAAGCTGAATCCCTTTTCCCTGTGGCTACACTGCTCCTACTTCAGGCAGTAAGCCTACAGAGACCACATAAGCCACAGCCACATGGTCTGTGGCTGATATCAGAAGAGAGGTGCTTCCAGAGAGGGTGAAACCAAATAGATGCCATTCAGACTTGCTGTGCATATGATTTGGGCCTGTTCCTCATCACCAGGACTGGTTTCTTCATTCATGTGAATGGCTTGAGATTCTCTCTCAGGGGCTCTTTCGCTCTTTCTAGCTAGATGTGCCTATGTGAACTCTAGAAGCTCTCCTTTAGCACAGGCAGGGTAGTTTTCCCTCAAGATAGTAGGCCCTCTGGATCCTTAGCTTCCTGTTTTTCAGAATCCTGAGATCCTTTATATCTTAGAGCTTTATTGAGTGAATTGACTGGGCTCAACTTCAGCTGTAGGCTTTTTTATGCCTGGGGTGGCTTTTTACTTCTGTCTTCTGAAGGTCAAGGGAAAGAGAAGGTTCAAAGGTTGCTGTAGGATAATGCTCTTGTACACTGTAAAGATTTGTCACTCATATTAGTTTAATAAAACACTGATTGGACTGTAGTCAGGCAGGAAGTATAGGCAGGGTGACCAGACTAGTAGAACTCTTGAAAGAGGAAAGGCAGACATGCATTCCCCAGCCAGATGCAGAGAAAAAAAGATGAGAATGTCTTACTGAGAAAAGGTACCAGCCACATGTCTAAACATAAATAAGAATTATGGGTTAATTTAAGTTGTAAGAGCTAGTTAGTAATAATCCTGAGCAATAGGCCAAACAGTTTATAATTAATAAAAGCTTCTGTGCATTTATTTGGGACCAAACAGCTATGGAACTGGGTGGGTCAAAAGTTTCTGTCCTCAAATAGCAGAGAGGTTTCAGATGTGAGAAACAGATGAAAATGATGGGAATGGATGCCAACTTCACAAGGATAGCCACCTCACAGAGGGCACATTTCCCAGGAACTGTTATTCTGACACCAATACCTATGCCTGTGATCACCAACATACATATTCTCATTCAGCGAGGAACAGAAAGGGGTCTTCAGCTCTAGGCTGTCAGACTCTGGAAGAATTGTGTGCATGCAGGTCCTTATGTACTAATATAGGCTATCCCAACATGGGAACAGTCCTAGAGTCAGCATCTCTGTCCCCCAGTAAACAATCAGGGTACTATTCACTCAGGATTTCCGCCTCTGATATAATGGGGTTATTGTCACACCTGGACTGCAGAAAGCCCATCACTTCAGTTCATGAAGGTCATGGACACCCCTGTTTCTTCTGAGAATAGGGTAAACAACATGACCTCCAGGCTCTGGCTGTGCCAGAGTTTTCTACTTGTCTTCTGTCAGTCACAGTTAATTCTGGCCTTGTTTCTTCTAAGAGAATCATGTGTGTGTGTGTGTGTGTGTGTGTGTGTGTGTGTGTGTGTACGCGCACGCACGTGCATGAATGCACATGTATCCACTATAAGTTATATGAACAAACATGTATACAAGTGCCCAGAGTTTAAAGATACCATAAGTATCATTCTTTAAGAGACACTTGTTTTGTTTTTCTCGAATAGAGTATTTCATTGTTATCTGGGGCTCACTGAGGTGACCAGATGGCTGGCCAGTGAGATGCAGATATTGTATTCACCTGCCTCTGCTTCTTTCATGCTGGGATTATAATCATGTGTCTTCCAGATCTTTATGAGATTTTAGTAATGCAAACACTTCATTGGTTAAGCTATCTCTCCAGCCCATCCAGAAGAATCTTTGCATAAGGACAGGCTGAGCAGGCTGCTTACAACTTTCTAGTGCTTGCCTCTCTGACTGGGTTTCCTTCTTCCTAGCTGGGGACCATTCTGCTCTCATCTGAATGCTGTTAAGTACAAATGATCCAACTGGTTTCACATCTGCTGTGAACCAAAAAACATGAATAAAAGATGTCCAGACTGGCCACCACTGAGCGGGACTGCTCTTCAGTTCTTCACAGCTGCCCTGCTGTCTAGGGTCAATGTGTGTGCCACACAGAGGGGAGTCGCTGGTGCTATGACACCACATTTATAATGTCACAGGGAGAAGGGGATCTGCTCCAAGGAGGATGTGAGGGAGGGTTGAACAATGATTCCTCTCTTGGGGCCTTCTTTGCCCTATTTTCAAACTCAGATCATAAATGTGTTCTTTGTGAAGGTTTGTGGCAGAGAACTCTGGTTCTTGATGTTTGTTTTTATGAGAACTGGTTGGTTGATTGTCAAAACTGTGCTCATTTCCGGGATTATGGAAAAGTGTTGGTTATTGAAAAATACACTAAAATGGAATATGGTTTTTTGTTCAAATGACATTAGAATAGAAAGGATGCATGATCGATTTGTGCAGGGTAACCAGGAGCGGCGTTCTAAAACTTGACCTTCAGACCAATTCCAGAAAAATTGCTAGGAGAAGGACCCAGGCATTCATAGGCCTTAACATTTTCAAGATGACACTATGCAGGCCAGAGGGAAGGCCAATGTTTCTTAGGTTAGAAAATTCAGGTTCTTTGTGGCAGAGACTGCCTTGTGTTCACAAGGCATTGAAAAATTTTATCTGTGATATTTTACTCACAGGCATAGGGTTGCCAATGGTGGGGGTGTATACCAGGAAGACAGAATGGGGGCAGGCTAGGTATCATGTCCTTTGGAGCTGGAGTCTCAGTCATTAGCGAACTGACATCTATGGGTTTTGGGATCTGACCTTAGGTCCTTTGATAGAGCAATAAGCACTTGTAATGACAGCCACCACCTTTCTAGTCCTAATGACTGTTTCATATATTAACTATCTGTGTAAATAGTTTTCTCATTATTATATTTCTTAATTTGTGTATTTGAGTTTCTCCCTTTCCTTCCTCAAAACTGTTTGTTGTATATTATATTAATTAGAACATAATAAAATGGATTGTTTACTTACTCATTAATTGACTGCCTTTCCATTATTAGTTGTTAATTTCCCTTTGTACTTGTATTAATTCTTGTATTTTATTTTGAGGTCATTTTCCAGTCTATAAATTAGTCCTTATATTTAGAGATCAATTGCTAGCACTTTCAAAAGTTCTGGAATTTCATTGTCTGTTAATCCCCTTCTACTCAAGAGTTGTTTAATGGTATATATGTGTTGCTGTTAATTTCCAATGATATGACACCACAAGCTGACAATATTCACCAATGCTATGTGCACCTGTGTGAACCACATTTGTGCAATCCATATTTTTTGAATAAATTTCAGAATCTACCACATCCTTTACAATTTTTCTCTTCTTTTCAATCTTTGATTGTTTTGACACAGAATGTTGCTACCTTAGGCACTGTGACTATGCATTTGAAAAGAGAGTGTATTCTGCTGTTAAGGGAGCTGTGTCTTTACTGTCAATGAGGTCAAGTTGATTGACAGTGGTGGTGGTTAAGTCATCTATATCGTTCCTAATTTTCTCTCTAATCTGTGAGCTAGTGATAGGAGCTGAATCTCCAACTGTAATTGCACCTACACCTCCTCAGTTCCATCAGTTTCTGCCTCATCTGTGACTCTTTGTAGTCAGATGTGCATATGGTTAGTGTACTGGTGTACATTGCTTTGGAAAACTGGTACCTTTATCATCATGGACACTTTTATCTTGATAAGTTTTCATTGCCTGAAATTAACATAGCTACCTGTGATGATTAAATCTAATTGCCAACTTGTTGTAATCTAGAATGACCTGGGAGGAGATTACCAATGGAGACTTTCCACATTGTATTGTCTTGTTGGCATGTCGATGGGGATGGTCTTAAGCTCGTTGATGTGTAAGGACTCAGTCAAAGCTGGAAGCACAGTTCCCTTAGCAAGAGGTCTTAAGAACTCTCTGAGTGGAAAGATTGAGCTGAGGACAACAAAGGAAGAGAGTATGTATGCCTTCATTCTCTCTGATCTTGACTGAGGCTATGATGACCAGTTGTTAAAGTTCCCATTACTGTGACATCCCAAGCTATAGTATGGGATTATGAGCTGAAGTAAATCATGTCTAGGTAGTATGTCATAGCAACAGAAATAAGACTGGAATACTGGGCTATCTTTATTTTTACTTGCCTTATAATAGTTCATTTTTCTATGCTCCTTTTCATTTGTTTATGTTTTTATGTTTAAGATTTCTTGTAATCAACATATAGTTTGATTTCATTGTTTTAAAAATCTACTCTGTTGATCTCTATCTTTTGAGGATATCCTTATAAGTTATCACCTTAATGTTTGGTACATTTGTTCTGGTTTTTCTTCACTTTTTTCAGCTTTTTCGGATTTAGTTGAACATTTTGAATCATTCCTCTTTTGTCTCATCCACTGACTTATTTATTCTGCTTTATATGTACATACATTTCAGTGGCTGCCCAGGGTATACAATGCATGCAAACTAACTCTAAGCCTTTTCATGTGTCACTAGAGCTCCTTCCAGCTGTGCGCTCTGCTCTCTCCCTTGGGGTGTGCTGCCATGTCTCACAGTCTATATACTAGATTCTTGCTTTAGAAAAATCAAGAAGAGGAAGAATGGGATTATCTTTTGCTAGTATTTATTCTTTATCTACCTATATCATTTCCTTCTGCCTAGAAAATTTATTCAGTATTTCTTATAAGCTCAGATCTGATGGCAATCAACTCACTTGTTTGAGAATTTGTACTGACTTTGATGGATGTTTTCTTTCTTCCCCTCTTTTTTTTTTTACAGGTGATATAATTTTTTAACCATTTGTTATTTTTAAAAATTCAGTTCTTGAGATTTTAATATATAATTGCATCATTTATTCCTTCCCTTTCCTCCTTCCAAATCCTCCCATATACTCTACCTTGCCCTCTAACAAATGGCTTCTTTTTTTTATTAGTTGCTATTTCATGCACATATGTATATGTATACAAATGTAAACTGCTTGGTCTGTTATGTTACTTGTATGTGTGTGCAAATGTGTGTATATTTATGTTTCTTGTGCTTTTTCTTTGATTTTTCTTTGTTTGATTGTTTGTTTTCTCTTATTAAGGTTACTGGTTTTATTTTACCTTATCTTTTTTCTCTTTTGCTCATTTTTAGATGCTTGTTTCCTAAGAAAAGAACGAGAATGTGTATAGATTTAGATAGATGGGGAAGTAGGAACAATCTGGTAGGAGTTGGGGAAGGGGAAGGCATAACCAGAATATAGAGTATGAAAAAAATCTATTCTCAACTATAAAAAAGAAAGAAAGGAACAGACAAAATCGTTTTGTCCTTGGTCATTTCCTCATATACCTTATAATACATATATCTTAGCTCCATATTCATTCATTCTTGGAAATATAGCTTCTGGCAGATTATACAAATCCCAAAGGGCTGCTGTGATGGGTATCACCTCTCCATCTCTTCTAGTATCCTCAGTGTCTTAGTTGCATCCCACGAATACCTCTAGCTGGAGTCTAGCATATGTAAAGCTGCATGGCTTTGGAGGTCAGATCATAACAAGGTCTTGTGATCCTAGGTGCCTGAGACATTTGCTCCTGTGACACATTGCCATGCTATAAGGATGCTCACATTAGCCTGTAGAAAGATCACTTGGCAAGGAAAGGGATGGCTGCTCTCCTAAACAGCCTGGTGAAAGCAGCACCCATAGCCAACTCTGACCACCAGTCATGAGAGAAGACACTTCCTAGTGGTTCTGCCCGATGTGGGATTCCCGTCTGTATGCTGTGAATATGTTTTATTACCATTGGTTAATAAAGAAGATATTTTGACCTATGGTATGGCAGAATAAAACCAGGAGGGAAATCTAAACAGAGATAGAGAGTAGGCAGACTCAGAGAGACACCATGAAGATGCCAAAGGAGAAGGATGCCAGAACCTTACTGGTAAGTCACAGCCTTGTAGAGACACAGATGAATAGAAATGGGTTAATTTAAGATGTAAGAGCTAGTTAGGAATATACCTAAGTCATTGGCCAAACAGTGTTGTGATGAATATAGATTCTGTGTGATTATTCAGATCTGGGCAGCCAGGAAATGAATATGCAGACTCAATTTATATCTGTCCATCTGAGGTTCCAGATTTCACTGAGCAGAGATAAGCCCACGTCACAGTGATCACTGAACTCCTTGGCTACACAGAAACATGAACCTAATGATGGTGTTGCCTCATACCAAAAGGTATAGGAGTTTTGCAGCACCCAGGTCCTACATAACATTTTGAGTTTTAGGAAAACAGGGAGCAGGTTATATACATAACCTTCCTCCAAAAATCAACAAGAGCTATGCAGAGAGGTCAAAGTTTGATACAAGTTTACCCTGCCATAGACCTCACTTTCTCCTGTAGTGTTAAGGAAGCTCCTGCCTGGGTCAGGATTTCTAACCACTCAGCAGTTAGTGTACTTCTGGGTCTATATGAAGGTTCTGGGGCCTGTGTTCTGATAGAGAACCTTGATAGAACCTTGCGTTATTCAGGCTTTGAACCCAGAAGGCTTAGTTTCATCCTGTATGTAAGTTACTTTTCTTGTTGCTTTGACCAAATACCTGACAAGAAAGAGCAAAGGAGGGAAGAGTTACTTGGACTGATTATTTCAAAGAGTAAAGCCACAGCGTCTTGGAAAATATGGTAGAGCAGAAAACACATTATAGCGGCAAGAAAGCACAGACAATGAGAACACAGAAAGACCCCAGAAGAGAGAAAGTCCTCAAGGCTAAGCCCAAGTTAGCTATTTCCTCTAAGTCCTAAGTCTTACCCACATCTTACCTATTAACAATGCCATCATACTATGAATCTATCAAGGAGCTAATCTATTCATTAGATCAAAGCCTTCAAGATCTAATCAACTCTGGAAAGACCTGACAAGCACACCCAGGAGCATTCTTTACTAATTCTTCTGGGCATATTTTATGCAATCAATTTGACAGTCAAGATTAACTACCATAAGCTTCTTTGATGCTCTCAACTGGAAAATACCGAGCTATGATTTTACACATGAATGTTCAGCTGGGTCATACCGTCTGGGGTTTGGATACTGCATGTTCTTGTCACTATTGGGAAAAAAAAAAACCCTTCTCTTTTATCAGTGGAGTCTCACAGAATAAAGTACTATAGTTAGTAAGGGTTATACTATTAGCTTATTCTGTGTTCTGTTGTGTATCTCAGAATAGCCGAGAGCAAGCGATTTATAAAGGGAAGTAAATGTGGCTCTCAGTTTGGGAGGTTGGGAACTTGGAGAACAAGGAATGGCATATGCTCAGCATCTGGCTAGGACCTTCTGCTGCATTATAACATGTCCAAAAGCATCACATGGTGATAGAACAAATATGCATTTCAGGTTTCTCTTCTTAGAAAACCGCCAACACCACCATGGGACCACTTCTACTGACCTTATCTAATTAACAGCACTAATCCCTTCTCAAAGGACCAACCTCCAAATACTATTAACACGTGACTGGAGATTAAGTTCTCGATGCAAGAACGGTGGAGAGATACATTCAAATTACAGCAGCTGTTCATGACAACATCGGTTGTATTTAACAATGTAAAAAATAAGCACAGTGTTTGGATAAGGTGTGATCATGTGTGGAGTGCACCAAATGCCTGATCTGGTTGGTGTCACACTAGCTTGTTCCATGGGAATCACCTAAGAACAAATGTGTGTGTGTGTGTGTGTGTGTGTGTGTGTGTGTGTGTGTGTGTGTGTGGTGATGGGGGAAGCTGGGGGAAGGGAAGGCTTTTCTTCTATTTTTTGGCTCCACAGCCCTACTCTGCTTTGCACTTGGGAAGTCTCAATGCTCCCACTACCCTTTTCTCATTGCAATAAGAAGAATCCTTGGAAGAAATGAAATTTTTGTGGCTGACAACTCTTGCTGATGAGGGCCCTGTCCCTCTGTTCCACATCCTCCAGACTGGCCCCCTAGGCAAGTTCTGCTTGAGATCTAGTACGAGCATCCACTTCTGTCCTGTTTCTCTTATGACATCTTAAACGCAGGTGAACTTAGGGAGACTTGCTTAGTGCCTTCCAAGTGACTTCCTGCTCCATGTCTGAGAATAGTCTAGAAAGGAGAGACTAAGCTATGGCAGGAGTGACAGCTGGGTGGCTGTGCACTAAGGGTTGCTCAGATCATAAGGACATGTGGCCCCAGCACTGGCCAGATCTTTCTTTCATACTCTGATGGAAGAATCCCTGAGACCTTCACGGTCAAGAGTGGCTGCAGGTTCTACTTAGTCACATGGCCAGAGTGGATCCAGACTCATTTTCCTATTACTAAAGCAGATGAGCCCCACACCACAGCCTTCCCCCAAGCATTTCAGCAAGCTTCAAACTAAAGAACCTCACCCCTGCCATCTGGGCCTGGGGATACTCTCACCTCCCATTTGCTCCCCAAACCTCCATCTCCTCATCAGAGAACCAGAGGGTCCACAGAGGCCACAGCTAGGTGAAAACAAGTAGTTTTTCATTCCTTCACATATCGGGTGACATTTCTTGTTTGTTTTCTTGTCGTTGCTGTAATTGAGGAAACTCATCATAGAAATTAGCCTGGAAACAGGAGTTAAAAAACTGAAAGAGCAGAAGAGAACTAGGAGGGGAGGAAAGATGAAAGGGAGGAGGGGCAATGGAGGAAGAGGAGGGGAGGAAAGGAGAAGGAAATCAAGGGAGAGGAGAGGCAGCTGCCGTCATCAAGGTGAGAAGAGTGAGACAGAAAATGAAAGACTCGCCAGTACGAAGAAGAGCTCACAGTGGCTATTTCTGGTGTGTAAAGCATTCCATTAGCGTGGTTATGCGGAGGGCATTAGTGCTGTGACCTGCGGGAAGAAGTGATTTAATACCGAACATCCTTCCTTTAGCTTCAGAAGGGGAGGGTCACATGTGAAGGCGGTGAAGACACTGCTGAGGGGGGCTTTCTTCTCTTGGGGAGCTTTGTGAACAGACTGAAGAACAAGCCAAAGAGCAATGTGGGAGTCTACTGCCAACTACAGGAGAGCAGTAGGAGGCCAGAGCATCGCAATTCTACTGTCCTATATAGCCTTGGTACTATCCAACGATACTGCAGGCATACTGTCTTGAGCACCCCTTCAGTGATCCATTTTGGGGGGCAATCACCTTACACCCTCCCTCATTAGTCTGCCCTTAAGTCCTCCTTTGTGAGTTCCCTCAGGCTCTCTATCCTGGAGAATGCTTTTAAACCTTCTGTTCTGCAGCGTTCCTTCATCCCTTAACCCCCCCCCCCCCCATCCTGGCAGTGTCTTAGGACCTCCACCATCAGGCATTTTTCAGGCCCACCCCCATGAAGTACACTTCACGTCTTTCATCACAGGGAGCCTCTCAGACCTGCCATCCTGGGGCACCCCTCACATTTGTCATCTTCGGGCACTGCCCGGATCCTTCATCTGGACCACCTCCTCAATCCTCTGACATGGGGCACCTCCTAGGTATTTCTTTCTGGGACATTTCTCAGACCCACCATCCTGGGGTACTTCCCAGACCTTCCATCTTTGGACATCCTTTAGGGCCCCCATCACTGGGCATCTTCCAGGCCCTCTGTTCTGGAGTATCCTTTAATCCTTCTATTATGGGAGTTGACACATGATTAATAAAAACTCAGAGAGAGAAATTGGGGCTTTATCTGAAGATCTGAAAAGCAAAGCAGCTAGTCTGAAATGGTGATCTTGCCTCTAGGAATCTCAGAATGAGACTGTGTCTGAGAGCTGTCTCTTCCCGTTTTATAATCCTCTCTAGTTCTGTGATTAAAGGCACGCACTACTACCGCCTGGTTTCTGTGGAAAGCTAGTGTGGCTACTGAGATTAAAGGTGTGTGTTATTGCTGCCTGGTTTATAAGGGACAGTGTGGCTATTTTATTTTTCTGATCCTCAGGCAAATTTTATTTATTAAAATACAAGTGAAATGACACTACAGGGAGTCATGTCTGTTTTTTTTTTTCCTAGGCTTGGAGTATCTTGAAGAAGTAGGCATCCAGGTCCAAGCTGAAGATAGGCATTGCCTATGACCCTAGTAAATATCCATTCCTAAGACACCAGCGCCGCTGTCCCGCCAAAGACAGTGTAAGGGCTATTCTTGATTGTCAACTTGACTACACCTGGAATTAACTAAATCCCCAAACTGGAGGAGCACAGCTGTGAGGTATTTTTGTTTAATTTGTGGGGAGATCCACTTCTAATCTGGACCTCTGAAGTGGGAAGACACCTTTAAAGCAGATCTTTAGAGGTCTGAGAAGACCCACCTCTAATCTGGGCCACACCTTCTGATGGAAGTCTAAATAAGCACATTGAGAAAGGGAGTTTTCGCTCTTTGACTGATTGCTTTTGCCTTACTAGCAAGCTCATTCCTTAATTGGCATTAGTGCCTACTTCTTCAGGATTCTGGCATATAGTGAAGACCAGCTGAGACATCCAGGCTCATGAACTGAGCAACTACTGGGTTCTTGGACCTGCCAGTCATAGGCAGCCATTGCTGGATTAGCTGGATTAAAGTCTATATATCATTCTAATAAATCCTCTATGTATGTATGTATGTATGAATCTATCTATCTATCTATCTATCTATCTATCTATCTATCTATCTATCTATCTATCTATCTATCTATCTATCTATCTTTATATCTATATGGACAGGATCCGCGGTGGACCTAGAACCTGTAAGCTATAAACTCCCAGGTCCATGAGGCAGATGCAGTGGGTATAGCATGAAGTTCTCACTCACACTCCCATATTCCTTCAAAGTCCCACTGACCACATGGAGATGTCCAGCAATTACGGAAAAGTGAGTACTCTTATGGCAGGGAGTACTGGTGTAAAGGAGTGGAGGACAGGGCAGAACCTAAGGGACAAAGCCCTTGAGTATTAGTTACTTTTGCCATTGCTCATGCAAAGTACCTTACAATGATCGCTTAAGGAAAGAAGGCTCTGTGGTAGCTCACTGTTTAAAAAGGGAGCCGTCTACTATGGCTGGGAAAGCAGAGAGTTAGGGTGTCAGGTGACTGGCCCTGGTTCATCTGTTTGCAGTCCTGGAAGCATAGAGCAGATAAAGAGTAGGGCTTTGCCTTAAAGCCTCCAGCTTCCTTCACCAGCACAGAGTCCATGACACACCTTCCCTAGAGGAATATTCTCTCCTAAAGGCTCTACAGCCTTCCAAAACCAGCACCTACACCTGCAAGTCAAGTGTTCAAACACATGAACTTACATGGGCATTTCACATTCAAACACAGCATGTGGCCTGGCTCCAGGTCACAACACACCTCACTGCCTTGTGGCTTCAGACATCACTCTCAGCTTAATCTGTGATATTAGAATAATAATACTTCTGGGTTCATCAAACAGCTTTTAGGGCGGGAGAAATATAAAAGTACATCACATTAGCAAGGCAGGCCATGATGATGTAGAAAAGTCATGTGGACCAACTACAGGGAGGGAGGTTCAAATCCCAGCAAGGAAAGTGCCTAAGCGTCTTCAGGTATGAGAAGCTGTAAAGATTTTGATAAATGTGTGTAAATCAGCTATTCCTTTCAACTTGAGGTTTTCAGTTATTAAAGCAAGCCTCTCAAAGAACCCCTTGACATATAAGCTAATTGCAAAGGAGCAGAAGCACTTGAAAGCAATAATGTTATACCAAAATATTTGACAACTCAGGACTTTTCCCCACTCTTGATCCCAACAAGGAGGTATTATTAAACTCAGTTCATCTAATTCCCTAACCCACCAATTGCATTAATTTACACACGATAAATATTTTAAATATACTTTGAGCATCTACACAGGCAAATCAGGATTTCCATTTTGACAGCAAGGTGGTAATGATTAAGGCTTTAGTCAGATTTATCTTATGAGCACTTTTCAAGAGGATGGAAGCTGGAATCCATTTCTCCTATACAACTGACCATTCATTTAAATCTTCTGACTGAATTATTCTAGTCTTAGCTTCTGGTGTCAGACTACATTTCCTCAGATTCTTCTAATTGGTTTCCTGAAATTGTCTTTACAACTTATATGAGCAGAAAATTTGAATAAAGAGGCTTTTAACAAGTTAGTCCCTCCTGATTTCAAGATTTTCTTATTTTTATTTAATGTATATGAGTGTCTCTCTGTCTGTCTGTCTGTCTGTATGTTTATGTATATGTGTACACTCTGTATGTGCAAGACCCACAGAGGTCATATGGGATCCCCTGGAGACTCAGTTCCTTTGTAGGGAATTCCTTCCTTTCTCTTCTCAGTTGTGAGGAAGGACTTCCGAACTATAGATTAATGTGGCACTTGGTACCTGTAAGTGTGGCTAAGGCACCACTCAGTACCCACATGACACACTAATGTTCCTGAGTGTCCACTCTGCTGTCTGCATCAGGGCCTTCCTCAGATCTCAGGCTGCTGAGGGGTGAACTCCACTTGCTGCTTAGGCTGAAGAACCATTACCCTTCTGGGCTGGATTTGAGAAAGGATATGTCTAAGGTAAGCTATATTCAGAAAAGTGTCTGAGGTGGTTCTGTTGAAGCCTGTCCCCCAGCTTTCCAATTCTGTTTAGTTACTGAGGTATAAAATTAATCCTTCCTCAGGTTAATGAAAGGTTGTGCCAAGTCTGCTTTTAGCCTTCTTGCCAAAGTCGGCTGTTAGACTTTGGGCTTGGGATGCAACATGCGATGGAAAATGAGGGTAGAATTATTTCCTCCCCTGCTTCAAAACAGGGTGGCTTGGATGTCTGGGTGGGTGGGGACCACCACAATATTCTCAACCGGACATTACTACATTGAGAAGTCCTTTCTGAAAGTTGAGGACACAATCCCCCTTCCAATCTGCATCAGAACACTCCCCTCTACTGAAAAAGGGAACTGTTTGTTGTGAAATACGCAGACTGCTGTGTGGCCTGCATGTCCCCAAGTTAGGGCTAAGAAATATCAAAGAGTTTTAATATTTAAAAAAAAATCCTATTCACTTACCCAAGTATGTGTGAGTGAGCATAGCATTTGTGTAGAGGTCAGAGAACAACTAGAATTTGGATCTAGATGGAGCTTTAAAAATTACAGTATGCATTTGTTTTGTGAGTGTGTGTAGGAGGGGGGGTTAGAACAGACTGGCCAGTCTCAGGAAAGCCTCTGATGTGAGTGTGGAGAGAAGCCAAACTGTCTGCATTTAACAGAGCGTGGGCCTGTAGGATTTGTGATAAGTTAAGTCTTGTTCATCAGGATGCCGTTTTCTTGCTTGCCATGAAGTGGTTATGTCAGGACACAGGAAGAAAACTCTTGTTACCACATGGCATTTCAAGCCAGAAGCAACGGCTGTGTGAAATCTGTATTTTATTCCAGAACACCTGAATGACAGGTTGTTCAATCTTTGGGATCATGTCTGATACTGACAGGAAGATGGGTCTTGTGAGAATCTCTGTGATTCCTGAGCCTGTAGCTGCTCCACACAATGAAGCTGGTACCTTGAGGGGAATAAGGCAAAAGAGCCAGGTTACTTCAAGGGACCAACGGGGTCACGGCCTGTACCGTAAACTGAGTTGTTGTCCCCTGAAGACTCAGGTGGTAAGGACTCAGTCCTCACTGGTGCTTCTGGAAGTGCTAGAACCTTTAAGAGCTGGGGTCTAGGGGTATGCCCCGGAAGGAGGTAGGAGACCCAGCGCCTTCGTCTTTGTGTGTCTTTTGCATCTTACTGTTGTGTGACACAGTTCCTGGGGAGATGTGAGCAAATACATCATCCTAGGTAGGAAACCGAGGTCAGACCAAAACATGAACCCCACTTCTAACTTGGTGAAGCAATGAGCTTTGCTGGAGCTACTTATAGGGATGTGGGGGAAGGGTTACTTACAGGGAAAGAAATGACTCAAAGACAGCTGCACCACCAAAGCCTACTCTAGTATGAGACAGATCACAAGAGCTGGAACTCTGGAGCACGCAGCACAGTCTGCCGCCAGCTCAACAGGTTGGAGAATATTCCTTTTCAGTGGCTCAGCTGGTCTGCACCTCTTTAACGAAGCTTGGCTGGCTGTTGTTTCCCGTAAGCACTTGGGCTGGTCTCTGCTCCCTCCATGCTGCTTGATGTGAGCCTCTTCTGAGAAACTCAGCTTGTCTGAGAATAAGTCTCAGCAGCCTTTATTCAAGAAGGAGAGGCCTAGTGAATCTGGTTGGTTTCGGGGACTTCTTGAAGCTATTTTGAGTTGTCTGCTTCCTGTCTTAATGGGCATCCTGTAGGAAGGGGTGTTTCACTTTCCCCTAGGACATCATGTTATTTCACTGCTCTTTTCACATTCTATTTTTTAAGAAGTTTCCATCCAAACTGGGAAGTTTTAACGTAGGAGGAAGCAGAAACATAGGAGTTACACAAAATCTGCCACAAGTCCCCCAAAACAACAAGCCAATGGGCCACTGGCTGAAACCTCTGAAACCATGAACCACAGTGGCTCTTTCTTTTCTCAGGTTATTACCTTGTAATAACGGCAAGCTAACGCAGCCTGGCTATGAGGGAGGGGTCAGGGCAGCACCCTGCACAACAGTCATGAGTGACGTGGAAGCTGAAGGCGGGAGGGCAGGCAGCAGGGCAGGGAGGGGCTCTGGGAGAGGTGGGACGAGTTCTAGGTGGGGCTGTGGACTTTAATTAATTAATTTCCTTGAATAAGAGATCAAGAACCTGGAAACGCTAAGCCCAAACACCAGCAACAAAATGGTGTAAAAACCTAGTTGTCAAAAAGGATGTGATTGTAGCCTTTGTGTGCAGAGGCATGCACATGTGTGCATGTGTGCGTGTGTACACGTGTGAATGGATACAGTATATTCCTGTGTGTCTGCATGCATGTGTGTAATCCAGACAACCATTCTTTGCCTGGCTTTTTATGTGAGTGTTGAGTATTCAAACTCAGGTTCCCAGGTTTGCAAGTAACTGCCTGAGTCGTCTCCCCAGTCCTGACCTTAGCTTCAATTCACAGATTTGGAAGTAGTTAAGAGAGCAGGATTTGTGTTATCTCCACTGCTGGCAATCTCTGTATCCTAACTGTGCTGCTCTTATCCTCGTCTCTCTGAACAGTCACCTGGCCACTGAGACACGGCTGTGCCTCATGAAAGCCTGAAAGCGTCCCTTACCACAAGGAAACGTGGTTTCCGTGGCCTCTTAATCAGTGGCTTACCCATAAAAGGTTCGCTTAAGTTCTTGTAAGTTCCTGCCAAATGTGGCGTGTTTGGGCCTCTTTCCTGAGTTTGTTAACTCCTGTGTGTGTGTGTGTGGGGGGGGGGGGGTTGAATGTGAGTACTTTCAAGTGTTCCCATTTAAAGCTGGTCCCAGGGTGGGAGACAGATCTTCTCTCTAGGGTTGGATTTAGAAGATAACATTGCTAGTGTTTTATATTGCTTATGCATTATTCATGTGGGTTTACCTACTAGAGAGAATATTAACTGGCTAGCATAGCAAAAGAGTGAAATTTCATGACAAAATGGCTTCTGTAAAACCATGTTTGTGAGTCATTGCCTGCAGCAAGATCGGCCAGTCCTGGTGATCACACGAGCTTAAAAGGCAAGAGTATCTATTCACAGGTCATAGAATCACAGTCATGTCCCTGGATACAGACAGAGCCTTGAGACCAGACCTAGGCCATTGGATTTTGGCATGGGAACCCAACCCTTGTGAAGACACTGTGGGGAGGCTGTGACCAACCAGAGCATTCCTGAAAGAAAGTGTGTCCCCAGGCTCTGGCTAAACAGGACTTAGCTCTCTCAGAAAAGGCTGGCAATGCTGTCTACAAACCAGCAGCTTCTGGCCTTGCACCATCAGGGTACCAAAATCCTCATCTAGAGGGCTCAGTGTTCAAAGAGATGCAAAAGAGGTGTGTGAGCCACTCTGCTGCTCGCAGCCCGCTCCACCTAATTAACAGCTTCAGTGACACCGCCTACCAGAAAGCATCACACACTGGAAGCACACTCCCAGCAAGCCCTAAGCCTAGACAGAAGAACACACAATGGAACACACTGAGATTTCACCTCTGGGTGCCAAAGTGTCCACAGAGCACCAACAGTACGGTGCTTTCAAAATCAGCTCACGTTATTCTCAACTATACACCACTAATCACAAAATCAACACTAATTATCCAGACAAAGCTTTCCCACAACTGAAAAAAAATCCATTCAACACGCCACAGGGGAAAACAGACAGGATTTGTTCACTTATTTATCCAAACAAGTTTTGTTTTTTTTGTTTTTTTTTTTAAATCAGTGACTCATCTACAGCATAGATATTCCATGGAAAGAGGTGGAAATCAGGAATCTGATCTGTCTTGACTGTATCAGGTCATTAATATTTATGTGGAATTGTTTAAATTCAGAAGTTGCAAAAATGACTCTTAGATGCTACAATCAGCATATTAAATATTCATATGGGAACACAGATAGAGATAGGGGAGGGGAGAGAGAGGCAGGAAGAAAAGCAGTGAGGGAGAGAGAGAGGGGAGTCAGAAGAGGGCTCACAGCTGATGCCTGTTGAGTTGAATGCAGTCTCTTGATGCAGGTATGACATGTCCACCTGACACACTGTCCCCTCTGTCAGGCTTTTCAATGAAGCAGCCGCGCTGTCCTTGATCCGGCCTGTGTTTACAGGCCACCGCAGCTCCCTCACTGTCCCCTGTGCTCTTGTGTCACTTGCCTGGGGACGCTGAGGTACCCCAGTCTTTCTATCTACTCTGTCCTTGTCAGCAGTCTCCTGGTGTGGTCTCCTGTCTCCTGTTCCCCAACTGTCTCAGCACTGGGGTACTTTCTCTTCCCATTACAGCAATCTCCTAGCTCTCAGAAGACAATCCCCCCCAACTCCCTGCCTGGAGAGCTGTGGCTCTCAGGTGCAAAATTAAAGCTTGAGCTGATGAAATCGGCTAGCGCTTATGGGGTGCACTCAGCCATAGGATCCAATTTACTCTAAACCTAGTGACGCTGAAGAGTAATAAACTCGAGGTCAGAAGAAGCAGACAGCGAAGTGCAAAGGGCATTGCCCCCAAAGACCTGTGACTGTTACGTATACCATCCAGTGTGGGAAGCCCATGACCTCCAGACTCACGTGATTCTCAAGTTCTAAGCCACAATATTGAACAATAAGAAATAAATATTTCTAAGCCTATCTTTGTGCCCGGGCTTATAGAGGTCAATGTATACATACGCCCCCTTTTTTTTCACAAGAGAAAGGCAAATAGGTGATAGTTTCTGAAAACAGCCTGTCAGTTTTGGTTTAGATGACTGAGAGAGTCCAAGGCAAATAATCCTAGTAGTTAAAGGAGCACCAGGGAGTGAGGCGAGGTGCTAACAACCCGGGCGGCTGGGTCTCAGCATCCATCTCCAGCAGGGCCGGGCAGTGCCTGACCAGGGTCTCCGCTCTTTTCCTCATGAAAAAGACACCCTGGGTAAGACAATGTCAGAAAACTCTGTTTCTCTCCACTGCTTCTTGATGCTGTGCTTGCAGGGGAATTCCCCCTGGCTTTAAATGCTGTGCCCATTAGAGACAATTCTAGTTTGTCTAGAGGGCTCTCAGGTCCCACCTGTCTTCTTAGCTTGTAGTCAGTCGGCTTTCTACTACATACAGTGTGCCTTCTCAGGTCAGCCTCCTACTTTAATTGCCTCTGTCTTATTTCCAGGAAGGAACTGGAGGGCCAAGGGCTTAGCTCATTTAGGAATAGTTTCACCTGACCGCAACAGCCTATTCCTTCCTGGAGAACAGTTTAGAGAACACACTGGCTCTGCCTCTAAAGCTCATGAGGCCTCGGTGGTGTGAGTGCTGGCTGCCCGTTGTGTTTCACTCAGAGCACGGAGTGGCTGGATTGGCTCTTTGCTGTAGCCAGTCCTGCCCAACTATGTCTGACACCCTTAGGTGACACTGTACTTGGATCTCTACATCAGCTACAAACAACTGTATTGACGGAGCAGGCACAAGGGGCCAGACCTGGCTTGCTGTTTCTCTGTATTACTGAACTTCTTCTTCCTTGGCTTTTGAATGAGAAGTACCAGGGATTGCCAAATTTCTTACACGATTCAGCCCCAGTAGATCGCACTCGGTTATCCATGCAAATTTAAGCAACACAGCTTAAATTTCAATTAGCACCAAAAGGGATGGGAGTTTGAGCAATAGATAATTGAAATCCATCATGAGGATACACCAATTCACCAGTCTAAATTCAAATACTGATACTGGAAAAGGAGGATATTATTCATTTGAATAATTTAAAGAGACAGAAGTGGAGACTCCTGCTTTGGGTAACGGCAGACTAGTAGTCTTTCAATAGATGGTGTCTAAAAATTTTGTAGAGAAAAATAAAAGCTATTTTAGCAAGCATCAAAGAAATAAGACGAATGGTTATAAGACCAAGATTAGGGAGAGGCCAGGAAACTAGAAGAATGATTAAAACGTGTGGGAACACTGTTGCGTCATCCATAGAGGTGCCCAGGAAGGTGTTTTTGCTACTTTGTGGGACAGGAGAGAAACAAGTTTAAGTCTAGGAGGCACCAAAAATGGTGACCTTGGAAAATCAGTCACTGCCCTGAGACAGAGGACCAGAGAGCTAAGCAGTGGGAGGTCAAGGGAACTGACCCTTGCTAGGAAAAGTCTGTAAAGTCCTTGCTCATTGTGATCAAGAAACTGATCAAGAAGAGAAGGCTCAGAAATGTGGGAAGGTGAGTGGAATATAGAAAAAGCCTAGCTGATCTGAGGAAGCAGAATCAGAACTCTGAAAACTTGTCAACAGACAAACCCAAGGTTATCACTCTGGGATGGTTTGTCAGAAGTTGAGACGTGGAAGAGGGAGTTATTGACTAGAATTCCACACTAGGGGCTCACACCTGCAGGGGTCAAAGTGACAACAGGATATTTCCAAAGACACAAAACTGAGAGGATTTACCACCATCAGATTCACTAGAATGGAAACCCCAAAAGTCACACGTTAAGCAGGCAGGGCACTAGCTCTATCAAGTGGAGGGTCAAAGATGCTATGAGGATGAGGACCAAGTCAACTGGAAGATGAGGCCTATGCAAACAAGTACCTGCCAGATCAAACAGTAACATTACTGCCTTCAGGAAGCATTTGCGTCTTTCTGTTTACCCATCCATTCATATATCTGTCTATTTAGAGCCAAAAAAGAAGACAGGAGCAGCCTTAACTCATATCTTGAAAGAGATTGGTGAAATTGACGATCTATACGGAACTGACAAAAGTCAGTTTCAAGTGCCTTATCAACCTATCATTCTTCCCAGGGGCAAATCAGCTTTTCTTCTCATGTTAAAAACCTGATGGATGAGGCACTTCCTCCAAGACTCCCACTCCCAGTCCCCGTGTTCTAATAACCACACATGTCCAGTCACAGGCAAAAGCACAGGCACAAGTGGCATCATCTGACAGATGCTCTATGAGAAGCTTAAAAGCACAGTTACCAAAACTAATGTGAGAAGAAAAAAAAATCCAACCAGCCTTATCAGCATTAAAAAATTAAACCATTAATTTAAAGTCCTCCTGACAACAAAGCCCCTTCCTAGGCACAGAAGCCCCTACCCCTGAACTTTACCTACGGTTAAAATAGTTGATGATTTGTTTCAAACCAAGCCGCAGAGAACAAATGAAGAAGGAACTCTGCAAGCAGCATACCAATGGCACCAAAACTCAATGAAGAAATTACAAGAGGTAATGAGGCAAAGAGAAACTCAACAATTCTGCAGGGAGTGTTCTACAAACGCAAGGGAGCTCAATGCTTTCTAACAGCCTGTACGCTTGCCACATCGGCACAGGAAAGAAGAGCACTCATAGATTATTTGTCATTGGTCCGAAGTGTTTAGGTACCCGAAACCCATCCATGACTTAAAGACAAAGTGCCTAAAGATCTTTCTTAACAATGAAATGGTGGCAATTTCCCCTTAGAGATGAAGGAACCAAAGAATGCTGTGGAGATCCCACAGGCTTTTGTGAGTACAGTAATGGGTAGGTAAGAATTAACATAGTAAATGTGGCAATCCTACCAAAAGAAATCTATAGATTCAATGCAATCCCTATTAATTAACATTAAATATTACCCTATTTTTATTCATAACAAACTTTAAAAGCCACAGCTCTGTCCATATTCAACCACATCCAACTGCTGTTTCTCATGTATGTGTGCATCCTTTTAACTGTAGTGTGATAGACCTGCAGACAGTGCATGAATCGTAGGCGTGGGCAGAGCTCCAGGAGTTTTCAGTGTGTTGCCAACAAGAGATCAAGAACTAGAATGCCCCAGCACCCACGGTGCCTTCCTGGGTGCCTGCCCAGGGCCTACTGTTCTGTTTTCTATGGCATGGTTCCCTGAGCATGGAAGGGTTCTGTCTCACACCCTCTCGAGTCTGCTCCTCAGACTGCCTTCTCCCTCCAGTCTCTGAGGACTTTCCAGTGCCCACCCACCTCCTGACTGCTCCCTCTGATGCTTAAGGTTTAGTTCTTGGCTTTAGTCTTGGCTCACATTTGTACCCAATCTTTCCCCTGAACCCCAAACCACCACTACATCCAACCTACCTGCTCTGCGCGCCTCTCTTCTGTGCCAGCACGCTTGCTGAAGCCAAGCCAAGCCCCCACCCTGCTCCTTTTACATGCTTGCCTTCCTGAGGCATAATGTCCCATCTCCAGCGACTCCATCCCTGTCTCTTCAAGTCACAATGCAAACTCAGAGGTCATTCTTCCAAAAGACATTCCAGCCTCTTTACTTTAAAGCCCCTGGTAGCAGGAGTGGTCCGGTCCCAATGGCTTTTTCTGGATTATCGTGACACATTTAACTTTGGGACTCTGCTGCCAGCTGCCTTCTGCTATAAAACCACATGGCTCCTCAGACCCAAATCAGAGTCTAGCTCATTTTGACAGATAAAGGTCTTTGGGTCTACCTACGCAGCCATACCTGTTTCTCCGTCCTGGTTTCCAGCTCTCACCCACAGGAGTCTCACCAGGTCATTCTTCACGCGTGCCAACATTGGTTGTCTCTGCCAGGAAGGCTATTTCTCAAGAGCACCTCCTTGGCTTAGGCCTATGGCTTTGTCATGAAATGTCACCTCCTTAGCAGCCCTTTCTGTGACCACACCTTTAAATTTTATCTCCCATATCCGTTTGCAGTGTTATCTTTCTCCCACATAATCATAATCCTCTGGTTTTATTCTTGTTTCTCCCTGCCTGACTTCACCGGAATGCCAACTCTACGAAGGGGGAGTTTGACCCGTCTTGTTTACCACAGCACCCTGGATCAGGGCTGACACAGTCTGTGTGATCAATCAATGTAGGCTCCTGGGTACATCCCAAGGAGATGCTGACCAGCTCTGCAGGACCCCTGTCCCTCCAGAAGAAGGTTCTCTTTCCCCTTCATTTTCCTGGTTCTCTTAGCTGTCATTATTCATAAAATTCCTAAATTCGTAAAATTCCACCTCCCATTTAATTATTGCTGTAATATTGCCATTAGTAAAGGAAATGAAATGAAATCAAGGGCATAATGAATGTCTCAAAGAGAGCGCTCTGCTAGTCACCTTGCACACGCAACCTCAGGGCCTGTGGCGCAGATCCAGACCCAAGGCCCCTGGGGAGTGTGTCCAGCTGCAACTTCAGGTCACCATCTGTTCCAAGGCACAGTGCCGGGCCACAAAGTCAAACACGACCATGTTTCCCCTGGGATCCCCGTGCCACACATTCTTCAAGTGGGCTGTGAGGGCAGAGGACCAAGGAGGGAGCCCTGTGATCCTGGATGTGTTTGTGTGTGGATAAAGGGGTTCTGGGGCAGCAGATTCTATCTTAAGGAATAGAAGTACCAGCATTTTGCCTCCTGCGCCCCATACTTGCCACCTTTATGAGATATGGAAGTTGTTTTAATCCTTGAAACTTTTTCCATTTCGATGGAGATATTAATTTTTCACTTTTAGACTTATTGGAGGGATTAAAGAAGATAAACGTGGGCATTAACTAGCTTACAACAGTTGCTCAGCAAACTGAGATTTATTTCTACCCTTAGTATCGTTTGGAAACACCAGCTTCTCACTTAATCTGCAGTTCACGCCTTTCTCTGTGAGCTGGTTTACTGAGCTGGCTCTCATGGGGGGCAGATGACACCATGAAAATGAAGTGGGCCACAGCCTTCACTTGCCGGCCCCCACTCTGCATCTATACCAAGTCCTTTGTTACAGCCCAAGGCACAATGTTGCCTGGCAGGTTTCTTGCCAGATTCTCTATCCTCGACCCCTCTCCCCCAGTTTGCACGCCACTTCTCTGAGTCCAGGCTCAGCCACAGTAAGATATATGTGATCCCAATCCTCATAAAGCCACTCGGGTAGACAGCAGTCTACCTGAGCTCACTGAGTAGACAGCTCACACTGAGAGCTTAAGAAATCAGCCAGCAAGATTGTCAAAATGGAGGTTCCCAGGCCTCACAACAGAGGAGCAGGTCTGTGCTGGGGAGGGAAAGTGTGGTCCCAAAGCATTCTCTTCCCAGAGGGACCAGCGCTTTAGCAGGGATGCACGGTGGCATGTGGTCTCTGGCGCATAGTGAGTGGCCTGTGGCAGTTACTCCTGCTGTCTGTAGCCACCTGCCTGCAGATCCACAGTGCTTGGACAACTGTGGGCCCAGCAGGGCACCATTGTGCTTTCTGTCCTAGCTACCTCTGGGAAATCTTGGGTGTGGCAATTATTTTGATGAGATGCTGTGGACCAGGAAACAGGAATGGAGGGACTGCGCATATGCAAGGATCTCAGATCTGTCTTAGAAAAAGACAGAACCCCAAAAGCCCAAGTTTGTAAGCCCATAACAGCGATTCAATCTTCTCACCATGGACTGATTTAATCAGCCCCCCTGCTTTGCTTTCCCAGAATGGTCGTGTGTATTTCTGTCACCTGAGAGTTGCTTTGACAATAGGCAGGCACAGGTGACTTGCCAGTGGATACACTAAGATAGGTTTAGTGGGAAAGGAAAAGAAACAACAACAAAAACCAACCAATCAATCAAACAAAAACAACTGAAGTCCCATGTGGAATTCAAAGACTTCTTGGGAGCACTTCCACAGCCTTGGGGAGCCTGTCTTTAGAATAGCACTGTGCTTGGCTGTAGCTCCCTTGAGGCTCCACAGCTGAGCACTCTGGGCCTTGAAAACATCTGCCAAGAACCTCCAGAGAGAGCAGTCACTGGGCTTCTCCCTCCAGGCCCCAGGATTAGAAGTCCCAGCTGGCCATGTGCAGGCCAGTGTGTCCAGGCCAGCTCTGATTCAATTTAGAGCTTGATTCTGAGGGTGTCTGTTCTAGTCCGTGCCAGGCACTCTCCTCCCGGCAGCTGCCTGCTCTCCTCAAAGGGCCTGGAGATTTCTTTCCTGTCTGCAGTTTGGGTTGCAGAGGCATAGACAGAGTGCACAGCAGCCCTTGGGCTGGGCGAAGGCTCTGGGAAGTGGTTGAGTATAGAAGCCCCCATCTAGATAGGACTTGGACACAGGCCCTGCAAAGGGCACTCCATCCAGACAGCTCTAATGGAAACAGCAGTAGCAGAGCCCTGGGACCCACAGCAGGGAACTCATTCTCTGAGTGCAGGGTAAAGCGAAGCTGGGGAGAAAGGAGAGGAGCTGGGAGCACCTCTTCCTTCTCTAGTAGCACAGACCCACCCCCTACCCACTGCAAATATTTTAGTCTTCCTTCCAAAAAAAAGAAAAAAAGAAAGTCACTAGAAGTTGGTACAGAAGGTATACTTTGTATTTCCTGCCGAACAGTAACAACCATCTTGACCACCAAAGGCATTAAACTCCTTGAATCCCAAGGCTTGAGTCTAAGAGGTTCTTACCATGTAGAAAAGCAGCTTGATTTCTGAGATGAGACTCTGAATGCTGTAACACCTTTGGGACAAAGGTGCTGGCCACAACTCACCCAGCCTATAAGAGGCAGGGGCTTCACTGCAGGATATGTGAAGAAGCAGCTTCTGGTGTGGACACATAGGGCACCATTCCTTGATCCATGCCATTTTTATCTAGGGTTCCAGTATTTGATACCCCGGGAAGAGGTGACACCTTCCCCAGTGAAACCTGAGTTAAAACACCAGCCCCATTTCAAAACTTGATGTCAAATCTCAGCTCTGGTTTTTCACGTGTTGTTGCCTATGCCCCTGTGTCCAGGAGGGCAGAAGAACCACATTCTTCTTATTCTAGGACGACATGGATAAGAAATACAGGATCCTGGGTCTAGATGCAATTGGTAGCATATTCAGTTCATGAGTTAGATCCACAATGGGCTTGCTGGGTGAGCGGCTGGCTCTTTTCACATCATTGTCTTGGCCCCGCCCCTCTTTATTAGTAAGACTTATTGTCTAACCCAGATTTAGGGTGCTTTTTATATAGGCAGGAGCAGACTGGACTCACCAAGAATGTCTCACAAAGTCTTTCTCAAACCCTCACATACCCTTATGGGCAGTATGGGCAGTGCCTGTGGAAGCCTTGGACGCCAGGCTGATCTGAGCCTGCCTCAACTCACAGCTGCCTGGGCCCGGGCATCTGGCCTTCTGCACAAGTTTATACTGTTGAGTACAGTCATGGGGTGTAACATTCATAGAGCACATTCACAAGAGACACCTAGACAGACCTTTCAGGCCAGGGCTGGCCCTTGAGCAAGCTCTCAGCATAACCTTAGGGGTCCAGGATCACCCACCTAGTGCTTATCATCCAGAACTGAGATCAAAGAACAGCACAAAACAGGAGCTGTGCCCTGCTCCACCCTCCTTGTCTGTCTCCATATGCCTCCCACCCCACTCACATCCTGTCCAGTGTACCCTCCCTTCTGTCTTGAAGCAATTCTCTGTGTCTTGGTCTTTGCAAACAGCAGTGATCCTCATGAGGCCCTCAACCCTTCCTCTTAGGATATTAGAAAATGGAGGCAGGCAGTTGGCCACTGGAGCCATGCTGGTGCCAAAAACGGAGCTAGGCAGGGCTTCCCTCACCACACCAGGTCAAACTTCATCAACTCAGAAGCCAACAAGAAGTAACTGCTGGCTCAGGCAGGAAAGCCATGTTCAAACAAGGAAAAGGCTATTTCAAGTATGTCCGTGAGTAGTTTGCAGCCTCAGCCTGGGAATCCTAGCAGCCAGTGGGAGTATCCTGGCCTCCCGCAGGGGTCATCTGCCACCGGGAGAACTTCCAGGAACACTAGGGTTTCTAGCACTCTGCGCTACCCTGGGCTGCCTTCCTCCCTGCTCTGGTTGGGACAATGATAGTAGGTGGTGGTGATGGTAATTTCATGCTTTAATTAGTGCATGTGAATGCCTTTCCTTTATGAATAAGAATATAAAAGCTGTCTCTTTGATAGGAAAAACCTAGCAAATGCATTCCAGTGGGATGCTGTATAGTAAGATAAGCTGGGAATTGGTACCTTAGGGTGTCCTACACACCATGGATCCATGGGCTATTGGAGACTAGGCTCTGTTATATGAATATTTTACAACAATGAGCCTTTGCCAATGAAAACAAACTCTGTTCCCTCCTTTCTGGCTAGGTTCACTGTTTATAAAGGTATCTCTAACCCGGACCAGATGTTTCCCTACAAATGACACACCAAGTCTCATTTTAAGGTCAAGCCTCCAAAGGCCATCTGTCCTCTGATAGGTGGATGCCTGCTTCGGTCATCAGTTCTGTTTCTGAAGCCAGTATCACCTCTACAAGGACAAAGCTGACTGACCAGGAGGTAAGGCCACCTAACAACCTTGCTTGACGACACCCTTCATGGCAGACAACGGCCAGGCTTCCTTGGCTATCCTTGGTCATGGTGTGTTTGTGTGAACATCACCCTGTAGTGTGTATACCCAGCTACTAGAGGCCTTACCTCATGGGACAAGTAGAAGGCCGCAATGCCCAAAGGCCAGAAGCAGCAGAGCATGGAGAAGACGCTGAGCCCCAGGTGGTCCCGAGGGGGCATCATGAGGAAGTTGTCCTCACTCTCTGTGTCACTGGAGTAGTCGCTCTGCAGAGACAAGGGGAAGGACGGGAGGGAGTTCAGTGAAGGAGTAACGGAACGCCACCTGGCTGGAGCAGGTCCTGCCTGGCTGCTGCTCTAGCTGCCCTTGCTGTTATTCTTGTTAGCATGATCACCAGCAAGTGTGAGCCTCGAACAAGCTGGGTAGCAGTGGGAAAACTGGCCAAGATCAGGAAAGCTAAAGGCCTTCCCAGTCCAAACCTTGTCCACAGCTACACAGTAGGCAAATGCTTCAGAAAAGAATTGTGATACAAGAGGTCCTCAGCTCACCATGGTTCAACTTAGAGCTTTGCTTTTGTTGTTGCTGTTTTGTTTTAGTTTATTATTGATTTCTTCAGGCATTAAATGAATTCTGACATAGAGGATTGCTTAGACTTATAGTGGGTTTATTGGGAGGCCAGTGAGGAAAATCATATTTCAGAGATCTTTGGGATCCTGGTGTGGGGTGATAGGGATAAAGATGGTGGCCTTGGGGACTTCCAGGAGACATGACCTACCTGTATCTTGCTTTTTTTTTTCAGGAAGATTTGGCTTATATTTTACTCATAAATATCCAAAACTTTGCAGACATTTAATTGTATGTATATTCACATTCATAAAATAATAAATGCATTGTAAATTTTAGTGATTGCTATTTTGTACATTTTAGAATTTATTTTCTCCAATTAAAAAATTCTACACAAGACAGCAAACATTTTACCTCCTAAGTATAGCATAGCATAAATTTAGCTTTTAATGCAACAGCCAGCATAAGCACATATTACAGGCTGGACAACTTCAAAAGTCTCAGAGCATCATTATATATTTTAAACTGAAATACAATTGGGAGACTGCTTTTTTTAATTTTTGAAAAATTCTGCTTTTCATTAGGAATTGTCTTTGAAAGTCTTTATTATGTCTTAATGATTCTCAACCTCTATTGGCTTTCTCTTGCTCTGCATCCCTAAATGGTAATAAATAATAGAAGATTTAGAATTGGATGAACTTAGTTCATGGAAAGATACTGTATCTTGCTTTTTGTGCTCAGCACATGGTGCGGCTAGTGTGGACAGAGGGAGGATGCTGTCTCTAGGTATGCTCAAGTTTCCTTTGATGCTGATCTGAGTCAGGATATAAGAGTTCTACCCAGATGTGCAGCCTCCCTCGTGCGGATGTGACAGCTGTTCTGGGAGCAGCTGCCTGTAAATGCAGCTGTCTCTTCCCTGTGATACAGTGGCACATGGGACTCTCACAGACGTGGTGAGAATGTCTGGGAATCTGATGTAGGTGGTTTGGTGGGTGGGCTGGGAATATCAGTGAGAATGATTCCAAGACTTTGGGATAACCACTGCCTAGCTACCTCGTGCATGCTTGCTTCCCAGATCTTGGATGGACACCCTTGGCTGGTTCCACTCCCGGAGGATTTTATCTCATCAGAGCACATGCCCTTCGTGCCGACTCATCAAAAAACAAGGCTGCCTCCTCCAACTGTTTATCTCACACAAAGATGAAGCCCTAGCTTGCTCCAGACACTGTTTCTAAAAACAAAAAAGAACCAGAGCATCTCCTCTTCAAAGGGCTCATTATCATTCAGCTCCCGCCCCAGCCGGGAGGGAGAAGCTTGACAACGTACTATGGTGCATCACTGTGGGGTGATTCCACTCGACACCTGCCACACCAGGCTAGCCACCGCCCACCCCACCCCCCAGCAGCATGGAGTCACTCATACACAGATGCACAAATCCCCCAAATGAAAATGATGCTGTTCATAATTTAACACATAAAACTGCCGGAAGCCCCAGCCGCCAGGCAAGACCACACAGCATTGCATTGAGAGGTCAGGGACTCTGAGTGAAAACTTGGTTTCTGTGTAGAGAAAACAAGCACAGGATGTTGGGATCACTCACATAATAAACAAGGATTTCTTCGGGTGAAGAAGAAGCTGATGACCCACTGCCCACATAGGGCTGGTTCTCCCCACCACACACAGGCAGACCTGAGGGGCAGGGGTCCCATGCTTCACTCCCCAGAGCAAAAGTCATCTCTAGAGGCTATAAGGCCAGCTCCCTATTATGGCCCTGTCCTGCTGGTCACTGTTGCTCTCTGTCCAGATATGAGTCTTCCGCCTGGTACTGCATCCCTTCCATGTGTCTGGGATTGTACAGTGTCCCTTCTACGGAACTACATCTGTGGAATTTCACTTCGTTTTATTCTGTACACATCTCCCATATGGTCTTCAGAACAGTAAAGGAAAATGAAAATTACTATCATTATGGCTATCTGAGATGGAAATCAACACAGCCAGCAGGGATGCATAATTCATGCAAGATCCAGGGACTGCACTGCCCAGGCCTTGCATCGCATGGAATCACCTATCAGGATGAAGGAGGCGCTGTGCTCAGCCTGAATGTTGTCACACAGTGCCTCTTCACATACAGACCTGTCACCTTTAGCTCTATTTCCTGCTGAAGACTAGTGACGTAGAGAGGAGGTTTACGGCCACAGCTGCATGTTGACTGTCCTGCTGGAGGGCCATCTCTGCAGGAAGTGCCTGAGAGTTTGGCCTGTGACAAGTCCACCAGGGTCTAAAGAGCACTCTTGGAAGTCAAAGGTCATCCATCTTCTTTCTCCAGACCTTCACCTTCTTCAGCTACAGACCAAAGTTGCCCTGACCAGAGCGGAGGTTTTGGCTCATGGGCAACAAATCTGTGCCTGTTTGTTTGGATTCTTAGTTTTCAGGTTTTGGCTTTTAGTTTACAGAGAGTTCTGTACTCCTGAGGTCATTGTGTCTCATAAGGACTCTAGAAATAATTGAACTTTTATTGCCATTTCTGTTTTATAATGGGCAAAGCAGTGGCCGGAAGAGGTTGACATTCTTGCCAATCACCCTGCTTAGCCAGCTCCTCACTGTTTATTCCAGGCTTCGTGCTATGCTTGAACTCACAGCCAGCTGCACAGAAAACTGTTTTGTTTCACCTACGTCTAGATGCTCCTTCACTTTGGTCACCAGGGACTCTGATTATCTTGCTTCTTAATTAGTGTGTGCCAAGATGGTTGTGTAGGCACGGCAGTAGCCACAGAGATTCTGAAATTTTCCCATATAGACAGGATAAAATCTGCTCCTCCACAGCACCCCAAGCATGCTAGCACTGTAGGGGCTGGCTCTCCCGTCTCTGAAGAATCACATCACTCTCCCTGTGCTGTAGAGAAATGGGTTTCAGAACAATACATACTTTGCTGCTTCTTAATTGAACCACACACAGAAGTTACAGAGTTGTTCTTGCCTGACACCAAAATAATTAATCAGCTTGATTAAAATGGATTTTCAAAATTCAAGAAAAATTACAGAGACGGTAAGAACACCCTGGCTTGTAATCCTTCCTTTGCTCCAGGATCCTGATGGGTTTTAAGTGGTCATGGGCAGAGAGCCACTAAATGGGGAGAGGAGATACAGCTGGCCCAAGAGACGTGCAGATTCCTTTGCCAAGGAGATGCAATATGCACCGTCCATGCAGAGGAGACTCGGCTTGTAGGGCAGCTGTCTTTAAAATCCCTTTCGTAGGTCACTGTCTGGAACATCTGCAGCAGATGTGAACCACTCACAGAAGTTCAGGATTCATGAGATGTCTCCTTGCGAGCTGTAAGAAGCAAGGCAGAGGCAAGTAGACTGCTGGCCCTGCAGCCTGTGCCCGCTGATTGGTTGCTCCCCTGAGTGAAATATCTCCCCACTGGGCTGTGGGTTTCAAGTCTCATTTTATTTATTTGTTTTATTGTTAAATAGTCTCAAGGTCAGGCTTTGTTGTTGATCTTCCCCGAGTTCCACACCGACTGCAGCAATGCAAGCAAGTACTACTGATTGTTTCCAGGGAGCAAACTTGGATTTAGCTCTGTTACTTGAACCCCCTCCAGGTGTCACCACCAGTGTGGTGTCCTGGAGTCATCCTTCTTCCTCCACCCTGTCATCTGGGAAGGAAGGTCACCATTTGGTCCTAGGAGGCACTCTGGCTGGGTTCATTATGCTAAGCCATCAGCTGCTAGCCACACAGACCTATGCAAACCTCAATCACTTAGAATTAGATACAACCAAGAGCTGGCTCCGGGGACTCACTACACATTCTGTTACTCAGAAGCCACAGTGTTCAGTATCTATCTGTCTGTCTGTCTATCTATCTATCTATCTATCTATCTATCTATCTATCTATCTATCTGCACACTTCTCTCATGTACCTGCATCACCAGGGACTCCCTGACACTGGACAGACTGTCTCAACCTTCCTTGGCAGAATCTTCACCTACCCAGAAATTTTCAGCCATGTTGCTGTCTACCAACTGACTTGGTCTGAGCTCCTGGCAGGCAGAGATCACAGGTGACACACATCCCTGGCACAGAGAGGACTCAGTGAACCTTTGCTGGATAGAGAACTCCCCTGAGGCCTTAGTCAACAGAAACATCAACTTCAGCTGAGAAATGACTCCACCAAAGTGGCCTGCAGGCAAATCAGCGGAGAATTTTCTTGATTAATGACGATGTGGGGAGGTTCCCATCACTGCGGGTGGTGCGGGTGGTGCCACCTCTGGAAAGGTGGACTTGGGCTGTATAAAAACCAAGTCGACTGAGTCCTGGGGAAGAAGCTAGTAAGCAGCTTTCTTCCATGGCCTCTCTTTCAGTTCCTACCGTGAGGTCCTGCCTGGTGGTCTGGAGTTTATGAAATAAAAGATGAAATAAACCCTTCCCTCTGGCTTTTGGTCATGGCGTTTTTTGCATCAATAGAAACGAAGCTCAGATAAGGTCCACGTTCCCTGCTTTACTCAAAATCGGGTGACATTAAAATCCATGGCATCCTGCCTAGCCTTATTGTGTGGTACCTGCATGGCTCAGAGATCTGGGGTCTCACAAACACAGGACACAAAGAAGGCCCATTTCAGGACATGAGTACAATCATCCTAAACAATACATAAACCATCTTGGGTGTATCTTAGGAGTATGTGTTTAGTTTCTCCTTTTTGGCCCTAGGTTCCCCACAGATTGAAAGTGTATCATGAGGTGGTAAGGCAGAAGCAAAGTAAGCCTGCAGCAGGTTGAGGATGTAGCTCAGTCTAACATGAACCAGGTCCCATTGTCTTCTTTAAAGACACACCCACTACGGGCTTCCTGCTAAGTTCCACCATCACACAATACTGCCAGAATGGGAATCAAGCATTTAACACATGGTCTTTGGGAAATACTAAACATACACAATAAACATCAGGCTTTAGGAAGAAAATGAGACTTCAGTTTGATGATTCCCGACTTAGTGAAGGATCTACATGCAGAAGAATCAGCGCACGCAAAGGCCATGGGTCGACGTGGGCTTAGGACTCTGGACAGTAAGAGGGTACATAGCATGAGGTGGATGGAGGAAAGCCTACATCTAGCCCATGCCACCAGCCAGCCACACCCTACTGCGTGAGAAAACTAGGCATATCCTACATCAACTTAAGTAATAGGGAAATACTCAGAGGGTTGGTCTCGCAGCTACAGGCCAAGCTGTCAACGGTGGACACAGTTAGCAGATAGACCTGCATCATTCATACAGGTGATTCTTCATAGCATGTAGTGACCACATGCATATTTTCTAAGACAAGTGCCTATTTCAGATTTCAAACTCTAGTTTGTTATGTTTGGGGAACTTAGAGCTTAATCTGACCTTTACTATTTTTAACTGGTTTTACAAGGAAAGTTGGAAAAATACCCTGTCATATAGGCAGGGACCCTGTTCCTCACCCCTCCTGAAAATGTTCCCTTTCTGAAAGCAAAGTCAAGAACAGAGAAAAGCTATAGGCAAGGCAAGTGACCGACCACTGTCACATTCTATATTAACCAGCCCCATTGTTCTTCCAGATGCTGCTTGTCCAATAAGTTTCTCTGGCCTTAAGCTTGAATTACAAGACGGTCAATGTCTCTTAGTCTAGTCTGGTGATATCAGTCAACCTTGAACACACTTCCCTGTGACATTTCACTTCCTTTTCCTTGGTGAGGGACCTTAAAAGAACAGGCTCTGTTCTTGCACAGGCTGAAGCTTTCACTTCAGACCCCACTGCATCACCAAACTTGAACAAGCCCTGCCTGAAGGCTGGCTGAGCAGCTGTGTGGTTGGTGAGACTGCACGGGAATGGGGACAGGATGCTAGTCAGTGCGACCTTTAGGAAGCAAAGCTGTCAGGATATAACAACAACATGGATTTTAGTCTTTGGTCTCACAATCCCAGAATTGATCTGGAAGATTACACAACAGAAACGTAAGATGCAGGAGCACACGAAGCTTCATTGCAATGTTATAAGTAGCTGCAAAATATTGGCAACAGCTAAACTTGAATGTTCATTCCATGAAGGGTGTTGTTGAATGACTCTTCCTAGACAGACATAAGCAAATGTTTACACGTCAGAAAGGCAAATGGCAGACCAAAGAACTGACTGTACCCAACTCTAGCTTGGTAAACCAATGGGCTCATTGGAGTAGTTCCTAACAGGAGCATGGGGAGCACACAGGCAGCTGAATAAACCAAAAGCCCACTCTGAATGGATCATGACTCACAAGGCTGCACCTCTGGGGCTCCCTGTACAGTCTACAGACAGATCTGTTGGTTGGAGTGTCTCTCTCACCAGCAGTTGGTATTGCTTATATGACCTTGGCCAGAGGCATTGTGACTGTCTTTGCTTCCTGAGTCTTTTAAGTTCTGTGAGTAGTTCCTGAGTCATATGTTCCTCTATCCTCACTTCAGGAAGGAGTGTTCCAGTTTTGAAAGAAGAGCCACAGGACAGGTGGTAAAATGAACTGTGCTGTGGCCCTACAGGGGAACATAATGAAGCTTGTAAGAAAATGATAGATGAGACCAGAAGTGAATATTAATAAATACCATATCCGTAGAGAGATAGAAAAGTACACATGCTTGTAACTCATGACACTTCCCTCAGTGACGGACTCCATATACAATGATGGTCACACAGAATATCATTCCAAGTGACATCGGAGCCATTTTAGTTTATGCCACTCCAATTTATGATGTTTGCGCAATGAAATTTCCTAATATAAATATAAATATAAATTTCCTTTTATAAGCTACATCTAGTTATCAAGTGTGTGAAAGAACATGTATGTTGCTGTGTACTACACACATCATATACAAGTCTATTCACAAATATCACAGGGATCACAAGTGCTGGGCATTTGTCAAAAGGTGCTAACATGAGCACCTCCCTGCAAATCACTCAGGGATTACCAAGCAACGTAGTCCTGTGCTCAGTGAGAAATTTGGCAGGCACCAAAGGAAGAAATCAGAGCTACCCAGACTGGTAAAAGGCAAGTAGATGCTATCATCATCCTGACTGGTCAGACTGGGAGATATGGTACCATTTGTGTAGCTTAAGATTAATTATATAGAGTCAATCAGACAAGCCTGAACTTACAGCTGGCCTTCAATGTAACTGACACATACTCTTAAAAAGTCAAGGTCATGACCAACAAGAACAGACAGCAGGACTCTTCCACACTAAAGAAGATAGCAGTGCTATGACAATGTATGCAGTGTGGGAACTGGATCTGAATTTCTTTCCTTTGCTACACAAGCAATACAGGGAGAAATGAAAGAAAGAAAGAAAGAAAGAAAGAAAGAAAGAAAGAAAGAAAGAAAGAAAGAAAGAAAGAAGAAAGAAGGAATGCATTTCATAGATTAGGAAAGAGTATTGTAACTGTTAATTTCCTAATAATTATATTCTTAGAATATGTGTATGTGCACACACGCATGCGTGTATTTGCATATGTGTAAATATATTTTTTCTACTTATATTTAAGTGTAAATAAAGAAACATCACAACTGCAGCTTACTTCCAAAGAGCACAGAAGACAGAACTTGTGCATTAGTATTGCAACTTTTTGTCTGCTATCACCTTAAACATAAAATGTCAAAAGTCTCCTCATAAATGTTCTATTTCAGTAGGAAAATTCCACTTTAAATTGAATTCTTTTCCTTTGGGGATTAAGCATTGCATACAATTTTTTTCCTTCTTCTGATTGTGCTTTAATGGAAATGCTGATGTGGATGCTACTGGAAAAAAATGAAAAAAAGAAGAAACTGAATTCCTTTTTATGACACATGAAAATGTGTTTAGCATTGCAATCTGGCTCTCATCCTGTTTGTCCTTTTTGTGTTTCCACTGGGAAACTACTTCGTGGTATTTGGTACACACATCTGCCCTTAAGAACATAAGACATCAAATGCTTCCAACAGAGGAGCTTGAGCCGAGCAAACCAAAGAGGGGGCAGGCCTTGGGGTCAGGATGGCTTCTCAAATGACACAGCAAATGAGCACCTAGTGCAGGGCCACCAAGCAAACAGCTGCTGGCTCATCTGGAAGAGAATTCGTTGTTTAAGTCACAGGATGCTGGTTGAATTCTCAAGCTCTGTAGCCTAGCAGCTCCACTAGTGTGAACTAGAAGGAATTTGCCAGAAAACCAAGACTGTACCTGCAGGGTAAGGAGTACGGGCTGGGAGGTGCAGCAGCCAAGCAGCAAGCCAGCCCCTTCTAGAACTCAGGGCAAGCTTGGGGAAGCTGAAACTCATTTATCCACAGCTAGCATCTTCTCAGTAGTATTCTCTGTGCCCTTGCAATGGATAAAGATTATCCCAAATGCTCTGGGAAAGGAACACCACAGTGTCCCTCCAGCTGCAAGACCATTTACCCAGCCCCGTCTTCTGCCCAGGTTGCCAGCCCCTTTATCTGGGATGAGGATCTCATTGCACTTGCTCCAAAGCAGGTGAGCAGCAGATCCCCACCTGAGCAGTGTGATACCAGTTCACCATCTCCAAGTTCCAGGTACCGGCCAGCAGCACCAGCTCTGGAGAGTTTTAGAACTTGGTGTCTACATCTTTGCAACTAGGCAGGAAGCCAAAACTCAAAACATGGGAACTGAAGGATCCTGTCCTCCAGCAGACCCAGATGTGATCCTGCCATCTTCTCTTTTGGCCCCGTATCCCCAGCTGACCAAGGGTCTACACATACCGCATTTAAGAAACACCTACAGCACAGGTGGGCACTTTCATTCAGAGAATTATTTTCTAAACCAACAGCTGCTTCTGCGAAAGCGCCAATTACAGCAAATCTTTGTGTTCACCAAAACGGCTGTGTGCTCTGTGTAATTGGGTATCGGCCATTTTAAACAACTCTCTGACTCATATTTTCCTTAGGTGTTCTAAAACACTCTGAGATTTAAAGGAAAGCCTTTATTTAAGGTATCTATTTAGTTAGAATTTGAAGACTATAGAATAATATTAGAATTCATTAGTAATTGCCATATTTACATACATTTGAGTGTGCATAAATTATTTAAAGTATATAGATTGTATGTACTTCGAAATAATACACAGAAATATACATACTTTGAAATAGTATATATTCACTTTGAAATATAACATGTATATATATATATATACACTTTGAAATAATTTTAGACACTCATACAAATTTTAAAAATAGAACAGAGTTCCTGTAGAAATGGCAAAGATAGAACAGAGTCCCCACATGCCCTGACTTATGCCTTACATAACCACAGTCCAATGATCAAAGCCAACACAGTGACATCGACTCAGTACCTGTGACTCAGTGCTAGCCTGACGGCAGCCACCTGCTCTCTAGTGTCCTCGATGTCAGTGGTAACGCTTCTGTGGACTCAGGTCCTCACGTGGGTTTATATAACTCCCAGTAATCAAGAGAAACTGTCCATCATTTCCAGGAGCCTGCGTCCTCTTCCTCTTCAGATCACATCCCTGCTCAGTCTCAGCTCTGGACCATCGTTGAACTATTGTCTGCTCTTATGGCGATGACTTTGGGCAATGTCACACAAAGGGGATCACACAGCACATAATCTTGTGAGACAGGCCTTCTACCGTCAGTGTAACACTCCTAGGAGACATCCAGGTATCACTCGTTCCCTCTTGCTGCATAATAATCCATGAGAAAGAAGTACCACAATGTGTCTATCCAGTCCTCCACTGGAGACGTTTGACTGCTTCTGTTCTTACATTATTCAAAGTAAATATTACGGATTGATTTGTCCAGAAATTCACGAGGATGTATGATTGTATTTCCTCAAACACGCACATATAGAAACCACTTAGACAGGGCTAGTTTAACTTTATAAGAAACAAACTGTTATTCGGAGTGGCTGCAGCGGGCTGTGAGTCTTGCAGAATTGAAGGCTCTCCCTCTCCATCCAAGACCCCACCAAGCTATCCTCAGTGCAATGCTCTAACTCTTGCAAGGCACCCCCAGCCTATCGTGGGCTTCATCGTGGCTGGTTACGGCTATGAGGTTGTAAGTCTCCTAATAAAGTTCTCTTCAACAGGATTTCATGACACTTCCTGTCTTTGAGCCTGCGGTAATTTTCAGAGCTGTTTACTCTGCGTCCTCACCAGCACCTGGTGGTGCCAGGTTATGGGATTTTTGATGTTGTGGTCTGTCTTCCTTTCCTTCTGATTCTGGTCACTCTAATAGGTAAGTCATAATATCTACTTATGATTTTCTCTGTGCTTCCCAGATGGCTGATGCTGTTGGACATGTTTTGTGTGTACCCATTTGCCATCTATTTATGCTACTGGATTTTTCCCATTTTAGACTGAACTGTCTGGTTACTTACATTTGAGTTCAGAGAAATTAAAACATACTGTGCTAAAATAGTTTAATTGTTAACTTGACACAATCGAGAATCACGTTGGAACGGTCTTAGTGAGGGGTTGTCTAGATAAAGTTGGCATATCTGCAGGAGTCTGTCTTGATTCTATTTTCTATTAACTGAGGTGTGAAGACCCAGTCCGCTGTGGGAGGCACCATTCCCTAGGCAGGGGATCTGATCTATGTAAGAATGAAGGAATCAAGCTGAGCCCAAGCACGCATGCATTCACGGCTTCCTGTTCTCAGTTATGGATGTGACAAGATCATCTCCCTTAGGCTCACGCCACTATGAATTTCCTGCTGTGAGGAACTGTAACCAGGAACTTGAGGTAAAATAAACCCTTTATTCCCTAAACTACTTTTGTAAGGGTATTTTTTTTTTTTATCACAACTAGAAAAGAAACGAAGAAAGTGTCATACAAAGTCTTTGTTGGGTACGTGATGTTTTCTTTCTTCTAGTATTCTCACCCACTCTGCAGCTTGGTTTTTACTTCAACTTTATAGTGGCTTTTGTGAAATTAAAATACATTAATCTGCATTGTACTTTTGGTACCATATCTAAAACTCTTCCATCTAATACTTAGGTAACGGATAGTTTCTATGCTTTCTTTCGCCAAATTTTTATGATTACATGCCTTACATGTAAGCGAGATGACTTATCTATTTTTAGAATAGAATTCCTATATATTTAGTTACTAAATTGCCTTATCTAAAAGTTCAAATATGCCTACCTGTCTAAGCCCTAATGTGAAAGACACCACTAACATCAGTGTATGATAGTTTTAAAACAGGTTAGAATGGGTTAGTTGACAAATGTCAAAAGAAAACTACCTGTGCTATGTTCTGCACCAACATCTATTCTGAGGCGATAAGACCCACCAACGGCTAAAAGAATCCTAAAGCAAATCCTCCCGTGGCTGCTACTCAGATGCCACGATTGGCTTCATCCTGTGTCTGCCCATCTGCTCACTTTTCTACCCAGCCTCCTCTTCTCATCTTTCTAGATGCTCGGCACTGTGAGTCACGGCCATTTCCCCGACTCTGCAGTGCACACCCTTCACTGAGGTTCGGGATTTACTTGCCGGTTTTTAAAGTAGTTTAAAAATGATTTCAATAGAAAGCTGGGTCTTCTAGTTCTGATTCAGCTCATTTGGATCAGCATGATCTTAAGATACAAAGCAAGGGGGGAGTGGCTTTAAAGTTTGATTTGCTCTTTCCTAGCTGTGAGACCCTTGGGTCAATCATCAACTTCCTTGGTCTGAGATGTTCTTGTGGCCAAGACAGCATGATGCCTCAGGGCCGCAGAGATCTAATAACTGATTCTATATGTGAATTTAATATGCAGATAGATAGGGTAGAAAAGCGGTGGTTGGAATGTCTACTTTGGCATCTGTCACTCTATGGGACATGATTGTCTTCCTTTCACATACAGCCTTATTCCTCTCTAGTGGAACACTCACAGCCAAGGCTGAAGGGTGGCAGTGGTCAGCTTGCAAAATTCCTGCACCCCGCACAGTGACCACTCTGGCTTTATTTTGTGCCTACATTGCTGTCGATAGCTTGGTTGTAATAGGAGGTGGGCACATCTCCCTGACAAAAGGTGAGGCATTCTACAAATGGGTTAGCTGGCAGACAGAAGCTTTTCTGTGTCCCTCAAGTTTCTGGACTCCCACAGCTAGTTCTGGTTACCGCAGACAACTCCAGTCTGTCAGGCATTGCTGGTGGTGACTGGTGACCCCCCAGCAGGGAGCAATGTGAGCAGAGGGGACACAGCAATCTTCTAATCACATATTTATGCTGAAGTACAGCATCATCTTGACGAGAATGGCAAGAAGTTCTGCTGCTGTTTTTCATCAGCCTTCACTAGCACACCAAACACGGTGACTACCCTTAGCCCGTGACCTCTGGAAGCACATCCTGAGTACTTACAGGAATATAGGCATTTCTTCTTACACTTTTCATTTCTGTGAGAAAATATATGAGGTTTTATATAGACAGGAGGTTTTTGGAGGATGCAAGTTCAAACAGTAGTTCTGGTGAGGGCTCCTGTCTACATAACACCATGGAGGATGGGCTCATGGTAAGGAGGACTTCAATGGTGAAGTGGGAATCCAGAGATGGGTGGGGGATGGTCTTGTCCTTTTATGATAATCCTCTCTTGAGAACCAAACCAGGAACCAAGAGAGCCATTTAACACCTCTCATGTTAGTTAGCACTTGAACAATCAAGCTTTTGAAGCCTAAACTGTTGGGGCCACATCCAATCCATGTCAATCCTGTGATGGGACTTTGATCTATAGCTGTAGCACCCAAGGGGATTGTTGGGGCAACATGAGTCTCTTATTTGTTTGGTAGATGTGGTGTGTTTTGTGTGTGTGTGTGTGTGTGTGAAAACTCTCCTGGAAGTCCCCAACATCTTTAACTCAGGGTCTTATAACCCCAACTTCAGTCTTTCACCATGTAGACAGATCCTAAGTATGACAAAGGAATTATACTGTGAGGGACAATAGTCAGTCCCTAAAATGACAGACCCTGTGATCTCCAAGCCTTAGAAGTCTAAGGGTTTCATAGTTCTCCTAGCCCATGCTAATGACAGATGGGCTAGATGTTACCAGCAAACAATTGCAACCAACAGATGGCTCAATGTACTAACCAAGAAAGAGCCATGTTGAGTTCCTTTTATGAACCCATTTATGGCTTCCTGGTCATTCCTTGAAGCAAAATTAGAGCACCTGCCTCTAGCAGCTGCCATAAACATCAACTATCTAAAATGGACAGGTCACCACAATTCTCCAAGCTCAGAGAAACATTGTGCAACAGATTTAAACACCCTGTTACAGCCAGTATCTCAGAACCAAAGCTTGGACTAAATTTTTCACATACAGAACTTGGAGGTGCTTACTATGTTCATACCAGATTCTGACCTAAGACGCATCATGAATTTCTAAGTCCTTTGGGGCCAGATACTTGCCTAGGATTCTGGTAGATCCCCTCCCTCCTAGTCTCCTTCTCTCTTCCTCTCCTTCACTTTCTCTCCACTTCACCCCTTTCTCCCTTCCTTTGGTATATAATAGTCAACTGCCTCATCCTGGACTCTGTACCTCCAGCCTTTCCGAAACAGCAATCTCCGTGCGATCCTCCGTGTTATAATCCACAGAGTAAAGCTTGACAGAGATCACCACACTCGAGGCGTTAAGATCCCCAATAGCGCAACGGTTCTGAATGAACTCCACCGACTGCTCCCTTGCTGCCTGTAATCCATTGGTTTCATGGCAGTGCTGCCTCCCCACACAGGCCCCGGCGGCTCTCACCTATGCAGCAGTGGGATGCCTAAGTACTTGTGGTCTAACACATGGCCCTGCTGTACCCCGACTCTCTGCTTCCAAGTGCACTTCAGGTGCAGTGTGAAAACCCGCTGCAGACCCCGGGGATGTTTTCCAATTAACACCAGCGACCCACAACGTGAACTTCGTGTCTTGAGCATGTGGTTTCTTAATGAGATGGTGGCCGCTTTTCCTCCCTCGGTTTCCCATTTCCCTGGTGACTGGTTCATGAGAAACAATGTTATTTTTCATTTTCTGTGAGAAAAGAGAGAAAGAAAAAAAACCCCACCTTTCTTGGGAGATCTATAGGAAACTCCAGCTTCTAAACTATCCAGGCTCCCTGCTATTCCTTAGGCCTCCACTTGGGAGTGAAAACAGGTCTCATTGAAGAGATCCCAGAAAAGATCTGCTCAGCATGCATTTCACAATGGGGGGGGGGGGTCTTTCTCCCATCCTTCTGTCCCCAAATGGTGTGTTTGTTTCTGAGGAAAACACTAGTCATGCAGCCTGCAGTGCAAGACCCCTGAGCATGGAGGGTTTGGTCTTTATCTATAAGGACAGCTTCTGTCTCCAGCACCTGATGATTCTAACAGGCAAAGCTACCAAAAAAACACAAAACAAACTCTTACTATTTCAAAAGCCTAACTTTTAAAACTGCAGAGCACCAACCCTAGGTCTGTGTCATCCATCCCTGCCCAGCGTTCCCTTTGACTCGTCCTGTGCTGCAGCCCAAGCTAGGCAGCATCCAATGCGTGCTTCTTTTATGTTGCTAGAAGATACTGTGATCTGAGCCACGAAAGGAGAAATGGAGACTATCCACTAAAGCCACACACGTGCTCAGCTTTGATTTAATGACGGATTTCATGGCTTGTTGTCTATAGTATGATTGGTATGGCCAGTAATATCAGAATCATAATATAAAATGTGTTTGTGTTTTTAGTTTCTTCTCTAGTTGTAATGAAACACCACAACACGAGTACTACGGGAAAGGAAAAGCATATTTCAGCTTACGGTTTCCGGTCACAGTTCATCAAAGCAGCAAATTCACAGGAGCTGGAGCTGGAGGGAGCTGTTCTTGGCATCCTTTTTAGCAGACATATACAGGTGTAGCATGTGTGCCTGTGCACATATTCAAAGGTGTGTGGGTCCAGGCAATTGGAGGCTGGAAGTTGACACTGGGTATCTTCTCTCATAGGCGAGGCATGTTTTTTCTTACTCATCCTGGAGTGTGCCATTTTGGCTAGTCTGGCTAGCTATTTCACAAAAGGAATCACCTTCCTGTCTCCTGGGTGCTGGGATCATGGGTGGGCTCCACACCCACTTGGCTTTTAAGTGGATTCTGCAGTGTTTTTACCCATTGAACATAACTCCCCCCCTACACACTTCTTTAGCCAACACGCTTCCAGATTCAATGACTTCTTTGAATGCAAAGAATGATCTTTTATCTTAGTCTCACAATTACTGTCAGTATTTTGTCTTTCTGATTATTGGGGTGGGAAGACCCACCTATAATCTAGGCCACACCTTTTGCTGGCAGCCTATATAAGACATGGAAGAAAGAAGCTTCTATTCTTTGCCTGTTTGCTTTTATCTCACTGGTGGTGAGTCTATTCCTTCACTACCATTAGAAGCTCCTTTTTTTTTTTTTTTGGATTCTGATGTACACTGAAGATCAGCTGAGAAATTCAGCCTCATGGACGGAAAAACTACTAGATTCTTAGACCTTCATTCATAGACAGTCACTGTTGGATTAGCTGGAGCACAACCTGTAATAAAACCTCTCTTTCTCTCTCTCTTTATATATGTATATATATCTACATTCATACATACATACACACATATATGTATATATACACACAATTTGTTACTCTAGAAAACCCTGATAATGTACTAGGGACAGCATCAGCCACAGTGGGTTGGGCCCTCCTATGTCAAATAGTAGTCAACACATTGCACCACACACATGCCCACAGGCCAACGAGGTCAACCTGACCTAAGCAGTTCTTCAATTAAAGTTCTCTTCCAAGTGACTCTAGTCTGTGTCAAGCTGACAACGGGAACTAAGCAGCACAATCTGTCCTAGATCTTTTTGAGTGTTGAGACAAGAAGACTTTAGTCACATTGGGGAAACAATATAAGCACATTTTCATTTAGAAGGAGAATTCTTTTGGTATTTGTTCGAAACTGAGTATGAAAGAGGATCTGTCAGTTACGGGCTTTCCTTTTTCATTGTTATTCGAACTCCATTTGTTTCAATTTCCATGCTAAAAAGCACGCGGCTCAGAAAGGGCAGATTTCGTGACGGTAATGATCATCTTGCGGGGACAGGAGGCTCTGTTCTCTGGTGATGATTCTGTTTATTGGCTCCATAGCTATAACAGAACTTCAGCTACTCAGGAGACTGATAATGGCCCAGTAGTCACCATGAAGGCTGCTGACCAGCACACTGCGTATTCCAATTACAGCCTTTGCTGCCTCTAGCAAATTTGGCTGTTGCCTGTGCCTTTGCTTAGTGCCGGGTTGGGGGTACATTTCAGGGGAATATGAGTAATGACCCTGAATTTCTATGACAAGAGAATATACTATAGGACAAGTCTGCCCTTCCCATCAAATGGCTTTGTTACAACCTCAGCACTTCTACTGACATGTATAAGATAAAAATATAGAAGATGGTGACACAGAGTGCGAAGGGGCGAAGGGGTGCAGTAAAGCAATTGCCGACATGACCACTCCATTATTTGGAAAGGATTTTATTGCGAATGAGAGAGAGAAAAATATCCAGAGGCATCTGTAAGAGACCAGAGAGAAGAGACAGCAGACTGGACATGGCCAGGGCTAGGGAAGTGGGAGAGCAGGACACAATAGTAGAGATAGAAACAGAGCATAGTGAGAGAGCAAGGGAACAGCATAGGTGGAGAGAGAGAGAGAGAGAGAGAGAGAGAGAGAGAGAGAGAGAGAGAGAGAGAATAGGAAAGAAGGGTTAGTAGCCTAGCAGGGTTGGATATAAAGAGGGTGAGTAGCTGGGGAAAGGGAAGCCAGGGAGCTGAAAGAAGTTTAGGGCAGAGGAGATAAGAAGGGCTAGGATGCTATCATGGGCTCCGAAATGTATAAAAGGGAGCATGGAGACCAGAATGGGCTTTAATATCCTGATAGGCTGATAGGCACCTCGGGTGAATGTCAATTGGAGAACCATGTGTCCCTTCTGATAGATGTAAGGAAAATTACTCCTTTGGTGTGAGTGTAGAGGACGTACACAAAACTTATTTCACAAGTTACTGAGAAATGAGAAATGCTGTTTTTTTTTTTAATCTAACTACTAGAAATCCTTCTATAGTCCAGATTGGGCTCATTTCTGGATATGTGGATTTCTTGAGACATAATAGACACAAGATTGTTGGTTATTGTTATTTGAAAAGCATGTCTGTTATACATTTCAATGAATTTTTATACCCCAAATTAAAATAATCAATGTCATTCTACTATATAATACTATATGTCACATATATGACTATATATGATTTAAAACATATGATATAAATAATATATGACTATATATAATTTAATATATATATATATATATATATATATATATATATATATCTTCCCTGTAGATAAGGATGGGGATCGTGGCTTAATAGGTAAAGTACTTGCCATGCAAGTATGAGATCCTCAGTTTGAATCACCAGAATACACATATAGCTGGACGTGATAGAACATGCATTTATAATCATCCTTTCCTATGGGGGATGTGTGTGGTTAAGACAGAAGAATTCCCAGAAGTTTGTAGGTTAGCTAGCATGTCATATGTAGCAGAAAATACAGACAAAGCAAACAAAACAAGGAAACAACAAAAACAGTTGGAAGATGAACAACACACACACACACACACACACAGAGGTAAAAATAATTTATATGGAAATTGCATTTGCTATTATGTCTAGACCAGCAAATACATTTTTTGAAGTAAACTTCATTTCTTGGTGAGTCAAAGTTACTTGTACAGTGTTTTTTCATAGAACAAGGTGGAAGGGCAGCTAGAGCCCTTGAAAATCCCATGGGACCACAGTGACATAAAATAGTTACCTTGTTTGTGACCTAACACAGATCCCAAAGAAACAGAAGTGTTTAAATACAATTTTCATGGGTAGATTGTCCCAAGGGAAAAACATGAATAGCTTAATTTTCTAATACCATATGTAGTGATTTGTCATATTATTTAAAGATAATTAATTTAATTAAAAATTCTCAGGCTAACCATAAGCCATCTGTTCTAGTTTGATTTCTGTTGCTACAATAAATCACTGACCAAGGGGCTGGAGAGATGATTTAGCAGCTAAGGTCATACTGGTTGTTCTTGCAGAGACCCAAGTTCGATTCCCAGCACCCACACAGTGACTGGCAAAAGAAGGTCTGTAACTCCAGTTCAAGGAGATGCAGTGCCTTCTTTCTGTCTTCTAGAGGCATTGTGTGTAAGTGGTGCACAGATACACATGCAGGTAAAACACCCATGCACCTAAAATAAATTTAAAACAAAACAAACAAAAGAACACTAACCAAAACAAACTTGGGGAAGAAAGAAAGATGGATGTATTTATTATACCCTGCACGTTAGAGTCCACCATCAAGGGAAGAAACCCAGAGGCAGGAACTGAAGCAGAAATCACAGAAGAATGCTGCTTCCTAGCTGACTCCCTCTGACTTACTTGGCTACCGACCTTTCTTATACAGCCCAGAAATACCGCCTAGGGATGGCACCACCTACAGTGGACTGGGCCCTTCAACTTCAACCAGCAGTCAAGAAAATGCTCCCCAGACATGCTCATGGGTGGAGAAAATTCTTCAGCTTAAGTTCCTTCTTCCTAGGTATCTCCAGTTAGTTAGCAGGAAAAACCAGCCAGTATACCGTCTGTTCACATCTAAATACTCTCTGTCCTCATCTGTCACATCTGAGGTATGCTGAGATACCCATGTCCAGAAGTTCACATAACATTCCAGTAAGTCTTCACAAGAGTTTTTGGAAGCAAGAAAGAAGAAGTCAAATCCTGTCTCTAGAAACTCAAAAAAAAAAAAAAAAAAGTAACAGCCAGATCAGGGCTCTCAAGCTCAACAAAGGCCATCAACACACCAAAGATCTGTGGAAAACAATTGAATTAAATAAGAACAGATGGGGTCCTGCCATTCTTGTGGGCTACTCCTTGCCTTCTCTCAGCATGGTCCCTGAAGCATTTCTTTGAGAATAGAACTGTCTAGAGAAACTAGGAGCTTTGCTGGTAGGAAGCACAAACTGCTAGAAGCAGAAGTTGAGACCCATGCCTGGTTAGGAGAGTGGGGAATCTAGGGTTATAGTCTTGGGCCAAGTGTCAAATTGAAAATAGTCAGAAATTTAATAGAGCATTCCTGGAAATGAGAGACCCATCGAGAGTCTGTGTAAGCTCACCTCTCTTCCTGGATGACCTTGGGACAAAGCAAGGGATGAAGCAGGGAAGCAAGGTGGACAGTGGAATCTGGGGAAAACTGAAAGATGCTTGGGTACATCCCCAGCAACACAGGATCTGTGGGTACATTGAAAACATCATCTGCTGGAATTATCTGGACACGGTTTCTAACCAGTAATGATCTAAATCCCAGTGGTAGAGGGGAGAAATAGAGAGAGAGAAAAAAAAAAACAAACAAAACCACGACGGGAGTAGTAGAATTGGCCACATACCACAGAAGAAAAAAAGATTGTACACATTAGTCCAGACCAGTCACTAACAAATCCAGTAATAAAAATAAATAAAAACAGAGAGGATTAAGTAACCCACATTTCAAGTAAAAAAATCTAGAAAGCATGATCCATATCCAGGGCAAAGAAAAGCAGTCTGGAGAGTGGGCACAGCTGTGCACTTGGTAGGAAAAGAAAGACTCAGTGCAGCTGTTGAAAACATAAGCCTAGAATAAAGGAAGCCATATTTAAGAAGAAAAGAGAACATGATGACAATGATTCAACATCTTGTTAGTAAAGGGAGAGAAACTGCTATTGACTCACCAGAAAGCAAATTGAAAATGCAATCTGAAATAAATTAAAATAATAAAAATCTTTCTCAAGAAAGACTCAATGGGACAGAGGAATCTACATACTTGAGAGACAGATCTAGTACCCCACATGGACGGAGAAATAGCAGTGTCAAAGGAGAGTGGATAGCAGGCCAGCATATTTACATCAGCTAACAGCATCCTTCACTGTGGAATCCCCCTTCTCTCTCACCCCAGGGCACACAAAGACAAGTTGTTCATTACAACTACCCTTCTTTAAGGTTCACACTTTTCTTTTTAAAGGTTTCTAGTCAGTGCAATGATGTAAACAAAAACAAACAAACAACAAACACACAAACAAATCCTCCTACCCAAATCAGCCTAAGTTTCCCTGACCACATGATCACATAATTAATCCCTCATATCTGAAGCCAGGAAACTCAGAAATTTTGAAAATGCTACCATTTTCTAAATTTGTTTTGCATCCTTTGAGTCAACTATTCTGTATGTTACTGGCCGGTCTTATCCTCATTATTTGGTTCTCCTCAGTTGTCTGTTGAAGACTCTCTGCTGTCCTGAGCATGAATGACTGCACAGACATTCATTGCAGTTGCAGTCACACAAGCCACAAGTTTCTGAATGGAAACACAAACACAGAAGTCTCAGAGGGCCCAGGCTAGGGGGTTCTCAGAAGCCAAGCAGTGGCCAGTGACAATCCCAGATGTGTCTTTTTGTGATCAGTTTGCGGACACTGCACAACGCAGACACAGTAGTTTGCCATAGTATACCCCTCTTCCAGTACATACATACATACATACATACATACATACATACATAAATAAATAAACAAAAAATAAAACCATCATGGTCATGAGGCAAGAACCTAGAGTTAGCTGCTCTGTCTTAGCTCTAAAGGCTCCAGCAAAGCCAGATGTGTGATGTTGGAAGCGCTTCTAGCATGAGCCATCCCTCATCTAGGGTGAAACTCTAGTGTTCCCTATCTCTAGAGCCATGAGCATCATATGTCACAATCTGCAAAGTGTCTGGAATGGAGCCAGTGCTCTGTGGGCTCCCGCTTGTCTCCCCCTTTTTACCACAATGAAGAAAAGGCCCAGACCTCATCATCGGCAGGTGTAGACAATGTTCTGTGCAAGTCTGAACAGATGCACATTGAAACAAGCAAGCCAGCAGTGATGTGTCTTTTGCTACAGGTCATCACTGCTGACAGCAGGAGGTCAGGGAAGTCCTCCTGCAGTGGCCTCTAAGCACTTCAGCTCACTCCGTGCCTTTAACTCCCATTGTATGTTTTGTAGGATTGCTTTGTTATGCGCCCCTGTAATCTCCCTGCTTGAGCTTATTTGTGTGAAATGAGAAGTGGCTTCCTGTTGTCTATGCTCCAGGAAGCTTCAGGTTTGAGGTGAGGGCTGGCAATCAGATAAAGCAATGATCACACACCAATACCAAATTCCTAGTATGTGACTATTGCTTCATTTGATTCCCAGCCCTCACCTAAACCTAAGCTTCCTTCCTGCCAGGAAGGATGTCCTGAGGGGTTGGACACCAGGTAATTATTTCTACCCTGACTGCCCTGAAGAAACCAGCAAGATGCCTGTGTAATGAGTGAGCTACCCTGAAAAACCCTGGGAGGTCCTTCAGCTTTCTCTCATACCATACCAAACCGCATCCTGATTCACTTGGTAACTCGAAGCAGGAAAGATGGCGAACACCTGATGAAACAGTAAAACCTTCCAGGAGTCTTCTTGAAACGGACTGTGGAAGCCATGCATGACACTTCCACAAACAGAAAGGCCAATGGAGACTCCTTACGTAGTCTCAGAACTGTGGCTCTCTTGGATGTAGGATTGCCCTCTCCAAAAGGAAAGCTGGCGAGCATCTTGCTACTTTCTTCTCCTGGTGGAAAGCATTCTAACCTGTCATTCCATCACTGCAGCCCAAAGGTATCCAGTATTCACAAGCACAGCTGCTAAGCCAATCAACTAACAGTTAAGCAATGAGTGAGGCCAGGGGACCAACAGCCAGCTAAGCTCAGCCAGTGTTGTGGCCTCATGAGAAATGCTTTTTTTAAGTCACCAAGCCTCGAAGTGATTTGTTACACAGCACATGCTAACTAGCATGTGTCTGTCAATTACTTCATAGAATGAAGACACAAACAAAACCCACAGAACAGTTAATCAGTTAATATATTTTTTCTTTTTTTTCTTACTTCTCCACCCCCCCCTACAAAAAAAAGCACCAACAACAGATAGCTGTTATACCCTAAGAATATTTTTGAGAGCATTTCTTTGTTCTTCTAAGTTTCTTGAAAGACCCAGTAGCCACTCTGGGTATCTCCTTAAAATCCACCACTGGGGTTAGGTCTTAGATTTGAGGAGGTGAGAGTGGCTATACTAGGTCCTGATTTGTCCTCAGAGTCTGTGGGGGAAGGGACTGTCTTAGTCTGGGTGAGCTCCCAGAGATTAACCAGAAAGTCTATCTAAATGCCCGAGCGGACATTTATTCTGAACACTGTGCTGTTCCATTAATATTATTTAAAGGCCTTTCATCTGACCAAAGTAGAAATACCAATGTACTGTGTCAAATAGTGAAAGGCCACTCTAAAATACAAATGCTGAGTAACACCATAACTCAATATTCCAGTTACCCGATTCTTAAAGAATTTTTTTCTCTTGGTTACCAGTGTCGTTGCATGGGCAGAGGAAGGCATTTGGGTGGTACAGCTCATTTCCTCAGGCCCTTGTACTACCCATCAAAGTCCTGTACTTATCAGGGTAGGCAACTCTGCCCCCCTTAACACCACCTCCTAATTTTTAAATCAAGAGGTCACTTCTGGATGTCAGACCTCCACAGGGTTCCATAAACAAAACAAAACAAAAACCAATAAACTGAGGTCACTGTGTGAAAAAAAAAAAACTTGCACTAAACGGAGCCCAGCTGGTAATGGATTGCCAAAAATGTTGATCCAGACATAGCACTAATCAATACCAACCACATTTGAATATTGGTCGTTTAGTTGCAAGCTCAGTCAGATACCCACAGAAGTGTTAAAAAGGAAGAAAATTCTTAGGCCTTTCTGAAGTCTCGGAAGAGATGTTGGCTGAGGCCTAAGAAGATACACAAGCACCTCTTCAGCTCCCAATGGTCTTGACAGAGTCGATTATTCAGGGGAATGTATATGAGTGTGTCAAGAGGGAAAAGGAAATAATACACACATAAGAGGAAAAAGGATAATGGAGACATTCATAATTTCTTTTACAGTTTCAATCTAGCCAGTATCCCACGCCGCAATGACAAGGACATAGTGTACCTTGGAGCTGACTTTCTAACCCCCTTCCAGAGCTGAACATGCTTTGTGGGCCCCTCTCTTTACCACCAATCATTTCCATTGCTAGTGCTGTCCTGATTTCCTCTCCATCCCGTATGATAACAGGGCTCTGTGCCTCCAGTTCGCTATGTCTCCTCCTTCTGTTCCCCTACATCTCTCTCTCTCTCATCCTCTGTCTACTCTGTAGCTAGAGCAGCTTCCCAAAATGCATGCTGTCTGTCTGAGTTAGGATTAACATTGCTGTACTGAAACGCCATGGCCAAAAGAACTTGGGGAGGAAAGGGTTTGTTTTACTCACAGTTCCACGTAACTGCTCAATATCCAAATTAGTGAACGGAGCTGCAGCACTAGGGAGAATTGGCCCCGTCCCTCCCCAAGTGCAGCCCTCGGGAGAGGAGCTCCTGCATCTCACCTGGGCAGCACTGCAGAGTTGTCCCTGATGGTGTGGGTGCAGATGAGCCGGCCCTCAAGGCAGGAGAATAGGAAAGCTAGACCCATTGTTTGTCGTATGGTGGTGTGGGCAAGGGAGAGATACTCACCTTGCCCCTTGTCCCTCACCGCCAGTGGCAGGTGGGAAAAGCTGGTCCAGGGATCACAAGAATAGGAGAGCTGACCTTCACTGGCTGCAGAACTCATAAGAGCAGGTTCTGCACCCTGCCCTGGCAGCACAGAAGGACTGACCCTGTTGATGGGGGAGGGGGTGCAGGTGATGCACCCCTGCAAAAGTGTGTGGGATACCTGACCCCAGTTCTCATCTGCCATATGGTAGTGGGTGAGGGAGTGAAGAGTTCCCCCCAAGCCTGTGGTGAGTGGGAGAGCTGGCCCTGGGGTCACGAGAGAGTAGGAGAATGGGCACCTCACCAGGGCAGCACAGCAGAGCTGACCCTCTCGGTGGGGGTGCAGATGAGCCTGCCCAGAAGGTATGAGAGTGGGAGAGCTGATCCCACACCCTTTGTCACCCATGTGGTGACATGAGTGAGGGATAGACGCCCCCCATTCCTTGCCACCTGTGACAGAGAGAGTTGGCCAAAGAGGCACTAGAGCTGGAGATCTGGTCCTGCCCCTCACCGACTACAGCACATGAGAGAGCAGGCCCTGCACCTCACCTGGGGAGCCCACTAGACCCTGCTGGTGGGGGGTACAAGCGAACTGGTGTTGTGGACAAGAAACGGGAGAGTGGTACCTACTTCCTCCCTTGTATGTGGTAGCATGGGTGGAGGAAAATATACCCTCCTCCCAGCCCTTGCCAACTGCAGCAGTCCGGAGAGCTGGCTGCTGGGACACAAGAACAAAAGAGCTGCCTTTGTTCCTTACCAACTGCAGCAGTCTGGAGAGCAGGCCTTACACCGTGCCTGGGCAAGACAGTGGAGCTGGCTCTGGTGGTGTGCGTGCAGGAGAGCCAGACATGCAGGAGAACTGGCCCTGCTCCTTGCTGCCTGCTACAGTGGGTGAGCTAGCTGGGTCAGTGCTGGAGAGCGCACCCTGGGGGTGACTATGAGGGAGGTGACCATAAGGGAAAGCTGGTGGACTGACCAACCCAGCCACCACCCAGGCTCAGAACCAGGACTATGAGTTATCCTGCCCCAACATCCACCTTATCTGTGATCGGCTGGAGAATGTGAAGGGGTCGGATCTGCAGATCTGAAGTTTCAGGGTCTACATGACACAGGACAACAACAGGATATCCAGGAGGAGTCCCAGTGAGGACCTAGTATCAACAGAGTAGCAGAAGCCGGAAGCCTTAAGACAAACCGACGTTCCATTGCAAAGAACACTTACAAGTAACAATGTATGGACTAGGAGGTGTGTGGTTCACTAGACCACACTACAGCTTCCACATTGAGATTTTTATTTTGTTTTGTTTTGTTGGGGGAGGGGGGACGGTCACAAGGACAGAGGGTAGAGGCAAGGGGATGGGGATGAATGAGATCAGGATACGTAATGTACAAAGAATAAATAAAAACCTTTTTTTTTAATGTATAATGCCTTATGAGGTTTCTTTTATTTGCTATTTTTTGTATTCTTTTTTTTTAAATCTTTTTTTTTATTGAGAAAATGAGAAAAAAGAAAACAAGTTTCCACCTCCTCCCAGCCTCCCATTTCCCTCCCCCTCCTCCCACCCTTCTCCTCCTCCTCCCACCCTTCTCCCCCTCCCCCCACTCCTTTCCCCCTCCCTCTCCAGTCCAAAGAGCAAAACCTTTTTTTAAAGTAGTGAGAGCAAGAACTCAGGCAGGTATAGTGGTGTGGGACAATGGTCTGTATTTTGTCAATTATATTTTAAATAAATGCAGATTGGCCAGTAGCCAGCAGAAAGTATAGGCAGGACAACCAGACAGGAAGTAGAGGTGGGTCAAGGAGAACAGGTAATTTTGGGAAGAAGGAAGTCCTAGTCTGTCGTCCTGATCCAGCCACAGAACAAGCAAGATGTGACTGCCTCGCCGAAAAAGGTACCAAGCCACCTGGCTAACATAGGCAAGAATAATGGGCTAATGTAAGTTATAAGAGTTAATAAGAAGCCTTGGTTAATGGGCCAATCCATTTATGATTAATGTAGACCTCTGTGTGATTTCTTTGGGACTTAATGACTGCGGGAACCGGGCAGACAAAAAACCCTCAGTCAACAACATGAAAGGAGGAGCTGATGCAGAGGCCATAGAGAGGTGTGGCTTACTGGCTTGTTCCTCATGGTTTACTTAGCCTGCTTTCTTACAGAATCCAGGAACACAAACTCAAGGCTAGCACTACTCACAATGGGCTGGGCCCTCCCCCATAGATCACTAATTAAGAAATTGCCTTACAGGCTTGCCTACAGCCTGATCTTATGGAGGCATTTTCTTAATTGAGGTTCTCTCCTCTCAGATGATTTTAGCCTGTGTCGAGTTGACACAGAACCATCCAGCACATTTGCCGCGGCCTTCCTGTCTGAAATCTTCTTTGATCCTCTGCTACAGCTAAAGGCAGAAATCAAAGCCTGCAGCCTACAGGCCTCAGTTCCTCCATGTAGCATTCCACTTCCTCTGTGCTGTTTTGCGGATTAGATACTAGAAGGTTCCATACTTTTTAAATTGGAATCTAGCAGGTTGGCCCACAAAATGTTGCACAGCAGAGTAGCCAAGGGACATGAAAGGTAGGGATGGGCTTGGACTCCCCCGCCCTGCTCCCTGTCCCTGAAAGCTCCAGCTTGTCAACCTGCCCTTCTGTTCTATGGCTTAGTGTGTAACTTTCCTGAATCCAGTCTCCATTAGATGGTTAAGGTTCTGGGTGGTAGGACCCTGCTTTCTGAGCTCTTTATTTACCGTGCCCCAAAGTCCTCAGTATTTCTATTCTGATTCAAGGCCAGCTGTTTCTGTGTTTACCGTATCTCCTAGGGCTGAGATTCTCTCACAATAACCCCTCAAGCCTCTACATATCTGTTCCCCAGATACAGGATAGGGGTTCCACTTCTTCTGTAATGATCTCCGACAGCCTCACATTTAAACCACAATGTCAGTTCCACATCTTCTCTGGGGACTGTTTTCAGAGCCGACAAGATAGTCCTTCGTCAGAATTTCTGTGTCAGATTCACACACAGGGTGCTTGCTTCCCTGATTCATGCAGGACAGGCAGATTTAGACACTTCCCCTTGGCCAAACTCTGAGACTTTGGAAAACAGCAGACACTAGCAACAGGCATTAGCCCAGAAGTGAGAGCACCCAACATCTAGCTTCCCTCAGGCTCTGGCTGGCCTCATGCCCTCTCTTCCTGTCATAAGATGGTCTCTGCTTATGGAGGTGGCTATTCATAGGCCTGTTGGCCCTCACGGGCTCCATTCCTGACCACTGTACTCAAGTCCCAGCAGAACACCCTCTGTTCACTACTCTACCTGCATGGTAGCGGCCTCTCAGTGACTCGCACATCACATGGCTGGCAATCGCTGTGTCCTATCTCAGAGTCCTGCTTGCATGTCTTTGTGTGTGTAATTCAAATGCCCTCACTTGCCTTAACTACTAAAGAGGTAAGGCGTAGTTCAATGGACCAATGCTTTCCTAGGATTTGAGAGGTCCTAGGTTTAATTACTTTTTCTCCCCTTTTAAATTTCTTTTGTTTCTTCTGGAGAGTTCTGAGCTAGCAATGATCTACTAGTAGAAACTTCAGGTGTCAAACCAAGGGACCCACTATGACAGCAAAACACTTCTCCACTTGTTCCCACACCATGTGTCTCTAACTCATGTGTCCCTCTCTCTCTCTTGTAGGTTATTCAGTGGCAGTATCCTCAACTACCCTGCCATCCAGTGCTGGTGTCTGTTGCCCCGCCTACAGGGCTATTACCAAGGGTCACCTTTGGCCAGAATCACTGCCACAGTCCCCAGTCTTTTTCCATTCCTTCCATCCTTTGCAAATGCTCAGGAATAAAGTGATACCAAGAACACCGTCTGTATTTTTCCATGGCAAAACACAATGGCTTTTGCTAAGCGCTCACAAGTATCCCCCAGACCCCGTGGCCCCAATCCCAGAAGGATTCCAACAAGCACATCCTCTGACCTCCAGCTCCTGTAACTCCTCTTCCTCCTCCACGTCATAGGACAGGGTGTGGATTTTGATGTCATCAGCTGAGAGGTCGATGAATTTCCCATCGGGGTACTCCAGGCTGTCTTTGGTGGGTGACCGGTCCTCAATGAAGGTGGTCTCACAGCAGTCAGTGGCCACGCCATCCCCCCAGGAGCGGAGCACACCATCTGAGTAGAGGATGATGTTGGGACGATAGTGGGACTCCATGGACTGCTGCAGTGTGTTTGGGTCCAGCAGCTGCTGCACTGGCTCACTCCTGCCTCCTTCCAGGCTGCCTGGTGCTGCACTGGCCACCAGCCTGTGGCTCTGGTACTGAGGTGCTGGGTAAACAGACACCAGGCCATCCCTGCTCTCAGCCATGAAGTTTCTGGTGTTAATTAAGCCATTCCTTTTGCCAGCATCGCTGATCTTACTGTGTACCAGAACACTCTTCTGCTCGACGATGCCATCCATGGTAGACTCCCTCCCTGCTGGGCGTCAGGCTAGCAGGCTGTGCTCACTGGTCACACGAGCCCCATAGGACCCATTTCCCTAGAGGAGCAGGAAACAGAGAAAGTAAAAAATTATGCAAAGCTCATCACACAGACCCACATTGCGTCAGAGTTTACTAGGCATCTGCCATGCATAGTAGTTACAGAGTCAGACAAATACAGTCCATCCTGTTCTGTGAATTTTAAAGAGGCTCCATTAATGTGCCATGCAAATGAAGCCAGAAATCGATTACCTGCTTCTCTATGAAGTCTTGGCTTCCAAATGGAGGAAGCTGCAGGAACTGGATCTACTGCAGCCCTACAGAAGCCTCTGCCTGCCAACAGACATCCTGAAGCTCTAAGAAACCCAATCACATTAGCATCCCAATGGTCTACAGAGAAACAGAATTGTGCGTCTGTAGTGGGAATTGACTATAATGAGTACACAACCATTCATTCAAGAAGGAAACATACCAAGGGAAGACAGTTTAAAACCATACCCTGCACAGACAAAGAAAATAATGACAGGAAGCCCATGCCCCTAGACTGCATGTGGGCACAGTTCCACACTAAGGCATACATCATGCATTCTTGTGTACCTAGTAGGATGAACACCGACTGCACTTACAAATAAACACCAACCCCAAATTGGTCCCCCTTAGATAATTTTATCACCTAGGCTTGCACAACATACAAAGAAAGAGAAAGAAGAAGGAGGGAGAGGAAGGAAGTACGAAGGAGACCAGAGCTTAAAGTTCTAGGGAATGTAATGAGTGCATTTCCTCAGATTGCGTGTTAATAGCCATTTTCTGTGTAATATCATCTTGTGTGGGCAGAGGAGACGGCACTATTAGCAAAGTGCTTGCCGTGCAAGCATGAGGCCCTAGTTTCATCCCAAGAACCCACATAAAAGAAAAACGCCAAGTGTGGTGGTCTCTGCCGTGGGGGCAGAGACAGGAGGATCCCTGGAGCTCGCTGACCAGCCAGTCTCCCTGAATCAGCAAGCTTCGGGTTCAGTGAGAGGCCCTGTCTTAAAAAACTAAGGTAGAGAAGTGACCAAGGAAGACGTGTGATGGCAAGCTCTGACCTTCACACACATCCAAACACGTATGGAGATATACACACGAACATGGATCCATATACACAAGCTTCATCTCGGGCTCCTCTGGCACTAACATTTTCTATAACATTTAAGTATTTTCTAATTATAGACGTTTTATTATATGCAGTGGTAAATAGAGTCATCTAAAATTGCACTCTGATGAAAGGAGGAGCGGTAGAGAGGACCTTTGTGGCTAATTGAAAATTCTGAGATCAGATTCAAATAGCGAGGTCAAGCTACAGCAAAAAGCACTGAGAGATAATAAGAATTATTAATGTGAAACCATGGACAGTTTAGAGAGGGGTCACAATGCACCATCACCTCTGCTTATGCAGTTTTGACATGCCTGTCTCTGGAGATGTTATTACTATTTGAGAACTAAAATCTTGAATTAAACTGCTTGAAGAGAGATTCTGTAGGGGTGACTGTAACACAGCAAGGGCAACATGTTTGAGGACCACCTCTATGCTTCATGTCTTCCAGGCAACCACAGTGTGCTTCTGGGATGTTTCTGGTCCAGTCTTCCTCCTTCTACAGAGTACGCTCTGGCCTGTGCTCCTAACTGAGTCCCTTGCACCACTGTGGTCTGGTGGGTGCACTAGCAAGTCCAGCTAAACCCTGAAGACCCAGCTTCTCAGCCTGAATTCCATCTAAACAGAACCTTGTAAATAGTTTTCTAGCAGACACTAATTACATTTCTTCAAATTCAGCCTTTTAGCCTTTTCCATTGAGTTGTATGCTCTTGGACAGCCAGACGTAACATTTCCACTGGATGGTGAGCACCAACCGCCTCTTCTTGACTTTTACCCTTAATGATTCCTGTTGCATTCTGATAGCCAGTCTGACAGCTGCTGAGGTCAGCATCCTTCTTCTCCCCAGACCGGAAGTTATGATCAATCAATCAGTGGCATGTTTTCCCTTTCTAGCACAAGGTATGGAGCCAGCATCCAGGGACTGTGTGTTGAAGTAAACCGTCTTCAGAATTATGCAATTAGAATAAGCCTTAGTGTGTCTCCCTGACTGTGCACTGGAGGGGGCTTCAATAGGAAGGTGTAAGGTGCATTGTAGCAGAAATGGCTCCATTTATTTCATTGTCCCTGTAGCTTATTGTTCAAAGTGAAACCTGAGAGTTGGTTAGATCTTAGTAAAAGAGCTGCGGTAGAGCTCAGAGAGACAGAACACAGTGCATGTGGGGTCCTGCGTCCATCTCCTGCTCCACACATGCATATAGGACACATGCAGAGCAGAAACTGCAGCAGATACATACCTTTTGAATCACAACCTACATTCTAAATATGATTTCTGCATCTCAGTCTGCACATGAAGGCTTAAGGTTGGGTGAGCTGGCAGGGGGCTTATACTAGTCTATAGCAGTGTTGTGTAACAAGTTTCTTGATTCTATAGCTGATTACTTACTCTTTTTGCTGCTTTATTTTTAGATTATAATATAATTACAATATTTTATCCCTCCAAACCCTCACATATACCCTCTCCACTCTCCTTCAAATTCATGCCCTCTTTTTTATTAGTTATTATGGCATGCATAATATAAATATGTTATATCTATATAAATATATTTATAGAAATAATTTTCATATGCATTTAATTACATAAATAATATTTATATAAAATTATATAATATACTATATATAATATGAATATAACCTGCTCTGGCCATATAATGCGTCATGTACGGACACTTTCAGGATGACTGTTTGGCACTAGACAACCAATTGGTGTGCTCTTCCCTAAGGAAAACCACCTCTGCTGCTCCTAGAATAAGACATGGAAGTAAGAGTGAGACTAGCTAGAAAGAAAAAGGGGTACAATAAATGAGGGAGGGGGGGAGAAAAGGAGGGATGGAAGCAAGAGAGAGTCATGGAGCTGAATCTGAACAAAACACATGGTATATAAGTATGAAATTATCAAATATGCATTGAACACAGGTATGATTTTTTTTAAAGAAGAGAAATGTAAAATATGAATGCAGGTCCCACGAATTTTCAAAAGATTTATTATTTAATTGTGTATATGTGTATAGGCATCTGAATGAGAATTCAGGTGTTCCCTGAGGCCAGAAGAAAAAGCCAGATCTCCTTGTGCTGGAGTTACAGGAAGATACAAGCTGGCTGACTCAGGTGTTGAGCGCTGAACCTGGATCTTCTGTAAGAACAGTAAAAACCTCTGAGGCATCTCTCTAGCCCCAAGATGAAGTCTACTAATAGATATTATTAATAGCTAAATGCCTGGGACTGCTTTTAAAATGTTCTATGTAGAAGGAGTGAGTACTGACATAACGCTGATGATGAATTGAGAATTCATGAAATTGGTTGATGAAATATGTGGTCTGCTATATAATTCTCTCTAGTCCCATGCATATCTGCAATTTTCTCTAATAAAGAAGATCATTTGCCGCTCAGTGAAGCTGTGTGTGTAAGGGATACTGCACACAGAGGGAGAAGCATCAAGCCAAGGCCGAGAGTAGGGGAAGTGCTGGTGGTGGTAGGTGAGCAGAGAGAGGACCAAGAGACACGGAGAAAGAAGGGTGGCGTCTTCTAGGAGGCTTTGCATTGTTTGTTTTTCAGTGCTGGGTGTCTAAGCCTGGATCTGGTACATCCTAGAGAATGTATCACTAAACTGCATCTCTATCCCTACCTGGAGGGTCTTGAGTCCCTGTGTAAGGAGACAACCAATGAATTGCAAAGGTTGTTGAGTGGAATGCGCTCATCACACAGGCCATTTAAGTCTTCGGGTCTGTGAGCAGCGTGGGGAATGAGTGCCAGGAAAGAATAGAAACCCAGATCTGGTACTCCACGGTAATCCCGACTCTACTGCTCAGCTGACTTCAGGGTAGCGAATAGAATATGCAGAAGCACAAAATATCCTACAAGACCCTTTGAGGTTGCATGACCTGAGAGCCATGGCAATGCTGCTGTGCACTGTGTGTCCCACCTTTGTGAAAAAAGTCATGACGAGGCAAGCCGAAGAGTCTCCTCCAGTGTGGTTAATGTCAAGAAGAGCAGCTGCTCATTGCCCTTACTCCCTAGGGGACAAAACTACCTATCAGTAAGACTTAGTTTAGCTTCTCCAGTCCTCTGTCATGGGCAGGCTTCTGGTGTGGAAGGCAGGCACGGGGCACGTTCAGAGTCACGAGCTCCATTCACAAAAGACGAACTCAAAGCATAGCTGATCCAACTTCAGTTTTTACTAAGGTTAATAAGGCAACTGTTAACCTGAGACTACTTCTGAAGAACCATTGAAAACCTGTTATGAATTTCCTCCCCTAGAAAACCACCAAAATAGAAGGTATCAAAGGGCAACAGAACACACCTGAGTGGGAAGAGACAGAATTCTCACCACCTGTCCACTCCCCCCTTTGCCTGTTTTCTTTGTGGCTGATTTGGTGATTGATTCTTGATGCTTCTATTGTTCTTAGTCTAGACTTAGCTCTCCATATAGAGCTTATTCTGTCTCCAATTTCAAAAAGCCATTCCCCATGCTTCATCTCCTGGATGCCATTCAGGGACCAGGTTCTATTCTTGGTACTGGTGATTCCACTGAGGCTCAGCTCATTCTGCCCTGCTGGTCAAATGTTTAATTTACAAATCAGAAATATGGTCCTGGGATGGTCATGTTACTGTACAGTATGGGGAAGATCTCTCTCTCTCTCTCTCTCTCTCTCTCTCTCTCTCTCTCTCTCTCTCTCTCTCTCTCTCTCTCTGTCTCCTGTCCCTCCTTTCTTCTTCCTTCCCTCCCTCCATTTTCTGTCACTTTCTCCTTTCACCTCCTTTCATCTCCCCCCACCCTCGTGTGTGTGTTGGGAAAGTTACTTTAAATTCATCAAAACATAATTAACAGAAGAGATAGTTTATAAAATATTTCTAAGTTTATTCATGATGGCACATTTGAAAACACATGCACAATGGTATTTGGGGTCATGGGCAATCAAGCTAACCATCTTTATCCTGAGGGCAATTGGTGTAAGGTTCTGCTGGCATAGGGTCTTCTGAGAGACTCTCTTGAATGCTGATCACATTTCAAAACCCCAAATTAAACTTTATCTCCCTCCAGCTCGGTCTCATGGACTAAGATTCAGAATGCCCACTGCTCACTCTCTCTGGAGCAGGTATCTGTTTTAAACTTATCTTTTGAATGTGAAAGATTCTCTTGGGGGATCTATCACCCTGTCTTTATCTGCCATCCAGTAATTCCCATTTGAACCTTTTCAGACATCACTTGCTCTCAAGGGTCTCACAGTGTTCTGCTCAAGCTCTCACAATGTGCCTACCATGTTCCTAGACCCAGCTTCCTAGCGGACCCACTCTGTCAGCCACCTTTCCACTTCCACTGAGCAGCTCTACATCCTTCGCCTTGCTCCATAAGTGCCTGAAGAGTAATAAACAGTCTGCGGTTAATGACAGCCAACAATGGGTCTTACAGGAAGTGCGCCAAGAACTTTATTGATGAAAACAGCATTACTCTTATTCAGTGGAGAAAAACCTCTTGTTCAATAAGTGGTCCACAGAGCTGTGCAATAGATCACCTATCTCAGACCAGACTGTGAAATCCGGTAGCCTCTCTTGATTCATAAATAAAACGTTCATCTACAAAGAAGCTATTTAACCAGAGGTTCTGCATTTCTTAGCAGGAAGTGTATCACTAAACGATCTCCTAGAACTAGCAATTTCCTAGAACTTGCCTCTGGCAACAAAAGCTGCCATTTGATTTCCTTCAACAAGGTGTCGGCACAGATGACTACAGAGAACATCACTACGGACTTTATTAGGGAAGGAGTTGCTTCTATTCATCTTAGTGTGGTTTGTGTTGCTATAGTAAGACATTTGACGTTGGATAGCTTACAAAAAGAGGTTTGTGTGGCTCATGACTCTGGTGTCTGAAGGGTCCAAATATCAAGGTGAAAGCAAAAAGGCCAGGAAGGGGCAAGCACACAGGGTGACCTGACTTTACAGTATGCTTTTGAGAGAACTCATCCAATTTTGATCCATTCCCAAGAGACAGCATTGATCTGTTCATAAGGGCAGAATCTCTGTGACCTAATAACCTTTCTCTAGGCCTGGCCTATTAGCGGCACCTCAGTATCTCTATGAAAGGATCTTGGCATGGACTTCCATGAGTGAACCTTTGGGGAATAAACCACATTGGAGCACAGCACCGTCGAATCTCCAGCCTATTTAAGGTTGGTGATATCTGAAGACTACAGATGTGCTGGGCTTTGAAGCTTCCTAAAGCCGAACCGAGGCCACCAACCTGCAAAAAGGAAGACTCATCTCCTAGTGCCAGTGAAAGCCAGTCTTTGAGAACAAAGGGCTTCAAAGGGACCCATCAGCTCCTCAGAGCGCAGCTGGATTCAATGAACAATGCAAATTCACCAGTGGAAGGGTCAAAATGGGGGATCTAGATTATCCCTCAGATGCAGGTTCAGGAAGGAAGTGAGCCAAACCATCAGCATGCAGCAAGGACAGAGCAGGCACAACTGTGCATCCACTTGACAAGCAACCAGTGGCACCAACTGAGGGAACGCACTGGACGAGGTGTCATGGACACCCTGGCTGGGATGCTATTCACAGCATAGGAGGAACACCAGTTGGCCCAAGTGCTGGGGTGTGAGGACAGCCAGGGACAAGGTGAAACGTGCCTGGTAGGAGGAAGCGATGGGTAGTAACCTAGTTTGTGGATAAAGATTTTGCATTTAAGGAAAGGCCTGAAGGGTGTGTGGGGGGGAGTTAGTTTGGTCACAAAGAGCAGGGCATGATCCATGCCATATGCTTAGGGCCCTGAGGCAGGGAACAGACAGGAGAAAGGCTAGGACAGCTGGACCGCTCACAGGCTAGGGAATGGAAAGGGGGAGGTGAGGGCAGAAGCATCATCCTATTATCTCTGGGACTTAGACCCAGACCTAGATCTTCCTCAGTGTGTGATGTGGGAGGGAAGGAGAGGAGAGTGAAGACTCTGGCTTCTTTTTCTTTTTCCGATGTGGTTTGTATTTATTTCAACATCCCAGAATCAACTCTGTGAAAGCATTTCCCATCTCATGGTCTAGTGACACTTGTCTTCTTAAGCTCAGATGATTTGATGCCATAAAGTCTAGGACTGGGTGCTTCTGACTCTGAAGGGGACAGCCGAGTAATGAATGAACTGTGTCTTCAGATAACGGCATGGGGGCACCTAGGACTGTCATTTAATATCTGTTCTTCTGCATCTTGCTTGTTCGGGCAATTTTCTAAATACAGAAATTACAAATAGCATGTCATAAATAACATTTGCCAAAGCCTGCTACATATATTGTGATATATATTTCTTCCACCCACACGCATGGACAATAGAAGACAATGAACAAACAGGACAGATAACTAATTGTCTGTAAATTTGTAAAATGTTGCAAATTTCAAACTAGAAGATTGTCTTTATTTTAAAGTGCTATTTTAAAACAATGTAAATTCTTATGTGCTTAGTTTTATTTTGGGCCTCATCCATAATATCAATGAATGTGTTTTCTAGTACCAACCTTAATTATTTATCTTCAGAATATACTTTTTTTTAAAAAAACAAATATAATTCTATTTATTTTAATCTCTTTATTTTTATTATTTTAGTACATTTTTGAATATCTTATTTATGAGTGTTTCTATATGTATATGCACATATGTGCCAGAGACTGTCAGATCCCCTGGTACTAGAGTTACAGGTGATTATGAGCCCCACCATGTGTGTGTTGGGAAGTGAACTTGGGTCCTCTGTGAGGCCAAAAAGCGCTCTTAATTGCTGAGCCATCTCTCCATGCCCTTTTACTAGCATTTAAAAAGACTTCTTTTTTATAATTATATTTTTGGAATAATTCCAAAATAAAAAATTGAGAATGTAATCAATGTGAAAAACATATGCTCTCCATATTTGAAAAAAAAATCTTATGATCCAGAAATTTAAATACCAGATTCTTTAAAAGAATAGTTCATTTGCATTCTTAGTTATAATAATTGCTATAGTTGAAACTTTAAGTAAATTGTGACAAATGAAAAAACATTTTTGACTGATTATTCAATCATGCTATCCATTTAAAAATCTCATCTCTCATTTAAGCAAAACTAAAAATAGTTAAAATTTGGCTATAAGTTTATGTCTTCTTTCATGTCAGTCAGTTTTCCTTGCAAACAAATCAAACTATGTCAAATAATTTTTAAAATTCCTTTCGAACACACTGAGAATGTTGCTCGTGTTCAGCACGCACAGATTTGGAAATCTCACAGTTGGCCTTCCTTTCAGTTCTGCATCCACTCACTCAACCAACCACAGACAACAAGTATATGGGAAATATCTCATCTGTATTAATATTTTCCCTGTCATCATTCCCCAAATAATGCAGCTCTTAACCTAATATCCATGCTGTACTAGATATTCTGAGTCACCTAGCGATGATCTGAAGTGTATGAGAGGATGTGTGTAAGTCACATGTGTTTTTTTCATGGCTTTATTTTTTATTGTTTTCATTGAGCCGTATATTTTTCTTTGTCCCCCTTCCCTTCCTCCTCCCTCCCCCTCTGCTCTCTCCCATGCTATCCACGCTCCCAATGTATTCAGGAGATCTTGTCTTTTTCTACTTCCCATGTAGATGAGAAAGACTCTGGTCTGATTAGACCCTTCGACAGGGAACAGTGAGGACCTAGTGAAAGTTCACACGTACCAGCTGAGCTGACCTAATGGGAGCCTCTCCTTACCCAGGCCTCCCCTGCTTAGGAGCTGATGGCACCAGCCAGGACAGGCCAGCAGGGTTTCAGGGTGCCCCCTGCAGTTTTATCTAGCCAAAGGATAAATGGCTCAGCACCAGTATCCTAAGGGTTTGATGATGCTGAGGCCAGTGTCTGGTCCTCTCCTACTGAGCCTCAGCTCTTCAGAGATGAACTTAACTATATGTCTTGCAGTTTCTCTTTTCCTTGGTTCTCCAGACCCTTCAAAGTTGTTGGCTCGGGGTGCTGAGGTTTAAATATCTTTTTGCCTCTGCTGGAACTCACATTAAAATTTGTTACCAATGTGAAACATTGTGGGGTGGAACAGGTGAGTATAAAGGGACTTTAGGGAGGGAATTAAGCATAGAATATTGTCAGACTGAACCTTTGTGATGGAGTCTTGCTGACTTTGTAGGAAAAGGGACATTCCAGGATACACACACACACACACACACACACACACACACAGCCCTCTGTCTTTCTCTCTCTTTCAGAACCATTCATACACACGTGTCTGCACAGTACCCTTACATGGCCACACACATTCTCATTAACAGCCTCACACACACACATCTCTTGCTTACACTCAATCCCCCTCACAAACCCTCAATTCACACACATTCACACGTATTCATTCACTCAACCCACAGAGCTCTCACAACGCCCTTCCACGTACACACACACACACACACACACACACACACACACACACACACTGTGTCCTTACACAATCTCACACACATTTGTGCATGCACATAACACATCCACCCTAGCACTCACTCACATATTCTCACAGTGAGAGACACACAAACACACACTCACTTAGGCACACTCTCACAGTGACTCATCCTCTCACACAGACACATCACACACACACACTCTAACACACTTGTGTACCCACGCACAAATCCACACTCTCACGCTGACTCACATTTGCACACACTGTACCTTGCCGTGTGATGGGTCCTATGTGTCACTATAAGATTCTGCCAAAGGGAGGGGAGCAGAGAAAAAAGTAGAGCTCAATAAAAATCAATAATAATAATAAAAAAGGAATCTGCCAAAAAGATGTGTCTTCTCTATCTTGGGCCAGAAATGTATGCAGAAATTAACCTTTTAAAAAATTATTTTTAATTTTATTTTATCTCTTTTCTTTATAAAAACGGTGGTGTTTTGTGACAGAATCTAGAGCTGCAGTGGCTGCGTAGCCTGAACTGGCCATTCCCCTGTGACTGATTTGGTGACTGCCTGGGTTGTCAGAGGAGAGCCTTCATCCAGCAACTGATGGAGGCAGATTCAGGGACCCACTGCCCAACATTGGGCCCTACTCTGGGGGTCTTGCGGAGAAGATGAAGGGGTTGTAGAGAACAGGGGAGTCAGGACCATTGCAGGAAAACCCACAGAAACCACTAGCCTGGCTCATGGGAGGTCACATAAAATGAACCAACAAGCAGGAAGCCTGCATGGGACTGACCTAGGACCTCTGCATATATGTGACAATTGTATAGCTTGGTCTGTATATGTGGGACTCCTGGCAATGGGAGCAGGGGCTGTCCCCAATTCTTTGACTTGTTCTTGAGAACCTGTTCTTCATGCTGGACTGCCTTACCCAGCCTGAATATCAACATGCTTTGTTGAAGCCTCTGAGAGGCCTGTCCCTTTCTAAGAGATTACAAAGGGGGATGTGTGTGAATGGGAGGGTGGGAGTGAGGAGAGGGGAGGGAATGGGAGGAAAGGTTGTTGTCAGGATGTAAAATAAATAAATAAATTAATTAATTAATAAAAAGAAAAAAAACCCAGAAAACTAGAATTGCATACAGAGCTTGCTTCTTGGAGAACAAGCCCCAGCCACTAGACTGCTATCCCATAAGCCTGGATGGCATAATTGTAAGTTCTGTATGGCCCGTATGTGCACAGGTATCTCCAAACAACTAGAACTCTATGGTCAGGGCTTGGAGAAATGGTCATCTTGACATATTCAAGCAGAAGCTCCCTCACCGAAGTTTAAACAGAAGCAAGAACACTGGCCTGCAAGAGGAAGGAGATTGTGTTGGCATCTTACCACAAAAATCAGAACCAGGTCTGCAAGATGGTTAATTTTCTCTGCAAATTCATAAACTGTTGATTACAGGGAAAGGGTGTATGGGGGTCACACAGTCTTTGTGCCCTCGGTCCCCGAGAGAATAGTTCCTCATCACTAATTGATAAATTGGTATTCTGGTTCCACAAAGCAGTCTCAGAAAGTGGAATAATTAAGCCTGCTCTGAAAGATGCACTCTCTCACAAAGGCTTGGGCAACAGTTTCCTCCTGGCCTTCAGGCACAAGAGCAAACACAGCTCGCTGAGCGCTAAAATAATGAATGTTCCTAGGCACGTGTGGGCGCAGCCTCACGGCGGCCTTGGTGGTATATTTCAGATTCTACAGGGGCCTAAACAGTACAGTTGCTGAGCTAAACGCTGAAAGAAAAGATACCCTGACTAGTAAGAGGGACGGCGGGACTGGAACCAACCCAGGTCCACGTGATGAGAAAGGTGTGGTCTCACTGTTCTGAAGACCCATGAGGCAGCTGAGCAGCCTGAAATTGCTTAGACTGCCTCTCAGGCTGAAACGTTTTGGGACTGAGAGTGGTCCCCAACTCTGCTGGAATAATGAATGCTTCCAGACACCTGTGGGACACTTCAATTGGTTCTCTGATTTGATTGTAGTTTGTCCCTAGGGTTATGTACAGGCAGTCTGATCCTTTGAGGAGGAGAGGAGCATTTGAGGAGGAGGGGAGCATTTGAGGAGAAGGGGAGCATTTGAGGAAGAGGCCTTTGCAATCTTTAGGTCAACTCAGAGTGCCCTGGGGATATAGGAAGGGACTTCTAAGGGAGGGAACCCTGGGGAAAAGAGGATGAAGAAAAAAGAAAGGAGGAAGAAAGGGGACAGAGGAAGGCAGGGGGACATAAAAGCTTGAGCCAGGCCAATCAACTTTCTGACTTCCTATTTTTAATGGCACCCCAACCCTCACCCCTTCAATTCCTCTCTCACTATCGCACTCTGCTATGGGGTGACAGAGCTCAAAGTGGCTCTTGAGAGAATCTGTGACAAGTTGCTTGGCCTCCAAAGCTGAGTTAAATGAAACCTCTTCACAGACTGCCTCGGGGCTTTCGTTACAGGCACAGAATAATAAACTAATAAGATTAACTATTTCATTCGCTTCTTGTCTGCAGTGCTAGGGGTTCTGGGCCATTCTACACTTTCGAGTTACAGCCCTATTCTCATTTTTCAAACCTTCAGCTCTACTGAAACAGAATTCATGAGTCTTAAAACTTAGCTAACTTTTCAAGCGCTGCACTGAGTCTAGGCACGGACTATTAAGAGCTAGGCAAATTTCTTCACTAAGTCTACAGAATTCCCAACACACCACACCCAACAGGCTTTGCCACTCCCTTTCCCAGGCCCCTGGCCATTACTACTTTCTCTCTCTCTCTGAACTTGTTTGTAATGGACATTTCACATTCACAGACTCATGTAAACCTTGGTGCTTGGCTTCTTCCCTTTAGCGTGTTGCTTTCAATGTAGACCATTCTACAGCCCTGTATTCCTTTTATAACTGAATAATATTCCTTGTATGCATACGTTGTGTTTGGATGCAGCTTTCATTTGGGGGGGGGGGTGGATATGCTAATTATTGTCGCTAAATCCTCCAATAACACTGAGTTAGTTACAATCTCAGTCTTCTGAAAAAATAATTCTTTCCTTTGGTAGGCATACAGTTAGAATAAAATTATCTTTAAAAGGAAACAATATAGCAATACTCTCAGTAGACACCTTTGTGACGAAGGAATGGTATGGAATATGGGTGACAGATCTCATACTCAGCTGGGGAGGGGCGTGTCTCAGAAACTTCGGCAGGACTAGACCATCCCTACCAGGCACGGTCTCACTGGGAAAGAGAAAACCCAGACACAACGAGTGCCAGGTGACTGCACCCTATGGAGCTAGATTCCTGCAGATAAGGCAGCTATTCTTGAAGGCTCTTCTCCACCTTCCACCCCAAAAGAGCATCATCTCCTCACACACACCCAGCTTGTAGCTTTCCTGCAGGCCAGCCTGTCCAGGAAGCATTCTGCACCATGACTACATAGGATCCCTCTGTGTAGAAATCAGGATCGTATGTTACAGGTTTAGTTTTCCTGCATGTGGGGCTAATGATCAATAGAAGGTTTTGCTCTGGAGAAATAACAAAAAGAAATAAACATTCCGGAGACCAGTGCCACAAGAATAATTGTTTTCAAACAAAGGTATGAATAACAAAGTAAATACAAACAGTCACTTTTCCTTTGTTTCTGAAGATATCAATAATTCTAGGTTTAGAAATATCTGTATTTCCCCCTTTCTCTGCTTTTTCTTGGTTGGCCTAGTTGGTCTCCTCCGTTTCTTGGTTGACAGGCCTGCACCCATGGTCCTGATGGGTTATTCATGTGAGGGATACAGCGAAAGTTAGAAAGCCTATGTTTGGATCTTTGCTGCTGAAAGGAACTTTAGAACAAAGACTTCGGTGAATAATAGTCATATTTAGTACAAAACTCAACCTACAGAGCAGCTTCCCCAGCAGAAGCTGAAGGCTAAAACAACCCAGGAAACCGAGGGAGAAAACTTAAGTAATTGCAGTTAGCTGAGCCAGGGCTCTGGGTGTGTAATGGGGCAGGGATAGTTCCTAATCCTTTTAATCCCTTCTCACCCTGCTCAATTAAGCAAAGCGCTCAAAGGGCACCAGGTGCCAGTTGCTCTTGAGCCCCAGCACTGCTAGAAGTCTTGTACACAAATAGCCAGCTCCCCTACAGCTAAGCAGACAATACCCATGCTAAAAAAATGCAAATCTTTATTCAACAATCCTTGCCTAGCTTTAATATGAGGAGAGGTGCCTAATTTTGTTACATCTTGAAATGCCATGTTTGGTTGATATCCATGGGAGGCCTGCAGTTTTCTGAAGAGACAGAGGAGAAGTGGGTTGGGGCACAGAAGGGAAGCAGGATAAGGGGTGGGGAGGAGAGAAGAGAGGAGTAACTTTGGTCAGGCTGTAAAATAATAATAATAATAATAATATCAATAATAACTCATTAAAAAGAAAATTAAAAACAGAAAATTCACCTCTAGTACAAACACATGGAAAAGTCTGGGATTTGGCAGTGGTGACTGTCGATGAAGTATTCAGAGTCATGCCAGCTATTATTACTAGTAGTGTTATGATTATTAAAAATTGCCTCTAGTACAAACGCATGGAAAAGCCTGTCAATCAGCAGGGGCAACAGTTAATGAAGCATCAGGGCCAACATCTGAACAGCATCTTGCCCTGCAAGTCACTTAGACAATGTGGCCTGGTACTTCTTGCTCACAGGTCAATCCAAGCTTCTGCTGGAGAGCGAAGGCTCCATATAGCACCATTGGGGCTGTCTCTATGCATTCTTAACCTGATTTATTAACGGTCAGAGAAATCTAGCAGTTATAATGGAATTCAGAAATAAGGACACATGGCATATTTGAGCTCTTGCTGCCTTTAAAAGTCATGCTAATCCCCCATAGCTTTGTGATTCTCTACATTTCTCCCATCTCCTCAAGCAACTTAAAAATTGTATAAGCACATAACTATGTGAATGTGTGGGGCACAGTGTGATATTTCAACACGTGGATTCAATATGAACAGACAAAATCAGAATGATTAGCAGTTCTATCAGCATGGCATTTTGTAAGGGAGATGTAGGAAGACGAGGTTGCTTTATCACCAGCAGGGCCGCCTGCCAATCAGTGCCGTCTCCAGCACCCCCACTACCACCGTGAGCATAACTTATCTCTACCATGGGAAGTGCAACACCACTGTCGCCATTACTACCACTGTCGCAAGCAGAAACAACCTGACTACCAGCCTCAGGACCACTCCCTGGACCATCTCTAGCTCCATCCCTAGGGGTGCTACCCACACCACCATCACCATCACCATCACCATCATCCCTAGCACCCCAGCATGCCATAATCACCACCACTACCATCACAAACACCTTCACATCACCAGGATTTGCAAACTATTGCTTATGGGCCGAACACCTAGTACCCATGTATGTTTATAAAACCCAGAAGATGGGGATGGATTTTACCCTTTCAAATAGTGGAAGGAAAGAATTTTCCATGACACATGATAGTGCCATGAAACACGAATGTCAGTGCCTATAAACAGACTTTCATTAGACTATATGCACACCTCACTCCCGTTTATCTATGGCAGCTTCCTCACAAGGACAGTTCTGATAGGAACCATATCATCTGCAAAGCTTAGTCCACATAATTTGACTTTTAATAGAACACCTTCATCCCCTTCCGACCACTATCCTTGTTACCTCATCAATACTCTGGAGCGCCGCTGCACTATAGCTGATGCTAGCAGCATGTCTGTCAACGAGGCCACCACTACCCAGCAAGGGAGAGAGGGGAGGTCTTCAAACCATTTGGTCTCTAAACATCTCATTGCTGAAGCTAGTTTTGAGGGGGCAAATCTTGGAGCTTAGCTTCTCTTTTGAGGATTTCTACTTAGAAGCCTCTCGGAGGTGCCCATACTCTCAGTCTCTAGAAATGTTTTGGCCATGAATTCCCTTCTCTGTTCATGGTAAAATCAAAAGAACCTAGAAAAAAATGTATGTTAGAGAGACAGGCCTCATAAGTTCTCCATAGATGAAATGAACCCAGGTTTAAAATTAAAGGGAAGGAAATACTTCTATGGTTTGAATGAATTGCTTCCCCCCCGCGACATAAATATGATAGAACTTAATGCCTAAAGTAGACATTAGAACTATGAGAAATAAATTTATATTAGTTATTCCTTAACCTGTGGTGTTTTGTGATTGCATCAAGAGCAGACTAAGACATGCGTGCATGCAAGAGGAAATAAGATGCAATTAGCAAGGACAAGCAAAACACCACAAATCAGGAGCACAAAGGCTGCAGATGCTGACACCATCAGATAAAGACTACAGGCTAACAATGCTGAATGTGTCTAAAAATAGAAGACGCAGACTTTTAGAAATAAAAAAATACATTGGAGAAAATTAAACACTCAACAGGCAGACTATTACTTCTGGCATTAAAGTTGATTAGATGTTCTGAATGATCCTCTGGCTGCAAAATGAGAGCTTGGATTCTGAGAGACACTGCTGGCTTGGAGGAAAATCTCCAAAGATTGCTCCTGTACCACACAAACAATTAGTGGAAGGGGTATAATCACACCCAGAAGCCAAGACCAAAGAACTATTCTCAGCTAAGATTCATTAAAGACTAGGTCTCAGATGTATGTGTGCATCAGGCTCTCTAGAGAACTTGCTAGAATCCAGATGGCCAGGTCTGAGAATGTGAAAAAAAGTAAAGGGTGAAGCTGGAAAATCACATATTAAGTAGAAAACTGAGTAGATGGAAAATAAAACTGTAGACTGTAGAAAATCTTCAAGTCTGCATCTGGTGCAGCACAATTCTTTATTCTGTCAATTATGTTTTAAATAAATGCTGATTGGCCAGTAGCCAGTCAGAAAGTATAGGTGGGACAACCAGGCAGGAAGTAGAGGCAGGTAAAGGAGAACAGGAGAATTCTGGGAAGGAGGAAGCCCATTCCTCCACAGTGCTGACCAGACATGGAAGAAGCATGATGTGATCTGCCCCACTGAAAAAGGTACTTAGCCATGTGGTTAACCTAGATAAGAATAATGGATTAATATAAGTTATTAGAGTTAATAAGAAGCCTGAGCTAATGAGCCAATCAGTTTATCATTAATATAGACTCTCTATGTGATTTTCTTTGGGGACAAATGGCTATGGGATCTGGTGGGAGGACAGAAACCCCAACAAGCAGGCCCTCATGTTACATGCATCAGTTTCTTAATGGGTGTAACCTACAACATTCAAGCAGTGTTTTTGTGGTGCTGGTAAGGGGTGTATGTGTGTCAGGGGGGCAAGGATGTCCATGGCACATGAAGGTGTGAAGGTTTTCCACTTCTAAAGGACACAGTTTCAAGAAAAATATAAATTATCCAAAGATCACAGAGTCCAGGTGGAGGCAGCTTTCTGTATCAATAGTGAGGATACTCAAGGCAGACGTAGGATGCAATTTGCTGTGGCTAGGAGCCAGTTCATGGCAAAATGGTAAAGAAAGCTTCAATAGTCACATGCTGTTTACTTGTCCAAGTTCACAGAAACAAACGCAGAGATGATAATACAGACAGCCCATCATTCATAACACAAATAATGTTACTAAAAAATGCTGGGGTGGTTGGAATATAGGTACTGGGTTTAATCCCCAGCACATAATGATGATGTTGATGATGATGATGATTATGATGACATAATAATGACAATAATAATAATGATGATGACATTGATGATGATGACATCCTCAGTTTACAAAAACAAAATAGTACAGTTATTTGCTTTTTCCTATGTCATAGGTTTTTCTTCAACCTCAGATTTCCCAAATAAACCAAAAGCAAAAAACTAAAAATCATTATTCTATTTTTTTCTATAAAATGTGTGTGTTCAATACAAAACTACAACCTGTTTATCACAAAGATTCAGAAATAAATACACAATTTCATGGGCTAGGATTGAATCCACCCTCTAATTAGAATCACATTGCCGTAATGAATGCTTAGCCTGCTTCCTGGACCTTCACATAGAACACAGAAGACCAGTTCAGGCTGATAAACAAGAAAATATCTGTGGCTAAAATTAGTCTTTCATAGTTCTGACCAATGAGAAAATGATTCTCAGTGCAATGCAGAATTTCTCTGCTAATATCTTTAATTTATTCCTATAGCTATTTATTATTTGAATACTAGTCTATAATGGTATCATTATTTGCTTATTAGCCTGTGATGGCCTTCAAAGATGCAGTGAGGTCAAGCAACACAAACTGGGCTAAAACATCAACTCCAGGGAATGTGATGCCCAACCTGATTCCACTCATTTGGCGTCTAATGCCCTGGCCAAGAGGAAGGCCTTTAAGAAGACAAGAGGTCCAGCCCAAAGCTGGGCCAAAGGCCCCTTCATTCATTTCACTACAAAACTTGCCAATAGATAGGAACTTGGGTTTCTACTGGGTGAACTCTGGGGGCTATGTTTTGCTCTGTGGACTATGTTTTAGACTGGAAAGGCAGTGCGGAGAGGGATGCTCCACAGTGAATAGAGAGATGAGTCAGCCTTCTGACAGCAGCAAGGGCCCTGTGAATCAGACCTTGGGCAGGAAGCCAGGGGCTGGGACACAGGCATGGCTGGCTAGGGAGCTCCTGTGATGACCCGATGCCTGAAGCAACAGAATTAAGCTTTCTTTCCAAATGAAGATATATACATACATATGAAAACATTTCCTTTAAAAATGTAGCCACTGATACAGTGTCCCAGAAGGACACTGCAGTTTCCATAGCCATCATTTCTGCACAGGAAGCACTGCAGGAACACTGCGGTCCCCAGGCCTCTTCCTCACCAATGACATGCTAACATGTCATCAGTGACATGCTAACTAGAATGACATGGCTCATTAGGGCGGTGAAGAGAAACTGGAAACTGTTTTATTTGCCTGGCTAGAGAAATCTCTATGCTAGAAACACTATGACACATGGCTCTGCTGTTTGAAATCCTGACATTTTCACAGTTGGGAAACCCTACACTGAGGCTCTCTGAAAGGTTGTCTTGAATGGGCAGTTCCTAGGGGTATCTGTCAGGCACACCCTGACATCAGAAGATCGTCAATGACAATTTTCAGTTATAGTTCCATGGAAGACAGTCTTAACTCAAGACATTAAAAATTATCCAGAAATAGGCAGAAGAGCTTTCTAGAACTTCAAGGTAGTGAATGAAATAAGTCTGCTCTAAGATATCCAAGACACACAAGAAGGAAGTCAGTCCAAACAGGCAAAACTACAGCATCAAAAAACAGTCTTTAAAGTGCTTGCTACCCTAAGTATAAGGACCTGAGTTTCGTCCCTGGCACCCACATAAAAAACTGGATCTGATGTCATACATCTGTGATCCAGCAAAACCACGAGGATTGCTGGGGCTTGCTAACCATCCAGTCTAGCCAAATGAGTGAGCTCCATGCTTAATGAGGGAGCCTCTCTCTAAAAACAGGGTGCAGAGTAAAAGTCAAGAAGGACACCTAACACCAGTCTATGGTTTCCAGGTGCACACTTGTATACACATAACTACATAAACCACACACACACTTAGGCAAACCAAATTGGAATTTTCTAAAATAAAAGTAAACACTGAATTTCACACATAGCAATTCGTTAATAAAAAACCTGAAATATTTGATGAGGGAATTAAGAAACTAGAAGCACGAATTTAGCATAAAATATAAAAGATGCATTAAATGAGCTAAGACTTTCCCTCAGTGAAGTAATAAAAATTCTGAAAGAATAGAGAAGGGATTCCAGAATAAACGAACACAGAGGAGGAGAAAAGGCAACATTTGAAGAGATCTGAGAGTTTCTCAGGACTGATAGATGGTACTTTATAGATTCAGAAAACCTAACATCAGGCAAAGGAAAGACACTAAAACAAAACTAAGAGGTTATATTACCCAGAGGGAAAATGCTGAATTCCTATGTGGAAAAACACATCAAGAGTATACTTCTCACAACAGAAACTATACACACATGTGTGGAAATGCACACACACACACACACACACACACACACACACACATACAAACCTGAAAATGATTTAAAAGTTCATTAGAAAAAGCTTTAAATCTAAAATTTTATATCTAGCTAAACTTCCATTCACAATGTCTTCATTCAGGGCCCAGGAAAAGAGACACCTGTAGACTGTTGTTAGGATGATTAAAAACTATCATTAGGATGATTAAAGGATGTTCCTCAGACATCAAAGAAAGTGAAAGCAAGACACAGGTAGAAGAAGAAAGCAAGGAATGCTGGTTGTCTTAAGCAAGCATTGAAAGCAGAAAACAGCACCAAAAGCTATCAGAGAGATGAGCTCTGGTGTTATACAATCTAGATGGAGCAGAAACAGTAATAATAATATTACATGGGGTGGGTGAAGGGTCTAAGTTCTTTGTGTCGTTAAGGAGAATGATGACAGTACTCTAGAATTTAGTCACCTAGAAACACATTTAGAAATGATAACGGTAACATTTAATATTATGAGTAAGTAGTAAATAGTAGTATACCTTCTATATGTGTGTATGGGATATTTATTAGAATGGCTTTCAAAGAAATAAACAACTTTAGAAAAGCTGGAGGGCCAAGATTATTTTACACTTATGAATTACTGGAACACACACACACACACACACACACACACACACACACACCACACACACCTCTGCATACATATGTGTGTGTTCTGCCTCTAAGGGCTAAATAAAGCACACCAGCAGCCCATCAGATCATCACCTCTGAACATCAGTCATCTGCACCCAGACTCAGGACACTGTGGTGAATCAGAGCTCACTCTAGGGGGTTCTCCTGTATCTTACTTTGGCCTCCTCCCTCCTCCCTCTTCTTTGGCTGCTTCTGAACACACCCTGCAGCAAGCTCTGCACCACCACTCATTCTAGCTTCTTCTTCCTAACCCAGTGGCGAGGCTCTGCTAATCTGCAAGCTCCTTGCTTCCCCCTCTGTTCAGTTTCCTTTTCCATGACTGTTCAAGATTATTCCAGGATGTTCTGTGGGGGAGGTGGGAGTGGGAGCTGGTGAAGTCTTGTCTTAATTTTTTTTTACCATTTTGAAGGGCTATATTTATTTCATTTCCAATTTCTGCTCTTGTTTTAACTTTTGCATGCTCATTTGGATTTTATTTTAGGTTTAAAATACAGCCTTTCACTTCTAGACTTCCCTTTTAATTTTGTTGGCTGTGGGCTTTTGCTTGTTTGTTTTAGCATTTATTTTTAATCTCTTTTTATTATACTTACCTCATTATTCATCTGAGCATTTAAATTACAGGGCATTTCACTATTATTCTATTCAGCATCAATTTCCCACTTGTCCTACTGTTAACATTGCCAGTTAATCTTTCTTTCTCGCCTCTTCTCTTAATCTCTTAATCTTTTTACCCTCTTCTCTATGTTCTATTCCCTCTTTAATTAAGTACTGTCCTTTCTAATGGTTCTAAAGATTATGTTGTGCACCCCAAAGAAGTCTAGGCACTTGATCAGGTCAATCAGCCTACAGTGGTCTCTTTGGGAGACCACCTATACCCACTGATGTCGTGTTCCATTGGAATGGATCACACTTGTGTCCATTGGACACTGGACCTCCCATGTCTCACCACCCACTCTTGAAAGATGAGTTCCCTACTTGCAGCATCCAATTGTGGCGAAACTGGACTCCCAGGGATGTTAAGGAGTCATCTGAAAACAGAGATTTAGACACAGGAGGCCCCACACTGTGCTATATGTGGCTTCTACCGCAAGACCCTTGCTCTCAACAGCCAGTGGCAAAATGGTGCTGAGTCTCATTTGTTCTACCTTCACCTTCAGAAACCACAGGGGGATAATGATGGATCAGGGAAGCTGTTCAGAACGTCTCCAGGGATGTCGATAGGTCCCTGAGATGCTGAAGTGTCTCAGTGAGCCACACACTAGCACTATCCTAATGGAAGCCCTGGAGGCGTGTTAGGCAAGGGCCTCAATGATGGGGCCTTAGTAGTTAGGGCCAACCATGTACTATCACCAGTCTCTAGGCAGAGCCAATCTGAAGAGCTTCTCCTTGTCTTCCTGGGCTCCAGCAGGACATGGTGGTGGCTCTTGACAAAGAGTCATGTGCTGGTTGCCTTCCTTCTCCTGTTTCTTCCCCATCACACTTCTATGACATCTTGGAGTCAGTTCTCAGAAAGCTACACACACCCGAATATTGACTTACAGTGGGTCTTAGGAGGGTTCTGGGTGCCCTATTCAAATCTTCCTTTGTTCTGGTTGCTATGTCCCATAGTGTGAGAGAGAGGGTGTCCACACCTACCTCTCCTGGCATAGCAGATTCTTTCTCTTATGATGAACTTCAGAAAGCTGACTGGGAGCTAATTCTTCAGTTTCCAGGAAAAAACATTTAAGTGACAATATACTGACCACCTTGAACTCTGGTGGCCTCAAGGGAGATGACTACTGGGCTCTCCACCTCTCAGGGGCTTTCTTTGTATCACACATGGTTTCCTTATAGCATGAGCATACCATGGTACTTGCCTTTTCTCCTTCTGGAGGTGTGGACACTTGGCATTAGTTTAAAAAGGTAACTTTATCCTATGCTCAGTGGATGTGGTGTGCGAAACTCTGTGATCGTACTTTCTCATTGGGATTGCCAGCCTGCAAATAATGGCATGGAGACTTAGTATTAATCGTGAAAGCTTGGCTCTCATCACATAAATTCACCTGTCTCTACTCATCTGCATTTCGTCACATGGCTCGGTTACCTCTGCCCTGTACTGTACAGCCAATGTCTATACTTTTGCTGGCATCTCCTGAGTGTCTTCCCAGAGTCCTCTCTGCCTGGAAGTCCTGCCTATTGTCTCCTGTCTAGCTAGTGGCCATTCAGCTCTTTATTGCACCAATCACAGCATCACATTTTCACACAGTGTACAAATATCCCTGAGCATCTAGCCCTAGCTCTTGGGAGGCTGAGGGAGGAAGACGGGAAGCTCAAAGACAGATCTGGCTACACAATAAGTTTGAGGCCAGCCAGGGCTACATAAATAGATCCTATCTCAATAGACCAAGGGCTGGAGATATAACTCAGTGACAGAGTTCTTGCCTAGCATGTGTGAGGCCTGGGTTTGGTCCTTGGCGTGGAGGAAGGGGTCTAGAAGCACAAAACAGTTTTATTTTATATGCCTTTTGTCTATAGCCTCTATTTTTTTTTGTCCTTTAAAAGCCTGGGTTAACAGACTCTCACGTCAGAGCAAGTGTAAGCTCCCAGATACAGATGTGCTGACTTACATGAAAATTCCTCTCTGGAGCTGTTTATAGAACTTTGCAGCACTAATTCAGGCCCTTGATATAAACTGGGACCAGGAATGGAGAGTATCATCCTGTGGGGGTCAACATTTGAGATGGTATGAACCCCCTCTATCAGATCTGTCATCCGGGGCCACGTAGTGAACAGAGGACCTCACGTCAGCAATACTGTGATGTAGGTGGCCTACATTTAGCACAGGACCAGAGGATTTCATGGAATGGGGAGAGGGAGACAGCTAAGAGTCCCAAGTCTTTAGGAGGCACGTTACTGTTTTTAACACTTTGGTTCAGGTGCTGCAATGGTGAAGAAAGTCTCGCTCCCATCCCCTGCTGTCTGAGCCGAGCTCCTTAAGGATAGTTCTGGAAAGCATCCAATTAACACAAACATCTGAGGCAGACTTGGAGAGTCAATTTTGAATCAGCAAATATACAATAATACAAATATTAATATATTTATAATTAATATTGATTTTCAATTTGGTATGATCTAATATCATCTAGGAGGCCAGCCTCTAGGCATGCAAGTAAGGGGATATTAGATGAGAATAACTCAAGTGGGAGAAACCTCCTAAAATGTGTTTGGGATTCTTTTGTGGATTGGGATCTTGGACTAGGCAAGCATTTATCTTCCTAACTGCCTCCTAACTGCTGATGCAATGTAACCAGCTGCCTCAAGCTCTTCCTGCCTGGCTTTTAGCTGTAAGGGACCTGGCACTGTGAGTCAAAACAAATCCTTTCTCCCTTAAGTTGCTTTTGTCTGAGTATTTTATCATAGCAGACAAGTAGTTAGCACAGACAGTTCCTTAAGATCATATTGCATTTAAATTTCATTAAAATATTGTGGCTCTACTAACACACAACATAGACATCTCAGAACTCCATGCAGAGTTCTGGCATCCACCCAAACTGAGCTTCTAGGGTAAGGGAATTAGGGGCAAATCAGGAGTGAGGATGTGTGGACGCAATCCTGATCTTCTTCTCTTGTCCCACTGAAGGGAGCCTGCATAACCAAGAGCCAAGAGAAGCCTCCCTATGCCTCACCATGCTTAATGTCTCAGAAATACATCAGCCATGGACCAAGGCTGCACCTACTTCCGGTTCTCTTGCCCCACCAATGTCGCCCTGCACACTTCTCTGTTTTTTTCACTAGAAGCTTCAGTTTTTTTCATCTCCCTGGAGCCAAGGGTCTGTGAACAGGAGACCATCCCCACACATCAGACCCTTTGTCAGATCCTCACCACCGTGTGCTGTGAACTGCCCCACCAACTGTCCGCCAATCAAAATGTCAACCCCATAGCATATTTTTCACCAACTCTTTCACTCCTTCTATAATAGTTGTCTTGATTGTCAAGTAGGTGAGATCTGGAAGCAGCTAGGAGCCAGGGCTGTGCACAGGTCTGTGCGATGATTAACTAGAGGAAAGACGCTTCCCCAGAGTGCATGGTACTTTTCTTCAATCCTAAGAGTTTGGAGGGAAATCACTGCACTTTGCATGTCTGCCTTCACTTCTTGCTGGCGTGTCTATCTCTGTTGCTGCTGCCGCCATCAAACTACAGCTTCTTTGGGCTTCAGTGTAGACTGAAAAAGCAGCAACTACTACTCCTGCCGTCTTCCCGGGTTTCAGCACCATATTGGGACGACTGAGATATCCAGGTCTGTGTACTGACCACCTAACATATATATGCTCCTCTTTTTCAGCATGAATACAGCCATTGATGAAATACCCAGCCCCTATGTGTCACAAGCTGTTCTATCAATTCACTTTACACACACACACACCCCTCAAGTCTACTCCTGTAGGGAAGTCTCCCTAATAAACCATACAAAGTGCATCTCTGACCAGAACAATCAATTCTCCCTTGTTACCCTAGACCAAGTAAGCATCATTTTTCACCCAGTTTATATCAAGGGCCTTCTAGCACCTTCCTACTTACACGACTGGTTTATACGACAACATCAGGGGGTCTCCTAGAAATGGAAGTGATCTTGTGTCACTTCTGAGTAAATTCCTACAATGACATTATGCCTGGAGAACATACTAGACTCTAGCCTGGCTTTTGCTACCTTTTTTCACCACCCCTACATATTCTCTACTCATACTCTTGATGAGTTCCATCTTTCTATGTCCAAACATTACAGGCCCTCTTTCACTCTGGGAGGATAGAGGGGTATTTTTGTCATCCAGATGGTTTTCAGATTCCCAGGTTCAAGAGGTACCATATATCTGTGACTACAGGTATGAGTCACTATGCCTGACTTCTTTGACATTTTTTTGAAGAATTATTTTTTATGACGGGAAGATTGGAAAGTGTATATCCTGTTCCATTCTCAAAAGGACTGAACTCCAACAGCTTTCTTGTTTCACAAAAGGATGACAAAGCTCCCAGACTCAGAGCTTAAGCAGCTTTATAGCCATAGATAGACAGCCAAGGCTAGGGTAGACAGTATGGATTGCACATCTGAACGGATTGCCTTTAACTTTCTTTCAAAGGTCTTGTATGTATGTATGTATGCAAGTATGTATATATTTGGTTTTAAGTAGAGTCTCTCTATATAGCTTAGCTGTCCTGGAACTCATTATGTAGACCAGGCTGGTCTTGAACTCACAGAGTTCTGTCTGCCTCTGCCTCACAAGGGTTGGGATCAAAGACAAGCACCACCACACCGAGCTACCAACATTATCTTTAAACAGTTTGGTCATTGATGCAGTCCTTTTGTTAATGTTCCACCTGTATTTGTTCCCTAGGTCACAATACATATAAGAAGCCATCCAGAGACTGCAGTGGAAGATCATCTCCAACCGTGAAGTCTCTCTCCACATATTATGTAGCTCTACTTTGCGAGGACTGGCTTTTGAGAGATCCCACCAGCCTAGTAACTTCACAGCTTCGTGCTGTTCTAGGGTCATCAGGGATCCAGCTGGAGCAGACTGTGTCTGTGTAAAGCTGGCACTCCATCCAAAGTTTGGAGGCGGATGGCGAATTTAGTAAGGAGCGACATGGGAAAGAGCCATAGAGAAGCCCTGCAAGCAGGAGGGAGCCTGGAGTGTGTGGGTTGTAAGGCATCTCCAGTGGGTGTTTCTGGGGATGGTGCTCATTGCACCTTCTATCAAGAGCAGAAGGAGATGAGCTCTCCATGAGTCTCTAGTCTATTTTTACCTCTTGGACACCATGAGTCATGCTACTGATTGTCTCTCCGCACTGCTGCTGCTGAGCTCACGGTCGGCCATGGACATCAGAGTATATATTTGGGATCCTGACCTCTCTCTGGTTTAATCTCATTTCCCCATAATGTCTTCCATCCACCTCGTTAGCATCACCTGTGCATCTTGTCATACTGACACATCTGTCGGGTGTGCCCTGGGTGATAAGTCCCAGGCAGAAGCAGCCCCTTCCCCTGCATCATTTCTATCCACTGGCAAGCTGCCCCTGGCAAAGCAAAAGAAAGCCAGCCTGTCTCCATGGTCATCAGGAAAGGGCAGCCAAGAAAAAATGATGAGGCTCTGGCGCTCTCACCTGCTTCAGTTAAAGACAACGCTTACAAGCCCTGACGCTGAACGCGACCACTCTTGTGTGCTTGCCAAGCTCAGTCACGACAGCCTTGTTACTGGGATATCTTCAATGATTATCAAATATAATTTTGTAAAAGTTGATTTCTACTGAGGGCCTGATCTTGTCTAAGTTTAGAATAGGGCAAACGTCAATATATCAGAAAATCCCTCAAATGTGTTTTCCAGGCACCCCAGAGCTCTGCCTCTGATCAAGCCTTACAATTCAATACTCTTGTCTTACTCAGTGGCCTTGGCATTCTTTCCTCTCTAATTGAGAGCGACCCCCCCCACCCCGCCCGGCTCCGGCTCCCTGCTAGCCAGAAGCCAGATGGCCAAGTACCATGGAGGACGTGCATTTGATCCAGAAAGTGGATCTGCATGTTCCTAAGAAAGATGTAGATGGGATGTTCATAGAATGGCGTTTATTCTTGAAAGCCACTAAAATAGTTTTTTCAGTTTGAGAGAGTGTTTATTTCAGGCCAGTGCTCTTCCCCAGCAGGGCGAGATGCACTGTGGAGTACCCTGAGAAGTATTCCTTCTCCGCACACCATGATTCATTCTGAATCGAAGGAGCCAGAGCCCACATCAGCAAAGCTGACTCCCAAGTGACATTGCCTCCCTTGTGACACATCAGCTCCAGGCCATGCTGCTCCTGAGACGAAATTCACTTGCTGATAAAAGGTGATGATGTGGAACAGGCCACCTCTCAGCAATGCCACAGTCCCCATGCTTGGATGTTGTCACAGCTTCCCAGAAGCTGACCTAAGAGGAGGGCTTGGCAGGGATAGTCAGTCATCCCTCAGCTTCTCTGAGGTTGGCTTCAGAAGCTGACTTGAGAGGAGAGGTTTAGTGTGGACACTGCCATTCCTCAGCTTCCCAGTGGGGCTGACTTAGCATCTCCACAAACAGTGTATGATCAAGTCAGTGTTTGCATGTAACTAAGACACATCTTCCAATATACTGGAAACCATCTCTAGATTGCTTATGATATATGATATACATAAGAAGGTGCTACACTATTCTACAGTTTAGGGAACAATGACAAGGGGAACATCTATACATGCTTACTACAGACAATTATTTTCTAAATGTCTTTGAGTCATGATTGGATCAAAATGGTTGAATCTACAGATGTGGGTCCAACCCTCAGGACTGATTGTAATTTATTTAGGAAGCAGTTCCAGAAAACTGGGCAGGTAACAGTGCACAGGGTGGGGAACACAGGAGAAACGCTGCTCAGTCAGGTTCTGAGGAAGCCAGGCTCAGCCCTGCAGGGGAGTCTAGAAGATGATACTCAGGAACTCCATTGAAATGTGAGAACTGGGCCTCTGTTCGCCACCCTCCTGCCCCTTGTTGATGGGAACCATTCCTGCGACATTCTCTCTCCTCTCTCTCCGACTCTGGTAGTTCACCAGTGTGAGCTGAACAGTCTCCCGCTGCTGAAAATAAGTCCCCAGGTAGAAAGCCCTGATCACCAGTGGTAAGAAGCTCTGGACTGACAGAAGTGAGTACCTGTATCTCACACCTGGGCAAATGGCCTTATTTGCTCTAGTGTATAAAACTCTTGGATGTGACGCCAGTGAATCATCCATTAACTTTGTAAGATACAACCTACTGATGGGTGGATGGATGGTGGATGGATGGATGGATGGATGGTAGGTATCAGAGGCACACAGTCAACCACTTGCGACTGAGTATGCCACCATCATTCTGTAAAAGTGGACATTGTTATCACTGTCACCACTTTCAAAGCAGGGAGGTAAACCTAGTTGCTTACAGTTGAGTAACTAACACAAAGCTGAAGGGGAACCTAACTGTTCTGGTTCATGGCCTCTTTTCCAATCTCTGCTCCCCAAAATGCCCCCCAAAAGACATGCAACCACTGGAAAGACTGTCTACAGCATAGCTTGTGACCTGAGATAAACCTGAAGGCTGGCGTAGAGATTCAGTGACATGGAGACAAAATCTGCAATGATTCCGCTGTTCTGCACCTTCAGACCCATCAGTTCTTTGCCTTGACCCAACCATGACCCCAGGACTCATGATCCTCTATAGAGAATTCACAGGCAGAACACTCTAGATCCCAGTGGAACAGCAATTTTCAATAATTTTAATGTATAAGGAAGTACAGTGTTCTAAGCAATTCTGAAATATGAGGCATAAACTAAACTATGCTATACATAAATAGATAAAATATGCAAATGCACAGTTTTCCTAGTTAGAAACATGAAGTTATTTCTTTTCCTAAAAGCTTCCAATTATTTTAGTATGTGTGCCAGCTTGAGGAAATCTCACCTCTTTTTATTCTGTGTGTGTGTATGCCGTGGTGTGTGTGGTGTGTGTGTGTGTGTGCGTGCATTTATATGGCAGTAAGCTCTCTTGCTTCCATTTTCAATTTTTCTTCACTAATTAGGAAACGTTACCCCCGGGCTCCCCTGGAGTTGCAGGAACTGCAGCTGCCAGAGTCAGATCAGCAATGGAATCTGTTTTGCACAATGGGAAGCAGCTCTCCCTCTGCACAGGTATGAGGATAAACCACACAGGCCGCAGCCCTCTTCCTCATCAGGGGGCTCCTGCCACCCCAATAGACACTTAGGGATGTTCAGCATTTACAAGTCAAGCTTTTACTGAGGTTTTCATTTTGGGGGTGTTTTTGAGCCAGGCATCGAAGTTAAACCTAAGGAAGGGTGTCACTGTGTCTGACAGGACAGTGCTTTGGTTTCATGTTCTGTGACAGGCATAGCACACATGTATTAAGACATAGAAAATAAATATTTGTGTTACAGTTTGGGCTTGGAAGGCCCTCCAGCACTCATTTGCTGAAGACTTGGTCCCCAGCACATTAGCACAGTGCTACAGGCAGGTGCTGGATATAGGAAGTAACCCTGAGGGGGTGGGGTTAGGTTACTATGGAGGTATCTTTGAAGAGGCTATTCAAATACAGACCCCATTCCTCCATTCTCAGTGCTAATGTCTTCTGTACTCCTTCTAGGATGGCTCATTAAACTGTGCTTGATGCTTTCAACCACTTTTCTAGTCCAAAGTCTCAAAAGTATCCCACATTCCTTCAAAACCAGCATGGTTAGGAAGGCCACAACAACAGCCCTCTTCCTGGTACCAACTTCTCTCTCCGTTACTATTTCTGTAACAAAACATCATAAGCAAGGCAACTTATAAAACAAAGCACTCAGCTTGAGATTTATGGTTTCAAAAGGGTAGAGGCAGTGATGACAGAGCATCTGGGAGCTTACATCTGGATCCACAAGCAGGTGGCAGAGAGAACATACTGGGAATGGGGAGAATCTTTTAAAACCTTAAAACCCACCCCCAGGGGCACACTTCCTCCAACCAGGCCATGCCTCCTAATTCTTACCAAACAGTTTCAACAACTGGAGACTAAGAATTCAAATACACAAGCCTGTGGGGGCCACGCTCATTCAAACTGCCACAGAGAGTTTCATCTATTTATATATGGAATTGTGCTTCCTTTCACCCTTCATTTTCCTCCCACATTCCCTTTCTCTCCCTCTGGTACCCTTCAATGGGTCCCCTTCCTACTTTTAGGTTTTATTTTTATCTGTGGCTTACTGAGTTTAATTAGAGCTTCTTGATAAAGTGGGGAGTTATTCAGTGAAGCAAGGGCAACTTACCTGTGGCTACCCTACTGAAGAAAGTGACAGCCCTCCCAGCAGGTGGTAATTGCCAACAATCCTAAATTCCTACATGCGATGGCTGTGTCCTATCAAAAGACTGTTTTTCCTGTACATCTCCCCATCCTGGATGGTTACCTTTCTTCCATCCCTTCTTTTTTTTTTTTTTAAGTTTGTCAGAGCCTCCGTTTATTACAATGGGGTACAGCTTTATATATAGTAAAGAGTTGGGGGATGGGCACAGGGGCCTGGGCTCTTGCCGCGTGGTTCACGTTGGTCACGTGGTCCGAGTTGGTCACGTAGGCAGGAGATTATCTTCGGTCAAGTCACTGTAGGCCTGGAAGTTGACACACCTAGCTCCCTAGATAGTTTGGAATGTGGGGTGGGTTCCGCTAACAGATAGTTCTCATTAACAGCCAATTTGGGTGTGGGGTAGGCTTTGTCAATAGAGCGATTCCTAACACAATTAAGGGTGTGGGGTTCTCTGCAGACTCCCCAGGGTGCTTCCATCCCTTCTTTTGCGGTGTTTCCAGAGCCTTGAAGAGGGTGCTATAGACACTCTATTATCACTGTTCTAGGTGCTTTGATCAGCTGCAGGTTTCTACATTTACTGCATAGTGCACTATAAATCTTCTTTGATGAATGTTTAACACAACACTGGCCTCTGAGTATAAGCGGGAGTCTTAGAAAGCAGTTAGAAAGCAGTGTGGCAAAAGGACTGTTTAATATAGCAGTAGTAAACGATTTCCCCCTACGGCCGAAGACCTCTCTAGCAAAGGGTTCTTGACCAAGTTTATAGAACCAGACATGAGCTATGGAACCGGCCTCAAATCCAATCAGAAAGCAGGTAGCTACTTCTGTATCAGAGTTGATGCTTTCTATATAGCTAATGGCCATGGACACTTCCTTAAGTGACATGGTTTTCAAGGCACCTGGACTTTGATTCTGATATTCCCTGTGAGTCTTTTGTGAGGATGCTATTGGTTGGGCCATCACTTTCCACTGTGCTATTTTCTAGCTGTTTCAGGTCCAAAGACACCTTTTCCTGAGAGCATCTAAGGAAGTAGTCATGATGAACCTGAGTGGGCAATGCCAGAGAGGTGCTGGGAAGTGGTGTGGAGGTCTGATGAGGACCCACTGGAGGCATCCTAGAAGCTGGATTTATCAACATTAGTGCTTTCTCCCACATTTGTCCTTGTGGATTGCAGTTGCATTGCCATTTTCAATGCTCATGTTGGGTTTTGCTACCTGTGAAGTCACAAAGCCTCTCCTGCATGGGGAGATGCTTGCTACCCATGTGCAACCCAATGACTTGCTGGTGAACTTCTGGCAGATGAGACACAAATAGGTGTCATTATGGACATGTAGGTCCACATGTAGGTGTCTTTGGTGGAAAACATCCAGTCTCAGATCTTTTAATTTTTATCTTTCTGCCCTTCTTTATTATTTTTATTTTCTTAGTTTTTTGAACCGTTATCTTACACTGTAATCCTGGCTGATATAGAACTCATCATGTAACCCAGGTCTTAAACTTTTTGCCATCCTCCAGCCTCAGCAGCCTCAGCTCTTGTACCGAGATGCTTTTTCTCTGATGTGTGTGGGGTAATGCATCTTGAGGGAGCTCTGGCAGCTGAGTGTTCTGTGGCAAGTGAGGTACGTGTTGAGGCTTGTTGAGGTGGTAGGTTTGCTGCCTTCTCTATCAGATGCTGTAATTTAAGGGTCTCTGACTTTGTATTGAAGGTTCCACACCTCTGAAAGCCAAAAACACTCAGGAGATATGGATTGGGTCCACCTCAGGTAGTGAAAGCTTTCCCTCACCACTTTCAGAAGAAGGCTTGGGCTATAAATCATTGGACAGGAAGTCACCCTTGAGGCACTTGGGGTTAATATCCAAAGAAGACTTTTTAGGGTAGTCTTAGAGAAGGGGTTCCTGGGACAAGGTTTGTTGTCTAAACCGAGATTCTGTTCAGGTGTGTCCTGTAGGTGTGCTCCGCATTTTGCCATTGCAACATGATGTCTTTTACAACATTCAGAACCGGGAATTGTTGAGAACAGGGTGATTAAGACACACACACACGTGCAATCTCATAATATTTTAAGTGAGTTTATGATTTTGGGTTGGACTGCATTCTCACTGATCCTTAGGTGCCTGGAGTGTGTGGGCTTCAGTTGGATTTGCCCAATTATGGGGACAAGAATGGAACATGCATAGCAGGTGTCACCTTGTCCTGAAATTTGCAGACAGTATGTCCTCCCTTCCTTTTGTAGCATTTCAAGTCTTGGTATTTTTTCTGTCTCTCTCTATCAATAACACCTTCCAACAGTAAGGAACCGCTCACTTTTAAAGATGCAAGCATCATATGTGGCATCATTTCATGTGCCGTTTGTAAGATAGAGCTGAGCGAATTAAGCATCCCCTGGGGCAGCAGGGATGTGAGTCTGTCCTGGTGCTTTGCCTGCACAGATACAGACACCAGCTCTGGAGTCCGGTAGCAAAGCCATACTCGGTGAAAGACTGACTGCCCTCCACTTTCCGTTTCCCTTTCCTAATGCCTATCATTTGGTCACTTTACTTTCCACTAAGCATAGGAAGAGTGAGCATAATTCTTCGAGATGCAGAGACTGTATTTGAAATATGCTTTGATTAGAGTAATAAAAACAATAGCAATGACACAATTTACAACAGTGATGCTCTTCAGTCCCTAGGTTGAAAATTAGGAGCTGGCTTTAATATATACATACATATACATATATATATATAATTATATATATGTATATATAAACTGTTCATAGAGATCTCAACTATTACCTAATTTCTAAATGGCAGAAGAGTGGCTCTCTCTTAATTTATTACAAATACATCTAGTTGTTCCCTTCTCTTCCACCACCAAACCAAGATTTGCTTAGACAGACCAGTGAGAGAAGCTATATACACTACAGCGATTCGCTGCAAAGCTATGGAATGTGGAGAGGAACTAACCCAAGACATATATGTCACATAATCAAAATTCTGCTCCTTAAATGCTTACGCCACTCAGGCTGGCAGGCACTGGCAGCTCTCCACAGCTATGGGTAAACATCGTAACTGTGTTTATGGACAGCATGCGATGCAGCCTTGCTGGGCAGCAGAGGCAGACCATAGAATATGAACCAATTATCTTCCATGCCTTCCTGAAATAACTGTGCGCCAGCAGGTGGGATAATGAGAGAACACAAAGCCCCATTTCCTGTTCTTTTCCAACCCAGTCAGAAAAACATCAGCTCAAGAAAATATTTTCACCTCTCCTTCAAATGGTGACATTCATGAAAATCAAGACCCGCTGGCCAGAACAGCCATTGTGGAAAACAGTGTGAACACTCCTCAAAAAATGAAATGTAAAAGCACTGTACGATGCAGAAACCCCATTACTGGCCATGTATCTAAAGGAAATGGAATTGAGCTCTGGAAAGAGATATCTGAACTCTGTGTTCACTGCAGTGCCGTTCACGAGAGCCAAGATTTGTAACCAACTTAAGTGTCCTTCAGGGGATGGAAAATTAAAGACCATGGTTGTACAAACATGATGTTCAATCTTTTAAAAAAAAGAAACAACAGTTCCTGCTATTGGCAATATGGATGAGCCTGGAGGACATATATTAAATGAAGTAAGACACGGGACAGATACCATATACATGACAGAGAGAATAAAAGTAGTCAAATTTATAGAAACCAAAAGTAAAATGGTGATTGACAGGGGCTAGAAATTGCAGAAGCAGGAACAAGGAGATACTGGTAGAAAGGCACCAAGTTTTGCTCATGCAAAGTGAGCAAGTCTTAGATACCTACTGATTGGGAGTCTATACATAATAATAGGGACTAAACTCCTAGACATTTGCTAGGAATGAATGTCTAATGTTAAAGTGTTCTTAGCACTCATAATTACTAGACAGCAAGGGGAACTTTGCAAGTGATGGGTGAGTTGTAGATGGGTATGATTGATGTAGATTGATGACCTCAGATCTGCATGTTTCTCAGCCATCAATGCTCACAACTTTCTGCCTACCAGTGATATACCTCGATAAACTCGGGCGCTTTGGATTTTTCTTCTGAGCCTACAGATAGATGCTTTCTTATGGTCCAGGATTTGATATCACCATGTGGTAAGCACCCTGGGCTGAGGTCTGGGAAACAGCTGAGTGACCATTGATATAACTTGTCAGTGTATTGCATGGACAGCAAAGCCTTCTCTGTATGCAAACCTGTACTAGGCTTACTCACTCATTGGTGGATACTAGCTGGAAGCAAAGGATATTGAGCCTATAGTTCATGATCCTAGAGAAGCTAAGTAACAAGGTGAACCCATAAAAAAAAAAACCATACATAAATCTACCTGGAAAGGGGAAACAAACAAGATTGCCTGACAAAATTGGGAGCATGGGGGTGGGGGTAGTAGGGAGGGTGGAAAGGGAAGACAAGGGGAAAAGAGAGGGGAGGAGAACTTGTGGTAACAGGATTGTCAAGATGGGGGAAGGACAGAGATGAGAGTGGGAGGAGTGAGAATATGAGCAAAGAGGTCAAGATCATGATGGGTTGTTGTAATAGAAGCGGCGGGGCTGCGTCCCCAGCACCCCGGCCCCCTGGCTAGCTTATGCCCCGAAATAATTACACGGAAACTGTATTCTTTTAAACATTGCTTGGCCCATTCTGCTCGGCCCATTAGCTCTAGCCCTTACTGGCTAATTCTGATATCCCGATCAACCCATCTCTAATAAACTGTGTAGCTCCGGTCTTACAAGGAAGATTCTAGCCTATGTCCATCCTGGGTCGGAGCTTCATCGCATGTGTCTGCCTGGGAGCTGAGCTATGGCATCTCTCTCCTGAGAGCAGAGCTGTCGAGTCTGAGCTCACTTCCTCTTCCTCCCAGCATTCTGTTCTGTTTACTTCTCCCACCTATGTTTTAACCTATGAGGGCCAAGCAGTTTCTTTATTGCTTAACCAATGAAATCAACAGATTGATATGACACTCCCACATCAATGGGTTCACCCACTGAAACAATTTATCTGAGCTAAATGGGAGCTCACCAACTCCAGCTGGACAGGGAAGGAACCAGAATAGGCCCAAACTAGTCCCTCTGAATGTGGGTGACAGTTGTATGGCTGGGGCAGACTGCAGGGCCACTAGCAGTGGCACCAGGATTTATCCCTACAACTTGTACTGGCTTTTGGGACTCTATTCTCTTTGGATGGACTTTGCTCAGCCTAAATATAATAGTGAGGGCCTTGGACCTTCCCCCAAAACATTGTGCCTTACCCGGGCAGACCAGAGAGCACTGCTCTCTGAGGCACATGCAATGAAGCTCCGACCAGGATGGACATAGGCTAGAATCTTTCCTGGTAAGACTGATGCTACACAGATTATTAGAAATGGGCTAGTCCAGGTGCAAGAGTTAGCCAAGAAGAGGATAGATATAATGGGCCAAGCAGTGTTTAAATGAATACAATTTGTGTGTTGTTATTTTGGGGCATAAGCTAGCCAGGCAGCCAGGGTGCTGGGGACACAGCCCCGCTGCTCCTATTACATTACCCTCTCTAAGGAATGGATGAGGGTATGGTGGGGGAGTCAGGTGGAGGGGATGGGAGGAGGGGAAGGGAGTGGCAACTGGGATTGGTATGTAAAATGAAAAAAGATAGCTTGTTTTATTTTTAAAAAAATAAAAAAAAAAACCACAGATAGAACAGGCTGAGAAGACCATGAATTGTGAGCATTTAGCCAACAGTTCCTGTCTAGTTGCAGTGGAAGTGAACCCACAGATGAAATAGAAAAACAAAACAGAGTATAATCCTCAAATATTTCTTGGAATCATTAACTAAGTTCTGAAACCCATATGGGAGGCTTCCCTACTATGCTTTCTCTTCAGACACAATGGATCTAGGGTTATTTCAGAGCCTTGGTATCAGGCCAGCTGGTGGCAAAGACTCAATGTTACTGAGGAAAGAGACCATCCAATTGTCTGTTACTTCCTCATGGTTATGGTGTGGTGCATAAGGAAGACAAGACCTGTCCTGTTCCAACCAGGTACTCAGCCTCTTTCTATCATTTTGAAATCTAAAGATCTTGTTTATGATTAAAAAAATGAATTAAAAGACAGAAAAAATTGTTGGTTTTTAAGATCTGGACATCAGCTATCCCAAGCTTTACATATAAAACAGATAAAAACAAACAAACAAAAATATTCAGATAAAATTGTGTACTTCTAAGAAAATACAAACTAGTAGTGAGATAGTAAGTGAACTAAATTTTGCCCATGAAGATTCTATAAAACCCTTTAATAGACTCTAACTCAGGCTGGATTCAGAGTAAAGTGCCCAGGTTTGTTTTTTAAGGAAAGAAGTGGGTAGGAATTGAGAATTAGAAAGAGATACAGAGGCTGTCACCGAAGAATAAGTAAGTGTGAGACTATCTTAAATATCGCCAGTGCAGGAGCAAACACATTTTCCCACCACCAAGAACTTTTACAGGAGCATTTGATTTAGTGTCAAGCTTTATGGCCAATCTAGTAAAGGGAGGGATAGACTTTACTATCGCTGAGCCATGGACACTCATCATCCTGGGTGGAGAGCCTGCCAACAACAGCAGGGATGAGTTATGGTGCCCATTTTATAGATGAGGAAACAGATGGTCAGGGAAGCCAGTTATCCTGCCTAGGGTTAAAACCTGGTGAATAATTACATCTAGGTTTCCCAGCACCAATCGAAGCTCATATCCATTCCAGTGCATCCTTCCATCCTTATGGGAACAAAGAAAAGAAATAAAGTAAGTTTAACAACGATAGGAAACAGCTGTAGGCTGAAGACTGCAAGGTGTCATTGGAATAAATGGCAGGGGTCTAAATAAAAGGGGGAAACTTTGTGACAGTGAACTAGAAAGCTTCTATCTTTGATGGCAGTAATTCTAATTGAACCACAGGTTCAGCACCATCCCTGTTGACATACCAACTGGCTTGCTGGCAGAGACTGACAAGTGTATCCCCAAATTCACATGGAAGGGCAAGGGACAGGGTCACACACCGACTGCTTCTGAGCCATATAGTCAACGGAGCTTTTTTTTTTTCCCCTGTAAAAATAATAGCATGCTTCACTTAGTGGGCAGCCACTATTTGCCTAGCCTACTGCCAGGCTTTAGCAGACTTTGCCGGTATGATCCCACTTGAATCCCCAATAGCTTTAGGATTGTGTTACTTTTGCTTTGTGTACTTAGAAGGCCAAGTCCCAGTTCTAAGATTTGAGCCTAGTTCTGTCCAATAAATCCCCTGTACGTAGAGAAAAGGCTGTTCTTTAGTGGGCATGCTGTGATCAGTTTGATGTTGGATGCCAGTCTGGTGCATCTCAGAAACAACAGGGCGGTGAGTCAAAACTGTCCTCCTCATGCTCCTCCCCCATGAGTGAGACAGCTTTGTGTCACCCTGGTAAAATACCTGAGACAAACAGCTTAAAAAATTTAAGTTGGCATCTGGCTTCATGCAATCCATGGCAGCTTGAACCTGTGGCTTTGGGCACAACACATCCTGGCGGGATCATGTGGCAGAAGAGGCTGCTACGTCATGGCAGTCAGAAAGTAAAAGTCAAAGGGGGAAGTGGCCAGATCCTAATATGACCTTGAAGGGCAAGTCTCCCACAACCTAACTTCCTTTCTCCAGACCACATCTAGTGTGTGTTCTCTTTCTTCCTAAGAGCTCTACATGATAGCCCTTGGAAAACATATGAGTTCAAAAGCATAGACCATATCTGTCTCTCAATATCATTGGCTGGTCAATCAGAAATGGAGCTACTCTGAGATATGAACTAAGACAGGGATAACAATGATGGATGAGTGTCCTTCAAAAAAGCATCAAAAGGAAGGAACCACTTGAGGTTGTCTAGAGCTGACCTTCAGCAAGCTGGGAACAGACAGACCATACCATGCCATTGTTCTCTTACCTAATAGAAGCACAATTCATCTTGTGATGATTATGAGAAGCTGTGGACATTCAGACCACAAAATATAACTAAAAAGAATCCCATTCTAGGACTGGAGCAAGTCTTCCCTTTGGACCATGGCATCCCATCCTTGTCTTGGATGGTACTATATAGTGTTGTACCATAAAACAACTGTTTGCCAACTCTGAGATTCCATCTTACACCTGAAAGAATGGCCAAGATCAAAAACACTGATGACAACTTATGCTAGAGAGGTTGTGGGGAAAAGGGAACACTTCTGCCTTGCTGGTGGGAGTGTAAGCTGGTACAATCCCTTTGGATGTCAGTGGGCAATTTCTCAAAAAATCAGGAAACAACCTTCCTCAAGACCCAGCAATATCATTTTTGGGTATATATCCAAAGGATGCTCAATCGTGCCACAAGGATATGTGCTCAACTATGTTCATAGCAGCTTTGTTTGTCATAGTCAGAACCTGGAAACAACTTAAATGCCCCTTGACCGAAGAATGGATAAGGAAAATGTGGTACATTTACACAATAGAGCCCTACACAGCAGAAAAAAAAATGACATCTTAAATTTTGCAGGAAAATGGATGGAGCTAGAAAACATTATTTTTGAGTGAGGTAACCCAGACACAGAAAAACAATATTCACATGTACTCACTCATAGGTGGTTTTTAAACATAAAGCTAAGAAAACCAGCCTACAAACGACAATCCCAGACAACTCAGACAACAATGAGGACACCAAGAGAGATTTGCATAGTTCTAATCTACATGGGGAGTAGAAAGTAGAAAAAGACAAGATCTCCTGAGCATGGAGACCTTGGGGGAAGGTTGAAGCAGGGAGGGGAGAGGCAGGGAGGGGAGCAGAGAAAAATGTAGAGCTCAATAAAAATCAATTAAAAAAAAGGGAGAAAAAAGAAAAATCCAGTGCAATTACAAAACAAAACAAAACCCCCAAAACAATACAATACAAAACAAAAAACCAACTGTTTGCATCCATAATGTAGCAAGTGCAGGTAAGATTGTCTTTGTGACAATAAGCCATTATTTAACATCTATCTACCAATCAAATCCAGAAGGTATCAGAGTTTCTCAGACCCTAAATGAAACAGTGTGCATTTCTCCCAACAAAGAAGGGGACTAGACACATAGCCTTACAGAGCTGGGAAAGACCTCTAAAGGGGCCCGGGGACAAGGGGGGTGGGAGGGGCAGGATCCAGAACCACATGATACTTGCCATTTCAAGTCCTGCCTGCCTGCCTGCACACTGGGGTTTCTCTAGGTAGCCAACCACACCTCCTGCATGAACTGAGGCAGGAGCGAGCAGGCCTGCTCCTTGAGGCACCATTTCCACTCTAGGACCCCCTTCTGTCAATTGTGCCCTGACCCGGTTGGTCTGCTTCCCCTTTCCTGTTCCTGGTCGTCTTTAGGGCTCAACATCCAAGACACTTTCAACACAAGTGTCAAGAAGAATGCCATTCCTTAGTCCTTTCCCTCTTCACCATGGGTTATGTCATTTTGTGACATCGATGTTTGTTAACTCACTCCTGAAGGTCTTGGTTTCTCAACCTCCAAGCTCCTCTTTCCTCTTTCTTCCTCAGCTGCCATCACGCTTCTAACGTCGAATTCCTCCAGCTGCACGTTATTAAAACCTCAGTTGTCAGTATACTTGATTGCTAATCGACTCATCTGAGCATCAAGGCTAGGCAGTTCCTGACTCTGAACCCTCTGTTACATCTTTCACCCTCTTCTCAACTCCTCAACCTCAAGCCTCATGAGTCTTTCATGTTTTACTCAGCCTGTGCTTTTTTTTAATCAGACTGCCATGTGAACACTGTTCCCTTGCCATATCTCTTGCTTTGTTTCTGGTTGGTGAGGCTTCTGCTTTGTTTAAGCACAATTCCTGGTCCTATAGTAAGTCATGGGTGGACTAGCTTCCATTTAGGGAAAGAGTCTATGGTGTCTACTGTTCTTCATCCCAGCTTCCACTGCCAGTCTTCTGCCTAGACAACATACATTCGGATGATGATGGAACCCAACCTGTTCCTCTTTTACCTGGCTGAGGTTGGCTAGTCCTAGGTCTTGGGGATATTATGATGCTAATGGCGCCTCCATGCCTCATTTAACCCCCATCATGCCAGCCCTCTGAGCATGACTGGCTGACATGAGCACTGGGACAAAGTTTTGATGCAGAATTCTGCCTTCCTCCATCACACTGTCTATTCGCTCACCTGTACAGAAGCATCAGACATTTTCTAAGCACTGAATAGAAAAGCAAGACAGGTAGCAATCCTTGTCTTCATGGAGACTACCACACAGTCACTGCACCTGAAACCCCAGAGTCATCCTGAGTCACAATGGCCTGACCCATCTCCAGCCATAGAAAATACTGTTTCAGTCCACATCATCTGGACAAGAACATCTATTTATTACCTGTAACCTGATCTCTTCTCCCCCTGCCTTCAAAACTTCCACGCTCATTCTTTCCTTACATGCCTACTTTAGAAAGGCCAACCATCCCATCTTCCTACTGCACAGAGCCTGCCAAACCATCCCCATATTCATAGACTGAAGTACAAACCTATTTGAGACCCAGGAGACAATCTAACCTCTAGTGGATGCTCTGAGATCATCTCTAACGACTGTTCCTGCTTGGTTATTCTCTAAGTGTGTGTCCAGCCAGTACAACCACATTTCTGCTCAATTTTCACCTGCACCACATGCTATCTGGATTTCCATTTGGATTTCACGGTCTGTGCATCTCTACTCTGATGCTCTGTGTATGTCTTTGCAAGGTGAGATCACTCTTGTCTTCAGGATCTTTGCTGCAGGATTATTTTCTTGAACACACTGTTGTTCACAGCTTGTGCATATGCTGCTCCACAAACCTCCAACAAGCAGCCGTGTGAACTTTCTTCTGAGTAGTCACACAACCTCAAACTCTCTCCTCACACAAATAACACCATCACATTGAGACTCTGGTTGAGTCACAACTTTTGAATACCATGCACCCGGAGTAAAACTTGGCATATCAAATCGCTCATCTATTGGTTGGAGGAGAAAGCTAAGCCTCTGAGAAAAGATCCCACCTATGCTTTTCAGAATACGCATGTACCTGGCTGGGAGGAGACTCTCATCTGCGTGGTGGTTGCCTGCTGACACCTGCTCTTTAACTCTGCTTGTGGTGTTATGAGCATGAATGTGAAACTCGAGCTTTCACTGTTATATGACCTTGTTTGGCGCAGACCGCTGCCAAGACAGAGCCCTAGTTAGTCATGCCCTGTCAATGAAAGTCCGTGCTCCTAAATGATCATAGTCCAGTCAATGCATCCCTGTTTGTGACATCCCTGTGGAAGAATCCTCTGAAAAACCTCTCCTGAATGAAATGAGGATATGATCACTCCAAGGTATGGATGAGGAGAAAGTTTTTGGTGTAGACATGAGGTTGAGTACAGCCAGAGGCATCTGGAAGAATCCAGAGCAGGAAGAGAAGGAACTAGACTAAACATGGCCATCAGACTGAACTGGGCTGGCTGTGAGGCTTGGGGGGAGGTAAGTGAAAAAGGAAGATAAAAGAGATGAAGCAAAAGAGACAGAGAGAGGGGGAACCAAGAGAGGAAAGGGCAAAGAGAACCAAGTGACTGCATGGCAGAAATGGCAGGGTCGTATAGGAATCAGAAACTGGAGAAGAGAAACAAAGCCCATGGGCTAGAGAGGTTTATGGTAAGGGGAGGGGGTAAGAAGAGTCAAGAGCACTTGGGGTGTTGGGGGCAGTGCTAATAGGCGCCACAGTTGGACTTTCGTCCTAAGATTCTTTGGGCCCTGACATCTAGCAATGCATTTTTATTCATTTATTTCTATTCATTCTTTGTGTCTTTCATATTATGCCTCCTGATCCCACCCATCTCTTTTTCCACTGCTCTCTAGTATTGCCCTGGCTAGCTTCCTGCTTGCAGTGATGAGCAAGGGGTAGGGCCAGTTCTCAGGGGTTTAAGTCCTCAGGGTCAGTTCTCCCATACCTACACCTTCGGGCCAGCTCTACTGTGTTGTTCAGGTGAGGTGTAGGGGCCACTCTCCCAAGTAGCAATGTATTTTCGTGAACTATTTTCAAAGGATATCTAATATCAGAGGGAAATCCACTTAAATAAATCAACTTAAAACAAGAAAAAAGCTTTACAACTTTATAGTGTGTGTATAGGTGAGGGGGAGGTAGATAGATTGTGTGATAATTGAGATTCATGTCCTTATGACCATGTAAATAAGTTTGTTTAATCTTTAGCAAGATTCAGAGTCAATTTACAAGTGTGTGCTAATTGCCAGGACAAAAACTGGTCCAGATTCATTGAGGTTTATTGGCATAATTCTACCAAAGCAATTGGTTTTGACAGTGGCAAAGAAAGCTTTCCACAGCAACGTCCAAAGGCTTCCTTGCATTTTTGAGCATGCCACAGCGCTTTGATAGACTCATACTTGCAAAGTGCCTCTCCAGCCCCAGGCCCGGTAGGCTTTCTCTGCATCTTTTATTAATGGGTTAGCAGAGCAGAGTTATGGTAATTAATGTCTTAATCCCACATAGACACACCCCCTACACTGCAGCCACCTCCTGGATTCCTGCCATTCTGCAAATATGTTGATTCTCATGGACCTGACTTTTAGGCAGGAGAATCAGACATGCCTGGATGTGACCGAATGGAAGAGCGAGTACAGGAAGACTGTAAGTGGTCTGAGTCGCCAGGTGCTAAGGAGGTGGGTGAGATCCTGCTGGGGGAACTTGTAACTAGAAGGACTTGTGTTGAATGATTACACATGTTTAGTCATGGGCAATAAAGAATATGCAAAGACCAGCACAGCCCAACTCTAGGAAAACTGGTGATTTTATCCATTGTTTCCTCAGCAAAAGTTTGTGTGTGCAGACATTGGCTTTCTACATTGGAAGTGGGAATCTTTAACAGACTGGCCTAATCGTGGGGCACAATAGTAGTGTCACAAAGGTGTGAGCACTCAGAATAATTATACCCTCACCTCCCCATTCACACACACACACACACACACACACACACGAATGCTCACGCACACACACACACACTCATGCGCTTCTGGCAGGGCTCTTTCCAGCCTTCACTGTGTGGATACAGTCTGAACATTCACCCCCAAAACTACGAAACCGCTAAATGAAGGATATTTCTGTGTAAAGCTGGCCTACCTCAGGCTTCATCATAGCCCAATAAGCAGACTAACATGCCTTGCAAGGGCTCCACCAGGCTTTGTTGTTTTATTTTTCCTTTGGAATTTGAGGATTTGCCCATGACAGGTTGAAAATGCACCACCAGTGTCTTGTCTGGAGCTGAAGCTCAGTGGAACCCACACTCTAGGACCCGCCCATCCTGCTCCTCTCCAGCCTAGGGTATTCTCACCCCTCAGTAGCTCCCCCAACCTCGGGTCTGGCACACATTTTCTTTGTTCAGTGATGTTCCTTGGTGAAGTCTCAACCCTTCGAGAAAACCATAAGGCCTTCCTGGGACTTGCAAAAAAGGGTCTCCCTTTCTGAGGAAGTGCAGGTGGCAGAGGTTCTCCCTGGGTCCCTGTGGGTGCTGAAGCAAAACATGCCTGACCCATGCTAAGATACTTAGGGTTACTCGAGGAATAGTGAAGTCAATGAAGCCGGAACCAGAATCCACTTTCTAGGCAGGAAACAGTCAAAACACAGGAGGGCGCAGCTAGTACTCCCAACCACAGCTCTAGTATGGAAGAGACTCCAGCGTCCCCTGCTTATCACAGGAAGCAGTAAACTATGACCATCCCACCTTGGTTCAACAGGCGGAAGTCTATTCTCAGCTCCTGTCAGGTTGTGAAAGCCATGATCAGTGACAGACAGACATCAGTGTTGGTGGGAAGGTAAGGCTGCCTGGGAAGTGCCTGTGTCCATATGGCATAATAAGTGTTTGGCTCTCCCAAGTCTGTATAGGTGTGAATACAGCATCAACACAGGATCTGAAGGACCCTGGCTGAATGATTTCCGTACCTCCAGTGTGGAAATTCAATGGTGAAGGTCTTGCTCACAGCCAACATTTCCCCAAGGACTGAATTACTGAATTGACTTATGAATACAGATGTTTCTTTCTAGCCATATGCCATCACTCCCTAGGTGATACACCGGAACACTTAGTAGGTGGGTTAAAAGAGCAGCTACTGAGTTTTCTGATCCAGCTACTGGAGCGATGCTGGGCTCCTGGGTTCTTGGCTTCTCTCCTGTGGTCACTCCTCTAGCTACCCAGGACTCTGTGGTGCCTGACTGGCACACAGTGATGTCATTAATGTGCCCGACAGTGAGAATGGTCAGCTAGACCATATTCAGTAAGATGTGTTGATCAAAGACAGCCATGGAACCCAGGCTAGGTCACGCGGAGAGCAGACTAGTACTCTTAATGGAAAACATTGCCAGTGTAGAGTAGGGAGCTTAGTCACAGATCCTTCCTCAGAAACAATCACCCACCATCACCAGAAGCAAGAGCCTCTAGAGAAGGAATAAGACGTTATCCCGTGCACATGTGTGGGTGGGTGTTGCAGATTTACACTCATTTATTTACCTGATTCGACTGTATGCTAAAGAACGTACTGCATATCTTTGCAAGTATTCCCTCCCTTTCTTTGAGAACATGGGACTCATTACAGTTCAGAAATAGAGAAGCCAAAGCAAAGAGATTAATGAACTCAGGTGAGCTGTGGGGCTGGGAAGAGAGAGACCTGGCTTTGAAGCCCCAGTCCCTCACAGGCCTCCTTACAACAAACTGCCCCCAAATCAGATGTGTGGCAGTAGAGAGGTCGCACGCTACATGCATTCCCCTTCTCCAGGTGTAAACGAAATGGATGCTAGTGCTTCTTTTTACTGTAGGGTTACATAAGATGACCTCAAGTGTGTGGTCCTCTTGACTCCTAATCCAGATAATGTAGTTTCTTTACAGCAAGTAAAAACAGATGTGGACCACAACAAGCTGTTGTCAGCATCTTCAGCTGAAACCGTGTCTACCTCCCTTGGCAATACATCCCCAATACACCTACCTACCCTCCGGTCCCCTCTCCTCACCTCAGCCCGTCACGACCTGGCTGTGTTAGAAACACAGGCTATCAAGCCCAATCCTGACGGGTTAATCTGTAACCTGCAGGTCTGCGGAGCCCAGGTGGCTGGCACAGGCACCAGTTTGAAGATGCCGCCTCCTGAATGCTGCAGCAGTCAACACTGATGCTGATGGGTTGCCCAGGACTGCTCCAACTTCACCTACAGTAGTTGAATATTCTCTCGTGTCATCTCTTTCCCGTTGCTATAACCGAATGCCTGAGGTTGATACTTCACACATACACACAGAAATGTCTAATCAGCTCACAGTTTGGAGAGCTGAGAGCAGGGCACTGGAATGGCTCAGCTCTGGCGGGGGAGCTGACAAGATAGCAGAAGTGCCTGTAAGAGGAAGCCATCACATAATGAGCAAGAGGCCCCGAGGGACCGGGGTTACTCCTTATAAAAACCCATTCTTTTAGGAACTAACTCATTTTTGTGAGACCCAAGTCACCTGCAAGGCCAGCATTAATCTGTTTCTGAAGAATAGCATCCCTGGGGGCTTACAAGCTCCCCATTAGATCCCCAAAGTTCCATCAGCTCAACCACCATACCCGGATGAAGCTGCCAACTCAGAAAGCTGTGAGCGAGACACTTAAAGCGTTTCCAAACTGTTACAGAAGGTGAGCCAGTTTTAAAAAATTTCAAGTGAGTCTAACAGTCAGCAAAATATGAGAGCCACTCTGGATCTGGGTGCTCTCGAGGTGTGGTCCAGGAGCTGGTCACAGTGAAATTCAGCCAACGTGCTCACCAGTTGCATTGTACAGTTGAAAGTACAGAGAACTTCCACCCTAGATCTGTCTTCCTGATGCTCTGACCAAGCCTGTCACTAATAGGTTCCTCTCTGAGTTTACAAACACATTCATCTTTGCCTGAAAACCATGCCCCAGGCTGTGCCCTGGGGGCGTGGCATTGGCTGGATGCAGCACTCACTGAAGGATGCCAATCCGTCACCTTTCCCACCTTCCTCGGGAGGCTAGGAACGTTAAATCCTCATGCTTATTCCATACTTCCTTATAACCAATGGTGGCCATGGATCTAGCTAAGGAGTCTCCTGGGAGGTTCTGTCCACCTTCTGTATTTTCTTTGACTTCATACATGCTATCTGGGGTAGAAGCAGCCGCATAGCAGCCATGATGGGAAGGCTGTGAAATCATAGAGATTCAGTCCTGATTTCACTGGGCACTGAGTCAGCACCTTCTGCCTCCAGGCTCACATCTGGGGTGGGAGGGGGCTCGATTCTTCAGCTCCTGAACAGGAGGATGACTACACACGGCTTCTGTAATTTCTTGCTCTTCTACTTCTGACCTGTGCCATATCTGCATGTTTCAAATTTTCATGCTTTAAGGGAGACTTTACAGTGTAGGAAGGAAAGAGAAAAAGGAATAAAACCACAATAACAACAAAAGCCCAGAGAAGGTAGATCACAATTGGCATTGACACCGATTCTTGTGTAAGTCTGGAGAAGTCCCCAGAACAATGATGACCCGACATTTCCAATCTTTCCTCCATCTTTCTAATCTACCATTTCACTAAAGGAATTTGGAAGTGATGAAATTGAAGAATTCCAAGCCCTAAAACTCCCTTTCACAAGAGTAATGTTTCCCTACAGCACGTAAAATTGGTGCCATTCATCTCTGTCCCAGTTTCTGACTTATGACCTTAAGAGAAGCTTCACACTCTAGGTGAAGCTTTTAAGAATAGTCGGACACACTATTTTTACTGACATTGGAGAACAATTAAGACTAAGAAAAATTAGTATAATTTTTTAAAAAATAAACCTTAATAAATCCTCTGATGAGAAAGGCTCCTCTTTTCATTTTCATGTAACATAAAGGCTTATGGTGTACACAAGCATTTTCCCGCTTAGGATTTGTGTCCACTCATATTTCTGAGGGTGAACAGTATTTCTTGTCTCACATTTATGCCATCTGTGGCCCTGGCACTTCTTGCCTGGAGAGGTATGGGTCTCTGCTCCCTCCCCTCAATTCTACTTAGGTGGGTCAGGTTAGCAGGAGGAGGGTGCCAGCAGGGATATTTGGAACTCCTGAGATTTATTAAGAGACGTTTGTGTAACCTTGATAGAAAACTTGAGCTAGAGCTGTGAACTGTCACTAAGAAGCATACAACCTGAAGGCTGCCACACTGTGCTGTGGGGTAGAATGGTGTAGTCTAATGTAGAGTCCACATGGGGACCCTCCGGTAACAGTTTGGGGAAGGATCCCAGCTTTCCAAGTCTCACCTCTTCCAGGTCCGGATGCCTGTAGATAGTGCTTCCATCTGGTTCTAGAAGATGCAGCTGACCCTCCAAGGTATCCATGCACTAAGTCTGGGACAATCTGAATGCAGCAGTAGGCAAAGCCCAGGGGAGGTGAGTCTGTCTGACTTCACCTGCTGTTCCTCAAGTTGTCCCCTAAACCCGAGTCACATCATCAGTGCAAATTAGATTCTAAAGTCACCTCAAAATCTGACACTTCACAAGACCCGGCCTCTCTAACCTTTGACTCGGCCCCATTCCCTTCGCCTAGAAATCGGAACTCTCTCCTCTGTCCAGAGCATTTATGTTTAGGTCGTGGCTGATTCTTGCCACAGCATTCTACTTACTGATCTGGCCAGAGGCCTGGGTCCACCTTTCTCATCACACTCCTGACAGCACAGGGTAGCCTACCCCCTGGGCATGGCTACATGGTCATGGGGTGTTCTACAGTCTTCTCAGCTGTGTTTCTGAGCCTAACACCACACTTAGCTTATGCTGGCCGAGCAACCCAGGCTCTAGAAGAGCTTCCACTGTTGTGGTAATTGAGCCAAACCTGCTACCACAGAAAAGAGAAGGCACACACCCACTCCGAGCAGAGGAACACCCTCAGACTGCAGTCTTGGGGAACCCAGGACAGCTCTCTCAGGAGGGAAGACGGTGGAAGTACGTGGCCGGGTGAAGTACATGATGTATGTAGACTCCAGGCACAGAGCAGGGGCAGACAGCATGACTGAAACAGGGCTCTTGTTCTCTGATGCAAGTGTTCATTTCTACTAATTGTATGTTTTCAGCTCTTGCTTTCAGTTCTTTATGTAGAATATAGAATACGAATTTAGTTCACCAATGGTTTTCATACTCACCAATGCTAAGGTATTCTGCTATAGGCTAGACATAGCCAGGCTTCTTTTTACATACCTTTATTAATGCTTCTTATATTCATTCAGAGACTGTTGAAATAGGAGTTATACTCCCCAGAATCCGTGAATTACATGATTACACAGTCTGCCCACTTGCACCTTATTCAAATTCCTGATCCACAGATCCCAAAGCACTACGTTTGGAGATCAGTTTGTTAAGCACCAACAGCAAAACAAAACAAACAAACAAAAAACAACTAGAAAAGTCTATTCATGGTTTCCTAGTACCTAGGATTATATGATTTCTAACGTAGTTTTTATTTTTATTTTGGTAAAACCTAAATCACATAAATTTTACCATCTGAATACTTCATATGAACTGCTACGGTGTTCTGTTCACTCAGAATGTGTTGTGAGGTCGTGAGGGGGAGATGTAAACACTTTGCACACAAGTAGCCTATTTGCTCCATGCTTTCCCCAGGCCCCCACATTGCCGTCCCTAGCACTGGGCTCCCAGGAATATATCTTAGCGTGTTTTATCTGCCCTAGGTTTTCTCATGATAGATCGAATGTAACTGCAAAGCCTTTAAAGGGTCCAGTTTACCTCTTCTTGGGTCTAGACTGGCTTAGAGCCTTGCTACTGAGCAGAAGAGCAGGATCGAATTAACATAGTATGAACTGGAGACTGTTATGTGAGGCTGGCTCCCTCCTGTTCACACATCATCATCTTTAACACAAGGAAATCAATTACTTCAAAGCTACTGTGTTGGGTGCAAGCTCAAAGATGAGATGTGTCCATGACCCAGTTCTAGGGGGCGCAAACAGGCACACTCCAATCCCAGATATCTGGGAAGCCACAAAGGGTGACAAACTGTCTCTGTGGACCCTAGTTCAAATCCTAACCCAATGAACCATGAGAATGGAGTTGGGGCAAGTTAGTTACATAGCAGTAGATAATATCCACATCCTATAAACTATTTGCCAATAACTAAGATTCTAAAAGTTCAAATGTAGTTATCATTGTTTGTTGCTATGGTAAAAAGTGTACTGCCATCAAATTTCCCCTCTTAGCCACTTTGTACTTTACAGTGCAATAGCATTAAGTGAACCGTGTTAGCTTCTAACAGATCTCTGAAACCTTCTCATTTTGTTTCTGAAACCCCATAACCAATAAACAATAACCCACTATCTCCTCTCTTCCTAGCAACCACCACCCTCCTTCCAGCTTCCATAAGATTGACTACTGGTATGTATCTTTTGTGATTGGTTCATTTTACTTAAGTACCCAAGTAGTTCATCCAGGTTATAACATATGTCAGAACTTCCTTCTTCTTATAGCCTGAATAATATTCCATCATATACATATACACACGTATTCACTCATCTGTTGATGGCTTCCATGTTTTAGTTGTTGCCAATAATATGGCTATGAAATATCAAGACTTTGCTTTCAATTATCTTGGATGTATAGCCTGAAGTAGGATTGTTGGATCACAAGGTAATGCTGTTTAATCTTCCTTGGTACCTCCATTTTTTTTCCCACAGTGACTGTCCAATTCTCTAATCTGACAACAGGTGTGGATCCACTTTCTCCACCTCCTTCTTAAAACTTGCCTGGATGCAAGGTCAGTGAATGTGATCTTGCCACTTGGTTTTATTATCTGGTAGAACAATTCTTCACGCAAAGACATGCTTAGCATTGCAGCCTCATTATTTTTTCATGAATTTGTGACTCACACCATCAAGCTTAAAAGGCAGCGAACACTGACATTCTGATTAAACGGCCTCTGCCCTATCACTCACCATGAAGGGTTCCTGCTCTCTTACTCCATGAGGAAATCTACATAGTCTGCACTCTATGGATCTCAGACACATCTTGCTGAAGTCAATTCTCGATATCTCATCTTTGGTGGTTCTGCTAGTGCCACAGCAGAGTTCAGGTAGGCCAGATACCAGAGACACCCAGAAGTGAAAATGCTGAACTTGAGAGGAGGCCACCATCAGGATAAGGGGATAACTAAGTTGAGCTCTGAATGAAGTTAGTGAGAAGAAGCTAAATGCAGCCGGACATGGAGGAGGGCATATGGCATGTATGCACACATACACTGATGCACGTATGTGCAAGTGCGTGACAGGGTAGGAGGAACCCCATGTTCTGGAATTAGGGGGAAGTGGTGATGAGATTGGGGGGCTACTGTTTCAACAGCTTCATATTCTCTTTAAATGGTCTGTCCCGTGTGTCTAGAATGGGGATGCCTGATAAGAGAAAGGGAAGGCTGGTAAGGGGCCAGAGGCAGATGTGCATTCTGGTCAGCTTATTTCTGGACAATCCTCACAGCCAGGTGGCAGGTAGAAGGAGCTGCAGAAAGGCTGTGACAGGGTGGTCAGAAATGGGTCCAGATGTGTCCAATGAGAAGGAGTGGCTAGACAGGTAGCAGCGGCAGCTAAGCCTAGAAAAGAGAAGAAATGAAACCTCTGGGAGTGGGTACCCCAGAGGAGGTAGGAAGTGGGAGGAGGGCTGGAGGATGGTAGGGAACCTGCAGAGAATGTGGCCACTGAGGAACATCACATGTAGTGAGCTGAAGGCCGAGCCTTGAGTACTGTCTTAGAATAGAGAAATCAGCTGGGACCCAGCTGTATCTGCGAGTGATCTCTGACTTACAATGGCTCTGCTTAGGATTTCCCGACTCTACAGTGATGCAGACTGGTAAGTATTCAGCAATGAATACATTCTGGATTTTGAATTCATTTCTTATCCAGTCTGGTGCTCTTGTGTCTGGGTCTTATTCACCTTGCTGTCCAGGGCAGAGAGACACAGCCACAGAGAGCCATGCAGTGCCAAGGGAAAACAACAGAGAATACAGCCTGTGTGCTGCTAAGCCATTTAGATGCTCGGCAGGTTGGGTGCTGTGGTGGTGTGAATCAAAATATACCTTGCAGGCTCAGGTATCTGAACACTGGATCCCCATTTGGTGGTGCTGTTTGGGGGGTTTTTGGTAGGGCAGCCTTGCTGGAGGAAGTACGTCACCGGGGGTAGGCTTTGAGATTATATAGCCTTCTCCTGTTTCCAGTTCCCTTTCTCAGCTCCAGGCTTGCAACTGAAGATGTGAGTTCTCAGCATCCTACATCTGCCATCATGGCCACCACTTTCCATTGTGCCTTCCCACCACAACGGATTCTTCCCTCTGGAGCCATAACCCAAGTGAACTCATCCTCTGGTAAGCTGCTTCTGGTCCTAGTGTTTGATCATGGCAACAGGAAAATAACACTCAGGTGTGTTCAGGGCAGTTTAAACTTACCATATTTCATCATGGGATTGGTCTCTCTGGGCAGAATCCCACTGTAAGCTGAGGAAGATCTAAAATCCACAGCCAACAGTGATGCCATTGGCCAGCTTGGTTAGGAGTGCCAGTTATGGTCTGGGTGTGAAACAACACCACAGGATTATCTGTTTAACCTTGGCCCTCAACTAGGGACCAACTTTAGAATGTTATGGAAAAGGTAGGTCACAGCAACGTGACACTCCTCCTTATCATGGGCTGAGAATGAATGGAGCCAAAGCCTAAGGACTGAAAACTCTGAGATGGTAAGCCTAAATAAATCCTCACTTGTATTGTTTTTGCCAGTCATTTGATCACAGTGTTGCAAAATAGCTCACCCTGCAACGCTTTGTAACAAGCAGGAAGGGCAGGAATGGGACAGATGCAGAGGGAGGAACACATGCATCACCAGTGGGGTCTGAAGATCCTCTTCTGGACTAAGCCAGACCCTATAGAGACAGAAGTACTTTGATATGGCCCTTCTGAGACAGTTGGGATCATGCCTGATTTCCCCCCACAGATGTACTGGCCTAAAGACTATTAGACAAAGTCCAACACAATAAAATGTATTTCTGAAATGCATAAGGCTCTGAAACCAGTTCCAGGAAAACCAGCGTTTTCTGGGCAGTATCGGCAGAGGAAAAAAAGATTCCACCATCAGGGAAAAGATTAATGTTGAGAGCAAGGGAAGAACAAGCGTAGACCCGCTGTTCTATTTAGCTTAGGTTGTTGTTCTTCTGGGACCTGTGGCATTGGAGGCAGTAGGCACCTCCCCTATTTAGCTTAGGTTGTTGTTCTTCTGGGATCTGTGGCATTGGAGGCAGTAAGCACCTCCCCTCTGGCTGCCTGGATGTGCTGCAGGTGATTTCGGCTCTCCGGGACTCCTAAATCCTGAGTCATGCTTAATCTATGTCCTGTGTCTCACTTGCTGACTTGCTGTAAGCATTGCATCCCATGGAAGCCATCTAAACTGCACGGATAAACAACTTAAGTATGACTTGGTCCACTTGGGATCTACCATGTGATAGAATAGTCTCCATCTCTTTGCCTCTCTCAGAGGATGTACAACAATTCTAGCAGGTACTGTAGGTTCCAGCAGTATCCGGAGGCCTGAGCAGCCAAGCATAGCAGGGTGAAATAACATGACCTTTAGAGACAGGCCCGAAGCAGGGATGCTCTGGAGATGTGCCTCTGCAGCAGTACCCCACTCTGCAGCATAAGGCTGGACAGCAGGTTGGCACCCTCCGGCTCTCCTGGTCATGCCAAATGGCCAAGTGTAAAACAGGGGCATCTCCAGAGTGTGCCGAGAGAACCAAATGGAGCCACAGGCACACTCCACATCTCCCCTTCCCTTTTTCCACTCTGCCATTTCCTTCCTTGGTGCTGCCATCTGGCTATGGAGAAACATCACTAGCAATAAGGACCGAAGAGTGGAAGCTGCTGTCAGTTTTCCCGTGCCAACACTCATAACACTATGCAAATAAACCACACAAGCGTTGGTCTGGCCCCTCCATTAGAACCCCTGTATTTTCTAAATCCATTAGCTCACCCAGTCTTCAGAGACAGCCATCCATTCCTGAAGTGAGGAGCTGAACAGAAAGACCAGTATTTCCACTCCAGCCTGAATATAAATTCCAGGGTCAGAAAGTTTAGAAAATGGCGTCAGAAACCCTTGGAATCTGGAAGGTCCGCAGCCAGGCAGAAGTGACAGTGACTGAGACCCATCAGTGAGTCAGCACTCAGCTCTCCGTTAGTTCCTTCAGGATTCCACTCTCCTCACAGGCTCAGTTTCCATGGAGGTGCTAATGTTCCCAGGGCCCTAGCTCTATGTCATCTGGATACATAATTGCCAGGACAAAGTGGGACTGAGAAAGGAGACACTTGTTATGTATTCTATCAAGGCTCACCATGTCCTTGCCACAGCACCATTCACCTGCCCATCTTCTCCACACTACACTTATTTCCATTCTACTCCCTTGACATTGTCACTCCCCAAGCCCCTTCATACACATTCATGAACAGACAGCTGCCTCAACTCTCACTTAGCAGACAGACATATCTCAGAAGAAGGACAGTGTCTAAAGAGGTGGAATTGATTTCACTCTGGGGCAACAGAGAATCCCAGGAACATAAGACCTTTGCTTAAAGTGTCTGTCAGTGCTAAAGCTGCCCTTTCAATGTCCAAAGGTAAGAGAAAATCCCAAGACTATGAGGCCCAGGGCTGGAGACAGAACTTCCTAGCAGGGCGGTGCTGTGCCAATGCCCTTGGGGTAGATGGAAGGATCTACATAGTGCATTTGGGTATCCTAGGCAGCAGAGGGGTCCTGATGGCTAAGAAGAGGTATATAGCACCAGTTAAGGCATAGGATGATGACTTTTAACCTGTTCTTCACTCCTGGGTCCTGATGCTGGCAGAGTGGACATGCCAGATATTGAAATACTATGAGCCCACCTGTCAGGCAGTCTTTCTATTCAACCCTGGGAGAGATGAGCCTTAAATTGGTTGCTGCTTGCTATTCCTAGTCAGACAAGCCTCTGCCGGTCACTGCAATAGCTAGAAGACAAGACATGGAGGGGCAGGGGTGTCCTGGACCAGCTTATAGCTTATATCAAATATTCCAGCTATCTATGTGTTTTATTCCTTTGGGTCTCAGTGTACTTGGGTAAGGCTATAGGGTCTGAATTGGTGGCTGGTGCAGAGTTCTGTTGGGTATAGAGCCAGGGAACAAGGTCAGTGGATTGCAAAGGAGCCTCCCAGTGCAGGAAGCAAAAGTGGTCAACTAATAAGATGGGAAGCAAGCATCAAAATTCCAACTTCCCCAAATGCAATCTTGAGGCCACAGAAAACCTGGACACTTAAAAACACTCCTACTCTAATAAAGAAGGGAGTGCTGGAGGCTGGGTCATGGCCAAGCACAGATGGAGAGAGGTCACGGTGCTCCAGTCATGTCTGCACCAACATTTCCTATGTCCCTGGCCATGTAGACAGGTGATGCTCATCAAATAGGGCAGTTGTTGAAATGTGGGATGGAGACACACTCTGTGACCCAGGCTCCTGAAGTGTGCCGCTCTCAGAAAGGTGCCTGGAAAATCAGCAACAAGAAAGGGAACTGCAGAGCTCTACGTGTTCTGAGTCAACAAATAGGTTTTCTCCCCATGGATCGCTAACTGCAGTCCTGTAAAACACATCTGGGACTCTTTTTCACAGCCAAGACACCAGTCAGTAGGATCAGTCAGATTAGCAATGGTGCCAATGAGCACTACACACCAGGACCTGAACAAGGGGCTCAAAGAAGGTGACTAGGGATTCAGGATATGGCAGTTCTGAGCCCCTTGATCAGCTGTACTGCAGACCACATAACCCTTGCTGTCAGAGAAGCCACATCTGCGCGCGCGCGCACACACACACACACACACACACACACACACACACACACACACTGCCACCTTCCTACATACACACACTTGTACACACACCGGCGGTGTCAGGGTACAAATGAAAGCGAGAGAGTAAGGAAATAGTAAAACCGATTATTTCCCTGTATTTACATTTTAAATAAAATTCTATTTCTGTCAGGGAATTTGAGAATTTTTTTATGTCAAAGCACTGAAATAACTGGACTAAGGCCCCGGGAGCTGAGTAGGGGGTAGTTGGCACATCAGTCAGCCAGTTCCTGCATCTGTAGAGGAGATGGAAGGGATGGGAGGTGGGTGGGAGACAGCAGAAAAGTGAAAAGTTGGAACCCATACAGGCATATCAAGGCTGGGGTCCAGCCCGCAGATCCTCTTTGCTTGCAGTGACTTGAATTGAGGGAGCTGTTCTGGGTTATGCAGAGCAGATAAACAGTTCTGAAGTCTATCTAGAGATGTCTGAACTGCAAGCTCCGGACAGACCCTGCTGTAATCTCTCTCTCAGATGCTACACATAGCTTGCTCTCCTGTGAAGTCTCACCTCTTCTCCTCTTCTCACCACCCTAAGGCCCTGCAGCAGTATCCCATGGTATGTTCAGCTGGTAGAAATAGGGTCTCTTATGAGGAAAACATATGGAAGACAGGCTGAAACTGAGATTTTTGGAGGTGAAGGTGGGTGTAGAAGTGCTTGGATCTTACTAGATGCATTTTTAGACTCCATTTTAAGTGTGGGGCTGGTGCCAGTCTCTCATAGGATGAGTTGGGGATCCTAGAAATCTACTTAAACTCACTCTTGAGCTTGCCTCACCATGGATATGCACTGGTCGCAATTCTATCCCAGAGTGGTTCTTGGGACATAAACCCACTTGTTTCAAACCTGCTCCAGCTCAGAGCCATCATTACCAGGTGAGGACCAAGCCCATAAGAATTCATTTAAATGCATATTATACCCACCATGGAAGAATAGGCTTATATAACATCCACTGTTTTAATTTCCTAAGGGAGAAGGCTGAATCCCAAATGTGTTGGAGGTGAGAACACAGCGTTCTGCTTTCTGAAGTGTGTTTAAAGTTGAGGCAGTGGAATGCGACCGTAGTGGTTCTTAGTGTCTGAAACACGTTTGCAGTTTTAGATTTAAATACTTTTGGACCAAGAAAAAAAGGAAGGAAGGAACAGATAGACACACATCTGAATGGTAGCCCAGTCTATCAAATGATAGATTCAAGTGAGATATCACAACTGTTCAAAATATGAATTTCCACATAAGCCCTTTTGAAAGATGGATCTTAGGCTAAATCTAAGTTTCCTCTCTCTGAGTTACAACCTCAAAGTGTTCTATAATGCAACTTAAACCCAGCTAGGAACTAAGAGCCAACAAAAATATTCACATTAAACATATTTGGAGGGTCTGGAGAGATGGCTCAGCAGTTAGGACGTAGGTTCAATTCCCAGCACCCACATGGCAGTTCACAACTATCTGTAACTCCAGTTCCAGGGGATCTGACATATTCACACCAATGCAGCTAAAATACTTAAAAAAAAAAAAAGAGCCAATAAAGGCATTTAAACACCCACAGGCACACACAGAAATCACAGACACGCACACACTTGAAATTCAGTAGCAAAATGTTTGTCTCTGCAGTAATACTAACTGGATTCTAAATGTTGGTTTATGTACATGAAGTTCCAAAGTTGTCTCTGTGTTTTCTGAAACAATGTTTGCTTGTTTTGTGGTACTGAAAATTGAACCTAGGGCCTTTTGCACTCTAGACAAGCAGTCTGCCATCGAGCTATATCCCTAGTTCATCTTTAGTTTTTCTTTTCATTTGCAATGGGTTCTTGATAAGTTAAGGTGTCTAGGCTGGCCATAAACATTTTATGTAGCCTAGGTAGGCCTTGAACTTATAATCCCCCGTCTCAGCCTCCTGGGTAGGTGGGATTATAAGAGTATACAGATCCAGCTTAGATCCAGCTTTTATTTTATCTTCCGTGTGTGTGTGTGTGTGTGTGTGTGTGTGTGTGTGTGTGTGTGTGTGTAGGGGGTGGGAGTAGAGGGAGGGAGAGAGGGGGAGAGAGGAGGAGGAGGAGGAGGAGGAGAGACAGAGAGAGATATGGAGGGAGGGAGAGGGTAGAGATTCTCCATTTATGGTTATTTGGTTCTAACTGAACTTCCAATCCCAATGCTCACTCATTGTTTTTCTCGACTGTCTTATTTTACTTTATTTTGGGTAACAGATTTAATAGATTCTTTGTCACATGGAGACTTACAATGGTTTAGACTATGTCACGCGCACAACCTAAATCATTGTGATAGTCTAAATCATCATGTGTCCCACACGGTGGCTGGCTTTTGTTGGTAATCTGACATGATGGTTTAGGCAATGAATTGTAAGCAATGAGTTGGGAAAGTTCTGTAATGTGATAGGAATCCACTTTTCGCTAAGTTAGCTGTATTCAACACTACTGTTCACGTGGCTGTCTCCGTGGTCCCTGAAAATCTTTAGTACACAGGACTGTTGACCGTTTCACACACATTCCTGTGGGACAGCTGGGCTGCCTTCAGGAAGTGGACACACTCCTGATGACCGGTAGTTATAAGATACAGATACAGGAAAGGCATTCCCACTCTGTTTTCTCATCTAGTCAGTTACTGAAAACATGCCCAAAAGAAACAGTCAGTTAAGACTTGTGGTGTGGTTTGAATAAGAATGGCCCCCACAGGTTCCTATATTCGAATGCTTAGGGAATTGGCAGTGGGGTTGTTTGCAAGCATTAGTAGGTGTTGTCTTGTTGGAGAAAGTACGGCACTGCGGGTGCCTTTGAGGTTTCAGAAGCCAGAATCAGATCCAGTTTCTCATTGCTCCTTCCTGCTGCCTGTAGATACGGATGTAGAACACTCAGCTCCTCCAGCACCATGTCTGTCTGAATGCAACCCTACTTCCTGCCTTGCTGATAATGGACTAAACCTCTGAAACTGTGAGAAAGCTCAATAAAATGCTTTCCTTATTAAGAATTACTGCGGTCGTGGTGACTACAATAGAACAGCAACTAAAATCAGACCGAAGGGCGTCCTTTACCTAGAGCTTCCTTTCTTTAGCAAACAGTGGTGACTTTTTAAATGTTTTGTTTTTAAAATCCTGAGAAGCATGTGATGGAAAAGCAACAGAATCTCAGGAAAGTTAAGAGATTTCTCTAACCCATTCAAAGCTCAGTGGGAAAGCTCAGACTTTGGAACACCGACCTTTCCACTGCTTCTGAAAGTTCTGCAGGGACAGAGAGACAGCCAGGGGACAGAAGACTCACTCTTCCCTTTGCCTCCAGAACACCAGTGTTTGTAAGAAACGATGGCCAGGGAACTGGGTCGCAGAGTGCTGCTCGATTGCTCACAGCCTCCAATTAAAACAGGTTTGCAAACTCTCAGCAATAATTTGAAACACGTAAGAGTCTTGCACCGAGAATGTTAAAAATTTACATCTAAAACTACCTGCTGCTCTTCATTATTACAGTTCTGGTGGCCTGGGTAAGAGACTGAGTAGCCTGCCTTCAATGTTTTGAATATTTTCACCTTTTGGACACTGTGCCTCAATGTCCCCAGTGCAGTGAAACGAGCTCACAAGCTATGACCCTCAGAACATCTCACACGAGCGTATGTCTGTAAAACAGCCCCATGCAGCATTCCAGTGTCCCCGGCTCCTACCAGCTGATAGTGACAAATGGACCCCTCGGCCTCCCGTCTCATAGTGTGTCTAACATCTGCCATTGTTCAAACCACAGGTTGCAATACTGTGCCAGTGCCTGCCATCCCTGGGGATCTGCGTTCTCCAATGGGCAGGGGAAACTTGGAAGGGACAATGTGAGAAAGGGGCCTGCACTGGCATAAGGCAAACATATCAAGGTTTTATCTGGGAGGACGTGGTGAATGCGCTCACCGACATGACAGTTGTCCACTTAACAAAAGGTTAACCAAGGATCCCTTTCTACAGCGCTCTTCATGAAGGCATTCCGAAGTCTACCCAGCTCCCAGAACTCCACTGACATTCTCAGAGATGACTCTTATCCCAAAGAAAATACAGAGGTGTACAGCAGGGGTCTGCAGGGGAAGACATTCCTCCTGCAACGCCCCCCCCCCCCCCGCCTTCTCTGGTGTGTGTGGCACCTCTCTACAGTATGAAAATCACACTGGGTACCAAATCCCAGGCAGGACGCCTCTTCTGAGAGCCTAGTAAGCATGACAGGAAGGCCCATCCAAGGCTTCCCAATGCACCCCTCGAGCATGCAGCCTTCCCAGTGAGCCCTGCAACAGCAACAGCAGAGACAGTGTCTCAGAGAAAACTTACATAAGCAAATGTCTTCTGGCAAACAAGACTCACTGGAGGAGGCTAATATGAAGGACAAGTTGCAGCCCTCACATGTATGTCACTGTTAAATGTGGAAAAAATTGTATATTTAGGAACTGAGTAAAGTTTTTACCAATTTTTCTCCCAATTATTTTGTTGTTTTTGCAGCAACTGGTCAACTAAAATATCACTCATGCCCCCAGATAGATAGGTATAGAAAAATTTAAAAGTCCCCTTTCCTTAGTAACTGGATTTGTCTTCCCTGTTGCAATGTCCTTTCCCTGTTTGTCCAGAAAGAATAGCAGGCTGTCTTTCCACCCCCCCCCCCCGCCTCTATTAAGAATGGGGAGAGGAATGTCTTCCCTCATATTTGAACGTCATCTGTGCTCTAAGTGAGATCGCTAGTAACAGTCATATTTTGGAGCTAAAATGTAACCCAACCATGCTTAGCATTTGTGGTGAGACCCTGGGATTCAATCCAGCACAGAAACCAAACACATAACAGTTATTTCTGATGGTCAGGCCAACCTGCAATGAACTGCCATCAGCCACAGAGATAGGACTATGTGCAGACAGATGAAGTCAGCTAAGAATGCCTTTTTTTTCCTTAAGGTTAAAACCAAAATGATAATTCCATATGTAAACCTATCACCTTGCTAGGTCATTCAAAAAGTAAGTTGAAAAGGCAATATAATTTATTATTTTCGACCCATAAATTTGCTTTGTTGGTTACTGTATATATATTCATAATTGTATAAACTTGCAGGACGCAAAGTGATGCTATGATCTAGCTGTGTGATGTGGAATAACTGCACCAAGCTAATTAGCATATCCCTCCCCCAAACAGCCATCTTTTGGGGCATGGCTTTTGAAGCCTTTATTCAAACAAGGCCTCCAGTACTCTGAGAAACAAGGAAAGGGCAGGGGCATCTTTCTACGTTTCTATACCACTGGAAATTTCTGCAATAGAAAAGTTTGAGATGCTTCCTCACTCCCTCTGCCCCCATGGCGCAGTCCTCTCCCTTACTGAAAAGGGCCAACTAATTTATGAGTCCTCTTTGCACAGGCAGGCAGTGGGGGCAGGGTGAGAAAGAAGGGCACCTGATCACTGACAGAGCCAAGCTCACCCTAGCAAGGGGCCAAAGTGTTTGAAGGCGCGAGGCAAGGAAGCAAAAAAGAGAGGTGCTTTCTTACACATCCACAGGCCCCACACCTGTGGTCTCCAACTTCAAAAGGCCTGTCAAAGGGATATGCAGCTCCTCTGAAAATTCCTCTCAGTTTCTTACTCCCATCCTCCAAACTGACACCAGACTGTTGACGCTACTTTGGAGACCCCATTTTTCCTCTTTGAAACCATTTCTCTGCACGCACCCCCGAGGCTCCAGCAATGACACCTTGGCAAAGAAAAGTTGGCTGGCCCTGAGGTTTGGTTGGAGGCTGTCACCGGGCTCAAGCTGCAGGTCTGCGCAGCTCGCTGCCTCTGGCTTAGGGTTCTGACCAAACTCGCTGGGCTGTAGGAGAGGGCCTCACAGACGCATGTCCACTGCTTGATTCTAAACAGAAAAAAAGAACCCCTCGGTATTGCCCCAACCGACGTCCATTCCCCCAACAAATTCGCCGGGACCACCGTTTGCTGCACCAAAAACCTGGTGAGGCTCTGATAGGCGCAGGCAGCCCAGTTCTTACCCGCAGCGCAGAGGCGCCACCACCACAGCTAACACCGCAGGAGCCAGGAGCGTGGTGCGCACTTTAAGTCGGAGGTGCCCCGTGCCTGAGCTTCTGCTGCCAGAAGACCCCACAGAAAATGAGGACTCCTAGAAGACCCCTTTCTTTTTTCCTTTAATAAAGCCAAGCGCCCCTCCGCTGCCTCCACAAAACTCAGTTGAAAGGCTCCCACACCGAGGGAAGGGTCCTCAGAACAGGCAAATGCCCAAAGCCCTTTCTTAAGGAAAGTGTCCAACTCCATGGGTGGCCCACTCTTTCTCCATTATACAGAGAGAAGAGCGCGAATGAAGAGTAGAAATCTCGCCTGGGGACAACCAAATTAGTATCTGAACCCCGTTAGCGCATCTGCTTGCCCCCACCTAGGCGCCAGGACTGGCGGCTCCAAGGCTGCAGACTGTCGCGCTTGCCAGGGCCCGGACAGCTCATAAAACCCGGTCTCTTCCAGGTCGGACGTAAGGGGCTCTAGAAGTCCTGTCCTCCGTCCAAATAGCTTCTTGTGCCCCCTACTTCATCTAGGTCCTTCTGAATTCTACCTTCCCTTTCCTTTGGCCCTTTCCTTCTCTGTCCCATGTGGACTTCAGTGCCAGCTCCTCGGGTGCCTCGCTCACCAGCCCCTGTTGGACTCAGCTAGGTCGCTCCAGGGAATGATCGGAATCATCTAGGCTGGTGTTCTCGTATCCCGGCCTGGCCCGGAGCAGCCTGGCTCCGTCGCACTCAGTTCACAGACTCACTAGCTCTAACCGACGTCGCACAGCAGCCCCTTCACGCCGCCTGGGTACCCAAGGTGGCGAGGAGCCAAGGTGCAGCCAGGCTGATAGTACTGGTTCCTGTCCTCTGCATCTTCCCGGCCAGGCGCCATCTCCCCTCTCACGGGGCGACACTGTGTCTCCCCGGTCCGGCTATCGCGACCCAACGGGACTTACCGCGGTCGGCACACCGCCGCCTGGTCTGCGAGCTGCGAGGCGTCCGCCCGCCTGAGCCAGGGCATCCTCCCGAGCCCGCCGCCCGCTCGCCGTCGCCGCCGCCCACTCCCGCAGCCCCCGGTCTTCCCGCGCCGCTCCGGCTCTCAGGACTTACCTCCGGGACAAGGTGACCCGGCTGGTGCGCCCAGGCGGCCGCCCGCGCGTCTCGGGAGCCTGCGAGCGTGCGGGGCGCGGTGCGGTGCGGAGCCCGCCTCTGCTCCTGGGCTCGTGGCTCTCCGCCTCTGCCCTCCCCTGCGCGCTGCTTCCCCCGCCGCTCCCCTCCCTGGATCGCAGCCAGCGCCTCGGGCTGCCCCGCGCACAAGGTTCCCGAGCGCCAGGCGCGGGGCAGCGGCGCCGCCCTAGCCGAGCTGGGTCCTCTTGGCCCCTGGGAGCAGAAAGGGCTTGGTCTGAGCAGGGGGTGACCCGGAGTGCGCCGCTCCGCTCTATTGGGTTCACCGAGCCTGGCGACTTGCGTGAGGGAAGAGGCAACCGGGGCCCCCCGGGGAGGAAGAGGAGGGAGAGAGGGAGCAGCAGGGCGCGAAGGTGGCCGCCAACTTTGCCCCAGGCCAGCCGTGCCCTCGTCAGTGATAGCGGCTGGCGGGTGGCCCGGGGCGGGTGTCTGGAAACGTTGGGGCGACAGAAGCTGGGAGGGGGGAAAGGGAACTGCCACTGGGGACTAGGAGAACAGGAATTAGCCTCGGACTATGGAAACGATGGCTTCCCTTGGTCCTAAAAGGCTTCCCCAGGCTCCAGGTCGCCTTGAGGTTCAGAAGAACCCACTCTGTAGGTCCAGAGAAAGCCCAAGTCCTGACCAGCAGGACCAGGAATAAAGACAGAGGCGGGCGGTCACGACGTCGGTAACCTGAGACTCAGCCTGCAGCTCGGACCTAGACTAGTGTAGATGCACTGCGGGTGGCCTCATAGTAGTTGCCACTAGAAAAAAAAAAACTGGGGTGGCGGCGCTTCAGGGCTGGGGGTGGGGCAGAGTGGTGGTTTGGAGTAGGTCGAAGGGAGCCATAGCAGAGCCGCCTAGGAAGACAATCTACATTTCAAACGTTGAGGAATCAAGCGAGAGGGTGTGTTTTCATTATAGATTTAACAGGGAAGAAACTAGAAAATGTGCCAATAACAGGATCAAAAGTTGTTTTGTCTGTGCGACCCCCTATCAACAACTGTGGAAGACTCTGTACTTCAGCTCAACCAAACCCAGGCTTTTGTCCTGGGGGAGTCGTCACTGCTTATCCCCTAGTTCTATAACTAGTTGTATAGCTTTCTTAAGAGAGTCCGTCCCCTGCTTGAAAAAGTGGGGTTTCCATCTCCGGATTTGGAAGTGGCTCTGGTCCTTCCGGAGAGCCCTCTGCAGCACTTGGCTTCCATGGACCCTCGGCAGTTCATAGAGGATAATCTTATTAAAGTGACATAGGAAGAAGGCTGAGCTGATTAATAGACCCAGGTGTGTTCCCAGCAGCTCCTCGCTTGGGTTCACCTGAAGGTCTTTACATCTAAATATCACACCCATTCCCAACTCTGCAGCAGCTAGGTGCCTAGCTTTCTTCCTCTGGTTGCTCTTAGCTGTGGGCAGGACTGTTACCTGGGATGTCCCGAAAAGGACACTGTGAGGGTCCCACATCGAGCAGCTCTTAAACTAAAGAAGAATGTCAACCCTAACTATGTAAAAACACTTTTCAGTCTCTGCTTCCTTCCTGAAATGAACGTTCTCTACTCTCCTCTGAACTGCTAGGCTAAGCACATGTTGTTAAACCCATGTGAGGCCGAGAATCAGCATGCCTGTTTGTCATTTGAAGGACCCGAGGCTTGAAAGATTGGGAGCCCCATGGCTCCCAGACTCACGAGTCACCCACAACTATACTTCATTTTCTCTATATAAGGCAGTACTTTCTTATCTAACTCACAGAGATCTGTCTGCTTCTGCCTGCTGAGTCCTGGGATAAAAGACTTGAGCCACCATCACCAGGCTAAGGCAGTGCTTTCTTGATAGCCCGTCTTGAGATTGACTTTAGAGGTGGGCTTGGTTTGGCCAGAGCACCTGCCAGGTTTACAACTGCTTGAATTTTAAGTAGAATTTCACTGATATAGTAGGCAAGTAATTTGCAGAATGTAGTGTTAAGCCTGACCTCAGGCCCCCACTGGCTCTCTTTTTCTTCTGAACTGAGAGCAGAAGGAAGAAAGAAGGTGCTTTGGCAGTGGCCTCTAGGGTTGAGTCTCTGTAACCTGTTTCAGTGAATTAGGGACTGTTAACGGTTTCCAGTAGGTGCTTTACTAGGCCATTCCAGGCCATGTGAGCACAGAAATTTATCCACAGATTGACAGTTTTATCTGGCCTTTGGTTTGACTGGATGGATGGATGGATAGATAGATAGATAGATAGATAGATATAGATAGATAAATGGAGTCATGCGTGTGTGTGTGTGTGTGTGTTGGATTTCTGGGAAAAAGGATTTCTAAGACTTTAATTCCCTTAATCTGCCTTATCTACTTTGCCATTTAATATTTTACTAATTGTGGAGTGGATGTCCACCTCTCAATTGAAGGGTGGCCTCCTAACATGACTGTATTTTATACTTAGTACAGCTCTTTTTTTTTTGGTCACACCCCAAGTCTTGAGCAAATATTTAATGGTAAATAATTATTGAAGGATAAACCCACACTGGATTATGCTGTCAAAGGTAGAAGTCAGAGCAGGGGACAGCTCAGTGTTAGGACACTCGCCTATTGTGTATGAGGCTCTGGGTTCCACTCCCAGAACCACAAAAAGAAAAACTGATATCTGTTAAAGAAAAAGAACACTTTGGGAAAACAATTTATACACTGTATTAGCTGTTTTGACTTACTATAACTTTGATTATCATTTGCCCCATGCTGATCATTTAGCTTCCAGATCCCAGCTAGCTGCTGTCTCCTATTGAGAGCACTCCCCTCACCTCTCGCTGTGAATATCCGGAAGCACACTGAGACTCACGCACAGTTATGCCATCCAAATGAGCCTTTCATTTTGTTTCAAAAGAAATCTACGTTTCTTAGTCAGGAATCACGTGTTAACAGGGACACCACCTGTTCCTGGCAGACGACTGAACACCTCAGTTGATCTGGCATACTGGCACACATGTGGGACAATTTTTCCTACCTGCAAAGCCCTAGTTGTTGTTGGGAACGTGATCGGAGCTCTTTTGCTATGCTGTAGCAGTGAAATAGAGGCTTTCAAGAAAGTCAGTGAAGGGCTGTCAGTATCGGGTTAGAACAGGACACCACAGAAACTGCTAATCTCTGGAAATTGGCTAACCTTCTCAACAATGCTTATCTCTTAGAGGAGATTACAGAATTCTCAGAGCTTTGGGAGGTGAGTGGGGCCAGTTCCTGTGTTGTGAGCAACTGTCACTCAGGTGCTGAACAAGCTGTCAAGCCTCTGGGTAGCCGAGATAGGGGACATGATAAAGAGAACACAGATTTAAGAGGTTTTTGTTGTTGTTGGTTTTTTTTTTTTTTTTGCTTTTTTTAAATTTTAGATAGAAGGCATTTCTTAGTGTGGACTCACTAAAAAGCTTTAGAGTTTAGGGTTATGCATAGTGTCAGGATATTTAGGCCTCATGTTTAGGTGTCAACAACATCCATTCAGAGAACATCTTTAGATTATAGGTAGAAAGGTTCTGCCTCCTCAAGCTGATCAAAACGCCAAACAAGATGAAATCAGATTGTACCCAGTTCCAAAGCTATGCCACTAACTAGGGTTTTGTTTGTTTGTTTTCCTCTTCTCCATCCAAGATCTGTTATTAAGTTGTCTGTATTGAGCTTAGGATATTCAAGAATTAAAAAACTGGCTGTCTTGTTAAAGTTAAATCTTATTAACTTGGAAGGTAGGAAGATAGTCATTGCAGTGATTGATATGTTAATAAACACGGTGGCCAACCTCTACAGGGGGCATGAGTTGCTATCAAATACAAAGTGAAAAATTCTAACTCTTAAATAAAAGTCTGAGACAATGGTGGCATGAATTTAGGACAGGAAACAATGTCAGAATGTTAGTTGGCTGGGGCATCATCTAGCCAAATGCTTGGTATGCCAGCTTAAGCTGTTCAGAAGAGCTAGGATGTGAGTGTGGTCAACTCCAGGTTCAGCTCCACAATGGTCCAGAGTTTTCAGAGCTCACTTGCAGTAGGACTGCTGCAGGCAAAAACAAAAGCGAGCTTCTTTGAAAGTGCTTTTTTTCCTCCTATTTTTATTTTATTTAAAAAAAAAAGCAGAAAAAAACCATCTTTTTTTTTCATTTTACATACCAATCCTAGTTCCCACTCCCTCACCTCCTCATACTTTCTCTGCCTTCCCCACTACCTCACTTCTCAGAGGGGCTAAGGCACATTGCTTTGAGGAAGGACCAAGGACCTCCCTACTATATCTAGGCTGAGCAGGGTATCCCCCCAAAGAGCCAGTACAAGTAATAGGGATAAATCCAGGTACTACCCACAGTCTGCCCAGCCATACAACTGTTACCTACATTCCGAGGACCTAGTTTGGTCCTATGCTGGTTCCTTCCCTGCCCAGCTAGAGTTGGTGAGCTCCCATTAGCTCAGGTTAGCTGTTTCAGTGTGTATCCCCATCATGATCTTGACCTCTTTGCTCATATTCTCACTCCTCCCACCCTTCGGCTGGACATTGAGAACTCAGCCCAGTGCTCCGCTGTGGCTCTCTGCCTCTGCTTCCATCCGTTCCTGGATAAAGATTCTATGGTAATATTTAAGATAGTCATTAATCTGATTACAGGGCAAGGCCAGTTTGGGCACCCTCTCCACTACTGCTTAGGGTCTTAGCTGGGATCATCCTTGTGAATTCCTGGGAATTTCTCTAGTGCCAATTTTCTTGCTAGTCTCATTATGGCTCCCTCAATCAAGATATCTCTTTCTTTTCTCTTTGTCTCTGTCTTTCCCCCATCTTGACTATACTGTCCCCTCAAGTTCTCCTCCCTGCTCCCCTTCACCTTTCATCTTCCCCTTTCATCCAATGAAATTGAATTGAGACCCGGATATTAATCTACACACCTATGAAGACCTGATTTTTGACAAATAAGCTAAAATTATACAATGGAAAAAGAAAGCATCTTCGACAAATGCTGTTGGCATGACTAAATGTCAACATGTAGAAGAATGAAAATAGATTCATATCTATCCCCATGCACAGAACTCAAGTCCAAATAGATTAAAAACCTCAAAATAAATCTGACTACACTGAACCTGATAGAAGAGAGAGTGGGAAGTAGCCTTCAATTTATAGGCACAGGAGACCACTTTCCTAAATATAACACCAGTAGCATAGACACTGAGAGCAACAATAAATATATGGGACCTCCTGAAACTGAGAAGCTTCTGTAAGCAAAGGATACGGTCAATAAGACAAAAAGGCAGCCTACTGAATGGGAAAAGATCTTTACCAACCCCATGTCAGACAGAAGACTGATCTCCAAAATATATAAAGAACTCAAGAAATTAGACATCAAAACACCAAATAATCCAATTGAAAAGTGGGTTACAGAACTAAACAGAGAACTCTTAACAGCCCAAGGTCCCAATGAGGAGCAGAAGGAGGGAGAACAAGAGCAAAGAAGTCGGGACCACGAGGGGTGCACCCACCCCCTGAGACAGTGGAGCTGATCTATTGGGAGCTCACCAAGGCCAGCTGGACTGTGACTGAAAAAGCATGGGATAAAACTGGACTCTCTGAACATGGCGAACAATGAGAGCTGATGAGACGCCAAGGACAATGGCAAGGGGTTTTGATCCTACGTAATGTGCTGGCTTTGTGGGAGCCTAGCCAGTTTGGATGTTCACCTTCCTAGATATGGACGGAGGGGGGAGAACCTGGGACTTACCACAGGGCAGGGAACCCTGACTGCTCTTTGGACTGGAGAGGGAGGGGGAAAGGAGTGGGGGGAGGGGAAGAAGGGTAAGGGAGGGGGAAAGGAGTGGGGGGAGGGGGAGAAGGGTGGGAGGAGGGGGAGAAGGGTGGGAGGAGGGGGAGGGAAATGGGAGGCTGGGAGGAGGTGGAAACTTGTTTTTTTTTTCTCATTTTCTCAATAAAAAAAGATTAAAAAAAAAGAATCTCAAATGGCCAAAAGACACTTAGGGAAATGTTCAATATCCTTGGTTAATATCAGGGAAATACAAATTAAAATGACTCCGAGATACCATCTTACATCTGTCAGAATGGCTAAAATCAAAAACACCAATAATAGCTTAGACTGGAGAGGATGTGGAGTAAGGGGAACACTCCTTCATTGCTGGTGGGAATGCAAACTTGTACAACCACTCTGGAAATCACTATGGCAGTGTTTTTTTTTTAGAAAAATGGGACTCAACCTACCTCAGGACTGAGCAATACCACTCTTGGGTATATACCCAAAGGATGCTCAATCATACTACAAGGACATTTGTTCAATTATGTTCATAGCAACATTATTTGTAATAGCCAGGACCTGGAAACAATCTAGGTTCCCCTCAACTGAAGAATGGATAAAGAAAATGTTGTACATTTACACATTACTACTCAGTGGTTAAAAAATAATATATTGAAACTTGCATGCAAATGGACGGAGCTAGAAAAAGCCATCCTGAGTGAGTTAACCCAGACTCAGAAAGACAAGCAGGGTATGTACTTACTCATAAGTGGATACTAGCTGTAAGAAAAAAAAAAAAGGATAACGAGCCTATAGTCCACCACCCCAGAGAAGCAAAGTAGCACGGAGAACTCTAAAAGTAGCATATATAGATCCTCCTGGGAAAGGAAATAGACAATATCTCCTGAGAAAATTGGGAACATGGGGATGGGGGGAGGTGGAAGGCAAGTACCTCATCAGGCAGGCACTCATCACAGGACTTCATTTACTGATGCTGAGCTAGTTGCTCAGCCCAGACCAGAAGAGGGAGAAATGACCTTCTGGTGAAACCACAGAAGTCACATTGACATTAGAAATAGCCTGTTTTGCAGTGGGCCATACCCAGGAATGAGATGTGCTTATATACCTACATACACGCATACATATATACACACACATGCATATATATACACATGCATACATACACACATGTATACATACATACACATATACTTATATACATACATACATACATATATATATGCATACGGCTATTTTACCCTTCAGTACTGGGAATTGAATCTCAGGCCTCAAGCACTGTAGTCACGTACTCTACCACTGAGTTATATCCCCAGCCCTCTTTTCGCTTTTGAGGAAGGGTCTCAATATATAGCTCAGGTTGACTTGGAGCTCTCTATAGCACAGGCTGTCATTAACTTGTATTCTTCCTGCCTCAAACTCCTAAATATCTGATTTTACAGACCGGTGTCAATGTATTCCAGCTCCATGTTAAATGCTATCTTATTTGTCTGTTAAAGAATTCCACTCTATGGCCCAAGCTGGCCTTAAACTCATTAAGAGTCTCATGTCTCAGCTTCCCAAATGCTGAGATCAGAGCTTTTAATCCCACACTCAATTCTTTTTTTTTCTTTGATCAGGTTTTTATTCAAATAGGCTGTCTCTATTCCACACTCAATACTTCATTGAATTTTTTTTGTTTATTTGTTTGTTTTTCAAGATATTGTTTCTCTGTAGCTTTGGAGCCTGTTCTGAAACTAGCTCTTGTAGACCAGGCTGGCCTTGAACTCACAGAGATCCACCTGCCTCTGCCTCCCAAGTGCTGAGATTAAAAACCTACAGCACCACTGCCTGGCTCTTCATTGACTCTTAATGAGAACTCTGTGGGGTCCTAAGGATGACCTCTGAGAATTAAGAAACTAGGGTGCAATAGCTCTTCTGGGCCCTCTACGGTGGGTATTGATGGAGGGCATCAGCAAAGGGTTGAGTAAATGCATACCAGCCAGGTTAAAAACTCAGACTTAGGAGGCAAGGAAACCTGTGCCTGAAGTAAGTGTCTGCCATCCTTTGTCACTCTGTCCTGACTGGCAGAGCCAGGCTTCCTCGTGTGTAAATATGAATGATTGTTATGATCTTGCCTGCCTGGCATTGCACTGCTGTGCTCAGAGGACTCATTGTGTTTTCCTGATCAGAGCTGACTGGCTATTGTTCTTAAAGACAGCGTGGCAGGCTACTGAGTGCTTTATTCAAGGAAGCAAAGGGGAATGGTACCTTACGGATCCTTGGCACAGAGCCTGGTTGATTCTGGATGTCCTCAGAGTATAAGAAGCCTAAAGTCTATGGGAGGGGGGCTGGCACTCTTTCGTCTTTGATCTTCCTTTTTAAGCAGTCATCTTAGATGCTTGAAGTTACCGTTTATGGCTAGTCCTGGTTGTCCAGTTTTCTCCAGAGAGCTTCTGTTTCTGCCCCCTGAGTACAAACAAGAATTACACGTGTTTCCCCCACATACCTGGAGTTTCTGTGGGTTCTAAGGACCCAAATGCTGTTCCTCATGCTTGCATGGCAAGTGCTTTAACCACTGAGCTTCTTCATAGCCCAGCAGCTATTTTCATGAGCAAGGCCCTGAGTATGTCAAGCAGCTGCTCTCTGTCACGAGAAGTGTGTAACCAGGAGCCAGGACAGTTTTGCCTTGCGTTTCTTTGTGGAAGGCCTATATTCCCAATCATATACTAATCACCTGTACACTTGACCTGGGGTGTGTCTCAGTGTGGAGATCCCTTACCTAGCACGAGGGAGACTTTGCCTTTCTATCCTTAATACTTACTACGACAATTTACCACAATTTACATTTCTGCCCCAGGCCTTTGGGGTCCACCCTATTTTACATTGTAGAGGTTTTCTGTAATCCAACTTGGCCTCAAAACTGCTGCAAACACTGCTGGCTATGTCAGATAAACACGAAGGGAAGAAGTTTGATGTAATCTGCCCAGTGAGGTAGATTCTGGAGCTTTGCCTGCTAAAAGTCATTCTTGTGCCAAACAGTTAGGAACACTGTAAGAAAGAGTCTGTCAAGTTCCAGGCTGCACCAAGATGAATTGCAGCCTGTGGATCTGTCCATGGTCATCCAGCTGCAGCTTTCCTGCTCTCTCCCAACCTTGCTCATTCACTTCACCCTCCTAGATAGTCCCTTGCCCTGCAGGTCGACCAGGCTTCGCATTCTCCTGAATGTTTCTGGTTACCACAGGTAACAAACAGCCAGCCCACAATGGAGACTGTGGCCCACATGTCTGCTGTGTGGGTGGTCTCCACATGCCCCAGACACCTACCTGGTTCACCTGGTTCTGTTTTGGTGAATGACTTGCACTTCTGGTTCCTAATTTCCATGGTCCAGCTGATTACTCCATGACTCATACCTATTATGACGACAGAAGGCAGCATTCTCCTCATCCATATCTCTGAAAAAAATGTTTTAGTTTACCTGAAAGTTGGAAGCTGTGACTGTTCCCAGGACTTTCAGAAAGGAGGGGAAGTACAGAGAAAAGAAGAGAAGAAACGAGAATAGAAAAGGAAAAGTGGGGGAAATAAAGAAAAAAAAAGAACTTGACTTTAGAAATCCTTGCCATCAGGATGGGCTCGTGTCCCAGTTTGATTTCTGTGACTGTGATAAACACCATCACCAAAATCAACTCAGGGAAGACATGGTTTCTTGGCTTATACTTCTAGGTCACAGCCCATCACTGAGGGAAGTTGGGGCAGCAATTTGAGCAGGAATCTGGAGGCAGGAACTGAAATGGAGACCAGGAACACTATTCAGAGACTTGCTCCCTCTCGTTAAAACTGTGGCCTGCTCAGTCTTCTAACACAGTCCAGGGCCACTTACACACAGTGGGCTAGGTCCTCTCACATCAACCAACAACCAAAGCAGCTCCCTCCACACAGGGATACAGGACAACCTGATCTGAACAATCCCTCAATTGAGACCTGCCTCCTTCTCAGGTAACTCTTAGTTGTGTTGAGTTGGCAATAAGAACCAACCAGGACAGGCTGGGAGGCTAGAATTTAAAGTCTAAATCAAAAGCATTAACTCAAAAAAGTTGGGACAGACACCTACCCCAACTGATGCTCCGGAGTGGACAGTGCCCTCTGCTTCCTCACTAAAATGAGATGAAGCCATGTTTTCTTTGTTTCCAGACAGGAGCCCACGCACTGCCAGTTGCGGCAGGTCTGATGTGAACGGCTGAGAGGTGAGGACTCTGGGAAACACTGCTGGTGCAGAACCACCCATTCAAATGTGTCATTATTTATTAGTGTGATTTTCTAGCAATTTCTAAAGGGCCCAAGAAGTCGTTTTGGGCTCAAGAAAAATATATTTCTTGCTGCATTTGTTTTTTTTTCCCTGCAAGAAAAGAGAGAAAGTTCTATTGCAAAAATAACCTTCTATATCCGTGGAGGATGCAGAGCTGGAGGGGAAACAAGGGTAAGCGGTTTCCTTTCTGTGATTCTGTTTGTCTCTTGCTTTCTAAGGGAAGAATGACTCCTAGACAAAGGAACTCAGACAGGTGCCTGCAATGAGCTGCATCCTCTCCCTCCCTCCCCTGTTGCTGCTCCCCACTTGTGCAGAGCCTCCTAGGTTGTGACACCCTGGCTGTGCACCATCATGTCTTGCCTCCAGGGCCTTTGTGTGACTTGGAAGGTAGTCTCATGAGAGTCATCTCCCACAGTAGGTACTTTGCCTAGCAAAGTGGAATCTCTCCAGTTTGAAGGACAGGGTAAATATGCTTTGGCTAGTAGGGTCCTTTTGGTTCAATGAACACCTACCAAAAAGAGTCTGACCAGCTAAGGACCCCCTTGTCAGAGGAGCTGAATCTTCTCCCACCGTAACCATGGAAGGAAGAGCAAAGCAAAATGATCCAGAAAGAATAGAAAGGGTGGGGCTAGGGATATGGCTCAGTGGTAAATGGTGCTTGTAGTGGAAGCATGAGGACCCAAGTTTAAATCCTCAGAACCCATATAAAACGCCAGCATGTGCTGTGATCCCAGCATTGAAAAGGGTGGCAGATCCTGGGAGTTCAATGGCTAGCTATCCTATCCCCAGATGGTAAGCTTTAAAAGTTTAGTGAGAGAGCTGGTCTAAAACATAAAAAGGTGAGATGTAGTAATGGAAACAGCAGAGGTCCTCCATTAGTTAGCCTCTGACCACTAATCTGCACAGCTATGTGTGGATACACAGTATGAATGTGTGCACTGGGAAAGCTTGGGCAGCCCTGTGATAAGGCAACACTCTGAGCCTGAGTCAACCTGCATACTTTCTCCTGGAACAACAGCAGGATCTGTTGGGGTCTCCTGCTGGGCAGGTGGGGAGTACAGAGAGGTGAATCCTAAGGGCATAGCCTGCCAACTGTTCTAAAGAAAGGATACCAGAGTCCCAATTGAGCAGGAAGGAAGGAGTAATCAAGACAAGTGGATGGAGAATAATAAAGGAATCTCTGACCTAAGTAGGGACACACAGGGAAGTGAAAAAACGTGATACTCGTATTGGTTCTTTTGGTAGTGTTTCCCCTCTCAACTTGACACAAGTGATGTGGGATTCTCCTCTGTATGCTATGACTATGTTTTATTACCATTGGTTATTAAAGTAGCTATTTCCTCCAATGGCTTAGTAGAGTAAAGCCAGGCAGGAAATCCTAACAGAGATATAGAGAGAAAGTAGGCAAAGTCAAGGAGATGCCATGTAGCTACTGAAGCAAAGAGCCACCAGCCTCCAGTCATAATCTTACTGATAGGCCATAGCCTCATGTTGTTGGACCCTGGAGTCCAACTACCAGGAGGAGTCGCCCCAAGAGACCATCTCTCACACCACAGTTGATGTAAAAGCATGAGGATTTTATTAATTTTGTCATTTACAGGGTCTTTCAGCATTTGAGAGGCTAGAAAGACCCCAAATGGCTGGTAAGGGCTATTTTTAAATTAAAAAGCCACATAAACAAGGGGGAGTCTGGGGGTTGTTCTTTAATTATTATGATTGGCCTATTCAAAGGGCTATTATCAATAATTGGCTGGAGAAGGGTTGCCAGATCAGATGAGGTAAGAGGGAACATCTGAGAGTTACTTTGCCCCTTTCCCAGGGACTGAGTCAAAACACCAGGAACTGAGTCAACACCTAAGGGTTATCTTGCCCCTATTCAATAGAACATTCACAGGGACTCAGGGAGATAATGGAAAATTCTCAACATTTCAGTACATGCATGTATAATTGTTAGGTCTTTGGTTCTGGGGGCAGGGGAGTCAGCACTGAGGAAGCTGAGAGGCCTCAGAATTATTTTAAACTTCTACAATGCCTATACAGAGCTGAATGTAAATGGGTTAATTCAAGATGTAATAGCTAGCCAGGAATATGCTGGAATCATCAGCCAAACAGTGTTGTAATTAATACAGTTTCTGTGTGATTTTTCAGGTCTGGGCAGCTGGGAAATGAACCAGCAATCTCTGACTAGCAGCCTCCACCTACACACAAGCTAGTATTATTTGGGAAGAGGGAACCTTAATTGAGAAAATGCTTCCATCGGATTGGCTTGTGGGTAGGTCTGTGGAGCATTTTCTTGATTAATGGTTGATGTAGAAGACCCCAGCCACTGTGATGCCTGGGCAGGTGATTGTGGGTTGTGTGGAAAAGCAAGCTGAGCAGGTCATGGAGAGCAAACCAGCAACATTCTTCTTTGTTCTCTGCTGAGGTTTGGCTTCTAACTGCCTCCTTGAATCCCTGTCTTGACTTCCTTCAGTGAAAGACTGTGGCATAGACATGTAAGCCAAATAAACCCATTCGTCCCCAAGTTGTTTTTAGTCAATAGCTTATCATAGAATGGAAAGCAGACCAGCACATGGGTCAATTTTTTTTATTTTAATCTCACTTTTTGAATATTTTTATTGTTTATATTTAGATATATATTTTTCTCTGTTCCCCTCCCTTCCTTCTCCTCCCTTCCCACCTTCCTACCCTCTCTCATGATCCCCACAGTCTTAATTTACTCAGGAGATCTTGTCTTTTCCTATCTTCAATGTGAATTAGATCCATGTATGTCTCTCTTAAGGTCCTCTTTGTTGTTTAGGTTCTCTGTGGTTGTGAACTGTAGGTGGGTTTTTCTTCACTTTATATTTAAAAGCCACTTATGAATGAGCACATATTATATTTGTCTTTCAGGATTTGGGTTACCTCACTCAATATTATGTTTTCTAGATCTATCCATTGCCTGCAAATTTCAAGATGTCATTATTTTTTTTCACAGTGTAGAACTCCATTGTGTAAATGTACCACATTTTCTTTATCCATTCTTCGGCCGAGGGGAATTTAGGTTGTTTCCAGGTTCTGGCTATGACAATGCTGCTATGAACATAGTTGAGCATATGTCAACTATGATATGATTGAGCATTCTTTAAGTATATGCCCAAAAGCTGGTGTTGCTGGTTCTGAGATAAGCTGTTTCCTAATTTTCTGAAAAATTGCCAACTGATTTCCAACGTGGCTGTACAAGTTTGCACTCCCACCAGCAATGGAGGCGTGTTCCCTTTACCCCACACCCTTTCCAGTATAAGCTGTCATCAGTGTTTTTGATCTTAGCCATTCTGACAGATATAAGATGAAATCTCAGTGTTGTGTTTCTTTGGTGGCTAGGGATGTTGAGTATTTCCTTAAGTGTCTTTCAGCCACTTTAGATTCATCTGTTGAGACTTCTCTGTTTAGGTCTTTACCTCATTTTCATTGTATTATTTGTTCTTTTGGTGACCAATTTCTTGATTTCTTTGTATATTTTGGAGATCAATCCTCTGTCTGATGTGGGGTTGGTGAAGATCTTTTCCCATTCTGTAGGCTGTTGTTTTGTCTGGTTGACTGTGTCTTTTGCTTTATAGAAGCCTCTCAATTTCAGGAGGTCCCATTTAATTGTTGCTGTCAGTGTCTGTGCTACTGAGGTTATATTTAGGAAGTAGTCTCCTGTGTCAATATGTTCAAATGTACTTTCCACTTTCTCTTCTATGAGGTTCAGTGTGGTTGGTTTTATGTTGAGGTCTTTGATCCACCTGGGCTGGAGTTTTGTGCATGGTGATAGATATGAATCTATTTTCATTCTTCTACATTTTGGTATTCAGTTATGTTAGCACTGTTTGTTGAATATTCTTTCTTTTTTCCATTTTATATTTTTTTGTGTCTTTGTCAAAAATCAGGTGTTTGTAGGTGTGTGGATTAACATCCGGGTCTTCAGTTCAATGCCATTGGTCCTTTTGTCTGTTTTTATGCCAACATCAGTCTGATTTTAGTATTATAGCTCTGTAGTAGAGTTTGGAGACAGGAATTGTGATGTCTCCAGAAGTTCCTTTATTGTACAGGATTATTTTGGCTATCCTGGGCCTTTTGCTTTTCTATATGAAGTTGAGTATTGTTCTTTTGTGCTCTGTGAGAATTTTGCTGGGCATTGCATTGAATTTGTGGATTACTTTTGGTAAGACTGCCATTTTTATTATGTTACTTCTACCTATTCAAGATCTTGAAAGATCTTTCCATTTTCTGGTGTCTTCTTCAGTTACTTTCTTCAAAGATTTAAAGTTTTTGTCATACAGGTCCTTGATTTGTTTGGTTAGAGTTACTCCAAGATATTTTATGTTATTTGTGGCTATTGTGAAGGGTGATATTTCTCTGATTTCTTTCTCAGTTCATTTATCCTCTGTATAAACGAGGGCTACTAATTGTTTTTAGTTGATCTTGTATCCTGCTAATTTACTGAAGGTGTTTATGATTTATAGGACTTCCCTGGTGAAATTTTAGGGTCACTAATGTATACTATCATATTATCAGCACCAAACAGTGAGAGTTTTACTTTCTTGTTTCCGATTTGTATCCCCTTGATCTCCTTTTGTTGTCTTATTATGGGTCAAGTTGTTTTTATTGGTTCTTAAGTCTGAAAAAGCACAAGACACCAGAATATAGGTTGTATACAAGGAGATTGGATAGGCTGTGGTCATCTGATCACAAGAGGCCTCGTGTCAGTATGTGGGAAAGCCCGAGTAAATTTCCACAACAACTCAGAAAAGTAGTCCACAAAGAGAATTCTCATGACAGCTTCAAAATAGGTACATACCATTGTCACATACTTTCTGCAGTGTGTTTGGCATACGAAACACCTGAAACCAGTGATGTGTCTGTGGTTCCAGTTCTCTCTGAGTTCTCAACCTGGGCATCTCTCCAGGGCCATGTGTCATGGCCACAGGCGCATCTCCAACATGGCCTTGTTTTCATCTTAACTCTTTAGTTACCTGTGGTCCTCCTCAGGAAGTACTCCCATCCTGATCTCTCTATGGGTGGAGCCACCTTCTGCCTGGAGCCTCTGACACAGCTCACAACAGATCAAGCAAGCCCTGTAGTGGAGGGGTCACAGGAAGTGGAAAAGTTCTTTCTGGAGTGGTTGTGTTCTGAGCCAAGCCTTAGGACAAAAGAGTCAAAAGGGTTTTCAAAAAATAGAAATTTATACACTTACATCAAGCTGAAGTTAATTATCATTGAAGAGCAAAAGATATTTTAATAAGTTTAGTGCAGCCTAGACACAGCATTGATGTATCTGCAATGATGTCAGCCAAGTCTCCTGATGCCCCAGAGGCCCCACAGGCCCTGCACAGTCCATTCCTGGCACATACCTTACACATTCATTCGGCTTCTCGATCTTTATAATGTATCTTTTCTATGTTTTTGTTCGCATATTGTGTGCTCATGTGTGTGTAGAAGCACGTGTGTATCCTTATGGAGGAGAGAGACATCAGGGGCCAATCTTCAGGTGCTACCCTTCCCAACGCCCTCAACACACATCTTTTTTTTTTCTTTCTCTTTAGAGACAGGGATTCTCACTGGCACGTCACTTACCAAGTAGGCTAGGTTAGCCGGCCAGTGAGTCCCAAAGATCTGCATGTATTTCTTCCTCATCCCCAGCCCATTGCTGAGCCTAAAAACATATGTTTCAAGACCTGACTTTTTAAGGTGTGTTCTGAGGCTTGAATTCAGGTCCCCGCTTGCATTTGTGAGGTAAGCACTTCAATAGCTGAGCCATGTCCTCAGCTGGCCAAAGTAAAAGCCTCTCTCTCTCTCTCTCTCTCTCTCTCTCTCTCTCTCTCTCTCTCTCTCTCTCTCTCTCTCTCTCTGTGTGTGTGTGTGTGTGTGTGTGTGTATGCACATGTGTACCTTTGGTGACCTTTTCACTTCCTTTCTGCCTTTTTGATTTAGTACCCAAATTCTTACCCATGTATTACAGTTGCCCGTAACATTCACTATAGTAACTTGAGTCAGCTGTGCTATGCAGCCTGGGGCATCTCATACTGTATCCTCTAGCTGTGTATAAGTGAACTTTTCAGCAGCATCTACAATGACAGTTTCACCTAGTTCTCCCCACCAAATGTGTGTGTGTGTGTGTGTGTGTGTGTGTATAATGTTAGTGTTTCCTGACATATGCTTGTGTACTTCCCTATTGTATCACTGTCTGGAAGCTCTTATCTCATAAGGAACAAGCATATATGGATGTGTTTGTGTGCTAGTGTGCAGAATTGCTTGTGCAAAATAAGGATAAGCACAGGAAATCACACGCAGTGACTCAGGGATGCATTTTCCACGAAGTTTCACAATGGACCCGAGTTGGTGTGCCTACAGCCTGACATTATACCATGGTGCACTCTCCCAGTCACTTCCTGTGAGCACCAAAGGAGCACACAACACCCTGTGCACACTGTCCCCATCCTGCCAATAGTCTAAGTACCTGTGTGGTGTCAACAGCCTGTGAGTTGGCATATGTAGTATCTACCCTAAGTGAAAAGGTTTGAGAGCTGGGCATGGACTCCACTGTTATCTAGGGACATTTTCCTGTGAAATTCTCATTACCTAGAATGTGTGTGTGTGTTGGATTTTATCTTTCCTTTATAAGCATATTAAAAACTTACAGTATCTATAATGGTAATAATTTGTCATGTCATTAAGCTGAATAAATAAATAAGGCAAAATTTGTTTCTAAAAATTGACAGAATAGACATAAAGTACTTAAAAAGTTTCTTTCTCATAGTTCAGGATCTGAAGTCTAATATCTGTATGAGTCATGCCTTGACGCTGGCACATTGGTTCCTGGTGATACTTCCTGCCTTTAGGCCGCTTTCTCACTCTGCTCTTGCTGAGTGGAAAGAGTCCTCTGCACTCCCTTTCATTCTATGTATGGACACTTACCCAATCATGAGGAGCCCCACCCCCAGAACCTCATCTAATCCTAGATATCTCCCAAAGATCCTTCCTCCCCTAAATAGCACCACAATGGGGGGAAGGAGTAGAACCTCATCAAGTGCCCTAGAGGGAGGCACAGACATTCGGTCCATATACTGTAATAACAGTTGCTGCATCAGTGACAGTATCAACCCCCCACAATGATTAAGACAGGCACATTCTTGCAACCCCAGCAGCAACCTTCCCCCTGTTCTGCCCTCCTCTACTGTTCTCAGGGTGTGTGTTGGGGTGACAGAGCCTTGGGAAGGGACTGTGAGCTGAGATCAGTGACAGATAGTCTCATGGTCCCAAATCCACAGCACGACATGGGGTGCCTAGTGACTCATGTGAGTCCTGTATTCAATCAGCTACACCCTTCCCAGCCTCCCTGCCAGCTCTGCTCCGCAGTGAGCAGTGATTGGAGCTGTGTTTTCCCAGTGTATTCTGATGGGCTTTTCCAGACTGAGTATACCTGCCTTCTCAGTTGAACATCTAAGAGGGCACGGGCAGAAAAAGGTCAGGACAAGTCAAGGAGTGAAGTTCCAAGCTGACCATGTGGGCTATTTGCCTCCTGAGTGGATTAGCAACTGAAAGGAGAATACTGCAATGCTGTCCTGCTGGAGAGGAAAAGACCATTGGCTTTTGCCTTTATCCAAGCCTGCCACTGTCTTTAGGCCCCTGAGTTCTCACTGTCCTATAAATAGCTCATAAGCTAAAACCGAAATAGCAAAATAAGAACAATTTGACTGTTCTCATTTTAACAGCAGGCTCTGGTGGCACTCCCTTTGTGGCCTTGATGGGACAGGGCAGAGCAGGTTGCACTTGCTATCCTGAAGTGCAGAGGCTGACCTGACTTCCTGCTCCAGACTGCTGTACCCTCAGCTACAAAGACAGCTGACATCCCACATGTTGGAAAGAACAAACGCCTGGGTGTCTTTAGCACTGTGGCCAGCATCGTGCTCAATACAGGCCTCTGTTCTCATTGTACATTGTTGTTGGTTTTATAGATACCTCTGGTGAAAAGAGGGTGCTTCTGAGAACTCAGACTCACCAGCATCCTAGAGTTGACCACCATCTGGGATCCTGCAAGTAAGGGGTTTCTTTGCTGACATCTTCTGTCCAAAGAGATGGACACAAAGCTGCACGGACATTGTCTTTTTGGTAGTTGAGTCTACAAGTCTCCTTCCTGGAGCTGGTTCAGGTGTTAGGGGATGTAGAGCCCACACTTAGAAAAAGCAGGCATGCTCTGAATCACACCCCAGTGCTCCCCCATTTTCCTGACCTCTACCCTCCAGCTGCTGGTCTGCTTAGTCCCAGCTTTCTTTGGCCTTGGACTGAGTTTCCTGTCTCAGATCTGTTTCTGTGCCAACAACAATTCTGGGGTTGATCAACGGTTTGCCCTAGAACTCCACCTCTGCAGGAGCAGAGTAGGGTAAGGGGATGGCACATGGAGCCCATTTGGTCTTTAGGACCAAGTGCTGGTGACCCACATGTGGAGAGTGTCACTAAGGTCTTGGATTATGGGTTTTTCTTCTGTCCACAGCCTATGTATGGAGAAGGCTAAGCCACCCTACCTGACCAATGGGGGCTCCATCTATTGCCTTTGACAAGAGTGGGCATATGACAACTCACAGGCTGTTGACACCACACAGGTAGTTTGACTGCTGGCAGGATGGGGACAGTGTGCACAGGGTGTTGTGTGCTCCTTCAGTGCTTACAGGAAGTGGCTGGGAGTGTGCACCATGGTATAATGTCAGGCTGTAGGCACACCAACTCAGGTCCATGGCGAAACTTCCCTACTTCTGTTTATTCATTTGTTACTCTGTTCAGAGGAAGAGCCATTCACTTTTATAAGAAAGAGGAGAGAAGGAGGGAGGGAGAGAAAGTGAGATCAGAGAGCAGGGGAGGGGAGAAGTGACTTGAAGGGTTGGTGGGAGGAATGGAAGTTAAAACTATTAAGGAAGAAAACCCACAGTAAAAAGCTGCTTTTGCTCCAGGTCTGTGAAGTGGCAAGTTAATCCATTTGTCAGCTTTTATATCTGCCAAGTGGAGATACTCACTTCTAAATTTTTCCTAACACCCGAGGGCTTTGGGAGAATCAATGAGCTTGCACTTCGGCATGGTGCTTGGGTGATGGAAGGTGCTAAGTCAATAGCTGGAAGACAGGAATAGTAAGAACTGCATATTCAGGATGCCTGGGGTGTCCCTTGATGGTGATGTGTCGACTCAAAATAAATTCTGCTCCAGCAGAAGAGTGTTTTGAATCATGCCGAGCAGCAGGGAAACTACCTTTCCACCAGGCTGAGTGAGGACTGCACATTCAGGGAACCACTGGAAGAGTGGGGCATAGGAGCACACATTTGCAATTCTAGTGTTGGAGGGAAGGGACACTGATAGAGACAAGAACGTGGTAAGTTCCAGGCCAGCCTGGCCTACATAGTGATATCCTGACTCGAAAAGTGAAAACCACACAAAATCAAAAGAAAATTCATGTTGATGGGTTGACCTTGCCCTATTCATAACTTAGAGCTTATGGGGATAAAAAGGCTGTTGTGGCCACTGAAAAGTCTCAGTGGCTAAAGATGCATACTGCTCTTGCAGAGGAACAGAAGTTGCCCATATCAAGTGGCTCACCATTGCCTGTAACTCGGGGATCAAACTTCCTTTTCTAGCCTCCTGTAGCAACTGCACATACTTGTATATACCCTTACACACACACACACACACACACACACACACACACACACACACACACACACACTTACTTTTTAAAAAGGCTGTTCAACAGCCCAGTAACCCTATCCATGTGCATGCATGTGCTTTTGTGCGTATGAAAGAAAGAATGAGTAAGAGAAAGTGAGAAAGAGTGAGAGAGCAAGAGCTTGAGCAAGAAATCGGTAACATGAGGTTGTGAACATGAGAGCAAATGAATGAGAGTGAGCAGGAGGTTGTGGAGGGTCCCATCTGGGAAAGACACTTAATCTTAACATATAAAGTGGGGCAACAGTAGCATTCCTTCATAATAGACCAGTAAGTAGGATGAATAACATCCCAAATGCATGAGCTTGCTACGGAACCCCAGGTTAACATGCAAAATACATGAGGTTTTGCTATGGACTCCACTCTGCCCTTTTCACTTTTCTCATCAGCACCTGTGAGTCAAGGGTCAACAGAGGAAGGCTTTAAGCATGTGCGGAACGAGTAGGTGCCCATCTCTGGACTCCAAGGTGGGATCAAAAGTGAAATAATTTTCTCTTCCCTCTGGTTCATACAGCCAAGCAGTGCTTTATAATTAGAGGATTTTTTTTTCCCAGGGAGAGAATGTCAGAAATTTATGGCACTAGAGCCTGCTTCTTGGATACCCGCACATAAGCAAAGAAAGGACAAAACACTTAGGGAAATTAGAAGCCATTTAGAAAATAAACCCCCAGGGAATCTTTAGAATTTCAATGGGCTGAGGACAACTGCTACTTTCTACAATATTTTCCTGTCTCCTTTTTTTTTTCACTCCCAAAGCAGGCCATCCTTTCCCAGAGAGTGCTGAGTTGCCAGCCATTTCTGAGCAGAAAAATGAGCGATGCGAAAGTGAAGCATGCCTTTAAAAGGTGAGATCACAGGGCACAGCAAGCATCCTGCCTTCAGAGGAGTAGGCAGAAAGGAGGCTAAATTCACTACTCAATCAGTAGACGCATGATGCTGCAGAGGACATTGATGGTCAACACACAGCTACCTTGGCAAAGAGTTACAGCCAGAAGTGGGGGAGAGATGAAGAAAGAGGTGGTGCAGAGACACAGATATGAATCTGTTCATCCAAGACAGGACACTGATGACGGACTGAAGAAATGATTCTACCTAACTCCAGCTTAGTGAACTAGTGACTTTACCGAGGTTACTTATAGGAATATAGGCGAGGGGTTACTTATAGAAGCACGGGTGATTTAAAGCAACTGCGTCCCAGAAAATCGCACTGTAGCATGGACAAGGACTCGTGAGACCTGCATCCCTTGAGCTACTTATACGACTTGCTGGCCCCTAGACTGTATAGAGAAATTGTCTCCTTGACCACTCTTACCTTTACATGGCCTCAGAGAGGGGTCAATGAATCCTGAAAGCTTCCAGAACTTCCTGAGATTTGTGAGCTTTGCTTACTTTTGTAACCTCGAGGATTCTCCCTCCAGAGTGACTATTTAACTTCCAAAGACAAGGGGAAGAGCGGAGGGGTTCTGAGTGGCATCCGAGGCAAACCGTGTCATGCATAGCCCCAACCACTAGAGCCAGAGATCTGACTCAGTCACTAGGTTTTCCAGGGAGTCGCTAATCTTGTCAAAAGAGGGAGTGGATGCTCATTTTCACAACCCCTTTTCCCTGAAGTCCATATCCTTTGTCACCATGTAACAATCTGTTATTAAGCATTTGGTCTAAATAAAAAAGTAAACATTGAAAAGCACACCTACTTGGCAGGAGGCTCATCTCACGGGTAGAGCACTTGCCCAGTACACACAAAGATCTGGGTTGATGCTTAGCAGTGCAGAAACACAGTAGACCATGCATATATGTAGATAATATGTTTTATGATGTCCTAATTGAATTTTATGAGCATTTGAAGATTTTTTCTTGGTATAAAATATCTTCCCAGAAGAATTCTCACTTATTTGATCATAAATATAAGAAGATAATGAAAAAGTTTTCAGGTTCAGGGAAGTGGTTGGCTATTGGCTGAGGCTTAGGTTGGCGTTCGCCAACACTTTTCCCCCATGCTCTTCTGAGGTAGGGTGTGGCAGGGGCTCTCTGTGAGCATGGCACAGGATGCTGCTCATACATGCTTCTTCAATCTCCCCTCCACTATTATGATCTCCCAGCAAAGCGCTAACGGAAATAAACGACTACCTTCTACCCCAGCCCTGTCTCCTTCAACACAGTTAACAAAATCAGCGTTTTCAATGAATATCCGCAATCAGTCTCCTAATCTTAATTTCTAATTGGATGCAGCAGCATCATTGTGGTGCATTATTTAGAATAAATCACCAGATTTGCTAATTCGTATTTGTGATGTGTCTCACTCTTCATAAAGAAAATATTAGGTTGATTCATTAAACTGTGAATAATAGACTGGGTTATAGTGTTAAACACACAATGATCTCATATTAAAATAAAAATGAGTAGAGCATTCCCAGGACCAGCAAACTTCCAAATGCTCCTTTCTGGATGGAGCTGGTAGAGAGGCACCTGCACACTGCCTCTTCTTCTTTCCTCATGGCCAGCTGAATGTCATCAACCTTCTATGAATGCAGATTTTGTTTGGTTTATTTGGAGATAGTTTCTTGGTATACAGTTGTGACTAGCCTTAAACTTACCACACTCCTGCCCGAGTGGCCAGAGTGCAGTAGTTATCACACACCTGGCTTTGAATGCTCCTCTTTTTTGTATATCAAAGTTGCTTCCAAGTCTGTCTTTTCGCCAAAACCAAGAGACGAGACCAATATGTTTTCTTGTCTCTGTGTTAAATGACACCAGGATCAAGAAAAATAACCTACCTATCCACCCTCTGGATGAGTGTTCCAAGAAAATCGCTCTTGTCAGAAGTTAAGATTTAGCTGAAGAATCTGCCTATCATGCTTCTCTACAAAACCTCCCCTTTGCATCCACTCTACTACAGGCAATCAATTGCTAACTTGGTAGGAGCTACTTCATTATTGCGATCACCTAGCTAATTCCATAGGCAGCCTGTCTACCTGCCTGTCCTTTTCTGGGTAAGTGTGAGGAGCTAGAGCCATCAGCATCCAAACCACTGTTTTCCTAAGGCAGGAACCTGCATTAAAGATGCCTTTATCTTCTCTTTCTCTTCCTCCCTGGTCCCTCTGTTTTTCTGTACTAGATATGGAGCCCAGAAGCACAGGCATATGAGGCAAATGCTTTACCACTGACCTACAATTCCTGGTTGGTTTTTTTTTTTTTTTAAAACTTTCATTTTGAGAAAGTTTGCTAGGCTGGACTTGAACTTGAACTGTGGTCCAGGCAGGCATTAAACTCAAAATCCTCCTGTCTTAGTCTTGTTAGTAGCTAGGATTATAAATTCGTGTTGCCAAGACCCTGCTTAAACTTGCCTTTTAACTTTGAGAGCCCATTTAGTTCAAATTAGAGCTTTTAATAAACACTAATACCTCGACCTTTCCCAGAATAGTTAAAGCAGGAATTCTGGGTATGGGACTTTGGTATTCATACTTTTTGACAGTCATATGTGATGATGTGCTTCCAAGGTCAAGAGATTTTTGCAGAAATGGTTGGCATTTGCCACTCAGTTTTTCAATCATTCATTTTTATCAAATATTTATTGACTGCCTTGTATGTGCCAGACAGTTCTGAATTCTAGAAATAAAATACACATCGGAGTGACTGGAATCCCATAGTCAAGGACTTCCAGGGGCAAGAAAGGGGTAACTGTAAGATTAAGCACACACTGGGAAAAGGATAAAGATGAGATAATGAACAGAACAAGTCTGGGGACGTATCTCACACTACAATGATAGCCAGAGGAGTCCTAAGGGAAGTGAGCTGAGAGCTGGTCCTGGAGCTCCAAGAAGGAACTGTATAACTTCCAGGTGAAGGCAAGTTGTCCTGAAGCTGCTTCCTGTCACCCTGAAGTATCCGACTGAAGGGAGGCTTGTTAAGACTTAGGAAATGATTAAAACTTACAGCTCAGAAGGCTCCTTAAACTGACAAGATTAACAAAGCCCCTCTCATTGTTACATAGCAGTAGCAATTGCTGGGTAGAAGTGGGTTTTCTGGAGAAGCAAGTCACATAAGGAGTTCCAGGGATACAGCTTTGTGGTCCAGCTGGGCATTTTGGTGATACGGATGCCTTTGACTCATTCCTACTCCTGTGAGTGACCCAAATACACTGGTTCACTTAGGTTGTCTAGGGTGAAATAATTTCTTTGGTCTGTTACCAGTGCCTTATTTAGAATGAATAGATGTTTATTTCCTTAGGAAATCCATGTAACAGAAGGGAAGGGTCCTGTAGCTATTAAAAATTGTGATTTTTTTTTTTTGGCACAGAGAAAACAGACAAGGCAGTGCAGCCAGCTACACTGCATGGCTCATATGCATCTCGGGAGTGCACGGCGTCTGGGTAGAGCTTCACGGGGTGTAAGAAAGACTTGGGTGGTGCTAAGACACTAAGAGGCCTTGGCTAAGGACTGGACTAGGGTGGGCTCTCAACAGAACTGGCCCCAGACCTGACCTATCTACAAGGCCACTGCAGGGAATGGACTGCTGCTCCAGAGTACACCTAGGGAGCTGGGAAAACAGCCATGTGGCTACCGAGAAGACCAGGGGTAAGAGGAGGTGACCCACTGAGGGACAGAAGAACTAGACATGTTCAGGCAGGCACGAAGAAGCCAGAGAGCATTCTGGTGGTGGGTTAAGATGCGGGAAGGGGCTCCTTAAGAGTCACAGATGATATGAGGTGACTGGGGAACAGTCTTTCTTCCTCCCCCCCCCCAACAGCGCCAGAGCAGTTCAAACAGGGCTCGTCCTAGGCCTAGACAGAAGGAAATTATGCTGTTAGTTCCAGGTAGGGCCAGAGGGTGAATGCATTCTCTATCCTGAAGGAAATGAGGGCACTTCCCAAGAGCCGCCAGAGGCTGTCCTAAATAAAGGCAATTACTCTACCTGCTCTTCTCCAGAGAAGTGGGTTAGGGATTGGTCTCTTTTCAAGATGAGTCAGGAGGGAGGGGAATTGCAGGCAGAGCAGAAGTAGGTGAGGAAACCCAGGATCCAGACGTGGTGAGGAACCTCTGACACAGAACACAAGGTGTTTATGGAAGTGTGTGTGTGTGTGTGTGTGTGTGTGTGTGTGTGTGTATAACTGTGCATGTTAAATAGTGGAATCGGTGTGTGTGTGTGCACATGTGTATGTTTGTATGTGGAAGTATACAAGTCCCTAGACAGAATGAGTGACTGCGTGTAGGTACAGTGAGCGTGTATTTGTGTGTCATTGTGTATGAGAGGGGGAGAAGTATGTGAGTGTGCATATGTGTGATACTGTGTATGAGAGGGTGGCAGTGTATGCGCATTCCTGCATGTGTGTGGATGCATGTCTGTGTAAATTCTAGTGTGCACATGTGAACATGTGCTTGTGAGTGTGCATGGAAAGGTGACCACAGTAACTGGCAAACTGGGAGGAGGAGCTCACTACTGTCATGTATAGCTTATTTTTTTCAATTATTACTCTATCTGGGACATATTTTTCTTAACCAAACACTACCATGAGATATAGGTATCATATTTGTTAGATGTCATCATAAATTTGGGGCAGGGAAGAATTTGAGTGTGTTACTGACTTCCTTTACAAACTTGGCAGGTTCAAAATGTCCCAGAAAAGCAAGAAATTGGCCCCATGTTGAGAAAAAAAATTAATAAGGGCCTTGCCTGACAGCGCTATGTGTTGCGGGATGTCCTTCTGCTCCTCCAGCCTATAGCCGCTGAGATACCAGCCCATTGGGACGTGGTCTCTCTCCCTTTAAAAAAGCGGCCACTTCCCTCTCCTTTCTCTCTTCACTTCCTGCTCCACCGGAGACTAGGCTCCTTCTTGATTGCACAGAGGGCTGTTGTCTGGGACGGTGATCTGTAAGTTTTTTCCCCTTTAAATAAATACCACCCTATTAATCATAATTCCAAACTGGTGTGGCATTGTTTGTGACTTACGCCTTCAGCTATGGTGAAAAGAACATCATAACACCAGAGACAGGGGAGAGAGGTGGGTACTCTGCCTGGGAAACACACACATGTATTGTAACAGGAGGTAGGTACACACATAGAACCAGGTCTGTTAATCCCCAAAACATGGATGAAGGCTAGAGCCAGACAGGAGAGCTCACATGCTGTTGGATCCTGCCACCAGAATCAGACCTGCTGTATGGAGTGTATGGAGATCCAAGCTACAGAACAACAATTTGGAAAGCTCTGGAAGTGTTCTGCATCATAACATGGCCAGTTATAAGATGGCCTGCATAAAGGCTGACTGCACTCTGTCCCTTACCCTCTGGAGCTTACTTCACGGCCCATGATTCTTCTCTTTGCGCATGTGTGTTGCCTGCAGTTCTTTGTACTTGCTTTCAACTCTCTTGTTTATTGAAATATTTATTTACTTTATCTGTGTTCATACCCACATGTGGCGCAGCGTGCATGAGGAGGTTAGAAGACAACTTGCAGGAACTGAATGTGCAGGAATCAGTTGGAGATTGTTGGTACTGGCTGCAAGCACCTTTACCTGCTGAGCCATCTTGCCAACTCCACAAATAACCTTTGTTAAAAGAAAGTTTAAACACATTCTAGAGAAAAGTGATCCATACTTCCTTTTGCTGAAAGAGGCCTTGTTGTAGCATAAGGTGCTCAGAGATTCCAATTCCCAACACTGCTTATCTGGATTCCCATGGGAAAAACATAGCCTCATGCGACTTCTACTCATATCCCTGTCTATGTAATTCTGACCTAAAGGATCACAAGCCACAGCGTTGGTTAGTCCTATCCAGTCTTGACCTGGAAGAATTTTTTCACACCTGGTTTTGAACTGTCTAAGATGGGAGTAGCTGACCTCTAAGGAAGCCATTCATATTATGGCATAGGGGATTTACTTCATGTTTTAATGTGTGTTCTTGTAAATACTTATAAACAGAGTGAAATAAAATGTAAAGACAATCAATATATGTGGCATAGATGCTTTTAGAGAGTTGCCATGTGTGATAATCCATAGGAAAAAACAGCAATAGTCATTCTTTGGGTTAGTCACTTTAGGACACCTTAGATGAATTCTCCATGGGCATTTCTTTCTCACTGCAATTGAAAACATAAACTTGGCAATCTGGCCTGACTCCAAAGGCTGTTAATATTTGCTTTCACGTTTTCTTGCTCCCTTCTCCCTTTTGCAATCCACAGTTTTCATTATGCATTGCTTTCCCTGCACAGCAGTGTGTAGAGGTGATTAATAGCAGTGATTGTCCATGGCAAGGTAGGGCTCTCTGAGCCCCATGTTTGCTTGTGGCCTGAGGAGAAAACCCAGGAAATGATGGGAGGTGAGAAATGGCCAGACGATGGTTGCTGAGCTGAGACCAGGACTCTGTGCAGGGAAGGGTTTCTCTCTTTCATGCTGTGGCTGGAGCTGGTGGCCTAAGGCTCTTATTTCTGGAAGGTCATAAGGACTCAGAATGACACTAGGTATATTGAAAGGTACCTGTTACAATTTGTTTTCTGTTGCTGTGAAAAATATCATGACCAAAAGCAAACTGAGAAGGAAAGGATTTATTTTGCTTATTCTTCCACATCACAGTCCATCACTGAGGGAAGCTAGTATACGCACTCAGGGTAGGAACCTGGAGGCAAAAAATAAAGTGGAATCGTGGAGGAGTGCTGCTTACTGGCTTGCTCCACATGGTTTACTCAGCCTGGTTTCTTATCCAGCCCAGGACTATCTTCCCAGAGGTTACATCCCTCACAGTTAAGCTGGCCCTTCCCACATTAATCATTCATCAAGAAAATTCTTACAGGTCACTGTTAAGTAATTCTTTTTTCAATTGAGGTTCTGTCCTCTTAGATGACTTCAGCTTGTGTCAAGTTGACAAAATGACCAGCATAGTATCATCATACCAGGAAGCAAGTTTGAGGTATCAAGAACATTGTCAACCCCAGCCACAGAGATAGGGGAGTGAAGTCCTGTTCAAGTCTCTGAAAGTGATTTGTCCTTATGAATAAAGAATGCCTCTTAAGGGTCAGGGATGTAGTTCAATTGGTAGTATGATTGCCTAGCATGCACAAATCCTTGGTACTATTTCTAGCATTGCATAAAACTTGGCATGATGGCACACACCTATAATACCAGCATTAGGAAGGTGAACACAGGTGATTCAGTGTTATCCTTTGGTACTTAGAAAGTTCAAGGCTAGCCTGGGATACATGAAATCTCATCTGAAGAAAAGAAGGGGGGGGGGAAAGAATGTCTTCTTGTGATGCCTCTGGCCTCTGTGTTTCAGGTCATTTCTTCTCATCTATTCTCCAGATAGGCAGCTCAGCTCAATGGCAGTCACATCCAGTGTAAGAACACAGAAGGTTGGGTCAGTGACATCCCATTCATTACAGGGATGGCCTTGTGTCACTCTTAGCACAGTGTGTATAGGGCATTGTGTTGGGCAGCTATGCTACCGCTTTGCTTGTGTATCCAGAGTTGTTGGTGTTGGGAGGGGCAGGATGATACATATTCATAGCCACCGGTTTCTCTGTGATTTGAAAGTTTCCCAGTGGAAAGATCAATGGTGCATAATGTGGAGGGCTTTGCTGAGTCTGGGGAAGCCATGTTTGCCTTGGTTGACTCCCATAACAAATATGAACATCACATAAAATTCAGGGACGGTGGCCCTGTGGCCCTGCCATTCAAGTGAGTTTGGCCTCTGTGTGCATGTATTGTGTATATGTATGTGTGCATGTTGTACGTAACTATAGATGCACATGTTTGTTCATGCATGTGGAAGGCAGAGGCCAACATCAGGTATTTTTCTCAGTTGCTCTCCATCTCCCTTCTAAGATAAGGTTCCTCACTAACCCTGGAGCTCATTTCTTTAGCCATTCTGACCACCCACCAAGATCCAAAGGTTTATCTAAGGTGCAGACTTCTGATACTCTACACTGGTTTATTCTTGGGTGCTGGAGATCCAAAGTCATGCCTTCATGTAATGACTGACAAACATTTTATCAATGAAGCCATCTTGCCTGAGTCCTGTCTTTTTAAAGGTGGTGACGGTAGCAGTAGACACCACTGCAGTCATCATATACCATCAGGATCCTGCTCAGGGGGACAGATATAGAGTTGCTGATGGATGATTTCCTGTTCTCAGTTTGGAGGAGCTCTTAAATAACATGGGTATCTGTAGGTCATGTACCAAGTCAGTGAAGGGACCATCAGTTTCTGGACTGTCATGTTGTCACCGTTCCCTGTCTGGAACACCCTCCCCACATTATCATGATCATTTTCCAAGCTTGGAAGAAGATCCAAATTTCATTCCTGTCTGGTCCAGACCCACTGGACCTCTAGAACACAGAGAAAGGATTGGTCTTCTCCTTTGGATGCTTTGCAACCGCATCCCACCAGAAGTCCTCTCTACTTTCCATCCACGGGAAGGAGTTCAAAGTGTAGCTGTTTTCTTGGGAGGGGTTGAAAGAGAACAGGCCTCACCAGTAACCAGAACAAAATATGAATGAATATTTCAATAACGTCCCACTTACTAACTGTTTGGGAAGTCTTATGAGTGACTAGTTATTAATAATGACCATCGTCACCTGGCCCAGGAAGGCCAACCTCTTGGTCCTGCTATACAGCCGAGTAGGAATCAGCAGCAGAAAGCATCCTAAATATGATTGACTGCTGCTAACATGCTAGCTGCTCAACAAAGGACTTTTGCTGAAGTGCAGGGAAACCACGTATGTCTTAGTGCTTTTTGCATGTGCTCCTTACCATCGTTACAGCCTCCATCTATGTGGGCTCTGCTTAGCCAAGGTCTGCTGGCTGAGAATTTTAAGATCTGCTGATGACTCTCTGATCCCTCTTCAATTAACTTAATTATAAATTGTCTCTATAGCAATGAAACACTCTGCCATCTCTGCAAATAACTGCTAATTATTAACGAGATATAAAAATCATCTGCTGCCACTTTTTCTGGGGAAAGCAGTGACTTTCATCTTTCTTTTGCTGGACCCCTCATTTGATCGGCAGTATCCTTAATCCAAGGAAAGGCATGGGCTGAAAGTGCCCTTGTGTAAGGATCAGGGATCTTCCAGGTGAACTCATTTATGCCCACTCTTGATAAATCCTCCAGGTGAGCAGATTAGTTCTAAGATGTCCAGAGGAAACCGCCCATTGGTGCTACTAGTAGAATCATCCAAAGAGAAACTTGGTAGAAGGTATATGCACCTCCCTCTGCCCCTAAGTATGCAAGCCACAATCCCCAGAATTAAGAATTACTACTTGAATATGGGAATCCGCTCATTTTGTGGGAGGCAGGCTAAGGCTGGGGACATTTGCAAATTCCGTTTCCTGGGACGAGGTACCTAGCAATTAATTTTTTTCTGATGTGACTTGACTCTTTTCAATACTTTTATGATTAAAGTATGCTGAGTGGATTTTGCATGCCGTGGGAGCAGAATGCTGAGATGACCCAGCCACCTCCCTTGTGTTCTTCCTCCTTAAGTCACTGAAGGATATGGATGTTAGCGAGAATTCCAAAGAGATGGTAGCAGTCATGCCGCATTGACTCTAGGATGGGGGTTGTGCAATCATAATACACCCAGATGGGCCTTCCGATCTTTCTTCAGGTCTTCTCCCCTTCTTTCTCCCCTTCTCCCCTTTTTCCTCCCTCTCTTCCCTTCTCTCTCTCCCTCTCTCCCCTTCTCTCTCTCTCCACTTCTCTCTCTCTCCCCCTTCTCCCTCTCTCCTCTTCTCTCTCTCCTTCTCTCCCCTTCTCTCCTCTTCTCTCTCTCTCTCCCCTTCTCTCTCTCCCTCTCTCCCCTTCTCTCTCTTCCCTTCTCTCTCTCCCTCTCTCCCCTTCTCTCTCTTCCCTTCTCTCTCTCCCCTTCTCTCTTCCTCTCTCCCCTTCTCTCTCTCTCTCTCTCTCTCTCTCTCTCTCTCTAAGGAGTGGATGGGGTGAAAAGGGGGATTAGGTGAAGGGAATGGGAGGAGGGGAGGATTGGGAACTGAGATTGGTATGTAAATTACAAAAAGATAGTTTGTTTTCTTTTTTTTAAAAAAATAAATGGGCTGGAGAAATGGCTCAGCGGTTAAGAGCACTGACTGCTCTTCCAGAGGACCCAGGTTCAATTCCCAGCACCCACTTGGCAGCTCACAACTGTCTGAAAATCCAGTTCCAAGGGATCTGACACTTTCACACCAATGCACATAAAATAAAGATAAATAAATCATAAAAAATAAAGATATCTGTGAAATTACTTAAAGAAAGAAGGAGGAGGAGGAGGAGGAGAAGTGATTCTAATAGAAGAGATGAGGTTAATTCATAGGAGGAAATTTGGCTTGATGATCATGAGTTGTCAAATACTGTGTTTCATCTCTGTACTTGAGGCCACTGGTTTGGGCCAGTTGGGAAACACCAGTCAATCCTCAATACAAACATAGCTCCTCTGTTCCATCTACTGAGGCTCTTGGTTGTCTGAGATGAAATGATCCAGCCTTTCTTTGCAAAGGAATCATGCAAGATTCCGAGGGCCTCTTTTCCCCTGTTCGTTTTTTAAATTAAAAACAAGTTTTATTTTGAACAGTTAATAATACTCTGATAAAGTGTCACCAGCAGAATGTAGCCATAGATATATCCCAGGGCAAATGAGATTCAGTAGGATGGAGCCACTACCCATATTTCCTGATTAAAAATAATTAAAAAAAATAAAAAAGAGAATACTGCTAGAGAACTAATTAGCACAGAAAATTCTAGAACCATGACACCTTTGACATAAAATCATGATGAAAACTGAAAAGGGTTGATCTACCTCACAGCCTGAAAGAAATACCTTCTGCCAGACAGCAAAAGATCTTTGCCTTTTCCCCCCAGAAATGGCATCACAAGAGAGTTATTAGAGAAAAAGACCCTTTCTTCTCTGCTGTCATCAAGCAATCTGAGCCACAGTCAGTTTTTATTGAAACCACATATAGTTCAAAAAATAATGGCTATCATTTGCTGAGAGCATACCTCAGCCACATCAAAGGCATGCTTCACCCTTCACCCACATGCCTTTGATTCCTGCTGAGAAGAAAATGGGTATAGTGGATTTTCCATCTTGTTTGGTCTTCAGGTTATGGTCTACCACTTCTCTGATTAATTCTAAAATCCTCAGTCTTCCCATAACTTGGGTAAAGACTCTTTAAAAAGTGGGGTGTAACATGCGGTCCTGCTTGTTTTGTTGGGGTTTCTGTCCTGCCCAGTTTCCACAGCCATTTAGCCCCAAAAGAATCACACAGAGAGTCTGTATTACTTATAAACTGATTGGCCTATTAGCTCAGGCTTCTTATTAGCTCTTGTAGCTTATATTAACCCATTATTCTTATCTATATTAGCCACATGGCTCAGTACCTTTTTGAGTGGGGCAGGTCACATCTTGCTTCTTCGGTGATCTAGGCAGGACTCAGGTAAGAGCTTCCTTCTTCCCAGAATTCTCCTGCTCTCATCGCCCTGCCTCTACTTCCTGTCTGGTTGATGTGCCTTTACTTCCTGCCTGATCAATCAGCATTTATTTAAAACAGTATTGACAGAATACAGACAATTCTCTGGCACCAGTGAGGCCATAATCCAGATGTGGCAGTCATGCACAGCTGTAATCCCAGCTAGCCAACATAAGAAGATCATGGGTTTGAGGCCAACATAGGATGTGAAGTAAGTCTCTTACACACACACACACACACACACACACACACACACACACACACGCACACACACACACACACACACACACCCCGTAACTCAGTGCTACAGCCCTTTCCTAGTAGCGAATATAAGAGACTAAATTCCTTCCCCAATACTACACACATAAAAGTAGTTCCATATTGTCTTCTAACTTGTTACAGTTTCTTGGTTAATGTATTATTCAGATCTTCATTAGCATAGCAAATGCAAGAGATGGTTCGCTTATAAAGGGAAAAGGTTTGTTTGTGTTCATAGTTCTGTTGGTTTTACTTCACAATCACATAACCAACCCACTGGAGTGGTACTGTGTTGGCACAGCACACCACAGTGGGAGCAAGTAGCAGGGAATGCCTGTTAACCTCAGGCTAGAAGTGAAAGAGAAAAAGAGGAAGAGACTGGTATCCCACAATCTATCCCACCCCAAAGAGAATGCACTCGATGATTTAAGACCTTCTGGGAAACTACCACTTCTTAGAATTTCTAGCACCTCCAAATTGCACTGTAGATTGGGAAGCTTTTGGGGGTACATTGGCTTCTTGGAGACCTCCTAAAACTAAACCATGTCAGAATGCAACAAGTTTAGTAATTATTGGTGATTGTTTTCTTTTCCCTGTAGACAAGCATACTTAGAACCGATGATTCCTCTGTCCTACTGGAGCCACAGATTGATCTATAGGAAGGGAAACTGGAGACACACTAGGCTTTGGTTCAGCTTTACTGAGATGAGGAGCCATAGTAAGAGAACTTACTCAGCCATTTATTCTTCATCCAGTGCCTAACAGTAACCTCCAAAGCTTTGGAAAGCTTGATATCTATATAGTTCACACTTTAAGGGCTGGTATCCAGGCTACAGTCTTAAAGAACATACTTCTTAGAAAGACTTGGTGTCTTGCCATACTTCCCACACTATCCTATCCTAGGCAGCAACTTGGTGAGGGCCCTGATAGAGGTGCCAGTGGTCCCTAGGCAGTGTTTCTCTCACCTACAATGTGTTGGGGTCTGGTGGGTCAACTCATTCTCACACTGCATCAGATGGATGGCTGGATTTGGAGAGAGAAATCCACCTGAAAGCAAGCATTGCTCATTAGCTATGCTACTGAAGACACAAGTGGAAGGGCAGGCAGGCTCATGAACCAGAATGGAAAGGAAGGGTGCTAATATCATCTAACAGCTTAGGCAGCTACATTCTTTTGCTCAGGGTGTGAACATGTGTTAAGTAGTTGGAAAGTCACCCTCTATCCCCTGTAGTCTTCACCTAGCCTAGAGGCGGGCCACCTTCTTGTGATAGGTGAAAGCCATGACTGGCTCAGCTGCAGAAAGTCACAGGGTCTGACTCCCCTGAGCCTTTGAAGGCAATGTTGCTTGCAATTAAGCTCAATTAGAGTGATTTTTGTTTCTTTATGCATGCAATCAAAAGGAAGATGATAGTATGGCCATAAATCTGAAAACAGATCATGATTATTTTGTCATCTGCTGCATCATTGAATCAATAAACTATGTGTCATGCATTGTCATGTGATTCCAGTCACAGTGGCCACTCTGAATTTTCTCATAGCAACATGCATGCTGTGCAAATGTAGGGGTGAGGCAGTCTGAGGAAGCAGTTTGAGGACAGGATTGCCCCTTTGGTCTGAGCACTGGTAGAGGTAAAAGGTCTCTCTAATGGTTGGCCATTCTGCTTCTCTGATTCTTCAGTTTTCACTCCTGATAACTGACTTCAGCTTATTCTAATTAAGAACCATTAGAAGCCAGGGGGAGAGAGAAAGGGGGGAGAGAGAAAGGGGGGAGAGAGAGAAGGGGGGAGAGAGAGAAGGGAGAGAGAGAGAAGGGGGGAGAGAGAGAAGGGAGAGAGAGAGAAGGGGGAGAGAGAGAAGGGGAGAGAGAGAGAAGGGAGGAGAGAGAGAAGGGGGGAGAGAGAAGGGGGAGAGAGAGAGAAGGGGGAGAGAGAGAAGTGGGGAGAGAGAGAGAAGGGGGAGAGAAAGAGAGAAGGGGGAGAGAGAAGGAGAGAGGGGGAGAGAAAGAAGAGATAAGGCACATTGCTTTGGGGAAGGTCCAAGGCCCTCCCTACTATATCTAAGCTGAGCAAGGTATCCCTCCAAAGAGAGTGGGTTCCCAAAAAGCTAGTACATAGCAGTAGGGATAAATCCTGGTACCACTGCTGGCAATCAGCACTGATCAGTCTCCATAGAGGCCAAACACAAAAGGAGAAACAATACACACTCATTTCTCAGCATTCTTGGCAGGAAAGAGGGTTTCTGTGATTGAGGTTTGGCAATTGAATGGTAACTTGAAATTTTGCAGAATATCCTGGTGTTGGCAAAACCTCTCTTCATTTGATAGGGGAGGAAGGATGAAGAAGGTTGTCTTGCTGTCATTCTCCCCACCCCAACCACTTCATGCCTCTGGTAGTAGTTGTCTTGAGGGTACTAAGAAGCTATATGTAGGCAGAGTAATAACCAGGCTAGCTTAATATGAAACAGCAAATTTTAATGAAGGAATAGCTTACAACACCAGGGATCCAGCGATGAGCAGGAGATACAAAAAAGAGAGACCATAGGGCTCATGCCGCCAGATTTATATGTAAACATTAGCCCGAGGCGAACATGCCCCCCATTGGGCTATAATGTATTTGGATGAAAATCTCAGACCAACAGGATGGCCTAGAATAAGAACGTAACATCTTCTCATGAGCATCTGGATTAACACATCTGGAACGAACATCTGGAACGAACATCTTCATTAACACAGCTGTAATGAACATCTGGTTCCGAACATCTGGATCTACACATCTGGATTTGAACAGCTGGATTAACACAGCCGGAACTAACATCTGGATCTGTGCATCTGGAATGAACATCTATATTAGCACAGCTGGAACGAAATCTGGGTCCGCACATCTGGAACGAACATCTGGATCTGCACAGCTGGAACGAACATCTGGATTTGCACAGCTGGAACGAACATCTGGATCTGAACATCTGGAACGAACATCTGGATTTGCACATCTGGAATGAACATCTGGATCTGCACATCTGGAATGAACATCTGGATTTGCACAGCTGGAACGAACATCTGGATCTGCACATCTGGATCTGAACATCTGGATTTGCACAGCTGGAATGAACATCTGGATCTGCACATCTGGATCTGAACATCTGGATTTGCACAGCTGGAATGAACATCTGGATCCGCACATCTGGAATGAACATCTGGATCTGCACAGCTGGATCTGAACATCTGGATCTGCACATCTGGATCTGAACATCTGGATCCGCACATCTGGAATGAACATCTGGATTTGCACATCTGGAATGAACATCTGGATCTGCTCAGCTGGAATGAACATCTGGATCTACAGAGCTGGAACTGAACATCTGGATCTGCACAGCTGGAATGAACATCTGGATCCGCACATCTGGATCTGAACATCTGGATTTGCACATCTGGAATGAACATCTGGATCCGCACATCTGGAATGAACATCTGGATTTGCACAGCTGGAACGAACATCTGGATTTGCACAGCTGCAACGAACATCTGGATCCGCACATCTGGATCTGAACATCTGGATTTGCACAGCTGGAATGAACATCTGGATCCGCACATCTGGAATGAACATCTGGATTTGCACAGCTGGAATTAACATCTGGATCTGAACATCTGGATCTGCACATCTGGAATGAACATCTGGATCTGCACATCTGGATCTGAACATCTGGATCTGCACATCTGGAATGAACATCTGGATCTGCACATCTGGATCTGAACATCTGGATTTGCACAGCTGGAATGAACATCTGGATCCGCACATCTGGAATGAACATCTGGATTTGCACAGCTGGAATGAACATCTGGATCTGCACATCTGGATTTGCACAGCTGGAACGAACATCTGGATCTGCACAGCTGGTTCTGAACATCTGGATTTGCACAGCTGGAATGAACATCTGGATCTACACATCTGGATCTGAACATCTGGAATGGCCATCTGGATTTGAACATCAGGGTTCGCTCATCTGGAATGAGCATCTGGATTGCACAGCAGGGATGAAACAACAGGGACACAAATCTTGGATGCATAGCAGGGATGCACATCTGAGATGCACAGTGGGGATGCACATCTGGGATATGCACCAGTGGGGAGAGAGAAGAAAAGAGAGAAGGGGAGAGAGAGAAGGAGAGAAGGGGAGAAGGGGAGAGAGAGAAGGGGAGAGAGAGAAGGAGAGAAGGGGAGAGAGAGAAGGGGAGAGAGAGAAGGAGAGAAGGGGAGAGAAGGGGAGAAGGGGAGAGAGAGAAGGGGAGAGGGGAGAGAGAGAAAGGGGAGAGAGAAGGGGAGAAGGGGAGAGAGAGAAGGGGAGAAGGGGAGAGAGAAGGGGAGAGAGAGAAGGAGAGAAGGGGAGAGAGAGAAGGGGAGAGAGAGAAGGAGAGAAGGGGAGAGAAGGGGAGAAGGGGAGAGAGAGAAGGGGAGAGGGGAGAGAGAGAAAGGGGAGAGAGAAGGGGAGAAGGTGTAGTAATATGAGCGGCAGGGCTGCGTCCCCAAACACCCCAGCCGCCTGCCCTGCCCGGCTAGCTTATGCCCCAAATAATTACACGGACACTGTATTCTTTTAAACACTGCTCTGGCCCATTTCTAATAATCTATGTAGCGCCCCTAGGTGCGCTTACCGGGAAGATTCTAGCCTAAGTCCATCCTGGGTCGGAGCTGGGGCATGGTGTGCGTCTTCCCTGGAGCAGGCAGCATGGCGTCTCTCCTGCGTCTGCTCCGGAGAGCGGAGCTGTGGAGTCTGACCTCACTTCCTCTTCCTCCCGGCATTCTGTTCTGTTTACTCCACCCACCTAAGGGTGGGCCTATCCAATGGGCCTAGCAGTTTCTTTATTGCTTAACCAAGGAAATCAACAGATTGATATATGACACTCCCCCATCAAGAAGGGGAGAGAGAGAAGGGGAGAAGGGGAGAGAGAGAAGGGGAGAAGGGGAGAGAGAGAAGGGGAGAGGGGAGAGAGAAGGGGAGAGAGAGAAGGAGAGAAGGGGAGAGGGGAGAGAGAGAGAAGGGGAGAGAGAGAAGGAGAGAAGGGGAGAGGGGAGAGAGAGAGAAGGGGAGAGAGAGAAGGAGAGAAGGGGAGAGAGAGAAGGGGAGAAGGGGAGAGAGAGAAGGGGAGAAGGGGAGAGAGAGAAGGGGAGAAGGGGAGAAAGAGAAGGGGAGAAGGGGAGAGAGAGAAGGGGAGAAGGGGAGAGAGAGAAGGGGAGAAGGGGAGAGAGAGAAGGGGAGAAGGGGAGAGAGAGAAGGGGAGAAGGGGAGAGAGAGAAGGGGAGAAGGGGAGAGAGAGAAGGGGAGAGAGAGAAGGGGAGAAGGGGAGAGAGAGAAGGGGAGAAGGGGAGAGAGAGAAGGGGAGAAGGGGAGAGAGAGAAGGGGAGAGGGGAGAGAGAGAGAAGGGGAGAGGGGAGAGAGAGAAGGGGGGAGAGAGAGAAGGGGAGAAGGGGAGAGAGAGAAGGGGAGAGGGGAGAGAGAGAAGGGGAGAGGGGAGAGAGAGAAGGGGAGAGGGGAGAGAGAGAAGGGGAGAAGGGGAGAGAGAGAAGGGGAGAAGGGGAGAGAGAGAAGGGGAGAAGGGGAGAGAGAGAAGGGGAGAAGGGGAGAGAGAGAAGGGGAGAAGGGGAGAGAGAGAAGGGGAGAAGGGGAGAGAGAGAAGGGGAGAAGGGGAGAGAGAGAAGGGGAGAGGGGAGAGAGAGAGAAGGGGGGAGAGAGAAGGGGGGAGAGAGAAGGGATAAGGCACATTGTTTTGAGGAAGGTCCATAGAGGCCAAACACAAAATGAGAAACAATACACACTCATTTCTCAGCATTCTTGGCAGGAAAGAGGGTTTCTGTGATTGAGGTTTTTTCGGCAATTGAATGGTAACTTGAAATTTTGCAGAATATCCTGGTGTTGGCAAAACCTCTCTTCATTTGATAGGGGAGGAAGGATGAAGAAGGTTGTCTTGCTGTCATTCTCCCCACCCCACCCACTTCATGCCTCTGGTAGTAGTTGTCTTGAGGGTACTAAGAAGCTATAATGTATTTGGATGAAAATCTCAGACCAACAGGATGGCCTAGAATAAGAATGTAAAGAATAAGGGGCCTTGAAGGCACAGTGTAACCTGTCTCTTACTAGAGCTGTGCCAAGTTGATCTGAACCACAGTTAGCTGTGAATTCTACCACTTGCAGCCAACACATCCCACAGGCTAAGATCTCCTTAACGTAAGCTTCCCTTTTAGGAACATGATGAAAGAATCTGGGTCTTTCTTATAAAAGATGTGTAAAATAGAAAACACATGTAAATTCAGCTTCTTAACATCTCTGCAGAAGTTCTTTTCCACAGAAAAAGACTTAGATGACGCTGCAAACATAATTAGCGATGGAGGTGAAAAGAAAGCCCTTATTCATTAATGTGTATGATCAATTAGTACTGGTATTTCCTTCATTATGTCTAATGTCTTTGTCACACAGGAGAGCAGGTGGTAGAGACCATTGCACAGCCCAGGGAGTTTCCCTTACAGGGCCAGAGAGTAAACATTTGCCCTCATCCCGCATATCTGTTAAACAAATGTCTTTCGAGTTCTTGGTACTCCTAAACCATGGAGGCTTGTTGGCAGCTGGAGGGAACTCGAGGCCCGGGAGCTTCTCAAATCACCTGCAGCTGTGCACTTGGGTGTGGTTTCTGCAGTGGAAGTTATCTCTGTTAGTCTCTAATGTCTTCTTCCTGTGGTCTAGATGGATAGAAGACAGGACCTTGCCTTTACATTTTCGAAGCCATCAACTTTGCATTTCCTCTTCCCAAAGAGCCCCTTGGAACCTTTAAAGGAAGAAAAAAGGGTGAAAGCTTGCTATTCCTACCAATGTATGGGAGAATTCACAGTGGCAGAGTCTAGGGCAGGGAGAAATTGGTGGAAATGAAAAGATCCCGCTAGGGTGTCCTTCCACATCCAAGCATATGAGTGGACTTGCACGGCCCTCCAGAAACAACAGATTCTGGCGGGCTGCACTGATTTCTTATTAATGGGGCTTGGTATCTCCATCCAAGCTCAGTTCTGATGCATGTGTGTATAGGTCTATGTGGGTGTTCAGGTTTATCTTGTCTAATAAAAAGAAATGAAACAAATTGTCAACCGTGACATAAAGTATATACGAAAGGGATTTGCTGCGCTTTCTTTCACTTTTAAATTTATTTCATATATTTTTATGCCATGCATAGGAAACAAATGTCATGTTCAATCAACGACCTTTAAGTGCACTAGGTGTGAAACGAGCACACTGTTGTGATTCTAATTATTCAGGAATCTGGGTGGGAGGATTCCCAGTTCAAGATCAGCCTGGGCTTCACAGTAAGACTCTGTTTTTAAAATCTCAAAGTTGGGGAGAGGCTGCTTGTGGCTCAGTGGTAGAGCGCTTGCTTAGTACTAACAGGGTCAGGGTTCAATCCCCATTGCCGGGAAAACAGAAGCAGACGCTTTCATCTCTGAAGGGTTTGCAGATCGATGGGTGAAGTGCTGGTCTGTCTAGCTCCTTTCCTCAGACTCCATTTTGTACCTGATTTCAAAATGATTTGGTTTTATGTTATGTAAAGCTTTCTTATCAGGTTACTATTACATTTCCTGCTTATTCCTGTCCTGGATTTATATGACAAAGCTTTCCCAATTGCATATAAAAGAACAGACTCCCTCAATCTGTTTTTGTTCCTTCTCTTTTTTTTGTATTCAGAGGAATTTTATTTTTTGAAGTAGAATTTCCCCCTCTGCTTCTGGATTTTATGTGTTCTTGCAGAATTTTCCTTGCTTAAAATATACACATCGTACTAAAGCATTTTTTAATCTCTCGCCATCGTACAAATGGTGTGTGTATGCACACGTGTGTTATCAGTCAAGAGAAATACAGGAGTTAACCCAAGGCTGAGTCAGATTTGGGGGAAACAGCATTGAACAGGGACAGCAGTTATCATGACGCAAACAGTAAATGTCCATAAAGTATGAATGTATTCAGTGAGGTTCAGGTAAGAGAAGGCAAAGTTTTAAAGTTTGAAAGGCAAAATTGAGGCTGATTACACAAGATATTTTGGAGCAATCCTCTTTGACACATGATTAATAACAAAAATGACATCAGTCTCTGGTTGAGCAGACAGTTGCTGGGGAGGTGTCTCTGTCAAGGTACTTTTGGTCTGAGGCTGTGGTGGCTTCAGAGGACCTGAGTTATTCTAGCACATTCTTGTGGTGTTACTCTCAGGCAATCCTACCTGTGCATGAGCCCTTCGTTCCGAAGCTCCCAGCTTCCTGTTTTTGCTAGGGCTGACATAAGCGGCTCCATCTGCATCCTGTCTAACCAAATGTTTGGCTCATTTGTTATTCTAGAATTTACATTTGTCATGTAACCTGAAGTGGGATTCTTACTTCTTCAAAGTTTAGTAATTATATCTTGTGGCTGTTAATAAATTACCAAAACATTTTTGCAACTTAAATCAACACAAAGTTACTATAGAAGTTCTATTGCACCCACACAATCTTGGGACTGACACAGAGGTGCTGAAAAGACTGCCTTCCTTTCCACATGCTCATAGTTCAGGCTGTGTCATCTTGTCCTCTAGCTTGTGATGCTGCTCACAGTCCTGGGCTCATTCCTCAATTCTTGATGTCAACGGCATCTCACCCCATCTACCTTTCTCTAGCAGTGAACCCAGACAGGAACCCTCTGCTTTTAAGGTCTCCTGTAATTACACTGCACACATCTGTGTAACCCACCTCACTATTTTGTTACTCAGGACTTTACCCACACTTGCAAAGACCCTTTGTCATGTAAATATGGACAGCTGTAGGCTTTTATATGCAACCTACTACAGCATGGAGTGGAAATTTTTAGATGAAATCTCTGTCTTTTTTTCCAGCTTTGAAAGACCCCTTGCTGTGGCTGGAGAGATGGGTGAGTGATTAAGTGCTCTGTTTTTTTCTTCTTCTTGCAAAACAAAACAAAAAACCAGAGCACTTAATGGAGGCTCACAAATCTGTAATTACAGTTCCTAAGAATCTGTTGCCCTCTTCTGGCTTCTGTGAGTACTACAGGCTCATGGTACACATACATGTAAATACATAAATACTCAAATACATAAAATTAAAAAGAACTCATACACATAAAATAAAAACATATAAATCTTTTAACAGAGTTCTATGCTTACATGTTATTTGATCTTTTTCTGAGCAATGTGTTCTCTTAATTCGTTTATACCTTTATTACTGCCACACATATTTGATTACTGTAGCTTTACAGGCTATTTTTATATTTGGTATAGCAAACATTTCATTAATATTTGTATTTACAAATTTATTACTATTCTTTTGTGTTTCCTCTTCCATATTAACTTTATAGATCCCTTGCCAAGATTCATTAGACATGAACACAGGCTTGAGGCAGGGAATATGTATTTATTAGTTTAAAAGTATTTATATTTTTATAGTACTGATGCTTCCCTCTGTAACGTAGATTATTCTAGTAAGTTTTATTGAGTTGTTTGAGCTCATATGGTTTGATTCTCCATGTCAGACCCAAGTAAGTTTGTCCTAAAGCACCTCCCAAGGTCCCTTGTTTGGGGGAGGGCTATCTTCCACCAACCCTGTGACTGGGAGGGAAGAAAACAGAAAAACAGCACAAGAGTAAAATCATCATGTCCTTGAATGCAAATAGAAGGAAAATCATTTCTAACAGATATTACTACTGTTTTTCCAGTGATGTAAAGGTAGCTACAGTGGGAGAGAAATGTCAGAAATTGAGACATGGGAAGCTCATCCATGGAGAGAAAACTCCCTCGGGAAATTTGGCTTAGTGCTTCAACTTCCACAGCCAGTTTCTGTTAGATGTTGTAGATGCCAGGTTTGGTGACACTGTCTCTGTGGGTTTTTTTTGGTCTTTTTTTTCCAGTGGTCTGAAAATACCCTCTATTCCACCTGGAGCTCTCTGAAGCAGGAATTCCAATTGTCTTCCTCAGCCAAATTTGGCCCGATCTTTATAAGCCCCTGATTTGTTGCTGCTGCCTTCCTGCTGGTATTTCTTCTCACCTGAGAGGGCGCTATGCTCTGATTAGGACTCGGAATACCAGCTGACAGCCTCAATGTTGCTTGCCAGCCAATTTCTGCTGGATGTTTTCAACTCCCTATTTGATGCTATTCAATCATTTATCTATTATTTCTATTCATCTGTCACTTGCTATTTTTCTTTTATTTTTGGCTGCTACATATTTAATAAATCCACTCATTCAAAACTGAAAGTATGGCTATCATAGATGATTCCCCCGACTGTATATCCTCGTAGGAGGAAATCAAATCCTGTAAAGACACATGGAGGTGTGTGTTTGTGTGTGTGTGCGTGTGTGTGTGTGTGCGTGTGTGTGTGTGTGTGTGTGTGTGTGTGTGTGTACACGTGCATGTGTGGCTTAAAGTCTCTACATTCATGCATTTCCTAATTTATGTATTCTGGGGTATTTTTTTTATTGTGATATCTCTTTTTAATCTTGATTAATGCAGGTGAAACAGTTGATTTTTCTAGTCCATGTCACCTTTATCAAATCAATGTTTTCAGTTCCAGCTCTTGATCAGTTGATCCTGTTGGAGGGTTGAAGTAGACAAATATTTGGAGTTAGTATTTCGGAAGTACAAATTAAGGCTATTAATCTTTTCTTTTCCATTAAAGAGCTTTGCCTTACAGCTCCTTCACAGTCAGGAGAAAAAGCAGCTGCTTTAAAAGAATTGTGTGCTCACCTCACTCTCAATCTCGTCAGGAAGAAGCTAAGAATGAAATAGAGCTGGGAAGAGGGCATCGTGGTGGGAAGGCCAGGGGTTCCCAGGATGAGGTGGGTACTAGTGCCCCCAGCATGGGACACTGGGATCTTATCCAAGAAGGATTCTTTTGGGGGCAATTTGGTCTAGGTTTCCTAGTTCCCTTGTCAGGAGCCTGGCATTCGCTCAGGCCTGGGGTAGGTTCTGAGCTCCCCCAGGATCAGGACTTCTCTTTCATCTTCTCTCTATATCCTGCATGCTCTGTACACTTCCTGGATACAATTATGGAAAAAAGACAGCACTGCTTTCTTGGGTACTATGGTGGCCTTTCCAGGGTTGCTTCCTGGTCACCCATCTGCCTGATTGTGTTAGCCTTGATGGTAGATTGCCACACTGTCAAATCCTCGGGGGCTGTGGAAGCTAGAGTGTTGCTTTCAGCAAATCTCGAAGGAGTAAAAACCAGTAAAGCTTCCTTGGAAGCCAGGTGAATGCAGGAGACCGAACTTTTTACTTGGGTCTCTGCTGTTTGTGACAGACACAGGATCTCCTCCTTTTAGGACTCTTCTAGAAGAGTCTCCTGACCATATTCATGTGACTGCACCTAACATTGTATGTTGTGCTCTTCTGTAACATCTGTACATACACATATGCGTGTGCATGTACAATGTTCGTGACTATCTTACAAATGAAAGTATTGTACAAATGCCTTATGTCTTCCTAACTCCTCCGGAAGCTTTTTGACTTTCCTGCCTATATGCACACATTGTCATGTTCTCACTGCTGGTCAGCACTGAGAAGTTATTAATTTCTTTCATTTAACATAATTTTAGGGAGGCTGTCTGATGCTACTTGATCCCTCTCTCAGCAGCTAGAGCTTATGTTTCATCAATAATCCGATGTGTCATGGATAAATGACTATGGCATGTGATACATTCAGACAAATAACCCCATGTCTATAGCTATACATCGGTAGCTATGTATTTTTTGTGATAGTGCTGGTATTCCTTTGTCTGTAAGTTCATGTTTCTCTCACTTTTTAAGGACAATTTCAAATATTGTTTCTCCATACAGTTTTCTATCCAATTTTTGTTATCCTTTCCTTCTGAAATACTCTTACACGGATGACATCATGCCATAGGTCGTCTGTGCCTGGCTTAAAGTTTTCAAACATTGTTTTCCTCTAATCTTCAGATTGCATATTTTTATATGTAATTTTTGTGTGCATGTTTTTATATATGTGAGCACACGAGTGTGGTGGCCAGAGGCCAATGCTGACTGTCTTCTTCAGTCATTCCCTATCTTATTTTCTGAGACACGGCCTTTCGCTGACCCTGAATCTCACTGATCAGTTAGACTGGGCAGGTCAGCAAGCCCCAGAGATCCCCTCCACCCTTCCCATATCTGAGATTACATCCCTGCACCTTCATGGCCAGCTTTTATATGGTGCTGAGGACTGAACTCAGCTCCCCATATTTTGCCTCAAGTATTTTACTAATTGAGGCACCTAGATTGCATACTTTCTACTGACCTGTGGTTGAGCTCATTGATTCTTCTGCTATCTCTAATTTGCTTATATAATCCCAATTGATTAAAAATGTATGCATTGTAATTTTCAACTCTAGAATTTCCTTTGGATTCTATTTATAATTTTCGTGCTTCCCTTAAGTCACTGAAGACACTTATAGGTACTGCTTACATGTGTTTGCTGCTAATTTTTTATGCTGGGATTACTTATGGTTTATTTTAGAAACATCTTTATTACTTTAGAGCAGTTTTAGGTTCACAGCAAAACCGTGGAGCAGATTCAGAGTTATCCAGCATAACCCCCCATGCGCAGGGTTGTAGATTCTCTCACAATATCCTCTACACATCCATTGGTTAAAAGTCAGTGAACCCCGCCATTCATGATTCTTCCAACATCCATCGTTTGCATCAGTTCTCTCTCTATACAGTTGTTGAACACCTGTGAATTTTGACCATCACATAGCTACATGTGTCTGCCCTTATATAGTTTAACACAATGTCTTTACTCCCTTAGCAATCATTTGGGTCCTGCCCCTTCACCCCTCCCTTGCCCCTGACTCACGAACTTGTAGCTTTGCCTTTTATAGAGCAGCACGTATCTAGAACCACACAGCATGGAACTTTCTCACGTTTCTCTTCCTTTTCACTTACCAATATAGTCTTCCGTTTCTCCTATGGTTAGATGGATAATGACCCCTGTTGCTAACAGGAATAAGTCCTGGTAGGAGATCCTTAAGTTATTGAGAGCATACAGTTAGATAAGATTATGGGTCCCTGGTCCTCTGCTAATCCTCCTTTGCACCCTGGCTATTAAGGTGGGTAAACTTCTCCACCATGGGCTCCTAACATCATGTGACATCACCACAACAGGCCCAATTCAACAAGGGCAATCATCTATGGAATGAAATCTCCTAAAGTGTGAACTAGAATAAATCTTTCCTTATGAGAAAGATAAGTTGATCATCTCAAGTATTTCATTAAAATGAAAGAAAGTGAAGTCACAGTTTGCTTCATTTCTTTTCATGGCTTGATAATGCGTTTCTTTTTAACATCATCTGATGGACCACAGAGGATTTATATCTTCACCTACTGAAAGGCATCCTGATTGCTTACAAGTTTTAGCAATTATGAATAAAGTAGCTGTAATCAAGTATGTGATGGATTTTGTGTATACATAAGTTTCCGGCTTCTTTGTTTGGAAGCTGAAGCACGTGACTGCTGAATCACAATGTAAGAAAGTAAGCTTGGTTTTGGAGAAAACCATTAAAGTGTTTTCTAAAGCGACTGTGTTGATTTGCATTCCCACCGGCAACAAACAAGAATCCTTGTGGCCTCACAGTCACCAGTTTGGGGCCTTTCAAGGTTCTGCATTCCATTCTGAAGATGTGTGGTGGCGGGGAGCTCATTTTATCTCACATTCGTCTGATGGTATATAATGTGGAGGACATTCCACACGCTCGTTTACCATCTGTAAACCTTATCTGCAGGAGGCTATGGCTAACGTCTCTGAGGAATTGTTTAATTAGGTCACATATGCTTGTTGGATTTCAAGTTTCTTATACATTTTAATTGATAGTCTTCTGTCAGAACTGTCTTTCCAAATGCTTTCCTGGTTTGTAGTTTAGCTTTCATTTGTAGCTCAATCCCAATTAGTCTTGCTACATAAAACCCCCAGTCAGATATCAGGGGGTGAAAACTGAAAGATCAGAGAAACAGAGCAGCAGCCACTAGAGTTCTCACCTCTCCGAATGCTCAGACCAAATAGGCAAGGCTCTGTCCCTAGGAATCCTCAGACTGAATGCTCTGAGCTCCTGTCTCCTCCCACCTTATATTCCCCTCTCTGGCCAGCGATATTGCTCCTGTCTCCACCTCCCTGGTCCTCGGATTAAAGGCATATGACTCCAAGTGCTGAAATCAAAGGTGTGAGCTCTGTTTCTCTTTTAGACTGATTGAATCTTGTATAGCTCAGGGTGGCCGTGAACTCACAGACATCCATTTGCCCCAGCCTGCCAGTGCTGGGATTAAAGATATGTATCTCCACTGCCTGGCCTCTATGGCTAACTAGTGTGGCTAGCTCTGCACTCTGATCTTCAGGCAAGCTGTATTTATAACAGCACAAACAAAATATAGCCACATTCATTCTCTCCACATTGTCTCTCACAGAAGAAAAAAAATTAATTTAATCAATCCAGCTTACCTTGGATCATGTTTCGGTGTTATTGTCAAACCAAAGGTAATGAAGAATGACTCCTGTGTTTCCATTTAAGAGTTGTAGCGTTAGGACTGTCATGTATTTTGAGTCAATTGTATGAAAGTTACAGGAAACTTGTTTATTTTTGTGTGTCAGTGTCTAGATGCTTCAGCACCATTGTTGAACGCACTATTCTGCTGTCTTGGTTTCATTACAAAAATTAATTGGCTGTGTATATGTGGACCCGTTTACCTCTTCTTTTAGTATTTCATTGAATATATTGTATTTTTAGAGTTATTCTATAGTTTTTGGATATCTGCTCTGCTTAATCTGTCTTGTCTGTGCTTTTTAGTTTTGGGAGCTTCTGCTGAGCCATTCTTGTGTTCAAAGATCCTGTCCTCAATTATGTCGGGTATGCTAGCACACCCATAGAAGGTCATCTCCATGTCTGCTATGGTACTTTGCCCTCTATTGGGGGAAGGGTTGCTTGTCCTTCCTGGTCACCCAGAACGAAAATAACCACACAGAAACTATATTATTTAAATCACTGCTTTGCCTATTAGCTCTAACTTCTTGTCAGCTAGCTCTTACATTTTAATTTAACCCATTTCTATTAATCTGTGTATTGCCACGTGGCAGTGGTTTACTGGTAAAATTTGGCCATGTCTGACTGGTGGTGACTCCATGGCATCTCCTGACTCCACCCTTCTTTCTCCCAGCATACAGCTGAGCTTTCCCCGCCTAGTTCTCTTCTTCTCTGCCATAGGCTCAAAACAGTTCTTTATTCATTAACCAATAAAAGCAACACACAGATAGAAGGACCTCCCACACCAGTCCTCTAGCACTTCCTATTGGTTCTTCCTTAGGATTTCATCTCTGCTGCATTTCCCATTTGTTCTTAAAAACTGTTTGCCCAGGAGCGACTTTACCTTCTTAATTGGAGTCTCTTTCAATTCTTTGATGATTCTTAGCACCTGGACTGTGTCTCATGCTAATGTTTGCTGCTTCCTAGCAGAACCTGTGATTTTGTTGTTGAAAGGCGAACACAGTCTAGTTCTGGTGTAGACCATGAGCACTGCGGAGGCAAGTTGTGGGGACAGGGGAAGGTTCTACACACCCTGCACACCCCACAAGACATCAGACTTCCAGTGAGTCAATGTCTGCTTGCTGGCAACTTTTGAGGGTTTTCTCTGGTCGTCTTCTCACTCTGCTGTTTTCTCTCTAGACAGAGAGTTTCATTGGCCTTTTTGAAAATTTTCATTCTTTTTTTGCATGTGTAGTACTTTTCAATTGTATAGCAGCTGTTGTGACTTGCATGTTATAGAAACCTAGATTAAGCGTCCCTACTTTGAAAGATGTTGGGCTGTGTTGTGACAAGCAGGTAGAGCCTGAATTCTAAGTGCTGTTGACCTTAGCTACCAACAGTGCTGCTCCGTTTGCCATCACAGTGTCACCTCCATGGTCATTAAGCACGAACACAGAGCAATGTAAGGGAAAAGGAGTCTGTGGTCCAGGATGTATGACATCTTCACTTGTAGATGCTGTAGAAGGATTACTAGTTCAAGGCCTGCCTGGCTTACAGAGTGAGTTCTAAGTCACTGTCTTTATCCGATCATATTAATTGCTATGCCTTGGCTGATTTTGATGGTTGTTTTGTTTCTTCACACTGTCTTTTATCTTTTAGCCTGGCTTGTAGTTTTGCTGGTGTAGAAAGGTAAGGTTAGGACTGGAGACCAGCGGCAGTGCTTGCTTAGTGAGGATGAAGTCCTGAGTTCAACCCCACCAGCACAACACACACACACACACACACACACACACACACACACACACACACACACACGAGCAAAGGAAGCAACAAAATAAAATTCGTCAATTTTTTTTTTTTACTAATTTTCTTGATTGGAAATTCTTGTTTCACTTTCCATCACACATAATTTGCAAACAAGCTCAAGGGACACAGCTGTTCTATCTGCTCGTTAATTGAGCGCAAAGATATCAAAGGAAGCAATAGTGAAAGGGGTGGCATCAATGCGAACCTTTTCACTAAAACAGAAGATGTGCACCACCTTGAAAATTAAAATGACTTGTTTCAATGACACATATTCACTGAAGCTCATTTGACACAATACACATTAGAGAAATTTACCAGTACATTCTCCAAGTGAGGGACAAAGGCAGGGTGACTTAGAGATTTGTCCATATGATCAAGAAACCTACAAGTGAAAGGTCAGTCTGGTCAGATATGATGGCCAGAGTTTATCCCTTAGCACCACATGGCTCAATATAGTAGAAGAAAAAACAATTTAGACAACAGAAAATAACTCCATTATAGGGGAAAGAGCCATGAGAATCCATAGAACACTGCTGCTCAGGGCCAGGGAGATGGGTGGGAAATATATCATTCCCTAAGAAAGAACTTCACAGAATGCTGTCCCTCATGAGGTAGGCTTTATTCTATATGATGTATTTTCCCTATGGCTGGAAAGAGTACACTGGTACCTACTCTGTGATCTCATTTTGAAAAAAGGCCAACACAGTGCTATTTCCATGAATACTTTTCACCCTAGAATTACAAACCATATGCAGCAATCTCTTTACACATGCCAGTATACTAAATCAAAACCAAATGAGGATGCCTAACTGAGAAAACAATTATAATTTGGGATTCAAGCTTCCAAATAATCAATAATCCAGTTTTGTGAAACCTCTGTCTCTCTTGAAAATAGATTCTTCTCTCATACAATACATCCCAACCACAGTTTCTCCTCCCTCTAGTCCTCCAAGTCGCCTCTTCTTCTACTCTGGCTTCCTTCAGAAGAGTGCAGGCTTCTAAGAGACAACAACTAAACACAAGGCAAAATTCCGCACACCAAAGCTAGATAAGATACGATAACTGGAGGATTTGTTTATGTTTTCCTGCTTTGCTTTAAGGTATGACTGTTGTCATCTCCATATAGGTGGTTTTAGGGTCCTTTTTTGGGCTTTAACTATGTTGGAATATTCGGGTCCTTTTGTGGTAGGATAGCTGAGCTCTCGTAGAAACATAACCTGGATGTTATTGATTGTATTCTGACAATGGGGCCTAGGCATCTGGGTTTGGGGTAATTATAGGTGTAGGTGCTGATTTCTGGGTTTGTCTCATTTGGATGGGTGTTTTGTTCCTTGGTTTCTATTTCCTTTCTGGATTTTCAGAGTTTGATGCATGTGTGTTGCCTGCTCTGCTGGAGTGTTCACAGGGAATGTGTGCTGGTATTGGATGCAGGGATGCAGAGATGAATGGGATGGTGGGAGGACAGGAGGGGGATGGTCTGTGGGATCCACAGGGGGTGTGTCAAGGGGGGGAAGGGAGACTGAAGCTGGTCTTCTTTTGCAATGCCAGGGAGCCTGAGGGATCGAGTCTGCTAGGGGAAGAGTGGAGAAGGTCTGTGGGCAGGCTACCTGGTCTTCTGGCATGTATGTCCTGTTGAACCTCTCTTTTCTAAATGCTATAAGAATTACAATGATGCCTTCAAGACCCAGTGTGCTGCCTGGAACAGAGCAGGTGCTCACATTAATTGGTTTATTGAACATTGGTTTATTTAAGGCTCAGTGCTGACAGCTCTGCTTTCTGTTTTGGGGTTCATTCATTCATATCTGGCATAACTTGTGAGCAGATGTGGGGTGAGCCCTTCCAGCAGTAGCCTGTAGCAGCATCTCCATGGAGACTCTACCTTTCCCTTCTGAGTTACCTTAAGGTCCACATGTATAGGACTGTGAAGCTTCCAGTAACAATTGACTCCCTATTCCACATCTGATAATGGCACTGACTGCATATTGATTCTGTGCATAGTTCTGAGAATTGAAAGAGACAGTGCATTTGAAAGCCAATTGGAAAGTGTCTGGCACTGTTAAAAGATAAAGTCACAATGTCAATGTATTTAAATTGAGTTGTATTCCCTCAGAGGGCATTCACTCTGATCTGGGAACTTTAAAATAACACAGCACTCATAAGAGATGCCCCATCAGCCTTGGCATTGAAAACACAGTTTGGTCATTCCTACCTAGAGGCTCAGTTTCATAAAGATCCTTTTCTCTTTTTTTGTCTATTTATATTTTTCTTTTTCAGCAATGACATTGAACATGGGGCCTTACACTTGCTATGCAGGTTCTCTACCACTTAGCTATACCACACACAAAATCTAAAACCATCAGAGTACAACAGAAACTTTTTATAAGGTGTTATGAGTTTTCTCTCTGTCATCATTATTTGTCCCTGTAGTCATAGTAATATAGTTGCCAGAGGCTTTGTGTGACTTGGCCAGAGGCAGAAAGGAAAGTGTGTCATTTGCATGTTAGAGTCAAAAGTGTGACAAAAGTCCGATTGGGAAGAGAAATAAGTTCAACACTTAAATCATGTGGCACGGAGTCTAGAGTTAATTACAATGCTTGTATTCCTTCTAAGTGAAACATGATTATTGACAAGTTGTGCCGTGGGGGGAGAGTTATTTACTAGAGTATGGGTAACTACTATTGACTATACTACCAAAGAAAATGACTTCCCCTCCCTTAGCAACCATTAACAGTCAACAGTTCCTCATAACAGGACGGTATTCTTCATGTTAATTCCATTCTATTATGGTGGTGTTTTGTCTGCATGTATATCTATCCACCACCGTCTGCCTATTGCTTGCGAAGGCCACAACACATTGTCGTATCCCCTGGAGCTGGAGTTCAGACCATTGCAAGCCACTATGTGGTGCCGGGAATTGAACCTCGGTCGTCTGGAAGAGCAGCCAGTGCCCTTAACCACTGAGCTATCTCCTCAGCCCCAAGGGTATCCTTCACAATCACTGAGACTAGGTTTTATTTATTTTTTTTTTGACTGAAAAAAAAGATAAGCAAGTACATTCCAATTAACCATTTTTTAGTCATTTTACAGTGTCTCTGTGGTTCAAAATACTGTGTTATACTTATAAATACTTGCTTCTATCAACTGAAAAATACATGATAAAAATAATTTTGCAGTATAATTGTTAAAGGGACAGGAAAGGACTTTCTGAACTCATTACATAGGGAAAACAGGCTGAAGGAGACACCCTTGCTTGCCTAGCACATAGGACACACTAGGTTTGATTGTCAGTACACACACACACACACACACACACACACACACACACACACTAAACAAACAACTAAAAAGATAAAGGGAAAGAAAATGGGGAAATTTAAATAAAGACACCATTTGTTTTTTCTTTTTTTTCCTTTTTTTTTTTTTTGATTTTTTGAGACAAGGTTTCCTGTGGCTGTCCTGGAACTAGCTCTTGTAGACCAGGCTGGCCTTGAACTTACAGTGATGCGCCTGTCTCTACCTCTTGAGTGCTGGAATTAAAGGCATGTGCCACCACCACCTGGCACCATTTCATTTTTAAGATATCTTTGCCTCCAAATAAACCAATATTGTTGCGCACACATTTCTTTATGATGATTTTAGACAATAGTAGTACTGCCTTCGTTCTTGACCTAGGCTCACTCTGTGGGAAGGAATATGTCTTTTTGCTTCCTGCATGCTGTTAATTTCCTTTTTTTTCAATTTTTAAAATTTATTTACTTATCTCACTTCCTGACCACAGTTTCCTCTCCCTCCTCTGCTCCCAGTTCTCTCCACCCCATCCACCCCTCCATTTCTGTTCAGAAAAGGGCACTATTCCCATGGATATCAACAAAACGTGGCATTTCAAGTTGCAGTAGGATTAAACACCTCACACTGAGCAAGGCTACCCAGTTTGAGTGATAGAGTCCTAAAAGTCAGCAAAATAGTCAGAGACAGTACCTGCCCCCACTGTTAGGAGTCCCACAAGAAGACAAAGCTAAACAATTGTCACATATATGCAGAGTCTAGACCAGTCCCATGTAGGCTCCCTGGTTGTGGGTTCAGTCTCTGTGAGCTCCTATGAGACCCAGTTACTTGATTGTGTGGGCTTTTTGTGTGGTGTGCTTGATCCCTCTGGCTTCTTCCTCCCTCTCTTCAGCAGGATTCCCAGAGCTAAGCCTAATGTTTGTTGTGGGTCTCTGCATCTGTTTCCATCAGTTACTGGATGAAGCCTCTCTGATGACAACTAGACTAGGTATCAATCTGTGGTATAGCAAAACAACCTTAGTCATCATTACATTGACATTTCTTTCCTCCAGTCATGTTTGGTTCTATCCTAGGTCTCTTGGCCATCCAGTCTCTGGGTCCTAGAACTCCGGGCAGTGTCAGGGGTGGGTTCAATCTCATGACACTAGTCTCAGGTTGGACAAGTCATTGGTTAGCTACTCTCACAATGTCTTTGCCAACCTTACCCAAGCACATCTCCTAGGTAGGACAGACTGTAGGCCAAAAGTTATGTGGCTCGGTTGGTGTCCCAGTCCCTCCACTGGAAGTCTTGTCTAGTCACAGGAGATGGTCAGATTAGGCTACATATACCCTGTTGCTTGGAGTCTTTCTTGGCTGGGATCACCCTTGTAGATTCCTGAGAGTTTCCCTTCCACCAGGTTTCTACCTCACCCTGAAATGCCCCCACTTTGCAGTCATTTCTTTCAGTACTCTCCCTTCCATCCCTCCCCAACCGACCCTTCATGTTCCCATCCCCACCTGCCCCCAGACCCATGAAATCTTGAAATCTCTTCTATTTCTCCTTCCCAGGGAGATCTGAGCATTCCCCTTTGAGTCCTTGTTACCTAGCTTTTCTGAGTCTGTGGATTGTAGTATGGCCATCCTTTACAGCTAATATCCACTTACAAGTGAAGGCATACCATGGTTGTCTTTCTGGGTCTGGGTCACCTCACTCAGGATGTTTTTTTTCTAGTTCTTTCAAATTGCCTGTGAATTTCATGATGTCATAGTTTTTAATAGCTGAGGAATACTCCATTGTGTAAATGTACCACATTTTCTTTATCCATTTTTTAGTTGAAGGACATCTAGGTTGTTTCTAGTTTCTGGCTATTATGAATAAAGATGTTTTGAACACAGTTGAGCGCGTGTCCCTGTGGTATGTTTGAACCTCCTTTGGGTATATGCCCAGGAGTGGTTGGTATAGCTGGATCTTGAGGTTCAGCATAGTGGTCTGGCCTCTGCAGATCAGGATGCTGGCTTGGCCTCTAATGGGGTAGAAGGCTTCCACCAGAAGATAACACATCTTTCTGGTAACACTCAGGGGGTTTTCTGGGGGGTCTTATGTGTGTACCCAGCCTGCAACTCACATGGCCCATCATTGCCCTTGATATCTGGCATTTCTGAGTGAAATTTTAATTTCTATTATTCACATTATCTTGATCTTTGCACATAATTGATGATTTTCATATTTTTTCAGGGCTGCTGGATTTAAATTTGTGTAACTATGTTGAAAATCAGAGAATGGGAGAAAAGAAGGTCCTCTGTGTAAGGGCCTCACTGTCAGGGAAGCCTTCCTCCCTTTGGAGTGAACAAGCTATCCTTGCCAAACCTCAGTAAAGATAAATATATCTTTATAGGGCGCTGGTGAGAGCTCTGGGTTGCCTGCTTCAACCTCCAGCAGCATCTGGGAATCCTCCTGTCAGAGCCCACTTCTTAGTCATGACACAGTTATTCCTCAGTGATCGACCTGCTCCTAGAGGGGCTAGAGGTGTCTGTGCAATTGTTTTAACTTCTTAATGTTGGAGGACAACACACCCCAATGAGCCTTTAACAGTCCCTCCAGCTGCTCACTTACCTTTGTTCTTTACTGGCAAGCCAGTCCAGCTGGGGGATGATGCTTGTACAGGGTGGATTTTGGCATTTGGCAGTTTCTTGCTGTGAGGAAGAGCTCTTGGTTCTTGAGTTAAATTGATTCAGTTCTGACTGCTGTGATTTTCCTTGATTGGGTCTCTCAAAGAAGAGTTGTACCCCTATCTCCTGACAGACACTCAGGGGATTTGATTTGTTTAAGGATGCCCACGGTGTGACTTTCATGATGTGTTTTCTCATCCATGCATACAGCTCATGCCCCACCCATGACAGGCCAGTTGTTCCCATGCCAGATGCTCTTGCTGCTTGCTCTTGAGAAATGAGGCTCCGAGTCAAATTTCATTGTGGAAATGAAGAGTTCTAATTTCCATTTAACTGTACCACATCACAGCAAGCACCAAGAGGTGAGTGTGGTGAAGGCCGCTGTAGGAAGGAGACTTTGAGTTTGGATGAAGACAGCATCATGCTCCTCTCTGTCTCTAGATCTGACTAGAGCGGAGTCAACCAATGGCAAAGATATTCTGGCCATCTTGCCAGTCTTCTCAAGGTGAAAGGTATGGTAGGTGCTGTCTACTTCCTTTCAGGAATTCAAGTAAGCACTCTTCAGTATTAACGAAGCTTTCCTCCATTGGAAAAGCAAGTCCACAGGAAAACCAGTGATGACTTTTGGTGCACAGAGAGTGGTTTAGTTAATTTCTTCCTCCACTCTGTTTTCCTCCTCTTCATGGCCAGAACTTCCACCTTTCCACAGTTATTCCTTGTTTGACCTTGTTCTGGTTAATCTCAGGGGCTCAGATGATTTGCTATTATGCAAACATGCTATATATCAGCCCAGTTTTGAACTTGTCCACCCAGCCCCCTGCCACCTCTTGACTCCAGAAAGTTTGTAGGCACTGCAGCAGTTTCCTGAAATAAGTGTTAGCCCTTTATTTTGTTTATAACCGATTTCTAATTGAAATAAAACTTGCAATGATATTTCACTCTTGTAAGAATGACTATTAGCAAAAAGATTAAAAAAATAAGAAAAGCTGGTATGAATGTGGAAACTCTTTACACATTGCTAGTGGGGTTGTAATTAGTATAACTATTACAGAAAACAGGTGGCAGCTTCCCTTCGAGCTGAAAATACATCTGCCATATGAGCTGGATATTCTACTTCTGCATCTATAACCAATGAAAAAGAAATAAACCTGGCAAATAGACACTAGCACATTCATGTCACAAGAGCTAAGATGTAGAACCAGCCCTAGGTGCCTAGCAAAGGGTGAATGAGTAAAGAATGCGGCATCTATACATTGTGAGGTATTAATCAACTGTAAAAATGAATTATATCCTGCCATTTGAAACAAAATCAACAGACCTGGAGGACCTTAGGCTAAGGGAAATAATTCACTTGCAGAAACATAGACACTACATGTTCTATGTCATTATGTGGAATGCCAAAAACAAAATTAATGTGAAATTGTGATTACCGGAAGTTGGGAAAGTAGCGTGAGAGCCGGGCGGTGGTGGCGCACGCCTTTATTCCCAGCACCCGGGAGGCAGAGGCAGGCAGGTCTCTGTGAGTTCGAGGCCAGCCTGGTCTAGAAGAGCTAGTTCCAGGACAGGAAGCTACGGAGAAACCCTGTCTCAAAAATCCAAAAAAAAAAAAGAAAAAGAAAGTAGCGTGATAGTGAAGGGAAGGGGAGAGGAGTTAAGGGAAGCTGGATAATGACTGCCCAAGTACAATTAGAGAGCTAATCAGTTCTCTTATTCTATAACTCAAGGAAGACCATAGTGGACAAGAACTCATTATGTATTTTATAGGTAACTACCAGACAGATGTTCAAAGTCTCCAAACACAAACTGTTAAAAGATATAAATATTAGTTACTCTAACTTGATTATGATATATTATATGCTTATATTAAATACTATACTGAACTTGGGCATGGTGGTACATGTTTTTAATCTTGGCACTGTGGAGACAGATGCAGTTTGAGGCCAGTGTGGTCTGCCGCGTGAGTTCCAGGACAGTCAGAGCTACACAAAGATACTCTGCCTTGAAAAACGACAACAACGATTCTATAATGCACCTCATTATGTGTATGAATTTTATATTGTTTAATGAAAGAAATAATGTAACACAATTTTAAATGCTTAATGAAAGAAATAATGCTGCATAATTCTAGGTGCTTATGAGATATAAAATTATGTTACATTTTAATGTGTGCACATTTTGTAATTATCAAATTATGAAATCTAGCATATCCATTACCGCAGACGGTTATCATTTCTTTGACGTGACAACATTCAGAATCATCTTTTCTGGTTATTTTGAAGTAAGTTGTTTCATTGTCTTGTTAATGTCGTTTCACATCTCACTGTGTTTGGAACGCTGGAACTTAGTTCTCCTGCTTGATTTTGTACCCGTTGGCTGATCTCTGCCCATTTCCCTTTCTCCTTCTCTCCCTGGCCTTTGGTAACCACTATTCTATTCTACACACCCATGAGATCAGCATTTTCAGATTCTACAAGTGAGTGCAATCATGTGTTACTTGCATCTATATGCTTGGCTTATTTCCTTAATGTATGTTCTCCAGTTTCATCCATGTGATGACAAATGACTTGAGCAGTATTCCATTGTGTATATTATATCATACCTCCACGCATCTGTTAACATGTACTCTGATTGATTCTATGTCTTTGCTATTGTGAATGATGACATGGTGAACATGGGAGAGTGAGCATCTCTTCGAGACACTGATTTTATTTCTTTTGGATAAATAAACCTAGTAGTGGGATTGTATCCAGCTACGGTTTGCAGATTCATTGGAACTACATCATTCATGAGCTTCCCCATCTCTTAGCATTGGATCAGGCTGGCTGAGCCTCTGTTGGCAGAGCTGTTAGAGCCACATGGGTCCTGCTTTATATGGGTCCTGCTACCTTGCCTTGCTTACACTTGCTCAGTGGGTTCCAGAGGCCAATGGGTTCTAGACCTGACTCTGCCAATCTCCTGTCATTGCAGGACAGTGTCTAGCATGTTCTCTGAGTGATTCTCTCTCATTTCTGTTGAAGGGTTTCTGTCCTTACCCTCCATGCTCATCTCCATCACTATGAGAACTTCTACTCAGCTTGATGTGTTAGCAAGGGCCCTGAAACAAGGTTGCATTCTGTCCACGCCAACCTTCAGTCAGGTGAAAATGACTTTGACAGAAGTCATTTTGCATTTTCTTGTTTGCTTCTTGTTTGTATTTTCTGCACAGTGTTGGTCATGATTTATATGTGTACTGGGTGGCTTCCAAATTAAGTTCGCGTTCCTACACTGCCTTGAGAATTCTGTGAGATCGTCTTTACCTTCTAGTACAGTACAAAGCTCAGGTATAGTCCATGAAAGAGCTTGAATAATAAAGAAAAGTAAATGCATTGGCATGATTCTAAGAATGAAATATAAAATTTAAAATGGTGGCACTTCAATTCCACAAGTCCTAATCTTGTGGCCACCCTTGATGGAACTGTCAAGCATGAACATGATCTATGTTTTGAGCCTGGATGGCAGCTTTAGAGTCTCACAGTGGAATTCATGGTAAAGATTAAGCACATTGAGGCACTGCTCTTCTGGGCAGGGGACTCTTAGGGGACTCACCTAGGGTTGTACTGAGAAATAGCTCTCACTGTCATTTCATTCTGATGGCATGCCAGCTTCCTCCAGCTATGGGGACCACTTCCAGAGTGTCTGAGGATAATTCTTAGGGGTGAGGAGAGGAAGACTGTGGGCAAAGCTCGAAGATGTAGCTGGAATCCAGGAGAAAGAGACACTTGCCAATTAGTCCTAGGATGGGCACTCACTTAGCAGACAAAAGAAAGCACTGTGCTAAGAATGTCTCATATTGCAAGCTCAGAATATCATCTTCCTGACAGGTTCACTTTCCCACCTGAAAATCTTGAAGTGAAGGGACACAGGATTCGGAAAGAATATATTTTATTTGGTTTGACGCTTCCTTAGCTGGACAGCTTGATTAGTGCCAAAGCAGCCAGGAAGACTAAGGAACTCTCTAAAACAATATCAAAAAGGAGTTAGTGTGAGCCCAAGCCCTGCGTCTGTGTGCATTGTTCATTATCCTGATGGCTTTCAGCACATAGTCTGTTCTGCACGTTGGAGGAGAGACAGCACATCTGTTAAGTCTAAATCTCATGATTCCTATCTTTGTGACAGGCATCTTTCCAATCCTATTTTAAACACTGATAAACGCCCTGTATATATAAAAGGAATGCTTTAATTTTAGATGGACAAGTGTTACTAGGAAGGATGGACAGAAACTCAGCTTGATAGCCTCTGTTGCCTGCCTCTTCAGGACACCAACCACAAGAGAACCATAAGCAGGAAGAACATTTATGATGAATGTATGTTTCTACTAGGAACTGCAGAAACAGTGCTCCATTGCCATCCCTCTGCTCATAAATCATCAGAGAGACACCCACAGCAACTGTTCCTGGCTCTGAAGATAAACATGCTCGGGGCTCCGATGTCTGGGACAAAAATAACGAAGCTGAAGCTCTCAGAAGCCTTGTTTCTAATAGTTCCGAGCACGATGCAGACATTAGCAGTTTTATGTGGAAAATCCCACAGTTCATGCTTAGGTCTTCTAAGCTCACACCTGCAGTCTTCTTTCCTGATGATAACCTCTGTCTATATGACCTCCAAGGGGTCACAGCAGGGTTCAGCTCGCTTCTGCACCATTGATATGTAGGACCATTTTTTGAGGGCCTAAAGGCTGTGATAGCTCATATATGACATACAGTTTTATATTGCTGTTAATGTGAAAAGGGAATTGATATTATGATAGACTATGATCTATTCTGATCAATTTTGGTATTTATATGACTTCTTCCTAGAGACAGAGTGTTTAAAACTGTGAGGTAGATCATCAGATAAGAGCACTTGCTACCAAGTTCGTTAAAAGGTAGAAATAGAAATAGTGACTGCCTGAGTATCTGGGTTCGAATCCCAGGACCCACATGGTGGAAGGAGAGAATTGATTCCTGTAGGTAGTCCTTTGGCCTCCGTATGTGTTCTCTCTCTCTCTCTCTCTCTCTCTCTCTCTCTCTCTCTCTCTCTCTTTCACACACACACACACACACAGACACACACACACACACACACACACAGAGAGAGAGAGAGAGAGAGAGAGAGAGAGAGAGAGAGAGAGAGAGAGAGAGAGAGAGAACCTTGGAGACAAGATATATCCTGTGGTGAACTGGATTTAAGTCCTTAGGTCTGATTCAGTCTTAGCTGAAGTAACATGGGCAAATTCTTTAGTAATAATAATCAAATGAAATAAGTACTGTAAGCTATATATGCGAGCATCTCACTGCAATGACAAAATGATATTTTGTTGTAAGATAAGACAATCATTTCAGGTCAGGATCTGCTTCCAGAGCACAGGACCAGTGGAAAGAGAGAGAGAGATAAAGAGAGAGAGAGAGACAGAGAGAGAGAGAGACAGAGAGAGAGAGAGACAGAGAGAGAGAGAGAGAGAGAGAGAGAGAGAGAGAGAGAGAGAGAGAGGCAGAGAGACAGAGAGAAACTTTGTCGTTTTTGGAGATGCTGAGGAGGAGTTACCCTTCCCAAAAGAACCAACAGTCAGCCACTGATTTGAGTTCACAGATCACCTGCTTACTTCTAGATAAGCAACTGCTGTGGGCTATGTAACTCAGAGTCCATGAAATCATGCTGCTGTGATTTGGGTAAGGTTTGGTGGCTTAATTGTGTTGTAAGAGCTTCAAGTGCTAGGAGCTTGGGATCCATTATGGTGAGATGGAGATGTGGGGTCTTTAAGAGCTAGCAGACAGACCTGGAAGAGAGTAAAGGAAGCTGGCCAGAGAAGGAAGGAGCCTAGATGAAGATAAGACTAGGAAGAGTCAAATTTCAGCATGAGGTTTAATCTAATTTCTGTTGCGAGAACAAAATACTCAAGCTGAGTGCTTTTTTAAAAGAAACAAGTTAATTTGAGTCATAGTTCTAGAGATTTAAGAGAATTGATGGAGGGATTATATAAGCAAGGTTGGGGGGGGGGGTCAAGATCATGATGGGAAACTCCACAGAGACAGCTGGGCAACCTGCATGGGACCAAGGTAGGCCTGCATGTGGGTGACAGTTGTGTGGCTTGGTCCGTCTGAGGAGCCCCTAGAAGTGGGGCCAGGATCTATCCCTGGTGTATGAGGGGCTTTTTGGAGCCCATTCCCTGTGGTGTAATGCCTTGCTCAGCCTTGATGCAGTGGGGAGGGGCTTAGTCTTGCCTCAACTTAGTGTGCCAGGTTTTGTTGACTCTCATAGGAGACCTTAGTCTTTCTGTATAGTGGATGGGGATAGGTTGAGAGGTGGGGGGGGGAGGGAGTGGGAAGAGAGGAGGGAGGTGGAGAAATTGTGTTTGGTATATAAAAGGTAAATAAAAAGAGAGAGTGGTATTGGTTACGGTGAGGGCTTTCCTGGCTCCACCACGCAGTAGCAGAAGACATTGTGACAAGTGTGTGTTTGTGTGTGTGTGTTTGAAAGAGGAGGGGAGGGGTATGGATACATGTTGAGACAGGAAGCCATAAATGGATAGATTCAGGAGCCAATTTTTCTATTTTATCACAACTCAGTCTTATGAGAACTAACTCACTTCACAATACCAGCATTGAACTTGACAGAGGCAGAGTCCATAGAAATCTAAACACCCTCCACTAGGTCCCTCCTCTACAAAGCACCACACCTCCCAACACTATAACAAATCCCAATATCCCATAACTTGAACAAAACCATAGCCAAACCTTAGTAACATGGCCCACAGGGTGCTTTGGACTGTGTGTTATGAATGCCACCACAGTTGTTAATCTAGAAACAAGAAGCTGAGCTGTTAACCCCCAAATAATTCACTGGCTTAAAGTCACTTTTGGAAGGGTATATTTCTAGAATTTCTAGTCAAAAGGGTTTCGCTTTAGGCCAGGTAACCTTTTGGTGAAGGTCTTCTCATCAACTGGACTCTGGGTGCTGAAGCCTGAAGAAGTGCCTCTAGCAGCATTTCTTAGCTTAAGAACGAGCAACAGTCACAGTCCAGCTGGCCCTGGTGAGCTCCCAATAGATCAGCCCCACTGTCTCCGTGGGTGGGTGCACCCCTCTTGGTCCCGACTTCTTTGCTCATGTTCTCCCTCCTTCTGTTCCTCATTGGGACTTTGGGAGCTCAGTCCAGTGCTCCAGTGTGGGTCTCTGTCTCTATCTCCATCCATCGCCAGATGAAGGTTCTATGAAAAAGCAGGGGATAAAACCGGACTCTGAATATGGCAGACAATGAGAAGCCAAGGACAATGGCACTGGGTTTTGATCCTACTTCATGTTCTGACTTTGTGGGAGCCTAGCCAGTTTGGATGTTCACCCTCCTAGACCAGGATGGAGGGGGGAGGACTTTGGACTTTCCACAGGGCAGAAACCCTGACTGCTCCTCAGACTTGAGAGGAAGGGGGAGAGGGGTGAGGGGAGAGGGAGAGGAGTGAGGGGACGGGAGAGGAGTGGGGGGGGGAGGAGTGGGAGGCTGGGAGGAGGCAGAAATTTTTTTTCTCAAAAAAAAAAAAAGAACGAGCAACAGAAACAAAAGAATTATTTGTCCCAGGAGCTGAGATAATCACAGGTCCAAAGGTAAGAAAATGTATTATCAAGAAATACATTAGCAGCATTTTCCAAATGTACTTCCAGTTGCGTTAACAGCTGATGAAAACAAATTTTCTAGAGTTACCTGGAGGTAAATAAAAGTGCTCTGCTATGCATCTGGATCCTGCTCTAGAATTTATTTAATACTTTCCTAACTTATTTATTGTGAAAGCAAAACCTATCATCATACGTCTTTATTCTGGGCAACAGGAGTGCAAGGAAAACTAAAGGGAGATTGCTCAGAGTTTAAAAACAAATGGGTTATAATCCATAGTTTCCCCCGTTGGCTTCTTCACCTGGATATATCCCTCCCTAATTTTGAAATATGATGTTTCTCAACTCACTTATATAAAGTTGTCCCCAGCTGCCTGGCTGGGCTTAGCCATATCCTTACTGAATAAGCTGCTGATGCAGTTTTCATGGTGAGAAGTTTCAGTTTTGCTACTGAGCAGACAAACACCATTCAGAGAGACCCAGAGTATCTCTCTAGCTGGAAGTTCTTCATGGCCTGGTTCAGGAGTCCTTGTTGAAGTCCTCAGAGCCAAGTGTGACACTAAATGAGAGTTGGCGGAAGCCTGCAGCCTATCCTAGGAGCCCAAATCACTCCAGGGCCAGATGCAGCTCCTGTTTTTTTTTTTTTCTTCTGGTCAATCTTCACATTCTGTTAAGGTTTCTAATCTCCCCTACTGTCACCCAACACTTCTTCCAGAGAGTTCTCAAATATGTCCTCACCCACAATGGAAACCACCAGTTATGTTTGTTTATTTAGTTTTTGTTGCAGTGACAGAAAATCCAACACAAGCAACATAAAGAAGAGAGGATTTATTTTAGTTCCCAGTTTCAGAGGGTTCAAGCCATGCTTGCTTGACTGTATAATGAAAGCATAACAGCAGCGGGATTATGTCAAACAAGAGGCAGAGAGAGAGGGCAGGGGACCCAGGACTCAAAGCCACTCTCAGAGTTCTACTTCCTCTAGCTAGGTCCTACCACCTCACGTTTCCACAGCATCCCAGAACAGCAACACCAGCTGGCCCAAACATCCAAAAGACAAAGCGGTTGTGACATTTCATGTTCAATCATATGTTGGATTCTAGGGCCTCTGAGCCTCACTACTCACAGTGTGGTCCTCAGACCAGTGGCACTGGCAACACTAAGGACAAATAAAATCTTATCTATACTGTAGTGATATGAGCGGCGGGGCTGTGTCCCCAGCACCCCGGCCGCCTGCTAGCATATGCCCCAAAATAATTACACGGACACTGTATTCTTTTAAACACTGCTTGGCCCATTATATCTAGCCTCTTCTCGCTAACTCTCGCACCTGGACTAGCCTATTTCTAATAATGTATGTAGCACTGAGGTGTGCTTACAGGGAAGATTCTAGCCTACATCCATCCTGGGTGGGAGCTTCATCGCTGTCTGCCCAAGAGAGGGGAGCATGGCCTCTGTCTGAGGCGTCTTACCTCACTTCCTCTTCCTCCTAGCATTCTGTTCTGTTTATTCCACCCACCTATGTTCTAAGCTATGAGGCCAAGCAGTTTCTTTATTACTTAACCAATGAAATCAACAGATTGATATATGACACTCCCACATCACTACACCCAAGGCTGACACGAATCTCCACATTTGAAGCAGAACCCCAAGTGGTCATGTGTACCTCAAGTCTTACAAGCATAGCTCTGGTGGTTCAAATTAGAACTGTTCCCACAAGCTCAGGTGTTTGAACACTTGGTCCCCTTTTGATGGTGCCATTTGGGGATGTTATGGAATTTTTAGGTGTTGTACCCTTGCTGAGCAAAGGAGGTCACTGGGGACAGGCCTTCAAACTTCATAGTCTCAGCATACTTCCGGTCCGCTCTCACTGCTTAGAGGTTAAGGTGTGGTCTCTCAATTTCATACTCTAGCACTTTCTACTATGATTCCTGTGCCATGTGGAACCATAAGGTAATTTAAACCCTTTCTTTCATAAGTCACTTTTGACCATGGTGGGTTTCTTCTTCACTTTGTTAATCTTTTTAAAATATTAAATTCATTTTTTATCATTTATTCTATGTATCTGTCACATCATGCCTCTCAATCCCACCCATCTCCCTCCCCACCCCAAATAAAACAATAAAATATAAGAGGAAAAGAATAAAAGGAAAAAGGTAAAATCTTGTCATTGAAGCCTGTGTCACATTGAGGGGTTACCCTTTTATCCATATATTTTTACATGAAGGTATTTATCACAAAGAATCATTGATCTGGTTTGAGGCCCCTGGTCTCTACTGTATTATTGATGTTGGGCCCTCACTGGGACTCTTGCTGGACATCCCATTGCTGCACTGTGTCATGAGATCCTGCAGCCCTGGGTACACATTACTGACCCTTTCTCCCCCACATGTCTCAGATGGGGTGTGTTGCTGGATCCTAACAGCTCCCTTGGGGGAGGGGTAAAAAGGCACAACGTCAACTGGGAGTCAGGTAAAAGGCAAACAGTAGATTTGTTTCTTCAGCAATGGGGAGAGCCTTATACACCCCCTCTTAGCACCCAGGCTGTGTCCTGATTGATCTAGTGATGTTGCATGGTTGCCCCTCATTGGCTAGGTATGATCAGGACCTCTGATAGATACTGTTGCTAGGCCAACAGAATCTCAACAGGCAGACTCAAGGTTGGTTCATCTCTCAGCCTCCTAGGCCTTATCTTCCTACAGGGGTGGATGTTGAGGTGGGCCAGCACCTAACCCTTGTCCTGGGCCTGAGTAGTTGCAGGGTCGACCTGCCAGTTCTCCCCTGTCTTTGACACTAGGGTAAGCTCTCCAGCATTGCCCTGGCTAGTTCGCCTCTTGCAGTGAAGAGCAAGGGGCAGGACCGGTTTTCTAGCTTTCAAGCCCCCATGGTGGGTTCTCCCACACCTACACCTTCAGGGTCAGCTCTACTGTTGCCTGATGAGTGGTTACAGATGAGTGGTGGGCACAGCTCTCCCACACTCGAAACCTTGGGATTGGCTCACCCACCCCTCTGCCAAAAGGGTTGACACTATTGGACTGCCCAGGAAGATGCAGTGGTCATTGAGTTTTATTTTATTATAACAAAAAGTAACTAATACAACTAATACAAAATGGCACAGATTTTCCATTTTATTTGTTAATTAACACATCTGACCATGAGGCACTTTCTCCAAGTATATTCTAAGGATGGAAAGTACATTTGTAAGGTGTGTAAAAGCAGGTGTTTCTTGGCAGAGGCTTATCCCTTTTGCTACATGAGGAGGTCCCTGTAGGCTCTCATTAGCAACCTTCATGTTTTGGAAGAACTTAGATGTATTTCCTTGAGGTTCTTAAAGGACCCAAGAGGGGCTATTCAGTCAGAGTCTTAATGGCAGATGGACAATGATATCTGAGAATCCTCTGCTTCAGTATTGATCGTTGGAACCATAAACAAAAACTTTTATGCTTGACTTTCTCCCTCTGAGGCCAGCCTTGCCTAGGATGAGGCACAACTGGGCATAGTGATTCACACTTATAATTGCAGTGCCTCCAGAGGCTAGGGCAGAAGGAACTCCTGGAAGTTCAAGGCCTTAGTGTGTTATGGTGCTTTCCTACTTAGTTGTCATTGCCAACTTGACACAAACTAGAGTCGCCTCTGAAGATAGAAGTTCGTTTGAACAATTGCTTGAATAAGCTTGGTCTGTGGCCACATCTGTGAAGAATTACATTGACTGATAATCGATGTGGGAGAGCCCAGACCACCGTGGGTGGCACCATCCCTAGGCAGGTGGGCCAGGGATATGTAAGAAAGCTAGCTGAGTATGAGACAAGGATCAAGTCAGAGAGTGAGCCAGTGAGTAGTATTCCTCTATAGTTCCTGTGGAGTTCCTGCTCTGACTTGCTTCCATGATGGACTACCATCTGAAAGTGAAGGTGCAATAAACGTTTTCCCCTCAAAGCTACTTTTGATCCAGGTATTTATTGCAGCAACAGAGAATAAAACTAGACCAGACACCAAATACAGTTTTAGTATGGTGGTCTGGGACTAGAAAACCACTAGGGTGAGTTAGCTGCTGGTCATTCACGGGATCCCATTTATGAATAGCTGCCCTTGTCCAGCCTGAGGTGTCTGGAATATACTGAAACAAATGCGAAATTAAACAAATACAGGCTATAACAGAGCCAGATAAGCCCCTCCATCCACCAAGAAGCTCTGTTTCTGAGACGACGAGACGCTGGACCTGCGGGTGACATCCTTTCTGTGGGGATTATAATTACCCTTCAGATGTGTCTGACACTTTGTCACAAGCATTGCAGGTTTCCTTTTACTCAATCCTCACTGCCCTGAACGAAACAAATTCCATTGTTCTCTCCTTTATCAGAAAGCACAGAGAAGCTTGGAGAACAGGTCACCTGTTCAGGGTGTGCCCCAGGTCTTCAAACTTCAGCCCTACTCCTCGGCATGTACTCCCCCTGTCCCCGTTCTCAGCCCCTTCCTATTAGTTCCCTCTGTTCCCTAGGCAGTTTCTACTCCATTTTCAGTGTCACATATACACCCATGATTCCATAGGTCTATGCAAAATCCAGGAAAAAGAAATGAAGACAACACGGTATTTATCTTCCTGAGACTGACTTAATTTGCTTAACATGATTGTCTTTAGGTGCATGCATATTTCTGAGAATGATGTAACTTTGTGCCTTAAGGCTGAAGAATATTGGATTGCATATTTACACGCCACCTTTTCCAAAAGCTATTCTTCTAACTTAGAGCACCTAGATCCTATCTGTAACTGAGCTGATGTCAAGAGTGCTGTGATAAACATTGTGTGCAAGAGTCTCCGCGGTTTGCTGATCTGGAATTCTTTTGTAAATGTCTAGGAGTGGTACAGCTGGGACACATGCTAGGCCTAGTAGCTTTTGGAGAAATTTCTGTAGCACTTGGATTAGTTCACCTTCCCACTAGTGGTGTGTAAGTCAAAGAGTTCTCTTTTGCTGCATCCTTTAAGCATCTCTTTGTCCTTAATGACTGACATTCTGATTAGAGTGAGGTAGAAGCTCTATTTAGTTTGTTTTGCATGTCTCTGATGGCTAGAGAGGTTAAACATTTCTCTTTTTTTTATTTATTGCTTTTAAATAATACCATTCAAAATTTCCACTTCCTCCCCTCCTCCCATCTCCCTCCTGTTTCCCCACCCACCCTCCTCTCCTCCACCTCCAGTCCCAAGAGAGGGCAGGGCACCCTGCCCTGTGGGAAGTCCAAGGCCCTCCCCCTCCATCCAGGCTTAGGAAGGTGTGCATCCAAATAGACTAGGATTCCAAAAAGCCAGCACCTGCAGCAGAGACAAATCCCAGTGCCATTATCATTGGCCCCTCAGTCGGCTCCAACTGTCAGCCACATTCAGAGAGTCCAGTTTGATCAGTCCCAGTTCAGCTGGCTTTAGTGAGCTCCAATTAGATCAGGCACACTGTCTCAGTAGGTGGACCAACCCCTTATCCATTTTCTGGTCACTTGCATTTAATGGTTCTCATTTAGATTTCTGAGTTCTTTACATATTCCAGATATTAGTTCTCAGTGTCAGGAATCTTTAAAGTTCCCTTGGTAATTCTAGTTGGCTACCACAGTGAAAATCATCAGTGCATACAGAATTTGTCTTTCACTCTATCCCAAATGAGTGAGGCCGATGTGGTACTAATGGATAACCCCTTTGATACTGTCCTATGAATTCTTGATGGACTTTTATATTGTTCCTGACCAGGAAATTCTGAATTTGAGGGTATTGTTCAAGCTAAACTAGCAGGCAGAAAACTGGAAGAAAGCTGAAAACTCAAGAGGATATCCTGTAGGGAGGAGGAGCATTGATGGGACACGTGTGCCAAAGTAGATCTAGATTCACTCGGTATAAAGGGCAGGGCCTGGCCACATTGAATAATGTTCTGGGGCTAGAGCCTAGAGACTGGAAATATCAAGGTCAATTCCTTTACATGACCATCAGACACTGAGCTGTAGTTTTCAAGGTGGTTCACATATGCCTCCCATCTGGGCCACTTGTGTTCCAGGGAGCTGCACAGCTGACTCATATCCACTTCACTCTGGATTCTCTTTCTTCCCAAGCCACGTCTCCTCTGATATCTTGTCAGCAAGGAACTTGCCCAGGATCTCTTGTATCTCTGGTTGTGGTTCATCCCTTTGTTGGTGAATGTAGTCGCATTGCCCACCGATCATATCTGATTCTGCTCAGCCAAGCCCAAAGAGGTATTTTGACTTTCTCAGGCATGAGTTTATCAAATAGTTAACATTTAAAATTCAAAGAAGTAATAAAACAGCCAAGCACAGTTGCCAAAACCCACGAGTATTCTAGTTTGAAGACCAGGATGAAAATCCCTTATGATGAGCATTGGAAAGTGTTCAAATTAATTTTTGGCATTAAAAAAATATTTTCAGCCCCAGTTAGTGCAGCTTAGGGCAGGATTCCATTTTGTTGCCCGTGACACAGAGGTGTGAGGGAGGCTGCTGCTTCCTGGCACGGTTATGGCAAGCTCAGGGTGTGGTGTGACTGTTGGTAGCTCGGATGAGAAGTAGATGTGGGTGCTATCTCAGATGCTTTCTGAGCAAATATATACGTGACAAGTAAAGGCTTGGGAGACAGTATGCCAGCTTTCTTTATTTGTTCTAGAGTAATTTGGTTCATTCAGTGGGATGTGTGAGTGTGAGGCATTTTCTTCACCAGATGGCTCCAGTAGCTTCAATGGGTGTTTTCTACTCCAATCTGTGAACAGTTGGATGTGGCTGGAAGCGGATGGTATCACTGCCTCTGCTGTAGGACCCCCCAATAGCCATTCCCCTGATTCATCTTTGAACTCACGTGTAGCAGCAGAACTCCTCTAAAGCAAAGAAGAGAAGCCCCTCTCTCATACACCTGTACCACAGTGTGCCACTGCCTGGGGGATTATCAGCATTGTGGCAGGCTGCTCAGTTGCCTATAGGGCATGCTAGGAGTGCCAATGGTTTAATACCTTAAGGGCAACCTAAAGCAGTGGAAGATGAGTCATTGTGAAATATCCCAGCTTCTCTGCCCTCCAGAAATAAAATTCGAAGGGCCTTGCAGAAGGTTCCCAGTGGGTTGGTCCTTAGTTATCTTCACCGTGACTCATGCCATCTTGTCTCCTTGGCTTTTAAGTCTCACCTTCCCTTCACATTGCCTTCGGCATTGTCTGCCTTTCTAGGAGTTCTCCAAATAAACTACTCACTCTAAACCCTTCTTCTCATCCATTTTTGAAGAAAATCTAGAGCAAGATAAAACTGGACTGGAGCTGAAAAGCAGAAGGTTGGTCAACCATGCTGTCAGGGCCACTTGGAAACAATGCATGCTAAGGTACCAGTCCATGGCAGGTTCTGTAATGCCATTGTTTTATGGGTGAAAAGACATGAACCAGGTTAAAAATGTTTCTTGATATCCCAGAACCCAGAGGAAGGAAAGAGAGAGAGAAAGAAGGAAGGAAGGAAGGAAGGAAGGAAGGAAGGAAGAAAGGAAGGAAGGAAGAAAGGAAGATAGTACCATTGGAGTTAGAGCAAATGAGAAATTTCCACAAAGGACTGAGCTGAGCATTGGAAAAGGCTAGCCATTGCATGGAGATTTCTAGAAAGAGTTAGTATAATAATATGGCACATTTACTGAACTCTCAACAGGGTCAGAAGCAACAACTCTCTGACTCAAATCAAAATATTCATATTGGCGCTAGGATTCAGGCAACTTCCAGGAAAGGATTCTTAGAGAATGAAGGACTCTCGATGGGTTCAGTCTAGAGTCAGCCATTGCGAATCCACAGTGGTGGGTTTTAGATAAATCACCAACTGTGATCACATTAGGTCTTTGATCACCTTTTAAAGAACAGGTGGGCTCTTGGAGCTCTGCTCTAAATATGTCCTGTGGGGCATCAGAGTGTGCCTATTGATGGCTTTCCCACATGAAGCCATCATGAAAGTCAAGAAAGGCTGATGCACATCGCAGCTTATCACAAAACAGCAAAAGTCAGTCAAACTCTGAAAAAAGAAAAGCAGAAACTGGGACTTGACATGACTCCTAAGCTTTCAATTCACCATGGTTTCTAGAGTTCAAGATGGTTGACTGTCCCACCTGCTCTGTTGTGGAAGAGGGAGCTGCCATCTGCAGGCATGACGAAGGGCAGTCAGAATCTTGAACTCAGGTCAGGTATAAAAAAGCTTTCATTGCTAAAGGAAAAGGTAATCCACCTCTGTGAACATTTACATTTATACTTTCTAGAGCTTTAGCTAGAAGGTTTTACATGGAAAAATATGACTATTCAAGTCTTAGATATTATTTTACATATAATTTATAAGCATCTTAGTAATATATCCATAATGTTTTTGAAGATCTATTTATTTGTATTTTATGTGTATGGGTATTTTGCTTGCATATATGTCTGTATATTCTGTGGGTGCCTGGTGCTCTTGGAGGCCAGAAGAGGGCATTGGATCCTCTGGGACTGCAGTTACAGATAGCTGAGGATCACATGTGAGCACTGAGAATTAAACCTGAGTCCTCTGCATAAGCAGTAATTCTCTTAACTGTTGACCCATCTCTCCAGTCCCAACACATGTTATAACACATTATTAACACTAAGATGTACCTATTCTTGCTACAATTTTTACTAAAATGATCCAAATGCATATTGTTTCCAAACATTTAATTGCTCAGTAACCTATATAAACAGAATGCACATAAATCATAAGCATGTAGCTTGAGGAATTATCATTTAAAAGTTGCGTCTATGAAATCAGTTCCAGAATCACCACATTTGTCACATCGCAGAATGTACTCTGTTGCAAAGAGAGAGTTATGTATCTAAGATCTGACAAAACAGCTTCCTACTGGACAAGTATGATGACATGTCTTGTGTACCTAAAGTTTATAAGTTCTGGACTTTCCAATGCAGCTCTATTGGTTTTCTTTTAAAAGTGAGTATTAAATTTGTGGTTAAACACAAATGGCTAAATATGACAAATCTTGTTCCACCAACAGTCCTTTTGTTTTCTGAAAAGTGGGTCACTACTTTGATTTCCAAGAACACAAATTAATTTTTGTATAAATGGAATTAGACAGAAACCATCTTATATGTATTCATTTTTTTAAAATTTTTTCCGTTTATTTATTTATTAAAGATTTCTGTCTCTTCCCCGCCACCGCCTCCCATTTCCCTCCCCCTCCCCCAAACAAGTCCCCCTCCCTCGTCAGCCCCAAGAGCTATCAGGGTTCCCTGCCCTGTGGGAAGTCCAAGGATCACCCACCTCCCTCCAGGTCTAGTAAGGTGAGCATTCAAACTGCCTAGGCTCCCACAAAGCTAGTACGTGCAGTAGGATAAAAAAACTCATTACCATTGTTCTTGAGTATTTAGCTTCTTTTACTCAATGCTTAGTATTACCTTTGTGTGCATGTATGTATGTAGGTATGTATGTATGTAAGTATCCATGTGGTACATACACCTGTGTGTGGCTGTGGAGACCATAGGTTGATGCTGTGTGTATTCCTCATTTATATCCACTCTTCATTTGGGGGACATTTCGCTCACTGAATCTGAAATTCACCAATTGGCCAGTGGACTGCTGAGATGAATCTGGCTCTGCTTATGAGTGCTGGATTATAGGCATGTGACACCATTTATGTAAGAGCTGGGGATTTGAACTTAGATCCTTATGCTTGCACAGCTAACACTTTCACCACCATTTAACCATGTTCCCAGCCACCAACACTTCATACTTTCCAATTAATAAAAACACATTTAGTGTCCCAGATTCTACTGATTCCCAACAGTGCTTCCCTCCATACCCTGGACCCACAAGGTGAATGAAGATAAGCATAGAACTATTTCTTAGTGTGCAATGTTGGGGCCTGCATTTTAGAGGAGACCACTTTAAAACTCACCAATGTGATTCTCTAGTGAGATCAACAAGTACTTCCTGTGTGGAGTCCAGGCCCATGGGACCATCAAGGCACCCATATTACAATTGGGGATCTGTTTGTCAGAACACCATTCCAGAGCATCTGACCTAGATAAGGAGATCTTCCCATGAACCCAGGAACATGGAACAGAAGCGACTGGTGTTTTAAAAAGCCATTGAGTTTGGGGAGGTTTGTGTCCCAATAACTACTAATAGATACAGTTACTGTGATGATAAGAGAAAGGGTAGATGCTGAAGGGGAGTTGGCAGCCATGGTTGGAGTAGCACTTAAGACTTCCCAGACCTCAGTCCCTTGAACCAGCATACCTACATGGGAGGTGGGGGAATGGCAGGAAGCTGGTTGTGTGAATTTCAACATTGTCTGATACATCCATTTGAAGGAAAAAAAAACTGAAGCTTGGTGAAGTCAAATAATGTATCCAAGATCAAATAGTATTTCTATATTTCATCTGATCCCAAACCTGGGTTTCTTTCTTTCAACTTGCTTCTTAATTTCACCTTTTAGCTCTTTATCCTCTTTATTGAGGATATTCAATCCATCTATTGAATGGGTTCATTGCAGCTGACTGCTGCAAAGGGGCTGAGGACCAGTACAGGTCCCTGGCTCACCTGATTTTTCTCTACTACCTAATCAGAAGAATTATGAGGACTATCTTTACGCTGTATGTGGTAGCTCATGAAGTCCCTTTTATAGGCCTTTCTTCTTTGATCTTGTCAGTATACTTGTGTGAGATTGTTATTTTCTCACCAGACTGAAGTGAAAACTGACACTTGAAATAGATCCCCACTAGTAAGGTCTACATATAGAACAGAGACTCATTCATGCTTTTCAAGTAAAACTTTAAGCCTCTTTCCACTAAAAACAAACAAAAAAGGAAAGAAACTATTGATAAAAGGAGAGCTCTGAGAAGTTCTGGGAAGCTGTCCAAAATGTTCCATGTGGTGGTGAGTATAGGTGGATTATTTAGTTCTTTGCAAGGTTTTTGAGATAGACATCTGTGAACTGGAAGGATCTGCTCTGTTGTAAAAGTATTTTAGAAAAAGCCTTCATAACTGGTAATACAAGTGCAGATGAAAGAAAGGTCACAAAATCAAGCCTCAGGGAAGACTCCTTGACCAAAGGGGACTTCAGATGCTCTGTACAAAGGAGCTAGATCTGGTCAGAGAAATCCCAGAGTTGTCAACAGGTGAGATATGGAGAAAGAAGCAGGAACTGTTTACAAGTGTCCCAGAGACTGCAAGGGGCATGGGGATGGAGAAGGGGTCTCTGCTTGGGGTGTGGCCAGCTCTGCTGAGTGGCAGTGTGAGGATGGAGAGACTGTAGCAGGCACACATGCTTTGAGATTCCTTTTTCCTTTCTCCCCTTTACCCTCGTCTCCCTTTCCATCCCTCTCCCCTGTAGCAAGAACAGACACCAGGGATTTCTTTCCCTTCCTCTTCCTCTTCTCTTCTCTTCTCTTCTCTTCTCTTCTCTTCTCTTCTCTTCTCTTCTCTTCTCTTCTCTTCTCTTCTCTTCTCTTCTCACAAAAGGTCAAACATATATCCCAAGTGGGATTCAAGCTTCCTATGTAGTCAAGAATGACCTAGAACTGATTCTTTAGCCTCTATCTCCAGAGAAGGTGTTAACCTGTTAACCTCCTCCACAACTCCTTCAAGACCTGTATGTCTGTATTCTCTCTCTCTCTCTCTCTCTCTCTCTCTCTCTCTCTCTCTCTCTCTCTCTCTCTCTCTCTCTCTCCTTCCCTCCCTTCCTCCCTCTCTCCCTCTCTCCCCCATCCCACTGAGTCCAGTTTGTGTTACCCAAATACTCTTGGGTGGTCAGGCCTGCCTTCAGAAGTGGTTTGCCTACCAATCAGTGGCCATGTCTCCTTACGCAGAAGCTATCAAATGTCAATAGCTCCCCAGCTAGTGATGGGACTTTATGTCCCCCTGACCTTCTCCATTCTGGGATTTTGTCTGGCCTGAGCCTGCATACCTCTCGTGTACGTTGTCACAGAGTTCATACATGCATCTTCTTTGTTGTGTCTAGAAAGCACTGTTTCCTTGCATAATGCACCACCTCTACTGCCTTCAATCCTTTGGCCCCTCTCCAGTGAAGATCTGTGAGCTTTGGTGTATGTGTGTGTGGTGTTGTGGTATGTGTGTGTATGAGAGAGAGGGAGAGAGAGAGAGAGAGAGAGAGAGAGAGAGAGAGAGAGAGAGAGAGAGAGAGATCCAATTTAGGGAGGAACAGTCTACAGTCTTTTATCCTCTTCACCGCACTCAGTTGTGTGTTAATTTTTACCTACTGCAAGATGACTCTTCTCTGAGGAGGGCTGAAAGACACACAAATGTATGTGCCTAGTAATACATCATTAGGACACTTGGGTTCACTTTTCAGGGCCATAAAGGTCTCAGCTTTCCCGGCTTTCTTCATTCCCTTCTTCCTCTCATCTGTCTCCTTCTCAGTCTCTCTGTGATTCCCTTTCCTCCATTTAATCAAACTCTGATCCTCAGCTGATTTGAATTGCTACACTTTATTATCACAGGGTAAACCAGTGCAATAAAGGAAAACTCAGATCAACCATTAGCTGCAGATACTATGGAAAATGAGCAAATTAGGTTCATAAATATGATGAATTAATAATTAATGTGCTTAAACAAACCTCCATCTGCCTCTTATATGAAGCCTTAGATGTCCCATAAAATGAGTGAGTGATTTTTACCAACAAAACTTACTTATTGAATTACATTCACAATGTTTCCACGCACCATAGAACACACCTTACAGAGGAAAGAACAACAGCACAGCCAGGGGGTACAAACACTGAGAAGGAGGCATCATAAAGACCTTAGGCAGGGCACCTGGCTAGTGTCTGTAACTCCAGATCCAGGAAATCCCGTGCCCTCTTCTGGCCTCTGTGAGCAGCAGTTATGATCTGGTTTGTGTACAGACATACATGCAGGCAAAGCACCCTTATGAATAAAATAATAAAATAATAAATAAAAAAATTAAAAGAGTAATCCTCCAGAAGCCAATTTATGGAGTTTATCATGTGATTTTCTTTTGGAAATGTTTATTTAGTTTGTGCTAACTGAAGTGAGCTGATCAAAATCCAGAGCCCTCGAGCAAAGTCTGATATAGACTTTGAAATCTTTGCTATGTGAAGTATTGCCATGAGGTAAAATGATGGAATCATCAGGAGGAAGACCTGCAAAAAACCTGGTGAGGAGAAAAAGGATAGAAATGAAGACAAGGGAAACACAACCTAATCAAGACGATTTCTCATCGAGACTTATTTCCCAAGTGATTCTAGATTGTGTAAGGTTGAGAAATAATCAAATCCTCTCTACAACACTGCTCTAGAGATTTCATGTACCATGGCTGCGGAAGAAAAGCAACAGAAACAAAATAGAAAAAGCAGCAAAGGATATCCATGGTGGAAGAAGCAATGGGAGTGTCTTATTCACAGGCTCATCCTATGTACCTCTAAGGAGAAAATTTTAAGAAATCAACTCATGCATAAAATATTCTGGAATTGATGCATGCGGTTAGCTTGCAGAATGCAAGATCAATATACAAATCTCAACTATACTAGCCATGAGTAATCACAAAAGAGATTATGTAAGAAATTCTATTTATAATAGTAACAAGAAATATAGCACATATAAGAATGCAGGCAATAACATAGGAAGGATTTGTACATTAACATTAAAATACAGCTAAGAAAAAAAAAGCAACAGTTCTAAGTGTAAATACCTCGTATGTCCTTGCATAGGGTGGCTCAATATTGTCAAGACAGAAATTCTCATCAATTTGGCTAATACATTCAATGCTATTACTTCCCCAACTCTGCTAGTTGAAAGATGACAGACACGGAAACCTACGTTCTACAGGATTTCATTCATATGTTCACCTCCAAAGGGACATCAGTGGTGGCCTGTGGCCTGGAGCAGAAGAGGAGTTTAGCTGAAAATGGTCATGAGAAATCTTTTCATGAGGCTTACAATGCTTGAAAACCTAGATTATGGTAACAGTCACACAACTCTATGTATCGAAATCATGAAGTTGTATTTTTATCAATGATTACTTAATGGTATGTCAATTATAGCTTTATAAATCTGTAAAAAAGAAAAGACTATATGGTGCATGTGGGAAATAATAGTGTCCTTGAAATATAAATGTAGATAACACAACATAAACATCTGAGAGACAGAATCAACAAAGAAAGCACAGAAGAAAAATATTAAATAAATAGGAAATGAGAAAACATTCTCAACTTTACAATAATTTCAGAAAAATAGCTACAGCAACTGAGTATCCAGAGCTTGGTAGAATATGAGAGAGTATTGATGTTGGTGGTTGACTCTGAGAACTGGATGCCCTTTTTCATTGCCAGTGGGCTGTATGTGTGTTTAAAAACACAAGCTACACACAAAGAGATTATACAATTATATTTACACTTATTTTTTTTTAAAAGAGGGTAGGGACATTTTGTGTTGCTATGGATTGGATATAGTGTTTTTTTTTTCCTCCAAAGATTCCTTTGCTAAAATCTTGGTTCTCCTACATGATAATGAAAAGTGGTGGAACTTTTGAGAGATGGAGAATGGTGGAGAGATTGATGTTAGTCTTCTGGAATGGGTTAGAGCTTGCAGAGATGAATCAGTTCCCACCAAAGCAAGTTTGATATATAAGAATAAGTGTTGGCCTTCCCTTCTCTTGCTGGGTAAACTCTGTCCTGTTTTTTGTTTGTTTATTTTTTGCTTTTTGTTAGGACACCGCACACTATTAAGATACAAGGAAGAGTTCAGTTAATGACAGGGCCATGCAGTTTTGACTATCAAGCTGCGAGAATTGTGAGCCAAACAAATAATTGTTCGTCAAGATACTAGCCTCTGGTGTTTCAGGACAGCTACACAAAAATCACAAAATGAACTAAGACAGGAAGGAAGTGACACCAGCAGATTACCGGAAGGAATGCTGTCACGTAGTGTCCCTTTCTCATCACAGATTTCAAACAGAGGTCACACTCCAGATGTCTACTCTCCTCTATGACTTGAATCTTTGGACCAAAGCTAATGTGGCAGAGCCCCAGGTCGTGGAATTCCAATGGCATAGACTATTAGCTGCTCCTACTTTCATGATAGATTAAAATAGTCCTTTCTTCCAGAGTTGGTGAGCAATGGGGGTAAATAGACAGAGAGGATGAAAAATCACCAGTTAACCAGTCTTGCCAAATTCTCTCTTCAAAACTCAGTTTGCAAGCAGCAGAGCATTCAGTCAGGAGGCACAGTGCACACACTGACTCCCTCAGGGTGTGTCCAAGGTCCCAAGGCAAAGGTGTTATTTGTGATTGTATATTGTTCTATTCATTACAAGAATGGCATTAAAAAAACCCACTGTGAATTACTTTTGTTAAAAATAATCTAATAAAAATTAAGAAACAATGCAATGAAAAGATTGCATTCATAAGAGAAACAAAATTGCTAAAGTTATGAGCAATCCACAAATGCTCTGTGCACAGAATTGCTCAGCTTTGTTGGGTAACATCCAAGAAGGCCTGAAGAAAAAAATAAAGTTGTTCATTTTGTTTGTGGGTAAAACACTTAATGTTTTCAAAAAGTAATTTCCCCCAAAATAGTTTATGAAATAATTGCATTCTCAACCAGTGCACCACAGTAATTATTGTGAACTTTGGCAAAAGAACACAAAATATTCACAATTATTTTTAAATTACAATGAATGTGCCACCTTCCAAAGACTAGCGTTGCTGTAATTGACTCCTGAACCACCATAATCCTCCTTAATAGCACTTATAAAAGTTTATTCCAGGTGAATTAAAGTAGAAAAAAATGAAGTGAATGCAATGAAAAATAGGGATTTAATCAGTAAATATAAAGCGAGGGAGCATTTATACCATGGGATAAGAGAAAAACACGTAAAAATTATACTTAAAATAAGGAGAATTCGTAATTTTATAGTGAAACTTTTTTTTACAGTTAAGATAAGCAAAATACGCCTAAAAGATTAGAAGCAGAAAGGAAAGTCCATGGCATGCATCAGAAATTCTTAATGCTAGACCCTGGAGAGGTGAGTGTCTGGGTCTCCTGGCTAGCTCAGATCTATAGACCTTAGCCCCCTAAGGAACATCATACCCTACCCCCACCCAGCGAAGTCCCAGAGACCTGGGAGCAGCCTCCCTACACTAACAACCATCCCCCACCGCGTCTCTGACCACCAGAATCTTAGCTCTTACTGTCCCTGGAGAGGTAAGTGTCTGAGTTCCTAGAAGGAGAACCCAGCTCTCTAGACCCTAGCACCCTGAAGCACATCCCATACCCATGTAAGAAGGGGATGTAGAGATCCACAACTAAGCACTAGGCTGAGCTTCTGGAGACAAGTCAAAAAAAGAGGAGCAATAATATGAGCAAAGGGATCAAGACCACAATGGGAATACCTACAGAAACAGCTGGCCTGAGCTAGAGGGAGCTCACTGACTCAGGACTGATAGTGGGGGAAGCTGCATAGGACCAAACTAGGCCTTCTGAATGTGCTGACAGTTGTATGGCTTAGGCAATCAGTGGGACCACTGGACCTGGCAGTTGGACCAGGATTCATCCCATTCATCCCTAGTGCTTGAACTGACTTTTTGGAGCCCATTATTTTTGCAGGGATACCTTGCTAGGCCTAAATATAGCAGGGAGGGCCTTAATACTGCCTCAAAGTGATATATTAGACTTTGTTGACTCCCCTTGGTAAGCCTTACCCTCTCTGAAAAATAGATGGTGGGGGAGGGTGGGGGAGAGTAGGGAGAAAGTAGGGGAAGTGGGAAGAGGGGAGGAAGTAGAAACTGGGATAGATATATAAAATGGAAAAAAATGTTTTAAAAAAAAATATAAAAATGGAGATACTAATGCCTAGAAAAAGATTCCTGTAAATTCCTTGGAAGGAAAGAGTCTAATGTAAACTTCTGTGAAAGCAAGATAACTCAAAGTAGAGAAAATCCAGCCATTCAAGGCTATTAGCTGAGGCTGTCGCATGGAATGGTGTGCAGCTATCCTGGCAGAGAAGGTAGGTGATGAGAATGTGGTTGATCTTTGTACTTTCCTTTCTATCACTTTCTCTTTGCTCAGAAGGCAGAACACCTGAAAAAAAAATCAACTTACCAACTGCAAGGTTAATTCTAGCTCATGATTTAGGATTTAGTCAGGGGTTGGTTGGCTCCATTGTTTTTAGAAGATAGGCCTCCAGCACACAGAATGCACAATGGAACAAAGCTGCTCAGCTCATGCCATCTGTGGGGAAAGAAAGAGGGGGGAAAAGGAAAGAGGAAGGAGGAAGAGAATGAGCCTGAGATAAAATGTATCACTGAAGGGCCTGCTCTCAGAGAACGCCTCTTCCAATAAGGCCATGTCAACAGCTGTAGGCCAGAGATACAGCTCCGTGCTGCTACCTGCAGGCCCCTGACAGGTTCTATTCAGACCGTCACTCAAGTGAAAATGGCATTCTTTGCCACAGAAAAGAAGGTCAGGATGAAGTAGTAAAAGCAAAGTTGGAATTTGTTAAAAAAAAAAAGATTTGACAAATATTTAAGCATGAGTGTGGGGTTTCCTCCCTAGGTGGGAGAAGCCTACTGTAGTGCCCAAACACTACCACCTCATAGGGCCTTTGTCTTCCCACCAAGCCCATTGTGCCCCTTGAAGGTCCCAAGCAGCTTTGGAAGACTTTCTTGTAGGCAACTGAACATATTTTCAGCAGAAGAAGTCTTGGCATGGGTGGAGGAAATAATCTTCTCTGATGACCAAGGATTGTCATTCTGTCACTCTTCTTGGCAGGACCCATGAGGAGATATTAGCAAGTATGATTGACTAAGGAACTTGCTGAAAAAGAATTCCCAGTTCTAAGAATAAACTCCTCACCAGGCTCCTGGCTATATCAAAAAGAAGCAACTATTCCCTTTGTCCCCAGTAGAGTGGAGTAACTTACAGATTTCAGGGAGGGATGTTATTTTATGAATGTGGAGGCCTGGCTTTTGTCCTCTGTACAGTAATCACCAGTCAACTGAAACAACTTCAGACACAGGCAGTAACTGTTTGGCTTTACAGTGCATTGCAAAATTCAACCAACCTTTCTTGTCATGCACCGGTAGCATTTGCCTTTATGTGACTGTTGCTGGGAACTGTTAGGTCAAAGCCTGGAACTGGCAGCCCTAATAACCTAGAGTTGACCACCACTCACTTTAATAATTAAGAATAGAGAAAGGGGATTCATTCAATGTGATCACATTGGGTAGAGAAATATCATCACCAACCAAAAGATGTCCAGTGATCTAGCAAGTCCATCGGTATCATGGCATAAGGTTTAGATTTATTTAGAGACAAGGTTTCACTGTGTAGGCTGGCCGGCCTGGAACTCACTATGTGAATAAAGCGAACCTCAAACTTATCGGAATCAGCCTGTCTCTGCCTCTTGATGAAGGACTAGGAGTGAGACATATTCCCTGGTAAGCAGACAGACAGGAGAGGGGCTGTGGGCAGGTAATAGATATGGTGAACTTCCAAGATTCCAAGATGGCCAGCTTCTTTCTCCCCTTCTGACCTGAGACAAATGCCTGGTAGCTCCAAACAAAGGCCTTGTGGGCTTTGTCTCCCACCAGCAGCCCTCTGCTGATGGACTGGCTCAACAAGCTAGGCCAGGCCAGGATATGCTTACACAGTAGTGTGGGTCGATCAATCATCCTAGCTTTCTTCAAACTGATTATCACTAATTTAATGGAGGAGAATCTTCAGAGACTTAAAAAACCCACCCCTAGTTCTCGAGAACCACACACGTGTCTCTGTTTAGAATATCTTCCCTCCCTCTAGGATAGTTACACCTGCTCGATGTAGGACTCTGAGCAAATAAATCTCCATGGGAAACCACAATGGTGTTTAGGACTCAGCGTGCTGAGACACCTCCTGTCTGTTACTCTCTTTCTGCTGGGGTTGCTGTGATGGCGCCTATGACTGTAGGCAGTTACCCCATTCATGTGCTAAGTGCTTGAAAAATCTCCTCTCATCTCACTCATGGAAAATTACCCTGAGGTGGGCTCTGTGGCAATGCAGCAGGTTTCTGCCTTTCCTTTGGGATTAGCAACTGTGACCCTGAAAAGAGTCTGTTATGTACTCAACCTCCCAAAGGGGATTCTGGAGATTTGCTAATCTGGAGTTCATAGGAATTTATAGTGTTGCTTGCTGTGCACAGCCATCACCCAGCATTCCCCTCCTCTAGAAGCAGCTTCCAGAGAGGCCAGGCTCCTTGTAAGATATCAGATCCAGGAACCCTTCTTGTTACATTTTCACCTAAAAGTGCCTGTGTTCCAGGAATGAATAATCCTGAGCACTGTAGGCAGGATGGGAGAGCATCACCACATTCATGTCAGCCATGTCCTGCCCCATTCTTCATTAAATAATACAACCTACTGAAGAAGAGCAACTGCTGTTGATTGTTAATACCATACCTTTAAAACCATAAATCTTTAAAGACTTTATACATTATCTTCTCCCTTCCTTCCTTCCTTCCTTCCTTCCTTCCTTCCTTCCTTCCTTCCTTCCTTTTTCTTTCCTTCATCTAAAATTGATGTTCTGGTTGATTTGCAGGAAACCAAGCTTCTTTTCTATAGACGAACATGGAGTGGCCAGGGCTGAAAAACCCAAGAGGCTAGGGAGCGATGAAGGGTTTGACACTCCATTCTATCCAGGATTTGAATCTTTAGCTGGTAGATGTTACCATAGGGGCAGGATGGCATGAGAGATGTTAGCTCTTCAAAGATCTTCCCGGCTAAACAGTGAAAGCTCTGTTTTCAGCTTACTGAAGCCCTACGGGCCTGTGGCCTGTGTGATGAGCAGCCCTGTTAGAAGAGCTTGGAGCTGAGCACATTGTGGTGTTTGTGGTGTGATCGCCCTTACCTTACTGAAGGTTAAGTTCTTAACAGTTTAACAGTGGGCTCATGTTGACTTAGCTCTAGCACCCCATGACATGAGACCACTCCAGAGTCTACACTGGGTCAGGTGTGTCAGTCAGGGTGATTCCTGTGACAGTCATATTGAGCATCTACTATGTTACCATCTTAATTGCATAGTGGCATCTGTGGGTATGGAAATACCTCAAATTCCATGACACAACCCCAGAGGTTCTGAGAAACCTTGACTCAGGGGCCCAGAGCTGTCAATTTCCACAGCCTTGCAGATGTGCCCAGAATAAGGTGCCAAGACGACTGTAAGTCTTTATGGTGATTATTGACGTTTCTTTCTATTGTCCGTAGCTATGTCTGGGTCTCACATCCTGACAGTAAGTGAACATGTGATCCACATACGAGGAGAGTCTCTGAAATGAAGGCAGTGCTTGTTTAACGATGATTTGTGATGCATACAGAGGACCCTCATGTTGGGTTGGCTGAGTGTACGCTGATGATCTATGTGTCCAGGCTCTGAGCACCACCCATACAGTCTACACTCTCAGCTTCCGGACACTGGCTCAGGAGCTCGACAGAACCTTCTTCTACAGAGCTCACCTCTGTCAGGAAAAACCCATCTCAAGACCTGACTCCACCTGCAGCTGCCACCTGACGATGGTCCAAGAGTCCATGCAGCCACACCTCAGTCTTCACAGTCAGCCGCCCATCCACACAGACTTTGTTATAGTTGGCATCCCACCCCGTACACAGCGTGCTGCTAACTAACACATGAGCTGCTGAGCAGCACATCACGGTAAGTCACTGGCTTGCCAGCTCCTAGCCCCTCGCCTGTGGAGTAAACCCTAACCAGAGGAACTCAAGGGCACTTCCTGCCCAGCGGTAACTTAGGAAAACACAGTGTGACCTGTGGTGAGATCCATGAGAGGTTGGGGGCAGTCAGAGTTTGAAGGTATCTGGAGCAAAAGTCAGAAGGTCATTTCATTTGCCTTTCCCAGAAACAGAAAACCTGTTTACCTTCTATTCCTATCCCCTTAATTGGACTTTACCATTGAGCAATAAGTTATTTCTTATTTAATTTTAATTATTTCCACCATGCTGTGGGGATGTTTCCCTTCCATAGTTCCATAGTCCGGTGGAAAGATAAGAAAGATAACTTCAGGTAGAATGAGTTTCCATGGCCTGGCCCCCAGAGGCATCACTACATCTGAACAAAGGCAACTAACATTTCCTGCTTATCAGCTCATGTAAGGCAACACCAAGGTTCTAATTTATTTGTACAACAATTCTATGAATTATAGGAATCAATTCCACTGAACTGAAAGAAGAAAACAGCAAGGTTTCCAAAATCATCAATGCCAATGCTTCTTCTGGCCCAGAGTGACAGGCAATTCTCCCTGGCTTTGGGATTTTTTTCTTATCAGTTATTAACGAAAAACAGGTTAGATGCCCTGGAAAGCAGGATGGTGTTTGTGAATTTCCTGAAGTGTGGCCTGTTTGTATGTTGGGACGTTTAGGCTATGGACACCCAGACTCCTGTGCTCCTTCCTCCTCCACACGCAGGGAAGACCACGGATCTGCATTTGTGTCAACTACCCTGCTCCTTCCTTCTTTTTACCAGAACCTTTCATGTTAAAAGTGCTAGCTTAGAGAATATTTGTAAGGAAAATGATGATTGAGGTTTATCTAGGTTGGTTATATGTCACAGTGAGATTCATTTCAGGAATTAAGCCAAAGTGTGTGCATCCCAAGTTAGTCAAAAAATCATGCTTGGTCAAAATTCAGTTAAATGCAGTTTCTAAAACCAAGTCACAAGCAAGTAGCACAGTCTCATGTTCGTTGCTAGGAAGTCCAGTGAGTTTGAAAAGCAGGAAAAAAGGAGAGAAATGGTTTCTCCTGCTTGCTAGGTATGGGAGGTGCTGAGGTGGCCTTGCAAGCCCAGTTAATTGGCCAGGGGTGCTCTTGCCTCAAAAGCCTTTGCCCATCTATCCAAACTCCTTTTAAAACTGAGGACTCTCTTTGAAACCTATAGTCCCATTCTGGTTTTAGTTAAATTTAGTGTTATGAGAGACTGGAGAATGCTGTTTAAAGGGAAAGTTGGACAATTCTGTTTCTTAAAACATCTGTAGGTTGGTTACCAAAATCCAGATCCACCCTCCTGCCTTGAGTTGATTGGAAAACTCACTTCTGGTGTGTCAGCCTGCAGCAGATGGTGACCTTCTTGTGACAGGTGAGGACCATCTTGGGGTCTTGTGAGTCTGTCTCACTTCAGGAGTATGAAGGTAGGCCAGAAGAAAAACTGCCTTCTCACCATTATTGGGGTTCAGGGTGGGGCCTGAGGTCCACTGGAAGAAGGGAGAGCTTTTCTGCAGTCTCTAACAGGGCTGTGGCTCCGGCAAAGCTATAGACTTCAGGGAAAAGCCTATGCACCCACAACCCCATGGAGGCTGAATTCTTTTCTTCTGGGACCTCAAGTCTCTATATGTTAAGCCTTATTACTTCTGAGCCCTCAGCCCATTGTACACTGAGCCCCACTCCTGACCTCTAGTTACAGGATGAAAGGCACAGACTTCTCAACAGCCCCTCTCTATGGCGTTCTGGGGTGGAGGGGCCATAGAACTTCTGTCTTACTGCTCATAAGTAAAAGGTCCAGAATATGATTTTGAACTAATAGTGTTTCTAAATACCACTCACTTTTATCAAATAGAATATTATTCCCCATTTCATTCCAGTGCACAGAATGATCAGAATGGGACGGGAAACCCTGAAAAGTTAAAAATTGGCTACCCACAGGAAAGTGCCATTGACTAAGGCCATACACGAAAGGGTGTGACAGATTAAAATAGATGAGCGAATACAAACCCTACACACATAATCTATGTAGATGCACTCTGGACCTGATCACAAGAACTACAGGTGACATTTTCAATGCAGCCCTTAGATGTACGCACAGACAAGTTCTGGGTTCTCCCGACAAGCAGTGCCCTTTCCCATTCTCTCCTGTGCTACTTGGATCTATCCTCTGATGCTGTAGCTTTCTGGAAGATACTTTTGTTGGCAATTTCAGTGCTGTTTAACAAGCCAGACACTTGTCCAGAGTCAGAGCATTCCCTTCCATATGTGAAGCTTCCCACCTCCTCCTGTGTGCTTCATGTGGGCATCCCTGGTTTGCGAACCCTTCTGGCATTCTTTAGTGCTCCATCTGAATTCTCCCTTTGTTTGTCCTCCTCCAAATTCAAAGGGGTTTTCTTTGTTTCTCTACAGTTGTGCTACAGAATATTCAATTGATACAGATGCTGTTAACCACCACCTCTCTTGTTTAGGTGATACCTGCCCTAGATGTCTTCCTCACTGAACTCTGCCTTCCTGCAGTCTCTCTCAACTCATGTTATTAATGATATTAGTAACTTACCCCATATCTGTCTGAAGCACATTTCTGGCTCCACTTTCATTTCCTCTGCAGTGCCCAAATCAAGTCATCTCTGAGTCTTCTCACTTCTGTCAAATGTCTCTGTTTCTCTAGTGTCACCAGGACAGTACAAGTCATCATTGTCATCGCTTGTCATGATGTCTAAAGTAACTCGACGTGGTTTTATTTCTTCTGAAGGATGTGGATTGCTTCTCCCAATGGTCCCCGCAGAGTTCCCGGGAACTAGTTCTAGAGTTCAAGAATTCTTTTTTTTAAATTTATTTATTTATTAAGGATTTCTGCCTCCTCCCCGCCACCGCCTCCCATTTCCCTCCCTCTCCCCCATCCAAGTCCCCCTCCCTCGTCAGCCAGAAGAGCAATCAGGGTTCCCTGCCCTGTGGAAAGTCCAAGGACCACCCACCTCCATCCAGGTCTAGTAAGGTGAGCATCCAAACTGCCTAGGCTCCCCCAAAGCCAGTACGTGCAGTAGGATCAAAAACCCACTGCCATTGCAGCTCCATGCTGTGTTTGAGTTCATTTGAACTTACCAGAACCTCAGAAGTGTGTGGTCTAACTCCAGCTAACCTCTGCCCTTCTGACATGTCTCATAACCTTTCTTATCCTCTGCTTTGAGAAAGAGCTTCCAGGAATTTTCATCTAGAATAAGTCTTCTCTTTCTCCCCCATTACTTTATGTGATATGCTTAACCATTCTTATCCTAACCTGCAATCCCTCCCCATGTGAGCGTGTTTATTCATCTTTACATCTCTTGTACATACTTAGGGGCGCCATCGATAGAGTTGCAGTTCTTCTATCTCTGTCACGGTACCCCCAGAACTTAGAGGAGGATGATCCCTGACCATGCAGGCTAAAGGAATAAATGATGGTGAATATTGTGGAAGGGGTACTGCCATGTGTTGTAATGCTTTCTTATCACTCAACTTCGCTGGATTTCAGTCAGGGTGCTGGTAAATGCAGACTACAGTTGGCTGCCTTGCATGCTTCCTTCCAGTTCTGATGTTTATTGAAGACAAGAGGCCTGGACATCCCTTCTAGCTTAACAAAATCAGAATGGGGCTTCTTTTGTGGAAACCACCTTGGCCATGGTGATGGTATTTCTGCCTCAGCTCTGTATTCACAGCCTATGTCCATTGGCCTCAGGTCTTTGAACTCTCAGGATAATGCAAGGAGAGACATCAGCATGTCCCAATACCATTTAGGAAACCAGGCAACATTCTGCCTGTTTCCATGGTGATATGACAGCCAGTAGAACTCTAGTTCAAAAGTGATGTCAGCTTCCCCAGAAACATCAATGTTACCAGCTCCTCTTTCAACTCTATTCCCCCCTGAACTCCAGCACAGAATAAAGGCACCCAAAGGAGACACTGAGCCCCATTGATCTGTGAACTTCACATTCTCTGATGTTTCATGAGTTATTCTGAGTTTGCTTTGGGCTTTGGCAACCCTGTGCCTCTGCACGGATACATATGAAGACCTGGCTTTGCCTGTGACTGGAGCGGGGAAAGGGAGCCAGTTCTAAGCCAATGTAGTTGAGACACCAATAAGAGCCTTAAGATCCCAGAAAGGCCTCTCTCAAAGAGGTGACTGACAAGTTGTATATGATTGCCAGGTCGCCGTGCTGCAGTGCATGGGATCCATATCAGGATGTGGCTGTAATGTCCTGTCTGGATCTAGGCACATGGATTATCCAGCTGAGATGCACCCCGTGGGGAGTAACATGGGCAGTATTGGAACCCTTACGTTATACATCATACTAGAGAGTAGCACCGTGCAAACAATAAAGTAGTCAATAAGAATTGTCACTGGGAGGTCAAATATGTAACAGTTGGATAAATAATACTGCCTTCTGATGGCATTCCTTGACCAGTGTTCCTGGACAGAGGTGAGCAGAGGGGTCATTTACAGAGAGAGGGGAAGGAATGATGCCCAGGAGGGGCAGGAGACAGGTGTCTGGTAGATGTACCTGGAGAAGTAAAAGTGTGAGTAACATCTGTGGTGGAGGAAGAACGCTGCTTAATCTCAGCTCTCTCTGGATATATGGGTACCTCCTGGGGGTGATGCTAACGCACGATTTTAAACAGACTACATAAAAGAAGGAATCTTGTAAGAAATTGTGAATCAAACTTGCACAAAGCAAAAAGACTTAAATGGAAGAGATGGCAAGATAGGCTCCAGGGCAGAAAATAATAAAATGTTAATATAGCTTAAATTAAATGTGTTAATCAACGAAAAACCAGAAGTGTTAGAAGAAAGTATGTGAACATGGAATCAAGACTGGCAGAAATGAATGCTGAAGAATCTGCCTGTAAACTTCAGAACATGACCTGGCTCTTCTTAAGAGATATGGCTCTTTCTTCTGATTTTTTTTTATTCTCTCCAGCAGAACTCCCAGGAGGATTTTGCTCTGTTTTTCTCTGTGTTGGCGTAAAGATGGCTAGAGATACCAGGATGAGCTACTGGGTCAAGATGAGTAGTGTATTTTCATTCAGTTTCCACAACTGGATCCTTGTTGAGACACATGGACAGTATAAGCTTAAAAAATGTGGATTTTTACCTGAAAGATAGTTTTATATTCAATACTGATGAGATCAGGTTTCCAAGCCTATGGAACTATTGAACTTAGGAACAGTGAAATCCCATTGCCAGGCTTTGGCAGCCTGCCTGCTGGAAGAATCAAATCAGCCTCACAGTCATTCAAACTGCAGGTCAAGACAGGCTCCTCACAGATGCTCAAATCGTGCTCCAAAGTTGTCCTTAAACAGTCACAATAAATGATTCTCCTGTTGCTTTGTCCTGCAGGGTGAGATTCTTCACTCCTGTTTATTAACTGGATTATCAAAAGCAGTCTGTCTTGTCCTCACCTCTCCCCATTGCCACAGCATCTGTAAGCAAACAACACAGTCATCTTGCTGAAGAAGAATGAGTAAAAAGCTCTTGATTTATAAGTCACATGGGAGCTTGGCAGAACAAAGCGTGCCCCCAAACAAACTGAAAATATAAATCACTCTCTTGGAGGTGGCATGGATCTATTACTGCCTGCAAATATCCAAAACTATCAGATATAAATTTACATCAGCCCCACATAACTATGACATCACGTGGGAGTCCAGGCTAGGATGCAGGCCACTCTTAAAACTCTCCAGACTTTCCCTCAGCCTTGGGTTTACAAGACTCAATCTGGGTGTGGCGGATTCATCAGAAATGGGTTCTGACTTCTGCCTATGGTGGTATTCTGGGCTGTCAATGTGGACAGGGAGGGACCAACAATAAAACTGAGCCTGATCGTTGCTCAAGAGAATTTCTTTAAGAAGGTAACTGAAAATGTTGCCAGATGAAAACATCTGTAGCTGGGCATGATGGCTCATAACTGTGATCATGGCACTCAGGAGGATTGCGAGAATTTAAGGTCAGCCTGTGCTGATGCAAAATCCTGTCTCAAGAAAGGAAGGAAGAAGAAAGGAAAGGCAAGTCCCACAGCATAACTAGATTAATAGCTATCGGCTGAAGATTTTCAAATAACTAATGGAGAGGCTTTTGAATGTTCCCAACACAAAGAAGCGATAAATGTCTAAGGTGACGGATATGCCAGTCACCCTGATCTGATCTTCACACTGCTCAGGGGTACCGAATGTCCTACTGTGCCCCATAAATAGCTGCAATTACTGCCCCAGTTAGAAAGAAAAAAAAAGGCATTTTGGAAAAAGAATGCGCCCAAGAGTACTTACCACAGGATTCATCATTCAAGCAGGTGCTGTCTTGGCAAGATGTAAATTCAAGGAATCCAGGTCACCTACAAACGTTGTAAACAGGTTAGAGAAAGCAGACAACCAACCTCAGAAAGTACAGAAACTGGAATAGCTGAAGCAACTGTCAGGGACCAGCACCGGGCTCAGGACATCTTTTTCTGGGACCCGAGGATATTTTGCCTGCGGTGGTTTCTACCCCATGCACTATTTGAGGTGATCCTCTCCGAGTATCTTTCCTCCAGAAGGCGCCTGCCACCCATGTAAGCCTCCATGGGCTCTGCTTCTGTGCCACAGAAAAACACAGTAAAACAGAAGGTTAGAGAACTGTTGTCTGGAGATGTTCTGGCTTGGTGTTCCCAACACTGAAGTCACAGGGAGTTAAAAGAACAGCTGAAAGAGATAGACAAGAAACTTTTGGTGAAAACCAAGTGCCAAGAACTTCTACAGGGAAAGAAAGGAGAGAGAGAGAGACAAAAGAGATTTCCAGGGCTAAGAGATGGGAAAGTATTCACTGTTGAAGAGGCTAGGGAAGTTTATACTCAGGGCCACAATGAAGTAGGTCAGTGTCTTTGACTCTCCAGGAAGGTGCAGGGAGGATATTGGCTAACTCACAGATTTCCTCCTCATGTTGTGACAATGCACACTGATGAAGCACAGAGACAAGGACAGAGGCCTGCAGGAGAAACTCGAACAAGTGAGTAATGAGGCCAAGAACCACTCCCACATGCTCCTAGCTATATTCCGTCTCAAGCCCCTAGAAATGGGAACACATTAGTGTTAGTGGCCTGCCAAGACTGAGCGGGGTATACTTCCATCCAGACAAGTGGTCTAGGGTTCAAAGGCAGAGGTTCAAACCTCATGGGATTATAGATTTCTAGCTCTCCTCACTAAGGGCTTTTAGGAGTTTACCTTCTTGGGCCACGAAGAGAGGACCTCATTGACGTTGCTCTGAGAGATAGGAGGAAGTAATGTGTAGGAGACAAGTTTGAGTGACTGTGACAGGCTGTAGCCAGGGCTTGGCTTGGCTGAGTTTCCCCCTATGGAAGGTGATGGGGAAGATAGCCAGGGTCCCAATTGTCCTTAAGACCCAGATGGACACATGTAAGAAACAGGGTCAGTGCAGCCAATAAAGATGTGCATATTGGAGAAAAGGCACTGATCGGAAGCTTCTGGTGACAGCCACCATGGGGTCAAGTTGCTGGGTAGAAGAGGCTCTAGGGAAGAAGTGCACCTCTACTGGTGTCTTCCAGTCCTCTGCTGGTAAGGATTATCAGGCAGTTTTGGCTGGACACCTTCCAGTCCGAAGCCAGCCTCCTGAACAACTGGCCCCAGCAATCCAGGACACACAGTATAGTGACATAGGTAGACAATGACCTTGAAGTAGGAAACATTATTAAAGGCAGAAGCTAAAGGTCTAAGCCTCAGCTTCATAGACTGTGGGTTGTGACCCTCTGTGGGAACATGTAACAGAAAATGGAGATGAAAATTTGGCACCAGTGAATGGTTTCTGAATGTGCAATGACAAAAACATTATTCAGTAGCAAATGACTCCAAGATGTTTCTGGCAGTGTAGTCCGTGTTGCATCCTCAGATTTCACTGTAGCCTTGGCTCTTGTGCTGTGCATGCTATCACGTTACACAACACCAACGAGTGTTGCTTGAAATATCTCAGCTCAGTTTTCTGACTTCTGTATGTTATGAATGGCACTGTTTTATTACATACAGAGTATTTTCTGTTCTTGTAGAAATGTAACGGCTTAATTACAGGACATAGAGACTGTTAATATTTTCTGCCATCATTCATCAACAAAAAATATCAAATTATTGTCTTTGAATAATAGTATTGCTAGAAATTATTTTTTTAAATTGCTGTGTAAATTACTCTCTTGAGTTTAGTAAAAGGTTTTTAACAGAATTTTGGCTTTGATGTAGGACATAATTTCTACAATGGCCCTAGCTATACGTCTGCCATTTTGTACTATGTATTTATACAAACAATGTTCTTAGCATTGATGATTATAAGATCAAAATACTGATTAACTCTAAAAGACAATGAAGATGCTCTGTGTGTTTGAATATCCAATATTTAATCAAGATTTGATTATTTATGCAAAATTAGAGAAGCACATTAATTTCATTAGTATGCAAATTTCTTTAATCTTTAATGGTAAAATTATATGTATACTAAAGAATTATTTAACAAATGTTTTAGTTGTGATCACTTCCTATAAGTATTTGATATGCATGCCTGTTTTGCACACCTGTATTCTCAGGTCTGTGTAAACATTTCTTGGCTGAAAAGAGGTCATGAATGAAAGCAGTTTAAGAGGTCCTGGTCTAAGTCAGATGGACGGTCAAAGACAAAGCCTCAGTTCCAACAGAAGAGAGCCAGGTCATGCGGTCAAAACTGTGCTTCATGAAGCAGGACAGCAGTTAGATTAGAATGACATTTCTTACAGATTCAGGAGAGGTACAGCAGTTGTACCCCAGCCTGAGATGGTAGTATACAATCAGTATAGCAAGGAAAGGTATATCTTCAGCTGGACCGTTGGTTTCTCTTATGTGTTATGTGTCCAACAATTGCGTATAAATATGGTGATGAGTTATGTGTAGGATGCTGTAATTTGAATATGGAATGTTCCTTAAAAGCCCATGTGATCATAAATGCTTGGTTCTAATGGGAGGTAATGGAACCTAATGTGAAGTCTTTGATTCATTAGGAATGCACACTTGAAGTGGACCGTGAATCTTTCTCTTTCATTTCCTAATGGTGAGAGGAATGGCTTGCACAGCCACATGCTGTCTCCATGATGTGCTACTGACGGCAGGGCCATGGGCCATGGATTTTAACCTCCTCTGTGATCCCAAACAAACCTTTTCATTTTAGGGTTGATTTTCTTAGGCATGTGCTATAGTAGCGGAAAGCTGACTCATAAATAACCTGGAATCCAAAGTCCTGGAGTCAGTGTTTCTACTGAGCCAGACTTTGTTTCTACCTCTCCACAAGCGGAATTTCTCTTTGACTGGTGTCAGTGATAGGATTGGGATTTGCACAAGATAAATGAAAAAGAATCTAGAGGTACAATCCAAACCAAAGGCATATGGTCCAAGTCATTACTTCTTACTCATGGCTGGGAGCAGAGGTCAGAGAATTTCCAGCTAGAGTCCTCCTCCTCCACCAGAAAGAACACTCTGGAGCTTGCTTGTGGGGTCTATGTCAGCATCAGCCTGTGTCAGAAAAACTCTTCAGTATTAAGTACTGGTCTGAAAGAGATTAACAAGGTAAAAGTGTTCCTGCCGCTCTCCATGAAGCTCGTGGACAGGGAGCCTGAGATCTTGGAAGATGATTTCCACTGTGTGAAACATACTGCTGGAAGCCCAACTGGGAAAACCATTCCTGTGTAATCAGATTCTATGCTTAACCCAATCAAAGCTCCCCTCTTTCCACTGTCCATCAAGTCTCTCCATTCCCTTGGTCTTACAAGCAGGGCAGTAGGCAGAGTAGGACCTTGAAGGGAGCTGTTTCATCTTGATTATTGTGTGGCTTCAATCCTTTATTCCATGGAAGAAAACAGTATCTTAATGTGAGAGGGAATTATGGGATAGAGTTGAAGTCAGCAAGGGATGTTTGTATGTAGGTTTCTGTTATGAAGAGCGTGACTTTAAAAGTAGCAAACAAGACAGCTGTGTGTGTCAGAGACGTGTTCTTATTGCTCACAGACAGTGAACATGAGATCTTGGGAAGATGTTTTCTACACTGTGAATCTCTACCATTTATATCTGTCTATCTATCTGTCTGTCTGTCTGTCTATCTATCTATCACCCCCTGTCTGTCTGTCTCTCCTCCCTCCCTCCCTCCCTTTCACATTTATTTATTTGTTTATTTATTAAAGATTTCTGTCTCTTCTCCCCCACCGCCTCCCATTTCCCTCCTCCTCCCCCAATCAAGTCCCCCTCCCTTGTCAGCCCCAAGAGCAATCAGGGTTCCCTGCCCTGTGGGAAGTCCAAGGACCACCCACCTCCACCCAGGTCTAGTAAGGTGAGCATCCAAACTGCCTAGGCTCCCCCAAAGCCAGTACGTGCAGTAGGATAAAAAACCCATTGCCATTGTTCTTGAGTTCTCAGTAGTCCTCATTGTCCGCTATGTTCAGCGAGTCCTGTTTTATCCCAGGCTTTTTCAGACCCAGGCCAGCTGGCCTTGGTGAGTTCCCGATAGAACATCCCCCATTGTCTCAGTGTGTGGGTGCACCCCTCGCGGTCCTGAGTTCCTTGCTCGTGCTCTCTCTCCTTCTATGGAAGAATGGATGAAGAAAGTATGGAATATATACATATTAGAGTACTACTCAGCAGTAAAAAACAAGGACTTCTTGAATTTTGCATGCAAATGGATGGAAATAGAAAACACTATCCTGAGTGAGGTAAGCCAGACCCAAAAAGAGGAACACGGGATATTTGGTCTCTCACTTTTTTAGGGATGGTAGTGTGGAAGAGAATGGACCACCTGGTCTCAAACTGCTATCAGTTCTCTTGTCTCAGCTTTCTAAGTGCTGGTTACCAATATGAGGCACAGCACCTGGCTGCTCTTCTCTTCCTTAAGTAATGGCAGTGTTAGATTGCGGTTCACACACAGCCGTATATCAGTGGGAAACAGCTTCTTTCTGTGAGTATTCCCTTTAAGTTGCTCAGGCGAAGCTCAGATTCATAGAATGCCAGTCCCTTGCTCTGAATGAATGTTTTCTGGCCATAGAAGGCAAGGCTTCAAACCAAGCTGAGTCCCTTTGGACACTAAGCAGATGAGACAGAACTGGATCCAGCCTGTCTGTACCTCCTTTAGCTGGGCAGCATGCCCACACTCTTTTCACAGCAGCGGAGGGAGAATTGAATCTCTGGAGGTGCACAGACTGGCCAGGAGCAGGCATTGATACCCTGGTAAAAGCAGGGTTTGGCATGCCACTTCCTGAATCCTCATCTCATTACTTAAGATCTAAGGGGTCATGCATCACACATCCCCGCCTCTCTGAGACTCTGAGGCCCACGTTTGTAAAAAGGGAATGACAATGCATTGCAGCAAAAGAAAGGGCTAGTGAAATAAATACTTGTGATTTTCATAAGATGCTATGTAGCGCTCTGGTTGCAGCAGAGGTTAAGTGAGGTATGGGAGGGCCCTGAATTCTGGCTGCTCAAAGCCTTGGATACAGTTACTATGGTCTTTTCAGATAGATACCTAAGGCAGGACACTGTTGGCCCAGAACCTCTGAACTGTGACTAAATTTGGGGAACCAGCAGAGGACTGAGCCTTGATAAGGAACTGAGAGCAGCTCATGAATAAGGGTGTTACCAACTCCATGGTCTTAGTCCTTGCCTATGTCTCTCTATTGACCTCTCAATGACTATATCCTGTTTTCACAAAGTTATCTTGCTTATTTCTCTCCTAATAACTAACAACAAGAAAGTTACCACATCTAGGGAATCAGGAATTAGAGTCTTATATCAACATAACCCAAAGTCTGCTCACCTGAAGCAATAGAACAAATATTCAAACACGGTGGCTTCGAGTATCAGTCATTCTGCTGTGTCTCATGCTGGCCAGGTGGGTGTGGCCTGGCAACCCTCTGCCTACATACTATCTGCTAGACTCACCTGGTGGTGTTCCATGCCCATGCTCTGACACCAAAAGGTAGAATTGGGGCCTACTTTGTCCCTTTATAGCTATGAACTATCTGTGTATCTCCTATTGACTTCCAAGCAAGGTTGTCAGCCTTTTTTCTCCAAGACAGAATCTTCCAGAATCTTCTCATGACCCAGACCAGAAGCCACTGGACATCATTCTCACTGTGTTCTCTTTCTCTGTGAACTCAGATCAAAGACAGGAAGGAGACCCATCTGACTGCAAGGAATTTCCACATGTGTTCTCAGTAGGGTTGGGCCATGGGCTGCTCTGGAGACAGGCTATTAACCCAGAGTTTCGGTATGTGGAGTTGAGGTCTTCACCAGGCTACCTTTATTTACTTTGGGAGCACCAGGCATATTAACCAGTTCCAAAAATATGGTTTTACCTTCTGAAAACAGAATAATGGAGCATCCTCAGAGGGTTCCCATGGAGCATTGCAGTCACAGCTGTTCATTGCTTAAAAGGAATCAGTCACAGACTGTGTTCACATTCTACTAGGGTATAAATGGCTCTTCTGTATACACAGTGAGCCTGCTGTGTTAGGGAATAGTGGGCAGGTCAGAGTCAATGCTGGGTCCACTCTGTATTGAGCGTTTTGACTACTTTGTACCAAAGTTTCCTCATCTGACAAACATAGATTACAACACTGTATTCCTAGGTGGGGACGATGGAAGCAAATGGGAGGCAATGCTTGATTTGGGGACAGAAAGCAGGCTGAGTATATTCATTTTTAAACCAGGTGAGTTTGGAAAGAGATAACGAGAATCTTGGAAGATGCTATTGTGTAGCATGCAAGGGTGGGAGAGATGCAGGCAGAAGTGAAGACGAAACTCAATGATAAAGAAGAGGTGGCAAACTTGAATGGGAAGGGTAAAGGTACAAAAAATTGAAGACAGGAAGGCTGAGGGAAGGATAGAGAGGGAAGAGAGATAGACAGACAGATAGACAGACAGAGAGGAGAGAGAGAGAGAACGACAGAGAGTGAGGATATAATGTTTCATAAGACTTTCATAAGAGGTCTTAGCATGGTGATCTCCGAAAAACACACACAATTGTAAGTCACACGTGTAGTAAACTAATGTTCCTTGCTTGCAAACATCATAACTTGGGGAGGAATTTAGAGTCCCCCCCCCCCAGAGAACTGGAGCAGTAGAGTTGCATTCTCTAGGAAGTAATTAGGACAGTAATAATTTTAAAAAGTCATGCACTAAAATTGACCCAGAATTAGAATAACAATGTGGCATCAGATGGCGCCAGTCGGATGTGACTCCAGTCTCATCTACTTAGCTGTCTGCCTGTGAGGCAGCTGGTGGCACATAAGGCTCTGAGCTCAGGGCAAGCAAAGAAGGGAACTCACAAACAGGATGGATTTCCATCAGGGGAGGCCCTTGTCTCCTCAGGAAGCAGATATCCTTGTTGGGGGGGGGGCTCCAAATTCAACTCAAATGTGTGTGTGTGTGTGTGTGTGTGTGTGTGTGTGTGTGTGTGTGTGTGTAGGGGTCCTGGACTGGGATAGTTGCAGTTTTTGACTTGATTATACTGGTACTGTGATATGCATCAGTACAAAACCTCCCTTGAGATTTTAATTTTGCTCTTTTCCCAGGCTTATAGTATGTAGTACAATACTCTGGCTGTGCTGGGCAGGCTAGGGAGCCCAGATCTGATCAGTCTTGCACACCAAGTATACATTTCAGCATGCCTTGTTGCTATGATATGATGCTCAATGCAGGCTTGGGTATATGCAGTGTATTTTTGACCCACTGTCAAAAGGAACTGGAACAGCCTATCCCTGTCCGTATGCAGATATCAACATGAATGAGTAAAAGTGGCATACGCCAATCCAGACATCATACCTTGATTGCTCTGAGTACATCAGGGTAAGCACAGACACAGGTACAGACTTGGGGCACTGTTGTAGTGGACCAGACAAACCGAGGAGAGCCACTTTTGAATGAGACTTGAAGAGCCCCGCGGAACATCTTTCCATAAAACAGTCACCGTCAGTATAATTTATCTTAAAGCCAACTATTCAATGTTGCTATAAATTGCATAAATAGTATCTAGCCAATACAGAACCATTCTTTTCAGAAGTATCTACTAAAAGTGGCTAAGAACAGCGGGAGTGTGATACCTAAGACAACACTGGCTCCTCTTCACGGGCCTCTGGTCCTCGTCAGTGTGATTGATAGAAAAACTCTATTATAGGTGGCGCAGCCAAAAGCACTGGCTGTCTACCTCAGCCAAGGCAGGCTGAATTTCTCCACATAATGAAAGTTCCTTCCTTTCTGTTATAGACAGGCTTGCTGTTGCCTGGGAATGTCATGACTTCAATCCTGGCACTTTTTTTTTTTTGACACAGCTGAACTAGGCATGTACGCCCATGGACATTTCAGATAACAGGCCTTGCCAGAGATACACATGTTTAGTGAAGTGCTAGGCCTGAATAAAAGTGAGGTGAGGTCTGCTGAGAACTGGGGGTCCTGGCATGGATCTCCAAGCTGCTGTAAAACACACGTTTATTCTGACTTTATATCTAGCTTCTGGCTTTACTTTCAATTACCTGTTTGTAGTAGACATTGACCCCCCCTGACTTTGGGGATCATGTAACTGAGTGGTGCAGTCATACTTTCCTGCTAGCTAGTCAGGCTGGAGATAACATCTCTGTCAATCAAGTCTTGTGGACAACAGTTGCCTGGGCGGCTCTTTATGGACTTGGGGCACCTTTTTTAAAACCAGTGACTCCGTACTTTTGCTCAGACAGATGTCTTAATGGGTGAACTTTTGATATCATAGCCAAAATTGCACTCTCAGTTCATGCTAACACTACCGTCTTGAGTCTCACAAAAACCCAAAGAGACTGATTGGACAGGCGGGGACCACCAGCGGATTCCCTTCCGTTAACTTTCCCAAGCCTTAAATCACCACTTTTGCTTCTCACACATGTTCTCAGCCCTCAGACACGACTGCCTTCTGAATAAATGTTTTTCTTGTGCAAAATTTATCATTTCACGATTGTGATAATGCATGGTGGGGAAAACAGGCCTGGTTTAGTAACTATTTCCATTGTATGAAAGTACAGATAAATACTTGACACAAAAATAAAGGACGAAGCAATTAAATAAAATTAAAACAAGTTTTGCTTTATGGAGATGTGATGACCTCCTCTCCATCAGGGAAGGATGGTCCATTGAGGGGGATCCCTTTGTTAAAGTGAATTGAATTGGATGTACCGGGAAGCCTCTGTGAACAGCGACATGTTAGTCTTTAGTAATGTGAAATTTAAGCATTGATGATTTAGAGAGGTCCACAGGAACATCACCAATGCAAGCAGTATCGCAGCCAAAGTTAATCACTTCATTGTGTTTTTTCAAGTAATTACAGGCTGACCTTACAGACAGAACATAGCAATTTACTGTAGTCTCGATTCTCTATAGCTTCAGCTCTATACAAGGACCAAATGTTTGTATTGTTCTGATTATCAGGTGACTGTGCATTCTTGGGACTTGGGGCTTTGTTTTATAGCTAGAAATTACTGTTTTACATCTCATTGTGAAAATAAGAGCATGTGTCAGCTTTGAAATGGCTTTGTACAATTCAGAATTTTTACCTAATAAGCTCTATTACTCAAAGGCTACTAGAGAGTATAGCAGTCACTGAGAACTTACCATCCTGGGATGTTGAGTTATCCCAGGAGCTTTTCCAGAAAAGATGGTCCACCTCTCAGATAAGTCCCCATAAGCATCAGTCACTCCACGACTTATGCCTCTCATAAATACCATTTTCCAAGAGAAAAACAAGATAAAAGAGAGATCCATACCAGGGTATCACCAGTGACAAAACAACTAGCCAGTAATAACTGCAGTAAAACATCACAATTAGAGTCAACATAAGACAAGAAGAAATATCTTAGAACACTTGGAACCTCATGCTTCCAATCTTGGCAAATAATTCCAAAAAATATATATGCCACATTTATATGTGGGTTATAAAGCTAGGAAAAACACTTGAAGACAACAGGACATCATGCATGAATCCACTACACCAGGGAAACTAAGGATTTATCTTCCTGCTTCTCAGCAAATAATAATGTGATGTTATCATCGTCAGGTAGAGCAGCCGCCAAAGGATGGTGGTACAGTCCCACAGCCAGGCAGGCCTCTGCTCTGTGTTTGCCTCTCCACGTTGCGTTCCATGTTTGTCTCTCCATGTTTCTCCCCATGTTTGTGATGTCTGTGGCCTCATAGATGTGTATGTGTGTGTGGTGTGTGTGTGGGCACATGCTCGAGCTCACACACACTTACACATGTGCACTGGTGCATTTTCCTTTGCTCTATGTGATTGTTCTCATCTTCAAAGAGGATGGTCCTGTCACTTCTGTGTCCATTGTGAACTCTTGTAATATAAGTGTGGCCAGGTTGTGAGTAGCTCACCCTCACTTCTGTTGAACTTTCCATGGCTTACTGCTATGGCTCACCTGACTAGGGCCCACACTGGCATCCATGGCTATGTGGCTGCTTCTACCTAAGGGCAATGGGCAAATAGAGCTCCAAGCTTTCATGGAATAATCCAAAAGTCTGCTCAGAAATTGGTAGTAAACCATTGCTGAGCTGAGTTGCCAAAAGAGGGTACAGTCCAAGCCAAATGCCTCCAAGACACACTGAATGGAAACTGTGAACCAGGACTTGGATATGTTTACTAAATATGTTCAAAACAACAGTAGTAATAGTAAAGATCAGATGTGATCTCCTGAACATTTTATACACCCTTGATTAAGGGTCCAAAAATGCCTGGAAGTTTTCCAAGTCATTTTCAGTGTCTCTGAGACATCCTTCTTCTTCCCATTCCATGCCCAAGGGAGGCCAAATTTTTGCACAGCTCTCAGCCTAAATCACATATTACAAAAGACTAAAAGAAAATTAGATTCAATATTCCAGCTGTCTTCTATTAGAATACACATGTGATGAAAAGATTTGCATAACTGTGGAACAAATCCTTTTTTCGTTTCTTGTTAATTCTAGAAACACAGTTTTCATTAAAATATGATGTTTACATTATCATGTAGCCAGTCTGTTTTTGCTGTGTTAAGATGGGTTAATATATATTTGAAACATTTCTCAGCTTTCACTGTGAATATGGTAAGCATATGCTGAACGGTATTTACCAAAGCAATTGGGAGGTTCTCGGTATTTCGATGGGTGTATTGGTTACTTTTATGTTGCTTAATAGAGCAAAGGTTTGATTGCACTCATGGTTTCAGAAGGCTCCAGCCCATCACAGAGAAATTGGGGTGAAGCCACTCAACGTACAGCAAAAAGTTCACATGCAGAACTCTGTTCTCATGGCAGACCAGGAAGCAGAAAGTGAACAAGAATCAGTGACTAGGTAGCATCTTGAAAGGCCTGCTTCTGGTGACCCACTTCTGCCGGCTGGTTCCCATCCCTAAATGTTATAAGTCCTCCAAAAATAGCATTTTAGTCTGGGGGAAAAGAAGCATTCAAAACAAGAGTCTGTGGGATCATTTCAAGTTGAAATCATAACATTCTAGCCGCGGTCCCTAAAGGCTTGTGGCCATCTCATAATGCAAAACTCATTAGTCTTAACAGTTCCAAGATTGCTCAAAACAAATAAATAAATAAAATGAAGTTGAAGATCTCTCTTGGGGCCTAAGGCAATCCTTTTAGCTGTGACATCCTATAAAATAAATTTTAAAAAGCCACAAATTTCCAATATGCAATTTCATAGAGTGAACATTGCCCTTCCCAAAGAGAGGAACAGAATAGCAAGAAGCATTAGACTGACATAACTCAGGCCCAGCAGGGAAGATGTTAAATCCTACAGCTTCATATTTGCTGTCTGCATGTGGTGGCAACAGCTTTAGCGGGCATTAGGTAGCCTTGCATAAGAGCTTGCTGTATGCAGTATCCACAGCCTTTGTCTTGGGCTAGTTCCACTCAGTTTTTTCTTAGACAGTCTACATTGTCTCTGATAGGGCGGGGTCTAACTGTCAGCATAGACTTTTCTTTTTTTCCCCTCCCCCCCCAGCATAGACTTTTCTGTTGCAAGGTTATCCCTTGGCTGCTCAGGAGCTCTCTCTGCGGGGAGCTTCTGCTACTAATTGACTACTGCATATTTTGTTGGTACCTTTGTGGAAGCCTCTTATATGCATTATATCTCAAAAACCAGCTGTACCTGGGTGCCACCAAGTCCTGCTGCCACTTTGAGCCATCACCAGGTACCCTCGGACCTAGGCAGCAGTCTCTGAGAGTCTATGTGACCAAGACTGAGAAAACTCTTTCCTTGGTGTTCCCGTAACCTGTGCTGATCTGGGACATCTGGTGGCTACTGTCTTGGCTGTTCTGAAATCACTGGCTTGCTGATCTCCTTCATCTGTGATGGTTCTGAACCAGGTGATAATGATACAGAACTTGTCTTCCATTGGTGATGAGTGCTTAAGTTATTCACGTGGCTATCATTACATTAAATAGAAGAGGAACAAAGTCACAAAGAATTGTACAAAATCCAAAGTCATAGCAGTAAGTGATGTCCCAGGGAATCTAACCAGTCTATCTTATTCCAAAGCAATATTATACCACAAGTATTTTTTTAATGCAATTTGTCTCCATGCTCTGTGTATCACAACCTGGAAGTGTTGTATTATTCATGTATTGTGATGAACCATGTCATAAGAGATGTATGGAGGCATTCAGCAAAGAACAACATGAAAAGATCTCAAATCAAAGAAGGCATCTTAAGTTATCCCAGGACTGTAGGCATTTCCTAGGTGGTATTGTTATATTGCACAGCTCAGTTGGCTGTTTATAAGCTATATAAAATCAAGGCTGAGATATAGGGGATTATAGGTTTGAATGGAGGGCAGAAGATTAGGTCTGTGCTCTGCAAAAGAAATATGAAATTGAAAAGTTATTTAAGGATATAGAACCTCTGCAGAAGAGAATAACAAAGCCAAGATGAGATGGAAACACTAAGATTTTTCTATAAAAATGTGAAAGGGGAGGTGTAAATCATAGAAGAAAAATGTGCATTCTATCCCCAGTGGCAGCAGCTCCTCACAGAGCAAACAGAAGTGCCCCCACCCATGAGTAGACAATGCTTTAAGGAGTGTTAAGCTTATATGTATTGATATCCATGAATCCACCACAAATGCTCTGGTCATTACATAGTAAATAATCATAATTACTGGTTCAAGTAATATTTGTGTAAACAGGTATTACAACCATTGTCCTGAACTACGCCTGGGGAGCAGATGGGTGTAGAGAGCCTTTTATTCCTTTTCTATCTCTAAGTTCACTGTCCTATGATGGGAAGGGCATTCAGATAGGAACCTTTATGTTTCTCTTTGTCCCTCACTTGTCTGGATTTCTTTCTCTGCATGATCTTAACTTCCCTCTCCTGAGGGCAGCCAGAATCATCCACTCTTTCTTTTCTGTCCCCCTGAGAAAGGTGCACCTACTTACAATTCACAGCTTTTAGTTCTGTTGAGAGTTCGTACTATCTATGGCTCCTCTAATCTCAGGTGATGGTTGTACAGGGGATCATCTGAGCTTTAGGAATCCCTTGTCTTGGGGCATATAGTTCTGTCTTCAATGTGATGGTCTCAATAAGCTAGAAGCTTCCAAAAAGTACAGAGTTTCATAGGCAAAGTTGATCAGTGACTCCTCTGTTTGAATGGATCCATCTTTATCCTGAAGCAAAAGAGCTGGACCATTCCATGGTGGGGAGCCATCATGTGTTAGAGAGTAGGGTGTTAATAGTGTCTTCCATAATGGCATTTGCATTAACAGAAATAATATTGCATTAACAGAAATAAAATAAGTGGAAAGATAAGAAAATCATGTAGAAACAGGTGCCACACAAAAATGAAAGAAAAAAATAGTTTAAAGAACAGACAAGCTGAGGCTGTGATTTTGGGTCAGGTGGCTAAGCTGTGTCCCCAGGGGCCCTGGTTTGACTACAGAGTGGAGCCTCCCAGGAGCAGTCTCATCCTCTCTGAGGAGGCCATGTCCTTATGTCTGAGTCCAGAAAACAGGACAGAAGGCCCAGCAAATTCCAAATGCTTTCCTTGGGGTCAGTCAGGGATCACGAGGAAACACCCCAAAGACATATAGTCCGTCAAAACTTCAGGCTCATGGAACATTGCAAGGTTGAAGACGTACAGGCTGAGCAGTCCAAGGTAAAAATGTGAAATTTAAATGTTCCAAAATTCTAAATATTTTGACCATTGACAAAACAAGGGGAAATTTCTATATCGTACTTTCTGTTTAGACATGGGTTCTATCCCTGGGATATCTCACTGTGAACATTTCAAACATTTTTACATTGGAAGAAGTCTAAGAGTGTAGTAATCGGAGCAGCGGGGCTGCGTCCCCAGCACCCCAGCTGCCTGGCTAGCTTATGTCCGAAATAACAACACACAAACTGTATTCATTTAATCACTGCTTGGCCCATTTCTATCTAGCCTCTTCTAGGCTAATTCTCACATATTAATTTAGCCCATTTCTAATCATCTGTGTAGCGCCCCTAGGTGTGCTTACCAGGAAGATTCTAGCCTATGTCCATCCTGGGTTGGAGCTTCATTGCGTGCGTCTGCCTGGGAGCTGGGAGCATGGCGTCTCTCTGAGGCGTCTGCTCCCGAGAGGAGAGCTGTGGAGTCTGAGCTCACTTCCTCTTCCTCCCAGCATTCTGTTCTGTTTACTCCTCCCATCTATTTTCTAACCAATGAGGGCCAAGCAGTTTCTTTTTATTTAACCAATGACCTTCCTCCATCATAAGAGCTGAACCTTTTCTGGATCCAAGCAATATGGACAGGGATCCTGTCCCTGATCTTCTCAGACTGAGGAAAGTCACTTGGTGACCCAGTCTTGATGGCTCTGATGTTCATTTTAGGATCCTGCAGTGAGGGGTAGCCTGCTCCTCTACTGAAATGCAGAGGTCTTATTCTCAGTAGGGACAGAAGAAATGACGATACAGCTACCATTGCAATTGAGACACAGGTGGGGTGGCATCAGTTCCTTGTCAGAGACCATTGCTTTAATAAAGGGGGAAATGGATCTTAAAATTACGAAAGGAGAAGCTAATAACAGACTGGACTGAGAAGTCAAAAGAAACAAGAAGAGGATTCAGTCTCCTGTGTGAAGCTCTGTGTTCTGCTTCCCTGCTGGAGCCTTCAGCTGAATCAGTCATGGAATGAGCTGCCCTCAGAACTGAAACAATTGCACAGCAGTGATGAGGACCAAAGAGCTGGAGAAGAGGCACCGCGAAGAGTGTTTCATTCAGAAGACCCTCATTCATTTACCAGAATTAGGGAAATATTGCAATGTGTGAAAATATGTCAAGTGTTTCCCGTATTTGTACATTTGAGTTTGTTTCTGTGTACATGAGTGTGAGTACAGCTGCAGATGGCTGTACATGCCTGTGCGTAGAGGTCAGAGGTCGACGCTGGGTATTTTGTTCCCAGCTCTCCGTCTTAGTTGTTGAGACAGGGTCTCCCACTGAATCCAGCTCTCATCAACTGGTTAGGCTGGCTCTGGGGAAGCACCTGCCTCAGCCTTCTTAGTGCCTGAGTTATAGATGAGTACCTAACTTTTTTTGCAGTTGCTGGGGAGCCAAACTTGGTTCTCATTCACGTGCAGCAGGCACCTTACTGAATTAGCCATCCTTCTAGCCCCTGTAATATATTGTAGAAATTTTGCTAACCAAGTGAAATTGTATATTGAGAAAAATAAAGAAATGAAGGAAAGAAGAAAAAGAGGAAGGGAAGACGAGACAAAGAAAAGGAAGAAACATAAAAACTATAAAGGGCTACCCAGTGCCCCCAAAACCCCAACATTGCTTCTAACTTTTTTAAATAAAATTTTGAAGGGCTTGAGCGTAGTACATTATTCAACTCACTGCAGTTGAGTTGGGGTGAAACATTCAGGCTTTATAAAAGCCATGTCTTGGATCCCAGCACACACATAGCAAGCCAAAAGTCACAAGCCAGGCATTTCCCAAACATCCCTGTAACTCTAGCTCTGAAGAACCCAATGCCCTCTTCTGGTCTCCACAAGTGCATCTGTACATGCCTCGCACACATATGTGTATACACTCACACAGGTACATATGCACACATGTATTCTAAATAAACAAAGGGTTTTGTGACCACGTTGTCAAAAAGAGAAAATCAGAGTTAATAAGAGTGTATTGGAATCGAAAGCATCGTTCCTTTCACAGACCCAGTAAACAAGTGCAAAGCCCTACCCACAGGAACCTTCTGGTCTGGAGGGCAAGAGACAGACTGACACATGGAAATGAGTGCGCAGAGTCACACAGAAAGTGACGAGTGCTTTGTAGTATATGCAACAGGACAGCAGTACAGAGTCCACAGAAGAAGCGCAGCCCGGGCGGCTGAGATGCCCAGGTTCTGTGGCTGTACCCTTTCTCGTTCTCTCTTCTCTCAGGACTAATCTGGGACTTCAGGCTTAAGCTGGATGTTGACATTGACTTGGAAAACCTCCCCAGCTCTCTTTATTTGATGATCTTATCACCATGGCCAGAGCAGCTACATAAATGTTTATCATCTTGAATTCCCTTCACTTTGCTCGCCTGCTCTAAATTCCTTGCAGATTTTAGACATTTCCAGAACAACATGAACAAAGAGACTGGTCGTGTCATTCCCCACCCTTCCAGGAAGTCCATCACTATTCCAACTTCTGTCACCATCAATTAGCATTCATGTAGGTGGGGCCATTTCACGTGTGTCCTTCTGGATCTGGTTCATTGTATCAGCAGAAATGACCTGGTTGATGACATTTGAAAGTTGTGAATTACTTTAATTTGCTCTATGATCATTTAATCGCTTCAATAAGTCTGATTTGCAAACCATTCCAGCATTGATGCATAGGTAAGTTTTTCATTGTATCGAAATATTCAGAGTGATGTGGTGAGCATGCTTGTTTGTATTTTCATAATTGCCTAAAATAAGTTGCACCATGAAGTACTCGTGAAAATGTGTACGTTGTGATTATTTACATTGACGGGGTCTGTGAGAGCTGTTGCCAGTCACTGACTTGTGGGCACTTGGTACTATCAGTATCCTTGCTTTGTTTCCTTTTGGCTGTCCCAAGAGATGTCTGTATTGACGCCTCATTTTGTTTGAGTCCGCATCACCCTGAAGACAAATGGCATTAATCACCTTTTATAAGCTTATCAGCACTAGGGATAATTTCTTTTATTGGTATCAGGTATTTTATCCCCTTTCCTAATGGGTGGTCTGTCTTCACTGTAGATTTATAGATGTGCACAGTAGTGCTTTGTTGTCCTCTCTCCGCTCTGATGAGCCTCTTTTCGCTCGATGAGCAGACTGCTAATGCACCAGGCCAGTGTCCCAGCCCTCCCCTTCATCACATGCCTGCTTTCATTCCTGCTTAGGAAATCCTTTCCTCTAAGATGACAAAACCATCTCCCGTGTCATATTGCAGATGCTTCTGGAAAGTTATCCCTTGTGCGATGGAATGTTTCTTTCCCCCCCTGTACATTCTGCAAACACCTTGCACAGAAGAAAAGCAGAAGCATGAAAAAGACGATCTCTTCTGGACTCACACTCTGCAATCCGTCCTACAGCTGGCTCTTCTTGTGCTCCAGTCCCAGCTACTGTTCCGGCACCCAGGAAACTGAAGCAGAGGTACATGAAGAAGCAGAGAGCTCGAAGCGTTTCACAAAAGGAGCCATGAAATAAGGTCTCTCCGAGTGGAAAAATCCAGTCAGCATATCACCAAGATAATCTCTAAGGCAACCGAAATCACATCAATTTAAATCATGTCTTAGGCTAGAAAAACTGAGAGCTTTGCTTATCAACGTTGAACAGCCCTCACAAGTGTGCCTAGAACTAATGGAAGAAATGCTTCTCACAGAGACGTGACAGAAGTATAAACACATGCCTATGTGCATATATATAGTGATATATATCACAAATTACATATATATTCATATATAATATATTGTTACATATGTATATATCACAAATTATGCACAGAGCTACATATAGCTACTAGAATATGCACACATGTTGGTCTTTTATAACCAAGATTTTTTTAAAATTAGTTTTCACCTTGATGTTTTGGTTGCGTTAAAGACAGGGAAGAACAGGCTAAGGCTTTCCTTTTTAAATGTCCCTTCTACACTCCACATTTGACATCTCAGTCTAAGGATATGTGTTTATGCATGCATGCATGTGTGTGTGTGTGTGCTTACGATACTGGAGAGTAGGTACAGTGCAGGCTAAACAAATAGTTATCAACTAACTATATCCCAAGATCTTTTGAAAAACTTTTAATCTGGAAACAGGGATTCACTAAGTTCCTGGGTGCGCCTTGAACTCTGTCTGTAGTGTAAACAGACTTTGTACTTTTAATCCTCCTTCCTCCATCTCCCATTTATCAGACATGGCAGGTCTACATCCCCATGCCTGGCTAGAGATAGGTATTGAAGCCAGGATTTGGTTGCAAGGAAGCTGTTCCAGAGAGGGGATGAAAAGGAAAGAATGTAGCCAGTGATTAGTGTGTTATATAGGAGATTATAGCCAGAGGTTACAGCAGTTTGAGTACTGTCTATGAATTCAGGATCTGAGTAGTACATGCATCTCAGAACAGCCATGTTTAGGAGCACCACCCAGGAGTTTCTGTCTACAGTATTTGTTTGCTTTCCATCACTTTCCTCCATGAACAGAACTGACTTGGAACATTGAAGGGAATCTTCCTGTTACTGCAGGTCTGATCGCCTTACTGCAGTGATGAAGCCTGTCAGGAATGGGTTGTACCAGAAGCTTCTATTCGGGCTCTTACGAGGCTCTCTCACTATGGATCAGTGATGGTGGCTTGATCACAAAAAGCACAAAGAACAAGGATCACTGGTGGTATTCTCTAGAGAGATGCTGCCCAGTGCTTGTATGTCCAAGAAGTCCCTATGGGCAAGCTCAACACAGATACTCTGGGATTTTTTTTCCCCCATCACAACTGGGTTTAAAACAAGAGAGATGCAAAACATAATTGCAAATAGTGCAAGGGTGCAAAAAGCCCTCCAGGAATTTCAGCACAAGCTATTCCTTCACATATTCAGGGAAAAGCAAAGAATGGGTGAGCTGAAGACAGTCAGCATGCAGGATGCGATAGCAATACCCGGGCACCCCACTCTATCACAGCGCTACTCCTGAGCCAGATCATTGAGTCAGCCTAGGTGCCCATCAACAGATAAACTGGAAAGAAGTGGTGCACATACCCAGTTTTATTCAGTTATAAAGAAGAACCTAATGGTGCCATTTGCAGGGAAATAGATGGAAGTGGAAGTCATCATGTTAAGTGAACTAAACTAGAGTCAGAACGACAAATGCAGTGTGCTTCTAAGAAGAAAGGGAAAGGGGTGACTTTGGCCAAGCTCATTATCTGCGTGCATGGACCTGTCATAATAAAACCCACAGCACCGAGTAACTAATATATGTTAATATAAAAGAAAAAGATAAATAAGCATTGGGCCAGTTTTGGCCCACAAAGCAAACGCACATGTATGCACATACGTGAGCAGGGGAACTTTTCCTTCTCTTGTTTGTCTAAACTTAGGACAAAATCTCATAAAGACAAAGGTTTACCTTCTCCTTTTCTGGATACAGCTTTCTCTTTATGATGTTTGCTTACCAGCTTATGACACAATGGGGGGCTTCCAGCAGAGTTTCCCTCAGAATCCGACCTTCTCAAAGTCTTCCTGGCTCTGAAGCCTGGGATTGCTTTTTCATTGCTTTGCCACTTTCTAAAACTTACTTGTCCTTGCAGCCAGAGTGGCATATGATGGCATAGCAGTTAAAAGCACCGACTGCTCTTCCACAGGACCCAGGTTTAATTCTCAGCACCTACCTGGTGAGTCACAGTCATCTGTAAATCCAGTTTTGCGGGGATCTGATGCCCTCTTTTGACCTCTGTGGGTACTTCTGCACAGCCGTGTGCCAACACCCACACACATAGAAGTAAATTTAAAAAACCAAAAACGCAAAACAGCCTTCCTGTTGTCTGTTAAAATAGTATTTAAATACTCTGTTGGTATACACTGTTCGTGATCTTAAACAAGCCCTGCAAACCCAGTTGTTCTTTTCTCTTGTTAATCTGTCCTGCTACAGGAATCCTTCTCAGCTGTGACGCGAAAGTTACTCAAATTGTACTGACTGAGAGACACCAAGTTTGAGCAGAAAAACAAAACAAAACAAAGAGAGCTAGACACCAACCCATCTTCCAGCTGAGTGCAGGCAAGCAAGGGTGAGAAAGGGGAGGAACTGTCCAGTCAGGCTCCCCTGGGAACCCTGGTCCTTGGTGTTGTGAGAGACGTCAGACTGTTGATACTTACAGTTCCACTGCTGTGCAGCTGAAATGCTGGTAAAATGCACAGTGAAGCAATGTCCTTATCTTTTCTGAGCCGTGAAACTTGTCTGTGTTCATGTATTTGGGACGTCTCAGTGTGCTCATGGGCAAGCTATTCATTGTCTTCACAGTCCCTTAGAGTTCACTCATGCTCAGTTCTGCTTCAGCTGTGTCTGGTGGTTCTTGACACTGCCCAAAAATTTTCTCTAAAGTCTTTGTCACTAGACCTCTACTCCAACTTCTACTCTGTCCCATCCACGCTTTTGAGGGCCACTGTGCTGAGCAGCTTCTCCACCATCTTTCCACCACTTGGGCAAGGAGAAATTTTCAGACCCCTCCAGCTTCTGTGGGCTGTCGTCTGGTTCCTTAGTGTTCATTTTCTTACCCACAGCTTCTCTGAAACTCACAGATCCTTAAAAGTCAGCCTGAGATCATGTCAACCTCTGCCTTGCCACTACCGACCACTAGTAGGCGCTGTGTGTTCATGGCTATTGAAGTAAAAAATGTTCTAATGGAGAGAGGGTGAGTTCCCTGGATAGGGTTATTTGTTTAGAAAGATAGAAAGCAGGGCTAGAGAGAGGGCTCAGTGTTTAAAGCACTAAATGCTCTTGCAGAGAACCTGGGTTTGGTTCCTAGCGTCTCCATGGTAGCTCATAATGATTGGTAACTCCATTTCAAGGGAATCTGTTGTCATCCGAGGGCAGCAGACACACATGGTTGGGTCCAGGGGGTTACGCACAAAGATGGGGACAGACCACCAAAGTCAAATAAACCAGAAGCAAACTTTATTCCAGAAATCAAATTCCAGGAAAAAAATCTCCACGGGGCACAGAAAGCTTATCAGCTAGCTGAGACTACAGCCAGAGATGGATTTTGTAAGGCTGTGGAAGAGGCCGGTATCTGAACCCACCTTTTTATAGGAGAGGAACCAGGCATTAGGTCTGAACAGAGGAATTTTTACAGTCTTGATTTAAAACTCAGATACAGATTACCTTACCTTACAATCTCCATTAACAGAGTTTTTCAGTTAAACTAGTGTTTGCACTTAATCTATTATCTTCCTTGGTACTTCCAGGTAGTATTTACTGAAGCTCTGTGCTCTCCCCTCTGGTGATACCAGTTTCACATAGGGATAGTACATAACCCAGAGGTCATATATCTACTTCCTAACAGTTGACTCAGCTCATAACCATAGGCTAGCTCTCAGTTTGCAGAGAGATGCTTTGACCTTGTAAATAAAGCTATGGGTTGTGAAACAGAGTAACCCACTGTTAATACTTAATCCTTAAGCTGCTGAGAAAGCTGCTGACAGTCTGTTCTCATTCTCCTAGCCTTCCAATTTTATATTTCTTTATTTCTATGTTCCTATTTCTGGAATCTACATTTTTATATTCTTATTCTTGGACCCTTCAACATGATACACAGATATACATAGACGTCAAACACTAATATTCATAAAGTAAAAAAAAACAATTAAAAATCTTTGAAAGAAAAATTTAGAAGCATGGTGGTGCATGCTAATTCTAACACGTAGAAATTGAAAAGCTGAGGCAGAAGGATCAAGAGCTCAAGATCAGCCTGGGATACATGAGACCTTATCTGAAAAAAAACAAAAAACAAAAACCACCAAACCACAATGATGACAAAAAGCACTAAAACAAACATTTTCTCTCAATTATAAATTGAATATTTTTATATGAAATGATTGTGACTGGAAGTATTTAGACACACACACACACAGAGAGATATAAATTGAATATTTTTATATGAAATGATTGTGACTGGAAGTATTTAGACACACACACACACACAGAGAGATAGAGAGATAGAGATAGAGATGAGAGAGAGAGAGAGAGAGAGAGAGAGAGAGAGAGAGAGAGAGAGAGAGGGAGAACATGAAGGTGGATCACAGTGATGAAACACAAAACACATTTATTTTTCTGCACTAATTTCCATGCACCTGAATTTTGCCTTTGGCCTTTCCTGCAGGGCAGAAGAGGTTGTTTCTATTGTGGCTTATGTAACTATTTAAGGATGGTAGTTTGAATGAAAACAGACCCTATAGGCTAATAGCAAATGGCATTATTGGACAGTGTAGCCTTGTTAGAGTAGGTGTGGCCTTGTTGGAGGAAGCATGTCACTAGGGGTGGGCTTTGAGGTTACAAATGCTCAAGCCAGGCCCATTATATCTGTCACTTCCTATTGCCTGAGGATGTAGAATTCTCAGCTACCTCTTCAGCACCACGTCTGCTTGCATGCCACCATGCTTCTTGCCATGGCAATAAAAGCCAGTCCTAATTAAATATTTTCCTTTATAAGAATTGTCATAGACATGGTGTCACTTCTCAGTAATAAAACCCTAACTAAGACATCAACTTTCAGGGGTCAGAATATTGCAGACTGGGATTTCATTCACAGTTCAGGTTTTGCCCTGGGGGTTTGAGGACTTATGCTGGGGGATGCAAAGAGATTTTGCTTTGGCTACCAGCTCACAAATGATGACACAGAGACTTATTAATTACGAAATCTCGACCTTAGCTTAGGCTTGTCCTACTAGCTCTTACAGCTTACCTTAACCTATTTACTTTCATCTATGTTCTGCTACATGATTTGTTACCCATCTCTCTGCACTGCCTGTGCAGCTTCCTCTATGCCTGGGGGGGTAGATCTGCATTTTTCTTCCCAGAGTTCTCCCTTTGCCCAGAAGACCCACTTGTAACTACTGCCCAGCTATTGGCCATTCAACTTTTTATTACACCAATCACAGTAGTATATCTTCATACAGTGTACAATTATCCCACAACAGGGGGACTCTGTTATCTGCTTCTGTGTCTAGGTCTCGGCTAGTCTCTAACACTTTCTTTATTTCTAATACAACGAATATAAGACTGGCTTTGCTGAAAACTAGATCCATGATGACCTGTTCTCGGGAAGGCTGTCCTCCACTTTTCTAGCTGGAGTTCATCTTCTCTCATGCAAGGGGCTTTGTATCTGTGCTGCCTAAATTGTCCTTTTAAGTCTTTCTGCCCTCAGGCATCTGGACCTTAATGTACTTGTTCATTCATCCCCCACATGCTTAGGAAGTGTTTCCCACGTGCCAGGGTTCCCATCCAGGCACTTTTCAATGCTTGCAGAATTTAAAGACGAGGCATTTTTTCCGAACACCACACATTCTAGAATTTGCCATGGACTGGCTTGTTAAACATTTGCTTTCTATGCTGCAGCCACTCAAGGACACTCCTCAATGCTCCAATGCTCAGGATTCAGCTGCCGCAGGATTGTTCCCAGGGTTCTCTTAGCACAGAACCTCTGAGGCCCTTTTTCTGTCTTGACTTTGCCCTTCAAGGTCCAGTTCAAATGTCGTCTCCTCTGGGATGCCTGTCTTAAAGCTACTTGCAGAAATTAAAACTCTTTTCGTCACAGGTTTTCATCAGGAAATGCAATTTGAGCTACTGGCCATCTGGCACCGTGCCCTCTACCCCTGGCACCATGTCAGCTTTCCCTGCGTGGGTTTCATCTCATTAGAGAGGAGTGTGACTCTCCGCGTTGCATCTGCCCTTTAGTGGGTATTAAGTAGGTAGTTTAAGGGGCAGTCACTTACGCTGGCTGGGTTGGAGAGAACTGCTGTTCCTTCCAATGTCTATTAACATCTATTCAAAGCCTGCTTGTTTGTTTTAGATGAGGCCATTTAGAGAAACTCAAAATCCCCAAGTCTCTCTGTGAGTATCAACTTTGCTCATTAGAATATGAAATCTTCTGTTCCGAGGTGCTCCTTTCCATCAGTTTGTTTTTCAAACACAAGGCATGTATGACCTTAAGCCGGGCATGCTCAGCAATGTGTAGCTGTGCAATAGACCCTGTTCTTCCCATGCCATGTCTTAAGTCCTTTAGTAAAAACCTTTCCTGTTCATCAAGAGGCAGAGTCTTGAGAATGTCTTATTACCAATCCCTTCCAGGAATATCTCACCCTTCCACCCCCTGGTTGTGCTTATGAACTTTGTATTTTGTCATGCCTCCACTGGTTTACTCCCCAGTAAACTGCAAGATGTAAGTTTCAGATAACTAAAGCTAGAAGAGATGGCAAGTCACTATTAAGCCACTGATAGACGAAAACTGCCCAAAGCCTCATCACATTAAATATTGTTGGGGCACAGAACAGCTGAGGCTTTCCCGAGTGGCTGGAGAGAATGCAGAACGTGGCAAGTGCTCTCAGATATGGGTTGGAACTTTCCTATATAATTAAACATACAGCTACCATACAACTGAGCCTTTTATTCTCTTTGTATTTGCGGAGGGGAAATAAAAGCATGTTCACATAAAGCTTGCTCACAGTGTGTATAGAAGCTCTTTTTTTCTCTCTCTCATAACTCCACACTGGAGACAATTGGAATGTCCATCAGTAGGTGATTGGATGCACACATTGTCTTTCCATATAATGAAACTCTGTTTTGCAAAATAAAGGAGAAAGCTATTAATGAATGAAAAAATGCAAAGTGTGCAAGCCCCATGCATCTGTGCTTGTGAGATTCTGGAAATTGCAAGCTTAATCTGCAGAGAAAGCGAGTAGATCTTTTGTCACCTGGTGCTGGGGTAAGAAGACTGAGCGTATGAGATTACTCAAGTATAGCTTGTCTGTGCTCATAAGACATGGCCAACCAGTCCTCCATGCCCACCAAATTCTGCCCTTGGGATATCTTTGAGTGCGGATAGCAATGCCCCAACAAAAGTGACTAAAAAGGAGATGCCTTCGGTGGTTGTTTTACAGGCTCTCTTTTGTGGTATCTATGACTAAATGGAATTCTGGAGAACCCAAGACCTGGGGAAAAACAGGTAGACTAAAGTCCTCCTCAGGACCTCACTTGTCTTTGTAAGAAGCCCCGTAAAGTGGTTTACTAAGAAGAATTCAAGCTGATGGCATCATCTGCCTCCCATCAGAATCTGGATAAGCAGTGTATTCAAGAGCCACGCCCATTCTGGCCTGTTCTTACTCTTAGCTATTTCCAGTGTCCTCAGAGGTGCAAACCATAGGACTTTGGGGAAGGGGGCTGTCTCAAAATGTCCTCTTGCTTTCTCCCGAGGCTACCTTAGAGGGAGTGTGCCTAAAGAATCACTTCCATGAAAAACAGAAGGTGACAGAGGCTGTGCTCCAAAGTCTTAGCTCTACACTGGGACCTGGAAGCTTAGTCCCATGGACGCTGGAGAGGAGTTCTATGACAAGAGGTCGTTGAAAGGTAGTCCTTCCCGAGAATCCCTGGGAAGTCAGGGTCTAAATAAAGGGAATGGATGAGCGATCTGAGTAGAATGGGACAAGGTGACAATGGACAGCAAACTTAGGGAGCAACCAGAGGCTTAGAGCAGGGAGGACAATTCCTCATGGCCAGTTCCAGGGCAGTAAGACTAATGTGGACATGTGCTACAAAGACTAGAGGGATGCAGTAAGGCTGGAGAGGCATGTGGCCAAGGCATCATAGGATAGGGTCTGCTGAAAATGCAGGAGGCCTTGGAACAACTCACTTGCTTGGTTTGCCTGAAGATGGGTTCCCAGTGTGATGGTGTTAAGACGGGCTGTGCCTTTGAAGAAGTCCTACCCAGAGGTCATTTCTAGCCTCTCCTCTCAACCTGTGATATCTTTTTGCAGGCTTTAACAGTATGATATATTCTACCGTGCTGTGATATAGCCAGAGCCTCCCTCCGTCTCCACCAGAGATGATACCATTGTTCCCCAATTGTTTGGACTTGCTTCCCAGTTGTTTTGACTTATAGTTTCCAAGCTTACAGAACTGTGACTTTTAATTTTCTCTTCTTTTTAATTACCTAGTATCAAGATTTGGTTATAGGAACAGATAATGAGCTAATACCCTTTTCTAAATGTTGCTGTTCTTTGATCCAGCCAAAGTCGTTATAAATAATTTCTATAACAGATTTTTGAAAATAGACATTGCATTTACCACTCATATATTTTCACGGTGTTCTTGTTGGGCTCAGAAGGATTCTGAGGCTAGCTGGAGATTACCACACAGGTTTGCCATATATGTGTTTAACGATGACTCCTTCCCTCTAACAACATAGAGCCCAGGATGTATCTGCAAAACTATAAAACCCTAAGAAAACTGGTTAGACTCTGGGGTGGTTTGAATGACAGTGGTTCCCAACTGCTCCCATATTTAAATTCTTAGGCACCAGGGAGTAACTGAGAAGGATTACAAGGATGAGGAGGTGTGACCTTATTGAAGTAGGTATGCCATTGTTAGAGCAAACTGTGTCGTTGGGGATGGGCTTCAAAATTTCAAAAGGCCACACAGGCCAAGAGTCTCTTTCTGCCTGCTATCTGTGAATCAGGATGTTAAAGCTCTCAGTTCCTTCTACAGCATCATGCTTGTCTGCTCCCTGCCTCTGAATCTGAATCAAGCTCCCAGTAAAATGTTTTCTTTTATAAGAATTGTCTTGGTCATGGTGTCTCTTCACAGCAACAGAACAATAACTAAGACATGCTCCACAAAGCAGAGTGGTGGCAAAGTAATGATGTAACCCACGTTGTCAGCGGGAAACAGCATCAGCACCAGAAGACAGTCTGTAACCGTGCATAGCATCTAATTTCATTTGTAAGCCATGTCTTACAGTTGATCTGTCCCTTCCTTCCCTCTCTCCTTTCCTGCTCTGAAACTGTCAGGCTGAGAACCCAGCAAACAGGGTGAGGGAGGCCCCCTTACACTGGTAGGCCAAGTCCCCTTATCTTCTTGTTTCCTCTCCCCTGTCCCTTCATGCTCCCTCTCCTGTCTTTTTCCTTTCCAGATTTTCTGCATAAAATAGAAGACGTCATTTTTAAAAATAGCTTCTTGAATACTTATTTTATTACAAGATGAGGTAAAAAAAATGGTGAAATAGTTTTTAATTTTTTTTCCCTCCAGGAATGCACTTTAGGAGATTTGGTCTACCCAGCAGTTCCTGGGCTTTGATTAGTGATCTGTGACCTCAGACAAGGCATGGATACCCTAAACAGTATGGTCTCCTAGCCTTCTCTGGTACTGTATTTTTAACTCTGGGTTTTACTCCACTTCAGGGAAAGAGAAATACAGTGGGAAAGAATTGAGAGCAGGGCCCCCAGCGTCCAGCCACACCCACAGGAGGACCCCCGGGAGGGAGGAGCCTGATGCCAAGAGCTGTGCATTAGCCACTGCACACTATGACAGATGTTTTAATTGCTCAAATGATATAGGAATAAAAGCATGTTTAAATTGAAAGGACAGCATTTGCTCTGCTATTTGTAGAGCATAGAACGAATGAGCGAATCAGCAGGCAGAGGCAGGAGACCTTGCATTATGATGGGTTCAGGGGGACACATATTCACAACAGATTCAGAAACCATGCTTCCACGGTGGGTGCAGGGGATGTAGTCACAGTGGCCCCAGGAAGCAGGTAATATTCTTTGATGCACCGGTCAAATACCTATGAGCAGGTGGATGGCTCAGAAAAAAACAATGGGTTGTATTGATGAGAACTCAAAGATTACTTTACCTCCCATTAATATTTGACTATGGTATTTTCATTTTCAACCTCCATGAGAATGGATTTTATGAAATATCATTGTGTTATTTCATTGAACTGTTCATTAGTTATTTAATGAAGAGATATTAAGGGATTTCCTATGTGCTGAACTGTGTTTTAGAGCTAAAGGACACATTGTTTTATAACACAAACACCGCTGTGGTCACGAAACATTTGTTTGGATTTAGAGATAAGGCGGTGACTACTACAACAAAATAGGTTGTGAAGTAAGCTGAAAGATGACAAGTGTTGTGAGAGGAAGTAAAAAATGAAGCGGTGCAAGGGGAAGCAATTTTAACAGCAGAAAAGGCAGGAAAAACTGCAAACCCAGTCAGTTAGTGGAGCAATCTACATTTGGAAAGCGACACATAAAGGCCGTAGGATGTGAGGGGATGAGACAGATATGTAAGGATAGAATTTTCTGGAAAGCAGGAGCAGCCTGTGAAAAGACATAGGACCTGTCTGCATGTTCCAACAGCTGTGCGGTGGAGGCCAGAGAGCCTAAAAAGCTGTAGGGGAGGCTGATGTAAGTAAGCCCAGGTCCCGTGGAACCCAGAGTCTACCGTTTCCATTTTTACTTGGAGGAAAAGAGGGGTCTTCTGTCATTCACAGCGTGACACCTGAGGTGAGAGGGAGCAAAGGTGGCAGAGGGGCGCCTGTGTGGTCATCCAGGCCATGGCTGGTCAAGGTGAGCGGTAAGGATGAGAAAGTGTGGCAATCTAGAAACAGGGTTCCTCAGGTGCAGTGTGCGCGAGGTCTTAAATTCCTATCTCCCTCTCCCTAGTTAAGAAAACAGATGCAAGACCCTTGTGCAAAGAGAGTACCGAGGAATGTGGGAAGATGGTGGCGCAGCAGGGTAGCTCTGAGCATCAGCTAAAGAAAGGACATCTAAAGAAGATAATAAAAGCACAAACTGTAAGAGAAAGACTTGATGGATTTGACAACATTTAACTTGGTAAAATTACTAGGCGTACTCACCATATGGAGACAAACTGGAAGACGATGCTTGCAAAACCCCAAACAAAGGAGGCAGGGTGGAGCTCTTATTTTTTAAGATAAAGTCATAAACCCTGCATTTCCTGTTTTGTTGATGAAAATTAAAAATGAAAAAAACAGCAAGCAGAAGCAGAATGGCAATCAAAAACACAAACTCCACTTTCTGCAAACTCAGAGGAACCTGCTCTTTCCCAGTTCCTAGTGCTTGGAAGGGCTACCCAGAGGCTGTAACACAGGTGCGGAGGGGACTGCTGCAGGAGATGCTCAGCTGCAGGCCTCAGAACCAGAGAGAAATGTAAATTTCTTTTACTCAGTTTGAGATTCAGAACTCAATTCCCTGTGTTGTCCCATTGTACTGCTAATTGCAGGAGTTCTTGAAGTTCGGTTTGATCCCAAGGAACCACACAGGGTTTGCTGAGTGAGTCTAGAGCTTTCCAGAAGTAGCTGGGCAGAGAGACTAGAGAGAATGCATTTGATACCCAGATGCCCCACGGTTTTCTGTGAGTAGCACATTCAACAAATGCATGCAATATCTTGGGTACAAGGACAACCAACTGCCGTTGGTCAGGGGAGGTTCTGTGATTTTCCATATCTAAACAATTTTCCAACAAATGGCCTGGAAAAAATTACCTGCCTCAGAAATGAGTCATCACAGGAAGACGGTGCAGCATCTGTAAAACAAACGTTAGAAACAAAGGATGAGGAGGGATGGGCAAAAACAAAACCCCAAATGATGAAAATGCACAGAAAAAGAAAGAGTCAAGGGAAAGACAGCTGAAACTAATGTATCTGTACGGAAACAAAACGCAGCAAATTAGAAAGAAACTTTAAGGGGGACTTTATCCATATGCAGCAGGAACACAGCCAGGATCTAAATGCAGGACGTGGCAGGGAAAATGCTCACAACAAGGAGAGGGAGAGACTCTGGGAAGAGGCGAGCGGCAGCTGGTAGAGAAGGGTGAAGCAGAGGAAAAAAGCAGCCCTGAAAGAGAGATGACCTGGAAGAAGAGGCCATGAACCCAGGTTTAGAAGGGAGGGAGAAGAAACAAAACCATGAGAAGTGTTAAAGAAGCAGTTCTAAATAGACACAGCGTAAGATGCAGAGATGAATGGCAACAGCAGGAACATTTAAAGCCAGGCTGCAAAGAAAGCTTCCAGGAACAAACAAATCAAAAGGGATTGACTGGAGCTAGACATATGGCTTGGGGGACCAGCCCTTGCCAAGCGTGCACAAAGGCCTGGGTTTGGTCCCAGCACAGCATGAACTGGGCTCAGTTCTCTAATTCCAGCACTTGAAGCCTATCAGATCAACAGCAAATCCAAAGTTATATATAGCAAGCAGGAGGCCCAGCTTGACCCATAGACCCTGTTCCAATTTAAAAACAAATCAACAACAATAAAAAAATTAAAATCCCAAGACTCAATTTTATATTGAAAAGGCCTATGGTGTGCTAATGAGAAGTAAAGGGAACATATTACAGACTCATTGAGCCTTCTAAGCGGAGGAGGTACCTTCTGGGGCACTTCATGAGCACAGTAACCTATTCCTGAAGGTCAGAGATCAGCCAGGTCTGGGATCCTCCCAGAAATGCAATATAAGGATCATAGGACCATGACAGGGAGCGGGTACATAAGAAGGTCCTCATATAAGTGTGTAGGGGAAACTCAAGGATATTTAAGACTATAAGTGTAAGAGTTCTTGCATGTGTATTTTGAACAATTGAAAGAAATTGCAATCAATTGAATCAGATACAGAGCCAGGGAGATCAAGCTGAAAAGAAGGAATCTGTTCATAATATCGTTAATAGCTGATGATTATGAACTGCTTCCTAAAAAATTGATAATTAAAAACATTATGAAGAGTCATGTTTATAAAGTCACACTACTGAAATGAAAACACAAATCATTTTATAATTAGACAAAATTATAATGAAAACAAGCCATATGGAAATACTTTTAAACTATAAAATGAGACATATCAAATGACAGAAAGAAAATGAAACATAACTGTCATTTCAACGATGGGTGGGAATCGCCTGGTAAAAGGAAACCCCGGCTTTATTCTGTGAGTGAAGACACAGACCAAGTTATGAGCGACATTGTAGGTGCATACATCTTCCAAAGAGAGGACACAATTAATCTTGACAACAGATCAATTGCAATCCATGACAAAAATCAGTAACCAGACAGCAGAGGCCCCACCGAAGGGGTAAGGGATGAAGTGCAGTTGCAAGAATACAAACCCTATGACCATTCTCCAGGTGTGATCCACCGGAGGAGGCACACTCTAGTTCCCAGTGACCTCATACATCTCACACCTTTAAAGGCAGAGCAACTAGCCAGCTAAATCATCCAACCACCGGGTTATACCAAACAGGAAGGAATCCAGGGAGATTAAGTATCTTAAATGTATATTAATGCATATTAATAGGCAAGGGACAGCCCAGTAGAATCCTCCTCTTGTTTCCTCAGGCTGGAAGAGCTAGGTTATAGCAGGAGCTTGTGCCTTGTGGGCTTATAACGATTTAAGTCAGTGGTTGGTCAGCTATGTTTCATCTCCTATCTTTAGAATATGATTTATATCTTTATATAATATCTTTAGAATATGATTTCTAATAAAGGCATCATTTGCAAGACCATCAATTTCCATCTGAACAAATGAGCTATCCTGAATAACGTGCACTATGAATGAATAAAAATTGATCCCTTCTGTGTATTTTGCTCTGACTGAGGAGGCCCAGGAGAAGTCTGTGTGTGTCACAGGACACACTTACCTGGAGTCTTATCTACATCATGTATATTCACTGCCAGATGCAGACTGGGAGGCCACATCTATGGACAAAGCCATTTCAAGAGTTGCCTCCTTCGTCAGCGATGAACATGATTGGCTGGACTGCCCTCTACTTCATTACCTGATGAATTGGCTCTATTACTTGTCCTTGTCACTGGACATGAGTGATGTGCCTGCTGGGCCAGGACAGGAAATCACTCAGTGACCCTGGATGCTGGGATTATCTGACTGATGCAGGCCTCAAGCTTGGCATGTCGGAAGGGCAGTCTTAAAAAGTTCTTCCTTGACTTTGATTTGAAGATTATTTTGGCTCATCCAAATTACTTGGTCCTTGTCTTCAAATTGGTCTTATTCCAAATAGTGTCCCTTAGGGGTCAGAGTTTCAGATTACCCAGATTTTTCTTAGGCTAGACTCCAAATTAACTGTGATTCTCTGCTATTTATTAAAACATCCTTGTTATTCAGCGGGAGGCATGTAGGGTGCAGGGTAGGAAAACAGCAGTGGGGACGGTGGTGGAGGCCAGGGGAAGCAGTCAGTCAGCCATTTCCAGGTAATTTTCAGTCTCACTTTGCAGAGGCATCGCACAAAGAATTCATAATGATTCTGACACATGAAATTGAATGGTCCTGTACCCTTCACATTTCCACAACATTAATTTCTCACACACTAATTAAGCAGCCGCCTGACTGCTTCGGAGGGAGCCATTAGCCTCTGCTGAGACCTTGGAGCTGTGCAGTCTGGTGGCGAGGCTTGCTTTGGTAGGCAGAAGTCATGCTGTTGACTTGGGCAGTCCTATAAGCTTGTCTTCACACACACATATTGCTGTGCACAAAAGAGAGGCCTGCTGTCCTTCTTCCCTTAGAAGGTCTCACCCCGGGCCACTATATGAAGTTCCTCCCCAACCATCTTCTAGATTTCAATCCCCATTACTGATGACAAAGTCTGGCTTTGTACCCTCCCCCTCTTCCACCTATCCTCTCACTTGACCCAAGAGAACCTCTCAGGTGGAATTGTGCAGGTCCACACTTTAAAAGATGGAATTACCCAGGTCCACATTTTAAGAGACAGATAGAGACTGTACTGGATAGATAGTTCTAGTCAACTTGACACTAGTGTCATTCAGGAAGAGTGAACCTCAAATGAGGAATTGCCTCCATCTGATTGGCCTATGAGGATGTCTGTGGGACATTTTTCTCCATTAATGATTTATGTGGGAGGGTCCAACTCCAACCGGCACTACTGGCGGTGCTAGCTCAGAGTAGCTGGTTCTGGGTTGTATAATAAAACAAGCTGAGTAAACTATAGGGAGTAAGACAGTAATAAGTGTTCCTTCTTGCCTCAATTCCTATTTGAGTTCCTACCCTGACTTCCCTCAGTGACTGTCTGTTATCAGGATGTGTAAGCCAAAGAAATCCTCTCATCTCCTAAGTTGCTTTTGGTCAGCACTTGACTGCTACAACAAAACACAAGCTAGGAAAGATGCTAGTGGTGCCTGACTCACCTGCTCCCAACCTCTCTGATTTTTCACCATTTCCTTCTGTGTGAATGGCTTCATGACTGGAATTGTAGCACCTTGCTATTCTGCCTGCAGTTTTCTGCTGGCAGGTGCATCCATGTGGAGGGACATTAATGTCTCTGGATGAAACCCTCAGCTAATAGGAATGAACGCTCCAGGTTCCTTGCTCCTTGGTTGTGAGATCTGATTTATGATCTGTAGTCTTTCTGGGGATCTTCACGTCTGTCCTATTTGAGAGAAACTCCTCGTGTATTCTTACATTGATCTAGGTCGCTCAGAGTTTGACCTAGCAGTTTTCTTTTGGAACCTCAAAGTTCACCTCCAATGACACAACTCCTTTAAGGTCACACCTCCTAATCCTTCCCAAATAGACCAAGTGTTCAAATACATGAACCTACAGGGGCCATTTTCATTCAAACCACCACAACTGCTGAGACAAAATCCTGAGATGAACAACTTATCAGAAGGGCTTATTTTGATTTCAGGGGATTCCATACAGGATTGTTTGACCCCATTGCTCTGGACATGTGAGAGGCAGAACATCATGGCAGGGAGCATGTGATAGAAAAAAGCTATCTTCCTCCACTCAGCCTTACTGCTTAAAGGTTTCACCCCCTTACAATGTGGCCATCAGCTAGGGACCTAGTCGATAAGGCATGGCTTTTGGGAGACATTTAAGATTTAAACCACTGTATAGTCTATTCCAATTCATGATAGTTAGAGTCTACCCACTTAGGATTAATCAGCATAAAATGAGAAGCAAGACATACAAAATGTCAGCTAATTGCCTCCAGCTAAAAACAATACAGTGTTCAAAAGATTTTCTCAAAGTCAAGCCTTGTTATAGTAGTTCTCTATGCTCCCTTTCCAGACCTAAGTGTTGTTTAGAGTTCGCCTTGTGGCATGACGGCATGTAGTGCTACCTGCAACAACTACAAACCCTGAAGTCTTCACACGTGGATTGACTCCAGGGTTCAAGTCACCTGTCTGCTTAGGCGTTGAGAGCATAGCCCTAGACATCTGCTAATACCTGTCTTGTGAGGATTCATGACTGGCAGGTAAATCTCATGCACTGTCCAGTCCTGACCACTACTTCATCTGCATATCTACCCAAGCAGCATTGCAGGATAAACAGAGTACACACTTGAGCCCTTGCAGTCCAGGTACATTATATGCCATGCACATATTATAACCACTGGAGAATCTGGCTGCTGAGGCCAAGTTGTACTCTTTACCTCTCAAACCGCTGGCAACATGCTTATTTTATTTTTACATGTGTGATGCTAGAGGTTGAACCCAGGAGCTTGCACATCCTAGGGAAGCACTCTTTCACTGAGCATCTTCTCAGTCCCCAGACCATTGTTTGATTGTTAGAATTACACACTTATGAAGTTTATAATAAGGGTTTGGAAATAAACTGTGTTCTCACTTCTTCTTTAAGGATACTATATGAAGATTTAAAAATAAGACAAAATAAAATTATTAGCAATAGAAATGAAAGGTCATTCTAGGTTCCTGAAAAACAAATTATTAGCCACAGCATGCTTCATCTAAGCTTGGCTGCTTCTTTAGCATTTGTTATTGCTGTTGCTGCTGCAGATTAACGAGATGATATACTTTAAAAACCATAAAGTCTCTTGCACAGAAGATGCAACCGGATTGTATATTGTACAAATCAATCTTGGAGGAGGCTACAGATGGTAAAGGCAAGGCCAGTCTATTAGACCAGCGTCGCCCAAGAGAATATAAGGCAGCCTGGATATGCAACCTTAAATATTCTAGTAGCTGCGCTGAAATAAGCTTTAACAAGTGAAATTAAGCTTAAGAGTGTATTTACATACTACACAATACACCAGTCCTTATTTCTGCGATGTATTCAGTGTAAAGATAGCAATGTGCCCTTTACAGTAAAATGAAGGGTGGACTAGATGTGTGGAGTTAGAAAATAGTAATGTATTTTATGTGTGGAATAAATGACTCTAGGTCTTAATTTTAAAGTCATCCCCATGGAAACATCTTATGGATAGCCCTTTGCCGCTCATGGAGTCTGTTTGCAAATATTGTTGGAAAGGCTAAATTAGATTCTGGTTACACCCAATGTATCATAGTTACACTGATAAATCTTAATCAATAGGGAAATGTTAATGTATCTTTATCTTATTTATTATTTGTCTCCCTTTTCTTAAATGTACCTGCTAATGAGCTCAGAAATCAATCAGCTGGGAAATTACACGAATTTGTGTGAAACTAAATGTATCTCTAGGAAATTAAAAGCAGATGTTATTAGAAAAAGAAGGTAAGTTACTCATGGAAACCATGTTATCTATACAATAGGAGAGAGGGAAGCAGGGTGTGACAGACCGCTGGGCTCATGCAGGCTCTTAGGAAGGTTTTGCATTTACTCTGAATGGTAGGGTCATGGATTTTGTTAATAGAGTATTTGTGGAAATAACACAGCAAGCTATTCCCCTTGTAAGTATCATCTTACATTAGTACGTGTGGTTTTTCACAGTTAATGTACTATTGTTGATCGATTACTATGAAACCAAGTGCATACTTTCTTTAGATTTCTTTGTGTGTGCTGTGTTTTTCTGACTTCTTAGCTACTCGGGATTGTGATACCCATAAGCACGGTAGCGCTTATCCCATCAAAAGTTGTGGTCAGTCTCCTCCCATGAACCTGGCAGTGACTATGGAACAAGGGACCCATGTGTTTCCTGACATGAGCTCACAAAAGGCCAATGACTTTCAATCGTTTAACTTTTCTATTGAGGATGCTATCTGAACCCAGTCATGTCTTAAGGGACCAAAAGACAGGTCATATGGAGAATCTCCCACATGGCAGCTCTTCTACTGACAGCCCAGGTGTGGTTCCGGTCACTGCCCAGTATCAGTCTACAGACATGGGATTGAAGATCATACAGGCATTGTTATCTTTTAATCCCTAACACCAAATCTTGAGCTAGGCACCCTACCCTCCCTATGTTAGTCCAGCACACAGAATTCATGATAATACAGTTATTCTTGTTTTGTTTTGTTTTAGCCTTGGCTGTTTTAGAACTCAATTCATAGACCAGCCTGGCCTTTAACTCAGAGATCCAGCCTGCCTCTGCTCCCCGAGGGCCACGATTAAAGGCATGTGCCATCACTGCCAGTTACACTGATTCTTTTATGACTCTCATTAAGGTTGTTACAAACCACAGTATCTAGATGTCCTGGTTTTCCAAGAATTGCTAGAAATGCTAATTCTCACACTGTAAATGAAATTGTATCTGGGAGGGATACCTTCCCAGAAACAGCACAATGCTGAAGTTAGTCGTATCTGCCCCATGTGGCAATTCTCCTGACAGGTTTCTCATATAACATAAAAGTACCATGATTCTTTTGTGACTAAAGATTTGCTGTGTGCTTGCGTTGACTTGGGCACTTTCACACATGCCTGGGATACATACCAGTGAATAAAATGAAGATCTGTTCTTTCAGGGAGTTTCTACTTAACAGAAAACAAATTCAAGCAGTGAGTGACTACCACAAATAGGTAAATATATAGAAAATTAAAAGGTGCTAAACACAATAAAATAAGTGAATAACAATGCAATTTTTTGAAGGAGAACAGGAATGCAATGAGCATCCTGCAGTATTGAAGAGGGTAGTCAAGATGGGCCACATTGAGGGACAAACAGAACATCAGGCAAGGATAAAGTAGGACTGCTTAGCAATGTGATTTTAGGACAGAACTGGGTGAAAGAGAGGAGTGAGTTAAGAAGATTGAAAGACAATGCTTGGTCAGTGAAGAAACACTCCTTTTGAGTGGCTATGAATACATGGCTCAGTAGTATGCTTATTCAGTATGACTTCAGGGCAAACTTCCACGAAAAGGGGCTGCATTTCCTAGTTCCCATTCCAGTGCTTCTCCCAACAACACATGTTTAACTCCGTTGCTATAATTGCTTGCATGCAGGTGTTGGCCCATCTGTAATGGCTGATCAAGAGAACAGACAAAGGATTTAAAGAGTACATATCAACCCAGTGCAGAACAAAAGCCTAAGATGTGCATTTCGTCCTAGTCCAGACCCACAACCCACTCTGCACGTCATCTGCGTTTAGAAGTGCTGATTGCGCACAGAGTTCGTGGGAGGTATAGTTGTGGCCTGAGACCGTAGGCAGGATCCTGGTAACAAAGAGTCTAACAAGAACTCTCAAATACAGTGGGGCAGCAGTAATTTCATTATGGTCTTTGAGAAAACTAGGGCAGTACAAAGAATGAGAAGCTCCTCTAGGTAAACACCCTTCTTCAGAACTGCAGGAGGTGGCCGCACAGCGATCCGAAGCCAGAGTACTCTGTGCAGAGGAAAGAGGAGGAGAAATTCCCATGGCCCAGCAGCACCGGCCTGCTATTGAACAAACAAGAGAGCTGGCAGGACTAGGGATTGAGAGGAGAAAGAACATGGGACAGTCAGAGAGCGTGCGAGAGGAGCTTGGGTGGTCTGTTGGACTAGGTCTTCAGTCTGTAGGAGTTTGGCCTTCAGTCAGAGAAAAGCTGAATCATTCACATATTTGTCAAAAGGGGTTGGCATGGCTTGAGTTATGTCTTGAACTGATTCTAGCTGCTGGATTGCAGATGCTCAATGTCAGCATTGCACGTTGTGAGAGGTCAGAGGAGCAGAAAGACTAGTTAGCAGTTACTGCTGAAGATGAGGCCTCAGGTCTGAAGGGAGGAGCAGAGGTTCATGGTATCTCTTTGAAGGTACAGTTTATCAACTTTACTAGGGACTTGGCTATTGGGAATGAAGAAAAGAAATCACACAAAAAAGATTCTAAGCTTCTTGGTATGGCAGCCAGAAAGAAAAGCAGGATATTGGGGGTATTTCCAGAGGTTCAGAGAGCAATGTTTGATGTCTGAAATTGAGCTGTTTAGTGTAGATTAAGGAAAAACACACAATTATTTCAATAATAAAAGAAAAAAAATAGATGTATGTATAGGAGATAGAAACTTCTTTTCCAATTCAGAGTTGAAACTGAGGCTCAAAAGATTAAATATTACACCTCACCCAAGGCGATTCAACCAGAAGAGGAGAATTAGGAGGGAGTGTTTTCTCTTCAGAAGTTTCTAACAGCACTAGGGACTAGTCGGGGAGGATAGAAGGTAGAAAGTCAGGTCAGAGAGCCACAGCATATGAATTCGATAAACTGAAAATGAAATGAATTGAACCACTACACTTTAGTTCTTGAAAACAAACACCTGGAGTATGCTTGGCCTTTCAGACTTCAACCGTTTGGAGCTTCTGCTAGTGAGTTCATGAAGTCCTTTAACTAGTTTTGACTACGCAGAGGACAAGAAAAAAAATGGCTTTGACAGTGGAGTGACCCGTATTTCTGCCCTCGTTTTTCGCTGTAGAGCTATCTGATATGAAGGTAGTTACCAACTCTCTTTGACACCCCCATTTCCTCTTAGGAAGTGGATACAGCTACTTGGCTCGTAGAAATGCTTGAGAACCAATAGGATTGTGAAAGCAATGTCCAGCGCAGAAGCTGCCACAGAGCAATCGCTTGGTAAGTGTGAGATGGAGGAAGTAATTGTTTTTACAGATGATATGAAAATGGCTTCATAAACTAGTAAGCTTCATTCTGTGACTTTGTGACCCTTGATGGAGGAAAGTCATTGGTTAATTAATAAAGAAACATCTTGGCCTGATAGGTTAGAACATGGGTGGGTGAAGTGAACAGAGCAGAATGCTGGGAGGAAGAGGAAGTGAGCTCAGACGCCATAGCTCTCCTCTCTGAGGCAGATGCCATGAAGCTCCAACCCAGGATGGACGTAGGCTAGAATCTTCCTGGTAAGCGCACCTTGGGGTGCTATACACATTAATAGAAATGGGTAATCAAGATGTGAGGATTAGCCAGTAAGAAGCTAGAGCTAATGGGCCAAGCAGTGTTTAAATGAATACAATTTGTGTGTTGTTATTTCTGGGCATAAGCTAGCCAGGAGGCCAGGAGCCGGGCAGCAGAAACGCAGCCTGCAGCTCCCCATCAACAGACCCTGCTTCTAGGTGAGCTCATCGGCAGTGTTTGGGGATCTTATCTACAGATGAAGACACTTGAAGGGCTTTCTGTTGACATTTGCAAATTAACAGAAATTCCTTTGTGGTGTTAGCTTTCTCCAACACTTTCTAAAACAGCACAAGTATGACAGCTGAAAAAAAATGGAGAAAATGGAAATGGCTTCACTTGGAATTTGATATACTGAGAAAAAATAAAACTTATGTATGGTTTAGATTTCAAGTGCCCAACTAAGGGATACAGGTGAATTTACAGCAACTGGAGTGGGAGGTTTGGAGAGCAGAATTTATGCTAAACATCTCTCCTATATCACCCAATCTTCCAAGGAAACCGCAGTGCTCTGATTTTCCTATGGAAGAACTGAGGCTGAGAGACTGCTAGGGTTTGCCTGTGGTTTACGCGCATCTCCAAAGGCTCATATGTTAGAAGCTTGGTCTTCAGAGCCGTGAAAAGTGATTAATGAGCCTACAAGATGAAATTAAGCCAGCAGAGGCACTGGTCTCAGATAGAATATGCTGTCACTTTGAGACAGAGGTCTTTACGGCTTGGAAAATAGTACAATTTTGGGTTTTCTATGTGGATATAAAAGGAGATTATTTTGGGGCCTTCTCTGGCCGAAACAGTAGCTTTGTTTTTCATACACACTCCTGAGCATTAAAATTTTCCCTTTATGGGCTATTTTTTCCATTAACCCTCCTGTGTGTTTGGTGACATCTAGCTGTTTCAAGAACACCCAGCTTAAGGAGATGGGGTATCCTGCAGCCTTGCCCACAGCAGCCCCATTGAACTGACTCTCCAGGTCTCAGTTCCTAAAAGAGGCTGAGCCTGCTGGGTCAGCACACTACTGGGGAGGAGGAGCACTGCTGGAGAGGAGGGTGTGCATCCCACCCTGTTCAGGGCTCTGCTTTCCCTGGGCTCTCTGCAAGACACGAAAGGGACTGTTTTCTTTCAACTGAGATAATAAATGCAGGCTGGAAATAATCTCATCACTCCCTGGGAAAGCAGGGGCTTGAATGCTAACACCATTGACAGTGGGCCACAGAATCCTCCCTGAGTTTAGAAAAGGAGAGGTGCTTTTTCTAAACTGCTTTAATGAGGGAGAAACAAGCCAGTTACACAGCTGCCTAGAATATTCAGTCAGATGAGAACTCACAGATCTTTTTAAGTTTACCCCCGCAAAATTCTTCTATGGGTTAAGAATGCTCGTTTCAGAATATTATTCTGGATCCCTAACTCTCTAAAAACACATTAGTCACCTCTTTATGTAGCCTTTCCACCCCAGCACATTTAATTAATAGAAATAGCATTTGAAGTCTTATTTTTGTAAGTTTTCATGGTAACAGAGGTTTCATCTAAACTTTCACCTCATTACCCATATTATAAACAACTTATAATAGTATAGTGTGTTTATTAGAATAAAATATCAAATAAGATCTTTTATTTTTAATTCAGACTTGAATTTCATTTTATTGTCTTTGTTTTTTAATTAACCTTCTTTTTTTCTGTCCTAAAATCCCATCCAAATTGTATTTTAGAATCACGTTCCTCGGGTCTCTGTTGGTTGTGACAATTTCTCAGAACTTGTTCTTGATGACCTTGACAGGACTTCTTTTGTTATGGTTGCCTTTGGGTTATTGTGTTTGGTTTTTGAAATAAGGTCTCAGCTATCCCAGGCTGTCCTCCAACTGAACATGAAGCCATGGATGACCTTGAACTTCTGCTCCTCCTGCTGCCCTCTCCTGAGTACTAAAATTGCAGTGGCACAGCACTGTGCCCAGTTCAGTGGAGCTCTGTGAGTTTCTCTTAGGGTTTCTATAGCTCTGATAAAACACCGTGACCAAAAGCAACTTGGGGAGGAAAGGATTTATTTCAAATTAGAACCTGTAATCAGTCATCCAGGGAAGTAAAGGTAGGAACACAAAGCAGAAACGCAGAGGCAGGAATTAAGCCAAAACTCATTGAGAAGTACTGCTTAAAGCTTTGCTCCTTATACCTTGCTCGGCCTGCTTTCTTATAAAACCCAGAACCAGGTGGCCAGGTGTGTGGGAAGTCCTTCTGTATATGTGTTGCTTTTATTGGTTAATAAAGAAGCTGCTTTTGGCCAATGGCTTAACAGAGTAAAACTAGGCTGAAAAAGATATATATATATATATATATATATATATATATATATATGGAGAGAGAGAGAGAGGGAGAGAGGGAGGGAGGGAGGGAGGGAGGGAGGGAGAGAGAGAGAGAGAGAGAGAGAGAGAGAGAGAGAGAGAGAGAGAGAGAGTCAGTGAGACACCATGTAGAGTCGCCAGAGACCAATGCTGGGGACAGAAATTTACCTGGTAAGACACAGCCACATTGGGCCAGGCCAATTTCTCAATTAAGATTCCTTCTCCCAACCCATGGTGGTAGTGCATGCCTTTAATTCCAGCACCTGGGAGGCAGAGGCAGGTGGATTTCTGTGAGTTCGAGGTCAGCCTGATCTACAGAATGAGTTCCAGGACAGCCAGAGTGGTTACACAGAGAAACTCTTTCTCAAAAAATATTTCTTCTTCCCAGATGGCCCTACCTTGTGTTAAACTGACATTAAAGCCAGCCATCCATCATGGAGTTCACCCAAGGACTTTGTCTATTCGGAGCAAGTATTCTATTAGGTGAACCCAGCCTTGGGAGTTTGAGGCCTTCCGGCTTGTGATTTTGTAGAATGACTGCTGGGATTTCTCCTGCTTAGGCTGGGGTTGTGGGCCTGTGGAGGACACCAGAGAAGGGAAGTAGCTTTTTTTCTTCATCACGTCAAGTATAGTTACATCATGGATAGTTCATTTTTATTCTCCTTCCCAACTTCCAGAGACAGCTTGAATCCTGAATTGTGGTTTCCACTGTTTGCAAAACCTTCAAAGGGCAAATGAGGCTTGCCCTATTATATCATACTGACACTGGCTCTTCTTCCATCTCTCCTTCCTAATTATAAGAACCTTTGGGATTTCTTTGGAGCACACAGATAATGCAAGATAATATCATTTGATTATTGAATTAAATTCCATCTGCAACCCTAGCTTCTAAACTATGTTAATCTAGTATATTCATAAATTATGATGTGAACACCTTAAGAGAAAATTGACCTGCCAGGTACAAAATCCTAAGATGTGGGTAGTGAGTGTGCTTACTATCACTGAAGTATTATTATTTTCTGGCCCTCTCAGTATATTAAGAAGAGACATGTGTATGCTAGCCTCCCCACTCCCCACCTGTCATCTTCTGGTTTTCCTTTGTATCTGTGTTAACTTGAACACAAATTCCTGGTGACAATTTAATCCTGTAGCATTTTCATATTAGTTCATGGAACCTTCCAACCCTTCATTAAACTAGCTTTTTATTTAATTGTTTAGGTGCAGTATATATGTACACAAGTTTCAGGTCATTCTCCTGTACTCCCACAGGAAGCAACTTCATTAACTCTGCCACAGTGCATAGCATATGTTCAGATCTTTTTGCCTGTTACAAATTTCATTCTTCTCTATAGTTACTTACATCGGCAGCTTTTACCTCTGCAACATTTAATTGCCTCCCCAGATAAGTTATCTTACACATTGATCAGAGTCTGGGTTCTGTATCTTTTAACTATAAATAACTAAAATAAGAGTTAAGGAGGAGAAAGCAGAATACAAAGTCCTTTGTACACAGAAAAATTTTATTAGTAAAATTCATCCAAAAACCCAGATAATTCACCAGCCAAGATTTCCCATCATCCGCATTGTCCAGTAGACTCCAGACTCCTAGCCATCTGTGGATGCCTGTTGTGAAAGCAATTTCTTCCTCCACGTCTTTGTCCTTCCTTCCTTCCTTCCTTCCTTCCTTCCTTCCTTCCTTCCTTCCTTCCTTCTTTCTTTCTTTCTTTCCTAAACAAGGTCATGTTGATCCATTAGGAGATTGCTCTCTTTTCAAGACAGAGGTAATCAGATATTTCGTGCCTTCTGTTGCTCTTTATGAGCAAATTCCATTGTTTCCCCTCAATGTTTCATGTATTCCTGTTTTATAAGTCCTTACAATTTGTTTACATATCAGATTTACTATCCAAAGTAGAACTTGAAAATACACTTTTTCTTCTTAGCCCATGAAACCTTCAGGTTGTACAAAAGATAGCACTACAGAAAGTTTTCTGGGATACAGCAAGACAAAGGAAATGATGTTGGCTCATCTAACTGTAAGTACACAGAATTCTTCCTTGCTTACTTTTACTTCACCATTGTTAGGATGAGTCTTGGTCTCTACATGTCCTATGTCTATCTCATTTCACACCCTGGAGAGGTGACCATAGATAGAATGGCTAAATACTACTAAGTCATTCTTTTGGAGTTGAAGACCATTGTTAAACATTGCAGTATTGATGTGTCTTAGCATTGGTTAGCGACTTAGACATCCCTCAGAGATAAATTCAACTTGCTGTGTTTTATGTTTCTTCAATATACCACCATTAATATTTTTTCTCTAAATTCTTAAGGACTGGTGATATGTTCTGGACACTTGGCTCTTTCAAGTATAAAATAACATTGTGTTTTTCCTGTGTCTACTAAAAAACAAATCAGCTGTTACACATGAGATCCATTTGTCCTCTCTCCATCTCACAGTGCTCACCATGAAATTTTATAGTGGAAGCGACCCATAAATTGTTGAAGACAGAATAGTTAGCTACTGAAATTGGCTCAGCATCAGGAGAATGGCCCCTTTATTCCATGAATGTCTAACTTCTGGTCTAACCCGACACACAAGTAACACTCACATCCCTCCCTTATATAGAAATCCAAACATGTTGGTTTTTATATTTCTGTAGACAGTGAACAAGCTCAGACTTCATTCTGGGCTTGATGCTTCTCTGCCCATCAGGGGCTTTATTTAGGAAATAATCCTAAAAAGGTCAGAGTGGGTGAGAACATCTCACCACTGACGTGGTTAACTGTGAAAGGCCTCTGTTTTTTTACCAAGAACCTGATGAGGAGCCTTGTAGAATTTACATAAGATCTGTTACTTTATGAAGTTGAGGTTGGACATTTACCCTCTGGCGCTTAGTAAACATTGGCAATCAGTATCATAGAGACATCACCACTCCACTGCTACTTCACCACACCCCCCAACCCATCCTCTCAGGCTACACCTCTGGGTGGTCTAAGAGCTTTCTTCAAAGATGCTCTAAGGTCGGAGAGCATAGAGCTGTTCCCCAGGATAGGCTCACGCAAATGTACTGAAGCTGTGGACTGAGGGAGTGTGAACAGCAGATAAACAATTGCCCGGTTTTCAGAAAAAAAAAATAGGTTAAGATACAAAGAGGTTGTTTAAATTTCACCTCTAGTGCTCGACTGAGAAGAGATTTGAGATTCGATTTTCATTATAGAAATGTTATCCCAAGCATTAGTCTGAAGTGTGTACCGTTCTGAATTTGAGTTTTATGAAATTGGATTGATGTCATTCTACCAATAAGATACTTTGGCAGGAATCCACAGGGAGACTGAAGCTAAGGATGAGAGCAGCTAGCAAAAGCCCATTTCCTGAGAGGGTAGAGCCTGTGCTTTAGTCAGCAGGGCACAGATCTGCAAATCTGTCTGTTCAGCAAAGGACTCCTTAAGGCTGATGGCAGAGGCCCAGGTGCATACCTTTCCTCATGACTGTGGGACATAATTCTTTGAGGAGACCTTTGGCAGCCTTAGAGGGGGTTGTGGTTACTGTTCTCTAAATGATAGACTATGAATTGGAAACGGAAGCCCCTCAAATGGAAATCCTAACTCCAATGGAAATAATTTGGTGCTAGTGTGTTGGACCAATGGGTAGCTCGACCATCAGATACAATGCGAGTGTGACTACCACAGGACAGGCACGGAAACTCTTTCTGTTAGCATTCTCACAGATGTCCCTAAAGCCATGCGAGTCTCCTTTACCAACACAATTATATTAACTGGGGAATGGCTGCTTAGCCATGGCCCTGAGCTGTCATTAACTCAAGGAAGACTGGCAGGTCATCACGGTCCATTAGTCAGGTATAGGATTATAGGGCCAAATAGTCAATGTGTTTTTGATACAGTGCATCCATGGTGTGCTTAAACATCCCCCTCCTCCTGCAGATGCTTGTCCTGTTTTGAAGTACCTCGTTCGAATAGACGTATGCAGTAAGCTTCCACAGCTGTGGTGTTTGTTCCATAAACTGTGAAGTGATCCTTGGAGAAAATGGAACATGGGAGCTATCAGGATAACTTCTACCTTGTGAGATAGTTAAAATCATGCTATTTTCTTGCAAGATCTAGAGATCAGTGTGATAACCAGGGACCTAAACAATGAAGGAGAAATTAATTCTACCACATCTTTATTCCTGGTTGATTTTTGCTGGGCAGAAGGTGCAAGAACTTGAGGAAATAAATTACGCCATAAGATCAACCAGTTTTTTAAATTTTTTTTTATTTTGGTTTTTTCTAGACAGGGTTCCTCTGTGTAGCTTTGGAGCCTGTCCTGGAACTTGCTGTGTAGACCAGGCTGGCCTTGAACTTACAGAGATCCACCTGCCTCTGCCTCCCGAGTGCTGGGATTAAAGGTATGCACCACCACCACCTGGCCTTAGCCAGGTTTTGACACCAAACTTAGTCATTGTATTGAATGTGGCCTCATTGTTTAAACTCATTACCTTGTCTGAGGACTCCTTGTGTATAGCTTTTGATCAGCCAAGTACATTTGCCTACACAGCTCTCCGCCAGCTTTGTCAGTAGTCTTTTTCACTTATAAAGGTAAACGGTATACTTCCATGACCTTACCTCAAGCAGATCAGTTCTGCAGGCCTATTCCTTCATTTAGCTGTTGTGAAGCGCATTGCCTGCCTCTTCCACAGACAGATTTTACACTATTCTACCACTGTGATAACCAGAAATAATGATCAAAATTATCAAGTTTCTAGACTTGATTTGGAAGTCATTTGGTGACGTTTGGATGCTATAAAGTTTATAAATTTCTATCACCCATTATGAGAAATCTCATAGGGTCCATGGTATATGATGTATTCAGATAGTCCTAATGTTAAAGGCAATGGTTTTAAGTATGACTCTTCCTACATCCAAACTAATTCAATCTTTCTTGGGCCTCTGTGGTGTTTAGGGTAACATGCTACTCATCTGAGTGTGGATCTGAGCCCACTTATCTGATAACCCTCAAAGTCTATGGTTATGACTATGTCTCAGAACAAGAAAAAGCCCTGCAGCCATTCCAGGCGGCAGGGCTGGAATGTGTAAGCTGCCCTCAATTTGGCTCAGAGACTCAGGAGATCCAGTGTTGCTTAAACTGTCAGATAGCAAAATGGTCTGGAGCCCTTTTACTGTTCTACAGTAAACCACAGTGCAGGCACTCAGGATTGCGCAGAAAAGCCTTGCAGCATTCTGAAGATAATTGGTTTCCTTTTGAGATACAGTTTGGATTCCGAAAGTGTATCTTGGTAAAGGCTTAATATTTAGTCATTAAATTAGTTTCTTTTCTCATAGCAAGATACCCGGGAAAGCAGTTTAAGAGGAGAGGAGGGTTTATTTTGACGGTACTGTCAATCATGACAGGGAAGTTATGAGGGGCAGCATGGGGAAGGGGGCCACGTTGTACCTGCGTTTAAGAGGCAGAGATAGGGGAATGCTAGTGTTTAGCTTGTTTTCTCTTTCTATGCTGCCTCGGACCCAAGCAAATAAAATGATACCATCCACAACCCCCCTCAACCCAGTCTAGAGTTATAGATACACTCAGAGACTTTTCCCTTAGGTAATTCTAGAGTTTGCGAAGTTAATCATGTTAACCATGGTCCACTAGTTAGCAGCAAACCTAAAGAACCTAAAGGAAACCTTTCATAAACTGGGGGTCTGACACTCTAGGGCATAAAGCTTCAGTTCATCCCCAGAGGATGTGGTAAATATGAGGCTAGACTCTCAGGCCCAGAGTTACATGTGTGGTAAGAAATGTGAATCATGTTTCCATGGCTCCTACTCCTGTTTGACTGCCTTCCCTCTCCCAATCTACACCCATTTTTATCTTTCTGAGGAAACTGCTTTGATAGAAAAATGGATCATCTTTTTGAAGATTCAGTCACTGTGACAACTGGTGTCTTTGTGACTGAAAGCAGAACAGCTGATATGAATCATAGTAGGCAGAACTGTGACCTTGCTATTGTTTTCATTTGAATATTAATTATTGTTTAAGAGGGAGGGTTAGGGAAAGTCTTAAGAAGTGTATATGAATGCCAAACTGCAAAGGTAAGTAGTTTTGTGATGGTGATTTTATGTATTAATTTGACTGCGCCATGGGTCACTCAGCTATTTGTTTAAGCATTATTAGGGTTGTATTAATAAGGTTGTTTGGAGATGAGATAAACATTTGAACTGATGAACTGAGTAGAGCAGATTTTTCTTCCTAGTGGGAGTGGGCCCATTCTGTCCATTAGACGCCTGAACAGAATCAAAGTTTGAGGGCATGAGAATCCCCTTCTTCTATCTTTGGGGTTCTTTTATATTTTGGCACAGATCAATACTACAGCTTATATCCTCTGATCTTCTGGTCTTTAGCTTACTGATTTCTGACCTTGGACATATCAGTCTTAGAAGTGTGTGAGCCTCTTCTTTGCAGTAAGGATCTTGATAGATACATCTATCTCTGCAAGGGAGGGAACACTCATGTTCAAAGGTCCAGCACCAACCAGAGACACAGATAAGAAACATCCAGGAAAAACTGGTCTCCCATTTTCTTCTTTAAACTCTTTGTGACATTATTTATTTGTTTATTAGGAGGGATAATGCATATGTCATGGCACATGTACAGAAGTCAGGGACAGCTTGCCGACATTGGTTCTCTCCTATCATGTGAATTCTAGGACCATAACACAAGTCATCAGACTTAGTCTTTACCTTTGCCATAGCCCTTGAGCTCCCATTTTTATCAGTACAAGGAACATCTTTTACATCATATACACTAACCCCACAAAACCTTTGCCTTTTACGACTGTGCCATGTGTATCTCCTATCCCATGCCCTAAACCACTAGAGATAAGCGTACCTCTGATCTACGGATAGAATAGCTGAACAAGGAGCTATTTGAGAGATGAGAAACTGACCAAGGGTTCTTTGGCAGAGCAGTACATGCTATTGGTGATGGCGTGCTTGTTTACATTGGTTCTCAGAACACTGACCCAACTCTCTGATTGCTAGTACCTGCACTATGAACTTGGCATTCTCTGGAGTTGTGGCAATCAGTACCTTCTAACATCATGTAGCTGTGGGAGCTCTCTGTATCTCACAGTCTATGGGAGTGGTAGAGAGCAACCCCAGGTCCTTGGTACTTGGATGGATAACTCTGGAGTACATACCTGCCATGGTCCTTGGAGACTCTCATCAGAAATGAACCTACAACAAGAATTTAGCATCGTGCACTTTCTTCACTTCCATTCCCTGCTTTCCCATGTTAAATAGCACAGCATGAGCAAGAACGGATTATGAAACATACAAGAAACCCACTTTAAGAGTTTATGAAAGAAAAAGACACGGGCATGCAAGCCTGAGGAAGTTGGTGCAGGGAGAGAGTGTGGGGGAGCAGGTCTGCCCATCTTTTAAAGGCTGCCTAGCGCATGTGCACAGGGGATTAAGTAGCTGTGTCATGCATAGGTGACATGACCATGCTGCACGTAGGTCATGTAGGGCCTGAGGACACTAGGTGGCTGTGTAATTTATCTGAGCACTTGTCGGCGTATGCACGGTCCCGGAACCCAGAAGTTCTGTCCACAGCACTGTGTGACAGGAACCGTAACACCATGTATGTTTCTGTTCATGATGTTTACTATATCCCTGGAATAAATCTTTTCCTGCCAAGTGAAGCCATGAAAATTGTGGAGGGTACAGCCATGACAACGAGCCATTCTTGCATCATAACATTCAGGCTGTGTGTTGGGGTCCAGATATGGGGAAGCTGCCGCTCCAAATCTGAATCACTGTTCTGCTTGATTACAGCAATATGCATGACAATAACAATGGCACTAATGAGGCTACCCCTTGGCAGGTCTTGCTTAATCCCTTACTCTACGCTGCAGCATGCCAAGGTAAGAATTTTTATATGGTTTACATTGAGAAAAACCACATTTTAGAGGTGTCGGCTCAAGTTCTCAGCTAGAAATCTGTGTAGAAGGATTGGCAGATATAAATTGCTTAAAGATTACACAAATTTCTTTTCACATTCTTGAAATATCCTGTGGCTAGTTTAGTCTGAGATCACACACCAGCTTTAATATTAGATACACTGAGGACAGTGGAGACCAAATGAGATCATGCCAAAGAACTGGACAAGATGATGCAAACCCATTGGTACACTTGAATCCATCAGACACTGTCATGGAAACTATTATTGATGATGGGTATTATATACAGATAATGTCTCTAAAAAGATAATAATTATGACATAATTTATAATAGAGGAAAATTAGAAACAACCCAAATGATATTTATTTGCTGCTGGATAAATGAGCTTTGCTAAAATCAGTAGGAGGATGATAAGTAAGCACTGAAATGACATCATATAAAATATTTAGTGATAAGGGGGAAAGCCTCATATGCCAATTATAAAAAGGCAGGCTATAATTATAAATAAGGAACACTAATTAAGATAGATTGAAAAGTACTAGTCTGTACAATAGTGCCAGGAATCCCCTGGGTTGTGAGATTTTTTGGAGCCTTTTTACTTTCTTATTTGGCCTTCTATGAATCTCCTACAATAAACTCACAAATATATACCTTTCAAAGTACTCTCCTTCTCCAATGAAAATTAAAATGTAATAATGGAGGACTGAAGGATTATAGGAAAGAAATGTTACAAAGAGCTTGAACTTTTTTGAGGACAGTGGGCCCCAAGGATGGGATGAGAGCGATGGATAGCAATCTTTCTTCTCCCAGGTTGTTGGGTCTATTACTGTTCTTCCTGGATTGGAATGGCACTGACGCACAATTTGAAAAGATCTTCTGAAGCTGCACAGGTTACCAAGAAAGGTGAGTGGGGTCATGGTGCAGGTTCCCTGGGACACAATATTCTTTGCTTACATACAGATAGTGTCATGAACTTTGGTCTTATTAAAATTTGTACTAGCCACCACCTGTTTAGCTATCCTGGAGAAAGGTGTTTCTGAGAAGCCCATGATGAGTTCTTTCCGAAGGTTCCTCATGGGAGACTTGTTAATGCATATGCTGCAAACCTTACAGCTCAACCAGCCACGTCTCTGAAATTTGCACTCCTGCATTAGACAAAGCTAGACATATTATTGTTTACCAAGAGAGATAAATTAAGATGATAGACATCAGCAGAGCAGACTTCTTCCTGCTAGATACCTTGTTATTTGACTTAAAATTCACAAATGTATTTTGCAAATAGAGCAGTCATTTGATAGATGGTGTTTGTGAACATGTCCCTTTGGGATCTATTGCTTCTTCCCAGTGCTCAGATAATGATGATTTACAGGACATATTCTTCACTGAGCCTTCTAGAATTTGAAGGCTGAGAAACTATCCTCATAGTTGCCCTGAGCTGCAGAACATGGCGATGGAAGAGGTTAGTGCATCTCCTCTCATACTTACAGATGAGGAAGCTGGGGCTGGATGAAAGATGGGGAGTCTAGCTGCATTTTACTTTTCTCAAGAGGAGTTTCAAGTCCAGAACCCTCACCTCTTTCCCTCCAGCAGTGTGCATTACTCATTGCTGTGCTCACTGCTGCACAGAAGGGAGAGTGTCCAGCACACTGAGGGGCAGCGGCCAGGTTACTGAGCTTTCCCTCCATGGCATAGTCATTTCTTGACCACCTGTCGTGTGTACAATGCAAACACAGGCAGCATTAACTTTAAGATGCTATTATATATTCTCCAACATGACCTACATACACTAGCTCTTTGTTGGGATCTAGTGATTAGCCTGACAAGGGGCTGAGTCCAGAAGGTTGTCTGTCACTTTCCAATCATTAATTCCTGCCCACTCAGCAGCACTTTTCTGATCAGTGACCCTAGAAAGTGTTTGTCCCTGTGGTAATGCTGCAAGATAAAGGGGGCTCAGATCCTGAACCACAGGAAGGATGATAGTTTCAGTGATCTGTCCTGGACTTCTAGTCAAGTTTTAAAACCACAACTGACTGGTTTCAGACTTGAGGGGATCATATTTACTTGTTACCACAGGTTACCTCAATGTTTCTGACCAAGATGGCAGCATTATGTTAACAGCTATGGAAAGCCACAGAAGCATGAGAGAGATTATTCTTACTTTCAGAAAACTTGCAATATCATCATTAATATCAACTTATAGCATGTGGGTTCTCAACTGGTAGCACCAGCCTCAGCAAATGTTCAAGTTCCATGCAGACCTACAGGTACATACGTAATGGGGGATAGGGTCAATAACATGTTTCAACAAGTTGTGTTGGTGATTCTGAAGCAGGCTGGACTGTGACAGAAACTGATGTAAAAAAAAAAAAGCTGCACACATAGCTTCTGTAGAAGCAGCCAAGAGCAGACAGGGCTTATTTCATTTCAAAGTTCAAGGTCATAGTCCCACGTGGCGAAGTAGGGATCAAGTCAACTAGAAGCTAAATAGGTTGATCTCACTGTCCCTACAGTCAAGAAGCAGAGTACAAGCATGTTACTGTGTTGGAGGAGGCTGCTTGCTCTTCCGGGCCACCCAGCTAGCTTAGACCCGAAATAACCACATAGAAACTTTATTATTTAAATCACTGCTTGGCCCATTAGCTCTAGCTTCTTATTGACTAACTCTTACATATTAATTTAACCCATTTCTATTAATCCGTATATCGCCACATAGCTGTGGCTTACTAATTAAATTTCTCAGCGTCTGTCTCTGGCGGCTACATGGCGTCTCTCTGACTCTGCCCTTCTTCTCCCATGCTATAGGCCAAGCCAGTTCTTTATTCATGAACCAATAAAAGTAATACAGAGACAGAAGGACTTCATACATCATTAATGTTCATCCCCCTTTTTTCCTGGATACAGTCCATGATTCCCTGTCCAGGGAATGAGAAAGCCCACAATTAAGATGGGTCCCCCATATTAATTAAAGGAATCAGGATAATTTCCCATATGATTGCTCAGAGGCCTATCTTGTGGATTGTTCTAGAGCCTTTCAAGCTGACAAGTAACCCTCATCACCATAGCATGTTTTCAGTAGAGGGCCACAAGAGTGTCCTGGGCATGAACAAGTGACATCCTCCCAGCATGGAGGACTAGCTCTTCTTTTCAATTTTGACTTCTCCCCTTCAAGTGTTTGTGTCTTGTGTAATAGGCAAACAGCCAGATCTTATCTCCCATGGAAGAAATATTGTTTTTGAATCAAATCAAACCTTCAACACCAGAAGTGATGTTTGGAGTGGTGAGACCCCAAGGCTTGGTGGGAAAGGCTCAGCCCTACTTTCTTATCATCAGCTAGACAATCGTGTGAGATCAGTGTCTAGTCTGGGTCTTTGTCTTTTAGAAGAAAATTGTATAGGGAGGAGCTGGGATTGGAGGGAGGATTAAGAGAGGTACAGCACCGCTGATTAAAAGCAAAGCCTGGTAATTAGGAGGAAAGGTTAATGGAGTCGAGGCCACTTCTGTAGCACAAAGTGTCCAGGAGGCAGATTAGTGACAGTCTTTGAGTGCATGAAAGGTTATGATGAGGACACTTCATGATGATTTCTTCCTCTCTGAGACACTAACAGGGAGAAATGAACCACCACACAGCAAACCCATTCAGTGAAAGCAGCGAAAGCAGCTTAGTCGCTCAACAGGCTCCAAACAGAATCCCCCACTACTTACGGAGAAAAAGTCCCATCTCAGGCACGAGGACAGACAATGTCAGTGTTCCGGGCACAGCTCCTTCTGGAAGGTTTTGACACTGGGGGACCTTGAGTCCCAGAATATAGCTGACACGTGGTCTTCTTATCAGAGTTTGCAGTGTCTGTGAGTAAAGCCCTGTTTGTGCTGGAAAGCACCGGAAGAACCTGGAAAGGACACATTTGGAAGGCAGGTAGCCCATGACTGATGAGCGGAGACATTAGCAAGGTCATGGTTTCGGACTGTTACAACTCTGCTGTCCAACATGCACCGGTCCCCAAAGTTAAACATTCCCCCTTTGTACGGGACTTCCCTCCTCTCCTGGTGCGCATTCTCGGCTCACTTCCTGTTTCTTTTGGTAGCATCTTCTAGTCAATCACTTTTGTGTAGATTCTATTGTAATATCTATTCCAGGAGAACCCATGCTAAAATGAAGAATCAGTGTTTGCCAGGTTAAAAAAAAAAATCCTCAAACATAGTGGCCCAAAACAGGTACCACCCACAGGGTTCATGTATTTGAAGCTGGTGATTTATGATGGGCTTAGCAAGAAGGCTCTGTGGGTTTGGAAAGGTGACACAGCCTGAAAAAATAGTCACCTATGGTACTGCAGGCATATATGTTTTTAGCTCTGAAATTGGGATTGGATCTGTAACCTGATTGGGCAGAATGTAACAAAACATTGGAATAAGTCATAAGTATAGGCCAGTCTTACACAATTTGCCTCTGGTTTTAGATTTCTACCACCTAACTTGATTGTACTCCAACACATACATTGTATAGTAAGGGACCCCACTGGCAGAGCCCCTTAGCCCTTTCATCTCCAGCTCCAGTCATACTAAATCATGAGTCTAGCCCATTGGCCAGCTAAGCACACAGACATAAGTGAGTCGACCAGAAATCAACTGAACTGAACACAGCACAATAAAACCACCCACTGCCTACTCCTAGCTCCTGCTGTAGAACAGTGCATTAAATAAATAACCACTGTTTTAAGTCATTCTGTTTTGTACAGTTAGTTATGACAAATATAGACAGCTACTTTCGGCTCTTACGTCCTTAAGGCTTAAAGCCTGGATCATAGAGCCGGAGACAGCCTGTCAACATTTCTATCCAGCACACAGTACATTTTATTGCTTCTCTGGCCTCAGGAGTTTGCCAAGAGGTATCAGAAAAAGGAATTCTCTTCACTATATAGAGCAGGCGCAGAGTGCCCATTCACCCACATGAGGAATCTGGCTTAGTGCCGGGCACTGTGCTGTGGCTGGGACTTCCTTGCTAAAATTCCTTCCCTAAGGGATGTGTGAACAACATCTACTCGCTTCCTAAGGCCATAACAATAAACCAAGGCACAATTCCGCTACATTTCACTCTTGGTAACCAGTGAGTGTCTTGGGATTGCTTACTAAGCAGGGGCAAATGTAGCCTGCGTGTAATAGATTTTCCTACACAATCTTACTCTCTGAGCTCTGTTCCTATAGAACTTCATTTACTACTCTGTGAGGAATGTCTCAACCTGCCCAAGGAATGCCTCTAGCAAGATGTCACCTCCCACCCACAGCACAGCAGTTTATCACTGCACTCCAAGCTTTATGTAAACAGCCCCGTTCACCAGGAGATCTTCTGCATCCTGAACTATCATCATAGAAAGTCAGTGAAGGCAATGCAGTAGCAGCATGGCCCTGAATCCTAGATTCTGTTGAATCTCTGCTGGGCTTTTATTCCTCAGCAGCTGTCAATGGGTGGTCCTTCTAGGTGAAGGATTACTGGCAAGAGCAAAGCAGTTCGGCTGGAAAGTTTTCATCCATCAGGGATGATAGATTCCTCAGAGTTCATCAAGGACCCTTTCTCTTTCATGAAGGACCCTTCTGTCAGTCTTAGCCCCTCCCCAATCCCTGATGGCTGGGAAGACTGGCAGATGCTCAAGGGACAGTTCCATGACCCTCCCCACTACTACAACCCACTTCAAGGAGGTGATGTCAAGCATTTACAGGCCCAGTCCTGATGGGATCTTGTAAGTAGGCAAAGTTAATCTCGTGACAATGGCAGCTGCTTTCTTGGAGGATAGGGCTAGACAGCAGAGTTACCGAATCCGCTTCAATTATGGCTCCACTGTTCCATTGATAATTTTCCTTCAGTGATTATACCAACTACCTACAGAGGGCACTTTGATATCCTAGCTTCTCTTATTCTTTTCTATCTGCATCAGGCTTTCCTTTTCAATTCAAGTTCTCTACAGGCATATGCACATATTTTAAAAAGAAATTAAGGATTTCTGATTCTGCTTGAAGTAAGTCCTCAAGTTAATACCATCTGCTCCTGTTATGTGTGATCAAGGACCACAACTCCCTTCTTAAATGTACTGTTTACATCTGTTTGTTCAAAGGACCTGACTGGGAAACAAAATAGAAACATGGAATCAGGAGAGAGAAAGATGAAGGTGCTGAACAGAGAAACATGGAGGGCATCTTGAGAACCCAGTTAGCTAATGAGGGAACTCTGAGATTGCACAGTTTGCAGAAGGCCTATAAAGCCAAGCATGGCTCAGGTAGAATTTTCCCTGAGATCCAAGGCTGGTCCTCAGGACTGGTAGCTTCTGGATCTAGCTCCCAGGATGTCTGAGCCACAGCTGCCCTTACCTACATTTCTATACTTGGCGGGGATGGGTCAGTCCAGAGAGATGCTTGAAGTTCCAGAGAACTGTCATCTACCAGGCAGGACTCCAAGCCTCAACCAATGACTGCTGGGAACCCAAGAGCAAATGTCTAGACATTATCCTCCAGGTGTGTGCCCTCAAGGCCCAACCACTCCTGCTGACCCATCATTGCTGGTGTGGCGCCTGGGATGGAAGCCACTTATAACAAGTTCGTCTGGAACTACTGCCTCTCTTGCTCTGACTTTCTTCCCATCCTCTGCTGCAGCTCCTTAGGCTCAGTCTACTTAGGTTGACTCTGGAGAAGATTGTATTTTCCACTAATGAGTTCCTGACTGATAGACCTGAGCTGGAGAGGTGACACTGGGTTTCCCGGTAGGATGTTTGGTGAAGACACAGCAGAGCTGTGGGATGTAGGGTCAAACTTGCAGGAAGGGGTAGGGTGGAGTGGCAAAGGTGCAGCTGTGTGACAGCGCTGGAGATCTGGGGGTGCTTGGGATCACGGCACATGGTGGAGTAGAGGCGTCAAAGCATTTGCCTGAGAAGATGAAGGTGACAGATGGCATTGATCAGGCTTCTAGGAAAGGGATTTTCCCAGGAACGCAAGACCCCTTCGAGCAGTGGTGTTCAACCTTCTTGATGCTTCAAACCTTTAATAAAAACCCCAACCATAAAATTATTTTTGTTGCTACGTCATAACTGCAATTTTGTTTTTATGAATCATAATATAAATATCTGATATTTTCCCTGGTCTTAGGCAGCCCCCATAAAAGGGTTGTTTGACCCCCAAAGGTTCATGTCCCTTAGGTTGAGAACTGCTGTCTTAGAGGAATACTCCCATACCTACAGTAGTGGTGTAGGAGGTTCTTCTGTTCATATGTTGCTTTCATTGGCTAATGAATAAAGAAACTGCTTTGGGCCTGAGAGGGCAGAACTTAGGTAGGTGGAGAATACAGAACTGAATGCTGGGAAGAAGGGCAGAGTGAGAGCCACCTTGGATCTTCTACATGAGATGGACACTGGTTAGAATCTTGCCGGTAAGCCACAGTCACATGGCAATACACAGATGAATAGAAATGGGTTAAATTAAGATGTAAGAATTAGCCAAGAAGAAATTAGAGCGAATGGGCCAAGCAGTGTTTTAATGAATACAGTTTCTGTGTATAACTTTCGGGGCTAAGTTAGCCAGGTGGTTGGGAAGAACAAGCAGGTCTCTCCCATTACAACACTGTAGCATCTCTTTTTCCCACTTAGCTGTGATCCAAGGTGAAAGTGGAGGCAGGGAACAGTTCAGAGGGAGTAAGCTTTGATCAAGAACTGCTGTTGGGCACACAGCAAAAAACAACCGAAGGAGACAAAGAATGGAATAGAAGCCAGTAGGGCCAAGAGGTCTTGCGGCATGGAAAGGCCAGCTGCTAACGGACAGCAGGTAGCATGCTAAACGGATGCATGACTGGACCCATCTCATTGCATAGAAACTGGGACTTGTTTCAAACCTGTGTTTGAAACACAAAAGATGCACCTTATGGTGTGTCAGTGATGTTTCTTCTCCACACTCACAGAGGTTTTAAATTCCTTTTGGGTGATACCCAGCATCCTTGTTAAGGGAAGGGGACATGCACCAGGGTGAGGAGAGGACAGGACAAATGGCTGGCTGGGTCTGATGTTTACCCAGTGGCTGACACTTTGTCTTGCAGAGTGTGTGCTGTCATTGCCATTGTTTTTCTAATCTAATAATAAGATTCTGTCCTAGGAGCTGACATTTGCCCAAACCCAGCATCCAGAAAACATCACGTTGCATCCAATATGATTTATGGCGTGATGGCTTCCCTCAGCCTTCATTTGAAATGCTATGAATGGCCCAGATGGATAAACAGAGTCTTTGTAATTTCCACTTGCAGCCTGCCCAGAATTGTCACCCTGGTCTTTAGCCAAGGATTGGACCTTGGGATGTGATGTATGTACCCTTAACTCATTTAGGGTATTCCCATCAACTCACCAGAGAGCCGAATCTCCCTGTTCATGAAAGCCTCTACACCTGACACAGAGAAGTGGTCAGAGAGGAGAGAGAGTGGATGGGAGGGATTGTTCATTGCTCACTTAAACAAACAACAGTGTTATCATGCACTGCTTTAACCCAAGGTGAGTGCCAAATAGTACCTTAGGAATGGCAGGTTGAAATCAGCATCTGGAGTGACAGGTTGAAGTCAGCATCTGTACTTCCACCTAGGCATAGGAATGAGTAGTAGCTAAGGGCATCTGTTTTGGAAACAGCCTGAGCTGAGGACAATATTGAATGTGTCATTTATGTGACCTGTTTAATCACACTGGACTTGCTGTACATGAGCAAATCCAAGTATTTATATCCCCAAACTCGTTAGAGGCTGGGAGAGAATCATGGTTAGGTATTGTTCAAAGGGCACAAATATTCATGGATGACTATGTTCTGAGTATCTAACATTGTGGTAGTGGTTGTGCTAATTTGCCCTGGGATAATTCTTATGTCATATGTATATATGCTACACATTGTTCACTTTTTATGCTGGATGAAACTCATGAGTGGGTCATTAATTTAATGTAGTGACTTGTGGCCAACATTTAAAAAAGGAGATAGAACAAAGTAGAAATATCAGAGTACACTGACTATATTGAGGTGAAATATTTATAGCATGTTCCATTTTCAAAAATAGCCCCAGCGCTCTTCCTGTCGGTCTCCTCCTTTAGAACGGTACTTCCTGCTCTGCCATCCAGAGGTAAGGTTTGTGTCTCATCCCACGGAAAATACAAAGTCTCAGGATTGCTCTTGAGCAATAGACAAGGCCTAAGGCCGGAAGGCTCTCTAGTTACTGAGGCTGGGTTAGAGTTCATTGCCATATAAAACCCTCATGCATGGTCTGAGATACAGTGTTGCAAGTTAGACCACCCTGAAGTTGCCATTCTGGGAGGAAGACTAAACTCAAGGTCGTCTTAAGACTCTCCAAGCTAACCTCTCAGGCCGCTGGTGGCCAGTAGGTGGCTTCACTGCTATCATCAGGAGCAGAAATAGCTGCCTAGCTAGATCCTGCCTGAATAGTCACCCACCAACTCCGCTGCACAATATAGTTGTTTAATTTTTTTAGAGGATGGTGTTGTTTGAGACAGGGTAACACTGTGTAGCCCTGACTGGCCTAGAAGTTAGAGAAGTTGGCCTTCCTCTGCCTTTTGACTAATAATATAGTTGTTTTGAGCCTACATGTTAGGAATACCGTGTTATACAATAACAACCAGTTCAGGATGTGAGTTATAAGGTAAGACTTTTATTATTATTATTATCTTATACTTCTAAACAAAATGAACAAGGTGATGGAACAGACTTAGTTGACTTTCCAGGGGAGGACTTACTCTCTCTGAGGAGCAGATGGGGAGTGAAGTGGCAGGGGGAAGGTGGGGAGAGGGGGAAAAGAGGAAGGAGGAAGACCTGGGATTAGTACGTAAAAAACAAAAATAAAAAAAAATTAAAAAAATTAGCTTAAAGTAAAAGCTTAAGTCATTTAGCTTAAAGTAAGAGCGCTCATGCTGAGTGCCTGCCAGCTGTCCCTTGGTGTTGTAGACTTGATGAGCACATGCTAGGTGTTATGGTAGTAGCTCTGAGACTCAACTTTCCCAGTGTCAATGAGAAATCACAAGCCTCACCTCCAAGTGAATTAGAGGCCAAATATTAGTGACCATGGTCTGGGGACACAGATTCAGGCTATCCCCAAATTCAGAGTTCTAAAATAGTAATACTCGATCAGGTTGTACAGTAACATAACAAAGACATCACAAGAAACATCGTAAGTTGAGGTGCTGTGCCGGTTTGTTGTTGTCAACCTGACACAAGTCTGCAGGGAGCTGCAGTTGAAGAATTGCCTCTAGCACAGAGGCCTGTAGGCATGTTTGTGACAGATTTTCATGACTAATGATTGAGGTAGGTGGGTCTAGGCCATGTGGGTGGTGCCATTCCCTGGGCGTCAGCTCTACAAAAAGGTTAGCTAAACATGGGCAGGAGAAAAACCAGCAAGTAGTTTTATTCCGGGTTCTTGCTTTGAATCCTTGTCCTGTCTTCCCTCACTGATAGATGATGAACTCTAACCTGTAAGCCCAATAAACCCTTACTTACTGAAAGTGCCTTTGGTCATGGTGTTTATCGGAGCAACGGGAAGCAAAATGAGGCATACACTTTGAAAATACATCGGTGGAAACATTAGGTAACCAAGTTAAAGCAAAGCAGGGAAATGTCAGTTTATGGGCTTCCGATGCCATCTGATGGCATTCTGAGCTTTTTGGTCGGAGGGTGGGAGCTATGTGTCTGTACATCCAAAAGATTTACACAGTGCTCACAAAGATGTGCAATCACATTAGAAATGACAATAAATGACTATTAAGAGGCTTAAAGAGGGCACAAAATAATTGGGCTCTGGTCTTGCAACATTCAAATTCTCTACAGTCACTGAAACTCAACTCAGTTAATCAGCCTTGCAGGAAGGTCAGTGAAGGGTGGTGGTGTTCTTTCTAGGAAGCTTCCTTTGCAGTACTCACTTGAACGATCCTGACCATGTTGCATAACTTCTCTGTACTGTTTTATTTTTATTTATGTATGTATTTATTTATTATAAATCTGCTCCAAAGGGACTTCACAAGACTTAGAACTGTGTCTGGAATAAGGCAATCCCTACCTAAATGTGATTTAAATAGTTATATGTGTTGCGTGGTGAAAATTATATTCCTGGTGCAGATAAAAAAAAACTGAATGAGGAAAAAAAAATCACAGATTTGCCAAACAAGGCCAGTAGTATTGGATGTGGATCAGAGGGCAATCCTCTTGGTGGCAATGTGTTTTCTGTGTAGCAGTTAATTTCTCCGAGTACCCCTTTGGTACTGTGACATCAGGACCAAATACGTAGTCCTACAGCCTGCTTAGAGTAAGGAACCCAGGCCAGAAGGGGTGTGCCAAGTAACATATATTTCAGGTATCAACAGATGGCTCTGCTGCTTGGAAACTGAAGTCCTATGCACTAATGTTCTTGACCTGGCTGGTTCCTTCTCATGACCCCTATTCATTCACTGTGTCTTAGCAACATGGTACCTTCGGTGTAAGGTGATTTGTGATTGGGTGGGGGGAAACTCTTTAGAGCAGAGTTTGTTGCTTCTCCTTTGGCAATAGCTCCGGGACAACCAGGAAATGTTTGTCTTGACGGATCCTTTTCTTCGTGCCAAAGTGTACTATGTAGGCCTGTAATCTACGAAAGATGTGAAATTTCTCTACAACTTCTCAATTCTACTGAATTGATTATTTCAGTACCATCACTCTCAGACTCTATAAGCAGCGCTCACTTTTGGCCTGAGGGCCTAATTGTCAGATGAAAAACCGGAAAGCCTGCGACCAACACACTTGAGGCTACATTTCATAAGCTCAGCAAAAGTGTCTTGTCTATGACTCTGCCCTGCCCCGTCGGTTAGTTCAAATATCAATTTAGTTCATTCACTGGGATTTGCACTTGGAGTTCACTTGCCACTTGTTTTTTGATGCACATAAGGGGGTCTGGGTCAATTCCAGTATCTGAGGAGCAAACACAAAAGGTCCCTTCAGCACTGACACAACAGAACTCTAAAAAGGGGACTGAGGAATGGATGGATTCCTACAGAGGAGGCAGGAATGCATGCACTGAAGCCTTCTGAGCATCACCCTTACTGCTCTCTGGAAGCCTCAGACTTGGGGAGAGGAAGAGATAAGGGGAGAAAGGGTCCTATTGAACCACATAAAGAGACACTAATGGTGCTGGGAAAGTCTGGGAGCCCCAGGAGCTTAAACAGGCAAAGCCCATTCCCTGTGTCTGACTCCCAAGACAAGCTGACACAAGGAGGGGCTTTGGCAGAGTAGGCTGTGCTACCGACATACTTCTTGGTCTCAGTCTCCTGTCCTAGAGGTGCCCTTGTATTGAAATATACTTTATTAATGTATGGACCTCCAGTATCTGCCTCAGATGACCCTGGGGAATGTTTTGAAGTGTAAAACCTCAAGTCAACAAGCATGTCCCCAAACACACACTTTGTCTAAAGATACCGAAGCATCCCTTCTCCTCTTGAAGACCTTCAGGTTTGATGTGATGAGCGAGGAGACACTGATGCAAAAGCAAAGCTGGGTACTGAGGGAAGCCCTGACAAAGATAAAGCTTTAGCAAGACTTTGTCACTTTCCATTGATCAGCATTCAGTGGGAATCTCAAGAGAGGACAAATAAAGTCTCTTGTCCAGGCCTGGAAATGTGTTGTTTTTATCTGGAAGCCTTGGGCTCATCTTGCCCCTTTCTGTGAGTAGTGCTGTCTGCAGTAGCTTAGTATCTTTGCTTAAGAGTTCGCATTGCTGGCTTTTGATGACTTTAAATCAAGACTGCTGGAAAACCCAACTAAGTGCAGGGAAAGGCCTGATAAGTCAATCTGCAAAGGAGAGAACGAGATGTACAAAAGAGAACTATATTCCGTGGGATCAGCTCTCTCAGTTCTCCACTGGGAGCAAGTATCCCTGCTCTTCTTCAGTCAGGCTGAGGGTATCTTTGTCAACATCTTGGAGGTTCCTTGGAAGAAGGGTCTCATTAGCACCAGGAGCCCTCCTGCAGGAGCAGGCGTAGTTGGAACCCTCCGTGATGTTTGAACCATCCAGAGGCGTCAATTACCACAGCCAGTCATTAGTATGCATCACAGTGATTCTTAGTCTTGCAATCACTGTAATTAATTGCACACACTAGATTGCTGCTGATTAAGTGGCTTCAGTTTTATGACTAGGACTCCTAATGATTATTCTCTGTACTGATCCAAATGCCTCAAGCTTCCGTGGGAATCCTACTCAGTGGCAAGCGCCCTGAAGCTACGGATTCTACGAAGGAAATTCCTCCTTTATTCATCCTTGGAGAAGCAAGGAACATTTTCTAAGAGGAATTTATCCCAATGTGCCTAGGTACCCGGCAAGAGGTGACCGAAAACAAGTCCAGCCAGATTTCAGAAATCTGTCCTATGAATATGTCATTAGAACTTGTTTTGCTTTTGTCTTTAAAATCATCAAAGGAGGGGCTTCAGATTTTAATAAATTCTCACAGCTCCCTAGGTGGCAAAAAAGAAACAAATGTCTAATGTCAGGGAAAAAGCTAAAAGGGTTGTCCTGGTCCTTGCCTCTGCTTGTTCTTTCTTGGGATTTACCTAAGGAAGTAAAAACACTGTTACCAGAGCAGGTGTGAGGGTGTCCTCTGAGGCAATGTTCATGTTTCATGCGTAATATTAGTAGTGTTGTGGAATATTGCTTGAACTATGTAAAGATATGTTGCATTTGTTTATGCTGTATTTGTTTAACTATGTAAATATGTGTTGCTGCTTTACCTTGCCTACCTAAGGCATCTGATTAGTCTTCTGCCAATAGCTAGGCAGAAGATAGGCAGGGATCATGGACAGAGAGAATAAGTAGGGGGAGAAATCTAGGCTTGAGAGAGAAGAAGGGGAGAACAAGAAAAAAAGAGAGAGGGACATGCCTGGGGCCAGATACCAGACAGTCACCAGACAGTCAGACACAGAATAGGACACACAGAATGAAAGGAAGATTTAAAAAAACAACCCAACGCAAAACAAAGATGAAGAGAAACAGGTTAGTTTAAGTTATAAGAACTAGTGGGGCAAGCTTAAGATAAGGTCGAGCATTCTAGCTAATAATGAGTCTTCATGTCATGATTTGGGGCCTGGTGGTCCAAGAAAACCTGCTACCAGCAGTGATAGTACAGATTTATTAAGAGTACAGGCATAGCATACACTCCATGGAAACAAGTATGAAACCTAAGTGGTCCCTCTGTTTTAGGTTTTTTTTTTTTTTTAATGATTTTAGGTGGAGGGAGAAGCAAAATTCCCAGGAACAGGGATCCTTATCTTGATTGACAGAGGGACAGTTATCTAACTTTGATCTGTGTATGTGCAGGTCATATGTCCTATATTGTTAAGTACCGTCTGCTCCATCATGCAAAGAGATGGTGAATAGAGGGTTTCCCTGATAGGTCAATTCGATCAAGGTTTCATCCTCACTGCTTGAGCCCAATGCAGATTTAAGTTGGTCTTGTATAGCCCACTTTTGACCAGGGACTCCCTCACTACAACTTACCCACAGGAGGACAGATGCTGGGTGTTACTCTACTGGGGAGAAGCAGACACATTGTTTCTGGTTGCTGAGCTGTACCAGCATTCGCTTGCCTACTGAAGTCACGTTCAACTGAGTGGGGATGGGCAAGGGAGAAGTCCTTGCAGAGCAGGGTACCCTTGGCAAGCTGTCTGTAGCTATTATAGTTCCTGGGGATATTGTGCATGTCTGAAAATTGTTACAATTGCTCATTGTTTTGCACAAAGGATTTTGGAATTTATTTGTGTTGCTCCTTGGATGTACATTAGAAATAAATAATGTTTGTTCTTCCTTCCTATAGTTTAATGTGTCATCAACTCTTTTTTTGTCTGACTCACCACACCAGTTAACTTCATTTGGTTACCATGGATTTACCACCTGTTCCTCCCCCCCAACTCTTCTTTCTGTCCTTTATCCTGCAGCTTGTATTGTGATATCTCTCTAGCTCATGCTAGAAACTTCAGTCAGTCTTGGTCTGTGTTTCATTCCATTTCCTATTACTCACTCTGCTCCCAGACATTCCTGGACCTTGTTCCTTTCCCTTCATCATCTTGCTGAATCCTGGTAATCGTTCACTTCCTGATGGCAACAGATTCTAACCTGACTTATTTTCTGCAAGCTAGGAATGCTGGTTTGCTTATGATACACTTCTGATTTTCCAACTTGTGGTACAGAGTAACTGATCAGTATATACACTCCTTTATTTCACCCTTCCTTTCTTCTTTCCTTCCTTTTTTCCTTTTCTCCTTCCTTTCTTCCTTCCTTCTTTCCTTCCTTTCTTCTCTCCCTCCCTTCCTCCCTCCCTCCCGCCCTTCTTCCATCCCTCCCATCACTCCCTTCTTCCTTCCCTCCATTCTTCCTTATTTCTTTTCTTTTTCTTTCTTTTTTTTTTTTTTGAGACGGGCTATCACTATGATACTCAAGCTAGTCTTAAACTCCCAGGCTGATGTAAGGGTTCTGTCTCCATTTCTCCAGGACTGAAATTACAAGTGTGTGGCATTGCACACTGCTTAGTGTGTGTCATTTGTTGACTGAAGTGTCCTCCTTTCACTGTGGTCTCTCTCTTCAGGCCATCCCTCTTCTGCCCCTTTTCATGTTCAGTGTAAAACTACCTCCTTAATATAGATCTACAAGCTTTCAATCAGTTGGCCCTGGGTTAAATATATACTGCCGTCTTCTATCACTTTTCCATATGAATTCTATACTGAGGACACCGAAAATGGCTTGTTCTTTCCTGGGCGCAGAAAACAACACACTATTTTCTCTTATCTTGGCAGATGCTGCTTGCATGGCCTCATTTCTACTTTCAAGTGCCTCACTTCTTTCTCTCAACTCTGCTCATTTTGGAAGATGCAATTTACATGTCCTTTCAGTGAGCAACATTTCTATGGCTCTTTCCTCCAGGCCATCCTCAGGGGTCATTTGCACGGAAATGCACAGGGCTATATCTACTTTCTTCTCATAAGAACCGCAGTGCTTTCTTAGCTTGTTAATACCTTAGTTTCTTTGAAGAGACTATGATGAACGGAGTGCTTCTCATAGTGCTCTTGCCCAGTTATTCAAGTTTATTTGCCTCATCTCTGGGGCACATTATGACCATATTTTACTGTCTCTATTTTTTCGTTTACAAGTATCAATTCTTCAGTGACAGAGCATTCATTATTTAGTGGCAAATACCAAATAAAAGTAATAGGATGTTAAAACCTCTACATTTTTGCTTGTTACTAGAGAAAGTCTAAGGAGCCTAAATTCTGAAGTGATATGTCTCTTAAATATCTGAAGAGATTGTGAAGATGGTTTGTGGGATGAAGTCAGCATTGAATGTCATCCATGAAGACACAGAGGAACAGGGCCATTTTAGAGTCAGGTGTATGTTGGGTGTCAAGCTCTGCACTGAGAAGGAGAGGAGCAGGTAACTTTACTACTTCCTTATCAACAGGACCACACAGAGAACCCATAATGGTCCTCATCAACAGGGTGACACAGAGAACCCACAATGGTCCTTATCAACAGGATCACACAGAGAACCCACAATGGTCCTCATCAACAGGATGAGAACCCACAATGGTCCTTATCAACAGGATCACACAGAGAACCCACAATGGTCCTCATCAACAGGATCATACAGGGAATCCACAATGGTCCTTATCAACAGGATCACACAGAGAACTCACAATGGTCCTCATCAAGAGGATCATACAGGGAACCCACAATGGTCCTCATCAACAGGATGAGAACCCACAATGGTCCTTATCAACAGGATCACACAGAGAATCCACAATGGTCCTTTAGGGATAGGAACCTGAGCTCTGTGAAGGTACATCTGGACATCCACTGTGGTGGGAGAAGGAAACTCCTTCTTGGATCTTATCCAAGGGGATTTCAAGGCTACACAAAGTGATGGGAGAGAAATGATTGGTAGAAACCAGAAAGAGAGAGTCACTGAAAGAGATCCAGGTACAGAATCTGTATGTGAAAAACTACATAACTACAATAGAAATTAAAGATCTAAATACATGGAAACTTTGGACATTATTAAGTTAGAAGACCCTAAAGGGTGAAGGTATCAGTTCTTACATACTTGGTCTATAGATTCATCATAATGCCACTCAGAGCCTAGTAGGATGTTATATAGATCTTGACAAGGTAATTGTTAAGTTTGTGAAGAATATCAAAAGACTCAGAATAGTCATACTGAGTAGGAGTAACGAAGCCCCAGCAGTCATGTGATCTGATTTCAAGAATCAACAGGAAGCTACAACATGGGATTTGTAGAAATATAGACACAGGAAGCTTAGGAGATGGCTCCATGTGTAAAGGGCCGGCTGTGTAAGCATGGGGACCTGACTTTGAACCCCTAGTAGCCATGCAAAAGCTGGGTATAGTGATACATATGTAATATTAACACTGGAGGAGGACAAGAAAGTCTAGAATTCAGTGGCCAGCCCAACTGAACTGCTAAACTTTAGGTTCAGTGAGAAACACTGTCTTAAAATTAAGGTAGTGAGTAATAGATAAGGCCTGAAAGTCAACCCCTGGTCTCTATACTTTGAGTACACATGTGCGTATGTGCAGGCGTACATATGGACATTCACCAAACACACACGCATGCTTGCGCACACACACACTCACAAAGCATGGTCATATATTAATGAAATATAGAGCCTATGAATAGACCCGCACAAGTATTTTTAGCTGATGTTTATTTAATAAAGAAACAGAGAAAATTCAATAAAGAGAGTCTTTAAAAATGGCCTTGGGATATTTAGACATGCATTAAAAAACAACAAAGATAGACACAGACCTTATATTGTCCACAAATATCCTCTGAGAATTGATCATATACCTAAATGCAAAAATGCAAAGGTATAAAACTTCCAGGAGAAATCATGGCAAAAAATCTATGCAGCATGTTGGGCGATGAATCTTAAACACAGTACCCAAACCATAATGTGTGAAAGAAAGACTGATAAATTGACTTTGTTAAAGTGATTGCCTCTGCTCTGTGAAAGACGCCATTGAGGGACCAGAAAGACAAATCACATATCAGGAGGAAATATGTGCCAGGTAAGCGTTTCATAAAGAATGTGTGTTCAAATGCAAAAAGAATTTATAAGTTCATCAATAGATAACAAAATCCCAATTGACAAATGGAGAAAAACAAGCTGAAGAGATGGTTTAGTGGTTAAGAGCCATTGCTGCTCTTGCAAAAGACCCGAGTTCAGCTCCCAGAACTCATATGTTAGATGTCTTACAAATTGGATGTCATACAATCACCTGTAACTCCAGTTCCAGGGGATTTCCCTCTTCAGGCTTCTACAGGCATCTACACACATGTGCTCTCTGTCTCTGACTCTCTCTCTCTCTCTCTCTCTCTCTCTCTCTCTCTCTCTCTCACACACACACACACACACACACACACACACACACACACACGAGTTTTTACGAAAAAGCAAAAAAATAAAATAAAATAAAAAGAAGACCTAAATAGGCATTTTACATACATTATATACAAATTGAAAACAAACCCACTAGAAACACACAACATTATCATTGGGGAATTGAAAATTATATTCACAACTGTAGTATGAGGCTACTTGTTTGTTCCCAGCTGCTCAGCCCTGAAATAATCACACAGAAACCATATTATTTGCAATACTGTTTGGCCAATAGCTTAAGCATATTTCTGGCTAACTCACATCTTAAATTAATCCATATCCATTAATCTGTGTATTGCCATGAGGCTGTGGCTTGCCAGGTAAAGTTCCGGCATCTGTCTCTGGTGGGGCTACATGGCTTCTCCTGACTTTGCCTTCTTTCTCCCAGCATTCAGTTTCATATTTCCCGCCTACCTCTATTCTGCTCTGCGCAGGCCCAAGACAGTTTCTTTATTAACCAATAGTATTTACAGCATCCAGAGGGGAATCCCACATCATACAACAAAATGCTACAACCTATTAGAATGCTTAAACCCCAAGCCTCAAAGTTCCTATTGGAATTGGCCTGGCCGCTCTCATAGTTTTTTTTTTTATATTTCACATTTTTTGTTAGTTGCTTCTTTCCTTGTCTGATGGTCTCAATTTTGCCTCCTTCATCAAATACTGTCAGTCTGTTCTCAGCAGTCTGTCCCATCACTAGATACACTTCACTCCCTGCACAGAAATGCAGCATTTCTTTCACTTATAAATAATGCATTTATGGGACCAGGTGCGGTGGTGCATTCCTGTAACACTAGCAAGTGGGAGATGGAGGCAGGAGGGTAGTGAACTCCAGGTCAGCATGGACCCCAGAATTCATCTAAAAATTATTGTATTGCTGTAACTGGCTAGAAACTATGACATAGCATTTCTTCTGTCTGGAAACAAGCAGGAAAGTGGGTCCTGGGGCCCTTTCATTCATGCTCAAAAGTCTTGTCTTCCTATTGCAGGGCTTGAGGAATTTCAGTGTACTTATCAAGTTCTGTGGGAGTTATGGATGGGAGCAACAGTCATTATTTCTGCTTTCAGCTTCTGCTCGTAACACATTCTTTTGTTCTCCACAGTCACACAGGCTTGACTCACTGCCTCTCTAACATTCCACATAAATAAATATGACAAACTGAAGCAAACAGATTTCAAGCATGCATATGTGGACATACGATGCCCAATCTACATAACAGAAGCCAATTTAGGTTCCAGAAAAATAATGAACTCCATATTGGAAGTCAAACTTACATATGATAAGTCATAGATATGATGGAAGATTTATGAATAGAATATAGAAAGAACTCTTACAAATCAGCAATATAAAGACAACCAAGCGAACAAAGACACGAATAGATGATTCTGCAAAGTATGTACTTAAAACAGGGAAAGAGAGCACTTAATGAGTCTCATCATTACCCATCAAGGAAATGTCAAAACCACCTGAAAGACTCCTTAAGGGCTGCCACATTGGCCATTGTGAAGACGACAGATAACGACAAAGGGCTGGAGTGAAAAGAGTGCAGCGAACTTTCAAGTGGTGAGGGGGAAGGCAGAATGGTGTCATGGCCTTGGGAAACAGGTTAGTCAGTCTTTAAGAAGTTGGACATAGAATGATCCTATGTCTGCAATTCCACTTTCAGCTCTATACCCTAGAGAAGTGAAAAGAAATGCTCACATAAGATATTATACATAAATGCTCCTAAAAATCTGTGACAGTCAAATAGGAAAACAATGCCTAAATAGTCACCAGTTGAGGAATAAATAAAATAAAGAATATGCATGCAAAGCTAGTCTACGAGTAGAATTTTTTTTTATTAAACAATGAAATGAAATACGGATGCAGGCTAGAACATGAATAGACCTTCTAAAAACAATTTCAAGACAAGGCTTTAGGTAGCCAAGGCTGATAGTGAACTCACTGTGTTACTGAGGATGACCTTGAACTTCTGGTATTTCTGCATTAATGTCCTACATGCTGTGAATATGGACATAAACCACATTGTCACTCCTGGCCAAGAGGAGACTTTAAAAGCATCGTGTTGTGGAGTGGGGAGAGACTCATGTGCGCCCATCCTTAGCTGGGAAGCTTTTGACACTTGATGACTTCTGAAGGAAGGGAAGTTAGTTTTTTATTTATTTTTTCTTAAGGTTGTGGCCTCTGGCAGGTAGACCACACTCCAGTGGGTGGGAGGGAGTGTTGGGATGAGTGATGGATCTGGAGTGGGTTAGGAGGGGAACATAGGAGATAAATATGAACAAAATACATTGTATGCATTTATGAACTAAATAGAAATATTACAAAACACTATGCTGAATGAAAGAAGTATATAGCCAGTCATAAAAGACAACATACTACATAATTCTATTTAGGCACAATAAACCTCTGAAAAATATGGAACTATTTAGAAATAAAGAGAAAGGGAATCTATGCCCAGTGTTTGAAAAAAGGGGGTGGGGAACTGGGATTGACTGCTATTGGTTGTATTGTTTTATTTTCCCCCAGGATAATGAAAAGTGAGTACATTTAACTCATAATAGTTTCACTGACCGTATTAAAAGCCACTAAACTTTGAGTGGTGGAGCTCTGTAGGATGCGGATTTTGCCAGTAAACATGCTAGAAAGATATACTAACCTAAAATGACAGCGATAGTGTCTGAGATCCAAGTACTCCTGTTTTGCTAAAGGCCCCACTTGTGGCCGTAAGGAGTTGTCATGGTAGTGGAAAGTGTCAGTCACTATCACAGTCACTGACCAGAACAGAGGATCCATGACAGGTAGGTTCTTCGGAGCTGTGCTGGGCCATTGGGTCCTATTTCTCAGTAAGGGATTCTGAATTTGAGAGAAAAACATGCCAAGAATATGGTCCTGTCCATTTGTCATGATGTCTGGACTTGCTGTGTGTGGGCAGCATCAGGGAGCTTAGTCATTAATTACCTCTTGATTGCTGCGTGCACAGCTATCCATCCTCCGACAAGACTGACTGGAAACACTGCACAGGGGCAGTAGCATTTGGCAGGTCAATAAACTCAAGCTGGATACCCAGATGTCTCCTCCTAGCCCCAGCCCTGGTGAGATTAGCATATCACAAAACACAATTTGAAAAAACCTACCCAAGGAAGGATCTAAGTATGAGCCCTTATTAGAATTGGAAGTCTGAAAATGGCTGGAGCACTAATTCAATCCAAACCCCTTACTTTGACAATTAAGCCCTTCAAAATGAATGGTACCAGGCTGAGCCACTGCAGAATCTGCACAGAATCTCCATCATGGCACTTCAGGGTCCACTTTACCCCGACAGTATGCCTTTGGGCCTCAGCAAGTCACTGATCCTGGTACCTGATGAACCCAATAGTGCTCAGAACATGATACCCCACCTCAGAGAATCCGTCTTGCTACACTCTGGCAGTGCAATATTGTTTCTCCACAGGGCCTAGATAAGTCTGTCTGAAAATGGAGATCTGACTCCCTGTGTTTATGCCACATCAGCACAGACACTCTTATGTTAAATTATCCAAACTCATTCATTTAGCTGTGGGGTGTATGTCAGCCTCTGCTGCAGAGCCAAGAGAAATGACTGAGAGTAATTCTATTCCATAAAGAGCTTCAATGAGTCTTGTCCAAAGCGGAGGCCATCCATGTTGTTCCCATGGCAACAAACATCCATTGGAAAGGAGCAAAGAGCCCAGACAGTAGTTTCGTGAAGTAGGCCTCTTAGAAGACTGCTTGACAAAAGCAAAGTGGAGGTATGAAATAGAGTTCATATAATTGGGTGAACTGTGTTCCATTCAAGGAAAGGGAAAGAAAGAAGTTTGTCTTTTTAGGCATAGTTTTGGTATTGTAATAGGCTCAGATCTGAGTCTAAAGGGAAGACACTTGTGACCCAGCTTTAAGAATTGGACCAGGAGCACATGGTTAGAAGGGGAGATAGTTTTATAAGAAAAGGAAAGTACTCTCAAGCAAAGGACTGAGCCAACAGGACCCCAACCCTTTATAGATCATTTACAACACTTGCCTCTCACATACTTGTGCATTAGGGGCTTTTCTGGAGCCTGATATGTTTGTTGTATATGGCCCAAGTTAGGAATGGTTTCCAGTCTTTCTCCACCAACTGGCTTCTTTTGGGTGTTAATCTTGCTCTCACTTTATCTAGCTTCTATTCTGTTGCCACAATCAAGTTATCTTGTCTAAAGATAACAGAGAGTATCTGTGAGAGCAAGAAATGGAGTGAGCATCTCTGTGGAGAATCTGTACTGTCTCATTGGGTATTAAAAAGGCAGAAGTGAGGATGGGTGGTCAATGCATGAGTATCCTACACACATTTATGGTGGGCTTATCCGCTTATGCATGAGCTCCCTATTGTGTCATTGTATTAATTCTCCCTTTTGCTTGGCATGTTTTTTCCCATGGCATTCCATAAGATTTTATGACACGATCAGAAACACATGCAAAAATGTAATCAATTGCTATCTTCCATGTGTTAATGACGTGATAGACATGGTATGATGGAGTCAAAGGAATAACATTCTTGTTTTATTGATTATAATTAAAGGCGATTGTAAATTTTTGTTTTTCTAGCATGATCAACTACTTTTGTGAAATGTTAACTTGGGAAGATCTGTGCTGATACATCTGTGATTGAATTGAGAGCCATTTGATGGTAGAAACCACCACGTTAGACTACAAACCCCTGTTCTCTCTTACATCAGTGTTTTTATTTTTGTGTTTGTTTTCTCACTACTATTTCTGATACCTAGGGATAGTTTATGAAGGCTATGGCCACCACAAAAACTCTGTGATGGCTTTTACCTTAGGATATAGAAGGGAACTGGATGAAACATTCTAATGTTAAAGCTGTATAGACCTATCCAAGTCTCAGAATCCTGGTGAAATTCTAAAATGTACTGTAGAATATTCAATCAGAGCATCTCGGTTTGGAGATTTGGACTGAGGTCTTACAAAACAATGAGACAAATGAATTTTTTAAAAAATTATTTGTTTAAAAAAATTACCTTTTCTCACTTTACAAATCAATGCCAGTTCCCACTCCTTCCCCTCCTTTTGTGATTTCCAACTTCACCCCATCCCACCCCCTATCCACTCCTCAGAGAGGGTAAGGCTTCCCATGGGGAGTCAACAAAGTCTAGGATGTTGCTTTAAGGCAGGACCAAGGCCCTCCCTACTGTATCTAGGCTGAGAAAGGTATCCCTCCAAAGAGAATGGATTCCAAAAAGCCAGTACAAGCAGGAGGGCTAAATCCTGGTGCCACTGCCAGTAGTCCCAGAGTCTGCCCCAGTCATACAACCTTAACTCACATTCAGAGGAACTAGTTTGGTCCTATGTTGGCTCCTTCACTGTCAGGCCAGAACTGGTGAGCTCCCATTAGTTCAGGTAAGCTGTTTCACTGGGAATCTCCATCATGGTCTCGACCTCTTTGCTCATATTCTCACTCCTCCCACTCTTCAACTGGACTTTGGAAGCTCAGCCCAGTGCTCTCCTGTAGATCTCTGCATCTGTTTCCATCAGCAGTTGCTGGATTGAGGTTCGATTATGACATTTAAGATAGTTATCAATCTTATTACAGGGCAAGGCTAGTTCAGGAACCCTCTCCATTATAGCTTAGGGTCTTAGGGTGGGGTCATCATTGTGGATTCCTGGGAATTTCTCTAGTACAAGGTTTTTTGCTAGTCCCATAATGACTTCCTCTGTCCTAGCTCTTCATCTCTGTCCTTGCCCCATCTTGATCATCCCGTTCCCTCAAGTTCTCTTTCCACCCCTTCTCCCCTCTTCCTTCCCTTTCACCCTCCTTTCTCTCCCCACCCCCATGCTCCCAATTTTCTCAGGAGACCTTATCTACTTCCCTTTCCCAGGGGGCTCTATATATGTTTCTCTTAAGATTTTCCTTGTTACTTAGTTTCTCTGGGGTGGTGGACTATAGCTGTCTATTGTGGAGAGTGGGATGTTGAAGTCTCCCACTATTAATGTGTGGGGTTTGATGTGAGCTTTAAGCTTTAGTAATGTTTATTCTACATATGTGGTTGCTCTTGTATTTGTTCTGAACTGAGACTGATTCATCTTGATGGATTTTTCCTGTGATGAGTATAAAGTGTCCGTCTCCATCTCCTTTGATTGGTTTTAGCTTTAAGTCTATTTTCTTAGCTATTAGGATAGCTATACCTGCTTGTTGCTTAGGTCCATTTGATTAGAAAATATTTTCCCTACCCTTTACTCTGAGGTGATGTTTGTCTTTGAGGTTGAGGTGTGTTTCTTGTATACAGCAGAAGGATAGATCCTGCTTTCATATCAATTTTCTTAGCTTGTGTATTTTTATGGGTGAATTGAGTCCATTGTTATTAAGAGATATTAATAACCAGTAATTGTTAATACCTGTTTGTAGGAGGAGAGCCTGCTTTTTTGTCCTAGCTGCCTGGCTAGCTTAGCCCCAAAATAACCACACAGAAACTGTATTCATCAAATCACTGCCTGGCCCATTAGCTTGAACTTCTTATTGGCTAACTCTTACATCTTAATTTAACCCATTTCTATTAATCTATGTAGTACCATGTGGCAGTGGCTTACCAGCAAAGTTCACAGCATCCTATCTCCAGTGGCTCCATGGTGTTTCCCTCTGACTCTGCTTTTTTCCTCCCAGAATTCATCTTTGTTTTCCCCACCTATCTAAGTTCTGCCCTATCAACAGGCCAAGGCAGTTTCTTTATTCATTAATGGTAATCATAGTACACAGAGGGACTCCCACATCACCTGTTATTTTTTTTGGTAGTAGTGTTTGTCTGTTTCCCTTCGTTGGGGTTTGGTGGTGCGAGGTTATCCGTTGCCTGTGTTTCTGTGGGTACAGTTAGCTTTCTTGGATTGAAGTTTTCCTTCCAGCAAATTGATTTTTAAAGGAGCCAAATAAAGATTATTGACCTGTACTCAGCAGTCTTCAACTCTCTCTTTGTGATAAGAAGTCTTTAATAATAAAAGCACTAAATATTTGTAATATGCTTTGGTAATACAGTAGATAAATATACACACACATATAAATATATATATATACAACATACACACACATATATACATATACATATAAGCACACACATTCTCTCTCTCACATGCACACACATATATGTATTTCTAGGATGAGATGGACAGGATTCATATAAAGTCTTGATATTGATATGTTTATAGTGTTTCTTTCTGCATGTCAAACTATGAAATATCATCGGGGTGTTGCTGATTCTGATTGTAAGATCATGCTCACTGGTGAAAGAGATGGCTAAGGTGTGTTATCTGCATGTGGGAGTGTCTCTCAAAGCTATGAAGACCAAAAAGCAATGCATTTGTCTGTGACTCTGTATATTAACCTTTCCATTTGATGAGCAGTATCATCCCCCCTCCTTTCCTGATGCTGATAGATTTTTGTAATTTATTTTTAAAAGACTCAATAAAAGGATTTTAAAATAAGACCAAGGAAGTGCATAACTACCATTTTCCACTCATTACTCATGTGGACTGACTTTCTGTCTGAGGTTGATTTAGATTTTTGCCGATTTTCTGAGGAAAGCGTTGTTTGTGGTTGGTGAAATGAGTCATAGTTTATGGGAATGGAAGAGATTCAAGAAAAAGACAATTGTCAAACTGACAGTTTGGGAAGTCATAGGAGATTGTTCTGTCCTCTAAGACCAGGGGAAGTATCTCTACTGAAAGTGCCATGACAGAGGCTAAAAATGTTCACTTCATCTATCTATCTATTTATTTATCTATCTATCTATCTTTCTTTCTTTCTTTCTTTCTTTCTTTCTTTCTTTCTTTCTTTCTTCCTTCCTTCCTTCCTTTCTTTCTTTCTTTCTTTTTTTCTTTCTGAGACAATTTGTAATCCTACCCACTGTGGTTACTCTGTTAGGAAGTTAGGTGATATATCTTGGTAGTAAAAATAAACTCGTGTTACATAGATGTAGATGGTGAGGGAATAGGAGCTATAATGGACTGTAAAGAAAGATCAAGAACAAGTTGTATCATTAGTCCTGAGACTGTGCTGGAAAGAACCAAACAGAAGGAATATGAGCTAACTGGCTGCCCCTGTTTCTCTTGACTGTCTACACCTGATCTAGAAAGGCCTGTTCTGGCTGGTCTAGCATAGGCAGCTACAGGTTCTCAGTGCCCAGTGTCAGTCTGGGCCTCCCTTATTCTGATTCCTCTTCTAAGGAACCATTAAAGTCAACTGAATTTGTGGTGTGTCTGTTTAAATGTAACTAAAGTCAGTTTCCCAGTTGCACTAAATTTTACCTGGACACAGAAACATGATATATGCTTTCCCATTAAGTCCCAGAACTCACACGTGCAGAGGAGAGATGACAAAACTATACTACTTCAACCCCCAAATACACAACTATTCTCTAACAACTTTGCATAGTTACTGCTGAGGATCTGATGAGTACTAGACTCTCCAGAGGCTTTCCCCAAGGCTCTGTTGTAGAGAGAAGAAACATGCTCCTTCTCTAAACTAGGAACATGCTTGGTAGAGACAGTAATTGCCTGGGCAAGGGTCTTGGTGAACTGTGGCTTCAGATCCTGAGAAGCCAACTCTTCCCATCCTAAAGAGCTATGGTTATCAGTTCTGAGACCATGCAATGCTTCATTTCTGGTCACATTGCGATACTCTATATTCTTCTTACACAGCTTTGCTCGATTAGCTTCCCACTGACTTCATCCCATTGTATGATAGTTTTAATAATTATTGTTTATTCTCTCAGGGTTTTTTTTTCAGGAAAAACTGTATATAAGATGCTGTACTTCTTAATAAGTTTTTTTTTGGCATTTTGTATCTTCTATATTTCTGACTCAAGAACCATTCTCCTTAGGATCCTGTCACTGAAGAATACTTGCTGCTCCATGTCAAGGATCAAGGAAGCAAAGGCAAGAGAAGTCTACATAGACATTGTACCTAAGTTTTAGTACACTTGGCCTGAGCATCCTTGTTCTTGGGTCTACTGACTGAGCTCTTAGACAAAGCCCAATGGCTTTAATCAAAAATGCTTTTGACCTGGGTTATGCTCTATTGTTGTAAAGATGTGAAAAAGAATAGTTGAAAAGAGGGACACTCTGGGAAATGCAGGAAGAAGGTGGACTCTTTGTAAACTTGACACTTATCTAGAATTGGTTTATGTGGATGCATGCCACAGATGTTTCTGTGAATGAAGTGTGTGTATGGCTGAAGGAGATGATGGAGCTGACCTGGAGATTTAGTAGGATTTGCACTTGTATTTGCACTGCATTGAAGATTTAGAAGTATTGTCAAGAAAACAATCATTGGAGCTATTTTCTAGAAACAAAGGGAGACATAATGCTTCAACTGATATCCCAAGAAAACTCTGGTCTTTTCTTTTATGCATAAAGCTCAGATTTATTAATTTTGTTGACTTTCATATGTTTACACTAGAAACATGCATTTGTAAAGCAGTGCCTCCTATGATTCCCTTTTAAGAAAGAAGCCAAGTATTTATGATGTTTATTTTATACTATAATGGCTTTAATTTATAAATTTTATTACCAAAGTCGTAAGTTCTATTTTCCAAAGAAATATGAACTGATGATATTTGGCAAATTGTATTTTTCAACCTCCCAATTTTATATTTTATGTTAAAGGTTGCTTGAATTAGGCTGGGAGTGATTGTACATGTCTTTAATCCTAGCACTGGGGAGGCAGAAACAGGCATATTATCTGTGAGTTCAAGGCCAGAATAGTCTACTGAGTGAGTTTCAGGTCAGCCAGGGCTACATAGAAAGACTTTTGTCTCAAAAACCAAAACCAAAACAACACAACAACAACAAAAAGGTCACTTGACTGTCAGACCCTCCTCTGTCCTGGCATAAATCACTGGCTGGTAACATGGCCTTTTAAAAACATGGACCTATATGCATAAAACATTAAGTCTAGAAAAATTAAGAAAAATAAACTCATTGGTTGGATCTAATGCCTTGCAACCTCAGATAATAATCTTTGTGTCCCAAGATACAGTACGGAATAAATGAGATGTAACACAAGTGTACAAGAGCTTTGATTATTTCATAGGAGGCCTCTTTATTAATTAATGCATGTCAACAAAGCTGTAAATTAAGCAGTTATGTGGTCAATGCCCTAGAGATCACAGATTATCAGGCCACTCAACCCACATTCACATGTGTGAACTGAGCAATACTTCTTCAATTGCTCCCAGCTGATGTCTGTGCAGTGATGCTTCCTACCCTGCAATCAATCAGCTCTCATTTCCCTCAGGAGCCCATGGTGACACTGGGAAGGGCTCTAATGGTCTGTGTTAGATTAAAGTAGATGCATTCCTGCTCAATGTTCATCAAACTCAAAAGAGTGTCCATAAGAGAAACCTATCCTGCTCTGCTTAGTTCAGTACTTTGGTGGGTTTGTGTGTGTGTGTGTGTGTGTGTGTGTGTGTGTGTGTGTGTGTGCACGCGCACGCGTGCTCCATGTGATATAGGACTTAATACTCTCCTAATACACATATTTTGATCCTGTATTTAAATACAAAAGAATAAGTAGAGCCAAGATTAAGTTCCAGGTAACTTAGGTTCCTGTTTTGCTTTGAGGTACTTAGCTCAGCTACCATTTCCTCTTACTCACAAGGACAGGCTCCTTAAGGTTTAGTCAGGATTTGTAGACTAAGGAAAAGTAGGAACAAGCCTTTCTGTAGGAGGTGAAAGGAACCAAGGCAGTGTGGAAAAGAATGTGGGCTGGTATCTGGAAACAGAAGAATCATTGAAAAACAGACAAATTTTTTCAAGTGTATTCTTTTTATGATGATCAAGATACAGGTACACTGGTATTTTAGCTTTGTTTCCCTCTGTGCTTTGTGGATGGTAATTAAAATATAAAGGAATTTTGATTTTAATTTGAAACAAGCAAAAAGAAAGCTGCTTATTTGTTCTCTCATGTTCAAGGATTCTCACAATTTTATTCATGAGCTCCTTTAGGCCACTGAAGGGTCTATGGTCTCAGATAGGAGCCAAAGTGACCATCACAAAGTCAGTGGTGGGAGGAAGAACATTTGCAGGGCCTCAGAAAGCTAAACAACAGAAACCATGCTGTGTTCCCTTAGAATTCCAATCCCAACATGAAGAACTATAGCTAGCTGTCAGCAAACAGATGGCTGGACAAAAATCCTGCTGAGCGAGAACTGTGGGGTGCAGCCCATGGGCAGAAGTAAGAAGTTCCATCCCCAACTCTCCATCCATGTTGGTACCAATTGGAGTACTTCCAAAAGACAGTTTTATTCAGCAAGTGACTTGATTTTTACTGGTGAGCCAGGGGCCAGAGTGACAAATTCCGCAGTTCAGGATGCAAACTCCTTATGACAAAGTTCCCTTCTACGTCTGCACAATATTTGATCCCAGGCATGGTGTTGGGCTTCTTGCAGTTAAGAATAAAGAATATGAAGGAAGCTGGATTTTATTGCCGCTATTTTAGAAAAGAAAAGTAGGGTATCTAAACAGCTCCAGGATTTGAAAAGCATCCCTTGCAGTTACTGGTAGAATGCTCTAGAATCCTGAACTAGGTAAAAAAGCAAAGCTGAGAAGTCTGCACTGTTGCTGGGATGATTCAAAGATCTTTCTACATTATTTAATGGTCTTTATCTTCCATGGAGACAATTAAACCATTCCATCATAGAATGTGTTTGTTTACCAGAATCCCTGGTTTTCATCCCCACACCCCTGATAAAAGCAAAACAAACCAACATAACAACAAAACCCACAAGACTGATGTCTTGGCTTCCCTTCCTTTTTCAGAGTATCTCTGTGTAATTAGACTTTCCTTTGGGCTGCCAGCTCACAAACAACGACACGGAGACTCATTAATAATTGTGAAAGCTTGCCCTTTAACTTGGCCTAGCTCTATAACTTAAAATAACCTGCTTTTATTAATCTATGTTCTACCACGTGGCTTTTACCTTTCTCCCAATCTGTCCATCTGACTTGTTGTGTCTCCTGGTGTCTCCACTTTTCCCCTTCCCAGTGTTCCTCTCTCTTCCTAAACCCCACCTATTCTCTCCTGCCTAGCTTTTGGCTGTTCAGCAGCTTATTAAACAAATCACGACACTACATCTTCACAAATGTAAGCAAATACCTCACAGCATTGCTGATTTTCATTCTCTCCAAAACTACATGGGTCTCACTTGGTCCTTTGCAAAATTCACACTCTTCCTTCAAGTGACCAGCAAATGCTATTGGCTCTCCCATCAGCATCCATGCAGAAAACCACAGTTTCTCTCGCTGTTGTTCTAAGCTGCCACTAAGTGTCTTTCGTCCCAAAGCCAGTCATTCTTGTCTCTAAAACTTCCCAACTTTCTCTTCTGTGGGTGCCCAAACCATGATCATCAATAAAGTCCACCTGAACATTTGTGTCTCTGAGAACTTGATCTGAAACAGTAACTGACAGAAAACTGGATTTTCATAAAGAACACATGTTGTCTTCCTCCGCAACTCTAGTTCCCATTAAGGACCCACTTATTCATAGTGTTCAGCTTTCTCTGTGCCTCGAAGTCACAATGGTCTAGGATTTTGGCTACAATGGTCCTTTGTCCTGGTTCCTCTCTGTGAGCGAGGACTCTGAGCATGTCTCAGATTGACCTTTCAGAAAGACGCCATCCTCTGGCCCTATAGGGACCAATACTTCTTGAACTGAATATCAGTATTTTTTCCCAGATGTTATTTGTCCCAAACTTTTAGTAAAGGAATATAGGAATGGGAAATGGAAAATCATTGGCTTTCTCATGTGTTGCATGTTCTGAGCACATCTTTGTCTATGTTCTTTTGTCCTTTCCCTTCCTCACCAGTACAATTATTTCCCATTAGTCTCCTGCATGGTGCCTCCACAGTATGTCCCAAGGTTCCAGCTTTCGCCTCCCGTTAAGTCAACTCATATATATGCCCATGTTCCTCTTTGACTTGACCATGAATCCCAAGTATGTGTCTTACAGTTAAACATTCTGTCTGAGCTCCAGGTTTCACTTTTCAGTCATTTGATTGACGTTGGTGTATGACACTCATCCTAGGAAATTTATTACATGTTTCTGCTAGCTCTGATTCACAACCCAGATAATGCACTGTTTCTCAGGACACATCTCTGCCACATCATTCTCTGCGGTGACTCTGGCACTGCCCTACCCTAGGACCCTCTTGTCAATGTGTCATTACTCATCCTGGGTATCAATATGGATGCCCTGATGTAGTGGCATTTCAATTGTATATTAATAAAGACTGCCTGAAGATCTGAGAGTAAAACAGTCCCACTGGTCAGCCTTATAGACTAGGTTATGGTAACACACACCTTTAATCCCAGTAGTCATAATGACAGGCACCTTTAATCCCAGTAGCCACACTAGTTACCACTAGTTACCATAGAAATTGGGTGGTGCATGCCTTTAATCTCAGTCCTAGAGAGGAACGTAAGACTGGGTGGGTGAGGACAACTCTCAGACACAGTCTCGTTCTGAGATTTCAGAAGGCAGGATCACCATTTCAGACTGGAGGTCGAGGTAAGAACCAGTGGCTGGTTGTTTTGCTTTTTAAATTGAACTCCAATTTCTGACTCTGAGTTTTTATTACTCGTACATCACCTTGAAACATTTTACTATTTCTGACTGATTTTAGATAAGGCTAGACTATCTTCCTTCTCACCCCATAGCATGTAGGATGGGTGCTCACATTTTGTGTACTGAGATTACACATTTGTATCTATATTTATTGAAGCTATATCAGTAATTTAATCTATTATATTTATATGATAACTTATTTTACAAAAGTTTATTTTATTAAAACTTAATAGTAAAACCTCAAAACCTGTCTCTCTGGAAGTGATGGATTGTGGCGCCTTTTCAGTGCTGAAACAAAGGTGTATGGCAGTGCTGTATGTAACTCCTTCCTGAGTGTGAGAATTTCATATAATTAATATTTATATCTTACAATTTTTAGTAGAATTGTGTTGGGAGGACAGTATGAAGGTGCTTGAGCCCACAGATCTCCAGAGAAACCAGGAAGGTTAAGCTCACAAGATTTCTTCCCAATAGGAAAGATGTAAAACCTATTTTTCCATCCAGAAATCTGGGAGTCAGAAATGAGTAATAGCCTGATGATCTTCATTATCTGTTGGGCCACGTTATATCAAGCGCCTTCAACCTGGACCAGGTGTGGCTAGTAATCTAAATGACCCTTATATTATCTGTATAGTCAGAGGCTCCCCCAAGAGCCCACAACGAGGAACAGATGTTTCCAATTGCTCAAATGACCTCTATGCTATTGGTATGACCAAAATCAGGCCAGATTTCTTTAGGCCCTTAAGATAGTACATGGAACCCATCTTCTTGGAAGACATGACATATACCCTGAGTTGTTTCTATGTAATTATGCTTTCTTGTGCCCCAGGGATTGTATTGCAACAGGAAACACTTTTCTAAATTATACTGTGTTTAAATTTTTTGGGACTCAACCTCCTGGGATCAGACTCCCCAAAGTCTTGATCCTGGTTGATGAAGTCAATCTGGATTTTCCTTCTTTCACCTCCTCACAGTTCTCTTTCCTGCCTGTCTGACACATGTAAAGACTCTCTCAAAATTGATTAAACTAAGTTCTAAGATTTTTTTTCCCACGGGCACTTGAAACATCTTGAGAGACGTCTAGACATTTTCCCAGACCCGGACCTTCTGCAGTCTTCTGAACCTTAGCCACACCAACTTCCTCTGTCAGTTTTCAGCTCTGTATCAATATACCTGAGACTACATACTTAAAAAGGAAAAGGTTTACTGGGCTTATGTTTCTCATAGTTCTCCGAATTCCTGCAGGAGATGAGTTTTCCTAAGGGGATTGTGGCTGTGTCACGATGTATCCTACAAACAGAAGGGGACTGGCTGAGTGCAGAAGGGGCATGCGTGTAACCAGAAGAGTCCAGGCTTGTTCTCTTTCTGCAACCCGCTCTCCCAGGACTTAGAGAAAAAAAAAACCATTAATCTATCTTAAGGATCCAATCATTTCTTATTAATGTCTGCCTCTTACAAGCTCCACCGTTTTTTAATATTGGTACATCAGGGAAAGCTTCTAACATATGGACCTTAGGAAGACAAGCTATATCAAAATCCCAGTCATGTCCTCTGATCTTACCTAGTGGTTGCTAATGTTTTGCTTGTCCCCTTTTCCTGCTAGATTTTGTATTTCTCTCTCCATGATGCCTAGCACAATATAGAATGCCATAGTCATATGTTTATGCTGATTGCAGGGCCGATGGGGCGTCTCAGTAGACTAATCTCTGTACTGTAGAAGGAACACCTCACTGAAGTCAGGGAGCACCTGACTTCATCTGTTGACTTTCTCTCGGAGTAGCACTTGTATTCCGCAAGCTTTTGGAGGGTCACTGGGGATATTGGAATTATTATTTTTACCATCATTATACAAGAGCCTGAAAGGATCTTTTCTGCTGTGGAAATCATGGAAATTGTTTGCTTACAGCCATCCCTTCCTAGGCAGATTGGCCCCAACTATAACTTGTGGTGTCTTTATTACCCCACCCTCAGAGGCTCAAAGGATTCTCTTTTCATGTTCTGGCTTTCAAACAAGAGAAAGTTAATTTGTGGCAAATACCTTTTCACAACCAATAACACTTGTGGGGCTGAGGAAGGCAGATAAGTCTTGCTTTCTTACACGGAGGCCCATTAACAAGGACTGCAGAATTGTGTTGTAATTATTTGTACCCCAGAGCCTAACTCATCCTGTACTATCTGCCTTTTGCACACCAGGGATGGATTGTCACACCTGAGACAAAGGCAGGGGCAGAGCATTTGCAGAAATTAGGCTCTTATTAATGCTCTATTATGACTGTCTCTGGTTTCCAGATGAGTCTTCTCCCCCCGAAACAAACATTAGGAAGATTAATTGGATGTTGGATGTTAGCCGAGAAGAGGGAGAGCAGCTGATATAAGTTTATTGCAGCTTTTTGCCTCCTAGCAGAAGAGGTAAGGCAGGAAGAACCCCCCCCCCCTTTTTTTTGCTGAAGGTTGGTGTTCAGCAGTAGCTGGGGGACCTTCACCCTATGGGATGCTATTTTCCCTCCATAGCATTATTATGGGGATAAAACAGCTTAGCCTTTGAGAATGGACTGAGATTTTCAAAGGGCGTTGCTGTTATTTTTAGAAATGATTCCTTATAAATACAGGGTCACTGGGCTGTGACTAATTTGTGTTCCTTTCAGGATATAAACGATGTATCTCCACATCTCAGATGGGTCCCTGAGGATTTAACCTAAGAAAATATGTGCTATTTACCCTAGTTCTCTGATCTGCCCACTGGATAGACTTTAAACAGAACTTTTAGCAGCTGGGCAGTGATAGCACACTTTTAATCCCAGCCCTTGGGAGGCAGAGGCAGACAGATCTCTACATTCAAGGCCACTTATGATGGTCTACCGAGTGAGTTTTAAGATAGCCAGGGCTACACAGAGAAACCCTGTCTTAAAAAAAAACAAACCAGCCATCTAATCAACCAACCAACCAACCAAAGTAAGCATAGAACTTTTAGCTATTAAAAGTAAGACTCAGTTCTCAATCTTTAGGGGCAGGATATAATAAATTTCCAAATGAACACATTTCCTTAGTGAAAAAAAGATGCTGTTATTAACAGACTGGGGAAGTGGGCACAAACTGGAGCATTTATTTGTTGCCTCATCAAAATGTAAACCTGCCATTCTCAGAGCAAAAGAAGAATGGCTGTGGTCTGTAGTTCGTTAAAGTAGCATCCAACTAGCCTGGTAAAAGTACCTAATTCTTCACTCCAGTGGCTGTCTCCTCTTGTCCCATGCCATGTGTTTTCTAACAGAGACCCTTGGGGCAGGCAAGGATGATTTTTGAGTAGGTTCTCTGGGGCAGAGCACAGGACAGCTCATGGGTTTTGACAGACACACCATACAGAGATGACTGACATTCTGTGGTTTTCCTCACTCTGGTGCCCTCGAACACATCTGGGAGTATTCAGATTCTTTCATTGGTAGTGCTCTAACTGAAATTTTGTTTTCTTATGTGCCACACATTTTACCCCATCTCTGGATTTTGTGTCAGTTTAGATTTCATGCAGATGATCAGAGAAGACTCATCCTCCCTCTCCCAGTCAGCACACACTGTTTCCCAAAGATCCAACAGGGTCCTTTTTGCAATCAAAAAGGCATCCATCCCTTTCTCATCTTTACATGTATTCTTTTCTTTTTTATTCTTTTGTTCATGTATTAGTTGATTGTCTTGTTGCTGAGACAAAACACCTTTCAAAATCAGTTTAAAGAAGGAAGAGTTTAATTTGGCTTACAGTTTGACTGCACACATTCCATTATGGCTGGAACGTCCAGGAGCTTGAGGCAGTACCCATAGTCAGGAGAGAGTGTGAGAGGTCCTGGTGGGACTCTGTGAACTGCTGGGCTAAAGGCTATCCTTGTGCTATTTTGGTAAAGTATCTGACTGTTTTCTATTTGTTTAGTCCTTTTTATTCACTCTTTTATTCAATACCTTGGGATGTGTGGTAGTTTGAATGAGAAATGTACAATGGAGGCTCATGTACTTGAACGTTTGATACCCTGTTGGCTGTGCTGCTTAGGGAGGTAATGGAGGTGGAATCTTGCTAATGAATTGCATCAGTAGGGGTGAACACTGAGATAGTCTAACTCCACTCTACTTCCTGCTTATTCTTTATGCTTCTATGTGTGTGACTGAAATGTGTTGGGCCAATTTCCTACTCTGGCCACCTGTAGCCAGGTCTTTCCATGTTTGACCCCTGTGCCCCTGGAATCATAAGCTAAAATAAACTTTATTCCTTAGATTGTTTTTTGACCTTTTTTAAAATTATATAAACATGTCTTTTTTTTTTGTCAGTTTGACACAAGCTAGAGTTATTAGGGAAGAACCACAAGCTGGAAGAAAATGCCTCCACCGTGTTGCTGATTAATGATTGATGTGGGAGTTCTCACCAATGGGTGGTTCTGAGTTGGGTAAGACAGTAGAGTGAGCAGGCTACGTGGAGCAAGCCTGTGATCAGTGTTGCTTTATGACCTCTGCTTCAGTTTCTGCTCTTAGGTTCCTGTCTTAAGTTCTCAGTGACTGAATATGACCCAAGGGTTATAAACAGTAATAAATATTTTATGTCTCCCCCAGATGCTTCTGGTCCTAGTGTTTTATACCAGCAATAGAAACCCCAAGAAAGACAACAGAAAAAGTAACTGATACAAGTTGATAACACCTACATTCAGAACGGGTCTTCTTTCTTCATGCTATCTCTTCGAAAACACCTCTACAGTGTTTTCTAGGGCATTTAAAGTTTAGTCAAGTGCTGGAAAATGGCTCAGGGGGTAAAGGTACTTGACATCTGGCACTCAAATGGTGGAAAGGGAGAGCTACTCCTGAAAACTGTTCTTTCATCTCAACACATGTGTGATCATACATGAACTCATGTAAACACACACACACACACAACCACATACGTATACACATAAAAATAGATAAAATGAAAAGTGAATCCAACCAATCTGATTATTAAGGTAAACTATCAGCTGATGAATCACATTGAAGCACTGTGGAGATGGAAGAGGCTGGCGGCAGAGTCTGATGGGGGCTGTGCAGTTCCATTTCTTTTCCTCAGTCAATGAACCAGTTTTCAGAAGACATGGGTCTGCAGAGGAAGCCTTTACCTACTTTAATTTCAGCCTTCTTCCTTTTTCCTTTCACACGTCTTTAGTACAGCAAGCATTATTTAAGCAGTATTATGTGGAAACCTCCTTTTTGTCATGCATTTTTCATTTCTTAGTTTATACTTCCAGGACCTTGCACAAAGTTCTATGCAATCAAGCCCGTTTGTTGGCAGTGGGATAAATGTATATCATATAGCTTCTTTCCATTGTCCTTATAGAGCTCTGAAGATAGACATTGGTGCTGTACAGACTGGAGTCCGCCAGTCATGAAGTGCAAAGACTTCACGGGGCACTTACTTCTCTTAGGGCTGCTCCCAAGGACAGCATGAGCAGTTTAGGATAAGCTGACGAGAGTCACTCAGAACAGCAGGATCCTATCATCATAGCCAATGCCTCAGGTGGACAACTGGTATCATAACTGGCTCATATATGCACATGGTTATGGCTCTTAAGTGTAGATGTACTAATATATTGAAACACGACTCAGGGCTTCTAAAACTGTCGTGACATGACTTCCCAAAAGTGCTGTTAAACTATCAAAAATACCAGAGATAGTGACTTAAGTATACAATTCAAGGCCAAAGAAAAGTGAAAAGAGGAAGAAACTGCCTAAATCCATCTCATTGACTGAAGAATGTTTCAGAACAAAAGAAATAAAACAATTAAAAAAATGAAAGACCCCAGCTTTTTAAGTTGTGGACAGATGAAAAGAACAAGAGTGGTCTAAGGTTTTCTTCATGTCCTTTCGTGTTCATGGCTGGACACCCATATAAAGATGGGAGCAAAACCAAATGCCAATGAAGTAAATGTGGTCCAAGTGTGAAAGGCAGAGACTTCTGGGAAGCCAAGAAGCATGAAAAGGGCACAAGATGCAGGACACTGATGACACCAGATTGAGAACACTTACCTAAAGCACTGTAGTCGGGGCTGAAGGGAGGCGTGCATCTTTTGCTAGAGAACAAACGTTGTGAAATCTGTGGTAAAATATTTAAGTGTGGTTTGTTTTAATACAGAAACGGAAAACAACAAACAGCAAACAATCTGGACCCAGAAATAGCAACGGCAACAGAAAATTGGCATGTGCTGAGTCCAAAGCAGACAGATTATACACATTCCAGAAAAAGAAATGCAACTACACAGAAAGAAGCCGCACATGTTGCCTAATACTAATTTCAGAACTTAGGAACTAGAATAGGAAAACATCGAGTCAATACTTTTAGAAGAAACGAAGATAAAGACTTCATAAAGATCTTTAGCTGAGATGAGTTATCTTTTACATGAGTGTCATTCATCTTTCCAATGAATTAAAAGACTGTTTTAAGAATGAAGCCTTGGGGCTGGAGAGATGGCTTGGCAATTAAGAGCACTGGGTCCTCTTTCAGGACCTGGGTTCAATTCCCAGCACCAACATGGCAGTTCACTACTGTTTGTCACTCCAGTTCCAGGGGATCTGACACCCTCATACAGACATACGTTCAAGCAAAACACCAACATGCATAAACTAAGAATAAACAAATCATTTGAGAAAATTAAAAAAAAAGACTGAAGCCTCAGCTTCAGTGTAATCTCATGATGGAGCTTCCATAGCTTCACTGACGAATTTGTAGCACCCTGGACATTCCCCTAGTGTGGAAGCACTGAATAATATTTAATGAGGACATTTTATAAATGCAATCATATATAGTGAAGAAAGAATTCACCTAATTAGTAGTTTGGGGGATGGATCAGTGGGTAAAGTGCTTGCTGTACAAGCATGAGGACCTGAGTTCGAATCTCCAGCAGCCACACCAAAAGTCAGAGGCTACTGCACACAAACCTAACCTTAGTGCCAAGGGAAGGAGATAGAATCTGGGGCTTGTTGGCTAGCCAGTTCTGATGGCTATTCTTGGTTTTCAGCTTGGCTCTATCTGGACTATTTCTATAGTCCAGAAATGGAGGGCACACTTGGGATCTGGATCTTGAGGCCAACAGATAACATGTCTTTGATCTGGATCTTGAGGCTGGAACCCACAGACTTTTGATCTGGATCTGGAGGAGAGATGACACACCCTTTAAATTCAGATCCTGAGGTGGGAAGGCACACCTTTAATCTGGACCACACCTTCTGCTGGAAGCGTATATGAGGACAATGGAAGAAAGCATGCTTGCCTTTGTAGTCCATCCATTCCTTCACAGGCATTGGTGCCCACTTCTTCAGAATCTAGACTATACCAAAGACCAGCTGAGACTCCCAACCTGTGGGATTGAGCAACTGGATTCTTGGATTTTCCATTTACAGCTAGTTATTGTTGGACTACAGCCTATAAGTCATTCCAATTAATTCATATGAATATAAATATCTGGGAATGTACATACATATATCCAGATATAGCCAAATTGAAAACCAAAAATATAATTCATATGTACACACACACACACACACACACATTCATTCCATACGTTTTGGGATTCTAGAGAATCCTGATTATTATATCAGTCTAACAAAATTAACAAGCTCCAAGTGTAGGGAGAGAACCTGTTTCAAAAAATTAGATGGAGAGCCACAGAGGAAGATTCCCTGGAATTTATTTCTGGTTTCTGTATCAATACGTAGAGATGAGTGCACGAGTGCGTTTGTGCACACATGTGTGGGCGTGCAGACATCCTCATGTGCACACACACAAACACCACATGCTCAATACAAACGGAAAATAAATAATTCATTTTGACATGTTTAAATTCAATAACATGATGTAAATCACACATCGAGTTACAAACAAGCCAGTCATCATAGATTATTGAGCAAGAAAATGTATCCATTTCATCTTGAAAAAAATGAGGGGATGAAAAATTACCAAAACAACTAGTATATTATATTCATGTATGAAATTGCCTAAGAATATTCAATAAAAATACAACAGAAAACTTCAAACAGCAACAAACAAAAGAAAACCAGTCACAAAGAAAATAACTGGGAACCAGAAAAGATAAAACAGCAATATTCTTAAATTGTGAGGTGTTTCAGCCACATATAGAAGTATCAAAGTAATGTCACATAGGTGGATGCTAGAGGTATTTCCACTACCTACGTATGCTGGAGTTTACTTATATAACTCATTCTTTATCCCTCCCCCCTTCTCCTTCCCCTCTTCCTCGCTTCTCTCTAAAATTTAATAAAGAAAATTCCTGCCTATCTTATTTTCTTCCCTCAGATCTGACTTAAGGTGGTTACATCCAGGCAAACTTTTTTTTTAATTTTATTGAGAAAAGGAAAAGAAAAAAAACAAGTTTCCACCTCCTCCCAGCCTCCCATTTCCCTCCCCCTCCTCCCACCCTTCTCCCCCTCCTCTCACCCTTCTCCCCCTCCCCCCACTCCTCTCCCCCTCCCTCTCCAGTCCAAAGAGCAGTCAGGGTTCCCTGCCCTGTGGTAAATCCTAGGTCCTCCCCCCTCCGTCCAGATCTAGGAAGGTGAACATCTAAACTGGCTAGGCTCCCACAAAGCCAGCACAATACATAGGATCAAAACCCCGGGCCATTGTCCTTGGCTTCTCATCAGCCCTCATTGTTCGCCATGTTCAGAGAGTCCAGTTTTATCCCATGCTTTTTCAGTCACAGTCGAGCTGGCCTTGGTGAGCTCCCAGTAGATCAGCTCCACTGTCTCAGTGGGTGGGTGCACCCCTCGTGGTCCCGACTTCTTTGCTCATGTTCTCCCTCCTTCTGCTCCTCATTGGGACCTTGGGAGCTCAGTCCAGTGCTCCAGTGTGGGTCCCTGTCTCTATCTCCATCCATCACCAGATGAAGGTTCTATGGTGATATGCAAGATATTCGTCAGTATTGCTATAGGCTAGGGTCATTTCAGGTTCCCTATCCTCAGCTGCCCAAGGAACTAACTGGGGACCTCGGCTTGGGCTCCTGGGAGCCACTCTAGGTTCAAGTCTCTTGCCAACCCTAAAGTGGCTCCCTTAATTAAGAATTGTGCTTCCGTGCTCCCCTATCCAACCTTCCTTTATCCCAATCATCCTTTTTCCCCAAGTTCCCCCCATCCTCCCCTTCTCCCTTTTCTTTCCCCATCTCCCCTTACCCCCATCACACACCACCCCCAAGATCCCAATTTTCTCCGCGGCAATTTTGTCTACTTCCCATAGCCAAGAGGATAACTATATGTTTTTCCTTTGGTTCACGTTCTTACTTAGCTTCTTTTGGATCACCAATTGTAGACTCCGTGACTTTTATTTATGGCTAGAAAACAATCATGAGTGAGTACATCCCATATTTATCTTTTTGGGTCTGGGTTACCTCACTCAGAATAGTGTTTTCTATTTCCATCCATTTGCATGCAAAATTCGAGAAGTCATTGTTTTTTACCACAGCGTAGTATTCTAATGTGTAGATATTTCACACTTTCTTCATCCATTCTTCCATTGAAGGGCATCTAGGTTGTTTCCAGGTTCTGGCTATTACAAATAATACTGCTATGAACATGGTTGAACAAATGCTCTTGTCATATGATAGGATATCTCTTGGGTATATTCCCAGGAGTGGTATTGCTGGGTCCAGGGGTAGGTTGATCCTGAATTTCCTGAGAAACCGAAACACTGCTTTCCAAAGTGGTTGCACAAGATTACATTCCCACCAGCAATGGATGAGGGTACCCCTTCCTCCACAGCATCTCCAGCAAAGGCTATCATTGGAGTTTTTTATTTTAGCCATTCTGACAGGTGTAAGATGATATCTCAAAGTTGTTTTGATTTGCATTTCCCTGATCGCTAAGGAGGTTGAGCATGACCTTAAGCGTCTTTTGGCCATTTGAATTTCCTCTGCTGAGAATTCTCTGTTCAGTTCAGTGCCCAATTTTTTAATTGGGTTAATTAGCATTTTAAAGTCTAGTTTCCTGAGTTCTCTATATATTTTGGAAATCAGACCTTTGTCTGTTGCGGGGTTGGTGAAGATCTTCTCCCAGTCAGTAGGTTGCCTTTTTGTCTTGGTGACAGTGTCCTTTGCTTTACAGAAGCTTCTCAGTTTTAGTAGGTCCCATTTATTCAATGTTGCCCTTAATGTCAGTGCTGTTGGGGTTACACATAGGAAGCAATCTCCTGTGCCCATCTGTTGTAGGGTACTTCCCACTTTCTCTTCTATTAGGTTCAATGTGTTCTGACTGATATTGAGGTCTTTAATCCATTTGGACTTGAGTTTTGTGCATGGTGATAGATATGGGTCTATTTTCATTCTTCTACAGGTTGACATCCAGTTATGCCAGCACCATTTGTTGAAGATGCTTTCTTTCTTCCATTGTATACTTTTAGCTCCTTTATCAAAAATGAGGTGTTCATAGGTTTGTGGGTTAAAATCTGGGTCTTCTATACGATTCCATTGGTCGACTTCTCTGTTTTTATGCCAGTACCACCCTGTTTTCATTACTGTAGCTCTGGAAGTAGAGTTTGAAGTCAGGGATGGTAATGCCTCCAGACAATCCTTTATTGTATAAGATTGTTTTGGCTATCCTGGGTTTTTTGTTTTTTCCATATAAATTTGATTATTGTCCTCTCCAGATCTATGAAGAATTTTGATGGGATCTTCATGAGGATTGCATTGAATCTATAAATTGCCTTAGGTAGAATTGCCATTTTTACTAAGTTGATCCTCCCAATCCAAGAGCAAGGGAGGTCCTTCCATTTTCTGGTATACTCCTCAATTTCTTTCTTCAATGCCTTAAAGTTCTTGTCAAATAGATCTTTCACTTCCTTGGTTAGAGTTACCCCAAGATATTTTATGCTGTTTGTGGCTATCGTGAAAGGTGAAGCTTCTCTGATTTCCCTCTCTGCTTCCATATCCTTTGTGTATAAGAGGGAGACTGATTTTTTGGAGTTGATCTTGTATCCTGCCACATTACTAAAGGTGTTTATCAGCTGTAAAAGTTCTTTGGTGGAGTTTTGGGGTCGCTTATGTACACTATCATATCATCTGCAAATAACGAAAGTTTCACTTCTTCCTTTCCAATTTGAATCCCCTTGATCCCCTTATGTTGTCTTATTGCTATTGCTAGAACTTCAAGCACTATATTGAAGAGGTATGGCGAGAGTGGATAGCCTTGTCGTGTTCCTGAGTTTAGTGGGATGGCTTTGAGTTTCTCTCCATTTAATTTGATGTTAGCTGTCGGCTTGCTGTATATAGCTTTTATTATATTTAGGTATGACCCTTGTATCCCTAATCTCTCTAATACTTTTATCATAAAGGGATGTTGAATTTTGTCAAATGCTTTTTCAGCATCTAATGAAATGATCATATGGTTTTTTCTTTCACTTTATTTATATGATGGATTACATTGATAGATTTTCGTATGTTGAACCAGCCCTGCATCCCTGGGATGAAGCCTACTTGATCATAATGGATAATTTTTCTAATGTGATCTTGGATTCGGTTTGCCAGTATTTTGTTGAGGATTTTTGCATCGATGTTCATGAGTGAGATTGGTCTATAATTCTCTTTCTTGGTTGAGTCTTTGTGAGGTTTTGGTATCAGAGTAACTGTAGCTTCATAAAAGGAATTTGGCAATGCCTCTTCTGTTTCTATATTGTGAAATACATTAAAGAGTATAGGTATTAGGTCTTCTTGGAAGTTCTGGTAGAATTCCACATTGAAACCATCTGGTCCTGGGCTTTTTTTGGTAGGGAGGTTTTTGATAACCTCTTCTAATTCTTCGCGACTAACAGGTCTATTTAGATTGTTCACCTGGTCCTGGTTTAACTTTGGTATATGGTATTTATCTAAAAAAGTGTCCATTTCCTTTACATTTTCCAGTTTTGTGGCATATAGGCTTTTGTAGTAAGATCTAATGATTCTCTGAATTTCCTCTGTGTCTGTGGTTATGTCCCCCTTTTCATTTCTGATCTTATTAATTTGCAAATTCACTCTCTGCCATTTGATTAGTTTGGATAGGGGTTTGTCGATCTTGTTGATTTTCTCCAGGAACCAGCTTTTTGTTTCATTGATCCTTTGTATTGTTTTCTGTGTTTCTATTTTGTTGATTTCAGCCCTCAGTTTGATTATTTCCAGTCTTCTACTCCTCCTAGGTGAGTCTGCTTCTTTTTTTTTTCTAGAGCTTTCAGGTGGGCTGTTAAGTCTCCAATGTGAGCTTTCTCTGTTTTCTTTAAGTGGACACTTAGTGCTATGAACTTTCCTCTTAGGACTGCTTTCATAGTGTCCCATAAATTTGAGTATGTTGTTTCTTTATTTTCATTGAATTCCAGGAAGACTTTAATTTCTTTCTTTATTTCTTCCTTAATCCAGGTATGGTTCAGTAGTTGACTGTTCAGTTTCCATGAATTTGGAGGCTTTCTGGGGGTAGCATTGTTGTTGAATTCTAACTTTAATCCATGGTGATCTGATAAGACACAGGTGGTTACTAATATTTTTTTGTAACTGTGGATGTTTGCTTTGTTACCGACTATGTGGTCGATTTTTGAGAAGGTTCCATGAGCTGCAGAGAAGAAGGTATATTCTTTTCTATTTGGGTGGAATGTTCTATAGATGTCTGTTAAGTCCATTTGATTCATTACCTCCATTAATTCTCTTATTTCTCTGTTAGGTTTCTGTCTGATTGACCTGTCCATTGGGGAGAGAGGAGTGTTGAAGCCTCCTACTATTAGTGTGTGCGGTTTGATGGCTGCCTTGAGTTTTAGCAATGTTTCTTTTATGTACGTGGGTGCTTTTATATTAGGGGCATAGATGTTCAGGATTGAGACTTCATCCTGATGAACTGTTCCTGTTATGAGTATAAAATGCCCCTCTCCATCTCTTCTGATTGATTTAAGTTTGAAGTCAACTTTGTTAGAGATTAGTATGGCCACACCTGCTTGTTTCTTAGGTCCATTTGCTTAATAAGCCTTTTCCCAGCCCTTTACTCTGAGTAGGTGCCTGTCTTTGTGGTTGAGGTGTGTTTCTTGTAAATGTTGGATCCTGTTTTCTTATCCAATCTCTTAGCCTGTGCCTTTTTATAGGTGAGTTGAGTCCATTGACATTAAGTGATATTAATGACCAGTGGTTGTTAACTCTGGTCACTTTTTTTTAGTCGTAGAGTTTGTGTGTTTCCCTTCTTTGATTTGTGTTGGTGAAGGGTCTCTAGATGTCTGAGTTATTGTGGTCATTGTTGGACTCCTTGGTTAGTGATTTTCCTTCAATTACTTTCTGTAAGGCTGGATTTGTGGCTGCGTATTGTTTAAATTTGTTTTTATCCTGGAAAATTTTATTTTCTCCATTTATAGTGAACGAAAGCTTGGCTGGGTATAGTAATCTGGGCTTGCATCCATGGTCTCTCAGTTTCTGCAGTACATCTATTCTGGACCTTCTGGCTTTCATGGTTTCCATGGAGAAGTCAGGCATAAGTCTGATAGTTTTACCTTTATAAGTAATTTGGCCTTTTTCCTTTGCAGCTCTTAATAGTCTTTCCTTATTCTGTATGCTTTGCGTTTTGATAATTATATGGCAAGGGGATTTTTTTTTTTGATCCAGACTATTCGGTGTTCTGTATGCTTCTTGAACCTTCATAGGTATATCTTTCTTTAGGTTGGGAAAGTTTTCTTCTATAATTTTATTAAATATATTTTATGGACCATTGAGCTGCACTTCTTCTCCTTCTTCTACTCCTATTATTCTTAGGTTTGGTCTTTTTATTGTGTCCCATATTTCCTGAATGTTTTGTGATGAGAGTTTGTTGAACTTGCTGTTTTCTTTGATCAGTGGGTTTATTTTCTCTATGGTATCTTCAGAATCTGAGATTCTTTCTTTTAACTCTTGTATTCTGTTGGTTATGCTTGTTTCTGTAGATTCTGTTTGTTTACTTAAATTTTCCATGTCCAGCCGGCCCTCTGTTTGCGTTTTCTTCTTTGCCTCCATTTCAGTTTTCAAGTCTTGAACTGTTTCCATTATCTGTTTGATTGTTTTTCCTTGGTTTTCTAGGGTATCATTCACTGATTTATTCAATTCTTCAAATTTTCTGTTATATTTCTCATCCATTTCTATAAGGGCGTTTTTTACATGCTGTTTAAGGGCGTCAATCACTTTCATGAAGTCAATCTTTTCTACTTCTTCTTGATTAAGTTGTTCATGTCCTCCACTTGTGAGGTCGCTGGTTTCTGGTGGCTTCATGTTGCTTTTCAGTTTGTTGGGCGAATTCTTGCCTTGGCGTCTGCCCATCTCTTCTTCCAAAGACTCCCTTATGGATCTTCTTTTACTGGATCAGGTCTCCTTGCCTACCCAACGCTGGCTCTCCCCAATGTTGGCTCTCCCCAACACTGGCTCTCCTGGCGCCCCAACGCTGTCTCTCCTGGCACCGAGAGATCAGGCCTCCGTGCTGATGGGGCAGCTCGCAAACAAAGCGCCAACCCTGCTTGGTGCAGGCAGGCCATAGAAGCAAAGGAACTCCCCCGAGGATTCGGACCCAGTGCCCAGACAGGCTGGACTGCGTGACGTTGTGTGCCGAAAGAGGGCGGTAGGGCCGAAGTGGGGACGGTTCTGGATGGAAGCTGGGTGGGCTAGGAAGAAAGAGGTGGTATGTAGGGAGTAGAGGCCCTGCAGAGAGCCGAATAAGGATAGGGGGCCAAGGAACCTCTGAGCTCCCTGTCCCAGGCTGGCGCGGCGGGGCCAGAAACTCCCCCAGGCAAACTTTTTTATATTCTTTACATATGTTGGTGTCAGTGGATCATGGTGAGTTCATTTTTTTTTCAGTGCTGATCTATTTATTTATTTATTTATTTAGGATTTCTGCCTCCTCCCCGCCACAGCCTCCCATTTCCCTCCCCCTCCCCCGATCAAGTCCCCCTCCCTCATCTGCTTGAAGAGCAATCAGGGTTCCCTGACCTGTGGGAAGTCCAAGGACCACCCACCTCTATCCAGGTCTAGTAAGGTGAGCATCCAAACTGCCTAGGCTCCCCCAAAGCCAGTACGTGCAGTAGGATCAAAAACCCACTTTTCCTTTTGGTTTTGGGTTTCTCTGTGAAACAGCCCTGCCTGTCCTGTAACTCACTCTGTAGACCAGGCTGGCCTTTAGTTCATAGCGATCTGCCTGCCTCTATCAAGTGCTGGATTGAAGGCATGCACCACCACCGCCCAGAGACTTTTTCTTTAACAGACATTGCTTTAGTTAAATTTCCTGCGATGTGGACTAAATACTGTTACCAAAGTAACTTAAAGTGTGAGTCCTCCCTCATCACAGCCCAAGTGAGCTGCCCTACACTCGGGAATGCACTCTTAGACCACCCGGTCTTCTAAATGGTAGATGGCATCTCTCCTGCCCAGCATGAGGACTACAGAGAGACATTTTCAATGGTGATCTCTAGCTTTTTTTTCTGGTGGAGGGTTTCCTGTATGTGGTGAGCAGTAAGACTGTATCCAATCCGTTCCCCACAGACAAACGTGTAAAATTTCCATGGGCTCAGCTGTGTCATTTATTGATCACCCCCAGCATTCTGGGTAAGCCTGGAAATTATGACAATCAGTTGTTTAAACATATTCATTGTGGTGTGACAAAGTGTCACAGGGTGCAGAGAGTGTACGCGCACAGCTCTGGGCTCAGGATTGTCGAGAGTGTTAACAATTACGCTGGCTTCAGTAGGGGACGCCACTGAGCACAACACCGCCAGGTCACAGCCATAGAGTTTACGTTCCTCTCTACTGTTGGTATTTGCTCATTTTCTGCCACATAAGCTGCTCGCTTTCCCTTGCTTCCAAGATGGTCCTTCCACGACTGATTGACCTGTTTGGTTCAGAGTTGCCATCCAAAGGTTGACGCGAGTAGATTGCACCACATGGAGAGTAGACCTAATGTCCCTGGATCATATAATTTAAAATGAGTAAACAATAAATTTTATTAATATTAAAACCTAAGTAACAACCCAACAATGAAAATAATACAAAAGAATTTAAAAAAAATGAAAGAAGCTATTTTCTCTAAAGAGAGGAAAGACAACTTATGGGTGGAAGAGGGGGCAGGGTGGAACTCAGCAGGTGATTCTACTACATAATTATATGTCAACATCAGGCAGAGGGGAAACGGGCTCTGGTGTACCTAATTGCACAACAGCAGATAGAAATACCTGTCTGGTAGCTGGAACAAATGCAGCCACATTTAGAGGTGGCTGTGTACCAGCTGATGCGGGCAGAGGCTGATCTAAAGTCAGAAGCTTTACTTGTCCATCTTCTGCCACAGTTGGTCCCCTAACTGCTGGGTTCAGATGCCCAATGTCCTCTCGGGCTTTCAGGTTTCGCTGTGGCCCTGCCACAGAAGCTGTTCTTAGATGTGGAGACTTTCCCATCCTTGATGAATCCTGCTTTGGGGTTTCTGGAGCTGTTGCCATGAAGAGCCCAAAATCTAAGGACAGAAAGAGAGGAACCAATGAGTGAAGACATCCTAGAAGTTTCCAGGATGGGGTGAGCCTCCCAGAGATGGCTTTGCTGAGCACACAAGGTCTGTTCATGCAGAGAATCCTCAGTTGCCTCTTTTTCTAAGAGAACCAACTGGTGCCCAGCTTTGGTTCCAGGCCAAAGCTTCTGGAGAATTTCCTGGTACAACCCATCACTGAAACCACCTCCTACATCCCCAGGCACCTACCCCAGGCCACTTTATCCCCTTTAGTCTCCTGTGCCTCCAGCACTGATAGGAACTCCTTTGCTTGGATAGTGACACCCAAGGAAGGCACATTGAGCCTCACATATTTCAACAGTCTCTTCATCCAGGTCTGGAGAGCCACTAAAATCTGGGGGTCTTTCTGAAGCCACGTGAACAGAACGCAGAATATGGCACTTCAAGGAGCAGAAGGTTGACTCAAAGTAGAGTCAGAAGCCTGGCCTTGTTTCACTAGCACAGCAGTGGTCCCTCAGATGAAGAAAAAGCTGCCCAGTTCATGTGCTGCTGGGCATGGTGGTCAGGAGTGTGGGGCTGGATGGAGATGACTCCAGATACTTTCTGTTCCTTGGAGAACAGACTGGGCAAACTGGACTGAGCTGTGATGGGGATGAATTCTCCTAGGGCCCTTTAGGTTCCATCTATCCCTGTGCTCCTCAGAACCAAGGAGACCATTGGAGAATCTCTGTTTTTCTCTATCTGCAGGTGAAGTTTCTGGTTCCATCCCTCTAGTAGGAATCCCAGGGGCAGGGTGAATGCCAATGGCTTAGTCTTCAACCCTAGCCACTCAAAACACCACACTGTGCAGATGGACTCTTACCTCCCTAGTCACCCAAAGCTCACTTAAGTCTTTGCTTCACACAGGCAGTCTGGGAAGATACATACCTGCAATATTCCATGAGGGTATAGCTAAGGCCATGTGTCCCCAACCCACCAAGAGATCTAGAGGAACCTTCTTGAATCTGATGTAGGAATAGAAGCCAGGAAGGAGATGGAGGTGCTGGGGGCATTTTGCACTGTTCTGATTTCTATGCTAAGGGCCTATGAATGAGCCTCTGTCCTAACTCTTCAACGATTTTCATGGAGTGGGTGAAACCTAAGCTGTTCATTGCTAGGGTTCTTTGTTGATACAGGGCTTCTTGGGTGTCTCCCAGGGACTTTTGCCTGGCTCTATTCATCTCATCAAACCTAGGCAGCGTCTAGAACCTTTTATACAAATAGGGAAAAGGTTATGCTCATAGCATAAGAAAAGATAGTGTTTGACACTTCTTGGGGGAAAGTGAATGACACAATCTAATGTTGCCTTCCCTACCCCCATCTCTGGCCATGTTTCTTTGAAGATTGAGGCCAAGGACAAATGGATGTCAGGATGCAATTGTACTTGTCCTATAGGAGCATACAGTCCTTAAGACAAGTAGAGCCTTCTTAAAACCAAACCGGGAGGCTTGAGGCCCCAAACTTGTGTCACGCTTTCATTATCAGGTCCAGCACCTCCCAGGTGTTAGCAAACTTTGGACAGACACCAAGAAAAGTGCAGGTGAAGGTGGTGTCATGGTTCAGGACAGCAGTTGCTATGTCAGTGATTTTTTTTTCTTGTAGCCCTGGCTGTTATAATTGAACCTGGGGGACTTACGCAGCTCCCTTTTATTCTAAGGAAAAACCAAGGAAGGAAGGGGGGTTTAAATGCGAAAACTCGGAGACATCAACAGCCCATTACCACACATAAAGTGGGCGTAAAGAACATCTCTCCATGTCCTCACAGGAGTACACACCCAGCCAGGGACTGCAGTGAAGCAGGGGGACAAGAAAGGTTTCCTGCTATGGGCTGGCCTATGTTACCTTGGCTTCCCTGTGGGAAAACGGCCAGAGGTGATGAATCAGAGGGTGCTCCCAATGTCTCCAAAGGTGTCAAAGGCTGCCAGGCTTGCCGTTTGTGCTGCCTGAGCTGCTGGAAGTGTAAACCCGAGAGAGTCTCCTGTCTCTGCAGCACTTCCAGAGTAGGCAGTTGAGTCAGTTGCTGCTGCTGACCTCTGGTTACCTGGTAACCGGGAGTCTGTGTTCCATTTGGACCATTTTTTTTAAGGAAGTGAGGGTCACTGCCTGGGACTCTCCAGCCTAAGTCTCTTCCTCATAGGCTTACTCTAGGGCTGACCAGAGCTGCCAGCTGCTCTCCTTCTGCCTTTCCATGTGTACAATGGGACACAATGGCTTCCATATGCTCATGCCTCACACTGACCTGGGAAGCCTGGCTTAGCCAGACCCTCAGCTTTGAGAAGCTAGAAGAGCTTTCCAAGCCACTCTTTCTATACCACATCCATCCCAGAAAAAAAATAATTGCCTCTTAGGGTCTTCTCCCTGTCCTCCCTCCTCCCTGTAGATCATTTTAGTGTTGATTTCCTATTATGTTATCATGTGTGTATCATCTCAGACACACTCTATACCTGGGAGCCTTATACCACTGCCACCAGAGGTGAAGGCACAAAAAGGCACATGTACTCACACCCACACTCTCACAAGGTCTGATCTCCAAAATATATAAAGAACTCAAGAAACTAGACTTTAAAATGCTAATTAACCCAATTAAAAATGGGGCACTGTTCTGAACAGAGAATTCTCAACAGAAGAAGTTCAAATGGCCAAAAGACACATAAGGTCATGCTCAACCTCCTTAGCGATCAGGGAAATGCAAATCAAAACAGCTTTGAGATACCATCTTATACCTGTCAGAATGGCTAAAATCAAAAACACCAATGATAGCCTCTGCTGGAGAGGATGTGGAGGAAGGGGTTCCCTCATCCATTGCTGGTGGGAATGCAAACTTGTGCAACCACTTTGGAAAGCAGTGTTTTGGTTTCTCAGGAAATTCGGGATCAACCTACCCCTGGACCCAGCAATACCACTCTTGGGAATATACCCAAGAAATGCCCGATCATATGACAAGGGCATTTGTTCAACTATGTTCATAGCAGCATTATTTGTAATAGCAGAACCTGGAAACAACCTAGATGCCCTTCAATGGAAGAATGGATGAAGAAAGTGTGGAATATATACACATTAGAGTACTACTCAGCGGTAAAAACAATCACTTCTCAAATTTTGCATGCAAATGGATGGAAATAGAAAATAGTATCCTGAGTGAGGTAACCCAGACCCAAAAAGATGAACAAGGGATATACTCATTCATAATTGGGTTCTAGCCATAAATAAAGGTCAGTGAGTCTATAATTTGTTATCCTAAAGAAGCTAGATAAGAAGGTGAACCCAAAGAAAAACATATAGTTATCCTCCTGGATATGGGAAGTAGACAAGATTGCCAGGCAAAAAATTGGGATCTTAAGGGTGGGGTGGGAGGGCGGTAAGGGGAGACGGGGAGAGAAAAGTGAGAAGGGTAGGATGGGGAGAACTTGGGGCAACAGGATGATTGGGATAAAGGAAGGTTGGATAGGGGAGCAGGGAAGCACATATCTTAATTAAGGGAGCCATCTTAGGGTTGGCAAGAGACTTGGACCTAGAGGGGCTTCCAGGTGCCCAAGGCGAGGTCCCCAGTTAGTTCCTTGGACAGCTGAGGATAGGGAACCTGAAATGACCCTATCCTATAGCTATACTGATGAATATTTTGAATATCACCATAGAACCTTCATCTGGCGATGGATGGAGATAGAGACAGAGACCCACACTGGAGCACTGGACTGAGCTCCCAAAGTCCCAATGAGGAACAGAAGGACGGAGACCATGAGCAAAGAAGTCAGGACCACAAGGGGTGCACCCACCCACGGAGACAGTGGGGCTGATCTATTGGGAGCTCACCAAGGCCAGCTGAACTGTGACTGAAAAAGCATGGGATAAAACCGGACTCTCTGAATATGGCGGACAATGAGGGCTGCTGAGGAGCCAAGGACAATGGCACTGGGTTTTGATCCTACTTCATGTTCTGGCTTTGTGGGAGCTTAGCTAGTTTGGATGTTCACATTCCTAGACCAGGATGGAGGGGGGAGGACTTGGGACTTTCCACAGGGCAGGGAACCCTGACTGCTCTTCAGACTGGAGAGGGAGGGGGAGAGGAGTGGGGGGAGGGGGAGAGGAGTGAAGGGAGGGGGGGAGGAGTGGGAGGCTGGGAGAAGGCGGAAATTTTTTTTTCTCATAAAAAAATGAAAAAAAAAAGACTAAGAGGCACAAGCAAAAAAAATAGAACATATTTTTAAATTCTACTTCTCTCAAACTCTCATGACTTTGGCAGAAAGAAATCATATTCTTGGCCAAATAAGTCAATAAATCACACAAATGGTTCCTAGCCCAATTCTTGATAGTGTTTTCCTTCTATTGCAATAATGGAAGGAGGTAGTTGGAAATTGGAACCTAGATCTTTCTGGCACCAGGCCCTCTGGCCACCTCTACTCTGGGTATCAAGCTCTCAGATCTATCACCCACCAGCCCTACATCCTTTCTGTGTTCCAGTCTTCTGTCCTCCCCCAGTCTCATGAAATATAAAAATATCCAGGTTCTTCTGTATAATAAATAAAGCACTAGACAAGTTTTAAAAATAAAAATAAAAACAAAAAAGCCCTGAGTTCAGTTCACAACCAAGAGGAGGAAATTGTACAAAGACATGAAGATCAACAGATAAGGATTGTTGGAGACCATGATAGTTGTTCTTTTAATAAAAATTACCAGAAAAAAAAACCTCAAAAGCTGGGCTACCACTGCCTGAATTTTGCTGAGCATTCCTGCCTTCCAAGCTCCTATGCCCCATTAAACTTTGTTTACTGCATCCAAGGGCATTTCTGAACCAAAGTAACAAAACCTCCACCTTACTCCTGAAAAGTAGTTCCGAAGTCCTAAAAGCTTCGCAGGCAGGTTTATGACAACAGCACACTGCATTCCAGTATCCATTTCTATCTGTTACTTTTCTTATTGACACAATAGGGTCTTGAATCATCTGGTCACATGACATCCACAATAGAATGTTATGAATACATCTGCTTCTCACTTTTTCAAAGATATAGCTCCTAGCCATACAACAATACCCCATATAGTGGCATGTCTTCTCACCTTAACCAACATAATCAAGAAGTGTCCCCCTCCATAGGCATGCTCAGAGGTGCATCTTCAAGGTAACTCTAGATTCTTTCAAGACAAAAATTAACAATAACAGTCACAGAATTATTATATTTAACTCTTTGCCACTCACTTTTTGGACAGTTATTTCTATCTGTAAAGATATAGACTGCTTTTCTGTCTGTGAGTATACTGTTATATAGGTCAGCACTCTGATTTTATGGCCCTCTACATGGGAGTAGTTATACAATCCATTTTCTTTCCAATACAAACAGTTTGGCTGCATGCATATTTTTGTTTGTCCCAGAGTCCAGGAGGTTTGCAGAGAGGTAATTAGAACTGGGAATATGAGTACCAGCATCTCCATATTCTGCTTCTTGCCAGTGGTTCCCTAAAGCACCAGTATCCACTGTAGGCAGATGTGCGGAGGAGGCCCTGCAGCTCATAGTCACGTGCTTTCGTCTGCAAACAACTTTCCTGGGCATTTGGAAAGCTCTCCCTGAGTGTCTTTCCCAGGTATTTATTGGTCACCAGGTTGTTCTCTTTTTGTAACTATAAACAAATAACATTCTTTGTGAAGATTTGGATGATTGCCTCTTGCTTATTATTTCAGAATCCTTTTAGCTGTTGACCTTTGATTCTCCAAAATAAATTTCAGAATGATTATTTTGTTTAAAATGTGTGACATTACATGTTTATTGGTAATTAAGTGTCAATTAAAATAACTGTAATTTCATTTATTTAATTTAAAGTAAATTTTCAAGCTTGGCATAGTGGCATATACTTGAAATCCCAGAATTCCAGAGGATGAGGTAGGAAGATCATGAATTTGAAGCCTGCTTGGGCAAAACTAGATCTCAGATTTTAAAACAAACAAACAAGTCAGAAAATAATTTTTTATTTTACTTTTATTTAGGTATCCTAAAAATTAGTATGGTACAATATTGTATAGCTACTAGAAATGATGAATCCAATACATATGAATATTTGGAGGCGAATGGAGGCAAATGAAATAATAATAAAATACACACAGCAAAGTATTGTCACAGCCGCTGTAAACTTGTGAATGCTACTTGGATAACAAAGTGATGATAAATTATAGAAAACACAGTCCAGAAGTTGAAGAACACCATGATAAATCTCAGGTAGATTAAAACATATTTTAAAGCTGGATTTTTAAAAGGCATTTAGATAGCGTTCTGATGCCAACTGGAGTGAAAGCAATGGCTTTATTGCTGAAGGGTACAGCATATTTCAAAGCTGTGATTCTCAGATGGATGCTCTCCTGGTAAGGTCTGTACGAATATTTCTAAATCAGAAGAACTGTAACATTTGAAGCATTTCTGGTTCCAAGCATTTCCAATCAGGATAATTGAGTCTCAAAAGCAATAGAATAAATATGACAAAAGCAAAGGTGGGTAGGACAGCGATTGCGCACAACACTTAAACTTTTACGAAATGGTGACAAAAACCAACAATGAAAAGCAAGCTTCAAAGCAGGTAGAAGATGAACTAATATCATGAGGGCACTGCTGAGATCTGGACTGCAGGCGCACTTACCCACTACCAGCTCTGGTCTTCCTCTGAAATTCACTTTGGCTAATAGCATCAATTCGGCTGCCTTATCCCCTCATCTTTCCAGCTTCCCAACATTAGAAGCCTAATGCCCACCAGTATCAAGTCTGTTGAGTCACAGAGGAAGGTCACCTCTGTCCTGTCCTTAATGCCTTGCTATTTTTCAACTTCCTCTGTGAGGTAGGAACTATACACACCTGGTAATTACCCCTATTAGAGTGTGTCATTCCCCAGCTTACTCACCACTGATTAAGAAGAGATGGGAACTCTGCCTCTTACCGATCATCACGTGGTATGCAGAAAGAGCTTCTTAGAGGTTAAACCCCGGGTCTACCGGCCCCCACTGGAGAAGATTCTTCATGGTACCAAGCTCTCACGTCACCTTCTGTTGATCACAGCTCTGGAACTCACTCTCTCACCCTCATTTCCTCTTCTTAAAACAAGTGAGTCTGGCTCCAACTCCACAGAGATGGCTGCCGTCAAAAATGATGCTCCCTCACTTCTACTCAGCTGAGAATAATCACTCCCCTTAACATCGTTTAGATTAGCATGCAATATTTGTATGTGTTTATGAAGTACAGCGTAATTAATACAAATATTTAATGTGTAATGATAGAACTGGGATCACTGTAGTTCCATCTTCCCCAAACATTACTTCTGTGAATTGGGGACTCTTTTTTAAAGTTTTGGAATGTAATTCAGATTATCGTAGACTATATTTACCCTATTTTACTATAGAACCCTGGCAGTAATTCCTCTTGTCTTGGAGTCTGGTGTCTATCCTCTTTCCTGTTATACCCTCCTCGCTTTTCAGCTGTCTAGCAGATACTATTCTGTCCCCTATGATGATAACTGTTTTGGGTCTTAGGAACAAGAACATGAGCACTTGTCATTTTGTGCCTGGTTTAGCTCACATAACAGAATGTCCTTTTTTGATGCACATGTCATCATTATTGTTTATGGTAGAATGATATCCCCTTGTGTACATAAACCTCATTTTCTTTATTCACGTATGCATTGATCAGTACCTTGGTGGATTCTGTATCTCAACCACGTGAATAGTGTGGCAACAGACACAGGAGTGTGCTGCCTTTTTGACAAAATGCTTTCATTTCATTTGAATGTTTTCCAAGTAGTGGGCTTGACATTTCTATTTTTGGTGATTTTAGGACTTGGAACGCTACTTTCCACTTCTGTTACCCACTCCCCACATGCCCTGCACATGACTGGCACTAAAAGAATGTTTATACTTGATGAACTTTAAACAATTCTCTTTCATGCTTCATGTGTATCTAAGAACTAGGCTAGGAGTCCTCTCTCAATGCACACAGCTTTGCTAATTGCTGATTGCAACGGCAGCTTTGCATGCATCTGCCTTAGGTCTTCCAGTCACCCCAACTCTCCCTTGAAACTTGATGGTCACTGAAGTTCCTCTTGCCTAGAATATAGAGGTGCCACTTGCTCCCCCCCAACCTTTTGGATAAACAAGTGGCAGATGCTCTGATTTCCATGAGTAAAATATTAGTACACTGGATTCTAGATCTGATACTGTGGGGAGAGGTAGCTTGAGTAAGTTACCTATAAAGATGCTGAAGTGCACAAAGAAATGCACAGATCCTTTTCTGGAGTGCCTTGTGAGATACAGGATGAGAGTGGAGGTGTGAATGAAAGGAGGCCCCTAACTGTTTTAATGGTGGAAATTATTAGGACTCTTGAGCAAGAGGAACATGGGGATTTTATGGGTATGTACAAAGCACCTGTGACGTTATTGGTACTGAGACCTCAGAATGCACTGCTGTGTTTCTAAACCTAAATGCCTGTTTCTGAGCGTCACAAAAAGTGGAGACTGAGAAGCTGGGGTATGGTAAGTGCCTACCCATCTTGACCGTGCGTGCTGTGTTCTGCTATGGAGAAGGTCCTTGAGAGATCTCATGTACCCCAGCAGTTTATCACCAAGCTGATGCTGGCAGGACTCATCAAGAATGCTTCTGTGCCTCTCTTTACCGCATTGTCACAGTGCTGTTTTCTGGTGGGCACGACCCCTCAGTGACTCAGCTGAGACACTAATTAGACACTAATTAGATTTTATTGGGTACACAGAGAGTGATTATGCAGACCTTTAGCCATGAATTTGGTGAGAATTCTGGTTTCTCCACATCTATTCTGAGCAAAGACCAAGACAAGGGAACAGTCTTCATGAGGTGTTGTGATCCTGTCAGGGATCTTTGTGCCTGGGCTCACTTTGTCTTTCTGACCTTCCCATTGGCTTCTTGTCTATAAACTTCCTCTCTCTCACACAGCTCCCTTCATCAGTGTTCTTATTTCTAACCATCACACTTAGATCCGCCTTCTTTTCACTTAGATTTCCTTAATACCTCTTTCTTTATTGTGTCTTGTTATGAACTGTTTGCATGGAAAAGCATGCATGTAAAATTTTGGGTGTGTGTGTGTATAATAGCTACACTGGAAACTCAATCTCCCTCTATTCCCAGGTCTCATTCTTCACCCCACAGATGTCTTCATAGGGGTTGCTGGAGCAGTTACCACAAGATTCACCTGCATAGGGCTGGACTAGAGTTATCCATCAGTGTAAGTTGTTTTCCTGCACTTGGACAAGGCTCCTTGTTAGAACAGAGGGAGAAGCCTCTCTCAGTTATCACTGTGCTTCCCTTGAGTTTGGTGACTCATAGGTCAGTTCGCAGTGGTGCACACTAACCAGTTTGTTTTCTGTGTTTCAGCACAATTGACAATGTTTCACTATATCTCATATAATTTTCTGACATTTTGCTACACTGTGTCTTCACTCGCACTGTGCAGAGTCCTTTCTTCCCCAAAGCTGGCAGACGTAGGTAATTTTTATCACTTAAATCAAATTAGCAAATGATTTTTTTCTCTTAAAATGTCAGCAAATTTACCTTTCTGTGACAATCAATGAATTTGAGCAGATTTTCATATATCTTCTGTACAATTAGATTTGTTTCCCCTTAATTTATTTATTTTTCTCCTTTTCCCATTTCCAAAGTGTGTCATTTTTTTCTGATCCATTTGAAAACTTATTTTTATATCAAGAGTTTTATTTCTTTATCACTGCTCTGTGATTTCTGCTTTGGCATATTCTACAAACTGTACTTCAAAAACTGTCAAATATACAGATGACTCTTGTTTCTTTATGCTCTGTATTTCATTGTGGCTAACATGACTTTCTTCAGAACATGTGGATTCCCTCAGACTTTTTTCTTGGATTATAACTTTGCTATCGTATCTACCCAAGTTTCACGTGGTAGGATTTTAGTTTTGTAAAAGATATCAGGAGGTGTCCAACACTACTTTCTTCCTGAAGATGTGCCAGGGATGGTTATTAAGAGTCTAGTGTTTCCCTTCTGAACAGCACTTTGTTTCTATACCTGCTCTTATCAAAGACCCAGGTCTGGATTCCTCTTGAGTTCCCACCAGTTCACCACCATGTGACTTGTCAGTGTCTGAAATCTCTGTAATAGTATCCAAGAATTAACAAATCATAACTGCTGTCTGAAATAGTCATTAACATATGGTTCTGCATTAATCTTTCTGTGCACTTTCTACCAACTTCAGATAAATTCTGTCACTAAACTATCACCTAGGATATTTGTGATAGTCTGAATGAGAATGGCCCCCATAGGATCACAGGTATGAATTCTTGGTTCCCAGTTGGTGGAGCTGTTGGGAAGGATTAGGAGGTGTGGTTTCAATTGGAAGTGGTGTATTTCAAATTGGAAGCGAGATTTCAAAAGCCTTTAATATTCCCAGATAGTTCTCTTCACCTTGTGCTCGAGGAAGGAGTCGTGAGAGCTCAGCCCCTGCTTGAGCACTATGCCTGCCTGCTACCTACGGTGACTGATATGGGCTTTAACCCCCTGCAACTGTTGAGCACAAAATTAAATATTTTACTTCATAAATTAGTTTCATCATAGTGTTTTGTCATAACAACATATGAAAAGTAACTAAGAAAATGTTGTCCACACTTCATTTTGGAGGACATGTGATTGTTCATTGTAACAGTAAATCTTAGTTTGTGTCTTTCTATTTGTACTATTCTGTTCTCCTGTCCTATTAAGATAATGTGTATTTTCTATAGTATATTGTATATGTGTAATTTCTATAGTATATTCAGTTATATATGTTTCTTGATCTTCCTTACTGTATATATTTCTGATTATTCGACATTTATTGCATTTGTTTTGAGTATATAAGCAAATTACGTTCCCTAATTAATTTCTAATTACTGGGATAGAGTACAACTATAGATTTATGTGTGTATTACTGTGTCCAGCAGACTTAACAAACTCATTTTTTTTGTATTTGACTCCTTAGAATTTGCTCTCTGCATCTATAGTGCCTGTCCCACATACAGGTTATAGATATTAGGTACACATCATACATACAACAGAGAACAAAATATTAATGTCTTTTTAACACTTATTCTATAGAAACTTCGTTTTTCACAAATCTGCTTTATGCAATCAAATGGCATGCATACCTCATCTGAGGAAATCCTGGTTCACAAAATAAAGCTCTCCTCTGCAGCAGCAGTGGGGGGGAAGGCAGAATCTGGTTGATCCACTTGCTTTGATTTAGGCTCCCTCTAAAGAGGACCCCAAAACAGGGGTGAGCTCACATAGTGTATTTGAGACTGCTTGAATCTTGGATTGGAATTTTGGAAATAGAGAAGGACATGATATTAAGCAATCCAGTGTATGGGTCCGTGAGGCTGCACCTCAGAGGGCAACTTGGGAAGTAAGAGCTGGCCCCCTCTTCAGCATTTCCCTCCTTGCGGAGGACAGCACTGCAGTAATTTTGTGGGAGTCTTATTAGCAGATGAGTTGGGAGCTGCTCCCAAGAAGAACCTACTGAAAAACTGTGACAAATTCAGAAGAAGGCTGTGTGTGTCACGGACAGCCTGAAGACTACACAGCCATATGTTCATGAAATTACTGCTGTTCATACTTACCAAGGCCCTGAATACAGACTGCCAGCTTATGAGTCAACTAAAGACTTTCTACTTTGCTGTCGTGATGAAGCCATAAGCATTCAGTAGAAACTGACCTTGACTTTTGAATTTGGTCTTTTCCTGGGCAATCAATATACGCTGAGCTGAGCAGAGGTGATGGGGCTGACAGCTCCTTCTGACGAGAGGAAACAGCATTTTCTGTGGAGTACCACGCTAGTGCTAATGAGCTGGCTTGCCGCGTCTCCTAGTTTTGTTTTTCTGTTGCTGTGGGAAACAAAAGCCAGACCAAAACCAATTTGGGGAGGGAAGGATTTATTATATGTTGTGGTCTACCATTAAGGAAAGACGAGGCATAAAATCAAGGTAAAAATCTGACGCAGACACCGAATAAAAGACCACTAAAGTGCCTGCTGTACTGGTTTCACTGAAGAACATACTCCTAGCCTGCTCCTCCAGGCTTGCTCAGTTTGCTTCCTTATGCAGCCTAGGATCGCCCACTTAAAGGTGGTATAACCTGCTGTGGCCTAGGCCCTTCCGTGTTAATTATTATACATTGTTCCATAGTCATGTCTACAGGGCAAACTGATGGAAATAATTCTGCATTTGAGGTATTCTCTTTTGAGGTGCCACTAGTTTGTATCAGTTTGAGAAAACTAACCAGTGCAGCTTTTTATGTAGATTAATACACACATTCTTTCATCCTCTTATCAATCCATTGGTACATAACTCTATCAAAAGTTGAGGCACTTCTGCCATTTTCCTAGCACTGTTTAAAAGAAGTACTAATTCCCAGTAAAAGTCTAAGATAAAGTGGTGGGAAGGATCTGATTAGAGAAACTTCTCATATTTGAAATAGAATAAAATCACAGAGAAGAACAAACAAACAATCCAACTTCTTTCTAAAAGATGGTGGTACATTCAAAGCTAGAGTCTCAGTCTGAAAGTTACTAAGGAGGCTTTCTGAAAGCCAAAATGATGATACCACACCAAGAGTGGTCAACATCAGTTTCGGTGTTCACTGGAAAATGCTTGGTTTCTCACACGCATCTCATTGGGCTTAGGATGGTATTGTAAATCTTTGCCAGTAGTAGAGGACCACAAGAGTCTCCCTAGCCAAGACAAAGAGGAGCTGCCTGAGGTAGTTTGGAGAGACAAGTACCAAATATCTCATGGAGCCAGACTATACCCAACAACATAGGACACATTTAGGATCCAAGACCAAAATGCTGCTGCTGCTGCTTCAGCTTTACCTCTCTCTAGCTAGACAGAACTGTGTTGAATGGAGTTCCTGCCGTGAATTAAAAACAAAGCCTTGCAGACTCAGTAAGGAAGAAACTAAAGGCAACATCAGCTAGATTTCTAATTTGCTGTTGCTGAAGGAGAGCCGTACCCGAGAGGCTCCCAGGCCTCACAGGGAAGCCTACTGGTAGTTTATAGGGACAGCCTTGTATAAAACGGGAACAGTAGGTCCGAGAGCCATAGGCAGTGTGGCTCTCTGAGACAATCATTTCCCCTCAGGAGACAATGGCTTTCTTTCCTAGGAGGGTCCTCATAAATTCATTACAAGTCCTGCTTGGTAACTCAGACTGATGCAAAGTGGAACTTTTGTCAGTGGGTGGATAATGCCAGTTCTCTTGGTGTATGGGGACCTCCCAGATTCTTGACTCAGTTTTCCATTCCACTGATGTGATTTTGATTTTGGTATCATATGCAGAGTTAATGATTGCACAATACCATCACACTTGAAAAACTTTATCCCAAAGTTAGAGCTTCTCTAGCAGAAAAATCCAGAAGAGGACCATGTGGGTTCTGAAGGAGTCAAAATGTTCAGGTAAAGAACAGAGAATTCTTATAGGAAGTGCACCTCCATTTCTGCCTCGAGGAATGATAATTGCATGGAAAGCCACAAATTTTGGCCTGAAGAGTATGCGTGGAACTGGCTGAGAGCAGGGCCTGCTCTTCAGTTTCAAGAGCACAGAATCTAAATGCATGAGCATTGATTTCTCTTTTAGATATTTTTTTTTCTTTTTTCCCTGTAAGGATAGCACACACTGAACATCCCTCATCTGAAAACACCAAGTGGGCAACAACACACAGTGTAAAACTTTGAGTACCTGTACCATACCACAGTGGAAAATTCCATACCTAACTTCATAGGATTAAAAAATACGGTGTGAAATTACTTTTGGGCTAAATATATAAGGCACAGAAGAAACATAAATGAACTTCATGCTTGACTTATATTCTTTGCCAAAACTATTTCACTCTGAATATGTAAGTTTGACAAAAGTACTAAGCTTGAAATACTTCTAATCCCAAGCATTTTGGATCTTCAGATCACATTGCTTAATTGTTATCCAATCGTAATAACACACACTAGTGTTTAAGAACTGTCTGGTAGTGTCAAGCGTGACTGTAAACTGGAAGTGACTGGGAAGACTAGAGCAGGTTGTTGTTGGTGACCTTGAACAAACCAATGCTTTTGCAAAGCCTTTCTGAGCCTACATTATGAGATAGTTGAGCATTGGAGCAGAGTCAGAATAATTCTTCTCTCTAGATATGGTTTTAGTACTACCTGTGGCGAAGTTTTGTTTGTACTCTACAAATAGAGCTTGCCTGAAGATCAGAGGGAGGGGCTAGTCATAAATTAACCATAGAGGTCTGGAGATCAGTACAGACAGACTGGGTGGAGAGATGAAGTGATGAGGCAGGATAGAGAGAGGAACTCGGTCTCTCTTTGGGCTGAGAGTCATAGAGGTAAGATCCCTAGTCTCTGGGTGCTCTGCTTCTCCCATCTTTCATCTTTCACCCCCTAATATCTGACTTCAAGTTTTTATTATTAATGCCAATTAGAACTCGTGCAACAACTACCTTATCCTACTGATCCAGAACAAACACTCAACTGCTTTAAGATAGAAGGACGAATCACACATGGAGGGAAACAGAAGGGTTGTCTCCGGAAGTATCTGTGCTAAATAATCTCATGAGCATAGTTGTTGAGGAGTAACAAACCCATTTACTGGAGAGCAGACTTCACACTTGAGGGAATCTTGACATTATGATCCCTGGTGCTGCAAGAGCTCCAGTTCCGGAGGCCAGAACACAGACAGAAATGTAGAGAAAACAGCTTGGACTCATGGGGTTCCTGATGAGAACAGAGACTCTATTGGGAAGTAGACTAGAAGACAGTTGTGTTACATTCTGACAAAAACCAGTGTCTATATTTTGTCCTTTTGTAAGGAATGCCAGAGAGGCTAAATTCAAAATGATAGACTAAATGCTTTTGAGAGAAAATTTAATAATGACAGTGTAGCATTCAGGCTATGGCATGGTTTTTTTGTTGATTTTAAGACAGATTTATAGTGATGAGAATAAATAGCAAACAGAATATCAGAAGGACTGGAAAAATATACAGTCTGGCAAGAAAAGGGATCAATTACAAGTTGTAAGCAAGGACGGTGTGGTGGTTAAATATAGTGTTGTTGAACATAGATGAGAATTTTGCCACTCTGTACTAAGACAATCAGAGGGCTGCTTTCGGGGCATTTCAGGAACCAAGAAGACTCTATTGACTCACCTACCATAGGCACTGAGATGTAAAACCAAAACTTATTAAAATAATTTTCCCTTAACACACAGGGCTGACTAAGGAAGTGTTTTCTTGGGTGCAGACATCCAGGTACTCAGAGGCAGAGGCAACCATGAGCTGGTTACTGCTAGAGGGAGTAGTAGATCTTGTTCTCTCTAAAATTTATAGAATCTAGTTCTTTAATTATTGATGCATAATATAAATATAAATACACCATGATCCTTCAATACAGACACACACACACACAGACACACACACACACACGTTTGCGCGCACACATTTGTATTGGCTGATCAGAGTGTATTTATATATTTATATATAAATATAATACATATAAATATATAATAATATAAATAGAAATGTAATATATATATATAGTGTGTGTGTGTGTGTGTGTGTGTGTGTGTTTATGGTTTCAGGCTGATCACTTGGTATTGAAGAACCAACTTGTGGTCTCTCCCCTGGGGAAGACTACTACTTGTCCTGCTTGCTCTCAGTATTCCTTTGTTGCCTATAGTTCTTTGTCTAACTCTGAGGTTCTATGCAATTTCTCCTTTTTATGTCAGCCATGTCATTCTTGCTAAAGTCTTGTTTAGGTAGCTCTGTTGATAAGATTTTACGTGTGTGGCTTTTCTGACTTTCAGGAGACAAACAGCAAAATTCCCGATCCTCTGATTCTTACAATTTCCCACCCCTTCTTCTACTATGATCCCAGAATTTCAGGTCCAGGAATTGTGTGATTGCATCAGGTGGGGCTGGGCAACGCATGGTCTTCTCTGCATTTTAATCAGCTGTGGTTTTCTGTAATGATCCCTGTTTATTGAAAGATTTTTTTTTTAGTGGAGAGTGAAACATGTAATTATCTGTGGGTGTAAGGGTGAACATTCAGTTATCTGTGGGCTGAAGGACAAATATTTAGAACACAGTATTCTGGTTTAGTAAAGAGGCAGAAATAGGGCTTATCTATGACCTCACCAGCTTTGGTGTTTGGCTAGGATTCCAGTGTCAGTGATGATTTCCCCCACATTGAGCAGACCTTAAGTAGTATTAGAGAGCTGTTAGTTACCACCAACCTATATATATGTCACTATTGTATCCTTAGAGATATAGTGCCGTACTGATTGCTGTTTTAGTTCATGAAAATTGATGATGTGGGATGTCTTTCTGTATATGTGTTGCTTTTATTGGTTAATGAATGAAGCTGTTTTAGTCAATAGCTTAGCAGAGTAAAGTTAGGTGGGAAATCAGAACAGAGATAGAGAAAGAGTAGATGGAATCAAAAAGATGCCATGTAACTGCCAAAGAAGAAGGACAAGCCGGAACCTTAACCGTAGGCTACAGCTTTGTGGCAATACACAGATTAATAGAAATGGGTTAATTTAAGATGTAAGTCCTAACTAGGAGTACGCTTAAGCTATTGGACAAACAGAGTTGTAATTAATATAGTTTCTTTGTTATTATTTGGGTCTGGGCAGCTGGGAAACAAAAGAGCAGTCTCCGACAACACATTGTCATCTTGGTTGTTTCCCTCCCTTGGAGTACCATGAAAGCTTATGACGGAAGTTTTCAGGTCAGAGCCAGTTCATATATCCTTTGGGTCCTATGTTTGAGGTGCATGACATTCTTTCAAGAACAGCGTGCCTTCAGTCCTTAGAAGGAGATCAAGGGCAACAACCTATGCTGGGGGAATCTCTTAAATAATCTTGACCAACCTATCAAAAGGTGACTTTCCATGCCTGGTGTAAAGACTTTTGTTATACAATAGTGTTCTCTCTCTCTCTCTCTCTCTCTCTCTCTCTCTCTCTCTCTCTCTCTCTCTCATATATATATATATATATATATATATATATATATATATATATATATATATAGTAGGGAGGGTAAATTATCAGTAAGGATGTCTAAAAGAATTATAGGTATAAGGAATCATATTATTATCTCTCTACCTATAATTACTTATACATATAAGCTTGTGGACACATACATAGAAATTTGTAGTGACTTTAACAAGAAAGTGCCAATACTTGTACAAGCTCGGGGTAAGGAAGGTCCATGGCTAGTCTCACTCCAGAAGGATCTTCCATTCTTTTGAGTTATCTTTAGCAGTGACCTATAGAACACTGAAGTACAAATGCCAGGCAAGTTTACCTCCTATGGTTCAATTTAAATTATACCATTTCATTAAGGGTGCATATTTATAAAAACCCCAGAGGTTTTTATTTTATTTGAAGCATAGTGCTCTGATATTAGGAAATTAAGAATGAATTCAGCAAATGATGCTTTCTGGGTGATCTGCCAGAGGTATGCTGATGTTGGGAGGGAGCCAATTCAGGCACTGCGGTGCTTGTTCCAGGAGAGTTAGCATCTAGGTCTGTAGTGTTAAATGCTCTAATTTTTCCAGAGTGCCAGAAGTCCTTCCTCATACCCCCAAGCCTTATAAAATTATTGTAATTTCAAATCTCTTACCTGGAAATAAGGATTGAATAACAACCACTGCGGTGGAAGTTCAAAGACCAGGTCCCTGCCCAGGCTGGCTTACTGTTGTTCTGTGTGTGTAACCCGAAGAGTTCCCCATCTGAAGCCTCCCAGGCCACCTTGGCTAAGTAATAAAATGTCACTCAAGCCTCCATATACCTTCTGAGACAGATATCCAAATCCTTGATTCAGTTAATATTGGGGATAAAAAAGAAAACCATGCTCAGAGGCCCCATGCCTGGGTAAGTTCTACTGCATCCCTTCAACCACTGAATCCACACACATGATGCTGTGGCAGGCATATTCTTAGAGGAGTAACCAGAGACAAGTGGGTTCCAGTTGTACTTGGTGCTCTCTGATCAGTAGAGCTGCTGCAGAAGTGGTCTGTATTTCTTGGTCTTGTGTCCTGCACTACTCCCTTGAGCCAGTTTCTTTATAAAGGAAACCCCAAAGGATTGATGCTCTATTAGAAGCATCAAGAACCAGTTCCAATGTCTTGGTTCAGAGTCCTTTATTAAATTGCTTGTTTGTCTTCACACCATATGATTGTCTCTTCCCGTAATTGTCCCAGTCTCCAGCCACAGAATTTATGGAAGCACTTCTCTGGAGCTAGAGGTTTACCTGCAACCTCCCTAGGTTTCTGGTATACCCATGCAAGACTATCCCCAAAGTTTTAGAACGTGTTCAATATGGAAAGGGCAAGGTGGTGCTGACTTTCTCCGCAGTGGTAAGCACTATCTCTCTAGCGATCATATCTATAAGGAATTCTGTAAGCTCAGCCCCAGTCCCTGGCCAGATCAGTCCCACCTCACATTTCTGTAGTTTCTCCTGTTTTGCTTCATTACTCCCTGTTTTTGCTTCCTCGGGACTGTTGTGTTATATTTTGATTGCACTCTGACAATAAAGCTTGCTTTGAGTCAGAGGGCCTAGGAAGCCACTAGCTGACTAAAATTACACATAGAGGTTTTGGAGGACTAAGGACAGATGAGAGACAGGATGTAGGAAGGCAAGGCAGGACTTACAGAGGATCTCAGCCCTTTTAGATGGAGGAATGGAAGAGAGAGGTGATCACTGATGGCTTCTCTGTTGCTTCTGTGATCTTTCAGGTTCTTACCCTGATATCTGACTCTTGATTTTTATTGATAAATATTAATTAGATAAATGTTACAGGGACCACTCTAGTAATGTCTATCTCCATACAACTCCCAGACTCTCCTTTAGGGTGGGACAATAAGAGAACCTGAGTTATTTTGTGGTTTCCACAGGGCCTTTTAATTCCAAGACTCAGAGACAGTGGGTTTGATCATCTTAGATGACATAAATGGAGAAGGCTTGTCTAAAGAGCTATGAGTAGCAAGGGGTCTATCAAAAAGGCCTACAGTCAGTGAGAAAACAGACTGAAGCATAGTGAGAGGGGAAGCTGAGGTAGAGGTACAGGCCTGTGTGGGATCTAGACTTGTGTCCCCTTTTACCAGAGATCTAGTGTTCTACTTCCCTCCCAAGGGTTGGACATGAGAGCTAATAACCCCCTAATTTTGCCTTGGTTCATCTAACGACTCTTTGTCATACAATAAAAGACACAGTCCTAATGCTTATCTCCCTTCAGGTTCTACACACACTATCTTCCCTGAGCTGAGTCTGGTCTAAATATCCCAGTGCCTCAGCTCCAGGCTCCATAACTCAAGCCCTTTCAAGAGAAATTCATGACTTTTGTATCTCTGATCCTCAGTTACAGATTCTCCTGAATCATCACAGTAAGTGATTATTAATTGGCAGATACCTGAGGAATAAATTGTGTTCATAAATATTGATGACAGCTTCTGTCCCACCCAGTCCCACAGTCATTCAGTCCCAAAGAAGTACACAGAGGCTTATATTAATTATAAACTGCTAGGCCTGTTAGCTCAGGCTTATTATTAACTAGCTCTTACAACTTAAATTAACTCATAATTATTTTCTATGTTTAGCCACAAGGCTTGGTACCTTTTCTCAATAAGGTATTCTTATCTTGCTTCCTCTGCATCTGGCCATTGACTGACTCTATACCTTTCCTTTCCCCAGAATTCTTCTAGTCTGGTTGCCCAGCCTATATTTTTTGCCTGGTGGGTAGACTGGCCAATCAGTATTTTATTAAACTCATACAAGTACAAGAACATTATCCCACAGCACACAAATAAGCTAAAATCAGTCTGGGGTTATGGCTTTGGGCTCATAATGACTGGATTTCTGCTTCCTCTCATGTCACATGGTTCCTTCCACATTGTTATCCCTTCTTATGAGTGTAATGTTGACTTTCCCTATTGGTAAGCATAATCTTACTTTGGTCAAGATCCCACGAGCTGGTGTTTCTCTTCTGTCTTTCACAGCCTCTCCATTCTCTTTAATTCACTGAACTAAAGTCAAGAACTCTCTTCTGCTTTATAAGTGACCAGTGACTACTGTCTTAGTAGCAGCAAATAATAGAAGTATAAAGCCAGAAATAACTAGCTAGATGAACCCTTAAGTAACTACATTCAAGCTCCCATATTTTCCCATATACTAAAAATTAGACCCTAAAGTTATAGGTGCTACACAAGAACAAAGCCTTAACTGACGATACCTGGATAACCTGTAGCAAAGGAAACTCTAAAGAGTGTGTGCTCTCACACACTCTCCCAATATCCAGGACTTCAGGCCACAAGAGGAAGCAGTAGTGGATAGAGACCCATCCATCTCTGTTTGAGTACCGTCAACTTGCTGATGGACGAGGGTATTCTTCTCTGATGTGTTTGTACTACCACTAATTTCAGAACATCTACCATAAACTCTAGACCATAGGAGATCATTTTACTGTAACTATTCTTATTTTTTCCTCTCAATCTTACCTGCTTTGACAGGAGGAGAACATTGTGCAGACTGGGGGTTACTTTTGCCCTGTTCATAACATTGGTGAATGAGGGAAGGACAAGAGTTGCTTAATTTTGACTCAGGAACTCATGCTAAAGAATGGTGAATTGTGGGAATAGCCTTTGGGTACCTAGCCAGTAGGCTGTGGTCTGAAATACTTTGTGTGAACTGATAAGCATAAATGGGAAGCATGCTTGCTCTCTTGGGAGGTGGTCAGAGTTTTGTTCACAGTTTCTAGCATATACAGAGCAGAGGATTGTGTCTATGTACCCTTGTTGTGAGTTTTCCCCCAAATAAATATTTGTTATCCTTTATTTTGGTTTCTCGTGGACTTATTAAGTGATGCCTACAATGGAGCTATACTTGTTCTGGTGTGCTGTGTGTATTTGCTTCTCTTCCTTCTGAAATCCTTGTTTCTTCTCTCATACCCTCGAGCCAGAATTAAATAACTGTGAATATACCTTTGTACATGAAGAAACAAACAAACAAACAAAAAACAACAAAGATTAAAGTCAATGCTTGCCTTTATAATGACTTCTGACTTTAGAAATAATACTCAGGACCAACAGAATTGGACCAAATCAACTGTCTAGATAAGTTTCAGGGTATCTTACTCATGACTCTAGGGTTAATACCCTGGACCAACTAAATGAACGAAATTAGTTATCTTAGATAACTTTCAGAACATCTTTATTCATGCACCAGTAATCATTCTGAGGACAAGAATTATGCAGGCCATTGCCAGAAAACATCTGTGAAAATGAGCCAATGTTTCTCAGTCAAATTAGCTCCCACCCTACCAGATGTGAAGTTGAGTGCCAGGTTGATGTCAGAATGGCCCTCAGCTGACATCATATGTCCATTGTTATTCAGAGATCACCCACATTGCAGATATCTTGGAAACAATTCTTTGAACCTACATGTGCATGTGTTATAAGCAATGATTTTTGTGTACCATCAAAGCCTGGCCTTGTCCTCCCTTCCCCCATCATGTGAGCTTCAGACAAGTTCTACCAACTTGAAGAATACTTTTATTTTTTGTTAGAACAAAATCTTACAAATAATACTGTTTTATTTCATTCTGATTGACAATTATACTTGTTTATGCTTCAGAATACAGTTTTATATTGTAAACAATGCTGAATGATCAAATCAAGCTAATTAGCATATACTTTATCCCAATTCAAGCACATACTGCTTTGTAAGGATATTTAAAATGTTACCATTTGATTATTCTGAAATGTTTGAATACATTACTGATGATTATTTGTAAACGGAGACTGTGCTTTGGTTTCTCGGCCACCTAGACCCAAAAAAATCACACAGAAACAATATTAATTACAACACTGTTTGGCCTATTAGCCCAGGCTTCTTATTAACTAACTCTTATATCTTAAATTAACCCATTTGTATTATTTTATATTTTAAATGAGGCTTGTGGTTTGTTACCTCTTTTTTTCTTGGTTGGCTACATGACGTCTTCCTGACTTTGCCTTCTTTCCTCCTCTATCTCTGCTTGGATTTCCTGCCCTGCCATAGGCCAAAAGAGATTCTTTATTAACCAATGGTAATAAAACATATTTATAGTATACAGAGGGGAAGCCCACATCATTTGTTGTCACCATGTTGAACAGTATGTCACTAAAACTTACTCCATTCTTACTGTTAAACTGTGACAATGTCCTCTTTGATTAATGTCTATCTCCACTTTTTTTGTGGAACTTTCTAGCTTTGCTGGCTACCATTGTGATCTCTGCTGTGACTTTTGAGTTTTAGATTTTGTACAGAAGTGACCATCATGTAGCATTTGCTTCTATGTCCTTGACTTATTTCGTTTTGTATAAAATCCCATCTGATGTGGGAGTCCCCTCTGTGTGCTGTGATTACCGTTAATGAATAAAGAAACTGCTTTGGACCTATAGCAAGGCAGAACTTAGGTAGGTAGGGAAAGCTAGGCTGAATTCTGGGAGAAAGAAGGGCTGAGTCAGAGAGAAGCCATGGAGTCACCACCCGAGATAGATGTGCTCAAATTTTGCTGGTAGGCTATGACCTCGTGGTGATGCACTGATTAATGGAAATTGGTAAAATTCAAATGTAAGAGCCAATAAGAAGCTAGAGCTAATGGGCCAAGCAGTGATTTAAATAATATAGTTTCTTTGTGATTATTTTGGAGCCACAATAGCTGGAAGAACAAGTAGCTCTCTCCTCCCAACAAATATCATGTAGCATTTGCTTCAATGTCCTTGACTTATTTCACTTTGTATAAAATCCTATCCATGTTCATCCACATTTCTGTTAATGACACCATGTTCCTGGTCTTTACAAAGCTAAATAGTATTCCATTGTGTACAAAGACTGCATCAAAACTAGAATTCATCCATTTATCAACACAGCTCATTTCCATACTTAAGCTCCCATAATTAATGTTGAAGTGAGCACTGGAGATAGATCTCCAGCATAACAATTCCAGTACCTTTGTGTGTACTGCCAGTAGTGGGCTTTCTAGATTTGAATGGCAGTGTTTAGAAATATGTCAATATTCTAAAGTGGCCCTCACCTGATCATGGCCAAGAGAAAGTAAATAGATGTCAGCTTCCTCCCTCTCTGGGAAGCTGTCTCTGAAGTAGATTCTGTACAGCCTCACTGAGTGTCTAATCACACAGAGCCCTAGTTGCCAACAATGTGTCCACCCTCAAGTCCTCCCTTCAGTGGCTGCTTGTACCCTAGACTCATTTGTTCACTTTTTAATGATGTTTCTCCAAATAATCTCCCAAATAAACTACTTCTCATTTTTTTTAGTTATAAAACCAGTGTAAGGAAAACACATTAATCATAATGTTCAGTCCAAACTTCCTAGTAGAGCAAGGCAATGTCTTTAATACTCAAACTAGAGTTTGATCAGGAGCAAATGAGATCTTAATACAGTACTGACCCAACATTTCAAATTTTTATGTTGCTTTGGTGATTGGAAAGAAGGATTCTGGAGAACTGAATTCACCACTGCTGTTTCATACTTTGAAGAAGAGAATCAACCAGGTGGTCATATGCAATGGCAATTTGTATAGGAGTCAGTGGAATTCTCAGACATTTAAATATGTACCTCCGATGCACAACCATCTCATTCTTTTTGTCTGGTCCCTCTGTTGGTGTCTTTCCCCTGATCGAGGATGCAAACATGGCAATCGGCTATCCTGCATCAAAGGGCATTGTGAATGAGTAGTCTTGTTCCTGCCACCCATCTTGTTCCTATCGAAGTTGGTCATTTGTAGAGGTGCTTATAGTTCTGATCAGTTTTGTTCCTTAATCTTGCATGAGATAATGGGATTTTTCCTTTTTATTACAGAGCCAGCTATTTGAAAATACAGAGCTGGTTGTTGTGTTGACTATTTTGTTATATTTATTTAATTATTTCCCCCTGGGATCATTAACTTATTCCACTGCTCCCTTGTTTCTTATGAACTAGAAATTAGTTTAAAGGTTTCCTTAAACTTAACTTGTGTTTCCGTGACAAGAACATTGCATGGGTAACACTAACTTTTAAATTGTGAATTCTGTAATAACTGATGCTTGATCAATTGCTGTCACTTGATTCATTGGGCAATGGTTATATTTCTCAGTTGCAAAAAAATTTCACCCTGAAATTATTAAACTATTTGTCTTGTTTTTTTTTCCCTCATGATGTGATAAATATCATGACTGGAAGCAACTTGGAAAGGAAAGGTCATATTTTATCTTACACTTGCAAGTGACTGTCATCAGGGAAAGCCAAGGCAGGAACTCAAGCAGAGACCATGGAGAAATGTTGATTATTGACTTTCTTCCAGGCTTATGATCGGTCTACATTTCTCATACATCCTAGGCCTTCCTGCCCAGGGGACAAGACCTCTCAGAGTGGGCTAGACTTTCCTACATCAATTAATGATCAGAAAGTGCCCCACAAATATGAGCATAGTCTAATTTAATGGAGCCAATTCCTTCATTGAAATTGCCACATTCCCATATTTTGGGTGTTTCTAGTTTGTGTCCCGCTTATAAAAACTAATTAGCATGCTTCCTGTGGATCGTCTTTATGATCTACAACCTAATAGTTCAAGAATCTATTTGTGATTCTGAACCCAGTCAATCACAGGACCAAGACTGTATAGAGGTACTTTTTTAATTTTGTCATTTCTTTTGTTAGTGTTTTGTTTTTATTTTAGTAAGAAAAGCTTTATTTCATAACCCTTTCTTAAAATTTTAAACTAATGTGTTGTTTCATGCACAACAAACCATTAGCTTATTAGTTTATTATTTTCCCCCATATATAGGAAAAACAAACAAATAAAAAACAAATAAATAAGCATTTAGATGACCTTTAACATTTAGGTGATGGGTTGCTACCAATGAAGCAGGGATTAAAAACAATCTTTCCTTTACAGTTTTCCTTATCATTAGAGCATTTTGCTAAAGAATCCAGAGATAGCGCCTCAGTTCACAATCACCCAAAATAAATATTTGCTAACTGTTCTATTATTTCTAATTTGATACATTGTTTTATTGACTTTCAGTTTATTGTGTTTCTTAGGCATGGTGTTTCCTTTTTACTGTGGAGTGTAAACATACCTGTTAAACACAGAGGGAGTCTAAGAGTCAGTCTCTCTCTCTCTCTCTCTCTCTCTCTCTCTCTCTCTCTCTCTCTCTCTCTCTCTCACACACACACACACACACACACACACACACACACACACACACACACATTACTCGATTGCATTATCAAGAACTGGACCTGCCATCTTTCTGAGGTACATCCATATACCCAAGATTATTTTTTTTTTACAGTTTTGCATGTATACTTTTTCATTTATTTTTAAAATATTTGATATATTTACATGTTGGTCCACATACATACAGCATAGGAGTTCTACTTCCTATCATCCTTGAAGACTCCTTTGCTTGGAAAGAGTTACTTTTTAGAGGGGAGGGGGATAGTGAGAAAGACTCTTCTTATGAAGTGCACGCAGGTTTGCCTGGAACTCAGTAAGTAGCCCAGATTGTCCTCCAGCTTTCTGCCATCCTGTCTTGCCTTCCCCCATGCTGGATTTGTAGGCATGTACCAACAGGCTCTGCTCAGAGGATGTGATCCAACATTGCTATTTTTTTAAAAAAAATTGTTTATTTTTATTTAGGTGTATGTGGACTTTTGTGCATGTATGTTTGTGTACTTATGCATGTCGATGTGTGGGTATCCACAGAGACCAGAAGAGTGTGTCAGATCCACTGGAGCTGGCCTGACATGGGTGTTGGGAACTGAACTATAACAGAAAGTGCTCTTAACTGACTAGCCACCTCTCCAATGTTGATATTATTTTCTTTTAATATTTATTTCATTTTGAAATAAACAAAATCACATATCTATAAGTAAAAATACATGTTGTATCTGCCTTTTTAGTTTATGTATAGCAAGACATTCTATTTATAGAGATCTCTCCTTTCTTCTATCCTTTTCCTCTCTCCCTTCCTAATTCTCTTTAGAGCAAATTCTGGAGATTATTGCTTATTCTATTTGTTGAATGCTGAAGTCATCTATTCGTGTGATTCATTGTGGTTCACACTACAGTGTATTAAGGTGGCCCTGCTGGAAATGATTTGGCTTGTTTTCAGTGTTTTGACATTGTTCATAATGCAAGAAGGAAGACACACACCCAGATGTTTTAGATTGGTGCAGGTGGATCTCCAGAGTAGATCCCTAGAAGTGGGGTAATTGAGTTTGAGGCAATGTAGGAGCTATGCTGTTAGATGGTCCCAAATGCTTCTTAGCATGGATTATAATATATTGTCTTCTCTATACAACTTAGAGTAAAATTTTATGTAATTGTTCTTTGAGTTAGGGGAGGAGTGAGAACAGCGTTTAAGGATGTTCCATTTGTTTGCTACTGTCTCGTTTATCATTGTTACACCTACATGTAAATAAGATGTTTCTGTGTTCCTGTATTATGTAAAATATTTTCTATGTTAAAAATGGTGTGGAATAATCTCATCTTTGTCTATGAGCCAGAATGATTTATGGAATGCCGCTGAATATTGTCCTGGAAGCCTTGATACTAGGCATTCTTACCATCATGACTGAGGCTTTATGAGGACTCAGGGTGGTGTAAGAAATAGGGTTGCCGCTGCTCCCTAATCTCATCTGTGGAGAGCGATCTCTTTAGATTTCATACTATGACTAAGCTCAATTTGGAAATTGATATTTTTCCTGGGAGATCACTTACCTTATCACATTTCCAATTTCTGTGCATCCATGTCTGTGCAGAGTGAAGAAACGTAATCCCCTTTGATTTTTAATGTTTTCCTCTAACTATTATTTCCCTATTTGCATAACATACATGATTTGTTTGTGTTTCCCCAAGGTTGTGAATAGATTATTCATTTTGCCCCACTGCCTTTGATTACATAAAACCTTTTTGTTTACATATTAGTTCTTCTGTATATTTTCCTATTCATTGAATTTTAGTGTCTTTGCCCTGAGACTTTAGTATCTGATATTAACGTGGTCCCTCCCTCTTGTCCCTGATTACTCTTCCCGACACACCCTGCTCCTTCCTGTTACTTGTAGCTAGTGCGCATGAATTGTTCATTAAGGCAGAGTGCTCGGCTGTGTTAGCAATATTTTATTGGAGTTTTCTTCACGAATAAGAGTTCGATTATGACAAATGGTTTTATTTTTCTGCATTGAATGGTATAATCATGTAAGCTTTCTCCTTTAATCTGTTGATGTGAGGGATTATATTAGTAGAGTCTTGAACATTGAACTCTTACATCTTTGAAATCTGCCTGAATTAGTCATGCCTTAATTAGTTTAATCATTTTTACATATTCATGGATCTTTCATTAAGATGTTTTCTATTTTTCTTCATATAATTCATAAAGTATTCTGGTCTGCATCACACACACACACACACAAACACACACACACACACAAACACACACACACACACCAATTTTTTTGAAATGATGTCTCATAGTCCATGCTTGTTGAGAAATTACTGTGTAGTTCCAGGCCTAAACACATTCAATCTTTTTGCCTCTGCATCCTGAGTGCTGGGTTTATAAATATGTGATGTCACACCCAGCTCCTTTTTGCTTTTCACTTCTTCTGCTTTGGGCATTGAGCTAATCTGTAAAATGAATGAAGAGTTTTCCCTTTTTCCTGATCACGCCAGAGTTTTTATCCTGTTTAATTCTGAGCTGCCGGTGGTGACTCTGTTGCTTGAGGTTTTGTTCCTTCATCTTAGTTGTCTGATCTTGACTGGAGCTGTTCCTACCCCCTCCTCCGTCTCCCTGTGTACCACGGAAGGCCTACTGTGGAAGCATCTGCTTCACTGTGACACAGGCACCCCAGTCTTCCTTCTTCTCATTGGATCCCTTTCCAGTAGCTTGACTGTCTCTTTTTTCAATGAGGCCGCCATTGATTTTCATTATTTTTTCTTATTTTCATTTCACGAAAACGTCTTCTGCTTTTGTTATCTCTATTCATCTCATCACCTCAAATTTCTGTCCATCTTGTTCTTTGCTTTTGGGCAGACACTTAGCTGATGGGCTTCACTTCCTCTTTTCTAATGACGCTTTAGTGCTAGGTGGACCAGGTGGCCCTGCCGCTGTCTCACCACAAGCATACACTGAGCTCTCAACTCCATTCCATTCATTTTACTTTTCATATGATTAAAAAATCATTTTTTTAAAAAAATAATTTTTGTCTAGTATATGGAAGCATAAAAGCACACATATTGGTGGAACAGAACATGATGTTTATATATACCTACATATATATAGTGTGAATTTTAAATCCGTATTTAAATCAGTCTAAATATACTTGTATCTTCAAAGATTTGTGATCTCTTTGTGTTATAAGCTTTTAGAGTTCTTTCTTCTAGCTTTGGGGAGCCACTTTAAAAGATTTAGAAATTTCTGGCTCGGTTTCTGTTGTTTGGAGACTCCCCTGCCACATTCCTGTGGCTATCCAGCTTGTTCCTTTTCTGTTAGGAGAACATGCAATGTATCATTTTAATTCTTTCCATTAAAATGTTGTGGTCTAAGATATAGTCTAATTTTCAGAATGTTCCATGAATGCTTAAAAAGACTGTATCTTCTACTTTGTGGGGGAGAAGCACATTATGACTGGCTAAGTTGAAGTTGTTTAATGGATTGTAGTACTGTTGATATCTTCCCTCTTTGCCTGTGCACTTGCGCGTGCATGTGTGTGCGTAGTACAGATGTCCAATTTAAGGCTTAGCACTCCATGGTCACTTACTCTTAGGACTTTGACTAGTTGTGAGTCTCTGTTTTCACTGCCATCTGCTGAATAAAGGAACTTTTTTTGATAAGGTAGAGGAACCCTGTATCAGCTACTTTTCTAATACTGTGATATAATATCATGACCCAAAGCAATTTATAGAAGCGAGTTCTATAAATTGGAACTATAAGTTGGACTTGAGGTTGTGGAGGAGAGGAGTCCATAATGGTAAGGAACACACGGAAGAAAGAAATTGAATCAGGAAGTTGGCTGACTGTTTCACCAAACAGGGAGCCCAGAGAGAGAAAAACAAGTGGGATGCTCTTATATACTTTGCCCCAATGACATATTTCCTCCAGCAACGCCCCATGTTTTAAAAGTTTGATAACCTCTGAAAATAGTTACACCAACTAGAAAATGAAGAATTCAAACACATGAACATATGGGAGACAGTTTTCTCTGAACCACCGCACTCTACTTGCTGATCCCATAGACTCATGACCATCTCATTTTATATCAAACTGCATTTAGTCAAATTTTAAGTCACTATATTTTTTTTAACAGTATCAACACTGGTCAAAGGTTCAGAATCTCTTCTGAGACATAAAATAATCTCTTAACAGTGACTATATGAAAACCAAAATCAAATAAAACAAATTACACACTTTTAATATATAATGGCACAGAATGTGCATCCCCATTACATAAGAGATAAAAGAGGCACCGTGAGGAATGATGGCACCAAAACCAAAAACGACCGGGAAAGCATCAAATCCCACTGCTCCAAGTTCAGTGTGTAGTATTTAGAATTCAAAGAGCTTAGATGACCCCATCCTTCCAGCTTTTCTTTCTGAAATATATACAACTCTCTCTTGGGCTGATTCCACTTCATGGGTGGAGTTCTCTTTGGCAAATGTCTCACAAACTCTGGCATATCCAATATCTTTGGGTTTCCACTGCGACCCAGGCTTCATCTTCATAATTTCATGCAAGGGTGTCTCAGTCTCATCTCATATTGATTCCGGACCCATCACATGTTCCCTGATCTCAGCATCTCTCTGCACTGATACCATAAAGGGAGAATCAATGACTGCAAAGTGGATAACACTGCCAAATTTGACTTGGCAGCTTGAAATGGATCCTTGATTATTTGAACTATATTTTAAGCCTCTTTTGTGGGTCAAAGCAAATACTTTCTCTGAGAAAGCAACAATTTAAGCTTTTTTTTTTCCAAATTGAAGGCTTAGTTTCCCATTGTTCCTTCCCGTTGTTCCAGTGCTTTCGACAGACTCATACTAGCAGAAATTTTCTCTACCGAAGAAATTAGTCTACTACTTTTAAATTTTATGTTAGGGCATTAGCAGGAAACAGCAAGATTCTTTGCCAAAGTATCATACAAATGGCCTCAAGCCCTGTTGTTACTGCAGTGCCTGTTATCCTCTGAAGCCTTTTGAAGATGGCTTCTGTCATTCACATTATTTCCAACACTATAGTCTTCCTGTCTTCTATTAGACACACCTATCAAGTTCTGCTTATATCATCCAACCAGCACAAAGTTTTTGTACATTTCAAAGCACAAACTTTGAAAGTCTACACATTACTCACAAACAAACTATTCAGGCTCTTTGGCGCAACAACCACACTCCTGGTACCAACTTTGGCATGAGATACTCTTCCTGATCAAAAGCAATGTTCAGGAGAAAGAATTTATTTTCGTCTTCTGATAACAGGAAGGGGAGTCTATAATGGTGTCGAAGGCATCAAATATCATCACACAGGAAGTTAAGAGAGCAAACTGAGGGTAAAACAGAGATATAAATTCTCAAAGCCGGTCTCCAGTTATGCAATTCCTCCACCATGGGTCTACTTCCCATGGGTTCCATAGACTCCCAAAGCAGCACAACCAACTAAAAACTATTTAAGTATGTGAGCCTTTGGAGAACATTTTTCATTAAATTCCTCACATAACCTTTGTCAAGTTGTTGGTTAGTGGGAACCCAGATACTTCCAAAATAATAGAGATGATACCATTGTTCTTGGTTATTCACTAAATCTTGAAGGTAAGTCTCTATGTTGAAGACACCATGTACTTTGATTACAGGATATGAAGAAACAAAGCTGGTACTGAGCTGGAAGCATCTTTCCTGATGGTTTGTTTTCATGGTTCAAGGAAGTGCTTTGCAGATTGCTAGGACAGAAAATCCAACGTCTTAATGAGCTGTAAACACTGCAAGCTTTCTACTTGGATGAAAGATTGTCTTTTTAAAGAGAAAACTCATATCTAGTACAAGGCAGCACTATGTCAGCACAGACCCTGGTTTCAGAGTTTGTTCTTTGAGTGGAGAAACATCACTTCTGAGGACCAGATAAGGGAACGGTGGGGAGTTAGGTCTCTCGTGGCACATACTCCTTTAGATATATTCTGGACAATTTGGGAACTGTCAGACAGATCAAAGAAGCTCCAAAGAACTTCTATAGAGCCATCCATCGGGAATGTGCAGGTGGCGGCTTGAGGGACTCAATGGAATCTCTCAAGACAGCACTTGCCGGAGTCTGCTACTCTGTAGTCTGCTGTCCTATCCAGAGGCAGCAGGATGAGGATGTTTTTGCTCCTTCTTCTGGTCTTCGGGGTCTGTTAGTTCTACTCTCTGACTACAGAACATAGATCACTAATAGAACCATGAAATTACTATGATACTATGCAGTACAAGAGGAATTTGGTCTTAAAAATCTTTAGTTCTTTTTGGATTAAATGAACTTTCTTATATGATTCCTACCAACTTTCTTATGTGGTACCTTATATGGTACCAACACGTGTTGCTCTATTTTAATGATTTCATTCCTCTTTAATCTGTATTATTTCTCTCAACACAAACAGATGATATCCTCATATCAAAAACAATGAAAAAAATTATTTTGGAAGGAAACTGACCCATTATTTTCAGATAGTTCCCGTGTTCTCAGTGAATGCATGATGTTCAGACAGCAGTAAAATCACAAAGCACTATACCCAAGGAAGTTCAAAGTAATGGAAGTGTTGATGTAGACAAGGAGTTACAGAGCTGGGAGAGGAGTCATTGTTTCATAATTGTCGCTTAAAAACTTGCAGCACTAATCTCTCAGCAAGCAGTCCTTAAACTGCTCCTCATTTATTGAAAAGCAAACCAGAAGAGAAGCCAGAGGCTTGTAGCTGAGAAGTTACAGATGAACCAATGGCAGGGTCTTTAAATTGGGCACAAAAACAAAGATCAAACTGACAACAGGGAATACAATTAGCTGTGCCTTCTTGATCCAAAGCTCAAAGGTAAACTCACAGGAGTAATTATGGCTAACTAGCTCCCCTGTAAATATTCCCCCTGTGTTTTGAGTCACACAGGATTACAGAGTTAAAATAACAGTAACAAAATATAGATAGCTATTTCCTTCTCAGCTTCCTAGAGGATGTGGAAGAAATAGCATTATAAGCCAAGGGTTAGATCATACTATACAGAAGTTTTCATCCCCACTTCAGCAAAAGCTGCAATAAACACAGCCTCAAGGTGACTGGTCCTTTGTTATTTTCCTGTCCACCTCCCCACTGTCTGCTTTGCATTATAAGCATACTCTATAACCTGGTTTTAAGAAAACATCCATACACTTTCTTTTTTTTAAAATTTATTTATTTATTAAAGATTTCTGTCTCTACCCCACCACCGCCTCCCATTTCCCTCTCCCTACCCCAATTAAGTCCCCCCCCAGCCTGAAAAGCAATCAGGGTTCCCTGTCCTGTGGGAAGTAAAAAAGGAGCACCGGACATAAATCTCAAGGTCCAAATCAGGAGCAGAAGGAGAGAGAGCACGAGCAAGGAACTCATCCATACACTTTCTAATGATGGTTCTGTATCTGGAAAGGTACTATAAGGAAGGCTTCCTTATCTTAGCCTGCCTTCCTGAAGAATTGGGGTAATTCTCAAGTTCCTGGTATTAGAAACAATGCCTTAATTATGTGAGCTTCTATGGAGATAATACATGTTCAAATAGATGAGAATGCAACCCAAATACTGTTCTAACATGCTAAGATGCATTATATTAGACTATGAATTTGGAAGAATTTATTACATTTTTCTGGAAGTTTTAGATATTAGAAAATAGAATGAATAAATAAATAAATAAAATCCTTTGTAGTGAGAGGCCACTTGTTGGTTCCTGGCCATCTGGCTAGCTTAGACCCAAAATAATCACACAGAAACCGTACGAATTAAATCACTGCTTGGCCCATTAGGTCTAACTTCTTTTTGGCTAACTCTTTCATATTAATTTAATTCATTTCTATTAATCTGTATATCAACACGAGGTCGTGGCTTACCAGCAAAGTTTCAGCACATCTATCTCCAGCAGAGACTCCATGGCATCTCTCTGACTCTGCCCTTCTTCTCCCCAGCATTCAATCTAGTTTCTCCCTGTCTAATCTGTTCTACCCTATTAGGCTAAACCAGTTTCTTTATTTGTTAACCAATAAAAGCAACACATAGACAAAAGGACCTCACACACCAATTCTTGATATCTTTAAGGCCTGTGTCCCTGCAGGAATTAGAGCTGTGTTTTGTAGGTTCTGAAAATCATCTGTGGGTAGATGGGTGCTTTCTCAGCACACTTTCTATTGTTAGAAAGAATGAAAGAATGCTGAGGTTGTTGAACATAATACTGTTGCATAAAGCCACAGAAATGTGTAGTGAGAATGTTGAAGGATAGGTTCTGAAATTTTGTAATCCATGTGGGAAATCTATATCACACTCCAAAGGCTCAGAGATTGTTGAAGAGAGGGCAGAAAGATTTATAGGAGACAAAGACAACAGTTGACTATAAGGAAAGAGTGTTTTCCAGACAGCAGGGTAGTTGAACATATGAACTCATAGCAGTTGTGATATTATTTTAAAAGAGCTGTTTAAGCTGAAGCCAATTAAAATCCCAACATGGAGAAGAGAGGTGGGCACTAAGCCTCATCCACCCCTAGCTAAAGTATTATTTGTAACTTATAGCTACTGGAAAGGAGAGAGTTAATTTTCTCTAAGGTGTGTAGTAAATATCTAACACACCAGTGGGTAGCCACACACACACACCTAAGAGTGTATAGACAAATGGGACTAGGTGGGCTGGAAAAAATGATGAGGATACAAAGTTGAGTGGGTATGGAATGTAGATGTCTCTGGGAAGGGATGGAAAAGAGGGATGAATGAGCTCAAAATACAATGTATGAAATTTCCAAAAAATGGATACAAATATTTTTGAAAATAAAAAAGTAAAAAAGAAAAATAAGATCGTTAGGTAGCTTACTAGTTTTATACAACCTTAAAAAGGCCAGCTGGGTGATATCTTCTTAAATTTAGAACAAACCATTTTAATTTCTATTCTATTCTAGCCACTTCTCATCGGGGAACTTACAAGCAAACATGGTTATTTTTGCATAAAGACAACATACAGAAAAAGTATTTTAACAGTAATACTGGGTCTAAGCAAATTGTGTTTAATACCCTTTTAAACAATAAAGCACTGCTTCACAGAGAAATATTATGCATTTGTTAGAAAAAGAATTAAAGTTTCAGTTTTGACACTTTGTAATTTAAAGTCTAAAAGCTATGGAATACAGACTGTTTTCTCACACTTGAGGGGGAAAAAGCATACTCACATTTGCATATCAAATTTACTTTTGCATAATAAAATACTATCTTAAAATTTGCATGGCAAAATACTTATATTTGCATAACCTGTTTCTCAAAACAAAGCACAATAAAACAACAAGGAAATGAAGCTGGTTGCTGTACGTTTCTCAAGAGAAACTGAAAATTTTATTAATTGGGTGGAATTTGACTATTTTTGTTGTATGCTTTTAGGCTCTGCTTGATATCTTACACACTCACTAAGCACATCTTACAAGTAATAATTCCCATGGAAAACATACTCTCTAAAATGTGCAACTTGAGCAATGAAAAGAAAAAGATAGACAAAGCCAGGCAGGCTACTGGGTCATTGATTCAGATAACTGAAGTCACCAATGAAGGACAGCGATGCCCTCAGTCATATTACACGTAGTTTTATTACATTAGAGTGAAAATCTTTCCTTTTTCATTTAGACAAAAAAATGGAAATGATGCAGCGAATCGTTCGTACTTCTCCTTTGCTGTGCCAATAAAGCCACCTGGAATCAATGGACAGAGTCAGCCATTCGCTGGCAGGAATTAGCCATAGAGCTGCTGGAGAACTGAGAAATTTTAACAGAGGACAGGAAGAGAGAAGAGGCGATTTCTGGGGGAACCTTCTGGTGCTAGTTTGTCAGGAAAAAATGGAGAGAGGGTCAGCCAATTGGTTCTCCACGTTGAGGTAAACGTTATACCCATCTGCTTTTGCCTGCTTTTCCAAGAAGACATTTCAGAGAGGAAATCCACATGGCCAGGTGAGGGTGGGCTCATTTGATCATGGCTGCTATAAGGAGTATGTTTGCCCATTTTAATGGTCTTTGAGACACAAGGCTGAATATAAGCAGGAGGCTGGGTAGTGAAAGGGACAACAGACAGCAAATAGACGTTTAGACAAAACGTCAGGCAAGACAGAAGGATAGAGTGGGGGAAAGTGCAAGCAAATGGAGGACAATATGACAACTGAGTTGAGATCCTGCACCGCATTTCTCGGTGGGTTAGCCTTACGTTCCTCCTTGCTCCCTTTCCCATGATGCTCTTCACTATACTGCAGTGCTGCTATCCTTACCCAGTGAGCTTCGCCTAAATCCCCGGATGCTGCTGAGGAGAGTGCCAAAACAGCACATTGAAAGATTAAAAGCAATTAGTGCTTGCAAGCTCCTTGTAATTCCAAAAGTTCTGACAAGACAGGCATTTATACTGCCCTAGTTCTCTAACAGCACTGGTATTATAGAATTAAAGTACACATGATTATTTAATTGTGTGAGAGCGCTGCTGTGATCAAAGGGACCATACTGTCAACAATAAAAACATCAGCATAATGGGATTTGCATTTTCTGAAGTGATCATAATTAATAGCTAGTTTTTTAACATCAGTTTCCTCAAATATTTATTTCAGGAATAATAGTAATAATTGAATTTTTAAAAGTAATTCACAGGATTCCTAATACCCCATAAAGCTGTGTGCTTGTTGTATCATACTAGGGCTAAGGATTTAGGAGTGGTGTGGGGACTTGACTGGGATGGGTCTCCAGAAGCAGCAAGCAGCCGGGAGGGCACTGCAGTTCTTCCAACAGTGCAAAGTGCCGAGCCTTCCTCTGTTACTTCACTGTGGTCTTCAATACATGTAATGGGCAACAAGGACGCACCCACAAATCAGCTTGTGGGTGTCCCAACAGGTTTCCACTGCCTTAACAATCTTCTAGGCTATGCTTATTCATCCCATTTCCTCCTCTTCCCTGGCAACCACTGATATTTTTTTTTCTTCATTATTTTTGAACTTCCCAGAATGTCATGAAGTATGCAGCATTTTAGATTAGGCTTCTTCACTTCGAAATATGCATTTAAGGTTCTTTGTGTCTTTTCTTGGCTAGATAGCTCATTTATTTTTGAAGTTAATAATATTTCATTTTGACAGTGCAATTAAAATGGGGTGATTGCTTTCATACTATTGAATTTTAAGAGTTCAGTGTATATTTAGGATAATAGTCCTTCATCTGATGTGTCTTTTGTTAATAACTTCTCCCATTATAGCTTGTCTTTTTAGTCTTCTAAGACTGTCTTTCACAGAGAAGAGAATTTTAGTTTTAGTGAAGCTTAATTAACCAGTTGTTTCTTTCATAAATCCTGCCTTTGATATTGTATAAAAATACCAACATGAAACCAAAGAATTTTCTCTTATGTTATCTTCTAGGAATTTTATAATCTTGTACTTTTGGAAAACTGTAATATCTATATCTAAATTACCTTTTTCCATCCAGATGCCTAATTACTCTAGAATATCTGTTGAAGTAGCTATATTCTATTTATTTCATTCTCTTTGCTCATTGTTGATGATCAAGCCATGTGTCTGTTTCTGAACCCTATTCTCATCCATCAGTTTTCATCAATATCACACAGCTTAAATACTGTGCCTTGTATTATGTTAATTTGTTTGCCTATCCATATAAACTTTGGCTCTATCTTGTCAAACAGAAAATTTTGCTGAGTTTTTTTTATTTATTTGTTTGTTTGTTTTACTTTTTGAGGTAGGGTTTTCCTGTATAACAGTTCTGGCTTTTCTGAAACTCACTTTGTAGACCTGACTGTCTTCAAACTCACAGAGATCGACTTGCTTCTGTTTCCCAAGTGCTAGGATTAAAGGTATGTGCCATCATGTCCATCTGAGATTTTTTTTTTAAATAAGAAAGACACTGTATTGAATCCACAGAACAAGTTAAGAAGAGGTGACATTGTAATAATATAGAGTCTTCTCCTTGGTAAAATAAATATGATGGGAGTAATCAACCACTTTCTGATTGGAATTAAATCCCACCTCACTAGATAAAAACCATAATTGTCACCATTACTGAATCAATAACTATGGATACATAGGTAAGAGGCCTGTGACTTATTGTTATACACATAGATTAATGCCTCCCAGCCCTCATCAGAGAAGCTTTTATTTGCAGTAGATGGTGATTAATACAAAGGCCCACAACTAGCCTACATGTAGAGAATAAGAGACTGAGGAAAACTTATCCCTAAATGGAAATCTATACGTCAATCCTTACTGTCAAAGCTCAGGAATCACTGGAGGAAAGGGAGTGGCAGGAATATAAGAGCCAGAGGTGGTGGAAGACTCAAGGAAATAGTATTCCTGTTTCTAGTGGAACAGTGTTCCTGGACACAGAAGTGCAGCTACTCATATGGAATTGCAGTGGTGACGACAGCTTGCACAAGACCTGTGTAAGCACAAGTAAAACCAAATACTGGAATGGAAAGGGGGCTTGAGCATTAAGTTCCACCCTAGCAATGGAGCTATCAGCAATTCATATCTGCTGGAGAAAGTAAGTTGACTACATTCTAATGGAAGGCCACACATATGAAAGTATTATTGGGGAGCAAAAATAATACTTGATGAATTAAAAAAAAGACACAAAGTTGAATGGATAGGAAAGGGGGAGGGTGGAGAGTGTTGGGAATGCTGTGTGTGTAAAATTATCAGAATGTCTTGTATGAAATTCTCAAAGAACTGAAGCAGATATGCTTTAAAATGTAAAATCTTGTTTATTGGCACAGACTATTAGAAATATATCTGTTTAGTTATTCTTATGGTCGTTCCCCTGAGTTGATTCAGATTTCCTTATACAGACTTTGTACATATTTTGACAGATTTACAACTTAGTGTTTTATTTCTGAGGGTTAATGTATATTGTGCTCTTCATTTTAAATTTTACTACTTAATTAGTGGTATGTAGCACACTGACCAGATTTTGTACATTATTCTTCTGTTTAGAAACCTTGGTATATTTGCTTATTCTAGGAAAAGACTCCTCCTCTTTCCCCTCCCACTTCCTTTCTTTGTCTTTCCTTTTTATCCTTGTTTCAACATTTTCTATATAGAAACAATGATACCTATGAACACTTCTTTCATTTCCTTTAAAAAATCTGTGTATCTTTATTAATTTTTAAAACATTTTCATTGAGGTCCTAGTTATATTGCCCAGACGTGCATCGAGCATGTAATCCCCATCCCTCTGCCTCTTGAGTACTGATGTTACAGGCATGTTCTACCATGTTCACCCCCAATCTGTATATATTTTACTATTCTTCTTTGTGTTATTAGATTGTGAAAAACTTCTAGTACTACAAGTCATCAGAGGTGGCCTGCCTTACTCTTAATTAGGAAAGCTTTTATTCCTTTCATTTAAGTGTGATGTTATCTGTAGATTTTTAACGATTTATTTTCTCAAATAAAGAAGTTAACCCTCTTGCTAGTCTGCTGAGAACATTTTATTTTATCATGAGTTGATATTTGATTCTTGTCATGGTTCCCTGTCTAATATTTGGATCATGGGACTTTCTCTCTTTAACTAAACAGTAGGATGGATTTAATTAATTTTCGGATGCTGAACTAATCCTTTAAACTTGAAATAAATCCCACTTGTTTATGCTGCAATTCTCTTTAAATACTTTTTAATTTGATTTGCTAATATGTTGTGGAGATTTTACACCTATGTTCACGAGAGGTATTGGTCTACGGTTCTCTTAGAATATCTTCTTTGGTATTTGCATAAAATTAGCTGGATAAAATAGGATTTATTCTATCTACTTCACTTTCTGCAATATTTAGAGAATTAGTATAATTTCTTCTATAAGTATTTGGTGAAATTTAACAGTGAACCTGTCCATGTCTGGTTCTTTTTATATTTTTGTTTATTTGATAGACACAGAGAAGTTCAGAGCCTCTAGTTTTTTATGTGAGCTTTGGCACGTTTTATCTTTCAGTATACTCGTCCATTTCATCAAAGTTATAGAAATTGTCAGCATAAAACTGCTTATGTTTCTTTATTAATTTTTGGTGTCCACGGACCTTATATTCAGTTTTCCCCCTTTCTTTATTAATTTGAAGAGAGACATATTTTTCAAATATATTAAGAAACCCAGTTGATTTCTATTTGCATTTTATTTTGATTTCTTCTGTAGTATTTGTTATTTTCTTTCTGTGCTTTACATTTTTGTTATTTTTCTTATTCTGGTTCCTAGTAAGAAAATGTGGGTAATTCACCTTATATTTTTGTCTTTTATGATAGTCAATATTCAACAATATTTTCTGCCTAAGAATTGCTTTCACTATCCTACACAATTTTTTTCAATTACTGTTTTATTTTCATAATAGTTTTTCATTTATTTTGATATTCCCTGTTTGACTTGTGTGTTTTTAGAAGCATATTGTTTCATCTGTAAATATTTTAGGATTTTCCAGGTGTCTCCTGTTTTGATTCAGTTTTGTTGTGAGAGCAGACATTTTATGATTTCTTTCATCAAAAACTTTTGAAAGAATGTGAGGATTTTTGTTTTCTTGTTTTGTTTTTGTTTATTAAATGATTTATTTTGTAATTTTTCTTGTTTGTTTTTTAGAAGAATGTGTATTTTGTGATTGGATGGTGTCATCAGTTATGGTCAGTTGATTTTACTGAGGCCAACCTGTGTCCTTAGTGGGTATCTCCTTTCTGGATCACTTTTCTTCTGATGGACTGGAATGGGAGGGTGCATTCAACTATTTCTCCTAGGAACTCTGTGTGCCTTTATATTATGTGTTTTGTAATTATGGTATGAGGTAGAAAAGTGTGCTAATTCATAGATAATTTGAATTTTAAACATTTTATAATGTCCCTTTTAATCCATATCAGCTTTTACTCTGAATTCTGCTATGAGATAAACATTGCTACTCTCTCTTGCTCCTGATGCATGAGAAGGGTATCTATTTTTTGGTTACAGGTGGACATGTAGTGCCATGTGTTTACATTAGAGAGGGTTTCTGAGGGTGACATGTTTGCTTATTCACTCTGAGAAGCCGTGTCTTTTAACTAGTGCCTTCGGATCTTCCAAATGATTGCTGGTATAACTAACAAGATTAGTTTAAAATGCACCTACCTATTGGCACTTTCTGGTTTTTTAGTGTTACTTTTCTAGTTTTGACTTCTGCATTTTTTCTTTCTGATTTTAACTGAGTATTTCATGCTTTCCAACTTTCTATCTTTTCAGAGCAAGTCAGTTGTGTTCACTTTTTGTTATTATTTAGTTCTTTTCCTAGGCTTTCTAATTTGCAGCTAATCCAAAGCCACTTTTCAATAACACCTGCGAAGCTGAGAGCTCACAGCAACAAAGGAATCCTAAGTTATCCCTTCTTTCCCTTCAGATTTTGTATCATTTATTCTACTGGGTGTTCTTTGAACTTCGTGGATCTGTGTTTTGATGTAGTATGTTTATTAATTTGGGGAAATTGTCAGTCACTATTAATCCAAATATTTTCCATTCCTTAGTCTTTTTTGGCTTCTTGGGTTCCATTTTAAATATATCACACCATCATTATTTTATTAATTTGTTGTTTTTCTTTTAATTTTAAAATTTGGAAGCTTCTATTGAGCTATCTGTGCACAGTCTACTAATGAGGACATAAAATGTAGTCTTTATTTTGTTTTAATATTTTTTTACCTCAAGCATTACTTTCTACCTTTGCTTCTCATCTGTGCTTCAGTACACTGGACTGTTTTCAGTAGAGTATAGCGTATTAGTTACAGATGCTTTATATTCCTGGTCTGACAGTTACAGTATCATGGCTGTTTCATCTAGAGCTGTAATGCTTGCTCTGTCTCTCCATACTGTGTATTTTTGTTTTCAAATGTGTCTTTAATTATTTTGGTACGCAGAAATGAAATAATCCATCAAAATTACTGCTGTGAGTGGGGCATGAATAATGTCATGGTAAGGTATAGGGAAAGAGAAACATAGTCTATTGTCAATTATTATGTAACAACAGAAATTATGACCTTATGATGTTTATCTTGTAACTAGAAATTATATAAGAAATAAAGTATCCACCTAAATAACCAGCAGGCAATATTATAGCTTTCTGTTTCATCATTTTGGTGATACAATGTGAAAAGACTTGTCATTTTCTTCTTTCTTATTTCTTCCCTCCTCCAATTTGTAGTGACTCATCTTTTTCAGAAGGTACTCTGAATTTAAAAAAAATAAATAAATCAGACCTTAGTGGCACCCACTCCTTTCCTGACTATCACCTTTGTCCTTGCAGAATTGGAATTGGTGTGTTTAATATACTCCATAGGAGGCCAGGCTTCTAAAGGACATATTGGAAGGATCTGTCTTACATCCATAAAAACATCCATAAATGAACCTGAAGACAAAGAAGTACACCAGGAATGGCAGAATTTTCCCACCCATCCTCCCATGAACAGTTTAGACTGTCTTCTTTTGAAAATGAGAATGTAGATGTGATAAAACTACTCTATATTTCCTCAGGTCCATAATTCAATAAAATTGTTGTGATTTGATTGTACAATGACCTCACAGGCCCATGTGTTTGAAGGCTTGGTTTCCATCTTTTTTGGATATGGGCCTACATGGAAAACGCCGGATCATGGGAGACTAGTTTGAAGGTAACAAGGTGATGGCTCTTTGAGAATAATAGAGTCTCTTTTGGTTCTTGGTGAGCTTAACTTGGGGAGTCAGTAAAAATGTTCAAGCCAATGACTTTTTGTTCCTTGTGTTCCATGTAAGAATAATAAAGAAACACTACCAAGGAGTGACTAAAGCAAACAAAGAGTTGATATCATAGATGATTAGTTGAGGGAGTAAGGTCTGCCCTGCACATGAACAATATCAACCCACGGACTGGATGGAACCCTGTCCTGAGTAAAAATGAAAAATAAGGAAGGCAGATAAATGCCAGCATTCCTCTTACTCTAAGTAGTGATGCACTCAGATGTAAGTAAGCTACCTCCTGCTGCCACAAACAGGAGCTGATTCCCCTGTAAGGCCTTCCCCACAATGGTGGAGATAGCCCGTGATTCGTGAACCCAAACAAACATTTTCTAAGTCTTAAGTGGCTTCTTGTCATTTATTTGGTCACAGCAATGATGAAGGTAACCGAAAAAGCTCCCATGCTGAGAATGGAAACTGTCTGGTATGAATTGTTGTGCCTACAGCCCAGACCCCCAAAGACCACCAAGAGACCAGATTCGGCCTGGCAGTGGTGGCTCATGCCTTTAATTCCAGGGACGCTGAGACGGGCAGATCTTTGTGAGTTCAAGGCCAGCCTGGTCTACAAAAGCTAGTTCCAGGACAGTCAGTGCTGTTACACAGAGAAACACTGTCTCAACACACACACACACACACACACACACACACACACACACACACACACAAACAAAAAAAAACAAAGCCAAACCAAACCAAAGGAAACAAAAAAACAAAAACACTAAGAGACCAGATCCCATGCAAAAGCAGAGTCTTTTAATTGTGAGTTTGAACCTGGATCCTTCGTCCATCTGATGCAGTGGTGGAGTAGGAGAGACCTCGAGTAGCAGTGGGGCAGGGTATATGTTGGGAGTAAAGCAAGGAGGGTCTAGGGGTCTACAGACTGCATAGGAAAAGACTCAGTATTGGTGTACCTCTGAGCTGGGCACACCTGGTTTTTGTTAATTGGTTAGTTGCAGCTGCAGGGAGATTGTTATCTTTTGGGAGGTTGCTGTGGTTACTTCATTCTACCTTTATCAGGAAAGTATGCTCAGAGCCTGCTAGCCTAGCTTCTGATTGATTCCCTACCATATAGTGGATATCTCTGTGTTTCTTTTTAACAACAAGGGCAAGGACAGGGGCATTGTACAAGGTTAGGGGCACAGCACATACTGCCATATCCTGCTGAGTCAGGGACCTAAATTCTGTTGGGTCTTTCCTACAGCCCACTATGGCTGTGGAATTGTCAAGGCAGGAATTTGGGCAAGGGCCTGGACTCTTCCTCCGAAGCTGCTTATTCAGTCTCAGGAAAACAAAACGGAGACCTGATCTCTGATAGAAAACTGAGCAGCCTGTTATGGTGTCTGCTTGTCCTCTCATGAACAGTCGCACTATAATCTTTAACTGTGGAAGTGACTCCCTAAACTGGCATCTTTTTGTCTGTAACTTGACCTATCAGAGTTCTTAACTGAAACCACTACTCCAGTATCTACCAAGAATTTACGTGATGACCTTCTATGGGTGCAGTGACCTCTTGGATGCTTACACGGGTAGAAGCCTGACACATTCATTCTGATGACTGTGTAGCTCTATTGTAGTTGGGTAGGATCCAGTATTCTTTTAAGTTTGGTACAGCTTGAACATGTCTTCCTCCCACCTCCCTTTTTCTTACAGAAAATGCACTGATCACTCTTCAGTGCAGGTTTCCCTGTTCCCCCATTTTTGGTTTTTAGAGACCTTTTCACTGAGTGCCAGCAGTTGAACGCTTGGAAAGAACTGGCTGGCATGGGAGCCATCATGATTTTTATCTGTTTTCATGTAACTCACTTGGTGACCATGTCAGCTTCTTCATGTTTCTCAGCATGTCAGGTTTGAAAAACATTTGGGCCACCTCTGTGAGCTAGGACGTGCTCATCCCAGAAAACCCTACGAGTTTCTTTAGCTTTCTGTGGATATTGGGAACAGGCTGAATGATAAAGGCCAACATGATAAAAAAAATGATAAAGTGCCCTATTATTTTCTAGATCTAGTGGGTCAAAAGGAGTCTGAAAGACCTAGGTACCCAAAGAGCACACTGGGAGATTTTTTTCTAGTCCCTGGAGAACCTCAGTGGTTGGTCTTAAACAAATTAGTGGCTTTTCAAGCCACACCTCAAACCTCAGTCATTAGGTAACAGTGAAAAGTGTCCCAGTGTCTGGGAAACAGAGGATATATTTAGAGCCCTATCAAGACATTCAGAGGAGAATCCTGTCCCCAAATCACATAGCTTTTCTTGGTGTGTTTATGAGTGGCTTCTGTGCCTCTGCCCCAATGCAACCCTTTTCCTTTTAAGTGAACAGAGTCAGGAGGAGTCACTGGCAACCATCCCAGGTAGGACAGTGGGTGTAGAGGACAGATTCCAGAAGGACAGTTAGGACTTGGGACTGAATAGAAAAGGAGGATTTGGGGTTTTCCTCTTATACAGCTCCCCCACCAGTTCCCCTTCATGTTTGGGAGTGAGGCCTCTAGCAATAACAGGAGAGATGCTGGAGTCTGTCTTGAATCCTAAGTGGGATAAACCCTCAAGTGAGAGGCCAATGGGGACAAGAGGAGATGAACAGGAGAAGATGGAGACACATCTTCATCAGGAGGGGTTATGACGGCTACTGGGAAAGAGTTAGTGGAGGAGACAGAGGGGACAAGTCTACAAGGAGAAGGGATGGAAGGAACAGGGGATATGGGTGGATAAAGTGGGTCAGATGGGCTGGTTGGGTGTGAGGTCAGAGAAGGGCAGTTCTGGAGAAGACAGGAAGGGAGAGGGTGAGCAAGGATGGTGAAGAGGGGAGAGAAAATATAGAGAGTCCACACAGCCTGTGAAGAGGTCAGAAAAGGTGCTGAAGCGGCAAGGAATTGTTTTGCAAAACCTAACAAGATAGTTTTTAAGTGCAAAACCCTTAAGCAGGGCTTGGAGGTTTTGAACAAATACCAACCACTTATGAATATAAGGGAACTGACCAGGATATCCTGTGACCTTAAATCACATTGCTTGGGCAATAGTTGGATCCAGAGTACCAGTCGACCCTATCCCACTCCATAGAAGAGCCCGTCAATCAGCTTTTCAGAATGTGTTTGTCTTTCTCTTGGAGGCAAAACAGCACAGTCAACCTCTAGCCCCTGAGAGCTTTTCTTCATACATGGAAGCAGTGGATGTTTATATTAGGTGCTACTCAGGTTAGAGGAACATTTATGTGGTTTGGAGAGGTACAAGATTAATAGAAACAGCCTAGAAGCAACAGTAATGAGAAGACAAACCCACTTAAGACCTTGGGAACAAGTAGGGTTCCAGGTGGGGGGCAGTGACTCCCGATGCTATTGGGATGATTGGAAATTTCCTGTCCTGGTGGAAAAGGGAAAAATTTGGAAGCCTATGTACAAAAGTACGGAGGAGATTGATCAACAAGCAAGACACACACAGAGGGTGGAATCTTACAGGAACTGTCAATATGATCTCAGAACCAGGCTAACATCACTTATGTAACGGGGGCTGCCAGGCAGCTCACACCTAAGACCAACTCCCAGTCTTTACTAGGTTAAGAAGAACTCAGTAGTCAGGCCAGTTTTCCTATCTGTGTGACAGACAATGGAGGGGATACTAGACAAGACAGAAATATCCATAACAAAAAATAACAAAAGCTTACTGGTCAAGACTTGTCCAGCAGTCATTTAATCGATCACTCATTTGCACAATTCATTCCAACAAAAGCAAAGCCATGCTTCTCATGAGAAGCAGAATCAGGAAGCCAGGTCCTCCACTACTGGTGTCCCATTTTCACATGGGAGCACAATGAAAGGTTCCATAATAGGTATTTCTTTCCCAACCCCTCAGAAGAGTCCTCAAGACGCCTACCCCTCTCCCTAAGAAGAAGGTTCCTCCAAAGCCCTGGCATTCTCAACCAGAACTGAATTTAGCACATAGACTTACCTCTTAGGAAAGTCTTGATTCATTTTGGTCTCTGAGAATAGTCATTCCAGACCTTTTTGGACTCAGAGAGAGGAACAGAGCCCTGAAACATTTTCTTTTTTCATTCAGCCTATTTTTCTTTGCTTGGAGAGAGGATTTATTTTAAAATTGATTATATGCTTTTTTTACTCTATGCTTAATATTGCTATATCTATTTCCGTTCAGTTAATTTCCTGTTCTTGCTTTTCATTTTCTTCCTATAACTCATACCAACTTGGATCATCCTCATCCACAGTATATGATGGGCAAATGAGTCTGACAGAAGTTAAATGTCAAATCTCAGCCAGGGCACTATCTGTTCTCCCTGGGCACACAGGCTTCCAGAAAGGGTCTAGAAAAGAGGCACTCCTGTCCAGGAGGACTGAGTGGAGTTCAGTTACAACTCTACAGCTACACAGAGAAGAATTGGCTGAAAATAAGAATCCTTATTTCTCTGCCAGACCATTCAACTTTTCTCAAAGACTAACCGTAGCTGTTTGAGAAATCTGTCTTGTTTGGTCACTTTGCCCTGTCCACAGGAATAGAAACAGGATAAAGCTGTATGCTATTTAGAAAGGAACAATGTATCAGGCATATAGCTTGCTGAAAAGGTAAAAGTGTTACCACAGTGGGTGGCCAAAGATGAGCAGCTTCACAGAGGAACTGTCATTTTGTCATTTTCTCCCCAGAGAATGACAGCACTCAATTTAAAGAAATTCAGAGAAATATTAACAGCAGATGGATGACTGCTCGGAGCAGTGGAATCAGAGAGCCCCTTAACTATCCCTTAGCTAAGCAACTCTTATGAAGAAAGACACAGGAATGACAGGAATCTTAATCAGAAAATGTAATCAAGGACTAACAAATCCAAGAAGACCGTTCGAACCAGTTCATATAGCAGTTCTCTTTATTAACACAATAACGTAGCAGGTCATGTCAGAGTACATCGGCTAAAAGCACACGCCACCAGTCTGTGAGTTTGTGTGAAGTTCTTCTGTTCCAGGGTAGTTCCCTGAACCTGCCAGTGCCTCCCTCATCTCTGCAGGGCCTCACATGTGGCATCTGGGAAGTAACATGACTCCCATTCTTTTTAACAATCATTTAGCCGTCATTGTTCTCATCATGGTGCAGAGGTGTCCCAATAACATAGCATTGTGTCTGCCATATTCCATTGGCCACAACACTGGAGTATGGGCTCTATATTTCAATGAGAAGGGATAAATGGCATGGCGCATGGAAGGGTGGAGACAAGGTTGTTTTGCCATCGGTTAATCTCAGGGAGCCCGCTGAGCATACAGCCAAGGGGAATGCTGGTAGTTCTTCTGTCTCTGTCTCATCTCTGTCTCGTCTCTGTCTCGTCTAGTCTCTCTCTCTCTCTCTCTCTCTCTCTCTGTATGTATATATATATATATATATATATATATATATATATATATATATTTTCTCAAGAGGATCACAAGATAATCACGAGCCGATTCCACTACTGGATGCTTTTAGTGTCTTCTATTTTCTTGCCTCTTACCCACCTTTCCTCAAAAGGCCCAGCATTTTTACTTCCTTCAAGCTAATGTTCACCTATCTGAACTTTCAGTGTGATTTCCACACGGGAGTGACACACAGGCCACACATCTGATTCCGCATTCTCCCTATTGCCTGTGATTCCTATCCAGGAGCACTAGCTAGAGTTTTCCAGGAAACAAAAAAAAGACAACGTGCCAATAGGATGTATATAAAGGTGGGTGGGGCATCCCCACTTCCTCTGACTTTTTGTTCCATTTAGGCCCTAAATAGGTTGAATAAGAGCTACTTGCATTGGAGATGTTACTCTAGTCTACTTAGTTTTAAAATGCTGAAATCATCCCAAAATGCTCTTACAGAAATACCTAGAATAATATCTGTCTAAGCCTTTGTGACTCAATCAATCAAGCGGACATAAAATTAATGATCAGACCAGATGTCTCACATGAAGTCATGAAGTAAAATCATATTTTTACAGTCCACTGGCTCTTCAGGAGCTGAGAGTGGAAGAAAAAACTTGATAAATTAGTGGTTAGGAAACATCTAAGAGAAATGGAGGCAAGCCTAGATATATATGCTGTCTCTAAGCTTGCAGCTTTCATGTACCCTTGTTGGGATTTCATATTTCTCCAGAGCTATGTGTTTTTCTAAATCTGGAAAGAATTATCTCACACAAATATATCTTAAATCTCAAAGCTTGAAGGCTCAGTTCTTACAGGGATTAAAATTGTTCCATATTTGAAAATTAAATTTATAGGTAGTAAATGGATTTTTTTTGTCTCCAGCACTTATCTGCAAGTGCAGAATCAGGTCAGTGTCATGAAGAGGAAGCGGTGAGGCTGCTGAACACCGACATGGGTGCCAGACCACTGAGCACACACTGTGTAGTTTAGGCAGGTGCTCCTGACCTAATCAAGTTGTGGAAAGCCCTGGAGAACTGACAGGCAGAAAGGCGTTAGGAACATATGTGAGGGTCCTGGTAAATCTCTGGGAGAAAGTTCATCATAAAACAGTCTTTGAGTTTCACCTGCTTTTTTTGCCTGGTGATTTGAATAAGAAATGCTTCCCGGGAGCAAATGTATTTCTACATTTGATCTTCATATAATTGCACAGTTTTGAGAGATTGAAAAGGAGTTCAGCTGTACATTGCAGGTTACTAGGGGATAGTTGCAGGGAAGAGGGGTTTTATAACCTGGTTTTTCTTTTTGTTTAATCTCTTTTTCTGATACACTCAGATGTGAACAAGTAGTCATACATTCTTGCCCCACAGCCACAAGCAACTTCTGGTCATAATATCTATTGCTTTTCCATGTGGCTGTGGCAGGATAATAAGACCACCAAGTCTTTGTGCTTTGCTGGTCTTTGATTACATTTCTTCACAAGGATCCGGGAATTATAGGCCAATCTGATGGAGGCAATCCCTTAATTGAGATTCTCTCTTGTTACTCAAAGCGAGGTTTACAGGGTTTAGTAGCGTAGAAAAGCTAACACTTAACTCCCATCAGACTTAGTTTCATTCCCCAGTACACAGTGCCACTTAATGGTTCTCCTAATTCCAAATAAGCGGAGTTAAGTAGGGTTAAAAATACCCATCTAGCACCTGCTTTGAGTCTCCAGCTGTGTGGTGGTGTGAATGAGAATGCCTCCCATAGGCCCATATGTTTGAATACTTGGTCCTCAGTTGGTGGCAGTTTGAGAAGGGCTAGGAGGCATCACCTTGTCTGAAAAGCTGTGTCACTGGGGTCAGGCTTTGAAGTTTCAAAAGATTGATGCTATTCCCAGTCTGTGCTCTGCTGCTTTACAGCTCAATGCGTGAGCTCTCGGCTGTGACCTCCTCTCTACCATCTCAGACTCTAGATTTCTAAAACTGTATGCCCCCCAAAAAGCTTTAGTCTGCAAGTTACCTAGTCATGGTGTCTTATCAGAGCAATGGGAAAGTAACTACTTCAAGGTGTACTTGGGATTTGAGCTACTTCAAACTTCAAGCAGCACAAAGAATATGCATTATGGTTTGAGTATGAAGTGTTCTTCATGGGTTCATGGCCTTAGTCTTGAACCCCCACTTTCGGAGCTGTTTTGGGAGATGCTGGAACTTTTGTGAAGTTATGACCTACCTGGAGGAAGTAGGTTTCTGTGATTCTGTTGTATTCCTGTCTCGCTGTTTCCTGTTTTCCATGAAGTCAACACCCTTCCTTATTTTTCCACTGTCCCCTGTCCCCACTGTCCCCTGTCCCCACTGTCCTCTGTCACCACTGTCCCCTGTCACCACTGTCCCCTGTCCCCACTGTCCCCTGTCACCAATGTCCCCTGTCCCCACTCTCCTCTTGTTACCTTTTGGTTCCTGTGATGAAATATCAAGACTAAAGGTAACTTACAAAAAGGAAGAGTTTATTTTGGCATACAGTTCCAGGTCAGAGTCCTATGGCAGGGAATCCATGGCAATATGTCTTAAGAGCTGATAGCTGAGAGAGCAAGAAGTGGAAGTGGGGAGAATCCATCAACCCGCAATTCCGTCCCCAGTGACACCACCAATTGGGGTCCAATTGTCCCAATACGTGAGCCTATGTGGGACATTTATCATTAAATCCACAATGCACTGAAACTATGTTCTGGAGCCAAGCAGCTCATCTTATCATTTAAGGTTGCAGGAATGGATTATTTTACTCTGCTGATCTGAAGATGAAAATGGCAGGAAAAGAAAAGTTTCATCACTTAGCCAAATTTTATTGAAAACAGAAGCATGCATATACAGACACGCACACACATACAACACGCACAGGGTTGGGGAGAAGCATACAAAGAGGTACCATTTCCTTGTGGGAGGTAAGACAAGATAGGATCTGAAGTTGCCTGGCAAAGATAAAACTTCCATATGCTTGGGGATAATATGAGTTCTTCTTTCCTCAAAACTGACTGATTTGGACTGGTTTTTTTTTGGGGGGGGGGAATCTAGTCAAATAAAAGGAAACTGATTGGTTCTCACTAGGATCCTCCTGCAGATTGCCCTTCTTGGTGAGAGGTTTGAAAATTTCACTGAACGGTTTGTTCTGGCAGGAAAATCTAACCAAGCCTTTGTCTCAGAAGGAGAGAAGAAAGTAATTCAGCCATATTAATCTACCTAGATTCTCTTTTCCTAGTATGCCTACTGCCAGGGTTCTGTCTACTTCCTACACAACCATGGAGTGAACCTGGGTAGCCACAAGCTAAAATCTTTCTTCTCTCTTTTAACTTGTTCACCCAGGAATTTTGTGTCACAATGATGAGAACAAAACATGGGACCAAAAGAGCCAAGGAGACAGAACCTGTGAGAAGGGATACCTGTCAGCCCTAGATTGACCCAGGATATGTGTGGCCACAATGGGAGAAAGATTCTCACTACGTGACTGACCATGGAGGCTGAGCTTTATCTCAGAAGTCCCAGGCAGGTGGAAATAAGCCAGGGGCAAAGAAATTCTGAGAAATAGATGCTGTTTCGTGCATTGAGAAGAGGGAAACTCTTTCTCAGCCCATGTTCGTGTTGCTATTAGATACCCTGCTTGTTCTGACTACTGGTGCTTCAAGACCTATCTATTGGAACACTTGGAGTTCCTGGAGGCGGGTTGTATTAGGCTAGGCGTACTGCTGGAAGCCTACTACTCTATGTTTTCAATGCTAGACTGAGTTCCCTGAGGACAGTTTTAGTGATACCTGCCATAGCACCTGAGAAGCAGAAACACAAACAACTGTACTGGGATGGGTTCTTGCTGAGATAAGATGTTGTTTGAAAGTGAAGGGCAATTCCTATGCTCTGCTCTGGCCTGTCACGATCTACATTTAACCAAACTTTCCAATCTCTTTGCCCTTCCCTCTCTGCTTGCCTTTTTCTCTCTTGGAGCCTTCTGAAAGATGGTCTGACTTTTAAATGTAATGAATCCAAGTAAGATTGCCAACCCCCCATCCACAAAGGAAACCAAAAAAGCCTTTAAAAATCTGACAGAATATAGATATGCTTCATTCTTGTTGAATATTTTCTTGATTGTAGTATTTCAATCACTGTAATGTTTATTCTTGTTGGTCTATACAATTTTCTTTTCTTTGTATTTATTTCTGGTACTGAAACTTGGGTTCTTATATATGCGATACAAGAACCTGCCTAGCTGCTGTACTATATACTATAGTGATGTTACATATTGAAATTCTTGGAATAGTTGTGATTAAACATAAAGGTACTTAAGTCATCAAATATTTAACAAATTTGATAACCTAAAGTATAAAGAGAGGAATTATGATTTTTTATTTCAAATTTTATTTTATTTTTTGAGAGAATTTGGCTCTTAAATTTGAACATATAACTCAATTTTAAATCAATTTTAAATATGATTATCATATTTAAAAAAAGATTGCCAAGGACATCTTCTTGCATTGGTTCATAGCACTTGACTCTCAACCAGATCTGAGCTGGGTTCCCTTGGACACAGAAGAACAATTTTCTGAAAGCCTGGAGGCTGAGGTTTGCTGTTTGAACTAACCCTTCCAGCTCACGACTGTCCACATGCTTTCCCAACCTTGTGAAATACCTTCTCTGTCTACCTAACAGCCTTGCCTGAGATTTATTTTTATTAGAAGATGCCAAGACCTCTCCAGACTGAGTCTGTACAGATGACAAGAAGAGGTGGTCACGGCAAGCAGGAGGATGAATAACAGTCAGAACAAGGTCAGGTCTAGGCAGCAGCTTTGAGTGCTGACCCAGAGAACAGGACATGTAGTAGGATAATTCAGGAATCTTGGGGCCCTTGATGCAATGATACTTAGGATGTTGCCAGACTCCCAGACTCCATCTCTTTCCTGCTCTCTGGTTCTGCAGTCTGTGGACAGTCTTAGGTTTCACAGTAGAGCAAGTCATAGCCCCAGTTTTCCCCATGTTCCTTTCTCACACATTCTCTCAGCTGTGGAGTCAACCTAACTCAATGGGCCACCTGCAAAGAAGAGAAAGGTGCGAAGGTCAAAGCCGCCCTGAAACTCATTTTAACGGTGCAAACACTATGCCTGTCGTTACAGTCTGTGCTGCTGTTATCTGGTGGACTTGCAGGTTTCCCATCTGCCTTATTAATCATAGACACCTCAAAGGAAAAGAAAGACTTTTGCTTAAATGATGTGAAATTCAGAAGTAACTTGTTTTAAGATTTCTTATTTTGATGTCTAAAATCAAAAAGCATGCAGTCTGCATAGTCCCTTATCAAAGACACCGCTTTTAAAAATTAAAATCACATTATGCAGAGCTAAAAAAAATACACAAGGAACAAATATTGATTTTTCTTCATCTTATTTAGCACTGTATTTGCAGAGTGTTTTACAGTCCATCATTAACTAATAGCTGGGGTGTCCATGTAGGGACAGCAGCAATGAGCCCATTAGTCAGAGAAAGTAAAGACGGAGTCTGAATATTAACTACCCAAACTGCAGGACTGTTTTTCTTTCCATCTGTCTCTGGGGCTTGTTAAAATGCTTGCCTGTGACAGCTGATCCCTGCCTTCCCTGTCCTTGTTTCTGAAGGGGTAGAACTGCCTAAGAAATAGGCTCCTTGCAATTCTTCTTCTTCTTTTTTTTTTATAATGAAGTCAAATAACTGATGTTAAAGGAATGAATTGGATCTGATCATACTTTGGTATGCTTTTTGAAAAAAATTGTGTGTGTGTGTGTTTGTGTGATACACATGTCTATCTGTGTTTGTGGGGCAAAAGGTTGACATTGGGTGTCTCCTTTTCTCACTCTATACTTTTATTTGTTTGTTTATTTATTAGACAAGGTTTCTCAATGAACCTGTAGCTTACTGATTTCTCAGCTTAGTGACTGGCCAGCAAGCACCACGGACACGCCTGAGTCTCCCTTTCTAGTGCTGCAATTACAGGCACACTGCGGCACTCAACTTTTTTTATGGATTTAGGGGCTCTGAAGTCAGGCCTTCATGTTTGCATAGATGGCAAGTACTTTATTGTCAGAGCTGCCTCCTCAGCCCAACAGTATTCTCTGGTGCTGAATAATCTGCAGTAACTTCCAGGGAGGCCCTGTGGGAACTCACAGCTTTCTCCTGCTAGGCTTTCTGAAATGTGTCTAGTATTGTGAACTGTTGTCCATCGTCAGAGCATCTGGTTCCAGTCTTATCTGTATTTATTTTAGAATCCTTGAAAGTGTGGCATGTCCGAGTGAAGGCTGTAAATATTGGTGATACAATGAAATTCAGGGCAAATATAAGGGACCTGTGCTCCAGAGCAGGTACAAAGCCAAAGTGGTAATTGCAGTTGGATAAGTCATATCAAGGGTCATAACACTGTTACATATATGAAGGTCTCAGCCTATGAATAATAATGTAGTTAAAAAAATCTACCTTCATTTATTTAGCTCACAATAACTATGAAAGGAAACAGAGACGGAAGAATGAGGTGCAGCTGGTCCAAGAGTACTTCAGAGAGCATCTTTCCCTTGCTATTTCTTATCATGTTAGAGATAAAAAGCAGAGATGATACTGGAGAAAAACTGAAAACATGACTTTAGGGAGGAGAATGGATTGTCTCAGAACTCCTGAGGACTCAAAGTTCTTCCTAAGTAGGCCATTTCCCCTGGATGGGTAGATAGCCCTAACTTGGAGCTGGGAACCCTGAGATAAGTGGATTGAAGTATGGGAATGGACTAGGATGAGGTTTCAGAAGGAGCAAAGATCGTGGTTCAGAGGCGCCTTGTGAGATTACATTCAGTAGACAAAGGTGTATGTGTAATATTAGTACCAAGAGTCAAGTCTCAGTGTTTGGAGCCTGAAGGCTTGGGGTGGGAGGCCCAAGCCTTCAAGTCAGACCCTAGGACTAGAGCACATTTGCAGACCCAAGGAAGTGGTGTCCTGGGATTTCTTTTAAAAGAAGCACCTGCCGTCCTCATAAAGTTAATTTTCTTCTAGTATACAATCCCTGGAAGAATGAGAAAATTCTCTTAGCATGTTCATTAATAGCAAGACAGACAGACCTCTGGCAAGGGAAGCTGCAAGATGCTTACCTCTCAAAAGCCAAATTGCTTCTGGTCTGTCATTGTGTGGTGGTTTGAAAGAAAATGGCCCCCAAGGGAAGTGGAACTATTAGGAGGTGTGGGCTTTGGTGGAGGAAGTGTGCCACTGTGGGGCTGAGCTTTGAGGTCTGTTTTGTTCAAACTTCACTCAGTGTGACATTCACTTCACTTCCTGTTGCTGAAATGATGTAGACCTCTCAGCTACCTCTCCAGCACCATGTCTGCCTGCACACCGCCATGTCCCACCATGATGATAATGGACTGAACCTCTGAAACCTTAAGCTTCCATCTCAATGCAATGCTTTCCTTCATAAGAGTTTCTGTGGTCATTGTGTCTCTTCACAGCAATAGAAACTCCAACTGAGACACATGATCTATCTTTTTTTTAATTTTTATTTTTTATTGATTTTTGTTGAGCTCTACATTTTTCTCTGCTCCCCTCCCTGCCTCTCCCCTCCCTTCAGCCCCCTCCCAAGGTTCCCAAGCTCCCAATTTACTCAGGAGATCTTGTCTTTTTCTACTACCCATGTAGACTAGATCTATGTATGTCTCTCTTAGGGTCCTCATTGTTGTCTAGGTTCTCTGGAATTGTGATTTGTGGGCTGGTTTTTTTTTTTTTGCTTTATGTTTAAAAACCACATATGAGTGAGTACATGTGATACCCAGAAAGACAATTATCACATGATCTATCTTGTTGAAAGCCTAGAACCAAATTAGAGGATCAGAAGCAGCACAGACATCTAGACTCAGCGTGTCTAGCTGTCTGAAATGTGACCCTGGATTAGCCATTACAGAGAGCCACTCAGACAGGAGAGTTTTATTTATTGAATGACACAGGAAGAAAAGAGAAACACCTTAACTGGGACATCTTTCAGAAAGGTGTAACAATGGCACTTACCAAATTTAGATCGTGTTATCTTCCTATAATTGGTCTCAATTGCATTCATCCCTATCACTTCCCTAGACCCCTGGATCAAAGTGGAAACCACAAGTTTTTTCTTTCTTTTTAGCATATTCATTTGGGGGCTCAGAGACTGTGCCCTTGTGTGCCTGGAACACAAGCATAGCTACAGATGTTTCTCAGAAAGGTGATGGTAGGTTGAGGGTTAAGCTGGATAAATGAAGAAGCTAGCAGGAGACCCACCTATGAGCAGGCCCATCAGACTGAAGAGAAAGGCCTTCTTTCACATGGAAACAGAAGGGCACAGAGCACTTATTGGTCAGGAGTGGGGTCATGGTGGACAGAAAGAAAGAATAAGCATGAAATCAAGCCAATTAGCATCATTTATTTGTGGTCTCTGTTTCATTCCTTCCCTCGTTTCCCTCAACAATTGAGCATGACCAGGGAGTGTAAGTCAAATGAAACCCATTCTTCCCTGAGTTGTTTTTGGTCAGTGTTCTACCACAGCAATAAAAATCAAACTAAGACTAGTATATTTCCTTGGGACCCAATAAAAGCAAGAGAAAATAAGACATATTTAGCTTTCTATTCCTCTATGTAAATTCATTACTATTTGAAGCCCTGTAAGGATATATTGCTGGGATATACAGTCATTAAATATGCAGAGACCTGAGTTAGTTACTCAGACCCTATCTTCACTGACTATTGAACCTTTTCTGCAGGACTTTGATAGCTTTAGGGCCAGTTCAGTGAGGCCAACTGACGAACATTCTTCAAGCCATTGCCTACTAGAGGCAACTCAAAACCAGTAAGCAGCATTTCTCCAAGCCTCTGTCTCAGCTTCTGCCTCCAGGTACTTGCCTTGAGTTCCCTTCATGATGGACTGTAATTGGGACAGACAAGCAACATAAACTGTTTCTCCCCAAGTTGCTCTTGGCTACAGTGCTTTATCATAGCAACAGAAAGCAAACTAGGATACCTGGAAATCACATACTGGTGTGGGAGGTCCTCTGCCTGTGTGTTGCTTTTATTGGTTAATGAATAAAGAACTGCTTTGAGCCTATGGCAGGGAAGAACAGAGCTAGGCAGAGAAAACTGGACTGAATGTTGGGAGAAGGAAGGTGGAGAGAGAGAAAGATGCCATAGATCTGCTGCCGGAGATAGACATGCTGAAACTTTGCTGGTAGGCCATGACCTTTTGGTGATACACAGACTAATAGAAATAGGTTAAATTAATATGTAAGAGTTAGCCAATAAGAAGCTAAAGCTAATGGGCCAAGCAGTGTTTTAATTAATATAGTTTTTGTGTGGTTATTTCGGGTCTAAGCTAGCTGGGCAGCTGGGAACCAAAAAGTGGCCCTCCTTACTACAAGATACTTTGGAGACATTGAGCACATGTGGATCAGCATGCCAGGCACACCCAATGTCTTGGTTGTGTTTCAGAAATAGACCTGAGGTATCTTCACCTGGGCACAAGACTCCATGGTCAATCTCCATGTACAACTATCTTAGGAATTTTTTCTCAGCCTCAATCAGGCCTCCTGCAATGAATGAATTGGATTGAGATCTATCTTAAGGACAGGCAACTGTCAGCAGAGCCTGGAGTTTATCAAGTAAAATCTACCAAGTGCTGCCCATTGCTGTATCATGTAGACAGAGCAAACGGGGAGGTCTGTCATTTAAGTGGCAGTATTTTTCCCCAGATGTTTCCCGTCAAAATTTACTATCCATTTATCTTGACGATGTGTCAACTTCACCCATATTTAAAGGGAAACGTGTGCCCTTAGCTATCGTGGATCTATGAATTGTTTAAAAATTCATAATTTTAGATTTCCTATGAAATTGTAAAGCCCCAACATGAAGATTAGCTTTCAAGTTAGTAATGTGGGACGCTGACAAATTTTGTGTGGACTGCATGAGTTCATAGGAAATAAATATTCTAAAACTAGTAGTTGGTCAGCCATTGTGTATATCTACAGCTGCAGCACTGCACCGCCTTCTTTTACCCAGCTCCTGTGCAGGTCTTTCAGCCTTGTTTGTGGCAACATGGACAATAATAGCAGCATATCAAAAGCCTGTCTTTTCACAAACTAAATACCCTCTGATTTCTTCAACTTTTCTCATGAAGAATGTCCTTTGATGAAGCTGTCCTCCTGTGCTCTTCCTGGATGATATCAGAACATACTACCCCTGACCTCTGAGCTTGTGAGCTTCTCTTCAATGCTGCTCTCTGGAAAATGTCAGAAGGAAAGGGTGGGACTCTCTAAAATATAGAGAGATGACTTTGGAAAACTTTGAAGTCCTAGAGATCTGACGCTTGACAAGTTATGCGTCATTTTTCCTGGCCAAAATGAATTGCTCCTGTCACTAGCAAACTAAATGTAATCAGGATTTTGACTTGAATCATAAATTGCGTTTAAATTACAGCTAACAGGTCACTGAGGCTCGATATATAAAAAAAGAGCTAATAAGAGCTTCTACATGTGTGATCACTCCTTTCTAGGAGGTTCTAAGGGTTTTCTTTTGAAAACACTCTAGTAGATACACTAGACCCATATGCGCATTTTTTTGAGAGAGGGGAGAGAAAAGGGAAAAAAAGATGAGAAAGGGATGGAGTGAGGGAAGAAGGGAGGAAGGAAGTGAGAGAGAGAACTAACTGAACATGAAAACTGAGACATTTGATTTTCTGGGGGGTCATCACAGAGTCAACTGTTTAGTAACAAAAGGTTCAAAGATGACCAACTATTACACCACCAAAAAAACAGAGGCCACCTTGTGCCTTGCTGTGGGCCCCATGGATATTAATAGTTCCGCCATGGGGAGAGTACACGTTATCTTTCATGCCATCCTTAATTGTCAACTTCTGAGTGAAGACAGGTACTTTGCTGATTAGGTGCTTTAAAATGTGCCAACTCTTAGAAAAAAATGGTGCATTTCAAGGAGGAGTTCTTTGTAATGCAAGCCTGTCTTGATAATCTCAAAGAAATGGGAACTGTGATTTGGATATGACATCTGTCATGCTTTTAAATTCTGCAGGTGAAACTCAAAGAGACTGAGATGGAAAATAGACACTGTTAACAAGGCCAGATGATGTCTACAGGGAAAATCAAAGCCTCCAGTTCTCTGTGTGTTCTCATGTAGATATTCAATGTCAGAGAATATTCTGTAAGTTAAAAAACAAAAGTTTACTCAAAAGGTATACACTGACAGAGTGAATTAAAAACATGATCCAAATCTGCACTACATTATATATAGTGGTGATACTCTGCACTTGCAGTGATGTTCTCTATGCTGTGGTGAAGGTGATTCACTGTACACTGTGGTGACGCACAGCATGTCATGGGGATGCACTGCGCATTGTGGTGACGGATTGCACCTATGTGCATTTGCTTGAGAGAGGGGAGAGGGAGAGAAAGCAAGGGCCATGCACCATACTTCGTGATGATGCTCTGCACACTGTAGTGGTGCCCTGAATATTGTAATGATGTTCTATACAGTGCATAAGGACACTTCATTTTTGGTCATGCATTGCACACTGGGGTGATTCACTGAAAACTGTGATGATACCCACCATGTTTGGTGATGCATTGTATATTGCAGTGATACTTTGCATGTTGTGGGATGCGTTGCACACTAGGGTGATTCACTGCACATTAGACACTGAAAATAAGAGAAATATAAGTATAGGGAAAATTGCTTCATTCAATCAGCAAGCTCAGGAAAGATGGAGTAATTATGCACATGGGTAATAGAGAATTTGAGAGAAAATATTTCTGGAGATGTTAAGATATATACTTTTTGTGAGAAAAGGTCTTTCTGTATAGTCCAGATTGGCCAGGAAATGCCGATCCTCCTACCTCAGACTTCTAAATGCTATCACTGCAGCATGGACCAGAATAAAGAGAGAGATTTTTAAGAAAAAAGTATAAGCATGGTTGGAAATAATAACTAGGCATGGTTGGAAGTCATAACAATTTGAAACATACATAAACCTGTTAAACAGAGCCCCAAACATAAAGCATTTACTCAGATATCGAGGTAATAATAGACAATCCAGAAATAAATCTCAAAACTCTTCTTTAAGTAATAGGTAGAATATCTGGAGAGCAATAAAAATAGAAAGCTCAATAGCACAAATCACTTATACCTAATAAACACACATAGAACTCTGGAGCAGATGACAGCAGAGCACAGACGTTTCTTAAGTGCACATAGAAAAGACATTTTCCAGGAAAATCTATATGATAGGTCATTTCAGCAGCTCCAGTAAACTGAAAAAGGTTTAGATAATGAAAATGTGTTTTCTACTTGTGGTGGAATTAAATGATAAATTATTAAGTAAACTAAAAGAAGCAGAAATTAAAAAGACTCTCCCAAATAAATCCAGTAGAAAACAAAAGATAAAACAGAAAATACATTGAGATGACTTTCCAAAATGAAGAGAAGGTGAAACATGCTTAGACAGAAGTATTTCTGCATTAATCCCCTGTAATATAATAAAATAAGTATCTATTTTCCCTTCCTAGGGGAGTCTATGTATGTTTCTCTTATGGCTCTCCTTGTTACTTAGTTTCTTGAGGTCATAGACTATAGGCTCCTTACCCTTTGCTTTATAACTAGTATTCATCTTTGAGTGGGTACATACAATGTTCCTTTTCTGGGTCTAGGTTACCTCACTCAGGATTGTTTTTCTAATTCCATCCATTTGCATGGAATTTTCAAGATACCATTGTTTTTACTGCTGAGTAGTACTCCATTGTGTAAATGTACCACATTTTCTTTACCCACTTTTCAGTTGAGAGGCACCTAGGTTGTTTCCAGGTTCTGACTATTACAAATAATGCTGATATAAACATAGTTGAAGAGATCTCCTTGTTGTATGGTTGAGCATCCTTTGGGTATATGCCCAAGAATGGTATTGCTAGGTCTTGCATTAGGTGGAATCCTAAATTTCTGAGAAACCACCATACTGATTTCCAGAGTAGTTGTATACGTTTGCATTCCCACCAGCAATAGAGGAGTGTTCCCTGTCTGATGTGGAGTTGGTGAAGATCTTTTCCCATCCAGTAGGCTACCTTTTTGTTTTCTTGACTGTGTCCTTTGCTTTACAGAAGCTTCTCAGTTTCAGGAGGTCCCATTTATTTATTTTTTCTCTCAGTGTTTGTGCTACCGGTGTTATATTTAGGAAGTGATCCCCTGTTCCCATGCATTAAAGAATACTTCCCACTTTCTCTTCTATGAGGTTCAGTGTGTTCAATTTATATTGAGGTCTTTAATACCATTCTTCTGCATGCTGACATCCAGTTATGCCAGCACCAAGTGTTGAAGGTGCTTTCTTTTTTCCATTGTATAATTTTTGCTTCGTTGTCAAAAATCAGGTGTTCATAGGTGTGTGGATTAATATCCGGGTCTTCATGTTGATTCCATTAGTCAACCTGTCTGTTTTTATACTGTTTTCATTACTGTAGCTCTGTAATAGAGTTTGATGTTAGTGATGGTGATGCCTCCAGAAGTTCCTTTATTGTACAGAATTGTTTTGGCTGTCCTGGATTTTTTGTTTTTCCATATAAAGTTGGATACTGTGGAGTGGGAACAGGATGGTTGTGATGGGGGAAGGACAGAGACAGAGAACAAGGAAAGAGGGATGGTGATTGAGGGAGCCATTATGGGGCTAGCAAGAAAACTTTGGCCAGAGAAATTCCCAGGAATCCACAAGGATGACCCCAGTTAAGACCCTAACCTCTCCCTAATAGTAGAGAGGGTGCCTGACTGGCCTTGCCCTGTAGTCAGATCGATTATTTTAAATGTCATCATAGAACCTACATCTAGCAATTGATGGAAGCAGATGAAAGGGACCACAGTGGAACATTGGGCTGAGTTCCCAAAGTCCAGTCAAAGAGAATGAGGAGTAAACACATGAGCAAAGAGGTCAAGACCATGATGGGGATACCCACTGAAAAAGTTTACCCAAGCTAATAGAAGCCTTACTCCAGCCTGACAGCAAGGAAACCAGCATAGGACCAAACTAGCCCCTCTGAATGTGGGTGACAGTTGTGGGACCAGACTATCGGACCACTGGCAGGAAGACCAGGATTTAGCCCTACTGCTTGTTCTGCCTTTTTGGGACCCATTCTCTTTGGAGGAATACCTTTCTCAGCCCAGATATAGTGGGGAGGGCCTTGGTCCTGCCTCAGAGAAATGTGAAGGACTTTGTGGAGTCCCCATGGGAAGACTTACCCTCTCCGAGGAGTGAATGGGGGTGGGAGAGTGAGAAGGTGGAGGGAACAGAAGAAAGGGAGGGAATAGGAAATGGATGTGGTGTGTAAAATGAGGAACGATAGGTTTTTTAAAAAATAAATAAATAAAAAAGAATGGAACCTGAACTAAAATTGTCCAGCATAAAAAAATAAAACAAAACAAGCTAAAGTCAGTGACATCATCAGTAGCTTGAGCACCTGAAAAGAGAGTAAACTAAAACAAAGATGTAAAAAAGGAAGCTATAGGAATGAGAATGCAAATTACTGAGATGGGATATTAAACATAGACAGTAAACAAGATAGTAATTGGTTCTTTGCAAAAATCTGCACATTTGACAAACTTTCAAGAAGATTTATCATTAAAAATATACAAGTCCCAAAAGGGATGAAATCAAGATCAAAAGTAAGAATACATACATATCAGAGAACTAAAGGACTGTGACACCTGAAAAACAAATCCCAGGCAAAAAGACTATTTATATTATACTCAGCATGTTCCTAAAAAGATAGAAGCTGGATTAGTCTGACTTAGAGAATTCAAGTAGATATAAGAGAAATAATAAATATACTGAACTCATGGGATTCCCCTCTGTGCTGTGATTACCATTGATTAATAAAGAAATTGCTTTGGGACTATAGCAGTGCAGAACAGAACTAGGCAGGGAAAACTAAACTGAATGCTGGGAGAAAGAAGGCAGAATCAGAGAGATGCCATCTAGCCACCACCAGGGACAGACAAGCTGGAACCTTGCCAATAAGCCACAGCCAAGTGGCAATACAAAGATTAATAGAAATGGGTTAAATTAAGATGTAAGAACTAGTCAATAAGAAGCTAGAGCTAATAGGCCAAGCAGTGATTTAATTAATACAGGTTCTGTGGGGTTATTTCAAGTCTAGGCAGCCAGGAATGAACAATCGGTCTTCCTACTACACTGAAGTAAAAGCTTAAGATGTTTTTCTAAAGAAAACTGAGGTCTAGATGACTTAACTGAGCTCAATGGATTGTTGTGATGGCTCTTCTTGGTTGTCAACTTGACTACATCTGAAATTAACTAAACCCCAAGTAGCTGAGTATACCTGTGAGGTATTTTTCTCTATTGAATGATTTGAAGTGGAAATCCCCCTGCCAATATTTTGAGTTGGGAGGACTCACTCTAAATCTGGACCATGCATACATACATTCTGATGGCAGCTCATATAAGGACAAAGAAGCAAGACACATTTGATCTTTGCCTGTTTGCACACACTGTAGCTGGCAAGTTCAATCCTTCACTGGTATTAGAGACTATTTTTTCAGGATTCCAATGCATTCTCATATTCTGAAGACTGATGAGACATCCACTCTCATGAACAAAATAACTACTGGATTCCTGGACTTTCCTGTGGTCGATAAGCAATGCTGTACTAGCTGGACCAGAGACGTAAAGCTACTCTATAAATCTGCTCTCTCTCTCTCTCTCTCTCTCTCTCTCTCTCTCTCTCTCTCTCTCTGCATATATATTCTTTGTATCTATCATCTCTCTATCTATCTCTCTATCTATTATCTATCTCTCTATCATCTACCTATCTATGTATCTATCATCTATCTACCTATCATCATCATCATCATCATCATCATCATCATCTATCTCTCTCTCTCTCTCTCTCTCTCTCTCTATATATATATATATATATATATATATATACATATCTTCATTCTATCAGTTCTGTTCCTCTAGTCCTGCCTAATATGACTGCAGAGTATTGAAGAACTAATATCAAATTTTCACTTTCTCTTGCAAGAAACTAGAAGAGGAAATCGTTTTCAGCATATTTTGTTTGCCTAAGATTATTCTGATTCCCAACTAAATAAGTCTATCACAGGAAAAGAAACTAGTATCTCTTTTACTCTTTGTAGAAAACTCTCAATGAAGCAATAGCCAACTGGATCTAGAAACACAATATCTTACAATATTCTGCTATCACCGAGTAGTGTTCATCACACTAAAATGAGATCTGAAGAGATTTTTCCCTCTTGCTTGTTCTCTATGCTCTCCAGAGAAAGAGAATTGATATGTACAGGGCTGACAGAAATAGAATCAATAGGATTTAATCTTACAGTGTTAATCCTGTTTACAGACGTAGGTATAAATATGCTTGCTTTCCAAATGATATCTCATAACTTAAACACCATGTTATAAAGAGAATTCTTAAATTCACAAAGTGGATGTATGACATAATAATGGAATTGTAAAAGAAAATGGACATATTTTGACAGTGTACATTGATGTATATTTATGTATTTTATATGTTTTGCTATGTACTCATCTCTATAAACAAATGTATCCATAATAAAAAGGGGAAGTATTCATGATGATTAATCTGACTTCTGTAATTGATAATATGACTCTAACTAGAATTTATTGTCTTTTTCAATTACCAATCTCCTATGGCCTGTGCTTTTGTTAACATACCTCATTTGTCTGGTAGACTGACTGATCTGAATCTTCCCTCTTAAAGGGTCCTGACAGACTACTAACAGTCATTCCTTATAGTGTTCATTTACTTATTCACAGGGCATAATAATACTAAAGCAACTGTTAGCTTTTTACTAACTCTAGAAGAAGGCAAGTTTTGTTTTTGGCCCAATTTGAGAAGTTTTAGTTCATATTATTTATCCTTTTTTGATTTTGGAACTATAGTTAAGTAGTATATCATGTACAAAGGTATTAGAGTAGGCTGATTACTCCATTGCAGGTGGGGAGCAGAGGATGGGAGGGAGGAAGGGAAGGGATAAAAAAAGGGAGGGAGGGATTGAGGGGTGTTTCACAGTATACCTTATAAAAATATGTCATTTATGAATTCCTTGAATTCCTTCTATTAGGGTCACTTCTTTTTTTTTTATTTTCCCCTCGTTTTTAATTAATCTTTATTGAGCTCTATATTTTTCTCTGCTCCCCTCCCTGCCTCTCCCCTCCCCTTTAACCATCCCCCAACGTCCCATGATTCCAATTTACTCAGGAGATCTTGTCTTTTTCTACTTCCCATGTAGATTAGATCTATGTATGTCTCCCTTAGGGTACTCATTGTTGTCTAAGTTTTCTGGGATTGTGATTTGTGGGCTTGTTTTCTTTGCTTTATGTTTAAAACACTTATTAATGAGAACATGTGATAATTGTCTTTCTGTGTCTGGATTACCTCACTCAAAATGATGTTTTCTAGCTCCATCCATTTTCCTGCAAAATTCAAGATGTTATTTTTTCTGCTGTGTAGTACTCCATTGTATAAATGTACCACATTTTCCTTATCCATTCTTCAGTTGAAAGGCATTTTAGGTTGTTTCCAGGTTCTGGCTATGACAAACAATCCTGCTATGAACATAGTTGAACACATGTCATTGAGGCATGATTGAGCATCCATTGGATATATACCCAAAAGTTGTATTACTGGGCCTTGAGGAAGGTTGTTTCCTAATTTTCTGAGAAATCACCACACAGACATCCAAAGGGGCTGTACCAGCTTGCACTCTGACCAGCAATGCAGAAGTGTTCCCTTTTCCCCACAACCTCTCCAGCATAAGTTGTCATCAGTGTTTTTTATCTTGGCCATTCTTACAGGTGTAAGATGGAATGTCCCAGTTGTTTTGATTTGTATTTCTCTGATGACTAAGGATGGTGAACATTTCCTTAAGCGTCTTTCAGTCATCTTAGATTCCCTCAGTAAAGGAAGTGAGGTGGCATACTCAAATGAAACCTCCAAATCTCAAACACTCACTGTGTCTCTCTTTGTCAATTGTAGGAAGGGTCAGATGCAACAACATTTTCTTTACCTTAGAAGGGGTCTCAACACATCCTACATGGATAGATTTCTGATAATTTCAACAAATTGGAAGGCCCCCGAGTCTCTGATAAATTTATTTACAACCTTCTAATACATGAATAAATCTAGAACAGTCTTATATTGCCTCACCAGGTCTCATTAGCATAATGTTATCCATTTAATGGACCAGTGTGGTATCTTGTGGAAAGGCAAGGTGATTAAAGTTCCAGAAAACTAGAACATACACATAGGGCTGGAGATAGCTATATCCCCGAAACTGCGACAATGATTGTGTAATGTTGGTATTCCTCACTGAAAATACACTTCTCAAGATTTTGTTAAGAAGTAACCCCCCCACACACCCAAGCCAAATGCTTTTGCCTGAATAACTACATACCAGGTGCCAGGGGATGTATTAATTTCCTCAAACAATGAAAACACATCTGATCTTGCAGCTGTAATTGGAGTCTCCATCTAATTAAGCCTATAATAGTCTACTGCCATTCACCAGCTTCCATCTGTCCTTTGCTCACACTGATAGGTGAGTAGGAGGTACAGAGGGAATTATCTCATCTCTATCATTCATGTTCTGATGATTGTGCCAATCCTCCAAGTTCTTCTAGAATGCATTCTTACTTTTTGTTTACTCTTTTCTTAGAGAACATTCCATTGGTTTCTTTAGCACTCTTCCTACCATAATAGCTGTCCTGGTTAGTTTTATTGCCAGCTTAATGTTACTTAGAACTATGTGAGATAGTGGTATCTCCATTGAAGACTTTCTTGGGTAAGGCTGGTCTACGGATACATCTGTAGGGTATTGTCTTGGTTTCTAGTTGATTTAGGAGTGTAAAGCCCACGGTGAGAAGTTTCGTTCCTAAGCAGGTGGTTCTGGGTTGTATAAGAAAGCTAGGCTGGGTGGTGGTGGTGCACACCTTTAATTCCAGTACTTGGGAGGTAGAGACAGGTGGTCTCTGTAAGCTCAAGGCCAGGCTGATCTACAAAGTGAGTTTCAGGATGGCCACAGCTGTTACCAAGAGAAACCCTGTCTCAAGAAAAAAAAAGTTAGCTGAGCTTTAAGCCTTTAAGCAAGTGATCAAGCCAGTAAGCAGTGTTTCCCCATGTTTCTGCCTGAGTCCCTGTCCTGACTTCCCTCAATGCTTGTAACCTGGAAGTTTAAACCAAATAAACCCCTTCCTTCCCAAGTTGCCTGTGATCAGAGAGTTTTATCACAGGAGCAAAGTGAAAATAGAACAATCACCCTCACTTCACAGGTCAGAAAACTGATGTGAGATTCAGCCTACTACAGAGTGTGTCTGTCATATGCATGCATTTTAGAATTGAGAAAACAACCGCAGGAGTGGCTTATGGCCTGAGAGATTCAAAGTTCCAAGCCAAGTGCTGTATATTTGAAAGTTTCAGTGCTTGCCCAAACAGTTTATATCCTGCAGCTGTGGGGCTGAGTTATTTTTCATGAACCTAGAATCTTACCCTGTGAATGGCTAGTTTACAGCGGAATTTAAATTTCTTCCCTTGCAGGTGTCTCCTGTCAAAGTGTTTGCATCTTTTCTTTTCTCGCTAGCCCAGCAACGCTAGAAGCAATCAGTCCTCCTATTATAGTTGTTATTTTGACAAAAGTGCTTGAATGTATTATCTGCACAGTCACCCAGATCCTTGCTTTCTGTCAGTGTGTGATTGAGAGTATCCAGTGGTAATATTATGTTTGCTCTATTAACAGATTTTGCTATGAATTCTCAGTGCCTTGTTTACTCCTGTAAATGGAGACATTAGTGACTTTAATCAGATTGGAAATACACATCCAGAAACATCATTAGATTATACATTTAGGTGGTTGAATTGAATAATTTCTGAGTTGTGTGTTGATGACCCTGCTAGAAGCAGAAGTTGAGCAACACCTACTGTACCATCACCTAACAACTGTTTTCAAATTATTCTCTAAGAAAAAGTAAAAAAGTAATATCCACAATAAAACTGTGAAGGCACACACAAAACTATATAGACTAACAACCACTTAAGTATTAACTTTCTATTTGGTTGTTTTTATAGACATTTAAAGCTATGTGTACTCCAGAAGTTGAAAATTGAAGGGACAACTGCTATTTCTCTCACGGTAATGAAACAAAATATTAAATTAAATTGAAATAATCAAGAAGTACATCTGATTATCTTATAAAATTGATGCTTGTGTATGTTACTGGGCATTACAACATAAGATACAGATAAAATTCAAGTGTGTACATAAAAGGTTATGAATTAGTAGAAAATATAAGGGCTCAGGAATAGAATATAGTACTTACATATGATTAAGGTTCTATTGCAGAGAATCAAATCGGATTTTCAAATACATTATTCAATAGGAATCTCCAGGAAAGTTGTGCCACTTCAGAAAAATATTATTACTGTTCATGAAATTCACCCAAATAAATTCTAGTTAATGAAATCAATTTGGGTGTTTCAATGTAATCAGCAGGACACACTGTGTTAGGAAGCCAGGCAAGCATCTTTAGTACCCTGTAGCTCACTTTCTTGGCTTAAGGCTCGCTAGAGCTGTTAGTGCAGTACAGTCTATGAACTGCAGGGATGTGGGATAGTGATGTGTTACAGTCGGTGAGTCTGGCATTTCTCGCCCACTGGGAGGATAATGCTGGATGGATTTTAGGAGAATTTCTCACTGCTCAGGTTTCAACATGTTCTCGAAGGTTCAGTCACTAGTCATAGTTTACAGCTAATCAAAGTCAGACTTAGAACCAGGGTAGACATTTTCAATTCCATTCTCGGTAATTTTAATGTTTATCCCATTAAAAAGAAATTTTAGATTGTAGAAGAGTGTTCTCCATGATACCCTCAAATGTGTGTTTCTCTGGAAAAGTTTTACAATTTTTTGACAAATATGCTTGTAACTAATCAAGAGAGAATTTCACAAAAAAACCCACAGTAACACAGTTCAACTACTCTTGCACATTCTTATAACATATTAGCACAGACATACACACATAGAGACACACACACACAGACACAGACACACACACACACGCATGTGCACACTCAGCAACAAATAGTTTTCATCAGACACTTTGGAATGTAATCGCCAAGAAATCTGTGATATATGTAACTATGTAGCATTTGCACTGAATTATAGGCAGGACATTTCTCCCTGGTCTTTAGGATGAATGAAAAAGCTGCAGCGTGGGAAGATTTGCTGCCCACACGTCTTAGTCCTACTATGGTAAGTCTGATCGTTATGCTTTCTCTCTCCTGTGAAGCTGTGAGAAGCGCTTGGTTTCTAGAATACTCCATTTCTGGTCATGATCAATCCAAATGTTTTCTGGCTTCTGATTTAAATAGGCAGTGAACAGATGAACTTTTAGGACAGTAAATGATACAGTAATTGTAGGTGTATGTTGCTGTGTATTAACACCCCAAATCCTTAGGTAAAATTAAATTTTCAAGTGTGAGATGGAATAAGAAATACAACTACAAACATCTGAAACAAGAGGTATGCTGTGTGAGTAGTTTTGTGAACTAATAGAGTCTACAGGTGGAGGAAGGACACCAAAGCACCATGTTCTATTACCAATTTCCATAAGGATTGCCTTCGCCAGCTCTAACACTGTTGGACCTCAGTATTAGAAAGAATGTAAATAAACAGATGGTGAACAGTGGATATAAGGCTGCAGAGTGTCAGACTAGACATTTACTGAGTGTAAGGGAGAAACTGGAATGACTCAGTTGGAATTGCTGGTAGTAGTTGTATATAGTTCGTTATAGACACAAATTGCATCTATATTGTAAGGATATCTATAGGTTTGTGAAGGGATTATTAGACAGGTATATGTTTCCTTGTTCTATCAGCTGAGATGGTTTTGGAAAAATGATATCCCAGCAGCAGTGGGCACATTTAGAGTTCAGACCTTGGTTTACTTTTAATAAAAGGAGCTGGAGTTTCTTAGCTGAATGGGTGATTCTAAAACTGGGCCATAAAAATTATAAAATGAGATTGCAATATCTGTTGTTAGAAACTAAGGAAGTGATAAAATAAACGAGACCACAATTATGAATGACTGGAAAAGGCACATGGTTCAGCAGCAGCAGCAACAACAACAACAAAACACACAATGAAGCTGTAAAAATTGAATTATAGTATTGGGTTATACCTTAGAGTGCGGAACAAGCATCTATGAGTTCATATGAAATGTAGCTGTTCCTGCAGTGTTTCAGAGCAGATCCAGCAGAGACTGATACACTAATTCATCCAGAGAAGGTCTTAACTGTTGTTGCTTTGCTCCGCTTGGTCTTCTGAATCCAGAGTGGCTTGTGCCTCTTTGTCAACCTTGACTTCCTCCTGAATTTGAACAACTAATTGCTCCACGTGGCAGGTGTTCCTTGCCACTGCCTGGGGCTGTGTGTCATCTGGTCCAGAGGGTTGTGCTGCTGCAGGCAAGGAGCGGGAGAACTCTCTCTGGCAGTTAAGCCTTTTCCTAGAGCAGGGCTGTAAGCTGCTACTCTTCCTGTGACCTGTGGTATTCCTTGACTCCCAAATGTTGGAATACTCTTCCTCCCAAGCTGTGATGCTGGGTATTTCCTGGTCCCCTGACTGCCAGGATACTTTTCCATCTATTCCTTGGTTTGCAACTGCTAGGATCCCTTTCCATCTGAGCTGTGATACTTTCTTGCACCTGGTTGTGCTCGAGGGAATTGAATTTGGAATCATGGAGAAATAGCAAGACACTGAGGTCTTTCAGTGTCAAGAGAAGACTTGTTCTACTCTCTTGATCAAAGCAAAAAGCCGTGGAAAACTGTGAACATGGGAGAAGCAGAAGACAGTGAACAAGGTTTGAGCATCCTTACTTTGACCTTGAACTCCCCACCAACCACCTCTGGATTCTCCTTGCCTGCAGCAGCACTGCCCTCTCGATCATAGGACTCACAGTCATGCAGTTTCAAGGAACACCTGCCCTGTAAGTCCTTCCTTGTTCAAAGGCTGGCAGAAGTCATGTTGAAAAAGGCACATGCTACTCTGAACCCAGATGGCCAAGGGGAACAGAGTAATATAGCAGTTGAACCCTGTCTGGACATAATAATATATTAGTCTGTGCTGGATCGGCTCTGAAACACAGCAAGTCTTCATGGTCTCATCAAGTGTACTGCTCTTGCCCAGAGAGGAAGACACTTACAGAAAACATCAACTGAGAACAAAATGATTGTTAGCGTGTGTGAATGAAGGTCATGGATAGGGATGATTGTCTCTAAAACACAATTCCTCTGGCTCCCGACCTGAGCAAGTTAAACATAATAAACCTTAAAAAAATATAGAAATGTAGCTGTTTTGTATGAATGTGAAGTGCTTCTTGTAGGTTCACATATTTAAAAGGCTTGGTCCCCAGTTGGCAGTGCTGCCTGGAGGGCTAAGGAATCTTTATGATGTAAAGAGAAAGTATATCTCTAGAGGTGGGCCTTGAGGGCTTATAGCCTCACCACACTTCCTGTTTGCTCATTCTCATTCTCTCTCTTTATCTATCTCTGTCTCTCTCTCTCTCTTTCTGCAGAATAAGTGTGATTAGCCAGCTTCCCTTCCTTCTACCATGTGTCCCCTGTTTGTTGCCATGGCTTTTCCTTCAGTGATGGATTTTATCACTCTGGAAAAATAATCCAAAATAAATAAATTTATCCTCTATGTTTATTTTGGGGTATTTTATTATGGCATCAGAAATTTAACTAATACGGTGGCTAAGTAAATGAAGAACTAGGGTAGGCACGATAAGTCTCCCAGGCAGAGGACTTCCAAGCAGACTACTTCACACTTCTATTCTGGAGGAAATGGAGCTTGATGCCTGATTTCTTGAGAGTGAAAATACTGAAAGACTTCTTTCCAAATAGTACTATGTGGAAAGGGCAGGCAGTGCAGCTTTTCAGAAAAGAAACTTGACAGACAATACCTCAGCCACATCAGTATTGAGAGAGACATGTTATGTTGAAAGGATACATCCTTCCTTGATACGCTGTGATGAAAATGTCATTTTCTCCCTCTGTAATCTTCCTGGCAGAACCCAGTAATTCCTAATATAATCATGAGAAAAAACATGAGACAAATCTCAACAGATAGAATTTCTAAAAATATTTTACTGATATTTCTGATCAGAAGGAAGAACCTAGGAAGGAGAGGAAAAGTTGTTCCACGCAAATGCTAAGCAAGTGAAAGCTGGGGCCGCTCTCAGGCTATTAACAAGAGAGGTTCTATTAAAAATCTGAAAGATGGACAATGGGAGGAAGATTAAGTTTTCAAAAAAAAAGATATAAACAATAAATTAAAACTTGCACACCCTTACAAAAGAACTTAAAGTATGTACCGTATGCATTAAGTTGATCTTCAGAGGTTAAAAGGACAAATTACAAATGCAATGGGATAAATTAATTTACATTTGTTAATTGTTAGGAGGTCAATGAGACAGAAATAGTAAGGATCTGTGAGATATGAACCACACAGCTGAGACACTATCAATTTGATGGACAGAGGATAGGAACTACCTTCAAGCATCCACAGATGCTTTATTTTTGAAATTAAGCTTGGAGGCATTCTAAGGAGGCATACTAAAATGTTTTCAAAGACTATTTCTCACTGTGTTATTATCTGACCACAATAATAATGAAGTTGAAAATCAATTACCAAAAGAGAGATGAAATGCTATCATCTTAGTTATTAATTCTCTGGAGTGTAGCCTGGGCATCTGGAACTTTAAGAGCTCCTTGGGGCCGAGGAATAGCTCAGTGACAGCACTTATCTAGCATGTGAGATGCCCTGGGGTCCATTCCCAGCACCAACAGAAACAAACGCAAAACAACTACCAAAGCGTCCCCGGTGCAGCTTGGATGTGTAACCTGCCATTCTGCCGTATATAACCCCAAATCATAAAAGCTCTTTTGAAGTAGTTTTAATTTTCACTTTGTAAATACTTTGTGGACTGTCATTGCACAAATAACCTACTTTGAGTTTTAAAATGCATCTTTGAAGTGATTCGGTTCCTTTCTCTACAGCTATAACAGTCCTGACCACCAAAGAACAGTGTATATTCCCTTACTCCAGAGAAGCAAACGGGAAGCTCTTCTGGTGGGAGAAAAACAGTCAAAACGACATTTGGATTGGCCCCATGTGGTTCAGTGACTTCTCAATATAGCACAAATTCATTTTAATTTAATGGATTTGTTACAAATTTCCTGAAAAGCTTTTTCAGAAGGAGGCGGTGAATTAGCAGCTCAGCAGCCCACCGAGGAAGTCATTATGCACCACACTCCAAGCTGAGATAATCAAATAATAACTGGCGATTTATAACTTCCAAAGAAATATTCTTAAATATGGAATTGTGAAAGGGAACGTTTGCCAGCAGTGTTGCTGCAGTGGAGCTGATTAGTTTTTAAAACAACAAATAAAGTTCCCGTTTCTCTGGTGACCATCTGCCTTTGCCTCTGAGATATGTAGGTGCTGGGTGCTGATCCATCTCAGCTCTGCCTCCATGGTTTCCACTGTGGGATCTTTTAGTAAGATGCACAAATGCAGGGAATGTTCCCGTTATGCTTCTCTACAATCAAATACCACCCCGAAAGCAGCTAATGCGAGTTGTGGTTTATTTTAGCTCACAGTTCATAGGAATACAGACCACCGTGGTGAGGAAAGCATGGTAGTAGGAATGGCTCCCAGCTGTGGTGATGCTGAGGGGCTTGTCCTTTCAAATTGTCAGTCAAGAAATAGAGAACAAAGCATTCTGCTGCTCAGAAGTTTTGTTTTTGCTTTTTATACGTTTTATCCCTTTTGATTCCCTGTGGGGCCCTAGTCTGTGGGCTAGTGCCTCACACATTCCCAATGTTTCTTCTCTTTTCAGTTAAATCTCTCATCAAAACCAAACCCAGAGGAATGGATTTTAAATCCAGTCAAATTGGCAGGGAAGGGTAAGCATCACAGGATCCTGCAAGAATACTTTGATTACTTTGTTTATTCCTCTGCTAAAGAGATAACAAGAAAGAGGTAGGTCCATGTGAACAATAAAACCACAATGGCTGGGGTTTTGAGAGTGTGCCACGTTGTTGTAAGAGATGTTCCTCCAGCATCTGAACTTTGGTTAGTGTCAACAAGGTGACTGGCTCAATTGCTTTATTTGTCATAGTGAATGTCTCAAAACTACTGCCCCAAAGTGTATTCTAACAAGCCAGAAGTGCATACTTGGGATTTGCTTAGGGTTCTAATTTCTCATTGCTTTCTGAGTAAAAATTTTGAAATTTATGGCTCAAAAATATAATTTCTTTCACAACAAAGTGGATCATGAGGATATTTGAGAGGCCACAACTAGACATGAAAGAAATTTTGTTCTGTTGAGGAATGTTTGGAGAACCACATGTCCACCAGGGCTGCTATTGTATCTACCTTGCAATGAGATCATTCATAACCAAACAGCTACATATTCACAGTGCTGACTTTAGATACTCCTGTGGAATTTGTTAATGTGTGTACATGCTTAATTCCTTATGTGAATGGAGATCTCCAAGAACAGGGCGGGACAGCATATTTTCAGTGACAGCTTGAACTCACTTTTGTGCTGCTGATGGATGGTGGGCTTCTCAGGCACATGGAAGTTCGAGTGGGGTTATCTGAGCAGATTCACACCTTGCTTTAATCTTAAAGACCCACCCACCTCCAAATTCTGTCTCTGCTGCATATTGGTCTTCATACCTATAACATGAAGATAATAATTCGAGATCTCATCAAGTTTTGTGTGAAAGCTAAGCTTCTTAATAAAGGTAAAATACTTGTAGGTTGAAATACATATAAAAGAGTTGGTGTGTGCTTATAGCAGCACTTTGTGTTCACCTTGGTGAGCAGAGTCAGTTTCTAGGACACGTGGAACTCCCTGGGAAGGGAAAATAAAAGAGATATCCTGGGGTGGGCATGGGAACTGCTTGGATCAGGTTGGGGAGTGGGTGAAGGGGGAGAGTAGTGAAAGAGATGACTGGAAAGGGGGCACATTTTGAGGCCAGAGAGAAACCTGATGCAAAGGAAACTCCCACAAACTTACCAGGCTGACCCTACCTAAGACTCCTAGCAACAGTGGATACAGAGCCTGAACTAGGCATTTCCTCTGATCAGATTGGTGAACACTCCAACTTTCACTAGAGAGCGTTTATCCAGTATCTGATGGAAACAAATGCAGAGACCCACAGCTAAACATTAGGCTGAGCTCGGGAAATCCTGCTTAAGACGGGGGAAGGATTTTAGAGGTTAGAGGGGTCAAGGAAATCGCAAAAAAAAAAAAAAAAACTTACAGAAACAACTAACCTGGGGCACAGGAACTTACAGAGTCTGAACGAACAACCAGAGATTCTACCTGGGACTGGCATAGGTCTTCTACATATATCTAACAGTTTCGTAGTTGGTCTACTTGTGAAACTCCTAACAATAGGGGCTATCTCTAATGTTTTGACTGGCTCCTGATATCTTATCCCTTATACTGTATTGCTTTGCCCAGCCTTAATATAAGGGGAGGTGCTTAGTCTCACCCAAACTTGACATGCCATGCTTTGTTGATGTTGATACCCATGGGAGGTCTGCCCCTTTCTGAAGAGAAACGGAGGAGGAATGGATTGGGGAGTGGTGGGAGAAGGGAACGGGCAGTGAGGAATGGAAGGAGAGAAAGCTACCTGGTTGTCAGAGAAGAACCTTCATCCAGTGACTAGTGGAGACAGGTTTTTAGACCTATGACTAAACATTCAGTTAAGCTTAGAAGTTCTGCCAAGCAGAGGTAGGAGGGATTGTAGAAGCCAGGGGGTCAGAAACATTGGATGAAAACCCACAGAAAAGGCTAGCCTGGCTCATGGGAACTCACAGAGTCTGAACCAACAACCAGGGAACCTGCATGGGACTGACCTAGGCTCTTGGGAATCTATTCCTCATGCTAGATTACCTTGCCCAGCCTGACTATAGGAAGAGGTGCTTCAGTGTTATGGCAACTTCATATTCCATCTTTGCTGATGCCCATTGGAGGGCTGTCCATTTCTGAGGGAAGATGGAGGGGTGGATTGAAGGGGGTTGGAGAGGTGGTGGCAGAGGTAAGGGAGTCTTAGGTTGGGATGTAAAATCAATAAATAATTAAGTAATAAAAAAGAAAAAATTGAAAGAAGGAACAGATACAACAACCAAGTAATAAACAAAAAGGACTTATTATGGGGAAAGCTTCTTAGGTACAAAATCATTCAGTTATAGAAGCAGAAGTCTGAATCTGACAACAAAATTTGCATTTCAATTTTTATAGAATTTCTGATAGCAAAATGAAAACATAATTCAAATCCTTATATAGGTAAAGAGATTTGATAGGGTTTAATATACTAAATTAATTTAGTATATATTATATATACTAATATAATATATGTTATATTATCTATCTGTCTCTTTCTATCTCTATCTAATCTATCTATCTATCTATCTATCTATCTATCTATCTATCTATCTATCTATCTATCTATCTATCTACCCTCTATAGCTTTGTTTTGGAGATATTCTCACAATCTAGCCCAAATCATGATCCTCGTGCCTCAGCCTCTCAAGTTCTAGAATTATAAATGTGTACCACCATGCCTGGCATCAGTTATGTACATAATAAAATGTATGATGACTACAGACAGGCAGAGAAAAAGTGACCTTTCTCAAGAGTAACTGGTTTGTGCATACCATGCAAGGACTGGTGACAACATGTGATGTGTCTCACTGCTGATACAAAGCAGAATCTGATAGGATACTTCTTTGCAGCTGAAGAATAAAACTCTATAATGTATTTTTTATATATTAACATCATCTTGGGCTGTCTTTGTTATTTTATCATTGATTTGTTCTTAAGTATGATGGTTATTTGCCGTCTAGTCTTAATTCATTTAATTATAGATAATTAATGTCATTTAGCCAGGATCTAATTTTAACAGTGCTGAGAGCAGTGAATAATCTTTTTCTCACCTTTTTGGTTAACTGGGGCATATTTCTATTACTATATTTAACATATTAAGGTAAAATTCCCTTATTGAAGCCTGAGTTTTAACACTGACTCTTCAGGCCTTTAATAGAAGCATCTGTATTTCATGTATATCAGTATTATCTATGTACCTCCCAGGGTGCATGCCCAAATAGCTATTGTTTATTACATAGACTGGTATTTGGCTCATGGCCCTGGTTAGACTAACCTAGGTGTGATGATGGGTAATGTCACAGACATATCATTATTAAAGTAGAAAATCAACTTTGAATAGTTTTAGTTTTAATAACATAAATATATATTAGTGAGGGAAATATCACAATAAGAAAAATAGTGCCTGTCATATATAAGATAACATGAACAGCCTTGTGGTTCTCCAAAGGGAAGCTGAGATAGACAAGGATAGAAATACCACAGGAAGAAAAACAGTGCAAATTGTGGTTTGCAGTGGGTGCTAGAACTGTAGATTAATCTCTTTCTTCATCGTACAGGCTTTCAACATTTCTGACACTAGAAGTGTCAGGGATATGGTAAAATTTTAAAGTGGTATGTTGTTTAAAATCCAAGGGAAGACATTCCTCAGAAATAATAAAATAAAAAAGAAAGGACGAGAAAGAAACTCACTGCTAAGACATATTTCCACCTAGAAAGATGTGTTTCTACAGTGAACATTGCTGCCTTGGTTGTCTGATTTTAATTAAATATATCACCTCTCCAGAGGTACATACACTGTATTAAATTTTTACATTAGTCATTAAAGATTAAGTTTTAGTTTCCCTCTCTTCACAGAGCAATCTTCCAAGTATTAGATTTTATTTTTCACTTTAAATTATTCTTTCCTCTATTCCAGTGCCAGTCATTCCCTGCAACAAAACCCTGGGTGAAATGTAACCATTTGAATGAGTAAAGTGTGCACTCCAGAGAATGCAGCTGTCCCGCTGTGCTTGTAATGAAATCTATTTCTCTTTGATGATCTCAATTAAAAGAAGTTAAGAATTAGGAGTGTGACTTTAATTATTTCTTGATGTATCTTCCTCTGTTGTTTGCAAGGCAGAAGAGAAGCAAGCAAGTGTTTCTGTGAGGACTCCCTGAGCTGTCCTTAGCAGGAGATCTCTGAAATATGTTGGGTTTCTTGGGGCTGTGCACTAAGCATTGATCATAGCCAAGCAACTCTTTACTACTATAGTCTTACAAATAACCCCAAAACATGAAGACAAAAAGTATAGTTGTTTATGGCCCAACATCTGTAGTCAGGAGTCCAGCTGAGCTATGCCCCTCATCTATCAACTATTTGCCAGGAATGATAGGCTAAATATGAATGCTTCTCTCGCCACTCCACCTCCAGGCTCAGGTATTGAATGCTTGGTCCTCAACTGGAGTCATTGTTTTGTGAGGCTGTGGAAACTTCAGAGTATATGATACTATTAGAGGAAGTAGGTCATTGGTGGGGAAGAAAGTGAGAGATGAGGAGAGGGAGTTCTTCGGACTATATTACACTGTTTACTTCCTGTCTTGCTCTTTACTTCCTCGTTGAACATGAAGTGAACAGTTCTATTCTGTCCCATACCCCTGCTACTACTATGTCCTGCCCAAGCATAATAAGACAAGTGACCATGAACCTAACCCTTTGAAATCATCTTCCAAAATGGATCATTGATCCCTTAAGTTGTATTTGTTGGATTGGTTATAGCAATGTAAAATACCTGGATCATCAAGTGTAGATGGTGCTTAACTGGATGTAGTCCTGGTCTTCAGCAGTTAAGGGCAATATATGTCTGCTTACATGGGTAGAGAGACTAAAATATTAAACTTAGCTGGTCATTTTTCCATGTCCAAGTCATCTGGAGGTCTTAGTGGAAGGCTTTCTGTAGGAAGACTCTGCTTTCTTCCTCCCAAAATTCAGTCCTATCTTCCCATCTACCTAAGTTCTGCCCTATCACCAGGCCCAAAGCACTTTCTTTATTAACCAATGAAAGCAACACAAATACAGAAGGACCTCCTACACCACCTTATAGAAGAGAAAGTAGGAAGTACACTTGAATGCATTGGCATGGGAGACTACTTTCTAAATATAACCCCAGCAGCACAGACACTGAGTGAAACAATTAGTAAATGGGACCTCCTGAAAATGAAAAGCTTCTGAAAAGCAAAGGACTTAGTCAACAAGACAAAATTACAGCCTACAGAATGGGAAAAGATCTTAACTAACTCCACACCAGATAGAGGTCTGATATCCAAAATGTACAAAGAATTCAAGAAATTAGTCACCAAAAGAACAAATAATCAAATTTTAAAAATGGAGTACAGACCTAAACAGAGAACTCTCAAGAAAAGAATCTAAAATGGCTGAAAGACACTTAAGGAAATGTTCAACATACTTACTCATCAGATAAATGCAAATCAAAACAACTCTGAGATTCCATCTTATACCTGGAAGAATGGCCAAGATCAAAAACATTGATGCTGGAGAGATTGTGGGGAAAAGGGAACACTCCTGCATTGCTGGTGGGAATGCAAGCTGGTACAACCCTTTTGGATGTCTGTATGATGATTTCTCAGAAAATTAGGAAACAATCTTTCTCAAGACCCAGCAATACCGCTTTTGGGTATATATCCAAAGGATGCTCAATCATGTCACAAAGTCATGTGCTCAGCTATGTTCATAGCAGCATTGTTTGTCATAGCCAGAATCTGTAAACAACCTAAATGCCCCTTAACCGAAGAATGAATAAGGAATATATATGATACATTTACACAATGGGGTACCACACAGCAGAAAAAAAAAATAACAACATCTTGAATTGTGCAGAAAACCAATTATCTAATCCTATTTGGGAGATGTTCAGAAAAGATTTAACAATGGGAAAAAGAGTGTGGTTTAGCTCAAAGTCACAGGCATGTTGTCCTTTCCTGGTTTGTTGCTAGGTTAACATACTTATTTGAAATATCACTTTAGAAAAGAATGTTGTTTCAATGTAGGCGTGTTTGACAGACAAGTTTGTAAGTTGTATTGCGATTCAGTCAGTAAGAGATTCCAGCAGGTACTAGGACAGTAGGTTTCATTTTCTCCTTTGTCTCCCAATTCTCTATGTACCTACATTCTAGTGATCATGACAGATAACATATACATAAACAGATGTGTCAGCTCAGCTCCAGGAATGTGCAATGATGCTAGAGGAGGGAAGGGGACATTTCTTTGCTTGGGTGCTGAAGAGAGATCTCGAATCTAATATTCAAACAGACATTTTGACAAGGTAGACAAGGTAACTATATGGCAGTAGGAGAAACAAAAACTTTATTTGGAGAAAATAAAACAAGGAAACACTAAGTTCCTGAGGCAGAAATAGGTTGTCACTCTTTGAATAGGGCAAAGGTGTTAAAGCAGAGGCAGAGAAATTGGTGCAGTTTGTTATCAAATGGCATTTAAGAAATTAGACCAAAATCCACGCCTTATAGCAATAGTAACAGTAATTTACTTTGTCTTGTAAGTTTTATTGTTTAAGGACCAAGTAGGTAGCTCAGCTATTCAGTTCTGGCTCAGGGTCTCCCATAATGCTTCAGCTACAAAATAGCTGGACTGAAAAGGAGCCTTCTAATCTGGGTAGGACATTTTTTCTGGCTACTGGCTGGGTTTCTCCACTTCTCACAATATGGTAAATGTCCTCTACACGGATGGAGAATGGGGGAATAAAAAGGTGACAGAGAGAAGGCAGATTCAAGTGGGAGATGGAGAGGGATTAGAAAAGACAAAGCAAGGGGAAAGATCTCAGGGCAAATGTTTCTTTAGTCTTATATAGCCTAAAGTTCATTGTGTAGTTCTACAATATTCTACCGATTAAATCCTGAACTATTATGGGCCAGAACATTCTTCAGGGTAAGAAAGCACCTCCAGGAAATTAGGCCTATGAGAAGTAATAAATACATGGGTTTGACCATTTTTGGGAAAGCAAACTGACCCAGGTGTGTCTGTAACTTAAGATCAGGGTTTGAGTTACAAGTGGGACTGGGACTTTTAAAACAAAACAAAATCCACATATTTATTACTTCCCAAAAGCTTGCATTGCCAGTGGAGCTATCCTCCCTTGAGGAAGGTTTTGGCCTCTACTAGTCTGGTGTCTAGCCAGTAGAGTAGAGCAGAACTACACTCTGAACCGCAGGGACTGTATCAAACTAAGGATACCCTTACTCTGAGATCTTTCCTCTTCTCTCCATCTTTTCTAACCCCTCCCCACTGGTTAGGGAAGTGGCAGTCATTTGGTGTACAAATTTAGAAAGTCACTGAGATGACACTTAGGAACGTGATGGTAGAGCAGGAAGGTGAGGGACACTGATGTCCAGGAAAGAAAGGATGATGAAACAGCCTGCATTAGGGTTGAGAATGTGGCAACATGTTTTCACTTTGGGAAAGGTTTTGAAGATTGAGTCAATATGAGTTGTCTTTTGGTTAGGTGTAATTTAAGAGAAAGAAAGTAAAGACGAGTTCAAAGACTTCACCTGAAAAGAAAAACAGGTACACACTGCACTATTTAGTGTGATGGAGAGAATTGAGTAACAGCCTAATGTAAAGTCTGTGTAGACTTTCCCATTATGGAAATGCTCACTTTGGTTCATCTTGAATACAAGGAGTTCAGCAATAGACAGCGTTGTGACAATTCACTGGTGATCTTGACATAACTTTGAACACATTTTAATTCAGTTGATTGAAGATAGAAAAGATGCAGAGGTGAAGAGGTAAATTTCATATTATAACCAATTAAAAATGAAAATTGAGAAAAGTACAGGATTTTATTGTAGGAGTCCAAATATTAAGGATTAAAGTGATGCAACTAACATGTCAAATGTTGAGTCTAAGCATCAAACCAATATTTCTCTAAACTTATATTGCTATTGACTCACCTGCACTAACAGAGTAGTTCCATATGTGAATATGTGGCTTGCACACCCGCACATGTGGTGTATGTGTGTGTGTGTGTGTGTGTGTGCGTGCGTGCACATGTACGGGTCATAGCAGTCACATTTTATAGATTTCAAAAGTAATGAACTGCAACTATAGCCAGGAAAACCAAAGGAGATAGGCTGCCTAGCATATATACCCTTTATCTTTATTAAGGAAGTTCAGAAGCTCTCTTATCTCGGGCTATTCTACTACATAGTTGTATAATACCTTTAGTTATCACTCAGGGTACGGCTTTACTGTGGACTTTAGCTCACAACAGACATAGACATACTGTGCCACTTGTATTGGCATGTCCAAATTAAATTTATTGGCTAATCATTAGATTCTAGGCACTGATAAATGTTGGCACTCAGTACTGACATTGCTGGCATATATCACACCTGCACAAAGGGGTGTGTTGCAAAGACCTCAGAGTTAGAGAAGGTATAGCTCACAATTGATTGCTCTGCAGCATGTAAGGCTTATCTGTAATAAGTATACATTTATATCCTTCCCATCTGTTGTGTGCAAGCATATTAGAATAAGTAGATGAGTTGGAGCCCCAGAGAAGCAGCATTTCAGATATAAAGGCTGAAGCACACAAGATGTTGCCCAAGTAGGCTTTAAGGGTGAGGGCCAGGCAAGGGTTTGCACCAGACTCCAACTACTACTGCCTCTTGAGGTTCATATTTCTTCAAACTGTGCCATCCCTTTGTGCTCTGGACTCTCCCAAAAGGCTCTCAGTATCTGAGTCTGCTAGGTAGCAGGCACATGTGCTCTAGGCACATGAGGCTTTTACCCAATTCATAGTCATAATTTTAAATCACAACTTCACATCCTTCCCAGGAGCCTTGACAGAATCTCTGACTCATTGTTCATTTTCTTACTGTCTTAGCATAAAATGCCAAAGAACACATCTGTCTTCGTTCATTCTATCCCTGGGCTTTTTGTTACCATCCAGGCCGCATAAATTTGCTTCCTTGCAGGCTTCAGCATCAATAAGACTTATCTATTGAATAAGAATTTAATTTCAAGGAAGACAAATTCTGTTCCTGTTTTCCTTAGAATAGCATTGACATTTTAAAAAAATGAAACCACTGTTAATGATGAAATCAGATGTTTCTAAGGCTTCATAAAATTTAGCTGTGGAGTTGCTGGCTCTGTGGCTTCAGGGCCATTAGATGACAGAATTACACAAGAAGCACACACTACCCAGCTCATACAGACGATCTGAAGACGAGTTCAAGGTCTTTGCGAAATAACACAGGAGGTGAATGGTTCCTTAAAGTAAGTACTTCTTTCTTAGTAACCATGAGCCTCCCAGGACCTTACCAGGCAGGCAATGAAATGCCTCACTTCATGGGTGATACGGCTTTAATCTAGAGCTATATCACATGGCCTTCCTGGTCTGGAGGGAGAATTGGTTATTGCTCCAGCAGCCACATCACACATCTTGTGCTGGTTACTTATAGTCAACTATACGCAAACTAAAGTCACCTGGGGAGAGGGAATCTCAATTGAGGAATTACTACCATCAGATCTCCATCCCTGTGGGCAGTTTGTTGATTAGTGATTGATGCTGGGAGAGCTATTCCACGGTGAGCAGTGTTCCCCTTGAGTTGGTGGTCCTGGGTTATATACAAAAGTAGGCTGAGTAGACCACAAACATCAAGCCAATAGGCATTCTTCTTCCATAGTCTCTGCTTCAGTTCTTGTATCCAGGTTTGTTCCTTGAGATCCTGCCATGACTTCCTTCATTAATGAACTATGGCCTGGTAACTTTTAGATGAAATAAACCCTCTCTTCCCCTATGTTGGTTCTGGTCAGTGTCTTATCACAGCAACAGGAAAGCAAGCTAAAACACATCTCAATGGGCCAGTCATGCTGCAGTTTGGAAACTGGAAATGACTTTTGTGTGTGTGAGGTGCTGGGAATTGGACTAAGGGTCTCCTGCCTTGTCAGGAAAGCATGCCACCACTGAGCTATACTCCAGCCTCAATTATTTAAAAATATTTTAATTTTATATTATTATTATCATTGTTATCATTATTATTATTACTACTAATTTTTGTATGTATGCCACATAGTGCTGTCAGGATTGAGTACCAAATATTTTGACCCACTGAGATCTTTTCCTGATTCCTCAACTAGTTTTTAATAGATTTTCTTCAAGGTTTTGAGTTTCATTTATTTATTAAATTAATCAACCATTGCCAATGGGCTAGAAACTATGCTGCATGCTGTAAATCCCAAAAGACAGAGTGATTCCAGGTGGTAGAAATTTATCCCAGTGGTTCTAGAAATTTAAAAGTGAAGAGATTCTCCAGTTAAAGTTTCCACTGTCTTCGCATAAAACACAGCTTTTACTTCACAGGAAATAACTGATAGTTTATTCTTGAATCAATTTATGAGTGATCATAACCCATGAACATGGATTCATGCTACCCCAATTAAAGATGCTAGCGTGGAAATGGCTCCCTGGGCAGAAAGAGAGTTATGCATCAAGTCATTTTCTGAAGTCATTGGTGGCAGTATTAGGTGAGTATGTCGCTATGGGAAGCAATCTCTGCTGTGTCTCTTGGAGGATGTCTGATTCCAGCTATTGAATTACTGGGAGATAGTACTCAGTTAGGTTAACTCATTCCAAAAGCTTTTACAAGAGTCATAAGGACGTTAGCTTAGACACAGAGATGGGTAATGTAAGGTTATCGTATTAGTCAAAGTGTTTTAGAGTCACAAAACTTATGGAAGAAAGAGAGAATGACTTACTGGCCACAGTCCAACAATGGCTATCTGTGAATGGAAAGTTCAAACATCTAATATTTTCTCTGCCCCAGGATACTGGGTGTCTTAACTGGTCTTCTGTATATGCTGGAATCCCAATGGATGTGCTGACAAGGTGAACAATCAGGCAATGAACAAAAGAACCCTTATTTCCTCCAGCGTCCTTACATAGGCTTCCAGTAGAATATGTGGTCCAGACTAAAGTTGTGTATTTCTTCCTAAATATCTGGATTAAAGGTATGTGCCATCCTGCCTCAAGATCTAAATCACAGATGTGCCCTCCATTTCTGGATTGTACTTCATTCCAGATATAGTCCAGTTGGCAAACAAGAATAGCCATCACAGTTTTTAAAGCGACAAAAGATCATTTAAGATAATTTGGTTCTGGATCTCTAATGTTATCACTACCCACAATCATGAGGTTCTATTCAGTCAATGAGCCTAGAGCAACTTTTAGTAGAGACATGGCTATCGTGGAAAGCAAAGAAATTGAGTAAGGAGATAGAATAGGTTTTAAGGATCCTGCAGGTCAGCCAGTTGACCATATGTGTAACATTATGTGTCCCAGAAGGATCTCTCATCTAAATCTTGCTTGAATCTCTGGTTTGAAAAGTTGTGAGCAATAGATATGGCTGTTATAAGTTATAAGTTAAGGGATGCTGCTCCAAGAGATAAGTTGCTGCACTCTTAGCTCAAACTCGGTCATTTAACTGGGATGTATGAGGGGCACTCAGAAAGACTTTACAACTCTGAACATGGTCTCTATGCTAAAGCATTTGAATGATAGCTATTCATTATTCTACATCACAGCCCATCTTCCAGCTGAAATGACTGTATGTTGAGATGAGAGCAGAGATCCTATGGGAAAGAACTGGTGGGATGAAGGATATCAAAAGATAATTTATTAGACTGGTTTACATAATATGCTATGGGTAACCCAGGATTTTCTATCATCACGCTGGGGTGGTTGGCAACAAATATTAGCTGTTTAGTCCATGAATATGGATTCCTCAGCAGTCCCAGAATAGTGCTGAAGACCTGAAGGATAGCAGCAGCAGAGACAGGGTAGATAATCTCAGACACAAAAGTAAAGGGTAAGCAGAAAAAAATCAAAAACATTTAATTCTGACTCCCTTATATCCGGATTACTACCAGAAAATACTACATCTTTTCACACATCTATCTATGTCAATTAATCTAATCCAAGAAAACTCCTTACAGATGTGTCAGGTGACTTATCTCTTAGTCTCAAGATTCAGTCTAGTTGACAAGTAAGATAAGGCATAGTGAGAACTTTATTAAATTCTGGGCATAAGAATGAGCTCCTACTTTAGGTCAAGTGATGGACTCTTGATGACTGTCATCCTAAACATAGGCAAATATTTTGATAGTTTACATCAGCCCAGGAGGGAAGCAGGTAAAGCTACTCGAGATTTTGCATTTGTTAATTTATTTTATCTTTGGAGGAGAATTTAAGCAAGAAAAACTGTTTGGATTTAGTTTTATTTGCATCTTTCCCTTGGAGCTAAATATTTATTCATTCCAGCCGCCGAATCCTGTTGCTTTGTCATATTGCCAATTAGCTCTAGAAGATGGGAAAAATTTTCTGGTCCAGCAATGTCTCTAACTGTTTTATAATATCCTTAGAAATTGTATTTTTCAGTTGAGGACTTCTTTTAAAATTCACTTGAGCTTTGTGGAAAAGAGTCTATACATTCATGATTTATTTATGTTTACTATTTTGCAAATCAAAGACTTTTTACTTAGAACAAATTTTACCAGGTCTGGGAGAAGTTAGTGCCAGGTCGCTGCAGGATCATTATCAGCTAAATGCCCCATTTTTAGTTTCTTTTCCAGGGCCTCTGCAAGTTAGTCTAGATGTAGGAACCACACTTCTGTTTGGTCAGAAATCCCAGTATTTTTTATAAAGATAAATAACATGTTATTTTCTAAGAAGATTTTTAATGAAGCCTTTAAAAGCCTATATAATTTATGGATATTAAATAATTTGTGGGATCTGTGAAAGAATTTATCACCTAGCATTCTGAAGGCCAACACACCTTAATGTATTTGTCTGAGTGGTTCCCTATTCAACACATGTGAGGGACTGTGAGATAGCCACAGGACAGCTGATATCAGTAAATGAAATAAAAATATGCAAATAATTGATTCAGAGAATCTTTTGAATTGTGTATTAATTGCTTTTCTCATTGCTGTGGTCAAATGCCTCATGAGAAGTGACCTAAGTATGGAAGGACTATTTTTGGCTCATGGCTTAAGGAAATAGCCCATCATGGTATTACATATTACATAGAAGGCAAATGTAATTGGCTTCCATAAGCTTATAGGGAGTGGTACTATTGGGTATATCTTTGTTGGAGGAAATATGTCACTGTGGAAGTGGGTTTTGAGGTCTCACATAGGCTCGAGCCATGGCCAGGGTCTCAATTCACTTCCTGTCTCTTGCAGGATCAAGATGTTGCTCCTTCTCCACCATGAGCTCCTTCTCCAGTACCATGTCTGCCTGCATTTTACCATGTCACATCATGAAGATAATGGACTAAACATCTGAAAATATAAGCCACCTCAATTAAATGTTTTTCCTCTATAAGAGTTGCCAAGGTCATGGTGTCTCTTTATAAAACATAAACTCTAACTAAGACAAAAGTTGGTATCAGGAGTGACATATTGCAGTGATAGGCCTGACCATGCCTTCGTTTAGAGGAATATGGACCTTGGGACTGTGGATTAGAAAAGCAGTTGAACACTTGTTGTTTAATAGTTCATACTAGTTAAGAGCATGGAAACCAGTGGTGCTGGTGTGGGATTTCCCTCTGTAGGCTGTGATTACCATTGGTTAATAAAGGAACTGCTTTGGACCTATGACAGGGAAGAACAGAACTAGGTGGAGAAAGCTAAGCTATATAGTGGGAGAAAGAAGGGCAGAGTTGGGGAGAAGCCATGGAGCTTCCAGAGACAGATGATGGGAACTTTAGCCGGTAAACCACAGCTTCGTGGCAATACACAGATTACTAGAAATGGGTTAAATTAATATGTAAAAGTTAGCCAATAAGAAGTTAGAGCTAATGGGTCAAGTGGTGATTTAATTAATACAGTTTCTGTGTGATTATTTAGGGTCTAAGCTAGCCAGGAGGACAGAAACCAACAAGCAACCTCCTCCAACATGGTGTGGAATATTATTTGAACTGTAGGGGCCTGGCTCAAGTGGTTCTAGAGGAAAAGAATATTAATATGTGGCCTAGAGGTCATTCTTGTGGTATTTTGGTGAAGAATATGTCTACCTTTTGCCCTTGCCTAAAGAGTCTATCAGAGGTTCAAGTGAAGCGTTTTGGATTAGTTCCTTTGGCAAAGAAAATCTTAAAACAGTCTAATGTAGTCTCTATCCTGTGGTTATTAGTGGTAATGGTAACGAAGATTTATAATGAAAAGGAGCAAGCTGAGTAGGGTAAATTACAAAATGTAAAATTTGAGGAGAAAAGGAGCACCAGGAAGTGGGGCTAAATCCTGTATTAAAGGAGATAAAAAGATTAAGAAATGGAATAAAGAGAGTACTTACCCCAGGGCAAGATTCCACCCAGCTAAGCTTCTAACATGTGAAAAGGAATTTACGAAAAGCTTAGAGCTGGATGATGATGAATGCCTTTAATCACAGCACAAAGAAAGCAGAGGCTGGTGAGTCTCTGTGTTTGAGGACAGCCTGGTCTACAGAGCCAGTTCCAGAACAGCCAAGCAAGGCAGTGAAGATAACCACTGAAAACAGAAAGCTGGAGAAAATTTCATTGAAAGATCCCTGAGTTCAAGGCAAGCCTGGTAGATCCAGTTTCAGGACAGCCAAGCTTATGTAGTGAAGAAAACCATCAAAACCAGGAAGCTGATGAAAATGTAATTGAACAAAAGGGCCAAGTTCCAGCTCCATCAAGTGGAAAGAACTTGGCAACTTTGACTTTGTCATTCTGGTATTAGAGCCAAGGACAAAAGAAAGAGGTTATAGAATATTCCTCTGCGGCTAAGGAAAGCTAATGAAGTCAGGCATGTGTCAGGAGTAACCCTGAGTGGAGTCCCAGAGATGCAAGTATGTGTAGTTTTAAAGTTGAAGCCATGATTGTCTTGGAAACTTTAAGATGTTGGAGATGCCAGAGCTCTGGGATACCTTCTGAGGAAAGCTACTAACAGGGAATGGAACCACCCCAAGAGAAAGACGTGTGTTGTAGTTAACAAAGCTAAAAGGAGTTGGAGAAGCATTTTGACATCAGACAGGGAGATGCTGAGTTTGGAGTTTGTCCAGATGTTTTTGGTACTTCTTTGGTCCAGTGCAACCCCACTGTGCTTTCTTACTTATGTTTAGGAAGGCAATGTATATCATTTGCCACCATATTCTGGAAGTATGTCATCTGTGGGTTTTTTTGATTATACAAGATATTGTAGTTAAGAGATTGCATGAATCTCATAAGAGACTTTGAACTTTGGAATATGAAACATCGTTGAGGCTGTGATAGGCTATGGGGACTTTTAAAGTTGGACTAAATGAGTTTTGCATTATAATATTGATTACAAACTTATGGGAGTCAGTGAGTGGAATGTAGTCGTTTGAATGTGATTGGATCCAATAAGCCTATAAAGAGTGGTATTATTAGTAGGTGTTTCTTTGTTGGAGAAAGTATGTAACTGTAGAGGCAGGCTTTGAGGTCTCAAATATGCTTAAGCCATGCCCAGTTCACTTCCTCTTGTCAGGATCAAGATGTAGCTCCTTCTCCAGTCTCAACTCCTTCTCTATCACTATGTCTGCCTACAACCCACCATTTCACACCAAGATGATAATGGACCTAATCTCTGAAAATGTAAGTCACCCCAATTAAATGTTTTCCTTTATGACAGTTGTAGTCATGGTATCTCTTCACAGCAAACAGAAACCCTAACTAAAACAACAAAATAGTTAAAGCAACTCATGACTATGGGCATAAGAACATGAGGCCATGTGTTTGTGTCTAGATGTGTCAAGAAGATGAGAAGAAGAATGGTGATCCACATCATTTTATTTGATCTTGACTCAAGATCATGACATTGTGCCATACAGATTTAGGTTGTGTCTTCATCTCAACTAAACCATCCTGGAAGCTTCCTCACAGTAATGCCCACAGGCAAGTCTCACAGGTGATTTGAATCCAGTCAAGTTAAAAATGAAGAATAGTCATCACAAGTTTACCCCTCCACTGAAGCACGCAACTTTTAATCATAAGATTCCATGCCCAGTCACTGAAGTCTCATGTTCATTTCTAATCTATCTCTCCCCACCTCGTAAACATCTCCAACCCTGTTCAAAACTCCTGAGTCTATTCTGAGGCTCAACACAAATTCTTGATTGGAATCCTGTATAATATAAAAACTCAGGTTGCAAAGTTTGAATGTACAATGGGACAGAATAAACATCCACAGGTGAAGATAGCAAGGAAAGACTGAAATTCAGCAAGGCAAATAGCACACCCTTCAGCTCCACAGCTCACAGTAGAAGCATCTATACTCCAAAAGCCTTGGACAGTCCCATGCCTCCAGCTCTGCCATGTATAATACACATAGCATCTCTTAAGCCAGTTTCACTCTGTGCCTGCGGCTTTCTTTGGTAGCTGTCCTAACATCTTCACTAGTCTGGGGCCTCCATTATAGCTTAAGCTTCATCTTCACAGCTTCGTTCAGTGTCACATCAGGAACACTTTGCAAGGATTTAGACCCTATTACACTTTGCCTGGATTCAATGGGTTTCTAAAACCTTGATGTAAGAACCCATTACTCCCAAACTCTCGCATTTTGCAAGTCTGCAAAAAATTCTGTCACTAGTTCATGATGTAGTCTGGCCCCTTCTATCACAGTGGTTTGAATTTCTTTGTACTTTTTTGCACCTGAACCTAGGAAGCACTTCTCTAGGAAGTGTTTCTAAGTAGGAAATGTTTCAGCTGAGATTACAGTTCAGGCTTTCTCTTTTCAAATGAATTTTCATTTTCACAAATTTAAAATCTTTGGTAGGTGGAGTCTTAGTATTCTGCCATCTTTCATATTGTCCCAGAAAAGAGCACTCATTTTATTGGAACCTATGGGAAGGAACATGTGCACTATAAGTAGATTAGATGATCTAATCTATCAATAAAAAAGAGAATAACCCATAGTGTAACCCCTTAGTAATTACACTTTTCTTAAACTTCATAAAAGTTAACTCTAAAGAATTATTGGGGTCCTAGAGTATGTTCACTCTTGTTGCCTGCTATTGCTTCCAGTATGTTCTGATCATTTTTATTTCTTTGCTTTAAATATGTATTCCTTGCTACTTTGACATCTCTCTGGGCTTTTATTTTCTCAAATAAGAGGCTATATTACTTACTTTTCTGTGCCATAATAAAATACAATGACCAAGACAACCTATTGATGAGCTTCTTTTGGCCTATTTCCAGAAGGATAAGAGCCTTCATGGCAGGATTAGGGCAGCAAGCAGCAGGGTAGAGCAGGAAACTGAGAGCTACCATCTTTAAACACAAGCACAAAGCAGAAAACACCAACTGTATAAGCAGCTTAAGGCTTTTAATATCCAACCCATCTCCAGTGACACAGTTTCTTCAGCAAGGTTGTACCATCCAACTCTCTCCATAAACTGGGACCAAATGCTCAAAGGGGTCAAGACTATGATGGGGACAGTCACTGAAACAGCTTACCGACTGCAGGCTGACAGTGGATTCAAATTTCTAAATTTAGATTCTAAATTTTTATAGAACAATTATTTAAGAAAAATCTGTTACGGATTGGAAATGAAAGGGTCTCATGGAAGTGGCATGTGGCTTTTACATTTCACACCAGAATATCAGGTCAGTGACACTATTCAGTTGCGGTGAGTACATACACTGCAACACATATGATGTCTATAACGGTCACCAAAAAGCTGTGCACATCTTGTCATCCAAATAAATTCATTAAATAGAACATTAACAGTGAATAATAAATCTAGATGAAAATTCCTATTAGAAAATAATAATAACAACAGCAAAAAACAGAAAGGCCCCCCTCCAAATGAATGCCAAACTGAAGACCTAATATATAAAATGATTTTATTTTGTTCATGGTGTTTATCACAGCAGTAGAAAGAAAACTGAGACAAGTGGTTATTTAATGGATTAAAGATGAAAAAGATAATATTTAATTAGGTACCAACCCCTTTACAATCACTGAAGCTCTAACTAGTTAATCAACTTTGCCCAAAGTTCAGTTGAAAGTGTAATTTCGTTGTGGGCACTGAAATTCACAACACATTTGCAAAGTCACTTTACATATAAAACTCACGTTAAATCCAGTAAAACAACCCAAAAGTATAGTTATCATCTCTCAAACAGTAATCAAAGAAAAGAAAAAGAAAAACAGAAGTCACCTGTTAACAGTAAATGGTAAATGAAGTTGTCCAGGGAAGAGATGGAGGAGAATATTACTAGAGGTAAGAACTATGTATAATGTTAAAAGAATGATCATCAATGTGAGTCTGAAGGGATGTTGCACATCAAGCAATTAAAGCTCCAGAGTTGAGATGGGAAAGTTGATTTAAATGGAAGCGGGGAGAAAGCAAAGTCCACAATCACAGCTGGAGACTTCATTCTTTCAGAAATGATACAGTAAACAAATAGGAGGTCAATAGGCATAAAGAAGAGATTAAGAGCACATCAAGCAGTGGGATGAAGTAATTCGCTCACCAGCAGTGAAGTATACATTCTTCCTGGGAGTGCACACAACATTTAGAAAGACAAACTACAGCCTGGGGCAAAAACTAACGTGTGCAAATTCAAAACCTTACAGGATGTACCATTCTTTGACTACAATAAACTCAAATTCGACACCAATAACAGAAAAATGATAGAAAATCTCTCAACATTGAAAACTAAATGATGCCTTTCTTAAGTAATTCAGAGTCCTAAAGTAAGTTTCAAAGTAAACATTGAACCAAACCAAAACAGAACACCAATGCCATAGAAACAACAAAGCAGTGGCAGAAGAGAAATTTCCAGAACAAAATGCACACAATAGAAAGAAAGCCTTAAGTTTCATGAGCAATATCAAGAAAAATAAAAAATCAAATAAGCCCAAAGCAAGTGGCTGGAAGTAAACAATCAGTATGACAGCAAAAACAGATGAATACAAAACAGAAACATAATAAAGTGTATAGAAAAATCAATGTGGGTATGTGAAAAGATGGGCAAATTTGATGAACCTCCTGCCATAAGGGGAGAGAGAGAAAGAGAGAGTTCATCAATGAAAGGAATGTAATGGAATTATTGACCCTGACCCTCATAGCTTCAAAAGGATAATAGCAGAAACTATGATAAACTTTATTCATAGAAATTTGACAACCAAGGAATCCAGTTCCTTCTGAAACAAAGGCTATAATTCATTCAAATGAAAACAATTGAATTTACAATTTAAGCATTCACCAAAATACATCTCTAGGTCCACATGGCTTTCCTGAAGAATCTTATCAAAGGTTTATGGGATAATCAATGCTAACTTTTCATTACCTCTTCCAGAAAATATGAGAAGGGAATACTTTCCAACTCGCTGAATGAAGTTTGTATTACTATGGCATAAAAAATAAACAAGTTAGAGTACCAAAGTCAAAGAACTACAAGAAAGAAAAGTACTAAGAGTACAAACTACCAAGTGATGCAGCAGTTTACTCTTGGGCATTCATCTTGGAAAAATGAAAACTTAAGGGAACATAAAATCAACATTTGTATAATTCTTGTAGCAACCTTAATCTCAATGTCTTAAAGCTGGAAATAATGCAGATCTTCTGTAACAGATAAATGTTAAACTCTGGTTGAACTCTCAGTTTTGGAAACAACCTAGAAGATTTAGGCAAAAATACCTAAATCTAAATTCTATAGATAGTACAATTTCATTTGTGTAATATTCCTGAAACGACAAAATTACATAAATGAACAGCAAAGTGCACTATAGAGAGTGGAGTAAGCTCTTTAGGGAAAAAATAAGCCATGTAGTTTGATGCACAGGCAACACAGGGGTCATGTGTGCAAATGTCTTGTATCCTGAATGTAGTAGTTGCATAGCCTTGTTATGGGACTATGTAGTAGTTTTATTAGCTCTTCCCTTTGAGCAAAACAGAACAAAAGGTGATTGACAGAGCACATCTTGTGCTATTTATCTTGAAGGCCTAAATAGATGGAAGAAACCCGTTCCTGTCACTGAGACGCATGGTGTTAGTAAAGCAACAACAACAACAACAAAACCAGAGGCCCTACATTCAAGTAACAGGAGGCAAGGCCCATATGCTTTGTAGGACACAAGGGCTGATGTAACCAACCTAAGTCTGGGATGACCCACTGAGGTATTCTTGAGAATGAATATGTGCTTAAAGGCTCCACGCCTGCTGTGACAACTTACTGGTGTGAAGCCTGGTCGTATGTAAGGGGGACAGCATACTGGCAGAACATGGTAAGGCTGGGACTGGATAAAGGCTAGAAATGAGACTGGAAAGAGTTGATATCTCTCGTCAGACACCAAAGACTCAGTAGGACTGTTTGGGACATTAGCCTGATCTTCTAGGCAATGCAACTTAAACAACCAGATTTATTTTCTTTCTTTCTTCATTTCCTGTAGGCCAAACGTTCAAGATCAGGATTTGACAAGGTGGTTTCTGGTGAGGTTGCTTTCCTAGTTTATAGATGTTCACCTTTTCATTTGGTTCTAACATGGCTGAGCAAATTCTGAAGATCTCTGATATCTCTTCATAGATAAGAAGACTAATAACAACTAAACTGTGGCCTCAACCAAACGCCTCGTCATTCTAACCTCCTCTAATCTCAGATACCACATTACATGCAGTTCCAGGGACTCTGGCCAACAATACATTGATTTGAAAGAATTAGAAAGATTTAGTGAATGACAAATGTCATGCTTTTGGGGAGTGTTGACCACAAGTGTGGAAGTGACTACAGCGCCTCTTTTGAACAGAACCTCCACACAGGGGCTGTGGAATGAAGACAGAGTTTAATGGTCAAGATGCCTGGGGTGAGGAAGACGAGAATAAGCTCACAATAGGTAGATCCCAAGAGGGATGTACTCAGGGTTGTTGTGGTCCCTGGCCCTATCTCATAGCATTGTGAATAAGCAGCCTGGAATTCTGGTGAAGAAAAGTAGATAGAGAGATGGCTGCCTGGGCTTCTGGAGTAGGCTGCTCCATAGTTACAGCATAGCAAAGATCTGAGAGCAGATCTGAAAATTTGTAAGTTTGTTTCCCAGGAGTTGAGGTAATGTTTTGAGGCTGTACATCAAAAAGACAGCACAGTGGGCTGGGAAGGAAGGAGGAGGCTGACATTTTCTAACTGAATCACCTGCTGTTTGACTGATTTCTGAGAGTGGAAGTCTCCACACAATGGGCATTTTCAGTCCCATTTTTCAGACCAAGATACTGACAGAGAGAGCTTTGGAAGTTTTGTTCAGGAAGACATGAGGTCATGATTTGACTGTGAAGACTGTGGTCTGACACAAGTGCATGATGATGTGGGAGCAGAGAACAGCTTGGAGTGGGAGAAAAATCTGGAAGGGGGACAGCAAGGCTGTGGTGGAGACAGCAAGGCCGTGGTGGAGACAGCAAGGTGGTGGTGGAGACAGCAAGGTGGTGGTGGGGACAGCAGGGCGGTGGTGGAGACAGCAAGGCGGTGGTGGAGACAGCAAGGCGGTGGTGGAGACAGCAAGGCGGTGGTGGAGACAGCAGGGCGGTGGTGGAGACAGCAGGGCGGTGGTGGAGACAGCAGGGCGGTGGTGGAGACAGCAAGGCGGTGGTGGAGACAGCAGGGCGGTGGTGGAGACAGCAGGGCGGTGGTGGAGACAGCAGGGCGGTGGTGGAGACAGCAAGGCGGTGGTGGAGACAGCAGGGCGGTGGTGGAGACAGCAGGGCGGTGGTGGAGACAGCAAGGCGGTGGTGGAGACAGCAGGGCGGTGGTGGAGACAGCAGGGTGGTGGTGGAGACAGCAAGGTGGTGGTGGAGACAGCAGGGCGGTGGTGGAGACAGCAGGGCGGTGGTGGAGACAGCAGGGCGGTGGTGGAGACAGCAGGGCGGTGGTGGAGACAGCAGGGCGGTGGTGGAGACAGCAAGGCGGTGGTGGAGACAACAAGGCGGTGGTGGAGACAGCAGGGCGGTGGTGGAGACAGCAGGGCGGTGGTGGAGACAGCAGGGCGGTGGTGGAGACAGCAGGGCGGTGGTGGAGACAGCAGGGCGGTGGTGGGCCAAACCTTTCTGGAAAGCAGAATGACAGCAGGTGCCAGATGAAGAGTCCATAAATCCTCAAGGCAGCTCAATCGGCAGATAAAAGAAGGAAGAAAGTCACTTTGCTTTAGGATCTGAGGGTGAAGGCCTCAAACTGAGTAGTTTTTAGCTATAGACTGGGGGATTCAGCGCCCTTGGATCCTGCTTCTTCCACTCTGCTCCCTCAGTGTTCCAGGGGCAGAAAGGGCTCTGAGGTGAGAGCAACAGGCTGTTACAGCTGACATTTTCCTGGTCTTGCCTCAGAAACCTTCTTCTTCGGCTTCAATTCTCCAGGAGAATTGTTTCTTAAGGACCCTAGGTCTTGGGGCAAAGGTTGGTGTTATAAACGCAGTCTTTGCATAGAAACAGTGGTAGGTAGTGGAGGCAGGAACAGAAGGGAAGATTGGAGAAGAGGCCTTTGGCACTTGCGCTACTTGATAACACAGGGCTTCCGACTCCTGTAAAAGCCTATAACCAAGACTTTTGCTTCTGGGGAAATTTTTTGCTGCAATTTGTTTTCATTTTTTATCATAATATCATGGAAAACCATGTTTGTTCAATCCATGAGTCAGTTAAAATTTTGGGTCTGCTCATCCCATGCCAAGTCTTATTACCTGTAGTCGGTCCAGCTGACACACAGGCCCTGCCTCCTGGCCTTCTGTTTTAACCCATTCTTGTTCATGTACCAGGTCTTGGTAAAGACAAGTGCATGTTCTACCAACTCCAGATGACTCTAAGCTACTGGACAAGTCATTTAGACGACACACATTGCTTAGATTGTTAAAGAAAGTGATGCTCAGTAACACTGGTCTGTTGACAGAGGTTTTCTGTCCTGCCCAGTTCCTGCAATCGTTAAGTCCAAAAAAAAAAATCACACAGAGATCTACATTAGTTATAAACTTATTGGCCCATTAGCTCAGGCTTATTATTAACTCTTATAACTTGTACTAGCCCATTATTAATGTCTATGTTAGCCACGTGGCTCGGTACCTTATTTGGTGGCGCAGTCACATCTTGCTTTTTCTGTGGCTGGGTCACGACTGCAGAATGGGACTTCCTTCTTCCCAGAATTCTCCTGTTCTCATTTCCCTGCCTATACTTCCTGCCTGACTACTGGCCAATCAGCATTTTATTAAAATACAATTGATGTGGTACAAACCATTGTCCCACAGCACTGGTCAAAACACATAGAATGTTTTTCATTGCTTTCCTCATTTTATTGACAGAGTAACTTACAGGAAGTAATTTAAGGAAGCATAGGTTTGTTTCCTGGTTTTCAATCCAGTCCAGCAATACAACCCATCATTGGATGGAAGGCATGTCAGTGAAAGAGCCTGGAGGCTACAGTGGCAAGAGTATGGGGCAGCTTGCTCATGTCTGCGAGGGACAGGAAGCAGAGATAGGACAGCAAAGAGGGCCAAGTTATAAACCTCAAGACATACCTCCTACTACTTCTTTCAGTTAGACCTCATCATCCGAAGGTTCCGTTCCTCCTAAAACAATGCCATCATCAGTGGATCCAGTGTTCAAACATACGAGCTAGATGATATTTTACCTAAAATGATCACATTGTATTACTGGCCCCATAGGCTCATGACCTTCTCGTGCTGCAACATGCCTTCAGCCTAACTTCAGAAATCCGTGTAGTCATAGCAGTAACAACACTGTTCAAAAGTGCAAATTCAAAGTCTCTTCTGAGAATTAAGTCAATTTCTTTTACTGGGATGGTCTATAAAAACGTCAAGTACTACTTTCAATATACAATGGTACAGAGTAAACACTCCCATTATAAAATGTAGAAAGTTGAGATAAGAGGGTTAATTGGACCCAAGGAGGCTGAAATCCAATAGCAAAAATACTAAGTTATGAGTGGCTGTATCTGACATCTGGGGCTCATAATGACATCATTGGCACTCTATTGAATTTAAATAGTCTTGTTTCTCCATGCTTATTGCCTATGGCACACGTGCCTACTCCCTTGAGCTGGCTTAATTTCATGCCTGCAAATCACCTCATTGAAGTCCCATGTTTCTGGGGTCTTTTGTGTCCTAGGAGCTCCATCACATTTTAGACTTTATCTTCACAACTTCATGCACAATTCACGCAGAAGCTCCAGGACAGAAATTCAATTTTACTACACATTGTTGGGCCTTGGCAACCTACTGGAATCTTGTTGTGAGCTTCCATGGCTGCCCTAGAACTTGTGTTTTGCATCTCTACGAAGACAGCATCATATAGGTGACAATGTTGTCATGAAAGGTCAGGATGCCTGATTCCCCTGAACCCAGCTGTAGAGGTTTGTGTGAGCTTTCATGGCTGAACCTGAGAAAACAATTTACTAGACAGCTCCGACTGGTTAATATGTCCAGGAGATTCTCTATGCTCAATCATTGTTATTCCAAATAAAGGTTTTTCAAAAAGTGTGCATTATTAAAGCATAGGAATCTTAATGGGTGAGGTCTTGTTCTTGAGGTTCCTTTCATATTGCCCCAAGAGAATCCTCCTTTTCTCCTTAGTAGTGTTAACATCTTTACCAGTTACAACCATGTTATCTACAATGTTCTGTCTAGAACTATTTTCAAGTTTCTTTCCTTGTGTTATAATGTCTTAAAATTTACTCCACCAAAAACCTGAGTCCACTATTTTGAATTCAACTTCACTCAATGGTTCATTGTATGGACAGTACAAATTAGATTCGTTGCTAAATGTGCATGAATGTCCTTTAGCTCAACACCCTGTAGAGTCCTTGTTCACCTCAAAAACCTAGTGAGCCTTGCCTTAACTGTCTACATTTCTTTCATCAGTTTTGTTTTCTATACTTCTACACTTTCACCGAACTGACCCATGAAAAACTGCTTACAACCCTTCCAGGATTTCTCTAGACTGTAGCCTTTGGAACTTATTCCTATAAATAAGTTATTTATTCCTATAAATAAGTTCCAAAGGCTTATGAAGCTCACTGTTAAGGTTAACACAGCAACAATGCTACTTCTTTGCACCTATTTTCTGTAATAGGTACTTTTCTCATCACCAAACACTTAAGCAGCAACTTGAATACAGTCCATAACAGAGGGAAGACATGCTTGCAGTACAATGAGGCTGACGGCTCACAATTGGGTGGATAAGCAAACAGAGAAGGGACAGGAACGGAGCCATGCTATATATTTCAAAGTTCTTCCCCCTACCACCACCCCGCTTCAAGAAATCCATTTACTCCAACTAGGTTCTTCCTCCTATGCTTTCCACGATCTCCAAAAAATAGCACAGCTAACCACTAACCAAGCATTCAAACACATGCTCATGTGTGAAACATTTTATATCCAACTCATAAAAAGGAAGACTTTATATAGAATCACCATGAGAATATAGACCAAGGCAATGAGGTAGGGAAGGAGGACATGGTGGGCTTCAATTTTTAAGTTAGCATGGACTTGTTGAAAATTATAGCTAAGGAACAGAGTGGGAGAACTGAGCAGAACGTTACTAAGAAAACACACCAGTGATTACAAAGGACTTGCTAAAGTCAATTAAACAGGTTACTTATTGAAGACAGAGTATGTCATTAGACATTGTATAGGGATGGGGAAAGCTGATGGCTCTGCTATGAATTTGAGGGTGATTTGTTCCTAAGAAGGTGGATTGGGAAATTGACATGCCAGAAGTTTGTAAAGCTGGGTTTTGTAAGGAACTGCACAGAAGACCTAGTAGAGTTCAAGTCAATGCCTCATCCATCAGGAACGCAGAGTGCTGAAAACAGATCCTAAGACAGCTTATCTCTGGGCTCTAAATTTGTTTCTTTTCCTTTCTTCTCCCTGCTTTTCCTTATTTTGTTTTGTTATGATGGGCATCATTTCTTTTGTTTTCTTTTTTTTTTTCATTAGGACAAGCTTTGAAAAAAAATACAGGGCCAGCGTCATTCCTCAGAGAAATGTCAATGTGAAATATTGTCTTCTTTGAAGCTTTTGTTTTTGAGGTAATGTACCACCCTTCCTCACCCTGTAGCTTTTCTCTGCTTGTTCAGGAATGGAGTCTAGCTGTTCATTATCCAGACTTTCTGTGCAGGCTGATTTATCCACTGTCCTGTGGCTCTGTTTGGGGCTTGGACTGCGATGAAAGGAAATGACAAAGCTTGTGATATACAACGCTTCTCTTCTTTCCTAAGGAAGTCACTGACAGACCATCGATGTCTTGGCACCAGTGTCCACTTGAAGCCCTGAAGTGAAGGATGCTTTATGTAAGAGTCAGCATCTCCGATTTTGCAATAGCAAAGGTTATAAATAGGATTGTGTTCCACATATTTTCCTGAAATGCAAAAAACGTGAACATGTCAGAAACTGAAACACTTGTACAAGCACGAGATCTTATGATGAGGCAGAGCGAACTTCCCATGTGCCAGCTCATGTTTTGGTCTTGTTGGGTGTCTGGTTAGGTTTCTTTCTTGGAAAATACAGCCTAGAGTTGGTTTCTGAGGGTAAAAAAAAAAAATTGTGTGTGCAGTCACTGAGATGAAATACTTCTTGACAGTTTTTTAGTATTACTTTTATTTTATAAAATATGGCAAACAAAAAATAAGTCAAATGCAACCCAACCCACTCTGGGTGGAATCTCATTTGCATACCAACTTCCTCCCGCCCTCAGCCTCCAACAGCCTTTCTCTTGGAGAGGAGAAAACAGAAGTGATAAGCCCTATCCAAGGAGAAAACTGCCCTGGTAACATTCCAATAGGACGGGAGGCCAGAGCAAGATGCTGAGTTCCAGAAATTCTGGCCTCGTCCATTGCGCACTTAGCTGAGGTAGAGGACTGCAGCCCGGTCTGCTGCACTTCCAGAAACACTGTGGTATCTGGGCCAGGTGGCCTCCTCAGCCTAGCCAGAAGGCACTGTGTACGTAGTTGTTACTCTTCATCTCCCATGGGTGTGGCCCCAGCTGTGAGGAGGCTGACTCAATATCCCACAGACTTGCAGATGGGAAAACCAATGCTCATCAATATCACCAGGGTGATTCTTTAATAAATTCATTTAGAAACCCATAGAAAGGCACAAAATCCAATTCATGGAGCGTTGACCTTTCCATTCCGTAGGACCAGACATTCTTTTAGTCTACTTGCTACATAATTACCTATTTAATTCTTTCGTATAGGACACAGGGGCTTTGTTAGAAAGTAAGAGAAGCTGAAATTATCATGTTGAGCAGCATTAGCTCTTTCTTAAGAGCAACATCTCCCCAGTGACACTGTTTAGAACCGATATTAGTGGAGTGGTTACTCTCTGGCCGCTTGGCTCCTGTCACTGCTCCATATCCCGAACTAACTGTTACATTTTCCTCCTGCCTTACAGACAGCCCTGCAGAAAAAATGTTTGAGCATTGCCTAATTATATTATTCCAGACTCCTTTGTTATATAGAACTACCCCTACATGGCTCTCCCTCCAGGAGAGGTCTGGGATTTAGCTCAGAGAGCCAACTCTCAGTGTTTATTGCTAGCTTAGAACGTGGACAGCCACAGTTCTTCAGGCACCTGCAGACCATTTATTCTCTGATAAGCACAGCTGACCACCATAGTCCTAGCTCAGTGGTTTTTGGATGCTATGCTTGGCTCTCCCATCCTATTCATGCACAGGCATGCTTCTAGGCTTAGGTAACCATTCCCATGTTTGGAGCGTCACTGTATCTTTCTCCCTGGTTAACTGTCACCTGCTCTCATTTCTCAGAAACACCAGGCCAGATTTTGCTGACATATAACAGACTTCAATGAAGCAAATGCATTGAGTCTAAAAAGAACTCACTGTGGGACTAACATATAAAAATCTGCTGAATAAAAAAAAAATCACTCAATAACTTTAAATATTTGTGAACGCACCATGCTAATGTGAAATACTGATGGGCAGATCCTCAGCATTAAAGTGCATTCTTTTCTGGAACACTGCGCTTTTGTCCCATTTTGAAATAGGCATTTCCCTCTCCAGATGTACTGCCAGCTCTTATTCCACTTGGGGTCACTTGAATGGAGCCAGATGCTCACAAGCTCTCAGGCCACAGTTACTCCATAGTCACTGGACATGAAGCAAATGCTTTAGGCACAGTGCACTCCCTGAAAGGCCGAATGTAAAGTTTGGAAGAATACTCACTCACAGGGTAGCTTTTCTCTAAGCCCTTTACTTTCTGAATATCAAAACTTCCTCTGAAACCACAGAGAAACCCTGTCTCGAAAAACAAACAAACAAAAAAAAAAAGAAGAAGAAGAAAACTTCCTCTGATGTTCTTATTCATGCCAGCTTAGGGAGCCGTAGCTTGACACCTTTTCTGTATAGGTGAAGGATTGAATCCCAACCTTGCAGGACAAGAAAAATCTTGACTTTGTGTGATCCAGTGCCCTTGCTTTATAGACATGCACCAGGCACTGCAAAGAGTGGCTTGAACTTGAGGCAGGGTCAGAAGTTGGGGTCAGAGATCATACCCATATTCCTTTTTTATTTGGAACTCTAAGAAGCTTGAGAATTCTAGATTAAATGTGGCTCTCCAATCAAGGCATCCAGTGAGATGATAGAGCACATTTTATCTGCAAATCAATGGCATTACTTACCATTTTAACATATTCAGACATCTAGTCCTTGGGCTTCCATTTGCATTCTTGGTATTTCACATATTGGGGGTCTGGTCAGATCTTAGTTCCTCAGGTGGGAGCCCACTGCCCTAACTGCTGTGTTTAGATCAGCCCATTCAGTGAGTTAGAAAGGTATGCAGAGGATAGGATTGAAAGCAATCTGACTTATAAGCAGAGGGTTTGAGTACTTGCCGTTAAAGCTTATGACTGTATATTTACCTAACTTGATGTCTGTTTTCAGACTAGCGAAAAGAAGCAACATCTAACTACTTTGGAATAAGTTTCCCAGCAACAGAGTTTGAGTTGGGGGCCCTGAGATACAACCTTCTCTGATAATAGTAAGGTGGAAAGAGAAGCAGAGTGGGGGAAAGGAGGGAACTGAAAAGATGTCGTGTCTGCTGGATATAAGCTTCAGCTTGGCCACGGGTCACACCTCAGAGCTGGTTCCACCTGGCCACAAGGTGGGGCCATGTGATGAATTGTGTTGCTCAGTCTTAAGATGGATGTCAACACTAACTTGGTTTGTACTAGGCAATATGACTCTTGGAGGGACAACTGAGGGTCTTCACGGACACCTAGATGTGTTCTTTGGATCTCACATAAAACTCCACACACACTGCATATACACAAAGGAAACACATAATCTGCCTTTCAAAGCAGAGCACAGCAAACAGAATGTGTGATCGTCTGGCAGGAATTTCTAAAATTCATGAAGTGTAAAATAAGCAGACAAAACTTAGAAGGCTCCGAGACATGGCTGACGTTGCTAAAGGAAGACTTGTTGCAAATTAAAGAAGATGTGGGTGGACGACAGACTCACAAGCTTGCAGGACAAGAAAGAATTGGACTTTGGATGATCTGATGCCCTTTCTCTAGAGAAATGGAAGGCATACAGATAAAATCCTTTGTCTTGGTCATTTGGGACTGCTATGACAGAATCCTCTGTACTATGTAATTTGTATAAAATATTTCTCACCACTCTGGAAACTGTAAAGTACAAGAAGATGGTGCCGATGTCTGGCCAGAGCCTTCTTGCTACATCATGATGTGGCTCAGGGCATCAACTATAAAGACAGAACAAATGTGCCAGTCTAGCTATCTTCCTGTTCTTACAAAGCCACCAGTGTCCTTCATGGGGACCGTAGTCTCATGACTGCATTTAATCCTTAATACTTTACAAAGGTCCTTCCTGCAAATGCCATGGACATATGGATTAAGTTTTTATCAAAATGAACTTTGGGGGGAATTATTCAAACAACAGCATAATGTCCTTTTGTGTTTAGCTCTGTCATATCTGTCTCAGCTCTCATTCTCTGGTCGTATGACTTCATATTGTCTTACCTTGAAAATCCCATTGTAAATAAGGACTGATAGCCTGTGGGAGCTCCACTTCCCTTTGTAGTGGCCATGATCTGAGGGTGAGAAAGCAAACGGAAGTGTGGCTGGAAGCAAAGCAAGCAGACAAACAGGCTCGATGTGACGTCCATGCCAACAGATGATCTGAATGCTTTACGTCACTTTCTGAAGCAGCCTCTCATTCATGATCTCCATATTAGGTTAAGAAGCTCCACAGAAATGCCAAAGGTCGAAGAACATGAAATTAACCCATCTGAAGGGCAATGAGATTGGCAATTACTGTTCAGTAAGTAAGAGCAGCTACCACCACCACTGACTACATTTTGTTGCCTGTACTGACAGTAGTTTTTGCTCATCTTGCGAACCAGAAGGCTGTGGAAGGCCTTGGTTTATCATCTGGTAGGGAGGAGGAGCTTGGGAAGCTCTCAGTCCTTGGGTAGGCAGTTGTCAGACTACTTACAAAGGAGGCTTGTCCACTGGATCAATCCAGAGGTGAGAACCCTGAGACTAAGAAAATCGACCGATAATGGATATACTGGGACTGAGATAGAGGGTTGGGATCCAGGTAAAGCAAATATAGTAGTTGACTAGGCACAAGAGTACAGGAGTGCTGGAAGAGTCCACCACAGAACGAAGCTCACTGAACAGTTGCATTATTCCCTAAGATTCTGCAATTCTGGCAACACTCTTTGTCATGTGACACAAACCTCCTTCTGTTAAAAAGGAAGACTGTAGTTCTCACCCCTGCACTTACATTCATTCACCTGACTCCTCATCGGGTGGAGTTAAAGGGAGGTGACTGTGTGCCTGTTCACAGCATGACTCGTTCAAGCCAACCAGGGCTAGGTTAGAGCTCCTGTTTTATCACCCTCTTCATTTTTTTTTTGTCATTCTTGCTGCTTACCTTCATGCTGCATTGCTGGATGAGAACAGATTTGTTGGTGCAATAATGACAAACAGGCAAGGCAGGGCAGGGCCATGCCAGATGACTTTCAGCACACTAAGAAGCAGAATTCCCCAGCTGTTACAGTCTAATACTGTTGAAATAGGAGCGGCAGGGCTGCGTCCCCAGCACCCGGCCGCATGGAAACTGTATTCTTTTAAATACTGCCTGGCCCATTAGTTCCAGCCTCTTATTGGCTAGCTCTTACATATTGACCTAACCCATTTCTAATAATCTGTGTAGCCCATGAGCTGGCTTACCAGGAATGATCTTAACCTGCCTCTGTCTGGAGTGGGAGAATCATGGCAACTCCTCGACTCAGCTTCTTTCTTCCAGCATTCTGTTCTGTTTACTCCGCCTACCTAATTTTCTGTCCTATTAAAGGGCCAGGGCAGTCTCTTTATTTAACCAATGAAATTAACACAAAACAGAAGACTCTCCCCCATCATAATACAGTCACTGGCCAGGACAGCTTACATCAGTCAGTAGCTGGCTACCCTGCCACTCAGCAATAACTAGTAACCTTTGGTTTAGGATGCTGGAGTTTTGAAGTGTTTATTGCATAATGCCATGATAGTCAGCAGTAGGATTACTTTAGAATTGACAGTTGAATGCTCATGTTTTGTTCACAATTTGCCAAGTATAATTTGGGAGGAGATGGTGAATTAACAAATCAAGTAGGCAACTGAAATATCTCACCAGTGTTATATTGGAAGTATTCTGTAAGACATCACCCACACTGTACAAGAAGCTCAAATGAACTGGGAATATTAAGTTTCTTGGAGAGATACTTATAAAGTGGGTTCATTTTTAATTCAGCACCCCCACCCAGCTTTATGCTAATTTTCCATGCCGATGGTGTAGATAAGGCACTCTGAGAAGATTAGCTCATTTGGAGTCCCGAATAACTGTCCCTGCATATTAAAACAATGATTGTCCATCTATGGTTTTCAATGGCTATTAGAAAGAGGTCATTCTAGTTTTTTCTTTAACTTTGGCTTACAGCCAGTCACTTTAAGTAGATAGCATTAGCTTTAATCTTCTTAGTAACCGAAAGCCATTTAAAATTTTTCCCTGGGTACACCAGACCTAATTATTCTGTTGGGGATCAGGACAATTTCAGCTCTCTTTATTCTAGGGATGCCAAAGAGATGTAGCCCAACATTCCTCTCAGCAGCCTAAGGATTTCTCCTCTTCTTTAGGAACTTCCAATCAAGTAAGGCCTTTGATGGACTACTGTAGAAAAGAATTTCAGGATGAGTCAGAGTAAGTAAGCGAGTTCATCAAGATAATGACAAGAACACACTTTAGATTAAAGCATGGGCATTTAGATAGAGACACATTTAGGGACTTTATAGTATACATCCAAAGCATGAAGTGCAGGGGAGAGACAGACAGATACACACACACACACACACACACACACACACACACACACACACACGCAGAGAGAGAGAGAGAGAGAGAGAGAGAGAGAGAGAGAGAGAGAGAGAGAAATTGAGAAAGAGGCACTAGTGATCTTTACTTTGGATGTGTGTGTGTGTGTGTGTGTGTGTGTGTGTGTATACATGTACTGTGGCTTTTTAAATTATAGTCCATGAAGAATGTAAATTGGTAAAAATTAAGCAATTATAAGTAAAGTTTAAAATGAATTAAAACACATGAGTTTGCTCAGTTTTCCTAAAGGATTTCTTTTTTGTACGTGAAGCTGTAAGGTGGTTTTATAAGGTCCATGTTTAGGCTTAGCAGTGAGAAAGTACTAAACTAACACAATACAACTCAAAAGCTTGATGCAGGTGTTCTGGAACCAAATCTGCAGAGCTCAGTGGTTTTAAGCACCCTTATCTGGGATGTGTTTAGAGAAACTTGCATCTTCTCTCTAGGCATTTTGGTGTATCAATTTGTGTTGAATGAAATTTCTTGACTTTCAGTCAGGAGTAAAGTCAAACGATATCTCAAAGTGAGGGACTTCTCTTTTTCATACCTCTTAATTTCCCCTGTATTTCCACCCTGTCTCGTTTCTACTGAGAGAAATAAGACAGCATATATTTGATGGAGAAAAAAATCATGGAAATCATAGCATGCCTATAGCCTTAGCAATGCCATGTCCAACTGATTACCAACCTCCAATGGAGGGTAGAGAGTTCCACAATGAAAAGGAATGCAGGCTACTTGGAATAATTATAACCACAGCTTCTGTCAGTTGTGTTGGGTCCCTCTCTCATTTAGTTCTATTTCTACACACAGACCACACTCATTTCTGTCTCTTCAAACTTCTCGTATTTACTAAAACTTTCTTTTTAAAAGGTGAATGAATTTGTTATTTATTTTAGTTATTTATGTTGCATTATGAATATGGGAAGGGGATTATATGTGCATTGGCCAAGTATGCATGTTGAGATCAGAGGACAAATTGTGGGACTCAGTTCTTTTCTTTCCCCATGTTGGTTCTGGGTATCAGTCTCAAAATACCATATGCAGACACCTTTAATTACTGAGCCATTCCAGATCTCTCAGTTCCTGTAGTGTTGTAGTAAGGCTGCTTTTTGATTCCTGGCTGCTCAGCCCTGAAACAATCACACAGAAACTATATTATTTAAACCACTGCTTGGGCCATTAGCTCTAGCTTCTTATTGGCTAACACTTATATCTAAATTTAACCCATCTCCATTCATTAATCTGTGCATCACCACAAGGTTGTGGCCTACCAGCAAGGTTGCAGCATGACTGTCTCTGGCAGTAGCTCCATAGCTTCTCATCTACTCTGCCTTCTTTCTCCCAGCATTCAGTTTAGTTTTCTCCACCTACCTAAGTTCTGTCCTATCAGTAGGCCAAGGCAGTTTCTTTATTAACCAATGGTAATCACAGCATACAGAGGGAAATCCCATATCACCTACCTTTTTTTGTTTAAATAAAAAGGAAGATTTTTAACATTAACATAGTAAAACTATGGGGCTGGAGAGATGGCTCAGTGGTTAATAGAATTGCGTGCTCTTCCAAAGGACCCAAGTTTAATTCCCAGCAACCACATGGTGGCTCACAACCATCTATAATGAGGTCTGGTATCCTCTTCTAGCCTGCAGGCATATATGCAAACAGAATATTGTATCCATAATAAATAAATAAATATTTAAAAAAGAAAAGAAAAAACATAGTAAAACTACATATTTATATACACTTTATCTTTTATCATAACTAAAGAAAGCTACAACTATAAATTCTTCAACTTCATCAAAGATTCCAGAAGGATATAATATTACCTAAGTAAACAGGAAGCACATTGTAAGCAATGTCCAAAACTCTAGAATTGACAGAAACATCTTGCTACCTGAATAGTCACCCAAAGTTCTTTTTTACTGTTGGGGCATCCATCTCCCATGAAGCAGGAAATTTAGGCAAGTTCAGCAGTCATTTATCTGTGGGTCCTGCATGTCCAGTTCAATCAACATATTTTCAAGCAGTCCAGGCAAGAGTAGTTTCTTGCCCAAATGACTAACAAACTCCATGAGGAGACTCTTTGATGTTAATCTTCCTCTTGAAGTAGATTGGTGCCTCCAGGAGCAGCTGTGTCTCATTGTCATTAAAAATCTTAAGTTCTTAAAACATTTTAAATGCCATTTCCTGTAGGTCTCTGAAAGATTCGAAGAATATCTACCTAACTGAAATATATCTATATCTATATATCTAAAAACCTAACTAACATGACTAGAAGCTTGACTATTAGACATGATTATCTATTAACCTATATTTTTTAATTATATATTACACTTTTAAATGAGCTAAACAAACACAATGCCTTAATGAAAAGCAGAAATATACATAAAACAAAATTGATCTTAAGTTTGTATCAATAAACCAAGATCCATACCAATACAAATCTCTATAGCATATCCCCCTTTAAATGCAAACAAACATTTATAAACAATATTTGGGAATATAGGCACAGTTCTCTCCAAACTGCTTCCTACTGTTTATTGGGCAAAGTAATTATCTGAGGGGAGTTCAAGGTGACCTTTCAGGGGGTTGTGGTCCATCAAACCACATGAGCCTGGAACGATTGTACTTCCTGATACTCAAGTAATATTATTTCCCTTCCTGGGTCTTCGATGGGGTTGAAGACTAGATAGTTGTAGTTACTTTCCTTTCATGACTTGGACAAGTTATTTATTACACAAGACTTAAACTCCTTAGGATTTGATAATTGTTGAAACATTTATTATGTTTCTTGCTTGATATAATTTATGCTGGTTGTAATCCTAATTTTTATATATTTATTATTTTAATATACCTGTTATTTATTCTTATTGTATATAACTTTGTATTAGGCTCAGAACATTCTGATTTAAGCAAAAGGGGGAAGTGTTATAGAAATTCTTACAGCCAGTACCCTTTGTTACCTGCCCACTTGGGGGTGGCCTCTCATACTATAAATGCCAATCTAAAGTGCTCGGTCACCCTCTCTTCAGGCCATGGGATTCAGTTGCTATTCCCCATTGTAGCAGAGGACTATGATCTATGTGTCTACCCCTAAATAAATAACTGTTTATTATACTCAATTCTGAGTTAGTATGAGATTTCTTTTTAGAATCCATCTTCATCCTGTTTCATCCTATCCTTGGACATACACATACTTTCACATGATCCATTATGCAAAAACCTCCAGTCACCAACCCCCACCCATTCTTTCAGGGCACATTGTCCAGTTAGCTGTGTCTGGTGGATGCCATCTTCAAATGAGCACATTCAGCCTCACTTCTTTCGTACCATCTTTAAGGTCCTTCAAGTAAGACAAGCAATGTGGTAGCCCTTTTGTGGCTTTGGCTAAAACACTGTCATCAGCATTTGGCTAAATGATACTCTTGCCCTTTCCTGCTTGGTATTTCCCAACCTTGATTTCAAATAAAGCTGTCACAGAAGCACACGAATACTATCTGTGTGATCCAAACACATTAACAATGAGAAGAAGTGCCCTGGGGTCTCAGACGGTTCATCTGTGAAGTTGGATTGCACCTGTCACTCATTTCCTAGAAGTTTTCTGGCCTAGCTACCGACAGTCTGCTTTTATTCCTTTGAAGACATGTGTTTCCTTAGTCAGAATAACTGAATAAGGAAAAATTCAGCTTCTTTTTATTTAGCTAGGTGAAATAATTTTACATTATCACAAGTCAGAGAACACAGAGGACCAAATGTTTGCATTTTGCATCATAATTACCCTGGCATTATGAATCTGGGCTACAGAGAATTGGATGATGTTCATAGCAAGGATTAAAGTGTGTGCTTTTGCTTTTGGAGGCTTTTTGTTTTCCCATAGGAATCTTGGTTATTGTTTCTCCATACTGGCCATATGTGTTTGTGCAGGAGAAGCATGCTCTCGTCCTGAGAGTTCAATCACTTTTAGAAACTCTTGCAGAGTGGCACAGTATTTGCTGCTTCCAAGAATGAAGATGACAAACAAAGGTTGTTGTTTCAGATGGTTTGGTCACAAAGATTATTGCAAAAGTGAAGGTCAAAGTTCTTGCTGAAATATCCAAAATCATTCTGTATGGCCACCGGTGGCTCATAGAGAAAAAAGAATGAAATTTAATAACATTCACGGTGAATTTTAGAGACCATGTCTCTACTCAGGCTTTAGTTTATCTACAGTTTCATTTAACTCCTCTGTGGGTGTCCTGTGCTAACCTGAGCATTCTGAGGTCCTGGAGCAAATATCATATACCTTGTGAGAGGATCTCGCATGCAAGAAAAATAGTAGAGACATAAGCCTCAGGGACTCCTTAGACTGGCAAGGTAAATTTGGAGCCAGAGGAAGACAGAAAGGGTAGCTCCCCAAGAGCATTGTAGGAAAGAGTTTCAAAGGTGAGGAGAAGCTGAATCTTATTTAGAAGCTGGATTATATCTGAAATTCACAGAATATCACTAAAAAGTTAAAAAAACAAATAACAATTAAAAAATACCTCAAACAGACCACCTCCTCTGGGCTCCAAATCCTGTCCCACACCCCTGGCTGCATTATCAGAGGCCAGGATGGTCCTAGGGACCCCAAATGAGACACCAACTGCAATCCACTAACATCCCTTAAAATCTGCTCAAGAACCACTGTTTGTACCCCTTCCCCTAGGCTTCATATTCCGGAAATAATTTCAGCAGAAGACTTTTGCTTTCCTGGAGGCAAGGCCAGTTCTACCGACCAAAGACTCCTCCCATATCCTATGTCATCCCGGCTCCTCTTAATGGCCAGGCCCTCCATTGGACCCTGCCCTTAACTCCAGTGGACTAACACCACTGAGGCTCGTTTCTCACTAATTCTTATAACTTAAATTAATCTATTTTTATTAATTTACTTTCTTCCTTGTGGCTTTATTACTAGTGCCCATTCTGCTTACTCTGCATCTCATGGCATCTCTGCCTTTCTTCTTCCCAGCATCCTCTGTGCCTGGAAATCCTGCCTAGCTGTTAGCTTTTCAGCTCTTTATTAAACCAATCAGAGTGACATATCTTTACATAGGGAAATCAAATATCTCACATCTTGTCAAGTCTTAGTACTGAGACAAGTAAATAAAACACCTTTCTATGAATGTTGTTATTTTTCTGCTTTGAATGTAGTCCAACCTACTGCTATTATCCCTTAATGTTTATGTCACAATTCTTAATCATATTGCTAATGTTTAAAAATAAAGGGAGAGGGATTTGAAGAGTGGTGAAAAGAGGAGAGACATTGGGGTTAGCATAATAGGCTTGGGGTCCACAAAATAAAGATGCAAGTAAGCAAAGATGACAGAAAGCCTACTTGAAACTAAAGATTTGGTGGGGGCAGGCACAAGCTCCAACAAGCTAGGTTTGGCCACTACTCACAAAACAACTAAGTAGAAGAGGAATGGTGGAAAGTTGAGAGGGGGGAATATATTGAATAGGAACAAATAAAGGGGTCTAGTAACCCCAATGAGCTCCAAATTTAAATAGAGAAAGTATTGGGGCATCACAAAAGATATGCGTAATTAAGCCATCTTGTTCAGGATTTGGTCCCACTGATCCATTGTAGCAGCTCTGGATCAGCAAGGTGGTACTATGAAGTCTTTATGAAGATCATCTCTTGAACTGATCAACTGTTTCCTACAAGGTTATCTCTTTTGCTCTATGGTGCAGGCTTACTCTTATGGACAGCTACCCATGTGCATGTGTACATTAATCTCTCTCTCTCTCTCTCTCTCTCTCTCTGTGTGTGTGTGTGTGTGTGTGTGTGTGTATGATGCGTGGGATGGGGATTCTGTTCTGTGAGGGTCTGCTGTTCTAGAAATAGAAGGTAATTCCAGAGGAAAGGTTGAGGACAATTATTTGCTTTGGTAGTTTCAAAGTAAAGGGGACAGAGAGACACAAAATCAAGGCAGATAAACCAGGTTTTTAGCATATCTGATTGATCCTAGTGAGGAGTCAGTCCTTAGAAAAAACAACTTCACAATGCTGGTTTTAGCTTCACTTGCAAATGCGCCCAAAATAGTAGATCCAGGTGCTGAGCTGGGGACTTGAGCCCCAGTACTTTCTTAGCAGGAAGCAATCTCCTATGAGATTCTTGGCCAAGATGAGCTCCTGCTAGAAAAAAAAGTGTTCACAGAGCAATCTAGGTTGGGTGACAGAGCTTATTTGTTTATGAAGGGGCATTTTGCCATTCAAACACATTTGGACAGGGTGGGGGTTGAGGATTGTATCTTTCTCTGATGTAAAACCCTAGTCTGCATCCTTGAAGTAGGCTTGCTGCAATTCATCCTACTGTAGAACCTTGAGGATCCATTCCAAAAACAGCACTGTTCTGAAACCTGTGCTGGTTGCCAGATGGGACCTGATTTTATGTCCATAAAGCAGACTCAATTTCTGGTGTTTAATTTCTTTGCATTTGAATGAATGCCATTTAGCTACAATTGTGGCCATTTCGTTTTAGACTGCTTGCTTTCAATCAGATTTAGATTTTTTCATTATACATGCAGCTGCATCTTCTTACCTGTTTCCTCTCTTTTAGCTTCCTTGGAAGGCCAATGCTGATGATTGGACTCCCAGAAGAGAGCTTGGGATAAGTGTGAGTGACTTGGGCTCCTTTAGAAGGTGCCCCATGACTCATGCACACAGAGATGGGTAAGCATGGAGAGGAAGAGAAAAAGAGGAAGGAAGGGAGGAAAAGGGAGAAAAGGCAGTGGCCAAGAGGAAAGAGTGCACAGAGAATCAATCTGGCATCTGGGCTCCATTTCACTTACATCCAAGAAGATGGATGGAATAATCCCATTCCCACGGTAGGATACATCTCTCCACAGCTATCGTTAGTAGAAAAAAACATTCCCATAGACTTACCTACAGGCCATCTGTTGGAGGCATTTTCTTAATTGAGGCGTCCTCCTCCTAAATGAGTCTAGCTTGCATCTAGTTGATAAAAAAAAAACAAACCAGCACATTTTTCCCTATTTTGAATGGAACTTTAAAGTACTAATTTCTTGAGAACAAGGGAAAGATGGAGACCTATCATTGAGCTCATATTGCCTCTCAATTGGAACAATAAGCAAGCCTGTGGCAGCATTTTCATGATTAATATTGTTAGTGCCACTACTGGGCAGGTGATCCTGGGAGGTATGAAATAGATAGTTTATTATTAGCATGGAAAGCAAGCCAGTAAACAATTTTTCTATGCCCTCTGTTTACTTTCTGCCCCTAGGTTCCTGCCTTGAGCTCCTGCTCTGGCTTCCCTCCATAATTCACTATTAATGTGTAAGTGTTAACCAAATAAACTTTTTTCTCTTAAGTTGTTTTAGGTCATGGAATTTATCACAGCAGGTGAAAGCAAATTAGGACAAAAAAGATTCACAAAGACATCTTTCGTTGATCTCTAAAACCCGATGTGACCATTTTTAAAATAGCTATCAGGCAGTGTGGAAAGATAATTTTCAAAAGGCAAAACAAATATAAAGTCTAAAAAAAAAAGGTCAAATGCCATTATTTTGAGAAAAGCGGCCAAATGTACTTATATTGCATTTACAAACCAAAATGTGGCATGTTCTCTCTCAGTTCCTGCTTAAGAAACCATCACATTTCTCTTGCTGACTTCCCTGTGCTAACTTCATATACATCTACTCTGAGATTTCATTGAGGAATCCAGTTACTTGATATTTGGATGTTCTGTTTTCCAAAATCTTCTGTATGGCTGAATGTGATGGTGTACAACTGTAATCCCAGCACCTGGGAGGCTGAGACAGGAAGACTACTAGTTCAAAGCCAGATTGGGTTGCATTGAGAAACTGTGTCAAAACAAAAAAACAAAACAAATTTCTTCAGGACTTTCTTCTTTTTATCTATACTACAGTGCACGAGTAATCACTTAAATTAATGATTAAGAATTGTTTTTGATTCCCTTTTCAGGTTCCTTTTCCCTACTCCGCTCCCCCAATTTTTACCTAGAGTTATAATCACTAAAATCTCACAGTTTAAAACAGTAGAATTACAAAACCACCCACAAAGGCAGATGGTTCCTTAAAGGTGTCTCCTTGTTGCTTTGCCTTTATTTTTTCAGATCTCTTTTTGACATCTACATATCCGTTTCTTCCTCCAGTCTCTTTTTAACAAAATTCAACTAATTGCCAGACATATATCTCAAATCTGAGTTCATAAGGAACTTGAGAGGTCCAGGAACCACCTTGAACCTGGATCCAGTAAGGAATTTATGTGGAATGTGGATGGTATCATAGATGGTGGTATTGAGTATGCAGAGTATAAATTGTGGTGATGTGAGAAGCTGTAAGGTGTGTGTGTGTGTGTGTGTGTGTGTGTGTGTGTGTGTGTGTGTGTGTGTTTGGGGGCAGGGTTGTAACAACCTCTCAACCAGGATGAAATCGAAGGATATGTTGAGGAATGAAAATCCTTTGAATCTGAAATGAATCCCATTTCTGATGATCAACCAGAACATATTGGTTGTTCCTTGGTGTCAGCCTGGTGTGTAGCAAAGTAATACCAGTGTAATGAAGGACAACAGCCTCCTGAGGGGCTCAAGCACCAGCCAATTGACTAACTGCTTGGCACTTGAGCTCTAAAGATGCATGAGTTCTGAGAGGCTGCAGGAACCCCTGGTATGGCAGGACTACTAAATTCCAAAGCCTAGATAGCATGCTCAGGCTCTGTTGGTCAGCGTTCCATCACTGTAGCAAAATAAGAAACTGTTTTCAGGATTTCCATTAGCAGTCACTTTGCCCCATTGCCTTTGGACCTATTTCAAGGCAGTGCAGTAAGTTGGGAATACTACACAGGGGAAGAAACTCACTTCTTTTTTTCTTTATTTTTTGTTTTTTTTTTTTGAGACAGGGTTTCTCTGTATCTTTGGACACTCTCCTGGAACTAGCTCTTGTAGACCAGGTTGGCCTTAAACTCATGGAGATCCACCTGCTTCCGCCTCCTGAGTGCTAAGATTAAGGCATGCACCACCACTGCCTGGCTGAAACTCACTTCTTAAGAACTAAGAAGTGAAAAGAACGAAAGAGGAGAAACTTAGATCCCGATATTCCTTTATTCTCACCAGGTTACATCTTTCAAAAGTTATGCCACCTCCCAGCAAATAGTTTTATAGCTTGCTTTGAGCCAAGCCTTTAATATCTAGACCTTTAAGGCACATTCAAGATCTCAGTAGTATTCACTCTGTGGGCTGAGGTTCCATAGATGCTGTATCACTTGGCCTGATGAGTCACATAGATGCTGTTGTCTGGATTTTTCACATGTAGAATCACTATTGCATATATCTCAGGCTTGGTTGTCTTTACCCTATGAAAGGACTACCTACATCTGCCCGCCTTTGCCATGAGGATTAACTCTGTGTGTGACCTTGCTCACCAGCCCCATCAGGTACCTCTTGTCATATACAATCTCTATACATGTCATCAGAAAAAGATAGATCAAAACTAAATCCTTAATGATGACAGTGTGAAACAGATAGTGATTTATTTGTTAAAATTATATTTATTTTGTAAAATAAGCTACGAGATATCAAGGCCATTGCTTATACGCTTGGAGGGAAGAGGTATTTACAGAAAAATTGTTTTGGAGACAGTTAAAAACTAAATAAAAAAAAAACAGGTTCCTCAGAGCATAGTCTGGCCTTCACTGCAGCAAGAAAAACTCATTCTAGACATTTTGGCCAGAAGCCAGGGAGTAGGGTTTGTAAATAGCAGAGAGCAACTTAGTTTGAAATTAAAAAGTACAGCCCCAGAAGAGCAGAAAATGTGGAGGATGGATGGAAGGTGGAGAGAAAGGCGCCCTGAAATGCATTTGAACAGAGCTAAGAGCTGGGTAATGAGGCAAGGTTTGGTATAGAGCATGCCTGTGAGATTAACTGGGGAGGAGGCAAGGATGTGGGTGGCATCATAATAACAAGATAATGGAGCCCTTCTGACAGAGCAGCTGAGATGTGCGCTGCTCAGGGGCTGCAAATCCACGCTGAATGGAGGCGCTGGGCTCAGAGCACGTTCATTCCTCCTGATCAATAAAATGTAATAAATTTATACCAAGCATAATACCTCCTCATTTATTTTAAGAACTTGGAGGAAGGAAAAATTAGGATAGTGACAAGGTGCTGTGAATGACTGGGTCTTGGCAGCATGCTGCAGGGCGGATATGAAGCAGTCTTTTCTCATCTGGGCCTCGATTGACTCATCTGTGTGACGAGCATGGGGCCAGAGTCAGGGGAACTGCCATGAGCTAGGTGTTCTAAGAATGCTTTCACATTATAAGTAATATTTATAATTTGCATGTACAGTTTTCATTGCCAGCTTGTCAATTTCCTTAGATTCCAGAGAGATATGAGGCACAAAAAGAGATTAAACTCCACATATCTAAGCCGCACTGGAATTCACAGATACAAAATTTACTGGAAGACCATAGAAATGGGGTCCTTTACTGTCCTTTTTCACTCAGACCCATAATTGGATATTGATATTTACAAGGAGTAAAGTATTCACACACACCAAATCTAATGTGAACAGTTTAAAATTTATATGGGAAAATGCGTTAGTCTGTTTTCTGTTGTTGTAACAGAATCACGGAGACTGGGGATGGTATAAGGGAAAGAGGTTTGCTTAATCCAAAGTGCCCACGTCTTATAGCCATTCACTCTTGAGGACGAAGCTAACCGGAGAGGCCCACTTTCTCTACCCAGTCTCTTGAAAGACATAGTACGACTTTCATGGTAGTAGATCCAGTCACCTCACAGTTGAACTGACTGGTAAAACACACTCACCTCTCAACATGGGAATCAAAGTCCAGTGTGAGTTCTGATGAGGCAAATCATACACAAACTGCAACATTTCTTCACTTCGATTTCCCCAGAGCTATCACAATTGTGTGTGTGTGTGTGTGTGTGTGTGTGTGTGTGTGTGTGTGTGGTGTACGCACTTTCACGCAGGAAGTTCTTCTAGAGGGAACCCTAGAAAGCACAAGTGAGTAATGTGGACGGAGCTTGAAAGGGCAGCAGAGTTCTAGATACCACTGCTGAAGTGACCAGCTGTGCCCAGTCCACTGAGACCCCTGAAGACCCACACCAACAGCACCTTAGAATCACACAGCATCCGTTTATTCAACCATGTTTGTCCCTCGTTAGCTGAAAGTAACTTTGAGGGCATAATATCTGAGGGCTTTGGGCCCTGGGCCAGACGCAGTCCTGTGGATAGAGAATCAGAGACATGAAGACAGGGTTTGGTCAGCAGGCAAGGGACAGCCCATCATATCTTATAGAACAGGGGAAAAATTCATCACAAAAGCTGTATCTGGAAGGCAAAGAAACTAGTGTTCTCAGTCCTGTTTATGGGCACTTACATAACCGCCTAGATTTTGTCGGGAAGGGACCCATGTAGGAGACAAAATGCATCCTCACCCCTCCCTTCCGACAGGGATTCTTAGAACCCTTAGAGTCTGTTATTGTGGATGTTTAGAGAAGGTACCCGAGGCTCCACTCTGTATTTGAGTCTAGAGGGGGATGACCATTTTTTCATCAGATGGTGCAATGTTAGTGTCTTTGTGTAGTAATAAGGAGCGGCGGCGGGGCTGCGTCCCCCAACACCCCAGCCGCCTGCTCGGCTAGCTTTTGCCCCGAAATAATTACACAGACACTGTATTCATTTAAACACTGCTCTGGCCCATTCCTATCTAGCCTCTTCTAGGCTAACTCTCCCACCTGGACTAGCCCATTTCCTATCATCTGTATAGCACCGGTCTTACCGGGAAGATTCTAGCCTAAGTCCATCCTGGGTCGGAGCTTCATAGCGTGCGTCTTCCCTGGAGCAGGTAGCATGGCGTCTCTCCTGTGTCTGCTCTGGAGAGGAGAGCTGCGGAGTCTGACCTCACTTCCTCTTCCTCCCAGCGTTCTGTTCTGTTTTCTCCACCCACCTAAGGGTGGGCCTATCCAATGGGCCTAGCAGTTTCTTTATTGCTTAGCCAATGAAATCAACAGATTGATATGACACTCCCACATCACTTCCCCTTTTTCTGTTTAAACAAAAAAACGAAGGCTTTAACCTTAACATAGCAAAATTACATATAACAGTTATCAAGTAAAAGTTACATCAGAAACATTTATACATATAACAAAATTGACCGTAAATCTCTATCAATAAAGCAAAATCTATACTAATGCAAATTATTTATGTCTATATCATATCCCCCTTTAAATGTAAAAGAACGTTTTATAAACCATATTTGGGAACATGGGCGCAGTTTTTTCTCTCCAAACTTCTTCCTGCTGAATGGGTCGTCGTTAATTAGGTCTTTCATGGTATAACCTGTGTGCTAGTTTCATCTCAGTTGGCAGTTGAGCAAAGCAATTTTCTGAAGATGTTCACAGCAACCCTTCAGGAGGATGTGGTCCATCATACCAAATCGGAATAGAAGAAATCCATAGAGTCTCATCCTCTGTGAAAACAAAAGAAGACTCTCTCCAAAGCATCATATCCTTAGACCCAAATTCTGAAATCGTAATACCCTTATATCCATTCTGGTTCCACTTGGCAGCCCATATAATGAAATGTCTCTCTGTACTTAGCTCCTTCACAGTCAAAAATTTTAAAGAAAACACAATGTACATAATCCAGACTTTCTGTGAATTTTCCATTTTTTACGTGGCTTATTTTACTTTATTTCTTTTAATCTCTTAACTATCTGTACTCTGTCTCTTTAAAGACTTTACCTTTTTTTTAAAACCATTAACTTTATTCTCTATATTCTTTTTCTTCTCTCTCCCAAGCCTACGTACATTCATCCAACAGTGTGACTCATTTAGTGGTCTGAATCTGTCCTATTGTGAATCTGCAATTTTTTACTATCCAGGAGCACTTTTGATTTACGCCTTTAAATCACTAGACGCTTAAGAATCTAAGCTGTGACATTCCTAGGTTAACTTTTTGCTTGTTGAGCATATATCTTTGACCTGGAATAACCCTGAAGACCAGGCTGTCTTTGAACTCTCAGAGATGGGCCTGTCTCTGCCTCCCAGGCATTGGGATTAAAGGTGTTTGCTACTACACCTTGAACTCACAGAGATCTGTTTGTCCCTGCCTTTTAGGCACTGGGATTAAAGGCGTGTGCTACCACACCTTGAAGTCACAGAGGTCTATCTCCCTCTGCCTCCCAAGTGTTGGGATTAAAGGTGTGTACTATGACACACAACAACTCTCTTCCTTTTTTTTTAAGAACTTCAACTTTTAGCTTGCATATATTTTTAACACACAGTAAACCATTTAGAAATTTTCTTTGTCTCTGAATCTCTCTTTACTGTATATCTCTCTTTGTTTTTCTGACCACATGAGTCTTTAATTTACCAAGCAATATCAGTAGGACTAAAGGCGTGGCTTTGCCGGCTAGATGTAGCCCATTCCTTAGCTTTCCAGCCTCTTGGCTGAAGTACTGGCTGTAGCCATGTTTATAGCCACACCTCTATGGCGTTTCAAGGTCCCTGCCAGCCAGCGAGCTACAACAGACAACACTCAAATCCTCTCTCCGGAAGCCGGCCCTCCTGCCTCAAACAGTCAGAGTTTGCCCTGGCAGGATGGCCCAGAAAGCTGGCATTTTTAAACAGCGCAGCTTTTTTCCTGCTACGGCTGAAAACCGAAAAGCATGTGTTCAGCTTTTCGTCAACACCGTTTAAGTGTTTTGTGGCAGGACCTCTTAATGAGCTGCAGGCTTTGCAGCTAAAGCTGAGTCAGGAAGCCTCTCTTAGATGAGGCGCTTGCTTGCCTCTAGCAAGCAGAGTAGACCAGAGAAATTGTCACAATCAAGAAAACATGCTTTACTCTTTCCCAAGCTTTCTCAGGCTTTCTGTGGACTCAGTTAGCTCCACGTTGGGCGCCATTTGTAGTAATAAGGAGCGGCGGCGGGGCTGCGTCCCCCAACACCCCAGCCGCCTGCTCGGCTAGCTTTTGCCCCGAAATAATTACACAGACACTGTATTCATTTAAACACTGCTCTGGCCCATTCCTATCTAGCCTCTTCTAGGCTAACTCTCCCACCTGGACTAGCCCATTTCCTATCATCTGTATAGCACCGGTCTTACCGGGAAGATTCTAGCCTAAGTCCATCCTGGGTCGGAGCTTCATAGCGTGCGTCTTCCCTGGAGCAGGTAGCATGGCGTCTCTCCTGTGTCTGCTCTGGAGAGGAGAGCTGCGGAGTCTGACCTCACTTCCTCTTCCTCCCAGCGTTCTGTTCTGTTTTCTCCACCCACCTAAGGGTGGGCCTATCCAATGGGCCTAGCAGTTTCTTTATTGCTTAGCCAATGAAATCAACAGATTGATATGACACTCCCACATCATCTTTGGCCATACCTTTATCTCTGGGTCAGATTCTACAGAATGAAGGGTCATCCATGGGAGGAGATATGACTGTAACTCCAAGGTTAAAGACTGCTATATGTGTAATAGGTCAGGCAGATAGCAAGTAAACACCATGCCTAGAATGGGGGTTAGCTTGTGGTTCAGTTCCAGAACCCAAACCATCACAGTGCACAAAGGTGTCAAGTGCTATGAAGTTATCAAGCTCTTAAAGCCTGAAAGAACAAGACAGGAAGTCTATGTCTCTGAAAGACATCACCTCAGGGCAGTCAGGCAGAAAGAGATGAGGGACTGGTTGAGTCCAAAAATGGGAGACACTTGACTGTCCAGAAGCAAAGGATCTGTATTCAAAATGAGGCCATGGGCTAGTTTGGGAACAGCAAAGACTGCTGGGTTTAAGAAGGGGCTCTGTGGTTGAGTTCACAGGGTGGGATTCCCTGTGGGCAGAGCTTAGAGAATGACACTGGTACTCCTAATTAGATAACAAGACTATGATAATGAAGCCATAGCTAGTATAATGGCATATTATAAAAGTTAGTTGGAAACATAAAGCCTGCAACTCTTTGTTTCCCAGTCTTAAACCTTTAAGCAATCACACAGTACCCTTTCTGAGTTATGTACATGGGTTACCCCAAAGCAGTAAAACTACCCACTGGTCTCCAGTTGTGGCTTTCATTCCCACAGCATGAGCATCACAAGGGGCAGGGACAGAGATGCAGATTCATGATTCCACTGCCAGCTTACTTAGTGTGGTGGCACCCCTCTAGTTCCAGGCGTGAGGACTATGTGCGGGTTCAGGCTGTCTTGAATGTAATAAAGGACCTGGATTTCCCTGATTGCATTTCTATTACCACTAACTTCACTCAGAGCCTTTTCCTCCAGGTACTGAATTGTCCTCTATTCTGGAGAAGCAGCTCACTGCAGAGGGCACTATGCTCTGTATTAGGCAACTGCTGGATTTTGAAGACATTCCTGAACATAAGCAAAAGGAAACATAAATTCAGTCCATAGCCAAGAGCTCCAACTCCATTGGACGAGGGATGCTGAAATCAGCAGGCAGTCAGCTGGCTCTGAGCTGGGAGCTAGAACATGACAGAAGTTACACATTTTGTTGCTATCCTGAGGATGGCAGTGCATCTACTCATAGAAGTCTTCTGAGGCTATGATGACAGCTCACTCCTCAGGAAGCATAGTAGGCTAGGAGCCTTGTAGTGCTGCTAGTGAGAAACTCATTACTCAAATAGCACATCTAGCCAAGTACAGAAGGGGATAACTTTGTTAGAAGTGTGGTCTAAAGCCACCAAAAGAACAAGTTATTCGTGGAAAACAAAACAAGAACAAATAAACAACAATAGAAATGGATCACAGGCTCCACTTCTTGTTCCTGGGGTGCCAAGAAGAAGGCAGCATGCGTCCTGCATGTGAAGCACACACTTCTCATCTATGTTAGAATTATGCCTGCTATGGTGGTTTGAATACAAAATGAGCCAACTAATTCATGTTTTGATATCTTAATCTCCAGATGTAGTATATTTTGTGAGGTTGTTAAACTTTAGGATATGGAACCTAACTGGAGAATTAAGCCATGGTCCTTGGGGGCATTTTATCCTTGGCCTTTGGGGCATTTTATCCTTGGCCTCCTCCTGCTGCATGAAGCTACGCATCTGCCAAGACATGAAGAGCAGCCCCTGCCATGGGCTCCTACCACCCTGATGTTCCACCCCTGTAAACAGCACCAAGCAAGCGTGGACGGAACACCCAGAGTCGGTGTGAGTGCTTTCTCCTTCACCTTATCCCAGCAGGGATGCCACTGTCGGTGCCCCAGCAACATAGAAGTCGCTCACACACATGCTAAGCTTTGGACTGGACACTGGAACTTAAAAGAGTGGAGTTTGCAGAGAAACCTAACTAGTACAAGGAAAAATGTCAAACCTGAATCTTTCACCTTAAATTTTCTAAAGTCTCGGGTCAAGGACCTCTTACCTAATTCGTGCTTTTAAACTCACATCGTGTCATTAAGTACTTAAAATATGAGGATTCTGGGTCACCTACATAGCCCTGCTTTTATTTTTTTCTTAAAGGGCTTAATATATTTTTGAACTTAAAGAATTAAAAGAACTTCTTTTAAATAGTGTCTTCAAAGATCAAGGGACCTGTGAGCAAAGTCCAGAGGTAGAGTGATTGTGTCAACTCCATGAGTCCCTGCGTTCAATCCCCAGCAAACACACATACACACGTACACGTATATACACATACATGTTCACGCACACACACAGACAGGCACAGACAGACAGACAGACAGATACGAAAACACAGACATAAACAGACACAGACACACAGACAGACAGACACACAGAGACATAAACAGACACAGACACAGACACACAGAGGCAGACAGACCAACCCACATACTCACACACAGACACAGAGACTAACAGACAGAGACAGACAGACAGACAAACCCACAGAGAGATAAGGATTAAAAGGAAAGCAAAATAAAAACTAGCTTGCTGCCAGTTGCCCTGAGAAAGAATGGCTGCTTTGAGGCTAATAAAACTAAAGGAGGAGGATGGAGACTTTAGGACCCGTATCCGGCAATCCACAGTCATGTGAGCTCTGGGGACTGAAATTTATCTCCTTGAAGCTTTGTAACAGCTGTCAAATGTTCTCACTTGAACCCTCCTTTCCCAGTTTAGTTGTAGTTCTTTAAACTGAAGGCAGCTTCCCCAAAGGGATGTGAGAATGACATGGGGTACGAATGGGGAAAGAGACGAAAATAGGTCACCATGACAATCCCCATTCACCCTGGTAATGAATATTTCCCAACACTTCGTGCTGTCTATGAATGTTTCACACTTTCCCTCCTTTGAACAAGGTGCTCCGTAAAAACAACACCACACATACACACATGCACGCCCACGCCCTCTGTGGTTCCACACGCTCTCTAACTCATCAGTCGGCACACCTGCTCTAGAGCAGATGGCTGGGACCTGATTAGTTCTTCTGTCTCTTGAAGGGAACAGAATCTGGGTTTTCAGGAATGGGACTAAAAATTTAGAGACTGACAAAGCCAGAGTCAACTAGATGCACCTTTGTTTAGGCCCACTGCCCAGGCATGGCAGTGCACAGTGGGCAGTGGGCAAGCCACTGCTCAAGGGTGGCTTCATAAACTGTGAGTACAAGCTTTTAAGAGCTTAGCCCCCTCAGTGACACTGGCTATGTCTGAGTACTCCATGGTTCCTAGTTGTGTATCATGGCTGTATATAGGACTGGACTGAGGCCTCCTCTTCACTCACAAACAGTTCTCTGTTAGACCCCAGGGTTAGGTAAAGAAGTCCACACCCAGGAGTGTCTAGTGTTGTATAATCCCTTTCTGGCTTTGCTTGCAAATGGGCAAAGCAGCCAGAAGCCAGCTTGCTAGGTCTGTGTTCCAAATAGTGGGAGGCAGTTTAGCAGCTCCACCTGTGAATCCCTGTGTCCTTAAAACACGATGCCACGGTCCCTTTTATTGCTTTGAAAAGAGATGCTGCTGAATGTCACAGGTGGGGTGACTTGGTTTGAAGCTCCAGCCCTACCTCTGCCTCCTGGGCCATGTGAAACACTTGAGTAAATAAAACTGTGACTCCTTATTACCACTTCTGTCCCCAGCACTCACACAGGAAACCAGGTCAACACTCTTCCAGAGATAGGACAGGGACAAATGCCGCTGGCTGCTCAGGAGTGTTGGCGTCCAGCCAGGTACTACAAAGAGTTCACAGGGCCCACCTTCCTCACTTCCATCAACTCCCTGGCTGGCTGTTTGAACTCAAGTGATACTTTGTATTCCTCCAGTTTAATTTCCCCAGTGATAGTGAACATCCATTTCCTGAGTCCCTTAATAGAAGATCCAGATGTGTAAATGAGTTCTTTGAGGTTCTGGGTACAGCAGTTAATCATGGAGATTACCCAAGATCCTACTGAAATCAGAGCGACTGGCTAAAGGGGCTGCAGGAAGTCAAAGAGAAAGTGGAAATAGGCACAGTGCCAGCTCTGAGGATAGAATCCTTCCACAAGTGAAAGCGGAGCCTGGAGCATCTACCTGAATCTGCAGCACCCTAGGAGAAGTTGGCTTTTCCCCAAATCACCAGCTCACCAAGAGAGGCACAGGTCTAGCTCCTGAAGTGTAGCCAGGGAGGGGGAGAGACATGAAAAGAAAGCAGCTAGCTCTGCTTACACAGACCCTTCTGAGGCTTTGTTATGTCATTGGAATTTATGCAAGACTTCCTTAAATGTATTTTACTTAGATCAGATGCTTGACACCATCCTCAGACCCAGAAATGTTTCATGGCTTCAGCTGGGGGTTTTATTTGCACAATCTTATTAGGCTCACATTGCTCTCTATGGGGAGAGATAATGTCACAGCCATGAACTAAACAGCAAAGTCAAGGCCGTATAGATACTGGGGTGCATCTTATAAATTTCTTTCTACAGTTTTCTCGAGGTTCTTTTTAGTTTCTCCTTCCTTCTTCTGATACAACTGCAGCCTGGGTTCCCAGAAATGAAAACAGACAAATGGTACCCACCATCAGGCATGGATCCACGTAAGACAGGGCTGGCAGTGAATGGCCCTCCACCATGTTGGACTGAGTGGAGCCAGAAGGCAAAGCAGCCTTAGTCCTAGCCATGCCTCTTAGCATTTTAAGATGTGCTTCTGGACAGAAAAGGATTTCAGATACATGACAGGACACATTTACACATAAAAGATCTTTAAACGAGACACAGTATGTTTTTAAAAATGTATGTAGTCTTGGGAGAGAGAAGAAAAAAATATATAGAGAGTTACATAAAGAAACAAATAAGTCTGATATTGTAGAGGGTCACTCCAAGTTCTACCTGTACTCTGCCTATGTATGTGTAATGTATGTGTAATTTATGTTCTACACATGTTCTAGCTCTGCCCACACCTTTTGACTACCCTCCATTTTGGGGATGCATGTGGCATAAAGGCTTAAGTGTTCCACATTCAGCCTGGAGGGTATGCTCTGAGAATCCCTGGCACAAACCTAGAAGAACTCAGGAAGCCACTGTTTAAACTACATGCCATTCCTCCATTCCTTTCTCCCCTGAGCCTCCTCTTTTGTCCCTGAACACCTTGTTAGTGAAAAGTCGTGACATGCATTTGTTTTAATCATGGCTTCTTTAGTTTCATCCTGGAGTTTCACCTTTCAGCTTCCTGTCTCAGGATGTGGCTAAATTTTTAAAGCTCTCTCCACCCTCCCTGCATGAATTCTGCCTGCCAAGCCCCTTATATTACGAATACTCAATATTTATATCAATGTGATTGCATTAAGTTCATTTGCCAGTGATCCATGTAATGTGCACAATTATCTATCTGCCTGTCTGTCTTTCTATCTACCTATCTGTCTATATTTGTGCAGTTTGACAAGTGTGTCTCCATGGAGTTGAAAATTTCCTGGCTTTTTGTTTGGTCGGGATCCTACAAAATCACAAATAAATCATACCTTAAAAATTACAAATAAATCATACCTTGAAAATTACAAATAAATCATACCTTGACCTAATTATCTAAAACAGGACTTAGCAAGCAATGACCTGTAGGTCAGAGCTTCCTGATTCCCTCTTAGTAAAGAGCTTTATGAGAGCAAAGCTACCGACTATGTAACATTAAAAACTATTTTTGCCCTAGAATGTCAGTGTTGGGAGGCTGGGAGGCTATATGGTCTATAAAACCAAACCAACCAAACAAACAAACAAAAATCATTTGCTTTTTGACCTTTTGAAGAAAAAATGTTTCCTTAAATCATGCAAAAGTGATGATTACTGCACTTTTGTGCTTTAAAATATATTAATTTATACATATTAATGATGTCAGCTCTGTGTCTGCACATGCATAAATCATTGATCAAATCTAGAGCCTTTTTCATCTGTTCTTTCTGCCTGCTTGTTTTCTGGGGTGGAGGCACAGTTGCCGTCTAGAGGCACACTGCCTTTCTCATACCGTGGCTTCCCTTTCTATCTCTTGGTTTAGTCCTTTGTTTCAGTGGAACACGTCTGCTGGCAGCTTTCTCTGAAAGAACAGCGTATGAAGTGAGAAGAACATGACCACTCCAAGGTATGTTTGAGGAGATGAGTTTTAAGCATAGATTTGAAGGAGAGCACAGCCAGAGTCTTCTTGAAGAGTCCAGAGCAAGGAGAGAAAGTAATAGACTAAACACAAGCAGTAGACTAAACTGGGCCGTGAGAAGGGAGTCAGGGGAGTGAGAGAGGAAGACAAAAGAGATGGGTACCAATAGAGGTCAAGAGAGATGCAAGAGAACCAAAAGGGCTCATGACCAAAATGACAGGGTTATATATAGGAATGAGAAGCGATGAGTTGGAGAAATTTAGAGTGTGGAAGGGGACAGGATGAGAAGTGCCAGGATGCCAGCATAGATGTTGTAACAGGCAGTTGAGATTCTGAGAGGGCTTGGAGGCCAGCATGGCCTTTGGTATGCTAATAAGCCCCACAGCTAGCCATGTGCGTTTCTTTCAGATCTGGCAGATAGGCAGGCACCTTTTAAGAACAGCATCTTGTGAAGTATTTACTCTTGTGTTCATTGCTAGTTTGCCTGATACTAGCATTATTAGTTAGAAACTGTTTCTTCCTGAGAGAGAAGGCGTCATTTCACTTTTTCCCCCTATCCTCCAACAGTGTGGAGAGAAAGCCACCCTGACGTCAGGTTCTATTCAGCTGCTTCCCTTCCTGTCTCCCCTGGGGATCACTCTGATTTTTCTCAGTTCTCATCACAAGCTCTTCCTGGCTCTCTCCAGCTGGGCTTATTTGTAGCTTCTGCTCTCTGTGAGGTTTTATTCTGCAGGAAACATTGTCCATGCCTTTCTTCTTGACCTGTCCCTAAGATGGTCTCATGTCTTCTACTTGAGCTTCCTCCAGCCTTGGCTACATGGGGTAACTTAGCAAAGAGACCGTGTTAGAACTACTGACAACCAGGAGCCCTATATCCTTTGCTTCCTGCATCAGCCTCTCTTGGGGTACATATGCTACCTCAAAATGTAGAGACGTGGTATGTCAGGGGTACCCTGGATGACTTGGATTGCTTGGGTGACTAGTGGTAGGGGACATGTTTTCTTTTCTCCTGTGGACAGTTCAGAGTCACATTCCATAGAATTTTCCAGAGGTAAGACCAACCAAAAGGTGCTCCAGCTGCCTTCATGGTTGACCTGCTCAAAAAAACACAGGCAAGAAGCTCGAAATGGGGTTGCATACTTGTGTTCTCAGCACACAGGTTCAGGAAGTCTGAAGTCAGCCTGGGCTATATCCTGAGACTGCATGTGTCAGGGATTTTTCTTATTGATGTGACAAAACACCCGACAAATCAACTTAAGGGAGAGGATTTATTTTGGCTTAACATTGGAGAGGATGCAGTGCACTGTGGTGGGTGGCTGTGGCGGCCATTAGAGTGAGTGGGTGTGGGAGCTGTGGCTCCTGCTGGAGAGAGAGTGGGCTGCTCACATTGTATCTAACAGGAAGGAACAGAGATGAACACATATGCTCTACTCTACTTTGTATTTCTTTTTTTTTAATTTATTTATTTATTAAGGATTTCTGCCTCCTCCCCGCAACCGCCTCCCATTTCCCTCCCCCTCCCCCGATCAAGTCACCCTCCCTCATCTGCTCCAAGAGCAATCAGGGTTCCCTGACCTGTGGGAAGCCCAAGGACCGCCCACCTCTATCCAGGTCTCCTAAGGTGAGCATCCAAACTGCCTAGGCTCCCCCAAAGCCAGTACATGCAGTAGGATCAAAAACCCACTGCGATTGTTCTTGAGTTCTCAGTATTCCTCTTTGTCCTCTATGTTCAGCTAGTCCGGATTTATCCCATGCTTTTTCAGACCCAGGCCAGCTGGCCTTGGTGAGTTCCCGATAGAACATCCCCATTGTCTCAGTGTGTGGGTGCACCCCTCGCGGTCCTGAGTTCCTTGCTCGTGCTCCGTCTCCTTCTGCTCCTGATTTGGACCTTGAGATTTCTGTCCCATGCTCTTCTGTCTCTGTCTCCTTTTATCGCCTGATGAAGGTTAATATTCATGAGGATGCCTATGTGTTTGTCTTTGGGTTCACCTTCTTATTTAGCTTCTCTAGGAACATGCATTATAAGCTCAATGTCCTTTATTTATGGCTAGAAACCAAATATGAGTGAGTACATCCCATGTTCCTCTTTTTGGGTCTGGCTTACCTCACTCAGGATAGTGTTTTCTATTTCCATCCATTTGTATGCAAAATTCAAGAAGTCCTTGTTTTTTACTGCTGAGTAATACTCTAATATGTATATATTCCATACTTTCTTCATCCACTTTGTATTTCTTAGGAGACTTTATTCCCCAGATGATGTGCCTCAGATTCAGTATTGGTCTTTTCTTCTAAGTCAAACATTTCTGGAAATACTCTCACATACTTGCCCAGCGGTGTGTCTTCTAGGCAATTCTAAGTCTTTTCAAGTAGACAGTGAAGATTAACTGTCATAGTGCATTAGAACTCAAACAAATCAACAAAAGTGTGAAGATATCATATGACAAAAATTTTGTTATTTCTGGACCTCAGCTTGATGTCCCTCTGCCCAGAAACTTGATGCCGTAGAGTAAAGTGTCTGTACCAGGCTATGTGATAAAACTTAAAACTTTTAACATTGACTCTGTGTCTTTTTAAAAATCTCTTTATTCAGAGGAATAAGGAGAAGAAGCATATGGAGAATGATAAATAATATTGGAATGAAACTTTATTAGTTCTTGCATACTTTGGAATGACAGCCTGATTTGGTTCCATCTATGAAAATGACAATGAATAATCTCAAAGGGAGAGGGGAAGTCCTCCAGTGACAAAGGAAAGTGGAATGGCTGATTTCTCCATTGTGTCTTACCAACTTGAAACATAGACTCAAGGGGAAAATGTGACCCTGAATAAAGCCAGCATTGCAAATTGTATCTCAAATGTCATCCTGCAAAGATACCTGTCTTGGACAGCAATAGAGAACTACAGGAAACTAATCTGTCTTTTTGAAGAGTCATTAGTCTTTTAGGAAGGTAGCTTCCCTATTTCTTGCTTTTTGATTTGTTGCCTTATCTTCCTGTAAGGATGAGTTTGAAATGGATCTGTCTATAAGTGGGAGAATGTTGAGGCAGGGCCCTAAGGCAATACATGATGTCCTATGCTGTTTCTCTTCACATAACAAGGCATAGGTAATTGGTTGTTGCCATTAGTCTGTTGACTTCTTGTATTTTCTTGATCCTCCCCACCTTTAGTTGCTTTAGGTGGATGTAGAACTGCCCCAGGCTGATTGGAGTAGTAACAGGGAGCCGTACCTTTACCGTTAGTTTTCTATTATAGTTTACTGCGATGGCAAGAGAACATAATCTCCTGCCTCAGGTGGGACAACTCTTAGACATTTTGTGGGCTCCAGGATCCCTATGGATTCTAGTTATCTATGTGTCACAATACACAATCCAACCAAGCAAATGCCATACAATCAACATGCTATTAAAAATCATAATCAAGGGGGGAGCAGGGCACAGCTGGGCAATTCTATTACCCATGATATTTACTGACTGGCTTCAGCATTAAGTTGATGGTTGAACAGGCCAGAGAGTTCAATAGCTTCTCTCTTCTTCCTAGCACCTTAGTGGGGACAATAAAAGGGAAGCCTAAAAGGTCCCAACAAGGTCTGTGTATGTCTTAGGCATCTGGGTGTTGCTCTAGCAAAGTAATCTGCTTCCCACATGACACTCAGGGTTTCAAAAGTTAGTGTTCTGTGGAACCAGAGAGGAAGCTGCTAGTGTTTTAGAGACCAACCTGGAAGGCAGCTCAGCCTTTTTTTGATGTATCCTGTGGTCAAAGCGGGCACACGAAGATCTAACGTAGTGTGAATTTGAGGGGAACATGCACACTAGTATGTACACACAGTACACAAAAATCTGTCCATGCAAACACATGTCAACATATGAGTACATGCCTGCATATCAACCCAAGCAAGCATGCCCACACAAATACAAGCATGCATACACATAGCTAGTAAATGCACACATGTGTACATGCACAATTAAAGTAATCAGATGTATGCATATATATACACACATTAGAAAGTTAAGAGTATATCAAATACCAATACAAATATTACATTACATCTTCTTTCAATAGAAACTCAAGCAGCACATTCTCAGTTCTCATTGACTTTTCAATATTTCCCTTCTCTTTCCTTCCATTGTTTTCTCTCCCATAGTCTATAGCCCCATTCCTGAGATAGAAGGTGATTCTTTGACCACGGAACCAGCATCAAGGCCAAGACTTAATTTCTGTTCAACACTGTAATAAACTATTTAAGAGCTTACCTGTGCCTGCGAACGCCTGTAACAACAGGGTTCTACTGAATTCCTGACACAGGATCACAGGGTGCCACAAACAATGCTATATGCAGCAATATGATGCGAAAATACACATCAAATATGAGAGCAGCTACGGTTACTACAATCAGTAGATTACCTATCACTTACTCATTCACAGATTATGACTGAGGACTTGCCTAGTGCTAAACAACCCATGGGCTCAGGGAAGTGTATAGGCTCAGTTTCCAATGTGGTCATGCTAAATTTGGAAGTTAGCATCTCCCGAGAGATGTGTCAGAGAGACCAAATCTCACATTGATCTCAGCTACTCTTTAGTGTGTTGTCCTGATTGCAAGGCTTTGAATGCACTTAAAACAATGCATCTGTGGTTCCTACCGCAGTGTCTAGAATAAAAGTGGAGCCTGTGGGATTATTACATTCTTGCTTGCTAATGTTTGTGTGATGACAGTACACAGAGGAAATATGGTGAGAAGTTATACTAGGAATTTTACCACCATGTCATGATGTAATAAGCAATATTTTATAAAATAGATGAACAGTACTTCTATATTTCATGCAAGATGAATAACAGAGCATACAGGAAGGTCAAAAATGAGGACAGAGGAAAATAGAGATTAATAAACAATTCAAAGAAGTAAAATTTATTACATAGAAAATGATGTGAAAGTATATGTTTATCATCTTGAGATATTTAAAGATCAGCCTGAGGAACATAGTGAGAGCCGGTCTAAAAGAGTATGTCAGTGGTCAAGTGTTTACCTAGAATGTCTCATGCTTGATCCCCCAAACTGAAACAAACAGAGCATGCATAGGTGCTTGCCCCACCCCCCAAAAACAAACAAAACAAACAACCCCACGTATCATCAGCTAGTCAACATTGCCAACACAGTCAACTTACTGTTCTAGGGTCATTTCTGTGATAATAGGGGAAAATGTAGGGGGAAAAGTGGCTTCTTTTATTATACAATTCTAGGTTATAGTGCATCTGTGTGGGAGAATTTAAGGAAGGAACTTCAAACAGCTCATCACATCTTATTCATAATTAAGGGAAGAGAGGAATGAATTCATATTACTTTCCTGTTTGCACTCAGGTCATTTTCTCCATTCGTAGATAATTCAAGGCTCCTCTGACTAGAGAATAATACTGCCCACAGTGCACTGGTCTTTACAAATCAATTAACTTAATCCCCCAAGACAAGTCTACAGACCAACACAATGTAGGTAACTGTTTGTTGAGAATCTTTTTTCAGATGATTCTAGGTTATGACAGCAATTGAAGCTAATGATTATAATTACTAAGCCCTGAGTTTTCCTGATGAATTATCCCACCCCATAGTTCAAGTTCATCCTGAATGATAGATATTATCCCCAACCTAAATAGTTTTCTTTAACCAAATGGTACAAATATTCACCCAAATCCTTCTTTGTCCTCTCCTGTGCCAACTGCCTTCACACTTACTAGATTTTGTGATTGTACTTTCATGCGTCTCCTCCACACATTCTGTTTTTTCAAACTTTTAACTCTACCATGCTAATCCAAGCTGGCACCATCTCTTAACCAGGCATTTGTAGCTGTTATATATAATTATTCAGCACTTGTCCTTTCAGCATCCTGTTCTGATGACCCCAGGCAAGAATGAAATGAACTAGTTCCAGGAACTTTGCTATCCTTTCCAGTGACACAGCTCTCAGCTCTGCCCTGCTGCTCTAAGACCTGCTGTTCCCTTTTAATATTCCCTTTTCCAATGAACAACTCCCAGACATCATTTCTGGTCCAATATCTGCTGACATTTGGGTGGAGTTTAGGAAAGGCCATTACTAGGAATATTGTCACCCATTGTTTACTCCAGACATATCTCAGGATTTGAAGGCTGGTGTTTCTTTCATAAATTAAAGATTAGGAGAGGCATATCTCTGGTTACTCTCTCCTTAATTTCTTACTCAACCATATTTATAACTTTTACTTTTTTCTTCTTTATCTTCATTACTACTAGAACACAAAGAAGAACCCAGTCAAAGATCCCCATATGCTCATGGCACAGTAATCTCCAGTTATCCCTAATAGTCATGTGGTTAGCACTTACCATGTGCAAGGCTTCTATGTTAATCAGTGAATTCCAAACAATCTCTCTGGGTAGGTGGCTGTTACCATTGCTTTTACATCTGAGTAAATTAAGGCTTCACATAGTTCACATTTTACTAGACCAGTGTTGTAACCTCAGGACAGGGCAACAGGCAATCTGGCTGCAGAGCTTCTGCCCAGCTCTAATGTAGCTCCTCACATCAGCACAGGCTACAGTGAAGACCAGCGACAATTAACACCTGTTTTCCTTTCTTAGGCTATCACTGCCATAAAACCATCTTGATTCTATTCCCTCAAATGCCTTTAATTTCCCCCAGGAAATGCAAGGATCTTCAGCATCATTTTTCCTTTGTTGATTTGATATTCTCTTCCTTCTGGGCTTGATGAATGGCTACTTTTCCCATTCACTGGTTCAGGTCTAACCTCACTTTCTAGGGAAATCACCTGCAATCATCTTATGAATGTTGACTTTGGTTCACTTCTGTCAAGACCAGGGCTTCTCAACATCTAATTGGCACATGGGTTACCTAGACAGTATGTAAGGTGTAGATTCTGATCCATGGATCTACAGGTTCAGACTACTTGTAGAAAAAGTAATAGGAATAAAGAAAAATGAGCCATATAAAGATGGAATATATACAGAGAGTCTGGATGATGTATATTATTGTGCTTTCTTTGAATTTTTTGACTGCAGAGAGACATTTGATTCTGGGAACTGCTAAGTTAAACCATCATATGTGTTTTAAAGGTTTCTTGACTTCAAAATTTGAGTCTAATAATATGTTGCTTTAGAAAAGAAGTCCTTCTTTTGTTTCCATAGAAGATGATAACCTGTGGATCTATTCCAGACTAATGTAATTTGATGGAATAAGACCCATGAAAGGTTGCTGTGAAAACCCCTCAAAAGAAAATATTTCACCCAATAAAAAATTAGGAAGCAGTTTGGAAAGAACTACGCTCATATTCCCAAATATTGTTTATAAATATTTCTTTAAATTTAAAGGGGGATATGATACAGATATTTGCATTGATATGGATCTCGGTCTATTGATACAAATATTAAGTCAATCTTGTTATATGTATATTTCTGTTCTTGATTAAGATATTGTGGTTGTGTAGTTCATTTTAAAATATAATGTATAATTAAGAAATATAGGTTAATAGATAATCATGTATAATAAGCTTGTTGTCATGTTAGTTAGGTTTTCTAGATATACAGAGATATATTTCAGATGGATAGGAATTCTTCAGATCTGTCAAAGACCTACAGAATATGGCATTTAAGATGTCTAAGAACTTAGGACTTTTATGACAATGAGACACATCTGCTCCTGGCAGCACCAATTATTTCAAGAGGAAGATGGGCATCAAAGAGACTCCTTATGGTATTTGTTAGCCATTTGGCCAAGAAACTGCTCTTGCTTGGACTGCTTGATGGTATGCTGTATAAACTGGACATAAAGGACCCACAGAAAAATGACTGCTGGAGTTGTCTAAATAAGGTGTCCTTCTGGGTTCTTACTTCATGAAAGAGTTTACCAGACATTCTGAAGGACACAGAAGAAAGCAACTGAAGGACTTTGCCATTGTAAGGCAGAACAAATCTTCAAATCTTCTGCTTCATGGAAAAGTCTGTCAGATACTATGGGACTACAGGCTGAAGATGGATGCCGCAATGGTACAGAAAAAGTTTGGGTGACTGTTCAGGCAGCAAGATGTCTCTGTCAATTCTAGAGTTTGGAAGTTGCTTACAATGAACTTCCTGTTTACTTAGGTAATATTATACCCTTCTGTAGTCTTTGATGGAGTTGAAGGATATTTAGTTATAGTTTTCCTTAGTTATGATGGAATATAAAGTATATATAAATATTGTAACTGTAATTTTGCTTGATAACTCTTTTGTTATATGTAGTTTTACTATATTAAAGTTAAAACTTTCCTTTTCATTTAAACAGAAAAGGGGAGTTGATGTGGGATTCCCCTCTGTATGCTGTGAATACCATAGGTTAATAAAAAAAAAAACTGTGTTAGGCCTACGCAGGGCAGAATATAGGTAGGTGTGGAAAACTAAACTGAATGCTGGGAGAAAGAAGGCAGAGTCAGTAGAAGTCATGTAGTCCCACTGGCGACAGACGTCAGAAATGTACACATTAAGCCTCAGCCATGTGGCAATACACAGACAAATAGAAATGGGTTAAATTAAGAAAATAAGAAGCTAGAGATAATGGGCCATGCAGTAATTTAATTAATATTTCTGTGTGGTTATTTTAGGGCTGAGCATCAGGGAACCAACAACACAGACCTTTGCATTTTTAATAAGTCCCCAAGAAAGATTGATGCAGCTAGTCCAGGGACCTCACTTGAGGCATTTGGGACCCACACTTCTTCTGTACTTTTTGTACCACAGCACTTGGCCCTCCACAGATAACACTCAGTCTCTGCCTGCCTACCTTTACTTCTCTGCCCATGGGGGGGGGTCTTCACCAGCAAATATCATACTTATTATATTTCTGACCCTGTATCACTTATCTCAGTACCCAGGACACTGGAGAAGTAAAGTATGTTATTTAATGATTATTTCATTCAGTTCTCAAGGTCACCTCAATGCCAAAGCTAAACATCGTCTAGGTAAAATGTAAATAAGAGAGGAAACATAGCAACTCTAATTGTCTTGTCTAATTCTGTGATTTTAATGAGAATTCAAAACGCACAAAGAGACAGATGCCTGTTAGGCACAATCTATTAAAAATCGAAGTTCTGGAAATAAACAGAAGACTTACAGATAAATAAAGTCCATACTCTACACATCTGCCTGCAATTATCTTAGCCAACAGTCCATGAAATAAAAATTCTGTGGTTGGTGATTTCTTCTGTTTGTTTAACTTAGAGGCTTCTGTGCTGCTACAGAAATGGATGATACGCTGAGCAACCACGGTGATAAGAGGACACCCGTGCATTGTAAGTACCAACTGGAGGAGCCAGTTTGAGACAACTGGGTTTCACCCAATAAACAAATGGTCCCACTGGTTTCCACTTGAGTTTTCCCCAAGGTTAGTGTTGGGCTGAGAAAGGAAGCTAGTGTTAAGCAGAGGTTTCCAGGATTAGCAGCAACCAGCATCTCCTTTGTCTCAGATTTATTCTTCTCAGCAGGGGACCATATGCTCCAAACCTAATATTTGTCTAAGATCGAAGCATGTGTTTAAAGTTATATCCTGTCCTTAAAATTATACTTTGCCCATCAATTGTTCTACTTTTAAGTACTCTTGGCTTTTTTTAAAAAAAAATTTGTTTTGTTTGTTTTTGTTTTGTTTTTTAAGATCATATTGAATGTGAGAGTGAGCTCTGATCTCCCAGAGTACAGACAAGACCCCTTTTTATTAGGGAGAAAAGCCCAGGGGGACTCTTATTAGGTATGCCTGTCTTCTTGAATTGCAGTTAAGGGACCATTCTACAGAAGTGAATTTGATTTGCTGAAGTGCTTTGGGTTTTGTGGTCATTTTCCTGAAACTCCCAGTCCCCAACTTATTTTTAACAGTCCAGCACTGCTTGGAAGTGAAGAGGCAGGAGAAAACACACTGTGTCTTCATCCAGTGATTTCACCAACTTTATTGCTGTAAAGGTTAAGGAGCCAAATGACTGGGAATTCAAAGATTCAAGAACTCCAAAACCAACCATCTGAACTGGGCTGGCAACACTGTGGGACAGGAAGAGACCATGAAACCACAAAGAGTTTTCTTTAGCACCTATTTCCTCAAAGGCACTTGTGTTGGGTTGGGATGAGCTTCTTCTGACAATATAAAGGCTTCAGTGAGTGGTCTGGGTTCTATTTTACCTTTCTGGAGTGTCAGAAATGGAAAAAAAAATCACAGTCTGTTTCTCTCTCTCCCTTCCTCCCTCCTGCTACAAGCCACAACATTATGCAACAATTGCTCAGCAATCTTTTCACAAGCGACTTATCAGAACCAAGGGATCTGATAAAGGCTAAACTGAAAGGCTAGGCATTTTGGCTTTATTGCTTTGTGAGTAAAGTAGCTTTGCTGTAGGTTTTTCGCTGTATCTAACTCCCTTTCTATTACATATTTGGGAATTAATTCCCACCGTTCGAAACTGTTTAGTGAAAACAGTTTCCCACTGACCAGGCCTTGTTTCTCTCCCCTAGGTAAGTGCAGAGATATGCCTTCCTGCAATTATCTTTATCAGTAGGTAATTGGTCAGAGTTTAGGGTCCAGGCAAAGAGCATCTCTTCTAAGATATTCACAGATCTCTGAGGATATAGAGTTGTTCCAGTCCAAGATGCTGCTCTGGTTTTACCCCACAACCAGAATGGCTGATAACAGCATAGCCCAGAACTGATAATTTAGAGGCCTGGGTCTCTTCTTCGCTTAGAGTGGTAAGTCTAACTCCAGACCTAGGCTCATAGAAGAAACCACAGTGTCTGGTGTATGTGCTATCATCTGGTCAAGAACCATCAGCTTCTCTTAGGTTGCCTGGTTACCTGGTAGCCTCTATGCATACTGGGAGAAAAGATTTGGTGTGCTGATTTTAACATTCTGTGCCCTATTCATAATTTTACTGAAAATAAACTTCTTAGCTCTTTACTAACCACCTAAAAATGAAGCACAGCACACCAACCTTCCTCTCTAGAATTCCCTGATGATTTAATTCCCTTTCTTAATGAACTTCCTCCATCAAGGGGTTCACTGGATGTGTACTAGTCACTCCCACGGGTCTGTGTGTTCTTGTAAAAACCCTTATTTGATTTTCTATGGGGCAAAAGGATTTTGGCCCTGGAACCTGCTAGGACTGGGGAATTGCGGGTTTATAGCTGGTAACATTTGTAATGGGTAGAATGAGGGACAGTATAGAATGATGTAGAAGGAAAAGCAAGAGCAAGCAAGGGAGAATTGATAGAAATGAGAACGAAGAGAAGGAAGAAGAATAAAGAAATATGGATGGATGATTTTTGTTGTGACTAGATTTCTCAGCCCTCAGATATCTAGCCCCCCTTTAGCTATTTGTGGCATCTTTAATTGAACCCTGAAAGGGATTCTTAAAGGCAAAATCTCTCTGTACCTTCCCTCCCTTCTGCCCTCTCTTTCTTTCATGAGAAAGCAAATTAGAAGAATTAAATTCTGTCCCCAAGGCAACAGCACTAAGTAGTGAATGGCAAAAGTATGAGCAGACCTGGGACCCCAAACTAATCTCTATTCTTTTGTCTGGTTTTGTAGTGAGGACCCCCTGGTAGAAGCTGTGGAAAGAGACCAGAAGCGGCTGTTCATCTGCTAATGGCCCCACACATAGGGGTCCCCAGCAGAGGGTGCTCACTCCTCATCCTCTTTTTTTAAACAACCATAGGATTTTGATGCTGCTAGAAATAAATTCAATCCTGTGCTTTCATAGCTGAAAGCATCACGAAAACCACACAATAGAGATCAAGGGCATAAAATGTCAACTGAGGCAGAACCCTGACTGGGAACCATGGTTGAAAGGGTTGAAAGAAGCATACTTCCAGCAAGTTCCACGTCATGAAATTAAAAAATAGTGACAAGGGAGGACGGATAGCTAACTAAGGCTATTTGAAAAGCAGTATGGAAAAGCACTGTTTTATAAGCTTGCTAAACACACACACACACACACACACACACACACACACACACACACACAAGTTTAATTGCTTTTACCTTATATAGAAGATAATGTTCCTCCCACGAACCACAGGTCAACAACAACAGCAAAACAACAAAGCACAGTGCTAGCTGTTGGATACCTCTCTTCAGGGATGTCCTGAAGATACCTTCCTAAATAAAGGCTCTTAGATTTCTACCGGAATCTGATGATAAGACCTTATTGCTGAAGACACTACACACTTTGGTTACAGAATATGGAGAAATCAAGCAGGAAGCTTTCTCCTTGCTGACTAACTTTCATAGTACTAGAAAGTATTATACAGGCAACTTGGGAAGAACAGTCATTAACAGTCTTGCCCAGCTGTAAACCCTTTGAGCTAAAATAATGACCAGTTAACAAGATTTACACATTGGTGCAATAATAATATGAGTGCTATGTGGTAACCAAATGCTTTCTAATAATTTCTTTGATATAAGAACTGATACACAGAAGAGAATGCATACTTGGTACAGTAAATCTGTCAAAACTCAATGTTTGGAATATTATAGGTCCAGGGGAAAAAGCCACTACTATTATCTTTTTAACTTGATATAATATCAAACTAACCTTGAAGTTTGTATTTCTGCACCCAGACATTAGTACAGTTCTCACTCCTCATTAGACAAGTTGTTTTGTACAGTGGTGAGAGATTAACACAGGAGCTCACAACTTGTTAAACTGCAAAGATTAAGCGTCTATGGCGTGCTCATCCATGAATGGCCCTTCTGTATTACAGCCCCCAAGGCTTAGGGCGACATGATAGATGACTGTGTGGGGAGGTCTTTAGAAGCCAGGTTTAGAAGAATCAGAGCAAACCAACGTCTTCCAGACATGAGGGCTGCACTCATGAAACTCGTAGCTGCTGAGGTAGCCAGCACAAGCCTGAACAAGATCAAGTGAGTACATACTCCAGCATGGGGAAGGGAGGGTCTCACAACCCCCTTAATTCTCCGAGGAGCTGCTGATGAGACCCGAGGAGCTGCTGATGAGAGTTGCCGAGGAAGTCAACTTGATTATTGGCAGTGGGTATGCTTTAGTTAGCTTTGCATCAGTGTAAGACACTTGCTGAGACAACTAAGGATAAAAACCTTATTTTAGTTCATGGTTTCTAACCCTGGTTCTGTAGCATCATTGTGTCTGGGCCTGTGTGGAGACTGAACATCATGGCAGGGAGCATACGATGGGGTAAAATCTGCTTACTTCATGGCAGCCAGGAAGCAAAAAACAGACCAAGAATGGGCCAGACTCTTGGTACTCTTTCAAGGACCTTCCCTCACTGACCTAACTTTCTCCCATGAAACTTCACCCCCTAAAGGTTCCAGTACTTCCCAATTGTTCCACAGGCTGGAAGCCAAACCCTCAACACAGGGGTCTTTGGGGGACACGTCTGGTCATATTACAGTGGTGGGGGAGGGCTGAGGTTGAAGACAGAGGGCTTACACCTTTCTGCTTTTCCCCAGCCCTACCTGAATCAACCTGAAACTGCAGCAGCAAATTGAGTTTGCTAAACGTAGACAGCTGTGACAGCTCAGTTTCCGCCTTTCATCTGAGCGCCCTCTGACATCAAAAAAATCAATCATGCTTTTGGAGCACTATAATGTCCCCTGTCTTGTTCCAGGAAAATAAGTTAAAGTTTTCAAGAAATTCATGCTTTTTACCTTGAATTTGACACAAATGAAGTATTCAGTGTTTATCCTTTATTGACGGCAGAGATGGTAAGCCTCTAGAGGCTTGATCGCACTCCAAGTCTAGGATTTGCAGTAGTTCAACACATGATCATCAGTCATACAGCTTATTCACATTAGGATAAAAATATTGAGGCTGGCAGAAGACCCAGTTGGTTCCAAACCCTTTGGAAAACCAACTGCATAGAGGAAACAGTTGCACAGACTGGAAGCCAAACATGGTTCCCTTCAGTCAGATTTTCACTTAACACAATGCATTTGAGAAAGTTGCAGACGTTTCTCTGAGCTCTAGAACTGACGATTGTGAAAGTGATTCCAAAGTGCTGTAGAATATTTTTCTAAGATTTTTTACATTTGTTTATGCTGTGGAACATTTGTTTAATGCTGCAAAGGTGTGTTGCATTCTTTTAGGTTGCATTTGTTTAACTCTGAAGCCGTGCTGCTTTGCCTTTCTAAAACACCTGATTGGTCTAATAAAGAGTTGAATGGTCAAGAGCAAGGCAGAAGAAAGGATAGGCAGGGCTAACAAGCAGAGAGAATAAATAGGAGGAGAGATCTTGGTGGAGAATAACAAGAATGAGAAAAGACAGGACCAGCTACCCAGTCACACAGCCAGGCATGGAATAGGAAGGAAAGAAAGATATACAGAAAAGAAGATAGGTAAAATTCCAGAGGCAAAACATAGATGAGATAATTTAAGGAAAGCTGGCAAGAAATAAGCCAAGCTAAGGCCAGACATTTATAAATAATAGTAAGTCACTATGTATATTTAATAGGAAGCTGGGTGGCTCCCCCCAAAAAAGAGTAAAAAGTAAAAACAACCAACCATGCCATTCTGATCTTTGCTAGAGTCTGTAGAAGAGTTTCATTCCAGGAGACCAAGCATTCAATACTCAGCTTTGGGGGAACACTTCAAACCTAAACTAGTAGTAGTATCCTTGGACTATTCCCTTCTTCCCTGTCATGTGGGCTTGAGGCTTCTGAACAAATGAAGTATCAGACAGCAAAGCTTTCATCGCCTGAGTCACACTACTGGCTCATATATCTCTTCAGCTTGAGTAATATAAGAACCACCAGATCCTCCAAGGGAGCAGCATGAAAAATGTCCCTTCCAAAGAGATAACAGTCCTGTTGCTAGTCTGGGAATTACTGCTATATTCTGAGGCTTAAATAGGAAATCTTGAAGTAACTTATTGAAAAGCTTGGAAATAGAAGTGGTTTTTTTTAAAGATTTAGGAATATATATATATATATATATATATATATATATATATATATATATATAATGAGATGTCATGGTAGAGCCAGTTTTCAACATGAAAATCATTTGAGATTCATATTTGACTGATACTCACAGTCTGAATGTAATTTTACACAATATTTTAGATAATTTTATGAAGAAAACAGCTTCATGACATGGAATTTTCCACTTGTGGCATCATATTGGTACTCAGAAAGTTTCAGATTTTAGAACATTTGGATTAGGGATAATCAACCTGTACAGTATCAACCCAAAGACTTCAATAAACAAGTTCAGTCTGTAATATTCCAGCCTAGAGTCTAAAGGAAGAAAATCCTTAATGGATGGTGTCTATAACACCCTTGGAGACCTGTCTCTATCCTGGGAGAGAAGGGCTGTCTTCTTTCTAGGCTTACTCAGCTCTGAGTCACTGTCTTTATTCCACAGTGAAAATGGAACTTCAGCCATTGGTTTTTCAATTGGTTTGTTTCATGCAATTGCTTTTCAGACCACTTAATAGAATTTTAGTAATAAAGTGAGTACTTGTATAAAACTAGACAGCAAGTTATCACTGAGACTGAACTAGGACTCTGTCCTCCTAGTTGTGACTTCCTGGTACTGTGTCATGATGCCAGGGTCCTGGTCTCTCCAAATGAGACCCTGGTACCAGAATGATTGATTGAAGGCAGAAAAAAGGATCTTTCTTCGCGCAGATGGCCAGGGTTTAAATTCTGACAGGCAGACCAGCATGTACTTCCTCCTTGTCTTAGTTAGGGTTTCTATGACTGCAATGAAACACCATGGCCAAAAAACAATTTGAAGAGAAAATTTACACTTCCATATCATTGTTCATCATAAAAATAAGTCAGGGTGAACATGGCAGAAACCTGGAGGTAGGAGCTGATTCATAAGCTTTGGGGGGACTGCTTACTGCCCTGCTTCACATGGCTTTCTCGGCGTACTCTATTTTTCTTCTTTTTAAAGGGTTCTTTTAAAAAATTCTAAACTATTATGTATTTTTCTTTTTTAAAATTGTATTCTCTCATATTTTACATTCCAAGTACAGTTTCCCCTCTCTCCACTCCTCCCCAGTCTTTGTCCCCACCTTCCCTCTCCCCCAGGCCCACCCCCTCCCCTTTCCTTTCAGAAAACAGCGGGGGCTTAGGCCTGCCAACAGAGCAAGGTACAAGAAGATACAATCAGACTGGACACAAACTCTCATATCAAGGCTGGGCAAGTCAACCCAGTAGGAGGAAAATATTTTGAAGAGGAGACAAAAGAGTAAGAGACTCCCCCATTCCCACCTTTAGGAGCCCACAAAAACACCAAGCTAACAAACATGATATATACATACACAAAGGACCTGGCTCAGACCCATTCAGATTCCCTGCTTGTTGCTTCTATCTCCAGGAGCTCTCATGAGCCCTGCTTAGTTGAGTTTGTGGGTTGTGTCCTCAATCATTTGGCTCCTGCAATTCTTCCTTCCTGCTCCTTTTCCATGGGGTTCCCTGAGCTTCAACTGAATGGACCTGATGGAGATCTCCAATTTAAGCTCTTACTCCATCTAATGTTTGGCTGTGGATTTCTGTATCTGCTCCCATCAGCTGCCCTCTCTGATGACAATTGGGCTAAGCATCGCTCTTTCAGATTATATATTTCATTTCATTGATTTTTTTCCCTGTCCTAGGTCTGTGTGCTATCCAAACTCCAGTTCCTGGTCATCCAGGCAATGCTGGGCATTGACTCACTCTCACGGTGTAAACCTCAAATTAGACTAGTCTTTGTTTGGTCAGATTGCTTTTGTATAGAACCCAGGACTACCAGGTTGGGGATGGCACCACCCACAATTGGCTGGGGCCTCCCCATTAATCACTAATTAAGAAAAAGCCTCCTAGCAGATTTTATGGAGGCATTTTCTCAACTGAGATTCCCTCCTTTCAGATAACTCTAGCTTGTGTCAACTTGGCATAAAAAAATATACTCTTCTTATAGAGCAGAGGGATCTAGGCAGATGTGCAGACTTTGGTGACTCTGAGGGTGAGGAGGTAGCATATTCTCTTTCTCTCTGTCTCTCTCCTCTTTTCCCCTTCCCCCTTTTCTGTTTCTCTACTCTTTTTTCTCCCCTTTCTTTGCGCCAGCGGCTTAGTTTTGTGCCCTAGCTCCCTCAGCATCCCTTCTGCACTCCTCTTGAGTTCCTGCTGGGCCAGGGTGGAATATCGAGTCATGTATGAGTCATATGTTCCTGCAAGGCTGTCTCCAAGCTGTTTGACTCACTCCCCATCATCCTTCTCTGTGACAGCCCTTTCCCTTTCCTCCATCCATCTTCGTTCACACTTTAATTAGGCTGACCTTCAGGGTCTTGTGTGAGCATGTGTGGCAATTTCCTGGCAGTTACTTCTACCACCAAATCTGTTGGCCTCGTGGACTGAAAACCTGTTACTCTGATTAGCAAGAGGCAGCCATGGAGCCTCTCTGTGAACAGGGATTTCGGGTTCCTACTGAACACTTCTAAATGGCAACTGGACCCTAGAAAGGATGTCTGAGAGCAGGAGATTCTACTGAAACCCTGAAGAATAAACAGAAGGAAAGTACACCCTCGAAGAAACAATGCCCAGACTTGCTGCCTTATCTCTGGGGCTACCTAAATGTCAACCCAGGATGTATTCTTAGGCTTGGTCACCACAGGTGAAAGCTGGAAGCTGGTGTCCTGACAGCAGATTCAGATACCTCTATTGTAGAATCAGGTGGTCTCCAAGGTACATACTCAAGGAGAACTAATGATCTGTGTCACAGAAATACCTCCACCCGACCCACTGGCTGTCTGAGTGTCAGTTTCTCCATATGTCCAAGCAAAGCAGGTGGACTCTCAACAAGTGGGCAGCTTCAGTTAGCATCAGGAAGTCAGACAAGGGCCAATGAAGGATAGAATCTTTCCAAACAGATGGGTTAGCTCTAGTTTGGGCAGGCCCAATAACTTCCTAGATGTCTCAGCACATGTCTGTAAGGTGGACTCCACAGACTTCTCTTTGGTGGGCACCAGGTGAATAGGCCATATGGTGAGGAAAGGCCTGTGGGAAGGTCAAGGGAAACCATACTGTGACCCCAGCTTTCCCCCGCAGATGGGACCCTAGCTCCCACTGGGTTTTCATACTTTGGTTCATCTCACGGCAAACCAATGTGGCACCGAGCAGGAGGAGCGAAGCAATGAGCCCCAAGAGCCCAGCTGTGGCCCATACTCACAGTGGTACAGCCGAAGCAAGGCGAGCATAAGAAATCTCTTGACCTCTCAGGTCTTAGAGAATGTTCTGGCTAAAGCTGAGCACAGAGGCGGTCAATCTGCTAGGTCAAAGCAGCATCAGCCCTGGAAGCAAAGCCCTGTGGCCCAGGGAGTGGTCTGGAGGAGTATCAGTATCTGATACACGCCCAATGTAACTGGGGGTGATAATGTGAGACACGGGGTGTTTTCCATCAGGACACCTACAAAAGGCCTTCTGGTGGTTGAGGTTTGCCTTTACTGAGGAGAACCAGAGAGAGACTGCTCTTCCCATCTCCTAAACCCCCACAAATAGCAAGACCATGAAAAACCCTGGTTAACTTTTTGTTAAATTTCTCCTAAAGTGAGTAATCAATTTGGAGACTGTCAAACTTCTAGACATTGGATGTTTCTGTTCACAAATATAGTGTGTCTCTCTACTTATCTATATTTATAGTAATTGTCAATAAAATATCATACACTTCTACATTAAGATTTCATAGTTAAAGCTTTATTCCTATGTTTCTTGTGTTTGTGAGTTATTTTAAATAAGACAATTTGTGAACTTTTCCTAATTGCTGTTTAAGTACGGGAGGGAGGCCATAAATTTCACTCAAAAGACCTTGTGTTGAGTAGTGTTAGGTCATGTTTCTTGTAATTTGCCTGTATAAAATTCTTGAATTTTTTTCCATAAACAACAGTATCATCATATAGTGGCAGTTTGGTTCCCTCCCTTTTGAGAGCCTATAAGGATTTCTTTAAAACGAGGTTTTCAATAGTGGGTGGCATGGGCTGATTCAGAACAATCCCTACCTGCACTCCCTTGCTTTCCTCCTAATTCCCCCTTCTCTACTCCTGCTTCCTTTTTCATCTCTCTGTGCTGCACCCATCCACTCTGAAAGCATGCCTCTGGTTGGCTTCCTGGGCCACCATTCCTGTGGACACCTTCGTAACAAGCTATCTTATTGGATGCTCATCAACCTTCCTCCTGCGCCAGTCTAAATTGTGATCTTACCAGAGCTAACTACTTAGAAAGATTGTGTTTTCTGTCATAAAACATAAACCAGGCACAAATAAATTCCTTAGCCTATCACAGACTTGGAGGTGCCTTGGCCAGGACCAGTCAATCAGGTCAGTGGGGAGAGGGGGGCAGCTATGCATGTAGTTTGATGTCTGCACTTTAAACACTATAGAAATTTGGGACAAATGAGCTCAAGTTCCACTTTCTACACTTTGTCTTCTACGAGAAGCTGAAGTGTCAGAGAATAAGGCAGATATGGCGCGGAGTCTCCATGCCTGCAAGTGAGGCACACTCCTCACCTGTCAGCACACAAATTGCTAGTCTATGTCTAAGGAGAAAGTATTCAAGCAGGATACTGGCTGGCTGGTATTTTTGGTTTCCAGCTTGGGGAGGAATAATCAAAACTCCTGAACCTCAGGACTTCTTCTAATGGAAATGCAGACTGCTGCCACTTGCCTTTGTCGCTCCTCTGTCCTTTGTCTGACACAGCCCAAGAGGGGGACCGAGGTCCAGGGCAATGAGAGTTTGCAGCCCCCACCTGCTAGCCACAGGGACTTCTCTCCGTCTTATTGATTGGTGCTTTCACAAGAAATGCCTGCTGGGGCAATTCGATTTCTGCACCTGGAAATTGACATCTCAGTGCCACTTGCCACCAGAATCAAATGGGGACAAAACACACCATCTGTTTTGAAAAAGTCCTCCCTGTGATATGAGCCTGGCCTTTCTTTCATCCTGAAGGAATAAAAATGGGCTGCCTGGGAAGAAGTGGTATGAGTGCAAGAGGCAGGCTGCTTTGCCTCTCCAGAGATGTGACTCTCCGTGGTTGAGAACGGGTCTACTGGAGAGGAAGTTAATAGGCTGCTATTTATAGGATGAAATGACTTCATTATAGGGGCTGCCCCTGGAAGTCCCTTTTAAGGTGCAGAATACAAACTTTCTTGGGGGGAATTATTTTCCCCATGATACTGTGTAATGTCATTTCATCATGACCCAAAGTGTCCATTTCATCTTCCCAACCCTTCTTCCTTAGATTTTCCTAGATGAACCAATAAAGAACACTATTATTCATGACTGAGAGAGCACTGGAGAACCACTTACTGTTCTCAAAATCACTGCTTAGCAAGTACCACGTTCAGCCCCACTGGTATGGCTGACAGACTGCTAGACCCCAGAATGACTGTATCTGTGACTAATCTCTAAAACTGCCCTATAAATGACACTGTTTCTAGTAGCTTTGGGGGAAAATGTCCCTGTCTTTGGGTTGACAGAGAGAAAAGAAATGCCAGTGGTATTTTCTAGTTAGGAACAGTGCCTTCTGGGGACTGAGCAGAAATGAACTGGGCAACAATCAATATTTCAACTCAGGATGAGACTAGGTTGATTTAATCACAGGGGGATGATTTGATCGCCCTGACATCTAACAGAGAAGACCTAATCCCATTAGTAAAGTGCTTTCTGCCTGAGAGGAGCGGGAAGCCAAGGTGAAGTAGAGGCAGAGAGAACCTCCATGCCCAATTAAGAAAAGTGGAGGCGGGGCTGCAGAGCAACACCCGTGCTCTCACCGATCGATGGGAGCTTTGCAGCACAGCGATACCAGTGGCTTCACAGATTTTGCTTAACAAGAGTTAATTTTCAAACGCATTTTTAGGGAGCTTTAAAAATCAACTTTACTGTGGCAAGATATACATACAACCACACAAGTCCATTTTAAGGGCAGAATTTCAAATTTCATGGGTTTAACACACATGTGGACGGAGTTCCAAGTTTCCAACATCTCTGTCTGTCTGACTGTCTGTCTGTCTGTCTGTCTGTCTGTCTCTCTCTCTCTCTCTCTCTCTCTCTCTCACACACACACACACACACACACACACACACACACACACCTGCTTTTATTTGTAGATGATGTTCATATCTCCAGCCCTAGGTCATTGTATCTTCTTCAGTCCTATAATCCAGGTTTGTATGTTAGCACTTTATGTAAAGTAGATAACATTTTCTTGAGATTCATGCATGTTGTATGAAACCACCATAGTCATTTGCAAGTGGGATATTGTGTGTGTGTGTGTGTGTGTGTGTGTGTGTGTGTGTGTGTGTATTTTCACCGTGCTTCTCACAGACCTGCCAGGATTCAATCATGGGTTTCCACTTGAAGACATAATCCTAATCACTTTTCAAGACTCCTCAATACCAGAGTACCACAATGGAACTAAGTTTTGATTCTCTTGTGGTGATATTTTGTTTATGCTTTAACAAATAAAGCCGGCCTGAAGATCGGAGTGTAGAACTAGTCACACTATTTAGACATAGAGGCCAGGCAGTGGTGGCACACACTTTTAATTCCAGAACTTGGGAGACAGAAGCAGACAGATCTCTGTGGGTTCAGTGCCGCCCTGGGCTACAGGAGAGTGAATCAATCTAAAAGAGAAACAGAGCCAAGTGGTGGTGGCTCACACCTTTAATCCCAGCAATAGGCAGGTGAAGATGGGAAGTGATATAGTTGGGCAGAGAGAAGAACATAAGGTGGGAGGAGACAGGAAACCACGGTATTCAGTCTGAGAACTTGTAAAGTTAGGATACCCCTTTTCAATCTGTGGATTTTGTAGAGGTAAAAACTAGTGGCTGTTGCTCTGCTTCTCTGATCTTTCAGCTTTCCCCTTTGATATCTAACTCTGAGTTTATAATAATAAGACTAATTAGAATTTGCACTATATTCACCCGGGAGGCAGAGACAGGTGGATCTCTGTGAGTTCGAGGCCAGCCTAGTCTACAAGAGCTAGTTCCAGGAACCAAAAGCTGCGGAGAAACCCTGTCTCGAAAAATCAAAAAAAAAAGAATTTGCACTATACTTTCAATAAAATTAATATATAGCCTTGGAAATTAAACTTTGTCATGTGTGCAGCAGAACAAAGCATATTGAAACCATGGAAGCTACCACTCCTGTAAGTGTGGCTTCGTGGATATCTCTAATTCTGTCTCAGACTCCAGCAGATGTGCTACGATAGATTATCCACTACAGGCCCCCGAGGATCTCTCCCACTCTGAAACCTCATATTGACCTTTCTTCTGCAAGAGGTGAGCCATCTTTCCCTATCTTTGAGCCTTGAGCTTCCTGGGTTTTATACAGCATAATGAAAATAATAAGGTGGAGGCTCTGGAGTATTTGGGCAGCTCCCACTCTCGCTGTCTCCCACCTCTGACACCATCATATTGAGAAGCATTTTGGGCTGGTGTTCTGTAGAATGATGGAACAGTTCAAGGACCTCAAGGAAGTCAAGCCTACATGCCCCCCAGTTCACAGCTTACAGTTCACCCACTTTGGACACTTTAGGCCAATGATTGAAGAACTTGTGTGATTCTGGGAAAGACCAACAAAAAAGCTGCTGGAGGTAGGGGAAAAGACAAGGGACATTTTCAAGCAGCAATAAACAGTGGATAACTGAATATCAGGCCCCAAGTACTAAGAGTTTAACTTTCTTTTACTACATATAGTGGTTTCAGGAAGAACAACTTTCTGACTGTGGTATTCTAATCCACTTCAAAAGAACCCCAGGCTGGGAGCGGTATCCCATGCACCAGAGGTGTTGCCATGGGGACATTTTGGATGCTTTGTAATAGTTCAACCATTGCTGTCACTTCATCTATGACTAAATACAGCAAACCCCTCAGATTCTCCTCATCTGGAAGCAGGTGAGCGTGAGTCATGTAAAATGGAGAATTTAGAGTATTTGCTTGAAAGCAGGAGAGTAAGATAATTTTTGCTTTATTTCTTTGTTTTCCTTCATTGGTATTTTGTTTCTCAATTAATTCACCTGGGAAAGTGGAATGACAGAGGCTTCTGTCTGCTTTAATGACTCCTCACTCTGAGCTTGGCCCTTGACTGTGCTGCTTCAGGTTTTCTGAAGAAACTCAGGCTTGGCAGAAAACCTCTCTCTGACCTGACACTGAACCTATCATTGAAACCTTTTCCTTCAGAGGATCCATGTCTTAATTAGCTTCACAGACACATGTGTATTCAGGGCACGTATTTCCAGGTGAGGGTTGGGCTCTCAGAGGCAGTTGTATGTGGGTCCTGCCTTATGTCCTCAGGTATTTCTTCTAGCTGGGGAAGCAGACTTACTTCCCTGATTTGAGTCTGGCTGTGTTGGGAGGATGCTTTATAGTAAAGGCTATGCTGGGAAGGCTAGAAAGAGACCAGGGATAAATTCGATCTTCTAGACCTGAAAGAATATTCTGGAGTAAAGTTAATGAAGGTTAGCATAATGATCATTGGGAAGAACTCTGGGAGGAAGAGGAGAAGTGGACCGAAGGGGAGAATTACGGCAGCTCTCTGTTTAGGGCGGTTGGAGTTTGGCGATGCTGGTAAGGAAGAGAACAGTCACAAGTAGAGAAGGGGTAGAAACAGGTGCTTCCATTCCTTTGCTCACAAGCCTAAAATGCGCCCAGAATAACACAGTACTGAAAGACTGATCTGATAAAGGGCCGAGACCAAGGTGTCTGTGAGTGGTGTCTCCTGAAAGCCATGTGAGTGTCAGAGGGTGGGCTGGGCTGGCGACAGTGTCCGTGCTGGAGTCCAGATGATGAAGCCCAGGAGCTGCGCAGAACTGTGGGGATATGGATGAGTCTGGTTTAGGACACGTTGAGCACCAACACTGTTTAGAACATGGTGATTGAAAAAGAGGGGTCAAGGGCCTCAGTTTCCAGGCCTGGCTTACAATACCCTCGCTGTGAAATGGCTACTGAACTTTGTTGAGTATCACATTTTACCTAACAACTGCAACACTACCAATGTCTTTGCTTTCTTTGTTGGCTTGACAAAAGACAAGAGATTAATTCAACTCACCTCGCGCATGTGAGGATCTGGGTTTGAGTCCCAGATCCACAAAGAAATTTAAAATAGACAAACCTTACTTTACTGTCATTTCACAATGTATTTCTTCTTTCAGAAAAAAGACAAAATTACAACAAATTTAGTTTGAAGCAAGATTAATAAAAACTCAGAGACAGGTATTGGGGTTCAATCGGAAGACCAGAAAAGTAAAATAATCAGCCACTGGCTCTTCCCTCAACCTCACTCTGAAATGGCGATCCTGCCTCCAGAAAACCTCTGAATGAGACTGAGAGCTGTCTCCTTCCATTTTATAATCCTCTCTAGCTCTGGGATTAATGGTGTGCTCCACTACCTCCTGGTATTTATGGCAGGCTAGTGTGGCTGCTGGGATTAAAGGTGTGTGTCATTGCTACCTGGTCTGTAAGGCTGGCCAATGCTGCCATTTTACTTTTCTGATTTTCACTCAAGCTTTATTTATTAAAATAAAAATGAAATGCCACTACATTAGCTCAAAACCTTAATTAGCTACTTTTATACTTATCGTATCTGGAATCACTCTGTTTCACAATGCAGAACACTTTTCCCCTGGCAGAGCCAGGATGTTGGCTTTACAGACGGGAAGTCTTGGGTGGAAACAGGCACAGAGGCTCACCCCTTTCAAGGAAGTTTCCTCTTAAGGTCATAATAGAAAGAGCAGTGGGCATATAACAGTGGCTTCCCAGCCTCCTTCAGGTTCCTTTATGTGAACAGGATGAAACAGGAACTTCAGCATCAAGCTTTTGAGAGCGGTCTGTTGAGGAACGTTGACATTTTCTTCTGTTCTCTCTAATGGCCAATAGATTGCCCAGTTTAAGCTTGTTGATGTGAACTTTTCTGTCGATGGCTTCATTATAGTTTTTAGCCTGCTTCATGGGGACCCAGTACAGAGAGCTGGTCAAAAACAGCACCATTTCTATAATGTCCCTCATAACTTGTGCACACACAGGCACTGCAAAATGAAGACACACCTAGACAAACATGGATGGTTATAAACTTGGGGGTGTAATTATCAGAAAGGAAGTATTTAGCATTTGTTTGTTTGTTTTAGTTCCTGATAAAACTGCTTTGAAATTTCCAAATGTTTTGTAATATCCAAATGTACTCATAGTTATGAAGATTTCTTTGCTAATTTCCTAAAGGCGACATATCTTGGTCCTTTAAGGAAACTTAAACTGTGCTTTACCACTGACATGTTTGTTTGTAGTGTGTCTGTGTGTATATGACCAATCGTTTGATGCCACAAGGACAATTAATGATGTGATGTTGAGATTCCAGACCTTTCAGATGCCTTTGAGGATTAGTTACAAGACCAGACAGATATCCCTTCTCTTATCCCAGCTTTCTCTAAAACAAGCAAGGGCCATGTCATGTTCTACAACATGTCCCATTCAGGCAGGGTTTTCATTAACAGGCCTCAATATCTCTCCTTTTAAGTCTCCTGCACAATATTAAATAAGAATCCATCACATCCTAAATCAGGGGATAACCAAGGAACTGCCAAACCCCAAACCACCTTAAACTGGTCCACCCTGATTAGCCCAGAGTTCCCTTTACTCAACAGTTCTTTTCTGTTTGTGATGTGGGAGTGTCATATATCAATCTGTTGATTTCATTGGTTAAGCAATAAAGAAACTGCTTGGCCCTGATAGGTTAAAATATAGGTGGGAGGAGTAAACAGAACAGAATGCTGGAAGGAAGAGGAAGTGAGCTCAGAGACGCCATCCTCCCCTCTCCCGGGCAGACACACGTGATTCATCTCCAATCCAGGATGGACATAGGCTAGAATCTTCCCGGTAAACACACCTAGTGGTGCTATGCAGATGATTAGAAATGGGCTAAATTAATATGTGAGAATTAGCCTAGAAGAGGCTAGATAGAAATGGGCCAAGCAGTGTTTAAATGAATACAGTTTGTGTGTTGTTATTTCGGGGCATAAGCTAGCCAGGCAGCCGGGGTGCTGGGGACGGAGCCCCACCGCTCCTATTACAACATGTTTGATGCCAGCTGACAGCCTCCATTGGCTTTTTAGCTTTGCCTTCCTTTTAACTAAAAGAAATTTTGTAAAATCAATCCTCTCTTAAAGGGACTCTGATACCAGGCTTCTGCCTTACTCAGAACAACTGTTGACTATATAATCCACACTGGGGTCTCCATTCAGTCCCTTGGAGTCATAGTGCCCATAACAAGCATGACTACACAGAGTAGCCCTGTTAACATTTGTCATCCATCTTTTGAGTCAAAACTGTGCCCTCTAATTTCATAGACTGTCCTTTCCCTTTCAGCTGATGTCCTATTTGATTTCAGCTTTGATATTTGTTGTTTGTGCAGATAGTTTGCATGGGTACCCTGATATCCAAAAGATCTGGAAACCAAACATAAAGGCTTCTATTCGTGACTGGCATGGATGACGCTGTTCCCAGACACGCAGGTGACTTTCCTCATGCACTCTAAAAGATTGGGACAGACTCCCCGTTCTGCTACATGTGTAATAAGAACTGTGAAACTCATAGACTTATTTGTCAGTGTCAGTGAGTATGTCCTTCTCATCCGGTCTGGGTACCTAAGTGAGAAACAATCACTGTAAAAATGAAAAGAAACCATGTGCACAATTCTGATTGGTCACTTCCACATCTTAGGTACTTTGGAGTTTTAGCTCAAGTCAAGTGTATTTGGGGCTATAGAAAATTGTAAATGCTGCTATAAGGGGCAATAAAGGTCTTAAAAAGTCAATGTGTCATACTAGGGAAAATTAATAAAATCATAGGCAGTTTATGCATGTAAACTTGGAATGAGTGTTGCAGAAATGATACTTGAGGGAAAAAATGTTAACTTGGAAATTACAATGAAAGATGGTTCCATTTATGTAATATTTGAGAAATAATATTACTCTGGAGCTTAAATAATAAATACGAGGTTCACAGAGATTAGGATAGGAACGGGCTGGGAAAAGATGGACTATCTAGAGTAGCCATAAGAAGCTGTCTACTAATGACAAAGCTAAGTGACTTGATTGCTGTGATATTTACATATGTTGTTATTTTGCAAAGAAGTATAATCTAACCTGCATATCACAAATAGACATGTGAAATACTGGTGAAATTCAGATTAGTTTTGTTGATTGCCCCAGTGCCAACTTACTAACATCACCTTCTTGTGCCTGTTTCTCCATAGGGTGATAAGAAAATACAAACTTTAGAGTGGCTTTACCTAATAGACTGTATAATAAATAATAGAATGAGCACAAGTACCAGTTATGGCACAACACATACTTAGTAGGTGAAATGACCTATCTCCCCATCCTTCTCTCAATCTACCCCATCTATCACTCCCTTGCCCTACCTGTCCATCCACTTACCTGCCCATTAATCCATCCATCCATCCATCGCTTAATTTTAATTTTAGTGTCTAAGCCCCCCTCTCTTGTTTTTATCTAATACCAGATCAGATTTGGTTTAGAATTCAGTTATATACCTAAACCAGGGCATAATATACAGGTGATCTCTAAACTCCTAGTTTTATTTATAGCTAGCTCATCAGTCATACAAAGAATGGTTCTTGATTATTCCAGAGTTCTTGTTTTATCCACTATCACTGAAGCAATAAACCTTTGCTGCTTAAAACTGGCTAACATCCCCCCCATTGGTTTCCTCTCTCTTTTATTCTTTCTTCTCTCTCTCTCTTTCCCTTTCCCTCTTCTTCCCTACCTACCTCTTTCCTTTCCTCTTTCCTTCCTTGTTTACTTCCTTCTGTCTTTCCTTTAGTCCCTCTGTTTTCTGTCCATTTATTCATTAATCTCTTAATTTATCCACTCTTCCATCTCTTTGGGAGGGCTTATAACAAAGTAATAACATAGGTTAATTAAAAAAAAAACATGGAAGTCAAGTTGGGTGGTTGGTGGTGGTGCACACTTTTAATCCTAGCACTCATGAGGCAGAGGCAGGTGGATCTCTGTGATTTCAAGGCCAGCCTGGTTTAAAAATGAGTTCCAGGACAGCTGGGCTGTTGCCACAGAGAAACCCTGTCTTTGAAAACAAAACAAAATCATGGAAGTCAGAGCAATGCTGACCTACTATGCACACTTCCTTCCCTCATTCTTTATTTCTCATGACATTTCTGCTCCTGCACGTGAATTCTCTGGAGTTTTATTTATTTCTTTGTACCAAATAGTTCAATACTTAGGAATATAAAACTGCTTTATCCAATTCCCCAGACCTTTAGATTCATGATTCACCTGCAATGTTATTACTATTTTTAGTTATTCTCATCACCACCATTTCATCTGCTCCAGCAAATTTCCACATTTATGCAAATCTGTGGAAGGTCTAGAATGCCCCAGAATTATCTGACATCTCTAAAGGTGACTCCCTCCTAAAATTATAGAACAGATTACAAAACTAAGTCAGACAGGGCATTTTAAAATCTATCGTTCTTCAATGTTTACATTTCATAAAGAAGATTCTAAAAGTCAGTCAGAATTCAGGTTTTAGAAGTGAGTAGGGTGTTTTTCTAGTATGTGCTAGGTCATGAGTTTCATCCTCAGAGCCTAAAAACTAGCCAGACAAATAAATAAAGACCTACAACAGGAGTTAAAGCTAAACAGTGCAGAATAATGGGAAATTCACTTCAGGAAGGAAAGCTCAATTATGAAGAGAAATGAGCAATATGTGGGCAACATTATCTGCTAATCAATGAGAGTGTTTACAAAGTGCCTCTTCACACTCCTCACTGGAACTTGCAGGTGACAGTTCCGATTCTGGGTAAATCAATTTTATGACTGGTCAGTCTGGTATGGTAGTCACAATCAGGCAAATATGATGCCTCAATTTATTTTTTTTTCTTAGTGACAGTGTTTACCTTAGACTAACAATCCTCTTGCTTTAGAATTTCAAGTGCTGGCATTGCACCTGTGTGTCACCATGCTCATCTCTGTACTCACATCTCACATCCTTAAAAAACCTTTATCCTGCAGGCTCCCTTGCTATTTTATTCATTATATCCTATAGGCTTCTTTATCATTTATAGATAGAGAATTAGTTAGGGAAATTTATAGATTGAACAAAGGCAACTTGGTGATGGACACATATGCAACGATGTTCCCATAGTATAGCCTAGAATCATTGTAGCATCTTCTCTTAAATGCATTGCATGTTGTTTACAAAACTGCAGACTCAGTAAATAATGCATTGTCCAGAATGTATCACTGTCATTAAGTGATGGCTGTCATTCATTGGTCAGCTCTACAGAAGGCAGAAAAGGTACCAGGCACACACAGAGAGACAGCTTACTACAAGATGGGTGGTCAGTACACAGTGAGTTTGAGTGACTGCCCAAATGTCTTCCAGGAAGCCACTGGTTGACAGGCATGCAGCCAACCCACTCACACCTGATCTCTTGTACAGCTCCTGTATGGACATTTCCATCTCTCTGTTCTTGTGTCAAATACCGTGACTTTCCCTCACTATTCCCACTCAGGTTCCTTTCTTCCAGTAGTACAAGTCTCTATCAAGTATGATTCAAGATGCCTCTCTTCCTGATTGCATTTTCTTTGACGTAGGTGTCTGTTCTGATACAATCTGTCAAATGGGTTCTCCATTGCCTGCCTGATAATTAGACGGTTGCCATTTCACAAATACCTTGTCTATGAGCATCAACAGTGAAGTCAATGTAATATCAGGGTCTTCTACTTGTCTTAAAGATGATGCCCGCTCTCCTTAGCATAGACAATAGGCCTGCTCACCAGTTTCTCTTCCATATTTTCCTTTCTGTTTACTCCAGAGAGTCAGACTTCACTTTACTTATCCTCGGTTGTTCATCTGTCTTTTAGTGCCTCGTGCACTTGCAAGGATCTAACTTGGATGAGTAAGTGGATAGAGGGGTGCATGAACAGCTTGTATAGATGACAGATGGATGAGTGGAGGGATGCTTTGTTACATGAGTGACAGGAAGTTGGTGATGTATGGGTGGTAAAGGATGGGATGAATATTTTAAAGATGAAAACAGATTAATGCTGGAAAATGTGAGAAAGAATAGACTTGATGGAGATGTGAAACTAACAGTCAGAAATTACTGTAGGGACTAGAAAATTAGCATAAGTGGCCAAGAGAGCTTGCAGATCTTATACTGATCATAATTTGATCTCCAGTACCCACACAGGGTAGCTCTCAACAGGGTATCTGTAACTTAAGCCTCAGAAGAATCAACACCTTCTTCTGGCCTCCTGTCTGTACCCCACATGAACCCACACATATTCTCATGGACACATAAATAACACTTAAGTCTTTTGAAAATCATCCTAGATAATCACTGTACTTTTATACTGTAAGGTGACATTATTTTCCCCATGTATGAGAAAGGAATTGTGACTCACAGAACATAGCAGCTTCAGACCCAAGTGAAATAAATACATCAGAAATCCAAGCTCTGGAAATTGTGCTGCTGACTTCAGCATGGGGCACTGTGACTGATGAATGTACAAAATGGACAAATATTCAAGTTCAGCACTAAGGGAAAAAAAGGCTATTAAGTGTGATTTAGGACCAACAACTAGCAGGTAGTAGGTAAGTACACGCAGCCTCTCATGCTCACTACCTAACAAGCAGACTGTGTGAAACACTCCTGAGCACTGAACGTGCATCCTCAGTACAAAGACAGGAAGCAAGGGGAAGAGGAGGAGTGGAAATTACTCTGCAGAACAAAAAGATAAGGGCAATGAATAAATTTGATAACATGAATTGTAAAAATCAAAACAAAATACCAGACTCTAGAAATATGCAGAGAGCCTTCAACACGTTCCAGTAGAGAAGTAGAATACTTTGGATTTTGATATCCTGGGAGGGGTGGTTGGAGCCACAATGTTGGTACAAAATTGTACCTGGTGAAAATGGGGGAAACAAGTCTAACTGTACCTGTGAAGCTCTGAATAGCTGTTCTCTTGGAATAGTGAAGAGCCCTAAAGCACTTCATTCAGGGAAGTGCAGCAATGATATCTGCATTGCTCACACGTGCTCTACCGAGCAGTGGACTGGTAGAACCAGCTATGAGTCTAGTATGTTCTGGGAGCCAGGTGGGGCTAAGGTATGATGCTTCTCAAGCAGCATGGATCTGCAGGTCAGACTGTCTGCTCCCTGTCTTACTTCATACTGAGCTTTGCAACACAAGAGTTAGAATGCTTCATTTCTTTTGTTAGACACTTGATAGCTCTGACTAGGAAGAAAATTACTACCTAAGTTACTGCAGGAAGAACACCATATAAGATACAAAACCATACCATCAGTTTTCTGTAACTGGAGCAGAAACAGGGCTCCTAGTGACTACAGGAGTGAGTGCCCAGCAAGTGGAGACTGAAGACAGGAAGCCCTGCCCTGACTGGCTCACTGATTCTCAGCATCCACTTAGTCTGCTGCTCCAGCACCCTCACCTAAAGAGTTTCCAGTCAGCCAGTTCCCACTGCGAACCAAACTCAGTCTTCACCAGAACCTTGACAACATGAACTTTATCCCAATTAAGCCTTCCCTTAAATACCATTGGTTGATAATTGAAATTGTCAACACCAGTGCAGAATTGTGGTGACTTTTCAGGACAAATTCTATAAATCTAGGCCCTTGGGTGTTACATTTTCAGTCTGAATCATAGAGAGTACATTTCATTAGTAAACAGAGATGGGAAAGAGTGGAACAAGAGAACGGAGAATTTCAGTGGAATCAACATGATATTTGCAGGCTTGTGGACTAGGTTATATTTATAAAAAAAAATAGAACAATCTTTCCACTGGCGAGAATCCAGAGCTAGTGTGATTTGAAAGTTCACTGAACACTCAGAAAACCCATTTTGATTGCTTATTGCTTATTGGATTTTTCTACCCATGCTTACTGTACAAAAAAGCACCAACAATGCACTATCAAACAAATTTATTATTACTAATTAATAAGACTAATTAGAAGAAAAATGGGGAAAATATTTAAATGAAGGCATACCTTGAAGGCACAGTTATTTCTAGCAGAGCCAGAGTAAAAATTTCTGTCAGACAAAGAGACGGCACTACGGAATTGCTGTTCTTAAAGGTGTCTCAAGAGTGGACATTTCTCTGTCCTTTCCTGAAATTTACTTGTTCTGTTTTTCACTGAGTAGATGATTAAGTGGTTCACCAAGTTACAAGACTTTGAGATAACTTGTTATAAAATGTGCAATAATATAAAAAATAAAATCAATGGTGTTATGACACAAAACCCTAAATATTTGATAAGTTTCAGAGTCTTGATTTGCAGAGGAGGGAGAACTGTGGCTGACATCCATCTGCATGCTGGAGACACCGTTTCCCTTACACAGAGGAGGAGCCCAGCACACTGGGTCCTGGAAGGATGCGTGGTGTGCTGATATGGCATCACAGCTTAAGAAATTGTCAAAGGTAAAAGGGAGCCTGACTTAAGCTCTAAGAACTGTCTGGTTGCACAATCCTTGAAGGTTCTCTTCTAATTTTTTTCTCCTTTTGACTAAAGTCTCCTATGTCTATCTCCAAAGAATAATTTAAGGTTATCCTCTTAGGAAAGATGGAGTTTGTTTACAGAACTGGGGACCGAGTCACGTGCCTTAGGACTTGAGACGGGATGAGAAGTGAAGCACGGGCCCAGGAGAGGACATCTATGCAATCTCCTCAGATCGATTAAGGGCTGCAGGAAAGGGACTTCTGCCTGACAAAACCTCCCCATCACTTTTACACCAGCTGAACAGAGAACTCCAATGAAGATTTATTCACAAGTCAACACTTAGCATTGTGGCATACTTACCAAATATTCCCTAGGCCAAGTTCTGTCTTAGTCAGTTTACAAAGATCCAGTTAGCTCCTGTTTCCAAGAACCCGTAAAATCCAATGAAGTCCATAAACATACTCCACTTCCCACAGATGGAGAGCTGAGAACCCGGGTCCAGGACCTGTGCCCTCCACTACTATCTTCTGTGTTACAGACACCATGGTATCATAGATCTATAGTTACAGTTTTAATCATAGTAGCACGACAGCTGACAGGAAACGTCACTGTAACAAAGAAGAGAACTCAAGCTATGCCATAGGCCAATTATCCTATCTTTATGTTTCCCCTGAAGAGTGAACTCAATAACACTACTGGTCACTAGTCAAGAAGGAATGAAAACCAGGAGCTCATAACTTGGTTTTATTTTTTTGTGCAAATGATGAGTTACTTTTTCTTCTCTGAAATTCTATAGATTGCTTTATAAGTCCTTACTCCATCTCTAGAGCTCTAAATCTAATAATTAACATCATCTTTGTTTCCTAAGCATTTCTTTACACCTATTTTTATTCTCTGTTCTTTGTGCTGCTCTACAAAAATGCATTGAGAGACACTATAGGAATATTAATCTCTCTTTGATAATTTAGAAGGCTCTTCAGAGTTCCCTAGCCCTCTGGGTTATCATTTAAATATCAATTATCCTTCCTTGGTTGCTAAGCAGAAGAGTTCATTAACAGAAAGTTTTGTTTAATAGATGCCAAATGGCAATGAGTTTTCTTTAATTGAATGGGCCACAAGCTAGCAACTTTTGAATCATGAGTGCCTCATGGATATTTAACTTGTCCCTTTCAGTCAGGAAATAGGAAGGCTGATGAGAATTGATGACAGGTAGGTACTGGTTCTTGCAACCATACAGGACAGTATCGCTCATGAGAAACCTGCCCATCACCAGTAATAGACCATGAAAAAAAAATCCCCTGGGTCTCCCCTGAGCCCCATCAGCATGGACCAGAAACCCATAAGCAGAGGAATTTATGAATTCTCCATGTCATGAATATCATCTTTTGTTGTGTGCAAGTGAGAAGCTTTATGTGTGCAGATGTATGCACTCGGTAGTAGAGAGGAGGTAGAGGCAAGACAGGGGCTACTCATTGAAACCAGGTTTGCTATATCCATTGGGAAAAAAGGGACTGTTCCAGAATGGGTACTCGAGGTCACACTGCAGCTGCAAACACTAAGTACTCTGGACTTGTCTAATGTAGTTAAAAATAGGAAAAGGACAACAATGACAGAACTGTGGAACATTAGTATGTACAACGATAGCCCTCAGCCAGTACAAAAGATAGTAGCCACAGAACATTGAGATCCTTGAACCCCACAGGGACAAGTATCACGAAAAGCACGAAGTAGTCCTTGGGCAGAGCACATCTCAGAGAGGAAATGCAGTAACCTTCCATTCTCATCCTGATTTATATGAATCCATAAGTTACCGAGAATTCAAATATTTCCAAACCTCAAAACTATATGAAAATAAAAATGAAAAATAGGCACCTAGACTCCTTTTAGTGTAACACAAAGGCATCTGCAGAGAATTATTTTCTTGGCCCTGGAAAGAGAAATTACTTGTCTGAGAACCTCTCTGAAGAGCCCAGCTGGGTAGCCCATCAGCACCTGTCCTAACATGACTCCATCAAGGCATGTGCTGAAGAGCACACTGACAGGGACAACTTGGAGAGCTTCGTCTTCCTCAAACCTGGAGACAAGACAGGCCTGCAATCAGTGTTCATTGTTTCGGCTTCGTGTGACTTATTAATCACATCTTCCTCCCTGTTACACAGGCCTCTCATAGATGCTGATAAAATGCTCTCCAGAGCGAGAAATCTCAGGAGAAACCAGCATTATTTCAGCAGCCATCTAGTTCTCAGCTGAGCCGAGCCACCTGTTTCATAGGGACATCTGTCACATCCATTACCTGACCATCTGGTCAGCTCTAACGATGTTTCACCTTCACTAACACTGGGGTGGGGAATGGGGATGGAGAAGTAGATGCCAGGGTAAATTTTTAATGGAGTAAACACCATGCCATATAGAACTGCATTGGTGGATAGAAGCACGGTTGAAAACACAGCTCAGTTCTTAGAAGGTGGATAGTCTATGAGAGGGATAGGGACATAGCTCAGCTGATCAATGGCTTGCCTTGCAAGAGTGAGAACTTGATATCAGTCTTCTATCCCTACCACCCATGAAAAACAGATGTGGAAACACACATTGTAATCTCAGTGCGGGGAAGGTGGAAATAGGAAGCTTCTTGGGACCCACTCTCCAGTAAGCCTGATTGGTGAATTACAGGCCAAGTGAGAGATTTTGTCTTAAAAAAAATTAACTAGGTTTGCAGTACCTGAGCTCTGATACCTGAGATTGACCTCTGGCCTACACACACACACACACACACACACACACACACACACACACACAAGGCAGATAGTCTAGCAAAGAGAAATTAAGAAAAAAAGAATGAGTAAATGAGTAAATCAGAGATAACTGGTATCAAACTGAGCTTCCCAGGGCATAGCAGTGAGGAGGGATGTCATTCTGTATATATGTTGCTCTTATTGGTTAATGAATAAAGCTGCTTTGACCACCTATGGCAGGGCAGAATATAGCTAGACTGGAATATATATATATATGTATGTATATATATGTATGTGTATATATATATATATAGGAGAGAGAGAGAGAGAGAGAGAGAGAGAGAGAGAGAGAGAGAGAGAGAGAGAGAGTAGTCAGATAAAGGAGACACCATGTAGCTGCTGAAGGAGAAGGATGCTAGAACTTTACTGGTAGCCCACAGCCTCATGGTGATGCAAAGATGAATAGAAATGGATCAATTTAAGATGTAAGAGTTAGGTAGGAATATGACTAAGTTTAGCAGTTACAAGTACTGGGAGCTCAATTTTACTTTGGAAGTTGAAGAATTGGAATGCTGGTGTTGGCACTGATATGTATTGCCAGATAGACATCAATGGAGGCTACTGCCCTCTGTAGGGAGCCAAACTCTGTAGAGAAAGCCAAGCTTGCTCACAGCTTATACCCAAAGGCTTGGTGGTGGGCAGGTATGAAGACCTTGCCAGTGCAAGGACTCAGTGATTCAGGAGTGTATAAGCACAAGCTGTTTAACCCTGTCTGGTGGGCCTCTGAAGGATCTGTGGCTTCAGATCCCATTTCTACTCTTGCCAGTCCAATTTCCTTCTCATCTCTCCATGTCAATCAGTCTTGGCATTCCTTCAGTGCTGCAATAGAGACAGAGACAATGTTGACATCCCTGTGCAGGACAAGGGCAGGCAGAATATAGACCTGGTGTTGAACCAGGTATGTGTTGGTGCTGAAGGGACTTCCAAAACAGACTGAGGGTAATTTCAGTGTGAGTTGATATGATTCCTCTTCACTTCTCCTCTCCACTGTACCCCAAGTCAAACCCATCCGTATGATTATATGGGGGAGTTCCAACAACTCCAGATTTCAGAAACGTTTGCGAGCTGCTTTGATCCACAGATCTTTTCTTTTAGGTACAAATGACTCATTGTTTACAAAATACTATTTGTAGTTTTCTTGTTGCCTCCCATGGGGAATGCTTCATGCTAGCACATTACAAGTCACTTCTTTTCATCTATACCCTGCACGACTCCCTCTCTGGGGGCTTGTAAAAGCCAGCTCCATTCTCCAAAGGGCCAGTCTTCATGACCAAATTGCTTCTTTCTAAAATTTCATAAGGCAATTTCTACTTTAGTGTTCAGACCATTCATATAAACAGTTATAGCTGCACAGAAAATGCCCTGGAGCCAACCTAATGTGCTCTAGTGGCTCAAAGGGTTAATCTCCACTTGGGAGTACTCAGTACAATTTCAGTCACGTTGTTGCCTGCTAATTTCAAACTTTTCTCGGAATTTTAATAAGCTGTCACTGAGCTGATTTAACTATCTCTGTCATCAATCTCAAAAGATTTATCTAGACAAATATAGTTTTCATGTTTTTTATTGCAGGCAAATTAGATTTAATCTTGATCTAAATTTTTTTATAATATTCTTTTTGATAATTTCGCATTTTCCATAGTTTCCTAACTTGGGACTGAAAGTTATTGGTAAGGTTCCTCATTTGTCAAAATATGTAAATGCTTAGTTTTTTTTAAATCCTTGTGAAAAATCCTTATGCCTCTTGGATTCTGAATAAAGCCTAAGTGTCAATTCTGCTTTGGCAAAGAAGCCTCTTATGTTATTGTTATTTAATTCAGAATCTCTAACCCTTTGATATCTGATCAAGTTCCTCACTGTCCACCACTAATATTTAATTCTTTTGACTTGCAAAGCCAGGAGCAAGAATCCGCCAACATTAGCACCTGAGCAATTTCCACCTTGATCCATTCTGTTCCTTGATATAAATTTCCATGCGTCTCTGTTCTATCCAGTGTTGAGTTCAATCACTTTCTCCTATTGCATTATTCTCTGAAAAAAATAGACAGCAACACACTTTCTGTCATTCTTCACAAGTGTCTGGTGAATAACTTTTTTATTAGCTTAAACCAGTTGCTCTGTAGCTCTTGGAGATGCAGATCCCATGAAACACACATTTTTTATTCATCTATGTATCAGTTTGGTAGTCCATGGAAATCACTCTCACACCTCAATGACTCCCTTTACATGTTGTAATCTTAGAGATAGGCAAATTCAAGGTGAGGGACTGATTAGCTACTGGCTCCTTTGACATAAACAAAAGTGTCTTCTGGCAGAACAAGTCCAGGAACAATTCACAATGGGTGAATATAACCCCATCAGCCTGCCTCACATCTGATGGGCTGCTTATAGGCACATCCAAGAATATGATTCCTCCAGCTGGAGCTTCATGACTCTGTCCTGACAGAAGGACAATTTGCAGAGGAAATCCATGAGTAAGACAGGGTTTTGGAGCTGAGCTGTGTTCCCATGTAAATTCTGACTGAGAAATGAGTCAATGGCAGAAGGGGCTTCCAAAGTTGTTCAGTGAAGAAAAAGCATGTGGTGTGCTAACTGTCGAAATGCGTGGCTGGGCAAGCAGCATCTCCCAGAATTGATGGAAAGTGCACATTTAGGGCCCTTCCATACTCTGGCGAAGGCGTCAATCTGAGAAGCCTCCGAGGGATTCTGATGGCCACAAAAATCTGGGGAGCTTGGACATGTGTTCGTGTGGAACAGTACTGCTGTGTTACTGGCTCCATAATTTTACCTCTGTGTAAACACTACGGCTTTGACACAGTTTCTTTGCACGATATGTCCTGGCTGTAAGTCACAAAGCCACAGTAACTAAGAGACTCCCTTAAACCTAAAGGCATCCTTAGGGAAATGTCAGGTTATTGGCTGCCTCATGCCGACAGAAGTAAATGGGATGGATACTTAGAGCCCCAAATTACCAATGATCACTGAAAGCTATACAGCAAATTAGGCCCCATATGGGGAGAAGCCTCCATTGGTGCATTCTGCATGATACCAAACCATGTTTCCTTCTACCAACTGATGTGTGTCTATGCAATTCTTTTAAGTGCAACAGGTATGAATTTAGGTACAAATAGAAATATGCTCTGAACTAAAGGATCCATTTGTCATTAGAGAATGCTTGTTAAAGAACCTGAGAAAAATGAAAGAGCCCTCATGAAGAAAAATAAACAACACGGTCATTCTTAGCAAGAGTCTGGTGGATAATTATTTTTTGTCAACGTAAACCAGTTACTCTACAGCTCTTGGAGATGCAGATCACATGTAGACACATTTGTTTCTCACGGTCCCTTCTCCTAAGATTCAGCTGTGCCAGGAAGTTTGCAGGTATGTGTCTTGACCAATACATAATTATAATACCTTAATGACAAAAATATTTCTCTTTATCTCTTCATTTAGGTTGTTTTTACATTTGTGTAGGTGTGTGTAGGTGTGTGTTTGTTTGTCTGTGTGTACATGGCATGAACTTAGAGGACATCTTGCAGAAGTGAATTCTATCCTTTTACAAAATGGGTTCTAGGGATCTCAACCAGTTGGTCAGGCTTGGCAGCAAGTACCCTTACTTACCAAATCATCCCAATTGCTTTTGTTTTGTTCTCTCTCTCTCTCTCTCTCTCTCTCTCTCTCTCTCTCTCTCTCTCTCTCTCTCTGTGTGTGTGTGTGTGTGTGTGTGTGTATAAATCTGTGTATAAGCACAGATATACACATGTACACATACTTTTCGAGGATTGGAGGACAAGGATATCCTTATGTCTTTCCTCAGATGCTCTCTGTCTTTATTTTTCCAGATAAGATCTCTTTATTTTTCCTAGAACTCAGCAAATGAATTTTGCTTCCTGGTTAGGGAGATGCAAGGATCTATCTGTCTCCATGCCATCGGCTCTGGGATTACAAATATATGCCAAGATACCTGGCGAAGTGTTTCAGGCTTGTGTTTTTTCTTTTCTAACATGCATTCTGGGAGGTGAAATCAGGTTCTTGTGCTGCCATGACTAGTACTTTACCAACTTTGCCCTTTAATAACTCAAGGATTGGTTTTCACCACTAAAGTGATATGCGTCCTGTTCTGAAAGCAAGGCAACAGATAGATTTTCCTGGCTTACTGCTTGGATGATATAAACAAATAGAGGCAAATTATACCATTATTCCTTGATTTCATTTTAATTTAAACAGTGCCATAACCATCTCTCTACTCTTGTCCAAAACACAAGAAACTTAGGAACTTGAGGCCACTATGCAGTGTATGTAAATAGAACACACAAACTACATTTCTAGAAAAACGATAGGAAATGCCAAACTCTTGTCCTAGGAGAGCATGGCAGAAAAATACCTCAAGTTGTTCAAAAACAGAGAAACTTGAAAGCAAAAGATAAAAATGATTCATCATGTACAGGTACCCTGGGTAAGATTCAGAACTGAATTCAGAACAGAAATCGTGGAGGCTGCACACCAGTTAAATGACATTTTCAAGGTGCTTAGAATACAGAAAATACAACGTGTCTACCGTAAATTCTACTCATATAAAAACTGTCCTTAAAAATGAGTGAGAAGCTGATATTCCCAGATATATTTTAAAAACAGAAGTATCACCAGCAGATATATTTTATAAAAATGTAAACAAACAAACAAACAAAAATCCTCATGTTGAAGTTAAATTCAGTGACTAAGATCCATATGAAGAAAAGCAACACACAGCTCCTGATTAAATAGGCTTAATATGACATTATAAAAGTAATTTTGCTTATGGAACATTTTCATACTGGATTAAAAATACAAATATATATGATAGTTATCACAGAACTGTGGTAAAAAGCTTATAGAATATAGTGATGTAATTTACTTCTCAGTAATAGAACAACATAGGAGAGAGAACACAAAATACAAAACAATGGGGCTATGTTTGGGCAAAGTTGTGGCTGGAAATGCAGCCGAGTGGTAGAGAGCTTGCCTAGTTTGTATGATGTACTGGTTCAATCTGCAGCCCTACAAAAAAATAAATGAGTAAAGTCTTAATATATTTAAAATCCAGTTAATATTATGCTTGAGTGATAGAGAACATGCCTAGCATGCCTGAGGCCTTAGTTTAATAATAATGATGATGATAATGACAATAAAGCGGTATTAATTTAGCTACATTGTTATAAAATTAGATGTTAATGGTAGTCCTTGAGAGAACCATTAAGGAATCAATTCACAGTAACCTGACAAGACAATTAAAATTGTACACACCAATATTTATTTAATTCAAAAATATGTCAGCAATATATTTGTGAAAGAACAAAAGGACAGGAGGCATGTAGAGGACAGATCGCAAAATAGCAAGTGCAAATCTCACCGTATCAACAGTCACTTTAAGTTAAATAGGAATGATTAAACATTTTAATGCAAAAGCTGAGACGAAAAATAGAAATGAAAATATTAAATGATTCAACTGCCAGTTGTCTGTAGGAGATGCACTTTAACTTCAAATGAACACATTGTGTGGAAAGAAAGGGGCAAGCAGATTCATCAGCTCAGCAGCAACTAAAGGAATTCTGGGAAACTTACGCTAAATATAAAATCCACTTTAAGCCAGAAACTGTCACCAGAGATAAAGCTGGATACGTTATAAAGATGGAAATTCCAATCCGTCCCAAAGATAATAGCAAGCATAATAATACACAGACAAGCAGTGCAGACCCCATCTGAAAACAAAACAGTGCCAATGTGAAGGAAAATGGTCAATTTAAACACACCACCTAAAATACTTTAACACACATGTGCTATAATGAATATAATAGCAATGGCTGGAGAAGAAAGGTGTGCTACTGACTTCCTAATTTCTAGACTCACTGCAAAGGAACCAACAAAGTATGGTGTTGGCATAACCCAGATATATAAGATCAATCAAAAGAAATTTACAGCAGGAAGTGAACCCTTTACAATTATTTAATTCTTTACTAAGGTGCTGAAACTATCTAACTGGGAAAATAAATTGCATTTTTAGTTTGATGACTGGGAGACCGCATTCAAGAAATCCTGTTTCTAATGCAATTCCAAATGGTTAAAAAGTTAGACATATGCCTCAAAGCTCCAAAGATATTAAAAGAAAATAGAAGGAACTCTTGGTTCCCATAAACTGGGCTGAGTCTGCATGTCCTGATCTATGACACAGAACCACAAGCAGGGAAAGGATAGTTAGGTGAGTTGTGCCTTTTCAAAATGTATGTACTTCTTGGTATTCCATGAGGAAAGTGAAAAATGTAGCCTACAGAAATATGCAAACCCTATCCCTTAAGAGGCTTGTATGCAAACTAATGAAAGAATGTACCAATCAAAAACAACGCATAATCCAAGTTAGAAGGTAACAAAGAATTTATATGAATGTTTCCCCGGAGAATATATACAAACAACCAATAAGCACCTGGGGAAAGATGGGCAACATTATCCATCACTGGTACATACAATTCAAAGCTACTGCCAGATAATACATTAGAGCCTCTGGGTGGGATATTGTATTAGAGCCACTGGCTTCTGGGAAGTGAATGATCCTTCACATAGGGTAACTCCAATTAAAGTTCTTTATATGGAAATATATCTAGGAAGTTCATAACGTAGCTGGTTTCATAAGAAGTTTTCAAATGTCCTTAAGCATTAATTATCTCTCCCTCATCACCTCCACTGCTCCACCCTTTCATCTCCCAACTTAAACCTCCCTCCTCATTGTTGCCATTTTCTTCTTCATGTCACTTGTGAATGCAAGTTTTAGAGTATATTGAAATCTATTGACATATACTTTAAAAGATTAATTTTAAAAATGTGAAATAAAGATCATTTAAACAATAATAAGTGAATAAAAATTAATTTAGAAAATTACAAAAGTGGACTGGCATAATTCAACAATATGACTATGGACCATTCCTAAATAAAGATCACAGGTAAAATACAAAGTTTAAATTTGACACATTCCATTGTTCTGATTTACAAGAACTTTGGGTTGTTCAGAGGATATCATATTCAGTATGTTTCATTGGATCTAATGATCATAATCCTGTAGGAGACATATATACACTTTCTCCCAAATTCATACAATAAAATTTGAGGCACAAAGATTTAAGTCGTCTGCTTGAGGTGACTGAAGGCCAGTCCTCAGCTGTCAACCAGAGAAGTTTAAACATAAACTCTACAGCATTTATGCGCTCTAACTCATAGGATAATGCATGCTGTTATTGCCATCTGCTTTAGTTTTCTGTTTCCTTCCTCATTTCCAAAAATACATGGTCTCACTCCATTTTACAGATTAGGAATTAAGTTCTTAGGAACAGAAGTAAATGCCCAAAGATAACTGTGTACACTATTTGGACTTGTTAAGTCTGCTCAGAAGAAGCACAGGATAGTTTTTTGAAGGATCAGCTTAAGAAAGCAGCTGCTAAGGAGTCCTATAATGCTGCTTCATCAGACATCTTAATTAATACATTTCACCATATACCATTTATTAGGCCATTTTGTTTATAGAACCTAAGATCTACACATATGGAATCCTGGAAAAGGTAAAACCTCAGGTATGAGCTCAAATCCATGATCACCAGCTTGGGTGGGTGTGGGAAGACAAGCTGCATACATGGGGTTCAAGATAGCTGGCTGTCGGGGAGATGAAGTGCTCTACATCTAGGTGTGGTAGACAGAAGATAATGTACATTCATCAGGACTCAGAACTTCAAGCCAGAAAGGGAAATTGTTACTGTGTAGAAATTACATCTCAAGAGCATGATATTGAAAGTCAGTTGATGGGGGCAGCTGGAGAGGCTGCTCAGCAATTAAAAACAGAGGCTACCCTTCCAGAGGACCTAGGTTTAATACCCAACACCCAAATGGTGTAACACAACTTTCTGTAATTCTGATCTCACTGGATTTGATACCCTCTTCTGAACCATTCAGGTAAAACTGCTATATCAGTAAAAAATTTTTTTAAAAGGAGAGTCAGTTGGATTGGTGGTATCCTAGGGTCACCTGTGGTTTAGAGATGGAGCCATATTCATAACCCAGGTTGGCTATCACAATTAAGTTTTACAAAGCCTAGTCCCCACCACCATGTAAATGTCTCCCTCAAAACACTGTAGAACATCTCCTCTTATCTGCACACAAACACTTATTACCATATGCCAGGGTTTTGGCATTAAAATCTGTAATCTGATTCTTATTTTCCTAGAGAATTTGAAAAAAATCCCTTTAGAAACCATGCCTTCTGGTTACTTTGCCCTTTAAGAGAAGAAAGGACTCTAAAGAGGAGTGCATTAATAGTCAAATTCTTGAGTGAGAAGTGTCATATTGATGCCTGGTAAGACTAGAAAGTCACACAGAAAGCTCCATTTTGCTTAAGCTGAGCCCCAGTGAACAGTTCATAGAGCTAGCAGAGCCAGAACACCAGGGAAAAGGCTGCTGGGTCCTTATCACACGTGACTCAGAAGTTAGATCCTGACGAGAGACATCAGATTTTCAGATGCTTTGGAGTCCCCAGAGAGTTCTGCCTGCAGATGCTGGAGAAGATGAGTCAGTCTAGACTGTGTTCTTCCTCTGACAAGTCACAAGTCCATCAGTGCATCCATGGACAGGGAAGTATGAATCAGCAGCGTGTGAGTAGCTGAAGAAAGGCAGGTGATCTCAAGGTGGGCAGGTTGTCGCTGTGCCATAACTGTGTATGTCTAAAGAGAGGACTGAAAATTATTTATCAGTGTTGCGTATGTGGATATTTGAAAACTGTGTATGTAGGTGCATGTGTGTCTCAGCATATATGTGTAGGTCGGAGAACAGCTTTGTGGAGTCAATTCTCTTTTACCGTTATGTGGGACGCCAGCTGGTATTCATATCACTGGGCTTGTAGAGCAAAAATTTTTATTCTACTGAACCATCTCAACAGCTCTCAACGGGGTTTTCAATTAGTGTTCTAGCAAACATCATCCTATTTTTATGTGCATGATACCTTGTGTATTCACAGTTATTAGGCTTTAGTATATTGAAAACAATATTTATGGAGAATGCATTATAATTATTCCTTAATGAAAATTGTGAGCACTGAAGCAATTTGGGTATGTGGCTTTTCCTAAGTCACAGAGCTGATAAAAAGCAATGCTCAAATTTCAATACTCTGGTTTAGCATCATCAGCCTGTTTCTATGAGCTTCTTTATGTTTATCTTAAAATGTCTCATGCTTATATTGGCATATGGAGAATCAATATAGCAATAACCAAGATCTATAGAAAGAAAGGTGGGCTGGATGGTAGATGAGTGAATGGACATAGAACTGAATGAAGAAGCAAGCAGAAGTGATGGGTGGGCAGGTTAACAAAAGGAAGGAGGGAAGCAGGAATGGATGGAGGAAGAGCGAGAAGTGTGAACGGGAGAAGATTAATAAATGAACTGATGAGTGTGTATAGATGAATTCAAGAAGATAAGGCAGAAACAAATAAGAAGAGAGAAGACAGGGTGTACATAAGGAAGGAGGGACGATCAAGAAATGTGGTGTGGGAGGTCCTTCTGTCTTTGTGTTGCTTTTATTGGTTAATGGATAAAGAAACTGTCTTGGCCTGTTGATAGGGCAGAACTTAAGTAGGCTTGGAAAACTGGACTGAATGCTGGGAGAAAGAAGGTGGAGAGAGAGACACCACGTAGCCCCGCTGGAATCTTGCCTATAAGCCACAGCCACGTGGTGATACACAGGTTAATAGAAATGGGTTAAATTAATATATAAGAGTTAGCCAATAAGAAGCTAGCACGAATGGGTAAAGCAGTGATTTAATTTATACAGTTTCTGTGTGGTTATTTTGGGGCTGAGCTAGCTGAGCAGTGGGGAACCAACAAGCCCCCTCCCCCAACAGATAAGGGACAGGAATAGGAAGTTAAGCAGGAAGGAAGGAATTACAGGTGAGTGGACAGGTGACAGAACTGAGGTAGGAGACGATGTGTGAGTTCATAGATGGAAAGAGAAATGATGGGTTGATATTTAATTTTGAGATTTTTATTTTTAAGTATCAAAACAAATACAGTGCAATAAAACTACACAAACTCTAGATTTGCAACAATTAACAGCATTGATTATTTAAAAACAAGACAATAAGCTGCAGGTATCACATTTGCTAAGATCTCATTATCCAAAAAGTCACATGATAGGGTAAAAGGGTTGGTCAGAGAAACAAACCTTGATCCTGAAACCACAGACAAAGAAACACACTTTGGCTCCAGCGCCAGAGTCAGTGAACGAAAGACACCCTGTCCCTGAAAGTAGAGCCAATGAAAGAAACCTAGCTTGGCTCTGAAACCAGGAACAAATTAATATACTCTGACCCTGAAACCAGATCCAAAGAAACACACTTTGGCCTTGGAACAAGAGCCAGTGGAGGAACAAAAAACACACCCTTACCCTGAAATTAGGGGCAAATGGTTAAAGAAGGGCCAGTGAAAGAAACACACTTTGGCCCCGAAACCAGAGCCAATGAAACACACTCCACTCTTGATCAATTCAGCACGAAACCAACTAATCGCAGAGCAGGAAAACAAACCAACCTCCAAGCAACCAAACCAACGAAATCCAGCCAATTTCTGAGCTTGTTCAAGCTCAGGACTGAAATCTGACTAATTTCCTACCCTGAAAATCTTTTCCCTGGAAAAAGCTCCACCCCTTATGTAAAACCTGTACCTGTTCAGTTGGCAGCTGCTGTTTTCCACTCTGGCAGAGGGTCACTCTCCTGGATTCCTTTCTCTCCAATAAATCTCCTGAAATAGTTTTGGGTGAAGACCTTCTTTTGCCAGAGTGGAGCAGAATCTCTGCTGGGAAATGTCCTAGCGGAGTACCGCAGAGTAGCAAGGAACACCTCTGCTGGGAAACTCCCTAAGGGGAGCTGAGCAGAAGTAACAACTGTTGCTGGAACTGGCACAGACTGCTACATTTCTGCAGGGCTTTCCCTTTTAGCAGAGTGTAGCAGAGAAGTAACAACTTGGGCTGAAGCTGAGAAGAAACAGCCATACCTGCTGGGAAGCTCTCTTAGCTGAATGGCGCAGAGCTAAACCATAACGGCTCAGAGAGGAGCAGGATTGCCACATCCTGCAGGGAGACCATCCAGGCTAAAACAGGGCTTCAGGGATAGCCTGACTTCCTGGCAGTCAGGATACCTTTCTCCTCACAGGGGTAGGCCTCCTGGATACCTTCCCCTCACATTGGTAGGTATAGCCTGACTTCTGACAGTTAGGATACCCTTCCTTCCAGAGCTGTAACATTTGTATTATGGCCAATATAAACTGAGAAGAGAATTAAATAACTTTTTTATTTTTCAAGAAAAGTTAATTTTGTGTGTGTGTGTGCGCGTGTGTCTGTGTCCCACATGTGTGTATCTGCCCCCTCCCAGAGGAGAAAAGGACATTAATCCTATAGAACTGGAGTCACAAGCCATTGTGAGCCACCTGACTTGGGCGCTAAGAACTGTACTTGAATACTTTGGAAGAATGAGAAATGTTCTTAGCCACCGAGTCAAGCCTCCAGAATCATAGACGACTCTGTCTCTCAGTGAGAGGAACTGCTAAACTCCAAGGAGATTCTGCAGCCATTTACAATCTGCCATACATACCAGTGAGACACTTTCATTTATTTACATAAATAAAATAATCATTGCACAAGAGTAAATATATCTATCTATTCTCTATCCTAATGGGCTTCATATTTAGAGGTTAAGCAACCTTAAGATGAACATATATATTAGCAGACTTTCTCCTATTTCTCAAATTAAGATGTATAAAATGGGAAATGTGTAAAATTGCTGCTCTGAACTCTTCAAACACATACACTTTACCTTGATACAATGGCAGCCACTTTTCATCCTAATAGCCTTGATGGCCCCAGAATGATCTTACAGTGAACCATGAAAACAAAAACCCCAAGAAGAGCTTTACATAGCTAGATCTAGAATCCTGGGATGAGCCAGGGTCTGCTATTAATGCAAACCCACGTTAATTCCAACCAAGGTGAAAATACTTTTCTTCTACAACATAGATATGCTCTCTTTGTTAGTTACCTCACTTGTTGCTATGATGGAATATCCGAGAGAAACAACTGAAGGGAGCAAACATTCATTCTCACTTGTAGTTCAGAGGGTACAGCTCATCATGATAAAAAGAGTATGATGTGTGCGGTGGGTTTGCTCATAACATTAGGAACTTGCAATTGCTTCTTCTCCCATCTTTGGAGACCAGGGAGCAGTCAGAAGTGGGCTCGGGTCATAATCCCCAAGGCTCATCTTGTGATCTCCTTCTAACTAGGTTCAAGGACCTCTTAAACTTTCACAGCTTCCCAAAATAGTGACTAAATATTAACACACACACACTAGTCTATGGAGGACATTGCATATTTAAACCATAAGATCATTCTTTATGATCCAGATTGTGTCAATTCAGCTGATCTTGCTGCCACCTAGGTATGCTTCTGTCAAGAGTTGCCTACCAAATCACATTCTGTTATCCTGGGACATTTTTTTTCACTCTGCAGTATCAGGACACTTTGATCTGGTCCATGTATACTAAAAGTGAAATTTCCTGCAATAAATTTTAAAATTGGAAGACAGAAAAACTAACAGAAGATACAGTTCAAGATTAACACAGACCAAAGAGAAATGCTAACTTCACGTAGTGCAAGATCCTAGGCTGTGACCTGGACTGAAAAGGCAAAATTCCTTTAACTTGTCTCACATCTAGAGGTCCTGGGTGTGACCATAAACACTGCAAAATGGGGGGGGGAGGTGTTGTCAACGAGGATATTGTGACTATCTGAGTAATGGCCTTATAAACATTGCATCCTCTTCCAAGGATATGTGGATATGCCATGTTAAAAGGCATGGGGTTTGGCAGATGTGATTAAGGGAATGCTCGTGAGATGGGATATTCTGTGTGGCTGTTTAGGAGAACTATAGCTGTAATGGTGGGAATCCTTGTCAAAAGGAGGACTGGGGCTGAAGGTGAGAGAAAGGGGATGGGATCAGGAGACAGAGGCTTCTGTGTTCTGAGGACTAGGTCAGAAACTAGGATACATGGAAATGCCTGGAGCCAACAAGATTCTCCTGAGCCTGTATGAAGAATCCAGTTCTGACAGCCAGAGGAACCTGGGATTAGGCACCCCCATTACAAGCTAAGTTTATGCTGCTTTAAACAGTACAGCTGACACCAGGAAACTATTGCAGCTGCTAATGGCAGCTGGCAAGACATACACAAGAGCTCTGGATGAGAGCGTTGCACCAATATTAGATTTTACAGTTTTGATGACTGTACTGTATTTAAAGGGAAAACCTTCATTTGTAGAAGCTACACTCAGAAGTCGGCACTAAGTCTCTACCTCATGGTCCAAATGGTTCCTGGGGAAAACACATAAGTACAGATGTATTTTTATATGCATATAACATAAATGTGAATATATATATATATGATAAAATGTGATAGGTACAGATATACAAGAGAGCATGTATTTGTCATGTTTATCTGCATCTTCCAGAGATATATAAATTCATGTCTCCTATGTGCATATGCATGAATATGTAAATATTTACATCTCATACATAAAAGCAAATTCATCTTACACAAGAGTACAGCCCTGTTCTCCAATTCTCCAATATGTAATCTCATTCTTTTCTGGCCCTTTACCAGGAGCACACTGTATAAGTCTACTTTTCTGCTGTCATTTAAGTGATTTTCTTTCTGACGATGTCTATACAAGTCCATGTGATACACTGAATGGAGCTCCATTCTCTGCTCCCGACTCCCACAGCTATGGCCAGGCTGCGGAGGTTTGAATAGGAATGGCCCCCATGGACTTATGTATTTGAATGATTAATCATTAGGGAATGATGCTATAGGAATTTGGAGGTGTGGCCTTGTTGGAGTAGGTGTGGCCTTGTTGGTGAAAGTGTGTCACTAGGGGTAGGCTTTGGGGTTTCAAATACTCAAGTCAGGCCCAGTGCCTCTCTCTCTTTTTCCTACTGCCTGTGATCTGGATGTAGAACTTAAAAATATAAAGCAAAGCCGGTGATTGTGATCAGATCTGTCTTTGCTGGAGCATCTGTTCTGAGAAGAAGCTTATACTCCTTTGATATACACTGTTCTTGAAAACTGCACTAAAGTACAGAAAAACAACTTATTGAAGAAACCCCTTTGTTGGGTGTGGTAGTTTGAATTTAAGTGGACCTCATAATATCATAGGGAGTGGCACTATTGGGAGGTGTGGCCTTGTTAGAGTGGGTATCACATTGTTGGATGAAGTGAATGGAACAATGTAAACAGCTGGTGAGCCTTGGTGAAACAGACAATAGAACTTCCTCTTATTGTTGTAATATTTTTGAAAGTTTGAATAAAAATGAGAAAAACTGTAAAGCAGAGAAACAATTTTAAGCTGTTGGGAAAATAGAAATAAAATATCTCAGAAATTATAAAGCCTACAGTAAATCCTACATTAGGCAATACCTGGATGCAGAAAGAACCACAAACTGAGATTACTTAGCACCACCCAGAAACAGACCATCCAAAGGAAATGCCTAGCATTCCAACTGCTGTAGATAGGATGTCCTACCAGCACACACTCTCAGGATACCTCTAGACAAATGTCAGCCGATCAAGGGTCCGAAATCTAAGAAACCCCTCACCCCCACCTTTACTACGATAAAAACCCAATTCTAACTGAGCTCGGGGCTCTCCATTTATTCCAATACGTTGGACATGTGGAGAAACGGAGTTTGCAAACTTGATTAAAATAAAGGCTCTTTGCTTTTACATATGGGACTCAGTCTCCTTGTTGGCTTTGGCGGGGACTTTGCAGATTTGGGAATAACAATGACTATTACTAAGGCGACATCATCTGTATACATATCAGCCTATGCTTGCTGTGTAACTTTCTTACCTCTTCACAGCATAGGACATATCCCTTCTCTAGGCACCCAAGCCTTTGTTCACCCTATGTTAAACCATGTATAATGATCAGCTTTTCATCTGTTCAGGCCTCATGCTCTATGAGAGTCCCAGTCCCCAAGCTAACACACATCATAAAATCTGTATGTTTTTTTCCCGTTATCTGTACATTGTCATGTTATCTTATGGATTATAATGATCAAACCTTCATAAAGAAGAACAAATTTAAAGTTTTCCTAAGTGGCTGTGGTAATGATTATATCTACATACAAGTGAATCTATAGAAACCGATTATGCCACAAATGCTAGCTTTATTAAAACACAGCCTTTAGGAGACTCTTTCTTTCTACTGTTTAGTCTAGATTCCCTCATATTTCCTGTTTTCATTTCTCAGTCCCACATGGCTCTTGTTGATTTCTCCAAGGGTGTGAGAAATTTTATCCTACTTATAAAATGTCATAAATCCTCCACATATAGTTAGCTGCTAAGGAGTATGATCTTGGCTTGCCTCTGCCTAACCACAGTGAAGCCACCCCCATATAGATCTTTCACTTCCTTGGTTAGTGTAACCCCAAGATACTTTATGCTATTTGTGGCTATTGTGAAAGGTAAAGTTTCTCTGATTTCCCTTTCTACTTCTCTATCCTTATGTATAGGAGGGCTACTGATTTTTTTTTAGTTGATCTTGTATCCTGCCATATCACTGAAGGTATTTATCAGCTGTAGGAGTTCTTTGGAAGAATTTTTGGGGTCACTGATGTACATAATCATATCATCTGCAAATAATGAAAGTCTGACTTCTTCCTTTCTGAATTCGGATCCCCTTGATCTCCTTCTGTTGTCTTATAGCTATTGCTAGAATTTCAAACACTATGTTGAAGAGATACGGTGAGAGTGGACAGCCTTGTCTTGTTCCTGATTTTAGCGGAATGTCTTTGAGTTTCTCTCCATTTAATTTGATATTAGCTGTTAGTTTGCTGTATATTGCTTTTTATTATATTTAGATATGATCCTTGTATCCCTAACCTCTCCAAGAATTTTATCATAAAGGAATGTTGAATTTTGTCAAATGCTTTTTCAGCATCTAATGAAATGATCATATGATTTTTTCTTTCAGTTTATTTTTATGGTGGATTACATTGATAGATTTTCGTATGTTGAACCAGCCCTGTATCTCTGGGATGAAGCCTACTTGATCATAATGGATTATTTTTGATGTGTTCTTGGAGTTGGTTTGCCAGTATTTTATTCAGAATTTTTGTATCGATGTTCATGAGCAAGATTGGTCTGTAATTCTCTATCTTGGTTGAGTCTTTTTTTTGGTATCAGAGTAACTGTAGCTTCATAAAAAGAGTTTGTCAATGACTCTTCTGATTCTATTATGTGAAACACCTTAAGAAGTATATGTATCAGCTCTTCTTGGAAGTTCAATTTTAGAGAAGGTCCCATGAGATGCTGAGAAGAAGGTATATTATTTCTTATTTGGGTGGAATGTTCTATAGATGTCTGTTAAGTCCATTTGATTAATTACCTCCATTAGTTATCTTATTTCTCTGTTAGGTTTCTGTCTGGTTAACCTGTCCATTGGTAAGAGAGGAGTGTTGAAGTCTCCTACTATTAGTGTGTGGAGTTTGATGTGTGCTTTGAATTCTAGTAATGTTTCTTTTACATTTGTGGGTGCTTTTATATTGGGGCATAGATATTCAGGATTGAAACTTCATCATGATGAATTGTTCTTGTTATGAGTATAAAGTGTCATTCTCGTTCATTGGCTGAAGGTAATGCTTTTGCTGATAAATTTACTCAATTGATCACTTTATCTCACATTGAGCTTTCTCATTGATCACATGCTTTATATCATCAAAATATTAAAAGTTTAAGAAATCAGTTTGGATTGACAATTAGATTAACAAGACAAATTGCTCATGAAATTGTTATGCAATGTGATATATGCCCACAATATTTACCTGTACCTCATAAGAGAATAAATCCTTGAGATTTGCTTCTTAATCATTCATGGCAAATGGATGTTACTCATACTGAAGAATTTGGCAAATTAAGATATGTGTATGTGATATTGGATCCATATTCAGGTTTCTTAATGGCCTCTGCACAGACTGGAGAAGCCACTAAGCATATGATAGCTCAGTGCTTAAAGTGTTTTTTTTTATATGGGAATCTCAAAAATTATAAAGATGGCTGATAGGTCCAGATATGTTAGTAAAGTATTTCAGCAATTTTGTTTTTAATGGAATATTGAATATAAACCAGGTAGTCTTTATAATCCTCAAGGACAGGGAATTGTGAAGCTTGTCTATGGCTCCTTGAAAGCACAACTTAAAAAGATAAAAAAATGGAGGAATTACTCCCTCAGTCACCACATAGTGCCTTAAATCATGCCATTTTTACTCTAAACTGATTGAATGTGGGTACCCGTAAGCAACGTGCTGCAGACAGATTATGGCATGATGGCACCAGAGTGACATTTGCTGAAGCAAAAACAAACATTTAGGAAGATTTATGAAATTTTACTTTTTTTGGAGGTGTGTTAGGCTAATTTACTCTTTTTCTTGGCACTTTTATTTTCTTGATGATTTGCACTTCTTCTTTAGATGACTCATTTGTAGAGTAGTCTCTGGATTCCTTTAGTTGAATGCTTTTATTCTCCAGAAAAGATAAAAATGAAACCCTATCCTAACCCTAACTTTGGGGATTTCCTTTTATTTCCATATATGATCAAATAAAAGGCATTTGATAAGTTAGTTTGGGTTGGATGACAAAGATATTTGATGAACTATTAGTTTCCCTCATTCAGGAGGTCTCTCCTGTTCAAATCTAATCTGTTTTCAATCTTGAGAGTATCCATAGTTTTTCTTCTCCTGTGGAAACAAAAACATGACCTCTCCTGTGGCAGAAATTCCTGCTGGTCTGGCACCAGAGGAATAGTAAGCAACCCCTGCCAGTCATAAACCCCCACTGGGCCATACCTGGCTTAGTGGGGAATAAATTCATCACATTTCTACCAACTGTAGAGTCGATGAGTGTTCCTCTCACTCCCATTCTCCCAGCAAGTACTACATAGACAAATACATTAACAGAAATGGTGCTGTAATGTTCTAGAAAAATATTAAGAAACTCCATGGAAACTTAGTTCCATGACAGTTTTTCCTTAGTAACAGAGAGGGGCATATTTTAACACTTTCATGTTAGTGCTATCACCTTGCAGAAAGTGATGTATTCCTCTGTATTTCTCCATAGACACATGATTTGGTTTTATTGCCTAGCACTGCCTTTGGGGAAATTACACATTGTGATATAGTATTGGCCTTGAAGAAGGGTTACTTGAAACTTTAAACACCCATCCAGCTACTAGTGCAGACCAATCAAAGGCTACCCCTCTGGAGGAAGGAGGTGTATGGCTGGAGGTTACACTTTCGTTCTATTAACTGCAGCAAGCACAGTTCCCAGAACACACTCTGTTTGTTTGCTGGCGCATTCACTTGGTAAATAACTTTTTTAAGTCCCAGGAGAATAGGTACATTTATAAGTTGGAGAACATGAGGAAGAGATTATAGGGTAGACTTTCTTATTTTATGGCAGATGTTACAATATACTGGCCACCTTCTCACTGACCCGTACAGCCTGAGGATGCTTTCACACTCTCTATACTGGACCAATACTGTGGGCCATTTTCCCTGAGAGCCACATTCTATCCAAGGCCCCAGAGTGTCGGTGTAAGCTTGCCGTTGTCACAGTCCTCAGACAGCTACAACAGGGACATACTTGAACTCAAAATCAAGACTGTCTCCTTCCACATGCAGAATCTTGATGTTCCTAGTGGAGTGTCACAGGGCACCTGTGACGGTCTAGAATGGAGTTAAGTAGTCTTGGGGGTTAAAGTAGTCAAAGTAGTAGGAGTTTGTTCCGGATGCCATAAAAAGTGACTAAATTTGAGGTCATAATTTGGATAGAGCTGGGGACACAGGACATGGGACTTTGCACGACTCTATGGAGAGGCCAGGAGACACAGTGTTTATATTCAAATTGTACCAGCAGGCTTCCTTTTCATGTTTCCATGTTCCCAGAGCAACTGGCTGAGGCGTTATGCAGTCCAAGATCATCTTGCTAAGATGCAAATGAGTTGTCTTTTATAGTACTACTTAAATTTGAAAAGTTAAAGAAAAATTATGTAAAATGCCAGGGTAGCCAGCATATTCCTGCTCTACCTCATTTTGAGCATGACAGGTAGGGTCTCATGTTTAGCATGCTATCTGTATTTATTTACCTCGCATACATTCTTTTATCTGGAAGAACTCCATATATGATTTTTACATTCCCACAACCTTCTTACTTCATATGCTAGGCTCCCAGGACTCAGTACTTTACATACTAGCCTACGGAGCCTCATGCCACTCCCTTAGACATCAGGTTAAAGCAGATGATTTCCTCAGGGAGGAAACATGTTTGGACATAGATTTAAAATGTTGACCAGTGCTGCACTTGATAACTATCCTGCAGAGGAAATGACCTCATCTAATGGGCGACTGTGCCAGGTTGGGTCCCTTTCCAAGTCATGGTGGTCAGGCACCGATTGTGAATAAGCCTGAGAAGTATAAGTGCCCAGGCATGATGTTTCCAGAAAAATCTTTAGCAAAGAGCAGTCTTTGTGGTCATAGTCAGTGGGAGCTCTCCCTAACTTTATTTGACTAAAAATTTTAGTGGCATAAAAGAGAGGTCTTATCATATGTGTGTGTATGTAATATTGTATATGTGGATAAAACATGCATCATATATATCATATGCACTTATGATATAAGCTATCTGATCTTTCAAAACTGAGACTCCTAGTAAATTCCATAATTGTGTATTTTCTTCGGTGGAAACCAGACAAATAAGTATCTTTCCTGAAGTCTTAAGATTTATTGTCATAAAGAGTGATATTAACCAGATTTTCATCTCTCTGTCTAATATTGCCAGAGAGAATGAGTTCAGATCAATCATGTTAAAACTAAAATCGATGATTTTGAAATGTTGCATTTAAAATTTACTGTATAATCAATAATGCTAGAGAAAAACAATTTCTTTAGTTACTTTTGAATGTATTTTATAACAATCTCCTACTGACATCTCGCCAGAAATAACCCCACTTAAAACAAGACTGTTAGTAGTGTTTTTCAGTATTGATTTGGGGGAAGGTCTATAGGAGGGCTAGAACACATGCTTCAAACTATCCCAAGGTGAAAACTACTTCAGACACGTTCAAGGTCTTTGATTAATATCTGTGTTTGTTCTTATTTTTGAAGAAGATGCCAGATCTTAAAGGTAATAATTTCCAGCTTGATTAATGGAGTTCTAGGCTCTACCTGTGTGTGTAATTCTGCTCAGGAGCTTAGGGTCTGCTTTCCACAAAACGAAGAGAGGTGCAGCTATGATGGGTTTCAAAAAGCCTGAAGATCCAAACAAAGTGCAAAGCCTTAGAGGAACACGTTAGATTGAAACTCCCTCACATGCGCAGCCTTCAGTACATCCATGTGAAGTCATGGCAACAGAACAGGCATATGTGGGCTGATGTTGTTAAGAAACAAGAGAGAGTCCCTGGATTTTGCTGTGTCTGTATCTACCTGTTTGGGTGTGAGTATGAAGATACCAAGAAAGTAGTGGCCTTCTGGAAGTCCTAAACCTTGGGTACATGTGACAATCTTTAGTCAGGGTTAGTAGTGTGTTATTTCTTTGGAATTTAAAAGGAAAGAAGAACTTTAAGTTTTTGTTGTCTTTCTTTTAAAGAAGCCCTGTTGAATGTGTGAAGAGTCAAATGCTCACAGGATTGAGCAGCTAGGAGGTCATCTCAACGTCCCCTGATTTACTTAGGTCACACCCTAGGGTTAAGATCTCATTCTTGATTCCTTCGACTATTTTTTAGTGACGTTATGAATCATCATGCTTAATAGTCTTGTTCTCTATGACTTAAGAGAGTGTAAGATCTCAAGATTATCCACCTGAGCATGTATGCCTTTTAATTCTTCCAATTCTCCACAGTTAGATAGATAACTGAACTTAACTTATATTTTGTATGTTAACCTCGAGGTTTGATTTATCTTAATTTTCATTTGTAATCTGCCAGCCTGATAACTTATTTTTTATTATATCAACATGAATATACTGTTGAAACCCACTTCACCTCAGATCCCTAGAAACAGGGCACAAAAGCAAAGATGTGTTAGGTCAACACTGCTTTGCACTGGACTTTTGGAGAAATGAATGAGTTCGATAAAGTAAAGCTTTGCCATGTGACTAAAGAAAAACTTATAAAATGGAAGCAGTTGTCACCATCAGCTCCTCCCTGAACAAGGACATCATCCAACAAGCAGTACATTAAGAACCTTCCTGGACCTCAGCTTGAGTTTTTCAATAAGCGTGAGGAGACTGCCACCCAGTGGACCTGTGAAATACAAGCATCTTCTTCCAAGGCCAGAAATCTAGATTCCCATAACCTGAGATTTTAGGTGAATACTTTAAAATCTATAAAACATCCATATAAGTTACCAAGTGGACCTTCAGTATATTTTCCTTCAGACTTGCTTAGTGGCATCAACATACTTCTGCAAGGGTAGAGAAAATACTGTTGTTCCCTTCTGAGCTTGGGGCAAAACGTTTTAAGACAGACTAGAAAGGGTCAAGTCTATGGACTTGATCTTTAAAAAAAAAATATTATTGTAAATGGATTCTTCTCTCATACAATACATCCTGACCACATTCCCCCTCCAGATCTTACTCCTGATTTCAGTTCTTCAGAAATGGCTACTACTGGGTCACCTGCCCTCTTCATGTAGCATCTCTCTTTACAGAGTGATGACGAGATGCTAACATAACCAAACCTTGCTTCCTTGTTGCCAAAGACTTTATACACAGTCATTTGCCCAATTTCTTTTCACTTAGAGTGGTCCCTTCTTCAGAGGCACATTGAACTTCATGGCCACAAACTCACCTTAATCTCCGAGTCAGAGAGCACCTAGCACTGGCACCCTGGTAACTGCCTCAGGGTTTTTAAAAATATCTTTAAAAATCTTTAAATTTTTTTATGTGTATGAGTGTTTTGTCTCCATGTATGTCTGTGTATCACATGCATACATAGTGCCTTTGGAAGTCAGAGGAAGGCTCCAATTCCCCTGGAATTGTAGTTGAGGTGACCCAGTCTGGCCTCCAAACAACTGGGCTCCTGTTCTTATGGAGTGTGAGGCAAAGCCACAGGAAGTGCAGGCAATACCCTTCAGTCTGACCTGAGATGCTTCACTTCTTTTCTCCTTGGATTTGCTACCAAGTGACCACAGCACATTTCATTCAAAGAGTGAATAAACATCATTCTTATCTGTCAGGAGCCAATTTCCTCCTAGGATTATTGCAAGAAGCATCACCCTGGGGAGTCTGCAGAGAACCCCACACCCCTAATTGTGTTAGGAATCGTTCTATTGACAGAGCCTACCCCACACCCAAATTGGCTGTTTATGGAGAGCTATCTGTTAGCGGAACCCACCTCACATTCCAAACTATCTAAAGATCTAGGTGTGTCAACTCGTGACTTCCTGGCCTAGGTGACCTGACCGAAGGTAACCTCCTGGCTACGTGACCAACACGGACCATGTGACCAACGTGAACCACGCGGCAAGAGCCCAGGCCCCTGTGCCCATCCCCCAACTCTGTACCTTATATAAGCTGTATCCCGGCTCTAATAAACGGAGGCTCTGACAAACCTAGCATGGCCTCCTTCCTCTCTCTCAGCCCATATCTTACAGGTAGTGCCTCTCCGGGACCCTGGAATAACTGACTGCCAGGCGGGTTACAAACCCTAGACTAAGTAACCCGCCAAAGGCAATCAACACTTATCCCAAGAGATGGGGGAAAACAAGCAAACCAACAAACAAGCAAGCAGCATCTTCAGTTAGTATCCCTCTTGGTTGTTGAATGATGGATCCTTGAAATTCTGCCCCTTCCTGGCTCTACTGGCCATGCTTATTGCCTGCCATTATGTAGAGAGTTACATGTGAGGGTAACTGGATGCCATTTGGTTTATGTGGATGAGATCAGCAAGTACCAGAGGCTTAGGAGTGAGTGGCACACCAAGAAAATCTTCAACAAGGAATGATGCCCAGTTTGTGCAGCATAAGATACTCTTTCTAGTCCTTAGCACAATGTTTCTTAGGCTTGACATGACTCCACAGGACACCCATGAGCCATACATTAACAGGTGATGAACATGGTGTTTGCGTGGTTATATCTTCACTCAGATAATATGTGTGTTTAAGTGAGGCATCATCTACCCATTTCCAGGCACAGAATAAAAGAATGGCAAGCAAAGATGCCAGATCATTTAAAATTGCCATACACTATAAAGAGAATCGAAGGCAAAGACATTGGTGTCTTGGAGCTATAGTTTGGCCACTTATTTTTGTTAGGTATATGACAGTGAGCAAGATTAAGTCTTCACAGTCTCATGTAAAAGTCATCAAAGACACTGTGAAGAAGGAATAAATTCAAGCCTACACCTACTCAGCCTAGTCTAGCAATCTTCGACACAGATTGCTAAATCAAGGAGGTACCTGTCTACTGCTCTTTGTACACCAGGAGAGGTTGGTGCCAGAGATATCTTTGACAATATGTAAGATGTTTATCAACAGAATTGTTTTTCTATTCTCCCAGGGGAGGTTAAATATTTTCCTTGACAGTGTTATTGAGCTCCTGAAGTGCTCTACACACTGACCCAGGCTAAAAAGTCATTCAAGAAGGCACAAGGATAAGATTCACCTTTTGACTTAAAAGAGTTTGTGATGTGGTTGCAGCAATGATTTACTCGGATAGCTGGTTGATGGTGTTAAAGAAACTGTGACAATGATACATTAAATGCCATTGAAGGTGAAGAAAATAAATTTCAAGGATCTTCAGAAGGGGAGAAAGATCTGCTATTGTTAGTAAATAGTCACACATAGGAGAGAATTCCTTCCTCTAATCTTTCTTTCCTCCTCTCTCCCTCCTCTTGGATGTGGTCCTATTACACCGCCCAGTTTGTCCTTGAACACAAGGTCTTAAATCCTCCTCTTGCCCCACTTTCTCAACTAGCTTGCACTATATGCCTGTTTCTGGCTCCTTAGGGTCAACCTCCTGATCTCATTTGCAATACAACACGTGATGAGCTGGGTAGCAGTGGCCACACCTGCAATCCTAGCACCTGTGGAAGCAAATGAATTTCTGTAAGTTTGAGGACAGCCTGGTCTACAAAACAAGTTCCAGGATAGCTCGTGTTGTTACATAGAGAAACCTTCTCAAAAAAAAGCAAGCAAGCAAGCAAGCAAGCAAGCAAGCAAGCAAGCAAGCAAGAAAGAAAGAAAGAAAGAGAAAAGAAGAATGACATGTGTCCATTAGAGGAGAGAATGGAGGCAAGAGGCAAGTTGACTGATGAGCTACCATGGGTTCAAGCATGCAAAGTTAAACTGACTTTAGAGCATGATTGAAGTTAGGAGTAGAAGAACTGATGGATTTGACACTTCCCCTCAGAATAAACTCTGCATTGCTGTAGGACATCAATGTGTTCTCTCTCCAGGTGTTCCAAAGTCCTAGGATGAGGCCTCTGTTACCCACCTGCAGTAATTGTTGTTAGGTATTGTGTTCTATTTCTCAATCCACTCCTGTATCCATTTTACCTCAGAGAGAGATGTGTTTGTGCATAAATGTGTTTACTGCTTGGAAATTTCTCCACAAATAAAACCTAAAATCTTTAGGCCAAGTTAGAAATAGAATAATTCAAATACCAGTTGCAATGTGAAGTTAATAACTGGGAGAAAAGCCATGAGCACTTCATGCAATTTGTTCATCTGTAGAGGGGCACGGATCTGGAGTCCAGCACTGGACTAAAACAGATCGTGGACTTAATTGCAAGACTGCTCTCTCTACTTTATTCCTTATAGGCAAGGTTTTAAGAACTTGAATATAAGATGCCAGGTGTACTCAAGGGAAGGAGGGCCTTAGGAGTTTGGATACCAGTGAATAGCCTGTGAAGCAAAGGGCAAAAATATGATGATATGATAAGATATGGTATATGATGATATACTATGAGCCATAGCTAGAATCTGCCACAGGACTAAGGATATCCCTGACTACACAGAACCACAGCTGTCAGAATTCAGTGTTTAGAACCATGTTAGTATTGCAATAAAGGACAGCTGTGGGGGAAAGATTAAGCTCTCAGCCCCCAGGTGTGGAAGAGAAACACAACAATGCTTGCTATTGTGAACAGAATACAGATATCACTTGACTTTCACAAAGCATAGACACAAGACCAACACTGCTCCCACCCTTGCTCCACTGGCCACAGACCCCATGCTTAAGCCACTGTGTTGAGAGTGGAGCATCTGAACATAATCTATATACACACGCTGGCGCACTTTATTTTGTTATTTTTTGTTATTTAACTTTTTTGAGAAGTTTATATATGAGTAACATACTTAAAATTTTTCATCTCCTTTTTTCCCAACAACTCTTCTCATGTCTCTTTTTATTTCCTTTCAAATTAATCACTTCTTTAATCATTATTGTTATGTGTGTGTGTTTGTGTATATATATATATATATATATATATATATGTGTGTGTGTGTGTGTGTGTGTGTGTGTGTGCTGTATACAACCTACTGAGTCCACTTAGTGTTGTTAGTGTGTGTATGTGTTTAGGACTAACCCTGGGGAGGTTATAAGGGACTTAACCCATTGTCTACATATTTTATGCCATCCCAAATTACTCATAGTATCTAGTATAACATATAGTATAGCATATTCTTAGGAAACAGCAACAACAGAAAGTCTCTAACTCCTTTGCCTGCTCTTGGAACGCTTTTCCTCTTGCTGGGTTGCCCTGTCCAAACTTGATATGAGGGTTTGTGCCTAGTCTAATTGCATCTTGTTATGCCATGTTTCATCAATACCCCTGGGAAATCTGCTTTTTCTGAAGGGAAATAGAGGAACAGTGGATCTGGGAGAGGGGTGGGGTAGGATTGGGAGGAGTGGTGGGAAGGGAGGCTGTGGTCAATATGTATTGTATAGGAGAAGAATAAATAAAAAGGAAAAGGAAAAATAAACTTCAAAAAACAGTAAAACAAAGCAAACAAAACTGTAGGTATTTAATTCAGATGTACTGTTTTTGAAAATATTTTTATTTAAAGATATGATGACTGAGATGGAAAACAGTATTTAACAAGTGGTTGCTAGATGTTCCTAAGAGGTGACTGCTTTATTTCTGTCTAATATACTTCAGGCACACTTAGTTCCAGCACAAGGTCCTATTTCTTCTTTCTTGATTAAATTTCAAAAATTGTTGAGTTTTCTTGTTACTTTCTGATATTATTCCAGAATCAAAAGGTCATTTAAAAATCCAATTTAATAAAATTTACCCAGTTTTAGCTAAATTTTAGTCTCTTATGTACTTCAAGCTTTTCCATCTTTCTGCCTTGAGAAACAGAGAGAAGGAAAGGATGTAGTATGGAGTGAAGCGTGCCCAGCAAATGGCCCTTGGTGCTCTATGGCGTTCCTGGTCCAGGGCACTCTATGGCATTTCTATTGAAATGTAGACAGGAACAGGGCATCAGTGACTCGTAGGTACCCAGAAGGACATTGGATCTGCTTTCCTGTAAGTTCTTTAGCACTGACTGACTTTGATTATCAAGAAAAAGAAAAATACTTTGAGGCCTGGGGGTGCAGGACTGAAAGTCCAGCTACTACAGAGGTTGAGGAAGGAAGAATTTAAGTTCACGGTTCACCTAGGCTATGGAAGAAATCCACAGTCAATCTAGCTAGCTTAGCAATGCCCTTTTTCAATAATGAAAACTAAATAATAATTGAAAAATAGCTGAGGATGTAACTCAGTGTTTAGAATATATAGGGGACTTACATTCAATTCGCACGACTGCTAAAAGTGAATTAAACCGAGATTGCCAACAAACAGAAAGTGCGATGGAGGAGGCACACTTACAAAAAAGTCATCTTTCAACGGCACGTTCTCTAGAGCTTTGCTCTAGGTTGATTTGGTGCTGAGACAGTGATAGAGAAAAAAGGTAATTTAGAAAACAGTATGAAAAGGAATATTTGAATTTTTATCATGCAACTCCATTGTGAGAATGATGGATATTTGCCATATAAATGTTGCTGTCATGTGTGCACATTTCAAATTAGAAAAAAAAATTTCAAAAGAGTCTGTGAGCTCTAAAAATCATTCACTAGAAACAACTTAGGAGGGACTAGAGTGATTGCTCAGTGCTTCAGAGAACTGGCTGCTCTCCAGAGGCCTAGTATTGATCTCCAGCACCTACATGGAGGCTCACAAGCCCCTGTAACTCCAGTTCTGGGAGATCCAATACCCTCTTCTGGCCTCTGCAGGCACTGCACACAAGTGGTTTACAAATACACATACAGACAAAATCACAGATACAAATAAAAAAATAAATCAGTATATTAAGTGGAAGGCTAAATTTATCAAATAATAATGATCTTTGTATAGCTGGAAAGTTGGTGTAAAAACTTTAAAATTAATAATCATCCTCAGTGCTGTTTTACAAATAGCATTCTGTACCTATGAGCCTTGTTTCTCATGCAAGCCCCTGAAATGAAGAAAACATCAATGTAAAATGTACTATCAAATTTACATATTGCAAAATGTTAAAAAGATAGCTTTCAAATTTTTAAAGATCATTTGCTCTTTATTTCTATCACTAAAATGTTATTATTGCTGAAAGGTTTTGTAGTGTTGGCGAATCAAATGTTCTCATACAGTCTTCTTTCCTAAACCTGGATTTGCTAAGATACAGAAGAGCTACTACTAAAGTTGTGCATGCTCATAAGACATATAAACATGTATGAGCATATTTATAACTTTTATCTTCAGGACTAATGTCCACAAAGGTAAAAATACTAGAACTCTCAAGCGGCAGATCAGAAGTGCAGACTCTGTGGTCAGGACTTCTTGGGAGTTTGCCTCTGTTCATCTGAGCTCAAGACACAGTGGCCCACAATGCTACATGCCCAAGACATCTCCATCAGACGTCTTTCCCCAACTTCTTGTTTGATTCCCAGAAAAGGATAAGACACTGGACTTATCCCAAGAGAGTTTGGATTAGCTAAAACAGAGCAGAAGCTATCTATAGTGGTAACTTTTGATTACAAATGTGAATTATTCTCTGGCTGTTAATCTCGTGTTTCCCTCTAGTTTGAGGTCAGGTTCCTTGGGAGGAGCTAAAGTGGATACAGCCTCTGCCCACAAGCCATTGACTTCAGGAAAGTCCCATGAGAATCTGGGAAGAGTGATGAGAAAGCAGGATGTATGAGCAGAAGAACAGAGTCTGGTGACATTGGGCAGCCTTGCAGAAACAGCCTGATAGTTCAGGAGTTTGGCTGCATCCTCAGGCCTCAGGCAATGCCCGTCAGAGGAGTGCCTTCCTACTTCTGTACCCTCAGGCAGAGCTACTGGCCACTCCTGCTGGTGTGGGCTCTGAGCCTCTGGGATTCAGCAGCCTGATGGCAAACCTTGCAGGGAGCTGCAGGTAAGCTGTCAGAGCAAAGCAGAGCAGAGGCACACAGGCTAGAGATGTGCCAGGAGACACAGTGGAACTTGGCACATTTAATCACTTGCTATATAAACTGAGACTCTGCTGTATCACTGCTGCTGCCAGAGCATCCCTAGTGCAGAGCTGATCTGGCTTTTCCATGTCATTCCCACAGAGCCCACACAATTTACAGTGAGTGGTTTAAAGACCAGGCACCGTCAGCCCACCTCATGCCTTGCCACAAAGCTTGTTTAATACCTGCACATGAGTAGATTCTCTAGATGATGCAAATGTATTTTTAACATCAAAACTGTATGTAACACCAGGTGTGGTGTTTCCAACTTGTAATCCCAGTATTCAGGGAGTAGAGGCAGGAAGATCAACCGTTCAAACTAGTGGGCTACAAAAGCAGAGATCATGCCCCTTTAAAGACAAGAGCTGGGATTTGAGTTTAGAAGGAAAGAAACACTTGTCTAACTTGTACAATGCTCTGGAATCCATCCTTAGCATTGAAAAAGATATTTACTGTTTTAAATTTAAAAAAATCTAAAATGCATAATATCCTTATTGGTTCAAAGATTTCTTAGGAAAAATCAATGATTGGTAGCATTTTGAGACTTCCATGGAAATATCAAGTGATACTCAGTGTTATCTTTGGTGATACACTGAGAACCTATTAAGATGCTAGAAGATACTTGATATTCACAATCCTTCTACTGTTCATATTCATTCCTGAAGTTTTTTCTGCCATTTCCTAACATCTCTGTAGCCTGCATCCTCACTGGTGTCCCCTTTATCTGTAATTTGCAGTCCTATAATGTCTACGTGTATATTCCACACAGTATAGGATAAAAGATTATCTTAGTTCTGTGCTTGAAGTTGAGGCTAATACTCTTTTTACTATTTAAAGGCATTTTTTTTTTCAAAATATCACTGCCCATGGATGTAGGAAATGCTTTGAGTGTAATGAAGTAAAATAGATAGAAGGAGCTTGCCGTGTACAGCATGTGCTTCCTGGTCCAAAGTGAATTGTTGGTCCAAACCTGGATGTGGGGAAAGGTTAGATATAGCGTGGGAGAAGTCTGTGAGTTGGATGGTAGGTAGGTAGCATCCTGACAGAAGCTGAGAGATCATTTGTGGCACAGGCAGGAGAAGTTAGTCTAGGCAGGAATACTTGGTGTGTGACCCAGGTTAAATATGGTTGATTGGGATAAAGTGCGGATGGGGAGGTCAAGGAGACTCTAAAATCTAGAAGCTGGAGAAGGAGGTGGGAAATATGGATGAGTAAGGAGGGTGAATGCAGCACAGGAGGGGCCTGGAAGGGGTGGTAGGTCATGAATGATTTCTGTTGTGTTTTTTGAATTTATATTGCAGGTTTTTTATGAGAATTTTCGCTTCAGTGTTCATCAGAAAGATTAGCCTACACTCTTCTTTTCTTGTTGGTTAATCTTTGTCTAGTTTTATTTTGTACAATACTGGTTTCATAAGGCAAACTGGTCAAATCCACCCCTTTATAGTTTATGAAATAATTTGAGGAAAGTCATGTTAGTTCTTCTTTAACGTTCTGGTAGAATTTAGCAGTAAAATCCATCAAGGCCTGGGTTTGTCTGCTTGTTTGTTTGGGCGGTTTTTTAAATTGCCTTTTACATTTCACTGCTTGTTACAAATGTGTTTGTGTTGTTTATATTCTCTGCATTTAATATTGATAGTTCTTATGTATATATGCATTTATCTTTCTCTTTGGATTTTCCAATTCACTGAACCATATGTATTAAAGGTATGCCCTAATGATCTTCTAAATTTTGTTGGGAGCTGTTGTAATGTCTCGTGTGTGTGTGTGTGTGTGTGTGTGTGTGTGTGTGTACCTGCCTTCCTTAGTTTGTACATTCTCTCTTTTTTGGTTATTTGGCTAAGGATTTGCAAATTTTGTTTATCTTTTGAGAAACTAACCTGATTTATACATTCCATTACTTTCTGACTTCAATTTTTTTTTCTATCATCTGGTTTGCAGTTTGGGTTTCTTCCTTTTTCATAATCCAGGAGAGAATAAGGCCTGAGAGCATCCTGTCACACTCACAGTTCACAGCAGCACGTAATATAAAGACGGGGGCAGGGTTTTGCTTTGGGATTATGTCACTCCACTTCACAAGCTGATATGTGTTTTATTTATTGGGTACATACACACAGGTTCTCCTTCTTTTAAATTCCTAGGTCTATCATAGACAGCAATGGATGGGAATCGTTGTGTATAGAGTCTCTGGAGATTTTAGGTGTGACAATGATCTTTTTCATTGCGTCATTCACACATAAATGAGGGTGGCTCTAGCGTGGAATCACCATTTGCCTTACTGATTCCTTTTTGATTCCTTTTCAAGACTGGTTCCTAAGTTGCATGACAGCAGCTCATTGCCCCTCTCCCAGCCCCATCTACATCTCTCCGGAACCATAAACAGGTGGACAGTAGAATGCAAGCTCATCTCTGCTGTATGCACTCCAAGAACTGTGTGTCCCCTAAGGTCATGTTTCTTGTGATATGCACGTGTGAGTGTGAAGCTCCATATCCTCAGTGCTCCATTCTCCTTGCTCACATGCCTTGGGACAGAAACAACTCAGAAGAAGCTGGGGCAGTCTTTTATTGAGAAAAGTGTAAGCAATGCTACACAGTGGTGCATTTGGAGAGCAGAAGGAGAAATCAACAAGGAATTAATCACTTAGGTGTGCAGGGTCTGCCTGCAGCATCCTGTTCTACTGATCTTTGCATTCTGAAGAGACATCACTCAGGGCTCAGATCCTTGTCTGAGGAAAGGGGAACTAAAGCAGAAGCTAGAGTAGGGGGAAATCAGCACACTGCAGCCAAGTGTAGATCCTCAGGCACTGAGACAGCTGAAGTTTGTCATGGAGATCTCATTCTCCCAGGGCATAGTGTTGATCTCGAAATTGCAGATAGTTTTCTACAAAAGAGGAGAGTGAGGAACAATCAGTTTAGGGTACAGTGAAAAGGAAAGGTTGAGATGTCAGGGTGAAGTGGGAATCCTCTTAAGTCCCAGTGTACTCAGACTGACTCTGCAGCGTCCATTCATTCTTTCTCTCATTGCCTCCAGTCCTTCAGATACACATGTCCCTCACTCTAGTGGCTCATGGGATTCTGCATCCTCCTTCCCTAAGGAAGAACTTGAAGATGAGGCACAGAATCCTCGGAGTCAGTTCAGAAAATAAGACTCAGGGTCTCTGGGTTTCTTCACCTCCAGAACCTGGACCAGCACTAAGAGGGTCATGAATGGAAGAATGAGGGATATAAAAAACACTTCTGAAAATGACAGAGTGAAGGGAGGGGTGACAAGAGGCATGTAGCTATCTCCAGAACCATAAAACTTCAAAAACTAGCTTCATCCCTAGGGAGACTAGGAGAATCAGGGACAACATTGGAGCATTTCACCTAGAGGGCTATAGTCCCTGTGGTATTATCTGGGCAGGGGGTTCGGGCTGGGACTGAGTAAAGTTCCTGCTCTTCAGAAACTATCCCTGAAGCTGACTCCATCACTTCGGCAGCCAGCATTCCTAAAAGAGGTAACACTCCAATTCCCAGGGAAAATTCACTGAGCAATGGAATTAATATTATGGAAAATTTACCCATTCCTCTATCACTGGACATCAGCACGTATTTGTATCATCATAAACTGACATCACATCATCCAAACACACCTATTCATGAACCATCATGCCCCATAACAAATGCATGCTTACAGAAAATACACATATACACCTTTCTTTTGCCATATACTTACATGACTGCACAAAAACCATCCCAGATGCATGTGCACTCATAAACCTACAAGTTTGCACACACCCCAACCTGCAGGATAACTCCTGCAGGTTTTAGTCCATGTACATACCTCCTGCTGATCTGGCAGTTCATTGAAGGGGCAATCAGCCAAATCAACAAACTGAGCTTTGACACATGTGGTTCGTCCAAACTTTATTTTCAAGTAGAAGTTCATCCCACCCACGACCTACAGTGAAAAGAGCAGGATTACATACGTTTCACTAGCCAAGTTCATAGGCATGCATTCAGCTTAGATTACAGAGTTAATGTGTTCATAGCTCCATCCATGAACTCCTAGAACTATCACACACTAGGTTCCTTTCAATAGAGGAGCACATGCCTGAATTGCACCTTGTTTTCTTCTGATCAACTGTTAGAGGGTACATTGTGCTTCTGAGAAAGCAGTATCAGAAAATGGAACGCAGAGGCCAAAGAATGACCATTGCTTCAGTGGGCTCAAAAAGTGAAGACAAGTTCTAGGGAGACAGCCAGGGGTGATAACCAATCCTAAGGTTGCTCTAAGAACAAACAAAAGATCTGGTTTGCACACAAGACAAACTCAACCCTGCTGACCGTTACTATGGAGGCAATGGTAGTGGTAAACTCTAGGAAGACTTCAGGTTGATGACTTACCTTCAATTGTATCCTCACCACAGCGCACATCCCATAGGATGATTATTCCCTCCATTTACAAGTAGTTATCAAGACTTGTCCCTTTACAGGGTAGGGAAATGTGGAATGTGTGCACATGATGATGGTTTAAGTCAAAAGGAAAGTGGCCCAAACTGCCCTATCTTTTAGTGTGATTGTTTATGATGATGTTGTTGTAGTGACATCTTGAACAATCTTCCATGTGTGTGTAATTAGAGATGAGTTTAACCCATTCCTTGTACTAGGCATTTCAGATGAAACTTGTCAGGGAGGGAATTAATCAGGAGGTTAGGTACCTGGAAACAGAACTCTAGTTCTTGCCTTGAACAACCAGGAACAAGGTTCTCAATGTTTCTCTTCCTGTATTCCTCTCCCGTGAAGCTGGATCCACAGAGTCTATGGTCTATACCTCTCCTACATTTCCTCAATGGCATTATACAATGGAATGGTCCAACAGGGACGGTGAAACCTCGGAAGGACATAATATGTCCAAGTTTGTGATACTAAATGGTGGAAGGAAGAGAAGTAGGGCTGATCTTGAGTCACCTGAATGTTCAAGATGGAAGAAAAATGAGATTTACACATATGTGTGTGGATCATGTTATGGCTACGTTGCTATGGGCTCACTGAAATTAGACAAAATATATCCCACTTAATCACCAGCCATCCTTTTAAGCTGACCCAGATCTCTGTGAGTTCGAGACCAGCCTGGTCTACAAGTTCTAGTTCCAGGTAGGCTCCAAAGCTACAGAGAAACCTTGTCTCAACCCCCCCCCCAAAAAAGTAGGTTTTAATGCTGTCTCTGATCCTGTCTAATCTTGGTAACTGCTCTACATGATGAGGGATAATTCCAAGCTATAGAGGCTGAATCCAAGAAGGTACTCTTTATGTAGAGAGAGACAATGTCTGGGGTATTGGTAATATTCCCATATTAAGATAATGGCACCAACTCCAGTGTTCCTCCCCAAGATACTCAGGACTACCATGTACACAGCAACAAGACTTATTATGACAGTTTGAAGGTATTTGCCTAGTAGATTTAGGAGGGTTCCTGCCTGGTGACTGATATTAACTTTGAGAAAACATTAGAGCATCCAGACTGAGCACCAGTCAACAGTATCATGTATTCCTTAGAGATAGGAACTCCTGAGATATGTGTCCTCATAGGATTATACCGTGGAGCATCCTAAAGATGTACACAAGCTAAAATGGCTAGAGTGCTCCTGGGCCATAGCATTGTATACAGAGCATATGACTGAGCAAGATCTCATTGAGTAGAACACGGCTGTTTGCTACAGCTGAATGGATCCTTCCATATTTCAAGGTCAGGGAAGCTGAGTAGAGACTGTCAGAGAGAAGGAAGATCCTTAGGAAATTGGATGAGGATATCAGCCCAAACTGGGGATGTCAATCATCACACCAGTAACAGAATGAATCTGTAAGTGAGGTAACTGAATTTGTCTGTTCATTCCTGATTTTGTAAATGGAATCTTGCCCTTGTACAGGATGCCATTACTTGCAAGAACTGTTCACTGAAGGGAGTATTTACTTTCAATGCATTAAAAACTAAATGCTCATAATCACACACTCCAGTACACACACACTTGAGACAATGTGAAGTATGGACCAAGTATGGCTGAATGTAACATCGGGGTGAAGAAACTGCATGGAAACTGTGCTACTCTGAAAATTTGCCCTTGCAGCAACACAAAGTGTGTATGTGTGTGTGTGTCTGTCTGTCTGTCTGTCTGTCTGTGTATGTGTTAAAATTGTGCACTAATGAAGAAGGAAGAGAACATGGCTGGAGAGAATTCAGGAGGGCTTAAGTATGATCCTTGGTACCAATAAATCTTCTAACCATTTGTAACTCCTACTCTTTTCTGGTTCTCACAGGTGGTCTCTCTCTCTCTCTCTCTCTCTCTCTCTCTCTCTCTCTCTCTCTCTCTCTCTAAAACACACAGGTCATACACATACATACACACAAATCATTTAAAAATTTTAAATTTTCTTTTAATATTATTTAAGAAAAGACACTTAAAAATTTAAAACTCAGTCATAGTGAGCTTTCAGCGGGATCTATTTTCTTTTCCTGTACTCATTTAGATAATATTATCCACTGACCACATAGAATTGGTGGTAACAGTTAGTTATGGAAGATTCTGATAGCCTTTGTGCTTCCGGCCAGTTGGAACTGGGAAACAGAATGAGGCAATAGATAATCAACCACAAATCTCTAGATGGATTTCTAGCTAATGTAGTGGGACAATTCTAAACATAATCATGGAAGGTTATAGAACTGAAGATACTTGCTTAGACTATGGTTTGAGTAGCAAGAAAGAATAGATTCATGTTATGGTTCAATTTGTACCCCCTACAGTGAAGAGACACAGAAGTTGAGGCTATGTAGGAGAATAAGGGAGTGATAGGGGATACCAGCAAACACTGTAAAGGACAGACTCATTCCATTACCCTTTGCCACGGAACCACCTGCTGACTGGAGCTCATCACTTGTATTGGCTTGCTAACTTACATGTCATTGGTCAAATCATTGTAGGTTTCAACAGCAAAATCCACCGCTTTCTGCACCTCCTCATCATTCGGGACAGCAGGCTCCACATGTCCCACTATGATCTTCTTGTTCTCAACATTAGTACTTGTTACAGGACATGCAGCTATGACCAGTGTCAGGGCTAGAGCAGCCCACAGGGACAATGAGAGGCTCTGGTTGCTGGCCATGGTTGATTAGAGTGGAGCTGCAGAGGAACAGAGGAATCCAGAGTGTTCTTGGTGTGCTGCCTGGCTTTTTAACCTGCAGAGTCAATTGCCCAGGTCCTCCTCACTCCACCCAGACTGGCCCCATCCCTAGATCTTCCTTTACTCAGTCTTACCAACACCTCTTTGTTTCACCTCTTCTTCCTCCTCTGGGATCTTTTCCCCCCAGTCTCGACACCTTGTCTTGTGTCTTTTCTTTTTCCACTGCCATTTATATCTTCTCCCTAATCTTCCTCCTTATGAGTCTTCCAGCTAAGATCTCATAAATCCATGTCACCTTTGTCTCCACAAATAAGTTCTTACCCTTCCGGCTTTAAAAGGCGCATATATATATATATATATATATATATATATATATATATATATATATATAGTTTTGAAATGTCAGCTTTGCTTCCTGAGGTCTTTGCAGGTCAGGGGCAGACATAATACCAATACATGGAAATCCCCAGTTCAAAGATGTTATTTCAGAGGTTCCAGAGATAACCAGTGCCCTTTCCTGGGTAACTTCTTTGCCAAACGCATGGAATTAACCTTTATTTGGAAAAGAACAAATGATTTCCTTTATACAACTAACAGGTATCAGTCAGAGCACTCTGTAAATGAACTTTCTAGAACTTTTCCTCGGGCCTGGTTCTCTAGAACTTAGAAAAAGATTCTAGTGACTAAGTCTTATATATGACATTACAGTTAGCAGCTCGATACAGAAAGGACGTGAACCTATATATAGCTTTAAATTTTCTAGTAAACATTAAAAATGTATAAGAAGTAGGTGAAATTTTCAATATATTTTTATGACTTAGCATGTCAAATTTTATTTCACCATGTAGGAAAAATTCTTCACAGATACCTTATGATCCTTGGTGCACATATGCATTAATTCTTTGGATTCTGTGTTTGTACTATTAGACCATATAGTCCTTAAGATAGGACCTACTTCTAGAAATTCATGACAATGTGTACTAAAAACATGATATACAACCATCAAGTAGCTTACATTCCTTGGTGCACATATGTATTAAATCTTTGGATTCTGTGTTTGTACTATTATGGCAGATAGTATTTCAAACTGAACTTATTTCTAGCAACTCATGGCTATGTGTACATAAACCATAATAAAGTACAATCACATAGTAGGCTGTGTTCTAGGGAGAATCAATCAAGTTCAGGAAATTATAAATGCACTACTTGCAGTAAATGAGAGAGAAGGGAAGCCAGAGGGAAAGAGGTGCCACTGGATACTTGTGAGGGAGTGGCTTTTGAGATCTTAAAAGGATAAGAGCTTCTGTCTAAGGCACTGAACCAGAACTACAGACAGAGATTATGACCCTGAGACATAAGAGCCCTTGCCTCTTCTAGAAACAAGGAGCACTGGAGGACGTCTGAGTAATAAAGGGGTACTATAGGGTCTTTCACTCTGGCAGGTGTAAGCACAATGTATGTGGGATGTGGGATCAGGCTGAGGAGAGGGCAGATATATGAATGCTAGTGTATGGTCTGTTCTTGCTTCTTCACTCGGTGAGTCTCAGCATTCTTCCCTCTGTTTGGAACACTTACCTGGCGTTCCTGAACTCACTAGGAGGAAGACAAGGTTAACTTAGGATGAATGCTCCATTTTTCATGGAGGAATTTTAGTGAGTCCATACATCTGTGACACCCCTCCAACAAACCTATGTAATATACTCAGAAAGCTCTCTGCTGCCTGATCACACCCAGTGGTGTGCCTGAAGGTGTCTGTGCCTGACAACTTGCCATTACTTCTACCTCTGGTCTTCTAGGTAACAGATTTTCAGCAGTATTTTTAGGTGCCAATACCTCAAGGCTCTTTATTCTTAACCCAAATTGTCAGTTCTCTATTGCTATAACCCACAGGTCTTGGTGCTGGGACCCTGCCTATGGGCAAAAAGTGAATGAAGAAAAAGACAAATACATAAACACATGTAGAGTGAACCTAGGATCAGTGCAGCTTCTAACCACTACCCTTCAGTGTGTTTATTAGGGACAGCAGAAGGTTTGGAGTCAAATAATATAGGAAGGAAGTTTCTGTGGTAGAGCAATCTCAGGCTGTAAACATCAGAGTTATGCAAGCTGTCGTTGCCAGTATTTGCATACTTATCAATTGCTAATAAACACTCTTAAATGGACTCCCAAGAAACACTTTGCCATTTTCTTGAGTTGGCCCATATGTGTAATACTTTCTGGATTATTCCATAGGTCCAAGGCCTGGGGAAATCCACAAAATAGGTGTGTTAATGTCAAAATACACATTAACTCAGGACTTCATTCATTTGGGACTTTATCTGCTCTCTATACTTGTTCTCTCCATGTGTATAAACATTTTAAGCTTGGCACTCTGTGGGCTGAACCAAATTCAGTTTAGGACAGAGAAGGCCTGGTCTGACATGTGTCCCTGAAGACTGAAATTGGTATAGGATATTCTGAATAGACAGTTGGTTCTTTTATTCTTTTGATCTTGTCCTTTGTATAGAAAATTGTTGCTATGACAAATGACCTTAGAATGAAGACATCCCATGTTGCTAGAAACATCAGGTGGTGCTTAGTTGATTAAATTGCACCAAGGCCGGTCGTTGGAGTGGTGGAGTGGTGGTCAGCTGGCATCTGTTCAGCCCTGCTTTGGCCTTGGGGCTGGTAGTAAGTGAGAGCTGGCCAGAAGGAATGCAATAGGAAGAGTCTAACGGCCCTGTGTATAGAGATACAGAGGAATCAGCAGGTGCTAAAGTAGAAGCTATAACACATGATACAGAATATACAGCTGAGACGTCAAAGAATATTGTTTGAGTGAATAATAGCTTCTCAATGTGAGTGAGATTGCCTAAGATTAGATGAAGCTGCCTAGGACTTGCACAACTTGTATGGAGAAGTTAAGGTCTAATTTCAAACTTCAAAGGACAGATTGATTCTCTTATTAAGAGTCAATGCAGTTATTGGCTAAAGTGACTAGACAGTGGAGGTCTTTGTTGTCTTGAAAATCCTAGATTCCTTAAGATTACACTAAAGTATCATCATTCCTGGATGGCAGGACACCCATTTACAACATGGTTCAGTGAGTATTTGACGCCCATATTGAGTCCTACTGTTTCAAAACATTCCTTTCAAAATATCAGTGGTCATGGGCATTGCACTTTGTCATCTAAGAGTTCTGACAGAGGTGGATTACAGTAGTATAGTCTCTAAGGCACTGGTAACATCTGTTCTACAGCCCATGCATCAGAGTGTCTTTTGGTCATCCAAATCTTATTATTTAATTAATCCATTTGTAAGGCTGTAGCCCTGATCAATATTGACTCTCTGATGTGGATACCTTAGGTTCATGAAAAGCGAGCAAAATAGCAACATAGATTTTAACTGAAGGTATATAAGTTTTCTCTGAGGGGCTAGCAACAGTTTATATTCTTCATTCCTTAAATTTGGTTTCTTGACTATAAAAGATGCTGTTGATACATTATATTAATAATAATATAGCAGCTTATAAAATGTTATCAAACATTGTCTCTCACTACATGGATTTTTTAAAAATAAAAAGTCAATCAATTGGACAATATTCATGAATGTGTTATTTTGAGAAAATGCCACAGTGATTTCTATCATTTAACAGCTACCATTGTGATCAATCAGAAGTTGCAACATCCTGGAATAATGTGCACAACTAAAAGGGTACTACCCTGTGGGTTCTGATGATTGATTGTAATATCTTTAGCAATAAAAGGCTTTTTAATTAAGGGGTATACATCATTTCTAGGCTATTTCACAAAAAAAACCAGACTCCAGTTCACTGTAAACATAACTTTATTTGCACTAAGAAACTAAAAGTTTTTGTTATTTGGTGTATTGTTATGTTTTCTTTTTGTTAATACTAGTAAGCTTGCCTAGAATTATAGACACTTATAAATGAATAAGTAACCTGTCTGTAAAATTATTATGGCTATATCAACACATAGTCTTTATTTGCAAACTAAATCTTATGAAGAAATGTTGCCTAAAATAAACAAAAATTATCTTAAATTTTCATTAAAATTTCTTTTTGTATAATGTATTTTAATCGTGATTTCCTGCTTCAGAAACTCTTCCCAGATTATCCTGAGGAACTGGAAGTCACTCTTGCTGCTCTCAGAGGAAAAAGGCAATCATCAATGTCACCCAGTTACAAACACTATGATCTACAGTGTGACCTATGTGCAAGATATACTGGTGCAATGGAGGCACAAATGTTATGGGAGTAACCAACCACTTTTTGATTGGATATAAGACCCACTTCACTAAATGAAACCCATACTTGACACAGCTAAGTGGCCAATAATAGGAGACTAGATAGGCTGCAGGCCCTACTAGAAAACCTATTGCTATTGCTCTGCTAAAGAAACATAGCAATAAAACAACTCCTAATGACATAGTTTTTGTTTTTATTTGTATATATTTATTCTTATTTATTTTATATTCCAATCACAGTTTCTCCTTCCTCCCCAATTCCTGCTCCCCTGCATCTCCCCCAACCCACCCCCAATAACTCCTCAGAAAGGGTAAGACCTCCCTTGGAGAGTCAACAAGGCCTGGTATATTCAGTTAAGGCAGGACCAAGCCCATCTCCCATGCATCAAGGCAGAGTGAGGCATCCCACCATATGGAATGGGATTCAACAAATCAGATCATGTAACAGGAATAGATCCTGGTCCCACTGTGAGGAGTCCCACAAACAGGCCAGGCTACAAAACTGTCACCCACATGTAAAGGGCCTAGTCTAGTTCCACGTAGACTCCCCAGCTATTGATCTAGAGTCTGTGAGCTCCCACAAGTTTGGGTCAATTGTCTCTGTGGGTTTCCCTCTTGACCATATAAATTCTCTTCTCTCTCTAACTGGACTCCCGAAGCTCGGCATGGTGCGTGGATGTGGATCTCTGCATCTGCTTCCATCAGTTACTTGTTGAAGGTTCTATGATGACAGGGTAATTACAAATCTGATTACAAGGGAAAGCTAGTTCAGGCACCCTCTCCACTATTGCTAGGAGTTTTAGCTGGGGCCATCCTTGTGGATTCTGGGGCATTTCCCTCGGATCAGATTTTTCCTTAGCCCTGTAATGACTCCCTCTATTGAGATATCTCTTTCATTTTTTTCCTACTCTGTCCCTCCCCCAACTCAACTATTCCATTCCCTCATATTCTCATCCCCAAACCCTCCCCTTTACTACTCCACCCCATCCCAGTTTACCCGGAAGAGCTCATCTGTTTTCCCTTCTCAGAACAATGGCTGTGTCCCTCTTTGAGTCGTCCTTGTCATCTAACTCCTCTGAAGCTGTGGATTTAGTCTGGTTAGCCTTTCATTTACTTCTAGTATCCACTTACTAGAGAGCACATACCATGTTTGTCATTCTGGGTCTGGGTTACCTCACTCAGGATGATATTTTTCTAGTTCCACCTATAACCCTGCAAATTTCATGAGATTATTTTTTTATCTGAGTATTTTTTTATCTGAGATTATTTTTTAGCTGAGTAGTTCTCCATTGTGTAAATGTGCCACATTTTCTTTTTCCATTCTCCCATTGAGGGGTATCTAGGTTGTTACCGGGTTCTGGCTATTATGAATAATGCTACAATGAACATAGTTGAGCAAGTGTCCTTGTGGTATGATTGAGCATCCTTTGGGTATAGGTACAAGAGTGGTAGAGTTGGGTCTTGAGGTAGATTGATTCCCAATTTTCTGAAAAACTGCCATGATGATTTCCAAAGTGCTGTATAAGTCTGCATAAGTTTGCAGTCCCAGCTATAAGCTTGTACCCCCACTACGACATATTGTTATAATAATAAATCAGTACCTGCTTCAACTCTCACAGAGAAGCTTCTTATTTCAGTAGAAGAAAATTAACAGAGACCCACATCTTTTTAAGAAATCTAAAGAACTCATACTTTGAGAATTTCATAGATGTATACAATGCATTTAATGGTATCCATCCCTACTTTCCTCCAACTTCTCCTGGGTATCCCCACCACATTTATCTTCAAATTTCATGTCATCTTTTTGTAATCTACTGGATCTAATCCATGTTGCCCCTATGTGCCTAGATGTGGTACCATCCACTGGAATGTGAACAACCTATTAATGGCCATATCTCTGAAGAAAATTGATTCTTCCTCCAATGGCTTTTAATTGCCAAATATTCTCAACTAGCATTAGGGTTTTCTGGCATGTTCCCATCTATGTTGTAATCATAAATGGCTTGATTTCTTGCAAGCCTTTTTATGCAAGCAACCATAAGCTCTCTGAGTTCATGAATGTAACATTCCTGTCATATTGGGAAGGTACACTTTCACAGTAGTATTGTCCTGACTCTTATGATTATACAGTTCTCTCTTCTGCAATGTGCCTTGAGGGGTGTGTGTGTGTGTGTGTGTGTGTGTGTGTGTGTGTAACTGATAAGGATAACACCAATCAGCATCTGAAAAGAAGTAACATAATCCAGAAGGCAACACCACCTAATATTACATGCTGCTGTGACCTCTGAGGGTCACAATTTAACCAACAACTTACAGAGTCATATCCTACAGTTTCCACTGGTACTGCACTTGTTGGATAACCCTTGACATCATAAAGAATTAACTTCCAGTATAGAGTAACTCCTTTGAAGATTATACATGTATGGGAACTTCTAAAATATCAGGAGCACACATGGCATCTCAAGCATCCTTAGCATGGTTGAGCTCTTCAGCTTTCCTTTCATTGCTCTCCCCACCTCTCATCATTTAAGTTGTCTTGTCATTCCATTTGTCCTTCTGTATCACCTGTTTTCTGCTGTCCTCTCACATTTTAATATCTTGCTTCAGCCCCTCAGTGACCTCTTTCTAGATTTCTTGTTTCTATAGGCTTCCTTTGTTCACTACCCATACCTTAATATTTGCCACCGAGAACTATATGAGAGAGATCATGTGGTGTTTGTGCTTGGGTGCCTGGGTAACTAATTAGTATGTTATTTCCTAGTTCTCTTCATGTACCAGCAAACTTCATTTTTCTTTACATTTGTGTAAAATATTATTGTGTACATGTACCACATTTTCATTATCCCTTCATGAGTTAATGGACATTATCAGTCAACCCATTTCCTAAACAAAGAGCTTTTAAAACTCATAATTAATGAAAGGAGCAACCAATTTAAAATGTGAGTGAAAAGAATCTATAAAAGACACCTTACCAAAAAGGTAAACATATGGCAAATAATTAAATTAAAATGTGACTCACGGCATATGTCTTTGGGGAATTGTAAAATAAGACAATGAGATGCTATCACACTCCTGTTAGAATGGCCAGAATCAAGAACGCAATGTAGCACCAAATGCTGACAAACATGAAGCACCTCTGAAATCCTCTTTTATTTATGGTGGGGTTGCAAAACAAAATGATATCTCTGGGAGGCAGTGGAGTTATTTATAACTGCAAAACTAAATATATGTTCACAATGTAATCCAGCAGTCACACATTTTAGTGATTTGACAAAGCTAAACCAGCAATGGATGTTTCATTAGCTTTGTTTATAACTGTCAAACTTGAGAACAACTAGTATGCCCTTTATTAGGTGAACAGACAAACAAGGGCAACCTTGACTTATGGGCACAGGGAAAGAAATGAAGTTTCAACTCATGAAAGACATAGCAGAAAGCCAAGTGCACATTTCAAAGTAAAGCAATCAATATGCAAAGGCTACATACTACTGAATTTCAATTCAAAGGCATCCTGGAATAGGCAAGTCATGGGTGACAGCTCAAAGACAAGGGACCGTAGTTGGGGGAGTCTGAGTATGTGGAGCACAGAGGACTTTTTAGAGCAGTAAAATCATTCTGCATGATGCTACACTAATGGAGCTGTGGTATTATATGTTTGCCCACAGCCACAGATTGCACAGTCTTTCCTAATTGATTTGAGGCATAATGGTGTGTAGATGTAGGTGCATTCATTACAACAAATGCCTCTTTTAGGAGAGAGAAGTAGAGAAAAATAAGCACAATAAAACTCAGTCTGTCACCAAAACATTATGATAAACTTTAGTCTCAACTTTTCATTGGAGACCAGAGATGTCTACACTGCTACCTCTCCCACCATGTTCCTTTGAGGAAGAAGCCATATAGAAATATTGTCTGTGGTACCCATTCAGAAAGAGGTATTGGAGGATCAGACCAACTGACCAGATCCAGGACATGGCAGCTTCATCCTCTCTGCCTAGTGAGCTCACAAGAAGGCTGGCTGCTTAATTAAGTTTGATTGCTTTATCTGTTAGTTGCTTAATTAACTCGTTAAATGAAATAAATACATGTTTAGTAAGAAACAACTGATATTTAGTTTCCTTGGAAACCTCTCTGCCATTTACGTCTTCATCCCAGGCAGCATTTGTGTAAAGTAATTGACAATTGGCGCCATTACAGAAAACAATTGGCAGGATGCTCAAGTAAGGTGAACGTGGGAACTGGTCCTTGCACTGTGCATTGGGGCTGCTATAAATGGAAATTCTGAAAATAGTAGTTTGGCTGAATGAAGAATCTGAATTCTTGGCTGAATTATGGTAAGAGGGGAACACGTTAGGATGAAGTGCTTGGAGAGGCTTTCCTTGACCAAAGAAGCCGCCAGGTGGCAATGGAAAACAAGCCAAATCAGCAAATTTACCTGAAAACATGCCAGACATTTAAATTTATAGTGAGAAATCAATTGAATCTGAGACTACATTTTTTGAACACTACAAGAAAATTCTTTTAGGACCAGCATTTTCTCCTGAAACCTCTCTCATCTAGGATAATTCTAATCAGTTCATGTGGTACCCAGTTGTCAGGTAGGGATCAAGCCTTCACTTCCAACATTCTTGGGGATAAGTGAGTCCTTAGAATCTCACTGGACAATGGTCATGTTACTTTTAAACAGTATTTCCTTGGAGAAGCTATAGAAGAATTCTTGATTTGCTCTAAACTAAGAATTTCCACCAGTACAAGTTTGGTTTACTGTGATGTATGCTGTTTAGGTTTCTAATTAGTCAATCTAACATTTCCTAGATATTTAAATTTAAAAAATGCTGTGATGTGGAGGTATTATCTGAAAGTATTAAAATATACATTTCTGAGTCCATGTATTAAAAGTTTCTACATATGATTAATGGCAGTCTTGGGCGCATATATAGTCTTAGAGGCTGAAGCAAGTGGACATAAATATCACATGATGAGCATTTTTTAAATTTAAATTTTTAGTTTATTTTTTGACCTTGGAGAAGTCTCTAAGAACTGCCTGGAAGAACTACCTGAAAGTGATAGTGAGGAGGAAGAGCCAGTCTCTCCCACTTTGAATTCTTCCGTGAGCCCCAAGAGAATGATCCCTTGACAATCTACATGGGAAGCAGTACCAGGAGAGTTGGAGAAAAGAGGCTGGTAATTATTTGGCTCTGAGTGGAGGCCTCCTGGCCAGCTTCTGTTTGCTTTCCAGGTTTCCCAGGCCCCCAAAGTTTCTGAGATGTAGCAAACAAGGCTTTTAACAGTTTAACAGAGTAAGTGCTTACTATTGCTCATCAGTCCACGTGTTAACAGACATTGCTGTTGCCAGCTGGCGGATCTGTGTTGATGGAGGCTACTTGTTTGTTTCCCAGACACCCAGACTCTAAATAACCACACAGAAACTATATTATTTGTAATACTGTTTGACCAATAGTTTTAGCATATTTCTAGCTAGTTCTTACAACTTGAATTAATACATTTTTTTAAATCTATGTATCACTACGTGGCAGTGGCTTACTGGGTAAAGTTTTGGGGCATCTGTCTTCTCCAGGGGCTATGTGGCATCTTCTTGACTCTGCCTCTTTTCTCCTAGCATTCAGTTTAGTTTTTCCCATCTAACTCTGTTCTGCCCTGTCATAGGCCAAATGGGTTAGGACCCCAATTCTTCATTCTTACAACTGTAGCTAGGTTGACTATTCTGGGCTGGACTTATAGCCATAGTTCTGCCTTAAATTATGACCAGCAGGGCTTAACCTTACAGGGTGAGTTCATGCAGGTTTGATTCTCATTATGTTTTCCTGGCACCACAGAATGAGGAGCACCTGGCAGCTAGGATGAGCTCTCTTCTGTGATAGCAGGAGCACACAAGAGCAACACAACACAAGCATGTATTTGACTGTTATTTGTATTATTTTTGATATGCTAACACTGAGCAAAACAAATCTTAGGGTCGAACCCAAAGTCATCATATGGGAAAGCAAATGCAACCTTTAATTGGAGGGGCTGAAAGGCCACAAGGCAGAGCAGTCAGTAAAGAATGCTTAGGAGGAAAGTTCTCAGGGTCTGTGTTGTAAACTATCGTAAGTTACATTTCCAAGTGTAATGCCACAACCCTAGATGATCTGGTGGGTACTGTGTTCATGGCATCATACAGCTGAGTTTTGTGATGGAAAGGAATTGTCGCTGGTACTAGCTAAAGTTAGCCCAGAGTCTTTGTCTTTGCCAGAATACAAAGATTTGAGACTGGAAAGACAAAATAACTGCATGCTAGGCCAATGCTGGTTGTTTGGCTTCTGAGTGATTGGTGAACATTTCAATGTTCGCTCAATTTTCTGAAAAGATTCTTTCTCTACATATTTCAATTTGTTTTGAAAGTCTTGTTATTAACTTACAGTTGTCAGGATATTGGAACTGGGGACTTGGTTGATATGGTACATTCCTGTCTTGAGCAAATGATTTGAAAGGAAGAGGATATAAGTGTTATCTTATATTTAAGCTGTTTTCATGCTGTGTAGAATTATTAACCATTGTTACTCTGATAAACTAGAGAATTTTCCAGAAAAAAATTTGACTAAGGGCTCTAGGGAACTTGGAAGGGATCCTTGGAAAATAGGGCATTATTCTGTAGCCTGTTGGCTGTTTTTCCTTTCTATATGTAACTATTTAAGAGACAATGTCTGTCAACGAAGACTCATTAACTCCTTCTGGTAGAATTCTAATGCTAGATGGTTAAAAAAAATTTATTTATTTTTTCTCTATTATTGATCACTGTCTCTCCTCAACACTATATTTTTAATGTAGCCTCCATCCTTATATGTAAAAAAACATAAAAAAAAACAAAAACAGACAACAAGAAACAACATCTTCTAATTTAAATGCCAGTCTGTATGATTACATGTTGGGGCATACGTTTCAATTGAATAATCAAACATTTGCTGGGTGTTAACAGACGTGCAAAGTGCTGGAGTAGAGCGCTGTGGCTGGAACTCGAACTCATACCCGGAAAAAAGGGCAAAAACTGGTGGTGGACAAGCACCACCCATCACAGAAAGAGACAAATGTCTTGGCAGGAAAAGACTTTTTGCATAGCTGAGGATCCTCACTCAACTATAATTCTGTCATTTCCGTAAAAGGGAAGGTATGGTTCCCACAATTTCATACAAAAATCTTCAAACATTAAGTTGAAAGAATAGCCAACAGACATCTATAGCCTTTCTAACAACTGAAATATTTTCTGATACTCTCCATCAATCCCTGCCTCCATTCATCTACCCAGCCATTTTTCCATTTATTATATAAAACTAAGTCGGAGTAAATATGCCACTTCATCCCAAACACCTCAGCTTTCTTCCACAAAAGGATAAAGATGTTTCACTACATAATCATAATCTTATATAATATCCAACCACATTTGAATATCTTCATTTGAACCTGACACCTTTTAACAGTTCTTGGTGATGTTACAACACTCATGGTTTAAACACTGGATTTGTTTTTTATGTTCTTCTAGAGCTTTTTTAAATAGACAAATACACTTCTGCTTTAAAAAAAAACATAATATAGATTTTTTCCATAAGGAGCTCTTTTTCACGCTCTATTTCTTGCAAATTAATTGCTGAGTCTTGAGGCTTGATTAGATTCAGATTAAACATTCTGCGTAAAAGGCATCCCCGGTGACGCTGTACATTTCCTGCACACCGCGAGGTTGCTAATATTATCCATAGCGTCCTGCTTGCTCTCCGGACTAGTGTGAGTGACGCCAAGCTATCGCCATTGTAAATATGTTCTCTCTCTCACTTCCAAACTAGCAAGTCATCTGGAGCTGGACTCGCTGACGTCAGTGCATAGCACGCTCACTCAAACTAAAGGCTTGAACCGTCCACCCTTGAGCTTCAATCGGAATCATTAGCGCAGAGTCACCAAAGCGGTGGTTGGGGAATTCTGCTGTTCTCTCTGCAGGAGCCACTGGCATTGTGGAATAACTTTAGTCTGCTATGAGAAAGGAAGTCCATTTCAGTAGAATATGACTTAGAAATAGCAGACATCTAGCTGTGTGTAAACAAGAAAAGCCTAAACGTGGGAAAGGAGTTTAGAGAAAACAAGGCAATTTAGAGATCTAAGGAACCCAATCCAGGATTTGCTTCAATATTCCCCCGGCACATAAAGAGAGTAATGTCTGACTATGTTGTTCACTTTCCTCACATAAAGAACTAGGCTTCTAGAATAGAAATCTTCGAATACAGAAAACCACATGGCATCTGGGAAGAAATGAGGTCAAAATACCTCTATGTAATTGCCTTTCCTTTGCTAGCAGTAGTTTTGCTGATTATACTTCTGTAAGATGGAAGGAGGCTATTTGTTCTAACTTTGGAAAATATTATAGCCTGTGCTGGATAATTTTTTTGTCAAATTTTAACAAATCTGACAGGAGGAATTTAGGAGAGAAAGGGCATATTTTGACTCACAGTTTGAAAGGTGCAGCCCAGCATGGTGGTGACAATATGGTGTCAGGATAGCTAAGGCCATGGCAATGCCATGGAGCAGAACTACATGTTCATATTTTGGCGGACCAGGAAACATTGCTCAGACAGGAACCAGAGCCAGATATAGACTTCAAGGTCTGCCTCTAAGCACCCATTTTGGCTGGTTATGCTACATATCCTAAACGATCTGCAACTACTCCAAACAGGTTAGCCTGAGGGTCCAGTGCCATTGCCATCACATTTTAAAGGTGTGACACTGACTGTTGTAATTGTTTCATCGCTAACTACTGCCTCCTTCCTAAACTACATGAATTTTTTTTCTCTAAATGTTTATTTACTTTTACAAGTTTAGGTGTTTTGTCTTCATATATGTCTGAGCACCAAGTACATTAAGCGTAATTTTTCCTCTCTCTTGTCTGTCTGTATTTGTAAGCTCAAAGCTGAGCAGAGGTGACTTGACTTCCTGTTGAATCTGAAGCTACTGCCCTTCTTGCCTGGCCCCATTGCTCCCCGTCTTTGCCAAGGCAATCGCGTATAACTTAGGGTTCTTTTTGCTTCAGAAATCTAAATGAAAAGCTTCATGCTGTGAATCTGATTTTATTTCTGCTAGTCACCTGTTTTCCCTTTATTTGAAGGTTCCGTTATGCTTTTGAAATCAATTTCTTTTTGGTAAAAACATAACAATAAAAATATGTAAATAAAGAAATAAATAAAATAGTACAGGGGATTCTGAAAATGATAGTTTAATGCTACCCTTTCAGAGTCTTAGAAATTTTAAGTGCCTGTGGGCATGGTTCTAGTTGTCTTGACAGCCCACCTTTAATTAGTGAAGCTGCGATGGGCTGTGCCAACACTAATACTGTGATGGTGTATGCACGAGTGCCTGTGAACGTCCAGCCTGGTACATGCCAAATTCTACCAACAACTGCAGGTCTCTAGAGAGCTCCCACTCTCCAAAGGAATTGTATTCATTTTTGCTTAAATGCTTCTTTTTCTTCTTCTTATTTTTATCGAGCTCTACATTTTCCTCTGCTCTCCTCCCTACCTCTCCGCTCCCTTTGGATCCTCTCCTAAGGTCCCCATGCTTCCAATTTATTCAGGAGATCTTGTCTTTTTTAAATTGTTGTCTAGGTTCTCTGGGATTGTGATTTGTGGGCTGGTTTTCTTTGCTTTATGTTTAAAAACCACTTAAGAGCTCAGTGCTACTAACCGACTTGAACTAACTGATGGGAACTCCTTCTAGATGCAGATATTTCACCTTGTTATTCTGCATCCTCCTTGCTTCTCTCCTGTGTCATATAAAGAGGAACTAGTTTGTTGAGGATTGCATTGTATGCAAAAAATGAATACAACTTAATATGTTGGCCTTCATTTGATTTCAGTGCCAGCTTGCTTGTAATATAGTATTTATACCTCAGCACTATATTTAAAAACTAAGATAGTCCATAGTCACTAATGCCATTTAGACCCAGAGAAAGTGGGACAAATAATCAACCTATAAGCTTCAGATAGCCAACGAGGGAATGAGAGGTTTCTGTTGACTAATGTAAGACAAATCTCAGTGTAGAGCAGAAACCTGACTAGTAATTCCAAAACTGCTTCCACCTGCCTTCAAGCTAAAGGTTAAAAACACCTGACAATCCATTTCCTGGTAATACACATTTATGTTTTATCTTGGGGAATTTTTAGGAAAGTGTCTATCCTGGGTGAAAAAGTGGTACCAGGGAAAGTCTTTCTTTCTGTTTTTCTACATATATTTCTGCTTCTTTTCTTTGGGTCTGTCTCTAAATCTTTCTTTGTTTCTACCTCATAGTCTCTGCCTTTCTTTGTCTTTTTATATCTATACCTTTACCTATATAGCCCTGTTTTAATCTTTGTCATTTTTTTAGCTCTCAGTTTCAATATCTGTTTTCAGCTGTTTCTCTGTCTCTGTGTGTGTCTCTGTCTGTCTTTCTTACATACTCCTTCTCCCTTTCCATCTCTTTTCCAATTTTTATCTCCACCCACCTTTTCATTTACTTTCTCCTCCCTATCTTCAGTTTGTAGAAGCTCTCATGTGGGATGTGGTGTCTAGAGCTGTGATTCCAACTTTTAATTCCAAGCATTGTGTTATGTCCAAGAGAAAAACATTTAGGGGATGTTATGAAGATGATAAGGAGAAGCACCTGAAATTCTTCATGCCACCCTCTTAGTGTTATAAATACCTCCTCCCCTGGTTGCTATATTTACAAAAGATGAAGCCAGGGTTCCTGTATAACCATTCAGGACTTACATAAGGGGATAAAGGTGGCATACTCTAATTTTCTGCCTCAATGTCTGGGTCTCAAATAAAGCTTATTACATGTGGAAGAAAAAAATTGTGCCAAACTTTCAATACCTACCTTCTTTTTTTTTTAGCTTTTTTAACTCTTTTATTTTATTTTTTTATTGAGAAAAGGAGAAAGAAAAAAAAACAATTTTCCACCTCCTCCCAGCCTCCCATTTCCCTCCCCCTCCTCCCACCCTTCGCCCCCTCCTCCCACCCTTCGCCCCCTCCTCCCACCCTTCTAGGCCTACCCCACTCCTTTCCCCCTCCCTCTCCAATACCTACCTTCTTGATTCGAAACTCCCCCTTTATAATGTTCTCATAAGGAAAAAAGTATTCTATCACCCACCCACCAAGGATTTATGTTCATTTGAAAGGAAATCCAATAAGTGAATACTATTGTTCACTTATAATATTATTATTTCTTCAATACAGAAGAAACCTTGGTTATTATTTCACTGACCATTGAAGGCAATAAACAATACTTGGAGCTTAGTCAAGGGTTTCTGAAAACAGGTACCTTTACAGGTGTTAAATCACTTTTTGTACACTTACCAGGGCAAGAAGTAAGTGGACTAAATTTCCTACCCAATGACTGCCAATATAAAAAATAATTCACAGACAAAAATCTCAGTAGACAAAATGGTAACCTATTCTGAGGTTTATAACTTGATTCTACCATTGTTATGTTTATTTTGTGTAAATGGACTCTGATATGGACATATTTTTGTGGAAGAGGCTCATGATAGGATCTTTGGTAATCAAGAGGGAAAGCCTAGCTGGGCTATAGCTCAGTGGAATCTGTGCTGAGCTCTGGAATTGTGATGGCACTTCAGAATTGCCATATGTGAAGTTCTATGTACCAAATATAGATTATCTCATGAACAAAGGCAGTACCAGGCTTGGAACATGATCTTGGGTGCAGAAGCTTCCTGATTAAGTTCAATGTCTACAGAGAGTAAAGCACTTGAAAAAATGGGAACATATTGGTAAAGGTCAAGTGAGGTGATATATACCTTCCATGTGGAGAAGAGGAGATGCAATCTCTCTAAGACTTTGAGAACACATCTCTATTTTGAGACTTAAAACAAACTTTTAGCTATATCTTCATATAAAGTTAAAAAACAAATAACATACTTCCAATATTAAATGATGCAGAATTTACATTACATTCTTAGGATGAATGGAAGGCATAATGAAGAAATACCAAAGCAAAGCAAGGCCAAAACTCAATTAAGCAAATACCAAATCCTGTAGATCCATTTCCCACATTTGACACATAAATTCCAAAGGCCTTAGAAGGCTCAGCCCCTTCAGTTTTGTTTCCTATTCCATACATTTCTCTCTTGGGTTGGTTCCTATATATGCAACTCTTGTTGGCAGATGTCTCTTCCCTCTGGTATCTAGAACATGTTGTTATCTCCACTGAAACTTTGATTTCAGTTTCACAGATCATGTTTTGGCTTCTCATGGATCCCTGGTCTCACGGGGCCTTCTGCTCCTATCAATTCCAGCACTGCAGTACTTTGCCTGGTCTCAGCAGCTCTCTAAAACTTCAGCATAAGAATTAATGACCCGGGCATTTTTACTTTTTTGTGCCTCCAAAGCCAATGCCACGTGGATGACACTGCCAAGCTCATCTGGCAGCTTGAGCTGACTCCCGCTTCTCTTGAATCACTTTAGCAGTAACCTTTTTGTATTCAGTTGCTTTCTAGGAGTAGAAAACTCACTAGATCTTCTCCTTTTGCAAATTGGAAGCTTAGCCGAGTGGGAGTCTTTCCATCGGGGCACTTTTCCCACTGTTCCAATGCCAAGCAAACAGCATCTCCTTAATGCCGTTAATCTCCTCAATAATTAAAGTCTCCCTTCAGCAGAGGCCTTGACTATACCATTTAGCTTTCTAGTGTTCTTTCATTTTGTTCTTAACTTCAAACTGTAATTTTGTATTTACTTTTGCATGGTTTGTTCTTATTTTAGTATAAACCTGCATAGACTGATTAGTAATAACCATGCCACAGACTCAACAGTTTGCTGTCATATTTTTTTCTCTGCCAAAAAAAATTTAGTCTACTACCTCTTAATTTAGCCTCAGCCAAATTTTTAGGACAAGGTCAGAAGGCAGTCAGATTTTTGTCAAAACACCACAGGAATGACTGCTAGTCCTACTGTTAATATTACTAAACTCTAAAACCTCTTGAGCTGGGACTCTTCAGTTGACATTGCCCTAAACACTACAATGCTCCCATTTTTGTAATGTCTAAAAATAACCTGTAAACCCCACTTCCTGGAATGCTGGAGGCTGTGATTCTTGAGATAACAAGCCATGTGTTATCAGTGGCCTAAACAAGTTTGCTTGATCCAACTGTACTGAATGCACTTGATCACATGTAGGTAGAAGGTATGTAGGCAGAAAATATATCAGAACAGATGTTTGCCACTGACTGGATGTAGGCACGAGGTACATAGGCAAGCAAGAAGTGTGTCATGATATATACTTGCTCCTGATTGGACTTGACAGGAAACAAAGAAGTCTTACAGGTTTGCCTTTATAAGCTTCCTTAATATGTGAGTTTTCATTGTCTGGAAACTCTAGAATGGACTTTGTCAGAGTCTATTATTGTAGCCAGTATTTAACTAAAGTTTGCTTCAAATTTGGCTCTCAAATTATGATAGTGATATTATTTTGGATCAAGAGGTTTAACATGTATGGCCTGGTAAGCTCTCCTTAAAATATCCAATCACTTTTCTAGTATAAAGTTTTAATAGGGTCAGGCCCTTACAGCAATACATTAGCCCTGGTACTAAATTCTCTACTGGTAACTTTTCTGTTGCTGTGATAAAACACTGTGACATAAATTGACTCATAGAAGAAATTTTTTGTTTGGGCTTATGTTGGACTACATTGCTGGCTGCTTAGAGGTTTCAGTCTGCCATAAGCCTAGAAGTTTTCTCCTTCACCAGAAAAGCTTTCTGCTCTCTACCTGCCTTATCTTGAAAATGTGTCTGGGCCTGGAGGACTAGCCTTATCTAAAAGCTATCTCTAAACCAGGTACCGATTCATCTTTAGCTTGTCCCCTCGGCACAGATACCTGATAAGAAGACCTATGCTGGGAGTTCTCCTATAGGAACCTTCTGCCACATACGAAACCTTGTCATAGGAGTGTGCCACTAAATGCAAATTAGGGTTTGTCCCCAGTCTCTGCAATCCTCTATATTCTTTATACTCTAAAGTAAAATTGAACTGATTCACTGAAATCTCTCTCCCACAGGGATGTCTGCATTCATGTTCATGGACTTCTTAAAAGCTTAAAATGTTTTCTGTCATCCCTTCTGCCTCGTTATCCTCTTGCCCTAGTGACCAACAGGTAAAGAGGGAAAGAGGGCCCCCACTGGCTTAGAGCCCCAGAGAGGTTAAGTCTACTGTGGAAGGAACAAATGGCTGCAAACAGCAGGCAGGACAACAAGAGTTAGAAACAGAGATCACACCTTCTACTGCAAAGTGAAGCAGAAAGAGGGAACTAAAAACAGACAAGCTATGAGTTTTCAATCTCCACTCTAAATGGAACACACTTCTTCCATCAATGCTATACCACCTCCCAAACAGTGCCAAAAATTGGGGTCCAAGTATTCAGATGTGACATCTTAATGGAGACATTTCTCATTTAAACCACTATAACATCCACTCTTAACTTTTCATGCAACAGATAATTAATTGTTATACCTTTAAGGCACTGATCTCCAGTGAGTACATAAAGTTGAACTAATTGGGGGGATATAAATGATACTCAAAAACATAGACCTAATCATATTTCTTCCTTAATCTATTGACTGAGAGTGAATAAATATCTTTCACTTTAATTTTATTTTCCAAATTCTCAGAAATAAATCCACAATGGGCAGGAGGAGATTTTGTAAACTTGGAGGAAGGTGGGTGAAAATAGTCCACTCTGTCTATAGAACTGCATCTTGGTCAAAGTGGGAGAACATAGAACATCAAAAAGTTTCTTCAAGTGTACTTTAAACTTCTGAAGAAAGTAAATTATCAAAGAAAAGTAAAACATGGTTGAAACTTGGAGAGGAAAGAAATTAGTAGTTTGCTGTAGGTAGAGGGCCCACTTATTCTTCCCTGCCACCTAACTAGCTTAGCCCCGAAATAACCACACAGAAACTGTATTCATTAAACTACTGCTTGGCCCATTAGTTCTAGCTTCTTATTGACTAATTCTTTTTTTTTTTTTTTTTTTGGATTTTTTGAGACAGGATTTCTCTGTAGCTTTTTTTGGTTCCTGTCCTGGAACTACCTCTTGTAGACCAGTCTGGCCTTGAACTCACAGAGATCTGCCTGCCTCTGCCTCGTGAGTGCCGGGATTAAAGGCGTGCGCCACCACCGCCCAGCCTTTGACTAATTCTTATATTAATTTAATTCATTTCTATTAATCTGTATATCGCCATGTGACAGTGGCTTACCAGGTAAAATTCTCAGTGTCTGTTTCTGGTGGCTCTGTGGCATCTCTCTCTGGCTCTGCCCTTCTTTGTCCCAGCATTCAGTTCTGCCTTCCCTGCCTACCTAAGTTCTGCCCTATCAACAGGCCAAGGCAGTTTCTTTATTCATTAGTGGTAATGACAGCACACAGAGGGGATTCCCACATCAGATTGCAGCCTAGAACTGTGGTGTGGGGGCAATAAGGTCAAGGGGTATGGATTTGGTCACTGGAATATGAAGAATTAGAATGAGCACAGAATTATTGTGGACTCCTAACTTTTTCTTCCCATCTATCACCTAATAGTCCCCTAGAGGTAATATTCTAGAAGACTCTTCTCTGAGAAGCTGGGCAATTAAGTGGAAATACTGAAAATACAATGTTAGAGACAGTAATTTCAGAGATCTACAAAAAACAAAACAAAACAAAAAAACCAAAACAGGATAGACCAGTTAGTTTCAGCTAACAAATGATAGACACCATTCTATCTTAAGCTCCCAGGCATTTACTTTGCTTTTAAAATGAAAACGTAAAAGTCTGGAAAGATGACTTAGTTAATGAAATTCTTGCTTTAAATTTATGAAGACATGAGTCCAATTCCTAGACCCCATGGAAGTGCTTGGATTAATACCTTACCTGGTGCCATTATCGATACTAAGAATCCATAGACACACAGCTCATAGTTCCTAGAGGAGAAGCTACTACTATTTTCTATTAAATTAGTATAGTATTATTCTGACTTCTAATGACTTATTAAACATAAAGGTTAGTGCATTTCTCAGTCCTCATCAGAGAAGATTCTTTATTCAGTGGATGGCAATCAATGCAGAGCCCTACAGTTAGTCAAGATGAAGAGAATAAGAGTGTGGAATCTTATCCCTACATGGAACATGAGCAAACTAAGAAAAAGGAAGTCAGAAATTCTGTTTTTATTAATCATTTATGTGCACTGGCATTCTTCCAGTCCTGGTGAAGTACAAAGTGGGAATTGTTTCTCTTCTTAAAAAAACATCCTCCTTTTCTGTTATTATCCATGTGCCACAGTCCAAATTTCCAGGCATAATAACCTGCAAATCTCAGTGAACTCAGTTCTGCACATGTAACAGAGAGACCAGATGCTTTATGAGGCTGCTCCTGATACCTTTCACGAGAACTGTGGCTTGGTTATTTTACTGCTTTACTCTCCTTTCTTTATGATGTGTAGTCATCCTGGTCACATGTTTATGGATTTCTGTTGCCTTTTCACTTTGTCTATCTTTGGAACAATGTCTCTTCTTTCTTATTCTGACTCTTCCTCTTTATGGTTACATAGAAGCACCATGTGCCCAGAATGCTAACTTTGAAATAACAGTTGGCTTCCTGTAATAACTGCAAACACCATACCTGTCATGTTTAGATCATCTGAAAATGAACAATGATCGCAATGTACATAAAAGTAACTCATGGCCCAAGAGAGAAAATAAATATCATAGCAAACAGAAAAGTCTGCACTCTGGTCCCGCAAAAGGGCACACGTAAACATACTGAGGACAACTGGGAACACTTGAAATTCATTAGCAGAATCACCCAGTGCTCTGGAAAAGCACTAGAAAACAGGTTTGTTACACACCTCCTTCAGAAAGGTCTCTAAGCACACAAAACACTTTCCATAAGCAGCTTCTCCATCAAGGGAAGAGGGGAGCTTGGACAAATGTGGACTATTATTCCCTTTGTGTTCTCCACTGAAGAGTTCCTGTTTTTCACTGTGATTAATTCTACACTCCTTTGCTTTACTGGGTGTTTCATTCAGGACTTCCTGATGGATATGGCAAAAGAAGGGATACGGGTTGTGTTAAGTGTGGGCCTTGTCATCTGCAACCACATGCTCTGTTTATTGAAGCCTTGTATCACCAGTTACCCCAGAGAAGCAAGGACAGATACTTAGATGTCCTGTGGCCCTGAGAAGTCACTCAGAGTAAGAGGTATCAACATTCCCACAGGGCAGGGAACCCTGATTGCTCTTTGGGCTGCCGAGGGAGGGGGACTTGGTTGGGGGAGGGGGAGGGAAATGGGAGGCAGTGGCGGGGAGGAGGCAGAAATCTTTAATAAATAAATAAACTCAAGAAACTAAAAATAAATAAATAATTACTGTTCTGTAAAAAAATAATAATAATCAACATTCCATAAACCCTGTACTGTTCTCAAAAGTCAGCAGCACTTGTGCTCAGGGTGAGATGGAAGCTCACTGAGACTGCAGGATCATCAGAGGGCCAGGGCTGCCATCTGGTGGTCACAACAGTAAAATTCCGGGGGCAGCTCAGTTTAAGAACATTCTTTTTTTAAAAAAAAAAATCTTTTCTAAACAGTCTTTTCTCATTTTCCATACCTAGCCCAGTTTTCACTCCCTCCCCTCATCTCCCTTCCTCCTGCCCCTCCCCAGGAACGCAGAATCAGCTGAACTTGAGGCACTTACTGATCAGGTGGCTGTGGATGCAGAACGTGCCCTTCAGAATGGTGAGTTACCACCCTTCTAAGGCTCATTGGACATGGAGAAATAGGTAGCTGGATGTGTGAGAGAGCAGGAAAATGCACTGAAGGGCTGCAAATTGCATTCCTTAAGAAAGGACAACTGTAGTTATTTACCCAGAGCCCCCACATGAGACCTGCCCCTTAAAACCCTTAAAACAACCAGTCAAGTAAGGAGAGGGCAGTAGGAGACCCCCTGTATTACCTCTGAACAACTAGCTCCTGGCAGATTTTTAGTGAGGGAGAATCAGTGTTCTTCGTTGCGCACCCACTACTGAATGAGCAGAACCTGTTGGCCCCAAACAAAAGGAGCAGACGTGAGCATAGGAGAGGGGGTTTGGGGGAGAAGCGGGAGAAGACAGGAGTGGCAGAGAGGTAGAGAGTGAAGTGGTCAGTACCTATCTTCTACATATGCAAAACTGTAAAATATCACTAACAATTATTTTAAAAAATTTCAGTGATTTGCTGTCAGGAGCACTCTGTGCTTCATATTTGAAGTATGAGTATATCCTTTGCTGCAGAAAGAAGTGATGGGCTTTCTTGCCCCTTCAAAGTTATCTCTTCTGATCCTAAGGCACTCCTGCTAACTTGAGCACAGTCCTGAGATCCACTGAAACTCCTTTCAGGCTAAGAACTGCAAATCAATTTCCTGTACCTGGAGCATTAAAATGTTAGTGCTGTTTGCATTTCTCTCTCTTTCTTTTTAATGTCAGAGATAACATCTATGGTCTCATTTCATAGTGGAAGTACAGTCTGGTTCTTCCTGACATGTAAAATTGACCCCTAGACTGGAGTTCCAAATCCTTTATCCATGACAGCTTGGAATTCTTAGCAGATCCTTCAGTCATTCCCTACACCCCAGCTGTAACCCTGTGCTCCTTCTTAAATGGGCTCTTGCTTAGTAGTTATCATCTTAAATGGCACCAGGTGGGACGTTTTTGTTCTTTACTCCTTTCTACAACCACACCTGAACTCTTGGGAAAGCCTGAGATTTCTTCATCACATATCCGGGGATTTTCCCTCTGCCCTGTCCCACTGTCTTACTGGGTTCAGGTCACTGGGCACTCTCACCTGGAAAGCTGCGGCAGCTTCCACTGTTTTCCATGGTTCTCTTCATGCTTAGTGAATGTTCTTTCCACCACAGACATTTTTAATTTTTAGTAATATGCATACCAACATACTTACTTCTTGTAAAGCCTTCCAAAGGCCTAATGTTGCATTGCAAATGATACAAAATCCTTATCAGAACATGCATTATTTTGAGTGAACTAAGAATTTTTCATTATCCCAGCTCAGTCTTCCTGACAACTCCAACCAATCCACCCCTGACACCCCATTCAGGAATTCCAACATGTAAAGTATATTTCCTCCTGAGGGTTTTTACTTAGCTGATATTTGCTTCAAATATCCCCTCCTTGGGTTATCATAGCTGTTTTCTACTTTTTACTCAGTGATTAGCTCAGGTGTCTCCCCATCACACATTGATAGCCCCTGATGCTTCTTTCTCTATAAGGCATAACTTGTTACTAAGCCCCTTGAGGACCATCCTGTGCTTCTCTCATTCTCTATAATGTGTGCATAAGCCCATCACAGTGAAAGATGGACACATAATATAAAACTAGGATATCACATTATAGGATGAAAATTTCCTTTGGGAACAAGTGAGTTCTCATGAGAGGAAGACATCCTTGGTTAAAGATGTCCTAATAGAACTCAGATGACATTATGGATGGCAAATCCCCTTTTGGGTTGAAGTGTCTTTTTAAGTCATTTGTGTCCTAATGGGGTGAAGACGTCTTTATCTGTGTGTCATATGTCTACTGAAACGCAAATGCCCCTTAAGCCAGGTGTCTGTGGAAACTTGTCAGCTAGAGTTAGCTTGCATTTCACAGGGGATCAGGAGCCCCTCAGTGAAATTCTTAAAGGGGAGTAATGATAGTAATTCCCCAAGCAGCTCGTGGAAGTTGCTAAACAAATTACTGGCTCTTAAAAAGTATACAATTAATGTGCACATAGAATTTTAAAATGGGGGACTTATACCCTCATTTTATGTTTGAAATGACCCGATCCTGGTGTTAATACGGGGCTGAGGGCATGTTTGTGCTTTGTTCACAGGAAGAAAAGAAAGCTTGATGAGATGGGTGCATGTTAAACACAGGAGTGCCAGCCATGATGAGATAGATTATAGCTGCTGATGCCCCCACAGAGGAATCAGAGTGAGGTTCCTGAATCTGTGTTCCTGTTTTCCTTAATGCCATCGTGCTGCAGTCTGAGGAGGTAAGACTATAGTGATGATTGGTGGTTCCTGGCTTCTTGGTGGGCCCTACTGCGCAAACTTCCAGACCTATTGAGTCCTATTTACCTTGGAGCTAGTCCAAGAACACTGACTGATTGATTGACAGTGTGTCCATACTATACCTTGGGACACAGAGTTCATTTTTGCCAGTATGGTGTTCAATCTGCTGTTGAAATAAAGGACTTGAGAACTGAGACCTCAGAAATTTTTCCCTCTGGGAGAAACAGACTTGTAAAAGCAATGGAACGCTATTATGGAGGCAATGAGTACTGAAACTCCTCTTCAGAAAATAAGGAGGAATATCCTAAAGGTTTTTGCTGCTGTTCACAGACTGGGACAGTTCACACTTATCTTTGAAACTTAGAAGCAGCAATGCAGTTGGATTGCAGCAGAGAAAAAAAGACTCAGCTCACCCACCACAGAAACCTTTTCTTATCTTTTGATTAGAATGCATTTAAGAGAATTATGATTTTATAAAACTGTATGTTTATGCTAGAATTATGGTATTGACCTATTCATGTTTTTAGTTCATTATGAAGGTGCTTCTGATTAGATGAAGATTAGAGCTGATCTAAGAAAAATTTGACATGATTTGCTATGTTTGCTATATCCAAAGGATATATTTGGATTTTGATTATTGCTTAAAACTATTAAAGATATTCTAGACCAATTTTAAAAGACAATTCCATCCCTGGTCATTCTCCATTCCTTTATTAGAAGATCCCGGAGCCATGGGAGTATATGTATCACAAAGCATTATCTGTTTGCATATAATTAACTCTCCAGACAGAAAATTTGCTCAAAGGTACACAGCACCTTGAGATGCATTCTTCCTTAACAGAGGCTTGTAGTCGAGATGGGTAAGATCTCCCTCCCAGGCTTTTAAAGATAGGACATACATGACAGAATGTATGTACCTGCCAGGTTCTCTGGCAGAAAGGGCGAGGGTAAAGCCAGACCTGCTGGACTTTCCCTGGGGCTGAGCAGGATGGTGAATGCCAATGACCCAGACCTCTACCCTGGCCACCTGAGAAATAGAGAAATACACCCACTGAGTCAGGAGTCTGTCAAAGCAGAATCTTGTTTAATTGCATCAGGCAGGAACTTATATAGGCTTAGATAGGATGTGGAAAGCCTGGGATGGGCCAAGGCAGAACAAGGAACAAAGGTCAGTAATATTCTAACATATTAGCAGTGGCTGGGCAGAGGTGGACCTAGGTTGGGTTGTGCAGAATCACTTTCTGTGTGGAAGTTATAGCTAGAGACAGGTCTCCAAACTTGAGCTAGGCTCAGGTAGTTACATTTGGCCTCACCAAACTCAAGTTAGGCAGTCCTCATGAGGCCCAACATGTATCAATGATGGGTAATTCTAGAAAATGTGAAAATGATTCCCAAGACAGGCACAGTCATCTGTCCTGTATCAGAAGCACAGGCTTTATTAAAAATATCAAAAGGAAGGATTATGTGAGGACCAACAGATATGAGTCTCTTCTATCTTGACAGAAGTCAGAGAGCTTGAGCTTATTTTTGTTCTCTCAAAGTTGTTGACAACAGGTGTGGCTACAAATAAGAGATTCTGACATAAGGTGTGATTAACTAGTATTTTGGGTATAGAGGTGGTTCTACTACACCTGAGTCAAAGGTTGGAGAACTCAAGCCTATTCTTTATATTATATTAATTAAGTCTGTTGCATTCCCCCTTCTCGTTTTGGAGTGAAGTGTATAAGCATGTGGAAAATAAATGAGGGGAAGTCAATATTCACTGAATGTTCTTCCTGATTCTGTCCTGTGTTTCTGTCTTTTATTTCTTTTATACTTCTGTTCTTTTGCTTAATAATTATAATCCTCATGCTTCTACCCTGGAATGTATGAGTTTTGTTGAAGCTGGTCTTCAACAGAGGCTGCTCAACATAGTGCTTTTAGCTGCCAAGACTGATCACCACACTTTAGAGTTCAGCTTTCTCAGTTTCATCAAAGAGTACCTAGACAAATGCCAGAGCTCACTTTTGGGGAGAAGAGCTACCATCTCCTTAAAGCTACTTCCAGAGACACTCCAGAATCAACATGCAAACAGAATCAAGGTGTTTCAGGCTGCTTTGTAATGTCAATGAAAGTGGATATATGTCAAACATAGCTGGAAAAGAGGATCCATCATTGAATGAACATCATGGCAATCAGCCAAACACTATGCTAATTTGTTCTGCCATTTTTGGCTTTGTTCTAAGAAATATGTCCCTAAGAGATTTTACTGCTGAACTTTGACAAAAATATTTACACACAAGATGCATGGAACATCAAGGGATCTTATTATCCCAGGAAAACAATTAATACTCCAGGTCAATAACATAGTGAAACCCTGGCTTATGGCCACAGTTTGCTGGATCCTTATTCAAAACAAAGTTCTACAAAGTTAACCAAAGGCTGACCAGAGAAAAAGAGATAATTGGGACAAAAGTCAGTTCTGAGTGGTGACTGGGAAATTTCAGCAACTTGAATGAATCTGTACATGAAATAATCTGTTTTGACAATTGATAATTGATTTTCAAACAGAATCCTGGGTATGTAGAAAAGGAGTTTTAAAATATTTTTGTTAGGATTCTGGAAATGTACGCTAATATGTTTACTATCAAAATTTTTAGGAGAAAGATGAAATATATAGTCCTTCAGGAAGAGGATGTTGAACCATAATGGCCACAGGTTCTACTGAAAGAAGGAGTGAACCCGAGAGGGAGGCTCTGTGCTACTGCTCCAGCTTCTTCTGTAGTAAACCTACAGTCCATAGTAGAACTAAGCGAAGCCCACTTAAAAGATCATACACTCAATGCTCCTTGGAGTAGGATTGTGCTGTCAAAGTATCTCTTCGTGGGCAATGCACACTGATTGCAAGCACCAGGTGGGAGATAATACAGAGCCCTTGTTAAAAGACTGCAATGCGGGTTCTCTGTCAGGAATTGGCTGGGAAGTTTATCGAGGAACAGACATGAACCTACCTGTAGTTGGTCACTTGTAATGTCCCCAGTATCAAAACTGCCAATATTGTGCTATGATGGGGGTAAAATTCCATCTTGAAGGGCTGCCAGCGAACAAGATATCTCTAAATACAAGGCTCATCTAGAGACAAAATTAGGTGGGTCCAGGGCCTACACAATTACTTGAGCTATTGTTAGCAAGTTACAGTGAGTTACAGCCTGGAGCCTAGCAGCAAAGACATGTGAAGGCTAGAATAAGTACATATGTATGTTCCTTCTAGTGACAAAATAAGCTATTCAATTCTCAGGTCATATACCAGTTTGTTGTTGTTGGTTTTTTTTTTATTCACAGTATGCACACAACAACATTTTGGGACATGTCATTCGTCATCTCAGTGTATTCACTCACAACAGAGTTCACCATTTCCTGACACTCCTCCTCTTGAATACTGACTTTTACTATAGCAGCAAGCCCTGCCTGTTTCATCTCAGTGTCACTGAGCACCAGTCTTAGGTTCAGGTTCAGAGACAGAATGAGGGTTTTCAGCAACAGCAGTTGGGCCTGAAGCATGCAAGCCACGGCCTTCTTAGACAGACTTGGATCCAAGGCTGGATATGGAGCAAAAGTGACCCTGGGTTAGGCTATGAGAACAACTTGAAATTATGGTGCCTTTATCTTTCTCTCTTAGCTTGTCTAGAGTGTTTGATATCCTCTCACCCAGTAATTCCTTGGCTCTCCTCTTCGTCTTTTACTGATGTATGCTTCCCGTCTCCTCACACTGCTCTTCCTTGCAGTCAGAACTGAGTCATCCTCTGTCCCTTACTCTACCATACCAGGAGCATCTTCCTCTTAGTTCTTCATCACTTCTGTGTCTCTAATTTTCACTCTCTTACATATTCAGGCTATTCTTTCATTGTAGTTTGCTACATAGATCCCATTAGACTATATCTGAGATCACCCAGGTTGAATAGCTTTGGCAGTCAAACTCCTATAACCTTCAAACTGAACTCTTACTGTTCCTACAACTCTTTCTCATAGGGATATTGAAAGGTCAGTAGTGTCATGACTGAGAGGTCAAGGCATCATGGGTCAGTGTCCGTCATTTCTTGTGGATGGAGGGTATTTCAAGGGATCCAAGAAGATTTAACCCAGACCTTTCTGGAAGAACGTCCTGTAAAACCTACCAAAATAACCTTTAATAGTGCAAATGTCAAGCTGTTTTTGTTTCACGACTCATTAGCTCCAATCGTTACAAAAATTAAAGGAACCATCCTGAGTGCTTTTTGTGGCTTATTCTCTGACTTGTATAGTGTTCTAAAATACAGCCCAGGACTATCTAACTTAGAAGTATGCTGGACATTCCTACATCATTTAAAAATGAGACTGTCGTCCCCAGTGTCCACACAGGCCATTTTTCTACTCATTTTTATCTTTTACAGCTTCCTTAAATATGAGCCTAAGTTGTCAAGTTGAGAAAGCTAATTAGTAAAGCCATTTTCACAATATTAATTCCACCAACCCTTTATCACAGGTGATCCTCCCATCTGTAGTACCTTCCTAAAATTCATTCTGAAGTACTTGATGTTTTCATTTTTGAAGCCTTTTCCTCCTTGACCAGATTCATTTTGAGGATTATTTCCTGCTCAGGCATTTTTTATCACATTTCAGATTTTCTTCAGAGATATGAGTATGTAAGAAAAATTAAAAAGCACAATTTCCATACTCAGGGCAATAACAGTTGAAGCCATATTATTTCTGAGAGTTCACCTAAGTCAGAATCACTATCATTAATCAAATTCTGAGTAGATAATGAGGAAAAATATGAGCACATTCAATGTTTGTTAAAGCATAACTGGTGTAGTATGGAGATTGCTCAGAAATTTTGAAATATAGTTACTTCATGACCAAAATTATCCACTTGAGTTCAAACACCAAAGAACTCTATATCTGACCAGAGATGTTTGCATTCATAAGTATTCATTTTTGCTTTATCCGTGAAAGCTAGGAATTAGAATACCTACCTTTGGTTAATTGATGATAATGATGTGGCCAAAACATTCAATGGAATTTTATTATTATTTAAAGAATGATAAAATTATAAACTTTAAGGTAAATAGATCCAACTGTAATGTAATATTATGGTAAAGTCACGCCGGCCCGAGAACACAAAATGCCGCATATTATTCCTTATGGTCAGATCTCTAAGTTTCTGTTTTCCACAGGAACTGTGAGTAGAAACTATGAAAGTAGAAAGAGCAGTTTAAAGGGGCATCAATAAAAGGATGGGGAAAAGTGCAATATATGTAATATGAAGTTACAGGGGTGAATCATAGGAGTAGAAAGCCCCTAGTGTGGACCAGAAAGGGACAAAAGAAGATTCAGATCTGGGGACTTGTAGAAGTGATGTGAAAAGACAGGAACTATAGAGGTGAAGAACAGGAAGAGGAGTTTCAAGGGCAAAAGAGCCTGGGGTCCTGGAAGGAGTTCAGGAAAAAAGGGAAGCTGATTTCCAGTCTGTACACATTTCCTCATCCAAGTTCACTGCAGCCCCACCTCCAGCCAGCAATCTTTCCCGAGTCACACATATCCATGGCTTGAGTGCTCCATACGTCACTATATCTGTTGACAACTCTCATTGTTGCTCTGAACTTGATCCAGAACCCTGTTCTGGGCCACGTACTTCTGGGCAGCACAGAGAATTCCAGCCTCTATATGGAGACCCCCAGAAGCCCTGGGCTTTACTGTGAACAAATATAATGAAAACAACAATGAATTGCACTTGATCTGTGTGGAGGATATTCAACATGTTCAAAGGTAGTTATATGACCCCTGAAGTAAGGGAGCCTGGATTTCTCACTTAAAGGAGTGCAAACATGTCTATTTCTTCTAGCATTCACTCTTCTTGCTGTTCTGCTTTTCGCTGTGGTTCAGTGTGTTTGTAACCTGTGTACTGAGGCAGACAGAATGATAGTATCTACATACTCCCATCTCTCATGGAGATTTGCTAGTCCGCAGAGATTTGCTGTCACCTGGAAGCCCTTGAAGATTCCATTCTCCCGACTCTAAGACCTATTATGCTCGATTGAACATTAAAGGCACACTGCATTTTTAAATGTTTTGAGAACAGACTGTTTAATGTACATTTCCTTCCATATTTTGTACAGTCACAAGTAAAGGGGTACATAAGTGTCCAGATTCTAAGAAATCCTCTCAGGGTTCAATCAAAGATACCCCAATTAAGCACCATTATACAGTAATTTCTCAGCCTTCTTTTACAAGCGACACATCAGAGCCAGAAGTCCCTGTAAAGGTTAAACCACAATTCAAGGAAATTTTAGTGTTACTGCTGTGTGAATAGTGAGACAGCTTTTGCTGTAGATTTTATTTGTAGCTAACCCCCTTCTTTTAAATATTTGAGAATTAATTCCCACACTTCACAACTGTCTGCTATGTCTTCTCAGCCTTTCTAATTGCATTACCCTAATTTCGTGTGAAAACAGTTTCCCCCTGTAAAAACATTCACGCGTTGCATATAATAAAGGGTTATTTATTTAGGGATAGACTCACAGATCACCGTCCTCTGCATGGATGAGGAACAGGAACTGAATCCAGTAGCCAGAAGTGATAGCTTTACGTCAGCCAAATAGTATAAGAGACCAAGCCTAAGTGGCCTGGCATTGAATGGCTAGAAAGGCCGGGAAAGATTCCATCTCTGTGCTGAATCCTTTGGGGATTTGAAACTGCATCCTATCCCCCGGGATGAGTGGAAGGCCATGGGCCCCTCCTTTAGGGGTAGTATTAGCTAAAGGAAAACCTAAGTTACACAAAGTTGCTGAATGCAGCCCATACCCACACCCATAGTTATACCTAGAAGGTTGATCATCTAATTTCCCCTGCAGCTTGAGTAATTATGGCCTAATCAGATAAGTCTCCAGGATGACGCTATGTCTGCAAGGAGTTAGCCGATGTCCTGAGTACTAGACCAGGGGCAAGGAAACCTCCCCCAAGCCGCAACAGCTTATCAGAGAACAACAGCTAAGCTTTACCTAACCTTTAGCCAATTATGATATCAGCTAAGTAATTTTGTCCTTTGAATCTATAACCTTGTGACTGCTTTGTTTCTTTTGCCTTTATAAGCCTCTTAAGAAATAGACAGGGTCCCCTCCCTCCATCTGCTGTGTAAGACTGTGAGGCAGAGTTTCTGTGCTAGCCCAAATTTAATAAATGAAATTTTGCTTTTGCATTCGGAAGTGTGGCTCCGTGGTGAACTTCTTGGAGGGGTTTCAGGCAACATTTGGGTGCTCATCTAGTGTGCTCAAAACCCCGGACCCCCACCCTGGAATTTTCTGGACCACCAGTGAGTGATGTTGTCTGTCAGATATTTGTAGTTGTGATTTTTGTTTAATCTCTGCTCCGTGGGAATGACAGCCTACAAGGTGGCAGTTCCTCTTTTTGTCCAGCAGGGGTTCCCCTTGCCTTGTGGGAGGAAAATTCTTTTTGCTTTTCAAAGCAGCTCATGCCCTTGTTTGTAGATGAAGTTGTCTTGGCATGCTTTGACTGAGCCTGTCAGGTGGCCCATAATGGTAAATGTTTGAGAGAGCTGGCAGTCATGTTTGTAGGACCCAGGTCGTGGACATCCAAGAACAGTTTCTGGAGCCTAGAAGGGGAGCAGGCACCAGTGTGGAGAAATTTGGGTCCTCCTCATTGTTCAGAGTCTTCACAAGGAGCCTGGAGTGTATACAGAGATGGAAGCAGGTTCTGATCAGCTTTCAATTTTACAGGACTTGGAGTCCCATCTGGAGAATATTAAGTCCTCAGTAACCCAGAGCTCCCAATGGAAGCCAGGGTTTCACATAGTTTTTGGAATCGTGGATGTACCTGAAGCCAGGGGATGTAACGACAGTTTTAAACCTTTAATTGAGTTTTTGAGGCCTCGCTGTTTTCTTTCTGTAGCTTTAATTGGTTGTCTGATTGTTGTCTCTTTGTTTCTCGTTTTTGAGACTGGACTGATGAGGCCTGGGAAAATGGGACAGATGCCTTTTACCCCTTGGAGTTCTTCTGTCTAGGACCCTGGGAAGATGTTAAGGCAACAGCTCACAAAAGCAGTGCTGAGGTTAAAGAAGGGATGTCTAACATGTTTTGAAGCTCCGAATGGCCATCCTTTAATGTGGGATGGCCTTTAGAAGGATCCTTTGATGCTAGCCTCATAAGTGCTGTGGAAAACACTGTGTTTAGTCCTAGGAAGGGACATCCAGACCAGATCCCATACTTTGTCACCTGGTGGGGGCTGATAGAAAGCCTCCCATCTTGGCTTAAACATGTCTTGCCTTGACAGTTTAAGGTGTTAGTGGCCCAAATGAGCCCCCTTGGAGAATCCCCTGAGCTCTAATACTGTAATGGGTTTCACAAGAGGAAGATATTTTTCTCCACACTATACTTCTCCTGAGCTTAGGGTTACAACCAGGGCTGCTTGTAGAAGACCCATCCCAGGAGGGGGAAATGTGCCCTGCCCATACAACCAACAGCAGGTGAGGGAACACTCCCCAGTCAGAGGTGATCTTGCCCCTGAGGCCTGTTGGGCCACCAGGTGGGGAAGGGAATCAACCACAGCACTACTGGCCTTTTGCCAACAGTGCCCTATACAACTGGCATACGCAAAACACCCGTGAGACTTGATTAACTTTTTGGAAACTGTTCTTTTTACCTACGCTTCTCCTGGGATGACTGCAGGCAGTTACTCCAGGTGCTCTTCACCATGGAGGAGAGAAATCATATAACCAAGGAAGCTAGCCCAACAAGAGAGCCAACTATGGATCCTGCCCTCATAGATAGCAGCTTCTGCCCTAACTCACCTAATCTCCTGAAACTTCAGTGGAACTCTAAAACACACCTTGCTCCAATACTGAGGGGCTTTAAGAGGTCAAACAGACAGAAACTTAACCAAGAGCTAAGAGAACTAATCGATGTCATGAATCAAATGGAATCATCACACATCTATAGAACATTCCACCCAAACACAAAAATTATACCTTCTTCTCCACACCTCATGGAACCTTCTCTAATCTTGATCACATATTCAGTAAAAAAGAATAATCCACAGATACAAATATTTGGAGTAATCCCCTGTGTCTTATCAGATCATCATGGATTAAATTTAGAATTTAACAATAACAGTACTCTCAGAAAGCATACAAACACATGGATATTGAGCAGTGAACTACTGAACCACCCTTGGGTCAAGGAAGAAATATAGAAAAAAAATAAAGACTTCCTAGAATTCAACAAAAATGAAGAAATGTTTCCAGACCTATGGAACATTATGAAAGCAGTGCTATCAGGAAAGGTCATAGCACCAGGTGTCCACAAAAGAAAACTTAGAAAGCTTACATTAATGACTTAACAACACACCTGAAAGCTCTAGAAGAAAAAGAAGCAGACTCACCCAGGAGGAGAAGTCAGGAAATAATCAAATTGAGGGCTGAAATCAACAAAATAGAAACAAAGAAAACAATACAAAGAATCAATGAAACAGAGATCTGGTTCTTGGAGAAAATTAACAAGACAGAAAAACACTTATCCAAACTAAACAAAAGACAGAGAGAGAACAGGCAAATTAACAAAATCAGAAATGAAAAGGGCATATAACAACAGACACTGAGGAAATAGAGAATCATTAGGTCATATTACCGAACACTCTACTCTACATAATTGGAAAACTTAAAGGAAATGGACAATTTTCTAGACAGATACTATACACTAAATTACATCAAGACCAGGTGAGCAATTTAAATAAATCTATAAACTGCAATGATATAGAAGTTGTAATCAAAAACCTTGCAAAAGACAAACAAACAAACAAACAAAAAAAGCCCAGGGCAAGATGGTTTTAGTGCAGAATGCGTTCAGAACATCCTAGAAAAACTAATATGTATAACCTTCAAAATGTTTCACATAATAGAAACAGAAGAAACATTAACAAAAACTTTTTATGAGGCTACAGTTACGCTGATACTAAAACCACACAAAGACCCAAGCAAAAATTATAGACCAATCTCATTCATGAACATGGATGCAAAAGTACTCAATAAAATACTGGCAAACTAAATCCAAGAACACATCAACAAAATCACCCACCATGATCAATCAGCTTCATCCCAGAGATGCAGGGCTGGTTCAAAATATGAAAACCTATCAATATAATCTATCATATAAATAAACTTAAAGAAAAAACCATATGATAATTAGATGATGAAAAAAATTCAACAAAATCCAACACACCTTCATGATAGAGGTCTTGGAGAGATCAGGGATTTAAGTAACATACTTAAATATAATAAAAGAAATATACAACAAGCCTATAGCCAACATCAAATTAAATGGCTAGAAACTCAAAGCAATTGCACGAAAATCAAGAACAAGACAAGGCTGCCCACTCTCTCCATATCTCTTCAATATAGTTCTTGAAGTTTTGGCTATACCAATAAGACAACAAAAGGAGATCAAGGGCATTCCAATTGGAAGGGAAGAAGTCAAACTTTCATTATTTTCTGATGATATAATAGTATATATAAGTGACCCAAAAAACTCTACCAGAGAACTCCTACAGCTGATAAATACCTTCAGTGATGTGGCAGGGTACAAGATCAATTAAAAAAAATCAATAGCAATCTTATATACAGATGATAAAGAAACTGAGAGGGAAATTATAGAAGCATCACCTTTCACAATAACCACAAATAACATACAATATCTCGCAGTGACACTAACCAAAATTGTGAAAGACTTATTAGACAAAAATTTTAAGTCTTTGAAGAAAGAAATTGAAGAAGATGCCAGAAAATGCAAAGACCACTCATGATCTTGGAAAGGTTGGATCAACATATAAAAAATGAAACCCTACCAAAAGCTATTTATAAATTTAATGCAATCCCCATTAAAATACAAACACAATTCTTCATAGACCTTGAAAGAACAATAATCAACTTCATATTTAAAAAACCTCCCAGGATAGCCAAAACAGCCCTGTACAATGAATGAACTTCTGGAGGCATCACCATCCCTGACATCAAGCTCTATTGCAGAGCTACAATAATGAAAACAGTCTGGTACTGGCATAAAAAGAGAGGTTGACCAATGGAATCGAATAGAAGCCCCAGATATTAATCCACACACCTATGAACACCTGATTTTGATAAAGAAGCTAAAATTATACAACATGGAAATGAATGTATCTTCAACAAATGGTGCTGGCATAACTGGATGTCAACGTGTAGAAGAATGAAAATAGATCCTTATCTATCACCATGCACAAAACTCAAGTCCAAATGGACTAAAGACCTCAAAGTAAATGCAACCACACTGAACCTGATAGAAGAGAAAGTGGAAAGTAGTCTTCAATGAATGGACACAGGAGACCACTTCCTAAATATAATCCAATTAGCACAGACACTGAGAACAACAATAAATAAATAGGACTTCCTAAAACTGAGAAGCTTCTGTATAGCAAAGGACACAGTCAATAAGAAAAAAAGGCAGCCTAGTGAATGGGAAAAGATCTTCACCAAACCCAATCAGACAGAAGACAGATTTCCAAAATATTTAAATTAGATATCAAAATTTTAAATAACACAATTACAAAATGGGGTACAGAAATATACATAATTCTCAAGTGAAGAATCTGAAATGGCCAAAAACACTTCAGAAAATGTTCAACAACCTTAGTCATCAGGGAAATACAAATCAAAACAACTCTGAGATAGCATCTTATACCTGCCAGAATGGCCAAGTTCAAAAACACCAATGATAGCCTATGCTGGAGATGATGTGGAGTAAGGAGAACACTCATCCATTGCTGCTTTGGAAATGCATATGGCGGTTTCTCAGAGAATTGGGAATACACCTACCTCAGGATCCAGCAATACCACTCTTAGGCATCTACAAAGAGGATGCTCAATCATACTACAAAGGCATTTGTTCAACTATGTTCATAGCAGCGTTATTTGTATTAGCCAGAACCTGGAAACAACCTAGTTGCTTCTCATCTGAAGACTGGATAATGTGGCACATTTACACATTAGATTATTAGATTATTACTTGGTGGTAAAAAAATGACATTTTTAATTTTGCATGTAAATGGAAGGACTTAAGCAGGTCATGGACTTGTTTGCACAATGTATTCCATATAGGCGAATTTTTAAGAACTTGAATATAAGGTGCCAGGTGAACTCAAGGGAAGAAGGGTCTTAGGAGTTTTGGTGCCAATGAAGCAAAGGGCAAAAGGCAGCTGTAGTCTCTGTCAGCAGACTAATATGATGATATGATAAGATAGGGTGTGTGATCATATAATATGAGCCATAGCTAGAATCTTCCACAGGACTAAGAATATCCCTGACTACCCAGAACCGCAGCTGTTAGAATTTAGTGTTCAAACTGAATTCATCAAAACCATGATAGTATTGTGATAAAGGACAACGGTGGCAGAAAGATTAAGCTCTCCGCCCCCCAGATGTGGAAGAGAAACACAATGCTCACTACTGTGAACAGAATACAGATATTACTTGACTTGCACAAAGGGTAGGCACAAGACCAACCCTGCTCCCATCCTTGCCTCCACTGGCCACAGACCCCATGCTCAAGCCACTGTGTTGAGAGTGGAGCATCTGAATATAATCTATATACACAGACTGGCACACTTTATTTTGCTAATTTTTGTTATTTAACATTTTGTAAAAGTTCATATATGGATAACATACTTTAAAAAGTTTCATCCCACTTTTTTTTCCCACAAACTCTTCCCGTGCCTCTTTTTATTTCCTCTCAAATTAATCACATCTTTTTATAAAGTGAAAGGTTAAATTTATCAAGTAATAATGATCTTTATATAGCTGGCAATTTGGTATAAATATTGTAAGATTAATAGCCGGGCGGTGGTGGAGCACGCCTTTAGTCCCAGCACTCGGGAGGCAGAGGCAGGCAGATCTCTGTGAGTTCGAGACCAGCATGGTCTACAAGAGCTAGTTACAGGACAGGCTCCAAAACCACAGAGAAACCCTGTCTCGAAAAACCACAAAAAAAAGATTAATATTGATCATCGGTACAGTTTTGCAAATAACATTTGCAATAAAATATGTGTCTTGTGTCTCATGCAAGCCCTTGAAACTCCAACAATATCAATGTAAAATATACTCTCAATTTTAATATTGCAAAATATTAAAAAAACAGATTTCAAATTTTTAAAGATCATTTGTTTGTTATTTCTACCATGAAAATGTTATCAATGCTGAAAGGTTTTATAGTGTTTGCAAATCAAATGTTTGTAATGTCCTCATACAGTCTTCTTTGCCTAACCCTGGATCTGTTAAGATACAGATAAGCTACTACTAAAGATGTGCATGTTCACAAGACATATAATCATGTATGAATATATTTATAACTTTTATCTTCAGGACTAATGATCACAAAGGTCAGAAATACTAGAACTCTCACGTTGCAGATTAGAAGTGTAGATTCTGTGGTCAGGCCCTGTATGGCTGTCCTTCCTGTGCCTATATGGGAGTCTGCCTCTGTTCAGCTGAGCTTAAGACACAGTGTCCCACTAGGCTATGTGCCCAAGTCATCTCCATCAGAGGTCTTCCCCACCCTCTTGTTTGATTCCAAGAAAAGAATAAGACACTGGGCTTCAGACTTATCCCTAGAGAGTTTGGATTAGCTAAAATAGAGCAGAACGTATAGTGGAGACTTTTGAGTAGAAATGTGAATTATTCTCTGGCTGTTAATCCTGTCTATCCTTCCAGTTTGAGATCAGGTTCCTTGGGAGGATCTATAGTGGATACTGCCTCTACTCTCAAGCCATTGACTTCAGAAAAGTCCCATGAGAATTTGGGAAGAGGTGATGAGAAAGCAGGATGTATGAGCAGAAGAATGAACAATGAACAATGTCTGATGACATTGGGCAGCCTTGTAGCCACAGCCTGGTTGTTAAGGAGTTTGGCTGCATCCTCAGGCCTCAGGCAATGCCCGTCAGAGGAGTGCCTTCCTACTTCTGTACCCTCAGGCAGGGCTACCGGCCACTCCTGCTGATGTGGGCTCTGAGCCTCTGGGATTCAGCGGCCTGATGGCAAACCTTGCAGGGAACTGAGAGAAGCTGTCAGAGCAAAGCAAGATAGAGACATGCAGGGTAGAGCTGTGCCAAAAGACACAGTGGGACTTGGCACATTTAATCACTTGCTATATAAACTGAGACTTGGCTATATCACTGTTGCTGCCAGAGCATCCCTATTCCCAATCTGATCTGGCTTTTCCATGTCATTTCCACAGAGCCCACACAGTTACAGTGACTGGTTTGGAGATCAGGCACCATGGGCTTACCTCATGCCTTGCTACAAATCTCATTAAATATCTGCACACGAGTACATTCTCTAGATGATACAAATGTATTTTTAACATCACAACTGTATGTAACACCAGGTGTGGTCACACTTGTAATCCCAAAATTCAGGGAGTAGAGGCAGGAAGATCAACAGTTCAAACCAGTGGGCTACAAAAGCAGAGATCATGCCTCAAAATGACAAGAGCTGGGCTTTCATCTTAGAAGGAAAGAAGCACTTGTCTAACTTGTACAATGCTCTGGAATTCATCCTTACCATTGAGAAGGATATTTGCTGTATTAACTTTTAAAAAATTTAAAATACATAATATCCTTATTGTTTTAAAATTTTCTTAGCAAAATCAATGATTGGTAGCATTTTGAGACATCCGTGCAAATATCAAGTACTACTCAGTGTTATCTTTGGTGATAGGCTGAGAACCTACTAAGATGCTAGAAGATACTTGATATTCACAGTTGCTTTATTGTTCATGTTCATCCTTGAAGTACTTTCTGCCATTTACTGACATCTCCGGAGCCTGCATCCTTACTGGTGTTCCCTTTATCTGTCGCTCTCAGTCCTATAATGTCTACGTGTATATTCCACACAGTTTAGGATAAAAGATTGTCTTAGTTCTCTTTTTGAAGTTTAGGCTAATACTCTTACTATTTAAAAGCATTTTTGAAACTATCACTGCCCATGGAGATTGGAAATGATTTTAGTGTAATAAACTTAGGTAGGCAGAAAAAGCTTGCCTGGTGTACACATGTGCTTCCTGGTCCAAAGTAGATGTTCATCCAAACCTGGATATGGGGAAAGGATGGATATAGCATGGGAGAAGTATGTGAGTTGGTAGATAGCATCCTGACAGGAGCTGAGCGATCATTTGTGGCACAGTCAGGAGAAGTTAGTCTAGGCAGGGATACTTGGTGTGGAACCCAGGTTAGATATGGTTGATTGTGAGAAAGTGTGAATATAAATGTCAGGAAGACTCTAAATTCTAGAACCTGGAGAAGGATGTGGGAAATATAGATGAGCAAAGAGAGTGAATGCAGCAAAGGGGGACCCTGGAATGAGTGGCAGGTAATGAATAATTTTTGATGTGTTTTTTAAATTTGTATTACCTGTGTTTTATGAAAAATTTTCCTTCAGTGTTCATCAGAAAGATTAGCCTATATTCTTTGGATGGTGGCAAATGTTTGTCTAGTTTTATTTTGTAAAATACTAGATTCATAAAGCAAATTTGTCAAATCCATCCCTTTATATTTCATTAAATAATTTGAGAAAAATCATGTTAGTTCTTATTTAACGTTCTGGGAGAATTTAGTAGTAAAATCCATGTAGGCCTGGGTTTGTCTGCTTGTTTGTTAGGGATGTTTTTGAATTGCTTTTTAAATTTGTCTGATTGTTGGAAATGTTTTTAAGTTGTCTATATACTCTGCCTTTAATTTTGACAGTTCTTATGTATATATGCATATATCTTTCCATTTGGATTATCCAACTCACTGGACCATATATGTTAAAGGTATGTCCTTATGATCTTCTAAATTCTGTTGGTAGCTGTTGTAATGCCTCATTTGTGTGTGTGTCCGTGTGTGTGTGTGTGTGTGTGTGTGTGTGTGTTTGTTTCTGTGTTCATCTGTTTCTATATTCTATCTCTTTTTTTAAAATTTGGCTAAGAATTTGCAAATCTTGTTTATCTTTTTGAAGAAATAACCTGATTTATATATTTCATTACTTTTTGACTTCAATTTTCTTTTCATTCTCTGGTTTATGCTTGGGTTTCTTCCTTTTTTATAAACCAGGAAAGAAAAGGGCCTGAGAGCATCCTAACACCCTCACAGGTCACAGCAGCATGTAATATAAAGTGTGTGGGGTTCTGCCTTTGGGATTATGTCAGTCCAATTAACAAGCTGATTTTTTTAAAATCAGGCACACACACACACACACACACACACACACACACACACACACACACTTCCCAGTTCTCCTTGATGTAAATTCTCAAGTCTATCATAGACAACAATGGATGGGAATCATTGTGTTTAGAGTCTCTGGAGATTTTAGATGTGACCATGATCTTTGCCATTGGGTCATCCACACATATATGAGGGTGGCTGTAGCCGTGGCACCACCATTTGCCTCCCTGATTCCTTTCCAAGACTGGTTCCTAAGTTGCATGACAGCAGCTCATTGCCCCTCTCCCAGCCCCATCTGCATCTCTTGGGAACCATAAACAGGTGGACAGTAGAATGCAAGCTCAGCTCTGCTGTATGCACTCCAAGAACTGTGTGTCCCCTAAGGTCATGTTACTTGTGATATGCACATGTGAGTGTGAAACTCCATATCCTCAGTGCTCCATTCTCCTTGCTCACATGCCTTGGGACAGCAACAACTCAGAAGAAGCTGGGGTAGTCTTTTATTGAGAAAAGTGTAAGCAATGCTGCACAGTGGTGCATTTGGAAAGCAGAAGGAGAAATCAACAAGGAATTAACCACTTAGGTGTGCAGGGTCTGTCTGCAGCATCCTTCTCTATTTATCTTTGCATTCTGAAGAGACATCACTCAGGGCTCAAATCCCTGTCTGAGGAAAGGGGAACTAAAGGAGAAGCTAGAGTAGGGGGAAATCAGCACAGTGCAGACCAGCATAGATCCTCAGGGACTCTGACAGCTGAAGTTTGTCATGGATATCTTTTTCTCCCAGGGCACAGTGTTGATCTTGAAATTGCAGATAGTTTTCTACAAAAGGGGAGAGTGAGGAACAATCAGTTTAGGTTACAGTGAAAAGGGAAGGGTGTAATGTCAGGGTGGAGTGGGAATCCTCTTAAGTCCCATTGTACTCAAACTGAATCTGCAGAGTCCATTCATTCTTTCTCTCATTGCCTCCAGTCCTTCAGATACATATGTCCTTCACTCTAGTGGCTCATGGGATTCTCCTTCCTTAGCATAACTTGGGAAGTAAGAGCTTGAAGATGAGTCACAGAATCCTCAGAGTCAGGCCAGAGAATAAGACTCAGGGTCTCTGGGTTTCTTCAGCTCCTGAAACTGGACCAGCACTAAGAGGATCATGAATAGAAGAATGAGGGGTATGAAGAACACTTCTGAAAATGAAAGAGTGAAGGGAGGGGTGACAAGAGGCATGTAGCTATCTCCAGAACCATAATACTTTAAAAATGAGCTTCATCCCTAGGGAGACAAGGAACATAAGGGGCAGCATTGGAGCATTTCACCTAGAGGGCCATAGTCCCTGTGGTATCATCTGGGCAAGGGAGCTTAGGCTTGGACTGAGCAAAGTTCTTCCTGTCTGGAAACTATCCCTGAATCTGACTCCTCCATTTTGGCAGGCATCATTCCTAAAAGAGGTAACACTCCAATTCCCAGGGAAAATTCACTGAGCAATGGAATTAACATTATGGCCAAATATACCCACTCCTCTACCAATGGACATCAGCACGTATTTGTATCATCATAAACTGACATCATATCATCCAAACAAACCTATTCATGAACCATCATACCCCATCGCAAATGCATGCTTACAGAAACACACACACACACACACACACACACACACACAATTATTTCCTCATATACTTCAGGACTGCACAAAAGCCATCCCAGATGCATGTGCACTCATAAACCTACAGATTTGCACACACCCCTGCCTGCAGAATAACTCCTGCAGGTTTTAGTCCATGTACATACCTCCTGCTGATCTGGCAGTTCATTGAAGGGGCAATCATCCAAATCAACAGACTGGCCTTTGGGACATGTGGTTCGTCCTAACTTTATTTTCAAGTAGAAGTCCTTTCCATATACGACCTATAGTGAAAAGAGCAGGATTACATACGTTTCACTAGTCAAGTTCATAGGCATGCATTCAGCTTAGATTACAGAGTAAATGTGTGCATCGCTTCATCCATGAACTCCCAGAACTATCACACACTAGCTACCTTTCAATAGAGCAGCACAGGCCTGAATTGCATCTCTTGTTCTTCTGATCAAGTGTTAGAGGTTACCTTGTGCTTCTGAGAAAGCAGTATCAGAACACGGAAAGCAGAGGCCAGGGAATGAGCATTGCTTCAGTGGGCACAAGGAGTGAAGACAAGTTCTAGGGCAGACAGTGAGGGGTGATAACCACATCCCAAGGTTGCTCTTAGAACATGCAAAAGCTCTGGGTTGCACACAAGACCAACTCAACCCTGCTGACCGTGACTATGAAGGCAATGAGAGTGTTAAACTCTAGGAAGACTTCAAGTTCATGACTCACCTTCAATTGCATCCTCACCACAGCGCACATCCCATAAGATGCCTATTCCCTCCATTTACAAGTAGTTATCAAGACTTGTTCCTTTACAGGGTAGGGAAATGTGGGATGTTTGCACATGAAGATGGTTTAAGCCAAAGATTGTCTATGATGATGTGCTCAAATGACATCTTGGAGAATCTTCCATTTGTGTGTAATTAGAGATGTGTTTTTTTTAAAATATTTATTTATTTATTATGAATACAATATTCTGTTTGTGTGTATGCTAGCAGACGAGAAGAGGGCACCAGGCCCCATTACAGATGGTTGTGAGCCACCATGTGGTTGCTGGGAATTGAACTCAGGACCTTTGGAAGAGCAGGCAATGCTCTTAACCTCTGAGCCATCTCTCCAGCCCCCTAGAGATGTGTTTTACCCATTCCTTACAGTAGGCATACCAGAACCAAGAGGTTAGGTACCTGGAAACAGAGCTCTAGTTCTTGCCTTGAAGAACCAAGAGCAAGGTTCTCAATGTTTCTCTTACTGTATTCCTCTCTTGTGAAGCTAGATCCACAGAGTCTATGGTCTATTCCTCTCCTACATTTCCCCCAATGGCATTATACAATGGAATGATCCAACAGGGACTGTAAAACATGGGAAGGATATAATATGTTCAGTTTCTGACACTAACTGGTTGATGGAAGTGAAGTAGGGCTGATTTTGTTCACCTGTATGTTCAAAAAGGAAGATGTTGTAATATGAGCGGCGGGGCTGCGTCCCCGGCACCCGGCAGCCCACATGGCTAGCTCTAGCTTATGCGCTGAAATAATTACACGGAAACTGTATTCTTTTAAACATTGCTTGGCCCATTATATCTAGCCTTTTCTTGGCTAACTCTCGCACCTGGACTAGCCCATTTCTAATAATCTGTGTAGCCCACGAGCTGGCTTACCAGGAATGATCTTAACCTGCGTCTGCCTGGAGTGGGAGAATCATGGCGACTCCTTGACTCAGCTTCTTTCTCCCAGCATTCTGTTCTGTTTACTCCTCCCACCTATGTTTTAACCTATGAGGGCCAAGCAGTTTCTTTATTGCTTCAACCAATAAAATCAACAGATTGATATATGACACTCCCACATCAGGAAGAAAAATGAGATTTACACATATGTGTGTGGATCGTGTTATGGCTACATTGCTATGGGCTCACTGAGATTAGATACAATATATCCCCCATAATCCCCAGCCATCCTTTGAAGTTGACCTTAAAAATAGGCTTTATTGCTGGCTCTAATCCCTTCTTATGTTGGTAACTGCTTTACTTGATGAGGGATCATTCCAGGCTGTAGAGGCAGAATCTACGAAGGTAGTGTTTATATAGAGAAAGACAATGTCTGGGGTATTGGTAATATTCCCATATTGAGATAATGGCACTAACTCCAGTGTTCCTCCCCAAGATACTTAGGACTATCATGTACACAGCAACAAGACTTATTATGACAGTTTGAAGGTATTTGCCTAGTAGACTTAGGAGGGTTCCCGCCTGGTGACTGATATTAACTTTGAGGAAACATTAGAGCATCCAGACTGAGCACCAGTCAACAGCATCATGTATTCCTTAGAGACAGGAACTCTTGAGATGTGTGTCCTCATAGGATTATACCGTGGAGCATCCTAAAGATGTACACAAGCTAAAATGGCTAGAGTGCTCCTGGGCCATAGCATTGTATACAGAGCACAAGAATGAGCAAGCTCTCCTTGAGTAAAACATGAATGTTTGCTATAGCTGAATGCATTTTTCCATATTTCAAGGTCAGGGAAGCTGAGTAGAGGCTGTCACAGGAAAGAAAGATACTTAGAAAATTGAATGAGGATATCAGCCTAAACTGGGGGTGTCAATCATCACACCAGTAACAGAATGAATCTGTAAGTGAGGTAACTGAATGTGTTTGTTGATTCCTGATTTTGTAAATGGAATCTTGCACTTGTACAGGATGCCCTTACTTTCAACAACTGTTCACTGAAGGGAGTATTTACTATCAATGCATTCAAAAGCTAAATCCTTATAATCCCACACTCCAGTACACACAACCATGAGACAATGTGAAGAACGGACCAAATAGGGCTGAATGTAACATAGAGGTGAAGGAACTGCATTAAAACTGTGTGCTACACTTTGGCTTCTCTGAAAATTTACCCCTGTATCAAAACAAAGTGTGTGTGTGTGTGTGTGTGTGTGTGTGTGTGTGTGTGTGTTGTGCAGTAATGAAGAAGAAAGGGAACAAGGCTGGAGAGAATTCAGGAGAACATATAGAGGACCTAAGTACGATTATTGGTACCAATAAAGCAGCTCCTAACTGTTTGTAATTCTGTTCTTTTCTGCATCATAGGTACTCTCTCTTTCACACTCTCTGTTTCTCTCTCTCTTTTACTCCTTCTCTCCTCTCTTTCACTCTCTTTCTCTCTGTCTCTTTGGCACACACAGGTCATACACATACATATACACAAATAATTTAAAATTTTAAACTTTCTTTTAATATTATTTAAGGAGAGACAAAGTATTTAAAAATCATTCATTGAGAGCTTTCACTGAGATCTATTTTTCTTTTCCTGTAGTCATTTAGATAGTATTTTACACTGACCACAAAGAATAGGTGGTAATAGTATGGCAGATTCTGATCCTGCCTCTGATAGCCATTGTGCTTCTGGCTAGGTGGAACTTGGAAGCATAATAGGTAATTAAGCACAAATCTCTAGATGGATTTCTAGCTAATGAAGAGGGACAATTCTAAACTCAATCATGGAAGGTTATGGGACTGCAGATACTTGCTTAGAATATGGTTTGAGCAGCAAGCAAAAATATATTCATGCTATGGTTCATTTTGTACCACCTACAATGATGATTATTGTCTCTTGGAGAGACACAGAAGAAGTTAAGGCAATTTAGAAGAATAAGGGAGTGAGAGGGGATACCAGCAAACACTGTAATGGACAGACTCATCCCACTACCCTTGCCCAGGGACCCACCTGCTGTCTGGCGCTAATCACTTGTATTGGCTTGCTAACGTACGCGTCATTGGTCAAATCATTGTAGGTTTCAACAGCAAAGTCCACCGCTTTCTGCACCTCCTCATCTTTCGGGTCAGCAGGCTCCACACCTCCCACTGCCTTCTCGTTGGCCTCAGGATTAGTCCTGATTACAGAACAAGCAGCTGTGACCAGTGTCAGGGCTAGAGCAGCCCACTGGGACAATGAGAGGCTCTGGTTGTTGGCCATGCTTGATTGGAGTGGAGCTGCAGTGGAAAAGAGGAATAATAAATGCTCTTGGTGTGCTGGCTTTTTAACCTTCAGAGTCAAATGCTCAGGTCCTCCTCAGTCAACCCTGACTGGCCCCACCCCAGATCCTCCTTTCCCCAGACTTACCAACCCCTCTTTGTTTCTCCTCTTCTTCCACCTTTGGGATCTTTTCCCCCTAGTCTCGACACCTTGTCTTGTGTCTTTTCTCTTTCCACTGCCATTTATATCTTATCCCTAATCTTCCTCCCTATGAGTCTTCCAGCTAAGATCTCCTATATCCATGTCACCTTTGTCTCCACAAATAAGTCCTTACCCTTCCGGCTTTGAAAAGCATGTGGTTTTGAGTTTAAGTTCTTCTAAAGTGATTAAAATGTCATCTATGCTCCCTGAGGTCTTTGCAGGTGATGAGCAGACATAATACCAATACCTGGAAAACCCCAGTTCAAGAATGTTATTTCGAAGGTTCCAGAGACAACTAGTGCCCTTTCCTGGGTAACTTCTTTGCCAAATGCATGGAATTAACCTTTATTTGGAAAAGAATAAATTATTTCCTCTACACAACTAACAGGTATCAGTGAGCACTCAGTAAATGAACTTTCTAGAACTTATCCCTGGGCCTGGATCTCTAGAACTTAGAAAAAGATTCTGGTGACTAAGCCTTACATATGACATTACAGAGGGCAGATTGATACAGAAAGGACATGAACCTATATATAGTTTTAAATTTTCTAGTATACACTAGAAATGCATGAAGAAGTGGGTGTAATTTTCAATATATTTTTATGACTTAACATATCAAATGTTATTTCACCATGTAGAAATAATTTTTCACAGATATCTTATGATTCTTGGTGCACATATGCATTAAATCTTTGGATTATGTGTTTGTTTGCTACAGCATATAGTCCTTCAGACTGGACCTACATCTAGAAATTCATGACAATGTGTAAAAAAACATGATATACAAGCATCAAGTAGCTTACATTCCTTGGTGCACATGTGCATTAAATCTCTGGATTCTGTGTTTGTACTATTATGGCAGATAGTATTTCAACCTGGACTTATTTCTATCAGCTCATGACTGTGTGTACATAATAATACAATCAAATAGTAGGCTGTGTTCTAGGGAGAATCAATTGAGTTCAGGAAATTATAAATGCACTACTTGCAGTAAATGAGAGAGAAGGGAAGCCAGAGGGAAAGAGGTGCCACTGGACACTTGTGAGGGAGTGGCTTTTGAGATCTTAAAAGGATAGGAGCTTCTGTCTAAGGCACTGAACCAGAACTGCAGACAGAGATTACAACCCTGAGACATAAGAGCCCTTGCCTCTTCTAGAAACAAGCAGCACTGGAGGACGTCTGAGTAATAAAGGGGTACTATAGGGGCTTTCAGCCTGGCAGGTGTAAGCACAATGTATGTGGGATGTGGGATCAGGCTGAGGAGAGGGCAGATACATGGATGCTAGTGTATGGTCTGTTCTTGCTTCTTCACTCAGAGAGTCTCAGTGTGATCACTGCATTCTTCCCTCTGTTAGGAGCACTTACCTGGTGTTCCTGAACTCACTAGGAGGAAGACAAGGTTAACATAGGATGAATGTTCCATTTTGCATGGAGGAATTTTAGTGAGTGCTTACATCTATGACACCCCTCCAACAAAGCTAGGTAATATGCTCAGAAAGCTCTCTGCTACCTGATCACACCCAGTGGTGGGCCTGAAGGTGTCTGTGCCTGAAGACTTGCCATTACTTCTACCTCTTGACTTCTAGGAGACAGATTTTCACAAGTATGTTTAGGTGACAATACCTCGGGGCTCTTTTTCCTTAACCCAAATTGTCAGTTCTCTCTTGCCATGATCCACAGGTCTTGGTGCTGGGACCCTGGCTATGGGCAACAAGGGAATGAGGAAAAGACAAATACATAAACACATGTAGAGTGAACCTGGGATCAGGTGCAGCTTCTAACCACTACCCTTCAGTGTGTTTGTTGGGTACAGCAGAAGGTTTGGGGTCAAATAGAATGGGAAGGAAGTTTCTGTGGGAGAGCAATCTCAGGCTGTAAACATCAGAGAGATGCAAGCTGTCGTTGCGAGTCTTTGCACACTTATAAATTGCTAACTAGCACACTTAAATGGACTCCCAAATAAACTTTGCCATTTTCATGAGTTGTCCCCTATGGGTAAAACTTTCTGTATTATCCTATAGGTCCAAAGCCTGGGAAACCAGAAAATAGTTGTGTTCATGTCAAAACACACATTAACTCAGACTTCATTCACTCGGAGTTTCAACTGTTCTCTACACTTGGTCTCTCCATGTGTATAAACATTTTAAGCTTGCTACTCTGTGGGCTGATCCAAACTCAGGTTATAACAGAGATGGCCTGGTCTGACATGTGCCCCTGAGACTGAAATTGGTATAGGATATTCTGAATACAGAGGTGGTTCAATTATTCTTTTGATCTTGTCCTTTGTTAGAAAAATGATGCTGTTACAAATGACCTTAGAAAGAAGACATCCCGTGTTGCTAGAAACACTAGGACGTGCTTAGTTGATCAAATGGCACCAGGAAAAGTCTTTGAAGTGGAGGAGTGGTGGTCAACTGGCATCTGTTCAGCCCTGCTCTGTCCTTGGGCTGGTATTAAGACAGAGCAGGCCAGCAGCAATGCAAGAGGAAGATTCTAACAGCCCTGTGTATTTAGATACAGATGAATCAGCAGATGCTAAAGTAGAAGCTATAACAATCAGAAAATGTTGTTTTAGTGTAGTACAGTCAATGTGGGTTAGACTGCTTTAGATTAGAGGAAGATGCCTAGGACTTGTGCAACATGTATGGAGTACTCAAGGTCTAATTTCAAAGCTTTACTAAATAAGAAGGTGAATCCAAAGACAATCATATACGCATCCTCCTGAATATTAACCTTCATCAGGTGATGAAAGGAGACAGAGACAGAGACCCACATTGGAGCACCGGACTGAAATCTCAAGGTCCAAATCAGGAGCAGAAGGAAAGAGAGCACAAGCAAGGAACTCAGGACCGCGAGGGGTGCACACACACACTGAGACAATGGGGATGTTCTATCGGGAACCCACTAAGGCCAGCTGACCTGGGTCTGAAAAAGCATGGATAAATCCGGACTAGCTGAACATAGTGGACAATGAGGAATACTGAGAACTCAAGAACAATCGCAGTGGGTTTTTGATCCTACTGCACTTACTGGCTTTGGGGGAGCCTAGGCAGTTTGGATGCTCACCTTACTAGACCTGGATGGAGGTGGGTGGTCCTTGGACTTCCCACAGGGCAGGGAACCGTGATTGCTTTTTGGGCTGATGAGGGAGGGGTACTTGATCGGGGGAAGGGGAGGGAAATGGGAGGCGGTGGCGGGGAGGAGGCAGGAATCTTTAATAAATAAATTAATTAATTAAAAAAAGAATTTCATACAAGAATTTCAGGTTTAGAAAAATTATACCCTTAATTTATTTTAAATCACAGAACAATATGTGGATATCTTCTTATTCACAAAGAATATGAATATTGCATATAGCTTAATTTAATTAATCCTAATCAAATCCTGGTTTCTTTTTCAAGTGTGGCTACTGTGCTGCCTTGGGCATTCTTAAGGTCTTCTCTATGCATTTATATTGGCGTGCACACATGCACATAAAGATGTACTTTTGGCTTTCATGTAGTTGTATTTTGTTTTGTTTTAATGAGCTCATATAATATTTTTTCTTTATTTGTATTTTAAAGAGTTTGACAGTCCTGAGATGTAGCTCAGGGCATTGGCAGAGTGTGTGCCTGGTGTGCTGACTGGTTTTGTATCAACTTTCAGAATCATCTGAAAGTGAGAAAACAACTCAATAAGAAAAAAAAAGCTTCAAAGAACGAATTGATTTTTTTTTTATTAAGAGTCAATGTAGTTAGTGACTAAAATGACTAAACAGTGGAGGTCACTGTTGTTTGTTGTGTTGAAAAGTCCTATATTCGTTAAGATTACACTAAAGTATCATCCTTCCAGGATGGCAGGATACCCATTTACAACATGGTTCAGTGAGTATTTGAAGCCCATATTGAGTCCTACTGTTCCAAAACATTCCTTTCAAAATATCAGTGGTCATGGGCATTGTACTTTGTCATCAAAGGGCTCTGACAGAAGTGGATTAAAGTATTGCAATTACTAAGCCACTGGCAACATCTGTTCTACAGCCCATGCATCAGAGTGTCTTTTAGACATCCAAACCTTACTATTTAATTAATCTATTTGTAAGGCAGTAACCATGATCAACATTGACTCTCTGATATTGATACCTGAGGTTCATCAGAAGTGATCAAAATAGCAAGATAGGTTTCAGCTGCAGGAATATGAATTTTGCTCTGATGGACTAGTAAGACTTTATGTTCTTCATTCCTCAAATTTGGTTTCTTGACTATTACAGGTGCTGTAGATACATTATATTAATAATAAGATAGCAGCTTATAAAATGTTATCAAACACCATCTCCCCACACAGATTTTTCTTAATTTTTCTAACCTAGATTTGTCTTTTTTATTGCTTTATAAATAATACCATTCAAAATTTCCTTTTTCTCCCCTCCTCCCTTTACCCCCTCCCACTGCCCTGTGAGAAGTTCATGTCCCTCCCACCTCCATAAAGGCTAGGAAGGTGTGCATCCATACAGACTAGGAACCCAAAAAGCCAATACATGCAGTAGAATCAAATCCCATTGCCATTTTTATTGGCTTCTCAGTCAGCCCCCATTGTCAGCCACATTCAGACAGTCCTTTTGGATTTCTTTCTCAAAGCCTTAAAGTTCTTGTCAAGTAGATCTTTCACTTCCTTAGTTAGTGTTACCCCACGATACTTTATGCTATTTGCGGCTATCGTGAAAGGTGATGTTTCTCTCATTTCCCTCTCTGCTTCTTTATTCTTTGTGTATAGAAGCGCTACTGATTTTTTTTTGAGTTGATCTTTTATACTGACACATTACAGAAGGTATTTATCAGCTGTAGAAGTTCTTTGGTAGAGTTTTTGGGGCCACTTATGTACACTATCACATCATCTGCAAATAATGAAAGTTTGACTTCTTCCTTTCCAATTTGAATCCCCTTGATCTCCTTATGTTGTCTTATTGCTATTGCTAGAACTTCAAGCACTATATTGAAGAGATATGGAGAAAGTGGACAGCCTTGTCTTGTTCCTGATTTTAGTGGAATGGCATTGAGTTTCTCTCTGTTTAATTTTGTGTTAGCTGTCAGCTTGCTATAGATTGCTCTTATTATATTTAGGTATGATCCTTGTATCCCTCATCTCTCCAAGACCTTCCTCATAAAGGGGTGTTGAATTTTGTCAAATGCTTTTTCAGCATCTAATGAAGTGATCATATGTTGTTTTTTTCTTTTCAGTTTATTTATATGATGAATTACATTGATAGATTTTTGTATGTTGAACCAGCCCTGCATCTCTGGGATAAAGCCTTCTTGATCATAATGGATAATTTTTTTGATGTGTTCTTGTATTCGGTTTACCAGTATTTCATTGAGAATTTTTGCATCGATGTCCATGAGTGAGATTGGTCTGTAATTCTCTCTCTTGGCTGTGGCTGGAGCACTTACCACTGGCTCCCCGGACCATCAGCCCCGAAGAAGGCTGAGTTGGGGGACCCTAGGACCCCGCAGATGGAAAGGAGTGCTTGGGGGCAAGATGGAATTGGGTAAATAGAAAAAGCCAGTAGTTGAGGAGATGCCCCCCCCGAATGGCCAGAAATCATTTAGTAATTGGAGGTAGCCTGTACTCCGTTCTGGGGACGATCCAGCCTGGTGTGCACCCACTTACCCCTCTGATTGGATCTCCTCAGTACCGGAGCAGGGCCTCTTGCTTGGCCAAGAACCTCACAGCCAGCCTTTTTTTCTTTAAGTAGGCACTCTATTTACACTTCCTTACCATTCTTTTATGACATCATGTGTAACAACAATCCATTGTTTAAGTCATGTTACATTCCTGATCCTTATGATCCAATCAACTCTGGAAAAGCCATCACACAAACCTATAGGAAGCTTTTTAAAATAATCATTTATCCATTTCTCAGTCAAAGATGTTGAAAATACACAGGACACATTAAAGTTTACCTTTCATTATCTCAAGTATGATACATGGGAAGTCCATTGGCCAACAAGGTCCATGAAACCTGGGAGGCTTTCAGTGTGTCCAAGAGAAAATCTTGTAGCAGGAGGAACTAGGCTTTTTTCTTTTTTTTTGACTCCTTTGATATTCAGGAAATCCAGGAACGATCTCTGTACACTGGGTCATCATGAAGCACTGATGTGTCCCTTATGTGCTTAGTAACACCCACATGTGGGATTATGAGACGTTTTCTGTGGATATCATTAGAGTTGGAAGGCATTTTTTTTCCCAGACAGGGTTTTGAAGTAGCTATGAAGAAATTCCTGGATCTCACTCTGTAGACCAGGCTGCCTTTGAACTAGTAGAGATTGGCTTGCCTCTGCCTCCTAAGTGCATATGATTCAAGGCATATATGAACACTGCCTGGTTTGGAATATTTTTCAATAGCATGAAGCACTATTAATCTAACTTCCAAATTACATAAAGTTTGACCTTGTGGCCTATCAGCCCAGCTGTTGGCTTCTCATTCTTCTTTAAGCAGGCTCCCTTATCTTTTGAGGGCAAACTCCATGCTGCTGTGTCCAGGTGGAGGTGAGGGTAGTCCTCTCTATTAAGTTTAGAAGGATCACCCAGACTATCACCCAAGGATTACATTTAGAAGAAGTAGCAGCAGTTTCTTAAAGTTCATTCCAGAGAAACTATAGAATCACCATGTAAAAGAAGCTAAGCTTCTCACGATAGTTGGTAACCTTTTTTAGGAAGACTCTGATGGGAACATAAACAGTCATTTCTATTTAAACTTGAGTAAGCACAGGCTCAAACAGAATAATATTTAGTTTACATAGTCCTTTGTTATGATTGATGAGATCACGTTTTGAAAAATGTATCTACGGAATTTCACTGGGAGCATCATTACATGTTATTCATGTATCAAGTAGCTAGAGAATAACTAGGTTGTACCAATTAAGGGGGACCATTATGTTCATGGCACTGAAAAACACAGGCTCATAGCTATATCTTGCTAGAACTTTGACAGAAATAAGGTTTGTAAATCTTAGCAGAAACAGATCAGGAAACAGTTGGCCAATATAAAAGAAAGACATTCTGAAAGAAGTTATTATTGAACCTCAACAAAGTAAGTGTTATTTTTGATTTCTGACTTACCTTATAAAACCTTACTTCTGTATAAAGTCCAGTAAGAAATATACACTAAACAGTATGATATCCAAACATTTAGGAAACTACTTATCCATATATATACACATGGCCCTGGAAATGGAGGATGCTGGTGTGAACTCAGTACATTGTAATAGTGATTGGATACAAAAAGGTTTATCAGGGAACTTCTGTACTATAGTTGTGGTTGCTCATAACTTTTGACCATAGCCAGGATAATAATTAAATGAAAAAAATTTCAACGATCATGCATTTAAGGCAACTTTGATGGTGATTTGTTCATTTTCATGGTCACATAATTATTTGCTGACAATACCCCAGACTCCAGAAGGCAGAGGATCCTACGTTCATTTGAAAGACTCTGAGTTGAAACTCAGTGTGTTGCTGGAAAGTTTAGCAAACAATAGACTTGCACCCACCTACAGAGTGGCATTTAATTTTCAATATAGCCTAATAAAGCTGTTTGTGGTTGGAGAATCCAATCTACACAGGCTTCCAGATTACAGCAAATCTTTGAGGTCAAGGCTTAATTAGAGGCAAGGGCATGCTGATTATGTTTTTATGTCCACCTGAGTTCACTGGTTACGAAGCACACTGAACTACAGTTTAGAGCTAAGCAGCAGGGAGAAGTGACTGCTGGACTAAGGAAACATGTTTTTTCCCTCTAAGTGTCAAATTTAGGCTTCCTCCCTTCAAGGGTGATATACCTAGTTTTGGACATTTTGCATTTCCTCTGCACTGCTCAGGGGAAGTTAATGCTGTCTTCATCATTCTTGTTTATAACATGTTCAGTGATTCTGGGACTCCTTCTGGATACTGAATTCTCTGTGTTGCTCAGCAGTAAGTGGCCCAATACAAGGTTTGGGGCCAGCATATGGTTCAGAGCCACCATTTGTGTGGATAGCAGATGTAGCGGAGCATGAAGCAAGCAAGCCCTGGACTTCTTTGGCTTGGATTGGATCTCTGGCTGGATGTAGAGCTGCAGTGAGCATGGATGAGGAAATGATTATAGACTTGAAATCAGCCTCCCTTTACTCCTGCGCTCCTCGCCAGGGTCCCATGCTCTTGCCCTTGGAACTCCTTTTCCTGTTCCTCCCCTCTAGAGTTTCTCTCTTTGCACACTTCTCTTACGAGTTCCCAGACCTGATTCCTCTTTGGTCCCTTTCTGCTCCACACCTGGAGCTCTTCCCCCCTACTCTTGGCATCTATTCTGTGTCTCTCCTCTTTCTCACTGTCTCACAACTCCATGCTATCCCCTGATCCCAGATTTCTCCACAGATCACCTCCTTCCAGTTCTGACCTCTCCTTGGTTGATCAACACATATACACACGATGTCACTGTTTTCTGGCCTTCAAATACCTATAACGTCCAAAATCAACTCTTGTTGCCACAACAGTTTTTTCATTGAGGTCCTGACACTTCAGAATAATCCAGGATCAAGGCGATGATTTCCCCACAGAAGAATGGTATTTCAGGTGATCCATGTAAATGCTAACTTGAAGCACAAACAGGACATTTTTTAATTAGTGAATACTGGATGGATAAAAGGGGACTTTCATATAGTTTACATAATTGTTTCTCTGTATATGTAAGCAAACCATTGCCTATTATTCAGAATAGCCAGTGACTATATTGTGTTTTGCGAGTTTCTATGGCCTCAACGGCCAACATATTATTAGAAGGCTTCAATACCATGCATTATGATATTTGTTTAATTATGCAGTGCTCCAATTAACAAAATTTTTTATTCGTGAACTTTTTCTCATTTTACACTCTTTATTAATTCCTACATGCATGCATGCATACATAAATACATATACACACATAATTGTAAGTTACGTGATTTTCATGTTTTTCATATCCCTAATCCCTAGGCTGAACTCCCCACTTAACACTTTCTTTTTTTTAAAAAAGATTTATTTATTTATTATGTATACAACATTCCTTCTATGTATGCTCGCATGCCAGAAGAGGGCACCAGATATCATTACAGATGGTTGTGAGCCACCATGTGGTTGCTGGGAATTGAACTCAGGACCTCTGGAAGAGCAGTCAGTGCTCTTAACCTCTGAGCCATCTCTCCAGCCCCCACTTAACACTTTCTAGTCCCTTAACTCCCCTCCATATCTTCATATTAGTTCTACTGTACTCTCTTCCAACCCTTTACTGATGACCCCTCAAATTGTGCTTTCTACTATTATGGCTTTTTTCTTATAGTTCATATGGAAAATAGAAACATAGAGATCCAATATAAGGGATAATATGCAGTATTTTATATTCTCAGGCTTGAGTACCTTTATATTATATTACACTGAAGTTTCATCCATTTCCTTTAAATTATATAATCTCATGTTTCTTAAATCATAATACAATTCCATTAAGTTTTATGCCACACCATTATCATCAACTACTCAAGGGTTGTACATTCTAATAAGCTCACTCTTCCTACCTTTCATGAATAGAGCAGAAATGAGTAGCTATAAATATAATAAGCCCCTGTGATCAGATATAGAGGTCTTTGGTGGGTAATCTTTTTTTTTTTTTTTGAGACAGGGTTTTTCCGTAGCTTTTTGGTTCCTGTCCTGGAACTAGCTCTTGTAGACCAGGCTGGCCTCGAACTCACAGAGATCCGTCTGTCTCTGCCTCCTGAGTGCTGGGATTAAAGGCGTGTGCCACCACCGCTCGGCTTTTGGTGGGTAATCTTAAGTGGAATATTTAGGTTATGAAGCAATTTCTTTTGACATTTCTGAGTAGTCTCTATACTGCACCAGTTACATTTGCATAAACAATGATAAGTGTTCTTCTTTCTTCTCATTTTCTGTGGACTGTTTGATTAATGATAGTGATTCTGACTGAAGTGAACTCTCATCTCAATATTAGTTTAAATTTCATTTTCCTGGTTGCTGTTGTTGTTCAGCCTTGTAAATGTTTCTTAGATCCTCAAATTTCTAATTTCAAAAATAGTGTTCTGCAGATCCATATACAAGAACCCTTTCCAATAATGGTTCTCAAGAAAGTAGCACAGGAGGGCCCACATATCACTATAATACAGACTGTGAATAAAAAAGTCATAGGGAACCTAAAACAAAAGTGAAAAATTGCAAGCAATCACAATAAAGCCATGAAGTAGTATAATGTAGTCCAATGTAATACTCAGCCTCTTAGCTATAACAAAATGGAGATTACAGAATACTACAAAAGAAATAGAAGTGAGTAATTCAAAGTTGTACCATTGGTTGTATCTATTCGAATGTCATGTTGCACCCCATAAAAGCCCATAATGATTTGAAATAAAAAAATCCTATTTCCCTCCCCCTCCCACTGGGAGGAGGCAGAAATTTTTTTAAATAAAAAATAAAATTAAAAAAAGATTAAAAAATAAAAAATAAAAAAATCCTAGACCTAAAAGACACTTTCAACAAATGTTAAAGCACAAAATTAAAATAGAAAATTCACAGACTTACTATACAGCAAATGAGAAGGAAATCAGAGAAACATGGCACAAGTTCTCATTAGGAAATAGCTCTCAAAATGAACCTCAACAAGGAGGAAAGGATTTCTGAATTAAAAACACCAAAACATTTTAGGATGAATTCAAAGAAGGTCCGACAGATAGAAGGAACTCTTGTGATAAGTGATTGTTGAATTTAATATTGTGAAAATGACTGTACTAATTAGCTCTCTCAAGTTGACAACCTACAGTCATCCGAAGTTAGTACCAGGAGAAACTTCCAAACCCACTGCTGCTCTTCCTCAAAGATGACTCCTGGACATCAAATATGCAGCAAAGCTTTCCATGGAGCTCACATATCAATGGAAGCCCCACTACACCAGTGCCTCAGTATTAACACTTTGCTTCACACATCCTGAGAAAGAACTAATCAACGAATGACCTGGTGATGTTTTTGTTAAGCAAGAATGAGCAGTTTATGTGAGAAATACACGTGAGAGTTGAAAATCAGAACCTGACAAAACAACAGCCTCTAACGTGTGAAAGTCCACTATTAGCAGCCGACTCTATTAGGCTTCCTTTGTTAGTAAACTGGCATGAATCCTCAGGGTAGGGGCATTCACTCTGTGTCATGAGGCGCTGTAGGAACAGGTGCAAGTGCCCAGAACACAACTTGCTAGAAACCTAGACTCTGGAAAGCTGAAGTTCCTCAGAGATATGAGGTTCATTCAGATCACAGTCTAGACCTCAAAGCATTATACATACATCTGAAAAATAAAGAGAGATGGTTACTCTGTGCTGGTTATAGTTTTAAAATGAAGTTTCCAAGATATCTCAGAGTCAGGGTCAGAATCTCACGGGTAAGACACACATGCAAAGCTGCTGACAATTATTCTAAAACTCAGCTTAACTTCGCAGTTTCAGCATGTCTCCTACACATTGTTGTCAACACACGAGATGGCATCTGTTTTTCTCTTTGGCACACGGTGTTTCTCATCTCCTGGCCAAAACATGGCCCTCTAAGGAGGAGACAACACACCATGGAAGGGTACCAGAATAATGGCAGGGAAACAAATTCACTATCCTCCATCCCATCCAAGCAGTCATCTGGGCCTAGACAGATGAAACAGTGCTGAGACATATCCCTCAAATGTGGCATGAATCAGAAAGGATTGATAAGCTGTTGCAGCTATGTCAAGAGCCCTTGTATGTGAAGCTAGGTCCATCTTGGGAAAACTGACACTGGGGTTATGGAGAAGCATTGTTGGACTCAATAGCAATCCGCATTATCAGTCAGACACTCAGATTACAATTAAAAAGAGCTTCTAAACTTCTTCCTGGCAAATAACCCTATAGTTTTTTCCTCTTGTCTAGCTGGCAACATGCACAAGTTCACTAATGCATGATCCTTGCCCGCGCTGTTACTCACTTCAACCTACTCAGCAAGTTAAACTATGTATGTGTGTGTATATAAACTCTTCTCCAAGTGACTGTGTTTATCCACAAACAGACCAAATCAAGGTATATGTATTCCTGAAAAGTACACACTTCTTAACATATACACATGTTCACCTCCTCCTATACTCATGATTCACATATAATCATTAAAACATTTACTCCAATAGAGCCCTGCTCACTCTCCCATACACGCTTTTAGATATATACAATATATTTATTCATAAATTGTCTCATATTCCTGGATTTTATTCCATGTGTTCCTTGACAAAAGCAAAATCTTGGACAGGCATCTTTACTTATGGAAATTCCATGATTTATGTGATCATGTGCATACTTCATTCTTATATTGATGCTCATTTAAGAAATTGTTGTTCAGGTTTGATAGGATTTTCAACTATGTTTCTTGAATAACATCTATGTCTACATCAATGGAGTATTTATTTTCTACAATAACCTGTGGAGAAAACAGTTTCACTTAACTTCTTCAGTAAAGTTCACATGCACACATCTACTTTATAATACAGACTCAATGTCTTTGGAAAGAATTTAGCATTCTTCCAGATCAAACATAATGAACAAATAAACACACACACACACACACACAAACAAGTTCTTAGAGTGGGGTGTTGCAAATTCAGTGAAAACATGCTTTCTTCTGCACAATTCTTGCAATAAATCTCATCTTGTGACTATGTGAGCTAGAGTAAAGTAGGCAGAATTCTCCTAAGTCCCAGGAAGAGCAGGCAGCTCTGTAGAACCAACCAGGTTGTTGGCAAAGATCAGTTTTGTGCCCAAAATTAAAAAGCTTTTCTGAGCAGAGGTGAAGAATCTGAGCCGCAGCAGTGGACTAACTGAAGCCTGCTGCCAGCAGCTCAGGAGGACAGGATACATGTCCACTCTGTGAAGTATCCAGGGTCATCATTGACATTTAGATGAATCCCAGATACAGTCCACAACCACAGAGAATCCATTGCTTCAATATGTTCAGAATTCTTCCCACATAATATGAAGAGATGTTAGGTACTTAAAACATAGAGATTTTTCAAACAACAAAGAAGAAAACCCTGCAAGGACTGCCCACTAAGTCTGAATGTTCAGGAGATTACCTGTTCGATGTGTCACTTATACAAATATGTCACATTTCAAATAAGAAAAAAAAAACCCAACCACAATCTGTTATAATTATGGTGAAGCATTAGATGAATAACCAGGATTGATGGAGTCTGTGTTTTCCCTGTGGATTCAGGAGTCAATGAATCCTATCAGGTCTGGCTTCACATCTGAAGATGAAACACCCCTAATCAGAGGTGAATAATGCTTGAAAATTCTGTCATATATTTCACATTACTGCCAGAATGATGAAATTTAGGAAGGATTTGTTTTATATATTGGTATGGATTTCATGAGTGAGAGTCATCATTGGCAGGAAGGTGTGGGAGAGCACAGAAATCTCAGCATTGTGGTCAGGAAGAAGAGACCAGACATAGAAAGAACATCCAGGGTACTATATTGCAGAAAAAAACAGAGGTGCCAAGTGACATAGTTATTCAACAATCTCCACCACCCACCTCTAAATTACATCAATGGCATAACCTATATAAGTGTTCTCTTAATTTTCTCAAAGTACTCTAATGATAACCACCATTCAATTAGCTTTGGAAAATACACCACAGAGGGATACATATAGGTTTTGATTTAAAAACACACCATTTATTCCTTAGTCAAACATTGGTGAATATCTAGATGAACCCCAGTGTTTTTCCTTTGAGTTATTAGCAAGTTTGAACAGTACCATGGGGCAGCAAGGATAATGGAACCTTGGAAGCAGGTTAAGCCAATGAAAAACTGATGCAGCAGGAGGAACTGGGCTGGTCTTAAATAATTGTACCTTGTGTTAAAAGTAGTAAAGATCTCTGCACTCAAGACACAAATGGGCACATTTGTATCTATGTCAGTCTTAGTACCCACCACTCTTATGTGTGATGACTTTTTCAGAGATGACTAGAAAGGAGTCTCTGATGTTGGATGAAGGCCCAGTAGTCTAAATCCTTCTTCTAGGATTGACGCTGGGAGCAGTAGCCATTGGTGGTTTCTCTTTGCCACTTCTTCTCCTTGCTGCTAATACTTATAGCTGCTGAGAGTGATCACCACACTTTAGAGTTCAGCTTTCTCAGTTTCATCAAAGAGTTCCTAGACAAATACCAGAGCTAACGTTTGGGAGGAAGAGCTACCATCTCCTTAAAGCTACTTCCAGAGACACTCCAAAATCAGCATGCAAACAGAATCAAGGCTTCTCAGACAGCTTTGTAATGCCAATGAAAGAGGATATATGTCAAACATAGCTGGAAAAGAGGATCCAGTACTGAATGAACATCATGGCGATCAGCCAAACACTATTCTACTTTGTTCTGCTGTTCTCAGATCTGTTCTGAGAAATATGTCTCTAAGACTTTATGCTAAATGCTCCTTGGAGTAGGGTTGTGCTAATAAATTATCTCTTAGTGGGCACTTTACACTGATGGCAAGCTCCAGGAGGAAGATAATGCAGAGCCCTTGTTAGAAGACTGCAATGTGGATTCTCTGTCAGGGATTGGCTGGGAATTTTACCGAGGAACAGATATGAACCTACCTGTAGTTGGTCCTTGTCCCCGGTATCAAACTGCCAATATTGTGCTATGATGGGGGTAAGATCCCAACTTGAAGGGCTGCCAGCGAACAGATATCTCTAAATACAAGGCTCATCTAGAGTGGACCCAATGATTATAGAAACTCTTTAGCTTTTGTATTGTTAGCAAATCACCATGAGTTACAGCCTGGAGCCTAGCAGCAAGGACATGTGAAGGCAAGAATAAGTACATGTGTAAGTTCCTCCTGGTGACAAAGTAAGTTATTCAATTCTCAGGCCATATACCTCTTTTTATTTTGGAACCACAGTTTGCACACAACAATGCTTTGGGACATGTCATTCCTCATTTCGGTGTACTCAGTCACAACAGAGTTCACCATTTCCTGACACTCCTCCTCTTGAATACTGACTTTTACTATAGCAGCAAGTCCCGCCTCTTTCATCTCAGTGTCACTGAGCACCAGTCTTAGGTTCAGGTTCAGAGACAGAATGAGGGTTTTCAGCAACAGCAGTTGGGCCTGAAGCATGCAAGCCATGGCCTTCTTAGACAGACTTGGATCCAAGGCTGGATATGGAGCAAAAGTGACCCTGGGTTAGGCTATGAGAACAACCGGAAATTATGGTGTTTTTATCTTTCTCTCTTAGCTTGTCTAAGGTGATTTATAGCCTCCCACTTACTACTTCCTTGTCTCTTCTTAGTCTTTTACCGATATATGGTTCCTGTCTCCTCACTCTGCTCTTCCTTGTGGCCAGAACTGAGTCATCCTCTGTCCCTTACTCTACCATACCAGGAGCATCTTCCTCTTAGTTCTTCATCACTTCTGTGTCTCTAATTTTCACTCTCTTACATATTCAGGCTATTCTTTCATTGTAGTTTGTTACATAGACCCCATTCGACTATGTCTGAGATCTCCCAGGTTGAAGAGCTTTGGAAGTCAAACTCCTATAACCTCCAAACTGAACTCTTACTGTTTTCACAACTCTTTCTTGTAGGGATACTGGAAGGTCAATAGCATCATGACTGAGAGGTCAAGGCATCATGGGTCAATGTCCATCCCTTCTTATGGGTGAATCGTATTTCAGTGGATCCAAGAACATTTAACCCAGCCCTTTCTGGAAGAACGTCCTTATAAAACCTACCAAAATAACCTTCAATAGTGCAAATGTCAAGCTCTTTTTGTTCCACGACTCATTAGCTCCAATCTGTACATCTGGCCTCTGTTACTCACGTGCAGTCATTGTTGTTAGGTGTTCTGTTCTCTTATTTCTCAGTCCACTCCTACATTCATTTTTACCTCAGAGAGGGATGTGTTTGTGCATAAGTGTTTTTATTGCTTGTAAATCTGTCCCCAAATATAATCTAAAATCTTCAGGCCAAATTAGAAATAGAACAAATCAAGTGCCAGTTGCAATGTGAAGTTAATAACTGGGAGAAAAGCCAAGAGCACTTGATTCAATTTGTTCATCTGTAGAGGGGCACAGATCTGGAGTCCAATACTGGACTGAAGCAAATCATGGAATTGCTTGCATGACTTCTCTCTCTACTGTATTCCTTATAAGCGAGGTTTTAAGCACTTGGATATTAGATGCCAGATGAACTCAAGGGAAGAAGTGTCTTAGGAGTTTGGGTCCCAGTGAATAGCTTGTGAAGCAAAAAGCAAAAGACAGCTGTAGTCTCTGTCAGCTGAATAATATGATGATATAATAAGATAGGGTATATGATGATATAATATGAGCCATAACTAGAGTCTTCCACAGGACTAAGGATATCCCTGACTACACAGAACCGCAGCTGTCAGAATTCAGTGTTCAAACTGAATGCATCTGAACCATGATAGTATTGTGATAAAGGACAGCTGTGGGGGAAAGATTAAGCTCTCAGCCCCCAGGTGTGGAAGAGAAACACAACAATGCTCACTATTGTGAACAGAATACAGATATCACTTGACTTGCACAAAGGGTAGGCACAAGACCAACCCTGCTCCCAACATTGCCTCCACTGTCACAGACCCCATGCTCAAGCCACTGTGTTGAGAGTGAAGCATCTGAATATAATCTATATACACATGCTGGCACACTTTATTTTGTTATTTAACTTTTTGGTGAAGTTCATATATGAATAATATACTTAAAAATGTCATCCTACTTTTTTCCCAAAAAGACTTACCATGCCTCTTTTTATTTCCTCTCAAATTAATCACCTCTTCTTTAATCATTATTGTTAATGTGTGTGTGCTGTATACAACCTAGTGAGTCCACTTAGTGTTGTTAGTGTGTGCATGTTTTTAGGACTATCCCTGGGGAGGTTACAACCTCCCCATTGCCTACATATTTTAATTGCCATCCCAAATTACTCATAATACACAGTATAACAAATAGTATAGCATATTCTTTGGAAGTAACAAGAACAGAAGGTCTCTAACTTCTTTACCTGCTCTTAGAACTCTTTTCTTCTTGCTCGGTTTCCCTGTCCAATCTTAATAGGAGGGTCTTTGCCTAGTCTTATTGCATCATTTTATGCAGGGCTGTAAGTCCCGCTTCTACAGAGGCTGTAGAGGAAGGAAGAATTTAATCTCATGGTTTACCTAGGCAATGAAAGAAATCCACAATCACTCTAGTTAACTTAGCAATACCGTTTCTCAATGATGAAAACTAAATAATAATTTAAAAATAGCTGAGGATGTAATACAGTGTTTTAGAACATATAGGGAGACTTATGTTCCTGATGCACTACTGATAAAAGTAAATTAAAGCAAGATTGCCAACAAACAGAATATGAGATGGAGGAGGCACACTTTTGAAACAGTCAGCTTTCAACAGCATGTTCTCTAGAGCTTTGCTCTTGTTTAATGTGGTGCTGAGACAATGATAGAGATAAAAAGATAATTTCAAAGACAGTATGAAAGGGAATATTTGAATTTTTATCATCTAACATCATTATAGGTATGATGGATATTTGTCATTTTAATGATGCTGACACTTATGCAATTTCAAATTAGAAAAATATATTCCAAAAGATCTAGGAGCTCTAAATATCATTCACTACAAACAACTTGGAAGAGACTAGAGAGATTTCTCAGTGGTTAAGAGAACTGACTGATTTTCCAGAGGCACAGTATTGATCTCCTTCACATACATGGAAGCTCACAACCCTCTGTAACTCCAAATCTGCTAGTCCAGGACCCTCATCTGATCTCTACAGGTACTGCACACAAGAGATGCACAATTATACAGGCAGACAAAATCACAGATACAAATAAAAAATAAATCATTTTATAAAATGGAAGGTTAAATTTATCATATAATAATGATCTTTGTATAGCTTGGTATGAAAATTATAAGATTAATATTCACTACAGGAACTGTTTTGCAAATAACATTCTGTACCTATGTACCTTGTTTCTCATGCAATCCCTTGAAACTACAAAAATATCAATGTAAAATACACTCTCAAATTTACAAGTTTCAAAATGCTAAAAAAATAACTTTCAAGTTTTTAAAGATCATTTGCTCCTTATTTCTACCACTAAAATGTTATCATTGCTGAAAGGTTCCGTAGTGTTGGCAAACAAGTGTTTGTAATGTCCTCATACAGTCTTCTTTCCTAAACCTCGATTTGTTAAGATACAGATGAGCTACTACTAAAGATCTGCAAGTTCACAAGGCATGTAATCATGCTTGAATACTTGTATAACTTTTATCCTCAGGACTAATGATTACAAAGGTCGGAAATACTATAACTCTCAAGTTGTAGATTAGAGGTGTAGATTCTGTGGTCGTGACCTGCATGGCTCTCCTCTGATATATGGGAGTCTGCCTCTGTTCAGCTGAGCTCAAGACACAGTGCCCCACTAGGCTATGTGGCACAGCCATCTCCATCAGAGGTCTTCCCCAACCTCTTGTTTGATTCCAAGAAATGAATAAGACACAGGGTTTAAGACTTATCTCTAGAGAGTATGAATTTGCTAAAATATAGCAGAATGTATAGTTTTGACATTTGAGTAGAAATGTGAATTATTCTCTGGCTGTTAATCCTGTGTTTCCTTCTAGTTTGAGGTCAGGTTTCTTGGGAGGATCTATAATGAATACTGTCTCTACCCACAAGCCATTGACTTCAGAAAAGTCCCATGAGAATCTGGGAAGAGGTGATGAGAAAGCAGGATGTACGAGCAGAAGAACAGAATCTGATGACATTGGGCAGCCTTGCAGCAAGGGCCTGATAGTTCAGGAGTTTGGCTACAACCTCAGGCCTCAGGCAATGCCCGTCAGAGGAGTGCCTTCCTACTTCTGTACCCTCAGGCAGGGCTACTGGCCACTCCTGCTGATGTGGGCTCTGAGCCTCTGGGATTCAGCAGCCTGATGGCAATCCTTGCAGGGAGCTGCAGGTAAGCTGTCAGAGCAAAGCAGAGCAGAGGCACACAGGCTAGAGATGTGCCAGGAGACACAGTGGAACCTGGCACATTTAATCACTTGCTATATAAACTGAGACTCTGCTGTATCACTGCTGCTGCCAGAGCATCCCTAGTAGAGATCAGTCTGGCTTTTCCATGTCATTTCCACAGAGCCCACTCAGTGGTTTGGTGATAAAACACCATCGGCCTACCTCATGCCTTGCTACAAAACTCATTGTATACCTGCACATGAGTACATTCTCTAGATGATACAAAAGTATTTTTAACATCACAACTCTATGTAACACCAGGTGTGGTCACACTTGTAATCCCAGAATTCAGGGAGTATAAGCAGGAAGATCAACAGTTCAAACCAGTGGGTCACAAAAGCGGAGATCATGTCTCAAAATGACAAGAGCTGGGCTTTGAGTTTAGGAGGAAAGAAGCACTTGTTTAACTTGTACAATGCTCAGGAATTCATCCTTACCATATAAAATAATATTTACTATATTAAATTTTTAAAAAACCTAAAATGCATAATCTCCTCATTGTTTTGAAGACTTCTTAGCAAAATCAATGATTGGTAGCATTTTGAGACTTCCATGCAAATATCAAGTTCTACTCAGTGTTATCTTTGGTGATACGCTGAGAACCTACTAAGATGCTAGAATATACTTGATATTCACAGTTGAGCTATTGTTCATGTTCATTCTTGAAGTATTTTCTGCCATTTACTGACATCTCTGGAGCCTGCATCCTTACTGGTGTTCCCTTTATCTGTCGCTCTCAGTCCTATAGTGTCTACGTGTATATTCCACAAAGCAGAGGATACAAGATTATGTTAGTTCTCTTCTTGAAGGTTAGGCTAATATACTTTCACTGTTTAAATCCCTTTTTGAAATTATCACTGCCCATTGAGGTTGGAATCCTTTTTAGTGTAGTAAATTTAGGTAGGCATAAAAAGCTTGCATGGTTCACAGGATGTGCTTCCTGGTCCAAAGTGGATTGTTGGTCCAAAACTGGATGTAGGGAAATATTGAAAGCAGCATGGGAGAAGTCTGTGGGTTGAATGATAGATAGGTAGTATTCTGATAGAAGCTGAGACATTATTTATGGCACAGTCAGGAGAAGCCAGAGTAGGCAAGGATACTTGTTGTGGGACCCAGGTTAAATATGGTTGATTGGGAGAAAGTGTGAATATGGATGTCAGGAAGACTCTAAATTCTAGACCCTGGAGAAGGATGTTTGAAATATAAATGAGTAAAGAGGGTGAATTCAGCAAAGGGGGAGCCTGGAAGTGGTGGAAGGTCATGAATAATTTTTGAAGTGTATTTAAATTTATATTACCAATGTTTTATGAGAATTTTTGCTTCAGTGTTCATCAGAAAGATTAGCCTACACTCTTCTTTTGTTGGTGGTGAATCTTTGCCTAAGTTTTATTTTGTACAATACTGGATTAATAAGTCAAATGGGTAAAATCTATCCCTTTATAGTTTATTAAACAATTTGAGGAAATTTATGTTAGTTCTTCTTTAACGTTCTGGTAGAAATTAGTAGTAAAATCCATCTAGGTCTGCGTTTCTCAGCTTGATTGTTAAGATGTTTTATAAACTTCCCTTTAAATTTCCCTGCTTGTTAGAAATGTGTTTAAGTTGTCTATATACTGTAATTTAGATAGTTCTTATGTGTATATGCATATATCATTCCTTTTGGATCTTCCAACTAACTGGACCACATATATTAAAGGTATGCCCTAATTATCTTCTAAATACTGTTGGTACCTCTTGTAAAGTCTTATTTCGTGTGTGTGTGTGTGTGTGTGTGTGTGTGTGTGTGTGTGTGTGTGTTTCTGTCTTCATATGTTCATATATTCTAGCTGCTTTTTTGTTTATTTGGCTAATTTTATAGAAATCTTGTTTATCTTTGTGAAGAACTAATCTGATTTATACATTTCATTATTTTCTGAATTCTATTATCTTTCTATCCTCTGGTTTGTGCTTATGTTTGTTCCTTTTTTATATATGCCAGAAAAGAAAAAGGCCTGAGAGCATCCTATCACCCACACAGCCCACAAAGGTCACAGCAGCATGTGATATGAAGTGGGGGGAGGTCCTGTCTTTGGGATTATGTCAGTCCACTTAACAAGCTGATTTTGTTTTTTTTAATCAGGTACACACACACACACACACACACACACACACACACACACACTTCCCAGTTTTACTTCACGTATATTCTTAAGTCTATCATAGATAGCAATGGATGGGAATCATTCTGTAGAGAGTCTCTGGAGATTTTAGATATGACCATGATCTTTCCCATTGTGTCATTCACACATATATGAGGGTGACTGTAGCCATGGCACCATCATTTACCTCACTGATTCCTTTTCAAGACTGGTTCCTAAGTTGCATGACAGCAGCTCATTGCCCCTCTCCCAGCCCCGTCTATATTTTTCAGGAACCATAAACAAGTGCACATTGGAATGCAAGCTCATCTCTGCTCTATGCAATTCAAGAACTGTGTGTCCCCTAAGGTCATGTTTCTTGTGATATGCACGTGTGAGTGCAAAGCTCCATATTCTCAGTGCTCCATTCTCCTTGCTCACATGTCTTGGGACAGCAACAACTCAGGAGGAGCTGGGGCAGTCTTTTATTGAGAAAAGGGTGAGCAATGCTACACAGTGGTGCATTCAAAAGCAGTAGAAGAAATCAACCAAGAATTAGCCACTTAGATGTGCAGGGTCTGTCTGCAGCATCCTGTTCTACTGATCTTTGCATTCTGAAGAGACATCATGCAGGGCGCACATCACTATTTGAGGAAAGGGGAACTAAAGGAGAAGCTAGAGTAGGGGGAAATCAGCACACTGCAGACCAGCATAGATCCTCAGGGACTGTAACAGCTGAAGTTTGTCACGGAGATCTTTTTCTCCCAGGGCACAGTGTAGATCTCGAAAATGCAGATAGTTCTCTACATAAGGGGAGAGTGAGGAACAATCAGTTTAGGTTACAGTGAAAAGGAAAGGTTGAGATGTCAGGGTGGAGTGGGAATCCTCTTAAGTCCCAGTGTACTCAGACTGACTCTGCTGAATCCATTCATTCTTTCTCTCATTGCCTCCAGTCCTTCAGATACACATGTCCCTCACTAGTGGCTCATGAGATTCTGCATCCTCCTTCCTTAGCATAACTCAGGAAGGAAGAGTTTGAAGATGAGTCACAGAATCCTCAGAGTCAGTCCAGAGAATAAGACTCAGGGTCTCTGGGTTTCTTCACCGCCAGAAACTGGACCAGCACTAAGAGGGTCATGAATGGAAGAATGAGGGGTATAAAAAACACTTCTGAAAATGACAGAGTGAAGGGAACAGTGAAAAGAGGCATGCAGCTATCTCCAGAACCATAATACTTCAAAAACTAGCTTCATCCCTAGGGAGACAAGGAACATAAGGGGCAGCGTTGGGGCATTTCACCTATAGGGCCATAGTCCCTGTGGTATCATCTCAGCAGGGGACTCAGACTGGGACTGAGTAAAGTTCCTCCTCTTCAGAAACTATCCCTGAAGCTGACTCCATCACTTCGGCAGGCAGCATTCCTAAAAGAGGTAACACTCCAATTCCCAGGTAAAATTCACTAAGCAAAGGAATTAACAGTATGGCCAAATATACTCACTCCTCTACAACTGGGCAGCAGCATGTATTTGTATCATCATAAACTGACATCATATCATCCAAACACACCTATTCATGAACCATCATACCCCACAGCAAATGCATGCTTACAGAAAATACACATACACACCTTTCTTTAGCCATATACTTTCAGAACTGCACAAAAACCATCCCAGATGCATGTACACTCATAAACCTACAAGTTTGCACGCATCTCTGCCTGCAGGATAACTCCTGCAGGTTTTAGTCCATGTGCATACCTCCTGCTGCTCTGGCTGTTCATTGAAGGGGCAATCATCCAAATCAACAGACTGGCCTTTGGGACATGTGGTTCTTCCTAACTTAATTTTCAAGTAGTAGTTTATCCCAGCTACGACCTACAGTGAAAAGAGCAGGATTACATACGTTTCACTAGTCAAGTTCGTAGGCATGCGTTCAGCTTAGATTACAGAGTTAATGTGTTCATAGCTTCAGCCATGAACTCCCAGAACTATCACATACTAGTTTCCTTTCAATAGGGCAGCACAGGTCTGGATTGCACCTTATGTTCTTCTGATCAAGTCATAAAAAGTACCTTGTGCCTCTGAGAAAGCAGTATCAGAACATGAAAAACAGAATCCAAGGAATGACCATTGCTTCAGTGGGCTCAAGGAGTGAAGACAAATTCTAGGGAGACAGCTAGGGGTTATAACCACTTCCCAAGATTGCTCTAAGAACAATCAAAAGCTCTGAGTTACAAGCAAGACCAACTCAACCCTCCTGATTTTGTAAATGGAATCTTGCACTTTTACAGGATGCCCTTTCTTGCAAGAACTGTTCACTGAAGGTAGCATTTATTTTCAATGCATTAAAAACTAACTGCTCATAATAAAACACTCCAGTATACACACCCTTGAGACAATTTGAAGAATAGACCAAGTATGGCTGAATGTAACATAGGGGTGAAGGAACTGCATTTAAACTGTGTGCTACTCTTTGGCTACTCTGAAAATTTGCCCCTTTAGCAACACAAAGTGTGTGTGTGTGTGTGTGTGTGTGTGTGTGTGTTAAAATTGTGCACTAAAGAAGTAAGAAGTTAAGAGGGCTGGAGAGAATTCAGGAGTACATACGGAGGACTTAGTCACGATTCTTGGTACCAACAAAGCAGCTTCTAACTGCTTATAATTCCTGCTCTTTTCAGGCCCTCACAGGTGCTCTCTCTCTCTCTCTCTCACTCCCTCTCCCTATCCTCTTCCTGCTCCTCCTCCTCCTTCTTTCTCTTCCTCCTCGTCTTCCTCCTCCTCCTCCTCCTTCTTTTCTTCTTCTTCTTCTTCTTCTTCTTCTTCTTCTTCTTCTTCTTCTTCTTCTTCTTCTTCTTCTTCTTCTTCTTCTTCTCTTTCTCTGGCATACACAGGTCATAAACATACATGCACACGAATAATTTAATAATTTTAAACTTTCTTTCAATATTATTTAAGAAAAGACACTTTAAAATTTAATACTCAGTCATTAGAGGTCACAGTGGGATCTATTTTTCCTTTCCTGTAGTCATTTAGATAGTATTTTACACTGACCACAAAGAATTGGTGGTAACAGTTATGGCAGATTCTGACCCTGCCTCTGATAGCCTTTGTGCTTCTGGCCAGGTGAAACTGGGAAACAGAATGAGGCAATAGAAAATTAAGCACAAATTTCTAGATGGATTTCTAGCTAATGTAGAGGGACAATCTAAACCTAATCATGGAAGGTTATGAGACTGAAGATACTTGCTTAGAATATGGTTTGAGCAGCAAGCAATAATATATTCATGTTTTGGTTCAATTTATACCCCCTGCAATGAAAATTATTGTCCCTTGGACAACATAGAAGTTGAGGCTATGTAGGAGAATAAGGGAGTGATAGGGGATACCAGCAAACACTGTAAAGGACAGACTCATCCCACTACCCTTGGCCAGAGACCCACCTGCTGACTGGTGCTCATCAGTTGTTTTGGCTTGCTAACGTACAGGTCATTGGCCAAATCATTGTAAGTTTTGACAGCAAAGTCCACCGCTTTTTTCACCTCCTCATCGTTTGGGTCAATAGGCTGCTAACTTCCCACTGCCATCTGCTTGGCCTCAGGATTAGTACTGGTTACAGGACATGCAGCTATGACCAGTGTCAGGGCTAGAGCAGCCCACAGGGACAATGAGAGGCTCTGGTTGCTGGCCATGCTTGATTAGAGTAGAGCTGCAGAGGAGCAGAGGAATCCAGAGTGTTCTTGGTGTGCTGCCTGGCTTTTTAACCTGCAGAGTCAATTGCCCAGGTCCTCCTCACTCCACCTGGACTGGCCCCACCCTTATATCCTCTTTACTCCAGACTTACCCACACCTCTTGTTTCACCTCTTCTTCCTCCTCTGGGATCTTTTCCCCCCGTCTCGACACCTTGTCTCATGTCTTTTCTTTTTCCACTGCCATTTATATCTTCTCCCTAATCTTCCTCCCTTGAGTCTTCCAGCTAAGATCTCCTATATCCATGTCACCTTTGTCTCCACAAATAAGTCCGTACCCTTTTGGTTTTGAAAGGCATGTGGTTTTGAGGTTAAGTTCTTCCTAAGAGATAAAAAAAATGTCAGCTATGCTCCCTGAGGTCTTTGCAGACCAGGGGCAGACATAATACCAATATCCGGAAATCCCCAGTTCAAGGATGTTATTTCAGAGGTTCCAGAGATAACCAGTGCCCTTTCCTGGGTAATTTCTTTGCCAAATGCATGGAATTAACCTTTATTTGGAAAAGAACAAATGATTTCCTCTACAAATCTAACAGGTATCAGTCAGAGCACTCAATAAATGAACTTTGTAGAATTTCTCCCTGGGCCCCGACCTCTAGAACTTAAAAAGATTCTGGTGACTAAGCCTTATATATGACATTACAGATTGCAGCTCGATACATAAAGGACGTGAACCTATATATATATATATAGTTTTACATTTTCTAGTAAACATTAAAAATGTATGAAGAATTAGGTGAAATTTTCAATATAGTTTTATGACTTAGCATATCAAATGTTCTTTTACCATGTGGGAAAAATTCTTCACAGATATCTTTTTTAATTTATTTATTATGTATACAATATTCTGTCTGTATGCCTGCAGAAGAGGGCACCAGACCCCATTACAGATGGTTGTAAGCCACCATGTGGTGGCTGGGAACTGAACTAAGGACCTTTTGAAGAGCAGACAATGCTCTTAACCTCTGAGCCATCTCTCCAGCCCTTCTTCACAGATATCTTATGATCTTTGATGCACATATGCATTCAATCTTTGGATTATGTGTTTATACTGTTAGACCATATAGTCCTTCCCACTGGACCTATTTCTAGAAATTCATGACAATGTGTACAGAAACATGATATACAACCATCAAGTAGCTTATATTCCTTGGTGCACATGTGCATTAAATCTTTGGATTCTGTGTTTGTACTATTATGGCATATAGTATTTCAAACTGGACTTATTTCTATCAACTCATGACTGTGTGTACTTAAACCATAATAGTACAATAAAATAGTAGGCTGTGTTCTAGGGAGAATCAATTGAATTCAGGAAATTATAAATGCACTACTTGCAGTAAATGAGAGAGAAGGGAAGCCAGAGGGAAAGAGGTGCCACTGGACACTTGTGAGGGAGTGGCTTTTGAGATCTTAAAAGGATAAGAGCTTCTGATTATGGCACTAAACCAGAACTACAGACAGAGATTATGACCCTGAGGCATAAGAGCCCTTGCCTCTTCTAGAAACAAGCAGCACTGGAGGACGTCTGAGTAATAAAGGGGTACTATAGGGGCTTTCAGCCTGGCAGGTGTAAGCACAATGTATGTGGGATGTGGGATCAGGCTGAGGAGAGGGCAGATACATGGATGCTAGTGTATGGTCTGTTCTTGCTTCTTCACTCAGAGAGTCTCAGTGTGATCACTGCATTCTTCCCTCTGTTAGGAGCACTTACCTGGTGTTCCTGAACTCACTAGGAGGAAGACAAGGTTAACAAAGGATGAATGCTCCATTTTGCATGGAGGAATTTTAGTGAGTCCATACATCTGTGACACCCCTCCAACAAACCTATGCAATATGCTCAGAAAGCTCTCTGCTACCTGATCACACCCAGTGGTGGGCCTGAAGGTGTCTGTGCCTGAAGACTTGCCATTACTTCTACCTCTTGACTTCTAGGAGACAGATTTTCACAAGTATGTTTAGGTGACAATACCTCGGGGCTCTTTTTCCTTAACCCAAATTGTCAGTTCTCTCTTGCCATGATCCACAGGTCTTGGTGCTGGGACCCTGGCTATGGGCAACAAGGGAATGAGGAAAAGACAAATACATAAACACATGTAGAGTGAACCTGGGATCAGGTGCAGCTTCTAACCACTACCCTTCAGTGTGTTTGTTGGGTACAGCAGAAGGTTTGGGGTCAAATAGAATGGGAAGGAAGTTTCTGTGGGAGAGCAATCTCAGGCTGTAAACATCAGAGAGATGCAAGCTGTCGTTGCGAGTCTTTGCACACTTATAAATTGCTAACTAGCACACTTAAATGGACTCCCAAATAAACTTTGCCATTTTCATGAGTTGTCCAATATGGGTAACACTTTCTGGATTACCCCATAGGTCCAAGGCCTGGGAAACTAGAAAATAGTTGTATTCATGTCAAAATACACATTAACTCAGGACTTCATTCACTCAGGGCTTCAACAGCTCTCTACACTTGTTCTCTCCATGTGTATAAACATTTAAAGCCTGCTACTCCGTGGGCTGATCCAAATTCTGGGTCAGATAGAGATGGCCTTGTCTGAAATGTGTCCATGAGACTAAAATTGGTATAGGATATTCTGAATACACAGTTGGTTCATTTATTTTTTTGATCTTGTCCTTTGTTAGAAAAATGATGCTGTTACAAATGACCTTAGAAGGAAGACATTCCATATTGCTAGAAATACTAGGTTGTGCTTAGCTGATTAAATGGCACCAAGAAAAGTCTTTGGAGTGGTGGAGTTGTGATCAGCTGGCATCTGTTCATCACTACTCTGGCCTTGGGGCTAGTATTAAGTGAGAGCAGGCCAGCAGGAATGCAATAGGAAGATTCTAACTGCCCTGTGTATAAAGATACAGAGGAATCAGCAGGTTCTAAGTAGAAGTTTTAACAATCAGAAAATGTTGTTTTAGTGTACAACAGCTTCTCAGTGTTTGTGAGAGCACTTTAGATTAGAGGAAGCTGCCTAGGACTTGTGTAACATGTATGGAGAAGTCCAGGTCTAATTTCAAAGCTTCAAAGGGCAGGTTGCTTCTCTTATTATGAGTCAATGTAGTTAGTGGCTCAAGTGACTAAACAGTGGAGGTCACTGTTCTTTGTTGTCTTGAAAATCCTAGATTCATTAAGATTACACTAAAGTATCATCAAATCTAGGATATCAGGACACCCATTTACAACACGGTTCAGTGAGTATTTGAAGCCCATATTGAGTCCTGCTATTCCAAAACATCCCTTTCAAAATATCAGTGGTCATGAGCATTGCACTTTGTCATCTAAAGGCTCTGACAGAGGTGGATTAAAGTATTGCAATTACTAAGCCACTGGCAACATCTGTTCTACAGCCCATGCATCGCAGTGTCTTTAAGACATCCAAACCTTATTATTTAATTAATCCATTTGTAAGGCTGTAGCCATGATTAGTATTGACCCTCTGATGTGGATACCTGAGGTTCATTGGAAGTGATCAAAATAGCAGCATAGATTTTACCTTTACATATATAAGTTTTCTATGAGGGGCTAGTGACAGATTATGTTCTTCATTCCTTAAATGTGGTTTCTTGACTATAACAGGTGCTGTAGATGCATTATATTAATAATAAGATAGCAGCTTATAAAATGTTATCAAACATTGTCTCTCACTACACAGATGTTTTTTTCAGTTTTTTTAACCTTGAATTTTCTTTTTTTATTGCTTTATAAATAATACCATTCAAAATTTCCACCTCCTCCCCTCCTCCCATTACCTTCCAACTCTTCCACTCCCCCTTGCCCTACCCTGGTTACGGCATAAACGAACAGCGAACAGAATTAGCCAGGCAAGCTCAATAAAATATATTCAGCTTTAATAAGGAGAGAACTTACAAAGTCAAGGTTCCAGTGAAGAGCAGGAAACAAAAGAGACAAACAAGCGCACATGGATGGCTTTATAAGCTATTTGGAGCAGCGGGGCAAACACACCCCCCAGACTAGGTGATTGATTGACATTCCCCTTCATACCCCCTCCATTCCTAAGAGAGGGCAGAATACTCTGAACTGTGAGAAGTCCAAGGCCCTCCCCTCTCCATACAGACTAGGATCCCAAAAAGCCAGTACATGCAGTAGAACCAAATCCCAGTGCCATTATCATTGGCTTCTCAGGCAGCCCTCATTGTCAGCCACATTCCGAGAGTCCTCTTGAATTTGTTTCTTCAAAGCTTTAAAGTTCTTATCAAATAGATCTTTCACGTCCTTGGATAGTGTTATCCCAAGATACTTTATGCTATTTGTGGCTATTGTGAAAAATGATGTTTCTCTGGTTTCCCTCTCTGCTTCTTTATTCTTTGTATATAGGAGGGCTACTGAATTTTTTGAGTTGATCTTGTATCCTTCTACATTACTTAAGGTATTTATCAGCTATAGGAGTTCTTTGGTAGAGACTTTGGGGTCACTTATGTACACTATCATATCATCTGCAAACAGCGAAAATTTGACTTCATCCTTTCCAATTCGAATCCCCTTGATCTCCTTATGTTGTCTTATTGCTATTGCTAGAACTTCAAGCACTATATTAAAGAGATATGGAGAGAGTGGACAGCCTTGTCTTGTTCCTGATTTTAGTGGAATGGCTTTGAGTTTCTCTTCATTTAATTTTATGTCAGCTGTCAGCTTGCTGTATATTGCTTTTATTATATTTAGGTATGATCCTTGTATCCCTAATTCTCTCCAAGACCTTTATCATAAAGAGGTGCTGAATTTTGTCAGATGCTCTTTCAGCATCTAATGAAATGATCATAGGTTTTTTTTCTTTTCAGTTTATTTATATGATGGATTACATTAATAGATTTTTGTATGTTGAACCAGCCCTGCATCTCAGGAATGAAGCCTACTTGACCATAATGGAAAATTTTTGATGTGTTTTTGTAATCAGTTTGCCAGTATTTTATTGACAATTTTTGCATTGATGTTCATGAGTGAGGCTGGTCTGCAATTCTCTTTCTTGGCTGCAACAGGAGCACTCACCACTGGCTCCCCAGACCCTCAGAATAAGGCTGAGTTGAGTGATCCTAGAACCCTGCAGATGGAAAGGATTGCTTTGGGGCAAGATGGAATGGGGTAAATAGAGAAAGCCAGTAGCCTGGGAGATGCCCCCCTGGATGGCCAGAAACGTTTAGGGAATTGGAGGGGGCGAGTACTCTGTTCCAGGGACCGTCCGGCAGTGCAGGCACACACTTTCCCCTCTGGATGGATCTCTTCAGTATCCATCCAGCACCTCTTGCTGAGCCAAGAACCTCACAGCCAGATTTATTTTCTAAATGTTAAATGATTTAATAAACATTCTATCCCAAGGAGTCTGTTTTATATTGGAAATGGCTTGGTTAGAACATAAGAGGATGGTAACTATGGTTATCTAATCTTCAACCTGACTGAAGGCATGCTAAAAGAGATAATATGACTTGAGTAGGTAGGAAGTGCAACCAAGCAGCTTCCAAAATATACAGTAGATGACAGAGCCAACTGGCTACCTGAGCAATCACACAAAGTCTCATTTGCAATGTTGAAGCATCAAACTTTGGCAAAGGCCAAGAGTAGCTGACAGACAATTTTTAGAGGCAGGGAAATTTTCAGAACCAACTTTCCCTGTCTTAGCAAGGTTTGGCAGTCCTTTTATTTTTTTTGTATCCTGTTTGTCCAGTTCTGACATCATGCACGTTGTCAGTGGTTTAGACACGGGCAGTTCCTTGCCAAAAGGCCCGTTGTGCCAAGAAGAATAGATTGGTTCTGCCAGGAGCAATCATGTCTCAGGTCAACAGAAACCTAAGTTAATTAGATGCTATGTTCTACAGATCTTTGAAGTGGTTGAATATTACCTATCTGCTTAGAATACAATCACTGTGTATCTAAAGAACCTAATCAGTCTGATTAAAAGTATAACACATGTGAATGACTATTGGCCTATAAGACTTAATACCTATGTAACTTAAAGATTAAGACTTCATATCAGAATATTAAACAATCTTTAAACAAGTGTGTAGAAAATGAGGACAATGTCCTCAAAATGTAAACAATGTATAACTACCTTGATCAGAGGTAGAAATGTAGAATGCAATATGATAAATGTTATCTTAAAATTGTATTAATATACAAAATGTCTTAAACAGAGGTAGAAACATGCAAGTATACAATCTGACAAAATAACTTTGCATAGGTATACGAATATTGTAAACAGAAATAGGAACATATTTAATATAACAAATATAATTTGAACTTGTATCAATATACAAAATATACAAAAATCTATACCAATGTAAACTGTCCATAAATAATAGGTCACAAGAATTCACTCTATTACTTACTTTTATTATTATTAATCTGAGTAAGTTCACGCTAATCTACCTATCATTCCATTCAGTTTTTCTTTTTTTAAAAAGAGATCTCTGGGTCTACATAATTTCCACCCCAACCCCCAATCCTATATGAGTAATCGTCAACCCCTAAATGGTGTCCCTAACTGTGAGGGCAATCTTTGTTGTTATAGGGGATATTGTCTTTTAGAATTGCTCTCAGCTGTCATGGGGACAATATTCTTTCTTTGGGATCCTGTAAAAGTAAAACGATTGTTAAGTTTCAAGATTGCTGTTTTGTATAATGGCAAATGGTCTCTGAGTAGTCTATAAGGTTTTTCTGAAGTTCTTATTTGGAGTTCTGTTCATAATATTGTAAGGAGGTGAACCATTTCAGCAGTTGGTACCCCAAAACAGGTCTCATAGTAGCACTATCAGCATCATGATGTCATATTGACCAAGTAGAGTTATTGTGGGGCCCCATCTTCTTCCTGGAAGTTTCAAATATTACTGCAGGAAAATCTATTGTTCATTGTGGAAAACCTCAACATTACTCCTATAGACATATATTCAACACAAGATACAATACAGACAAAATGGGCATGAAGAAAAGTAAAATGTTTCCTTAAAATCTATCTTCTTTCTGTCCCATACCAGATGGCTCTTGACATGAGGCAGAAATTCTGAATGTTTCTTTTAACAGCATGCTTGGATTTAGAGATGGATAACCATTGTCCAACTCCAAAGCCAGTTCTGATTTTTAAGTAGAGATGTATAAATGTTGAGATAATCAAATTTTGCCATGCAGATGATACAGCATCTTAAGTCAGATTTCTCTTTGCTTGTTGATTCTATCTGGATAGCTATCTTTTCATCTTTAGGCATCTAGATGTCCAAGGTTTTTCAACTCGTTGAAGATGAGTATTTTTCTGCAAAGACAAGGACAGAACCATACCACACCCTTTATGAGATTTTCTTATCACCTGTATAATTGTCACCTCTGTGGATGAGCTGTCACTTCTTTTTCTCAAGATGTTTCTCTTCTTCAAACTGAATCTTTATTAATTTTGATGGCATCCATAGCTTTTCTTCTCCCGTGGAAACAGGAGCAAAATTTCTTCCCAAACAAAGCACATATCCTGGTTTCCATTTTGATGCCAACACATCCTTGAAATACACTGGCTGATTTAATTCAGAAGTTTTTTTTTCTATTATCCAATGTCTCTCTGCTGCTGTTTTCCTTTCTCATTAGCATTAATAAGATTCAAAGTTAATAAAGCATTATGTAATCGATTTCTGGGGGGTATTTTCCATTCCTTTCTGTTTGTTCTGTTTGTTTAGCATATCCTTTATAGTTCAATTTGATCTTTTTATAACTGGCTAACCTGTAGGGTTGTTTGGTATACCTATAATATGCTTTATATTATAATAAGCAAAAAACTGTTTGATTTTCTTAGACACACATGCTGGACCATTGCCCATCTGTCTATATTTGTGTAGGTATGCCCATGTTGGCCATAACTTCCAATAAATGCATGATTACTGAATTAGCCTTTTCTTTTTTTTTATTGAGAAAAGGAAAAAAAATAAGTTTCCGCCTCCTCCCAGCCTCCCATTTCCCTCCCCCTCCTCCCACCCTTCTCCCCTACCCCCACTCCTCTCCCTCTCCCTCTCCCTCTCCCTCTCCAGTCCAAAGAGCAGTCAGGGTTCCCTGCCCTGAGGTAAGTCCTAGGTCCTCCCCCCTCCGTCCATATCTAGGAAGGTGAACATCCAAACTGGGTAGGCTCCCACAAAGCCAGCACATTAAGTAGGATCAAAACCCCTTGCCATTGTCCTTGGCTTCTCATCAGCCCTCATTGTTTGCCATGTTCAGAGAGTCCGGTTTTATCCCATGCTTTTTCAGTCATAGTCCAGCTGGCCTTGGTGAGCTCCCAATAGATCAGCTCCACTGTCTCAGTGGGTGGGTGCACCCCTCGTGGTCCTGACTTCTTTGCTCATGTTCTACCTCCTTCTACGCCTCATTGGGACCTTGGGAGCTCAGTCCAGTGCTCCAGTGTGGGTCTCTGTCTCTATCTCTATCCATCACCAGATGAAGGTTCTATGATGATATGCAAGATATTCGTCAGTATTGCTATAGGATAGGGTCATTTCAGGTTCCCTATCCTCAGTTGCCCAAGGAACTAACTGGGCACCTCGGCTTGGGCTCCTGGGAGCCACTCTAGGTTCAAGTCTCTTGCCAACCCTAAGGTGGCTCCCATTAGTCTTTTCTGAGTTCAAGGCAGTTGCCCATTGAAAACCTGAATAAATGTCAATGGTGTGGTGTACATATTTTAATTTCCAAATTCTTTAAAGTGGAAAATATCCATCTGCCATAGTTCATTCCTTTGAGTACCATTTGGTTTAGTCCCTGCAGGTTACAGTGTTTGGTTTTTGAAAGAGCAAGTAGGACATCTCTTTATAATCTCCTTAGCTTTGTTGCTATGAAATAGAAAACTCTTTCTTTAAACCTTTGTTATTGACATGATGTTTCTTATGAAATTCTGAGGCCTTCACCACACAATCAACAATCCGTCAATTTCTGCATTATCTTGTGCTAGAGGACCTGGCAGACCCATATGGAATTGGATGTGTGTTATGTATATGGGACAATGCCTATTTCTGATTATGTCTTCAACCTGAAAGAATAATGAAGTCAATTTTGTATCATCTGGTATAAATCCATCAGTTTAAATATGTAATACAACTCCTTCTGGATATTGCAAATCAGTAACTATATTGAGAGGTTCTTTAAAATCCCTTAGTATCATGAGAATAGCCTATAACTCCGCCTTTTGGACAGAATTATAAGGATTTTCTTCTACCTAATTTAATTCTTCTGATTTGCAACTTGCCTTTCCTGATTTATTTGCATCAGTATAAAATGTATGGGTTCCAGTTATTGGTGTGTCATATACAATTTGGGGAAGAATCCAAGCAGTTCTCTTTATAAGGTTCATTCTATCACTTATGAAATCGCTATTAATTTTACCAAAAAATAGCACAAGCTCTTTGCCATGGTTCATTGTCTTCCCATAACTTTTAAATTTCATCAGTAGTAAAAGGCACTATAATCTCTGCTGGGTCTGTACCTGCTAGTTAACAAAGTCTCAATTTGACTTTTATAATTAATTAAGAGACTTTTTCCACATAAGTTTTTAAATTTTTACTTGGCTTATGTGTTTAAAAGATACATTCTAAGATAATATATTCCCTCTGCATTAAAATTCCTATAGGGGAAATTCTGGAATGCAGTATGACTAAAATACAGTTAAGATTTGGATTCACCCTATCCACATGTGCCTTCTATAATTTCTCTTCAATGACTGTCACTTCATTTTCAGCTTCAGCTCTTAATTTCCTGGGACTATTTAAGTCTTTATCACCATCTAACATTTTGTTTAAATTAATTATTAGATCAGGAGTTATCCCAACAGCAAGTCATAGACTGAAAATGTCTCTTAACATTATTGGAAAGTCATTAATAGTCTGCAATTGGTCTCTTCTAATTTATGCCTTTTGTGTTTTAATTTTCTGTAAACCTATTTTGTAACCTAGCTGATCGATAGAATCTGCTTTTTGCATTTTTCAGGAGCAATTTTTAAATCCCAACAAGGCTAAACTTTCCTTACTTCTTTAAACATTCTTTCTAAAGTATTTGCATTTGAATCAAATAAAAATGTCATCCATGTAATGGCAAATTACAGACTTAGGAAATTGCATAATATTTCCAATGGCTTGTAACAGGAGGGCCCACTTGTTTGTCCTGGCTGCCTGGCTAGCTTAGCCCCAAAATAACCATACAAACCTGTATTAATTAAATTGCTGCTTGGCCCATTAGCTCTAACTTCTTATTGGCTCTTACATATTACTTTAACCCATTTCTATTAATCTGTATATCACCACGAGGTCAGGGCTTACCAGCAAAGTCTCAGCAAGTCTATCTCTGGTGGTGGTTCCATGGCAATTTTCTGATTCTGCCTTCATCCTCCCAGAATTCAGTTCAATATTCCCCACCTACCTAAGTTCTGCCTTATCAGCCCAAGGCAGTTTCTTTATTCATTTACCAATACAAGCAACACATAAAAAGAAGGACCTCCTACACCATTTCCCCCTTTCTATTTAAACACCGAGCCAACATGACAACTGCCTCTTAAAACAACTAGTAAATTAAAAGAGAGGGCAGTAGGCGGCCCCCTGTATTACCTCTGAACAATTATACTGACGGATTTTTAGTGAGAGAGAATCACTGCTCTTCACTGTGTAGCCGCTGCTAAGACAAGCAGAACCTACTGGTCTAGTTAGTATCAGTGGACACAACAAAAGAAACAGACAAGAACATAGGAGAAAAAATTTGGGGAAGAAGAGGAAGAGAGGACAGGCACTGCAGGGCGGTAGAGAGTAAAGTGACCAGTATCTAATGTCTACATATGCAAAACTGTGCAAAGATATCAATAATTTTTTTAAAAAGAATTTTCAGGGAGGGGGAAGGAAATGGGAGGCGGTGGCAGGGAAGAGACAGAAATCTTTAATAAATAAATAAATAAAAAGAAAAATAAAGAAAGAAAGAAGGAAAGAAAGAAAGAATGAATGAAAGAAAGAATTTTCAGTGGTTTGCTGTATGGATCACTCCGTGCATTGCCATCTTCATAGCTGAAGTATTGATGTATCCTTTGCTGTAGAAATAGAGAAAGAAGTGTCAGAATTTCTTGCCCCTTCAAAGTTATCTGTTCTGAGCCTAAAACACTCCTTCTGCCAACTTGAGAACAGTCCTGAGAGCCACTGAAATGCTTTCAGGCCAAGAACTGCAGATCAATATTCTGTACCCAGAGCATTAAAAATTCAGAGCTGTTTTCCTTTCTTTTTGTTGTCTGAGAAAGTATCTATGGTCTCATTTCATAGTGAAAAGACAGTCTGGTTCTGCCTGATGTAAAATTGACCCCTAGGCTGGAATTCCATGACTTGTGCTTGAGCTATGAATCCTTGATATCTTGGGATTCATAGCAGACCTCACAGCCATTCCCTATGCCCCAGCCATGACCCTCTACTCCTCCTTAAAATTGGCTCCTGCCCAGTAGTTGTTATCTTAATTTGCACCAACTGGGACTGCTTTGTTCTTTGTTTTTTTCAACATCTTCATTCAAACTCTTGGCAAAGCCTTAATTTGTTCATAAGATGCCCTGGGATCTTCCCTCTGCCCTGTCTCACTGCCCTACTGGGTTTAGAACACTGCACACACTTACCTGGAAAACTGTAGTAGCTACCACTATTCTACATGCTTCTCTCTGTGTATAGTGAATGCTCTTTTCACCACAGATATCCTTAAGGTTTAGTAATATGTGTACTATCATACTGACTTCTTGTAAAGCCTCACAAAGCCCTAATGTTGCATGATACAAAATCCTTATTGGACCATCTCTTATCTTGTATGAAATATTGAGTTTTCATGATCCCAGCTCAGTATTTCTGACAACTCCAATGCATCTAACTCTGACACTCCATTCAGAAATCTTAACAGGTAAAGTGAATTTACCCTTGAGGGATTTTATGTGCTATTGTTTGTTGTAAATATGCTCTCCTTGGGTTGCCATAGCTGCTTTCTTCTTTTACTTCAAAAATTAGCTTTAGTGTCACCCCTTGTATTGATAGGCCCTGATTGTTCTTTCTCTGTAAGGAAAGGTTTCTAAGCCCCTGGAGGATCATCCCGTGCTTCTATCATTCTCTAGAATGTGGGCATATGCACAAAACTGTCCCTGGAAGATGGACACATAATTAAACATAGATTATCACTTATGGGATAAAAGTTTTCTTTGGGGATAAACAAGTTCTCATGGGATGAAGACATCATTGGTTAAAGATATAATGGAATTCAGATGCCATTGTGGATTGCAAATTATTCTATGAACTGAAAGTGTCTCTCTTGGGTATATTCCCAAGAGTGGTATTGCTGGATCCAGGGGTAGGTTGATCCCGAATTTCCTGAGAAACCGCCACACTGCTTTCCAGAGTGGTTGCACAAGTTTGCATTCCCACCAGCAATGGGTGAGTGTACCCCTTTCTCCACAACCTCTCCAGCAAAGGCTATCATTGATGTTTTTTATATTAGCCATTCTGACAGGTGTAAGATTGTATCTTAAAGTTGTCTTGATTTGCATTTCCCTGATCGCTAAGGAAGTTGAGCATGACCTTAAGTGTCTTTTGGCCATTTGAAGTTCTTCTGCTGAGAATTCTCTGTTCAGCTCAGAGCCCCATTTTATAATTGGGTTGATTAGCCTTTTACGGTCTAGTTTCTTGAGTTCTTTATATATTTTGGAGATCAGACCTTTGTCAGTTGCGGGGTTGGTGAAGATCTTCTCCCGGTAAGTGGGTTGCCTTTTTGTCTTAGTGACAGTGTCCTTTGATTTACAGAAGCTTCTCAGTCTCAGGAGGTCCCATTTATTCAATGATGCCCTTAGTGTCTGTGCTGCTGGGGTTATACATAGGAAGTGGTCTCCTGTGCCCATGTGCTGTAGAGTACTTCCCACTTTCTCTTCTATCAGGTTCAGTGTGTTCGGACTGATATTGAGGTCTTTAATCCATTTGGACTTGAGTTTTGTGCATGGTGATAGATATGGATCTATTTTCATTCTTCTACAGATTGACATCCAGTTTTGCCAGAACAATTTGTTGAAGATGCTGTCTTTTTTCCATTGTATACTTTTAGCTCCTTTATCGAAAATCAGGTGTCCATAGGTTTGTGGGTTAAAGTCAGGGTCTTCTATTCGATTCCATTGGTCGACTTCTCTGTTTTTATGCCAATACCAAGCTGTTTTCAATACTGTAGCTCTGTAATAGAGTTTGAAGTAAGGGATGGTAATGCCTCCAGACAATCCTTTATTGTATAAGATTGTTTTGGCTATCCTGGGTCTTTTGTTTTTCCATATAAAGAGGCCCTATCATACAACAAAAGTATATGCTCAATTATGTTCATAGCAGCATTGTTTGTAATAGCCAGAACCTGGAAACAACCTAGATGCCTTTTAACGGAAGAAAGGATGAAGAAAGTATGGAATATATACATATTAGAGTATTACTCAGCAGTAAAAAACAAGGACTTCTTGAGTTTTGCATACAAATGGATGGAAATAGAAAACACTATCCTGAGTGAGGTAAGCCAGACCCAAAAAGAGGAACATGGGATGTACTCACTCATATTTGGTTTCTAGCCATAAATAAAGGACATTGAGCTTATAATTCATGTTCCTAGAGAAGCTAAATAAGAAGGTGATCCAAAGACAAACACATAGGCATCCTCCTGAATATTAACCTTCATCAGGTGATGAAAGGAGACAGAGACAGAGACCCACATTGGAGCACCGGACAGAAATCTCAAGGTCCAAATCAGGAGCAGAAGGAGAGAGGGCACGAGCAAGGAACTCAGGACCGCGAGGGGTGCACCCACACACTGAGACAATGGGGATGTTCTATCGGGAACTCACCAAGGCCAGCTGGCCTGGGTCTGAAAAAGCATGGGATAAATCCTGACTACCTGAACATAGAGGACAATGAGGAATACTGAGAACTCAAGAACAATCGCAGTGGGTTTTTGATTCTACTGCACTTACTGGCTTTGGGGGAGCCTAGGCAGTTTGGATGCTCACCTTACTAGACCTGGATAGAGGTGGGCGGTCCTTGGACTTACCACAGGTCAGGGAACCATGATTGCTCTTCGATCAGATGAGGGAGGGGGCTTGATCGGGGGAGGGGGAGGGAAATGGGAGGCGGTTGCGGGGAGGAGGCAGAAATCCTTAATAAATAAATAAATTAAAAAAAAAGAAAGTGTCTCTCTAAGTCATTTATGTCCTAATGGCGTTAATATGTATTTATTTATGTGACAGTGACTTTCACATTGTGGACACCATGATAGCATGTGGGCATCTTACATTATCTCAACCCATAGTAGCAGTTGTGGCATAGGTTACTCTCTGATTATTGCAAAAATATCAAAATCTTCAGAAGTAACATTTGACTGCAATTCAGGAGCAATGAAAAATAGCTTAGTCAGGGAGATAGAAGCACAGTTCTCTTTCAGAAACAGAGCACTGAATTCTGGCCAATAGGACATTCATTGCCACCTCCAAAACCCTATCTTGAAGGCATTGACATGAAGGCAATGACTTGCCAATCATTTCATGTTTTACCATGTTGTGTTCTGTCTGTCTCTCAAAATGTAGGTGGACATTTGTGGATTGGAAAACAATTTTTCATGTATGATTAGGAGACTTCTGATTCTTACACCTGAATGACTGAGTAAAACCAGCCTCCACTGTTTGGCAGAAAGCATTACCTCAGTCCCTAACATCCTTATCCAAAAAGAGTCTGAAATGTTTGGTGGAAAGTTCTAAGCGCCTACCCTGGAAGTGGCTGCAGTTAAGACTCCACTTCCAAGACAGCCCGCCATATGGTGAATCCCCCAGAAGGGTCAAGACCACTCCCATAGGCTATTTAGAAGGGTGGGAGGAGGGGGAGGGAAATGGGAGGCTGGGAGGAGGAGGAAACTTTTTTTCCTTTTCTCAATAAAAAAAAAGACAAAAAAAACTGTCTCCCAGAGAACTGATATGTGGTCTCTTTTTCCCTTTCTGTGTTTTTATGGGGAGCCACCCGGGAGGGCTGGCATCCTCAACTACACATGGTGGAACAGAGTTCTTTGAAATATTGGTACCTGTGAATTTGAAGAGAATATATATATATATATATATATATATATACACATATATACACACACATATATATATATACACACACATATATATATATACAATAGAAGAGAATAAAACAATGTTTAAATATTGTTCATACCCCAAAACATTTGAATCTATTAAGAGTCAATTTTGCAATCAGAAGAAGAGATGAACAAGCAGAAGAAGGAGGCCTTAGAAATAAAAGGTCTTTGAGAATGTAGAGCAGAGAAAGTTTAGAGATAAGAGATTTGAGATCACTCATGCAGTTGCAGTAATACAGCAAAGCTTTAGTAAGAGCTCCGAGTCAAAGGACATTAGAGAATAGAAAAAGTTTGTAAAAAGGAACTCCATCGAGATTAAAAATCCAATATTGTGGGAACCCAAAGGAAGTAGAGAAGCTTCCTGATGTAACTGTGGGACTTATATACCAAGGTTCATCAAGTCCATCAAAGGGATAAAGCCTGAGCAGACTTTTCCTAGGGGAGAAATAGATATCTGGGTGAGAGGAGGAAAATAGAAGAGAGGGCAGATAAGGAATAGTTTCTATAGGAAGAGCCACAGTTAGAGTCAGGAAACAACTGATAAAGCTGGAAAGAGGAAGCAGGGAGGAAGACAGTGTGAGAGGTTAGGGGGAGGGTTGCGAACAATCCACCCATCAGAGCAGTGCTTCTCAATGCTGTCACACTTCAAGACATTTCCTCATTTTGTGGGGACCAGCAACCATAAAATTCTTTCATTGTTCCTTCATAGTTACACTTTCGCTACTGTTAGGAATTATAATGTAAATATATAGTAGGCACTGTGATCAAGACTCACACGCTGAGAAGCACTGCATCAGAGAGAGGATTCCAATAAGCTTCAGGAGAGAGCTGAGAGAGAATGGGAATTGTCCTGGTGGCAAGCAATTCAATCTGGGTTGTCCCTGAGATGATTGAAAGACATGTCAGAGAAATGTCCCAAACCACAAAGGCAGGCGGAATCCCTTTCATGGAATGGGACCTAAGTAGGGTGAGAGGAGATTCCTGACACAGCAGTGTGACTTTTGCAGCAATAGTAGACTCCAGAAGCCAACGGGGACAAAGCATGTCAGCTCTGGAGTGACAATAACCCAGTAGGTGAGCAGAGAGAAGATGGAGGGAAGATCTGGATGAAGACATGGATTCTAAAATTTGGAGCTGACTGTGATGGGTAGCAGAAGCAAGAGGAGCAAATGATTCATATATTTCTCAGGAGAGTCAAATTGGGAGCTTAGTTTGGCTAGAAGTTGGGTCTCTTGGAAAGGGTTCATTTATGCCTCTCCAAGACATTTCAGAGTCATTGTAAAAACTAACAGCATAAAGCTCCATGGTATGGATAAGGAGGAGGATTTATTGTAGCTATGAGTAAGAGAAAAGCCAAAGGCTAACGGAAGAGCACAGGGCAGAGAATAAAGCAGAATTCTCATGGGCATCAAAGAGTTAGAGGGAGACAAGGTGATCGGGAGAGGAGGAGACCGAGAAGAACACAAAGAGAGTGCTGGAAAAAGAAACACAGCCAAAATAGCAGGGCTAGGAGGAATAAGTTCAGCCACAGGCAGCCCACTAATCCTAGACCTAGTGAGATCCATAGAACAATCACAGCTCTGTCCCAGGTTTCTGGACTTGGGCTGGAAGAAGTTCATCCAGGATCCCACCCTGCACCTCTGGCACAGGGCAGTCAGGCACAATTATGGTGAGTGAGTGAGTACAGGTTGGCAATATGGGAAAGAGAGAGCAGGGGCAGAATGTGCACAGGAGAGAGGCAGATTTGAATAGGGGAGGGCAGTGAGGAAAGGAGTGATGTAGGTTCCCTAATGCCAACCATGGCCAGATGTGTGACTCTGGGTTGCTGCTGAGTACCATGACTTGGCCTGCGACCCAGATGAAGATAAATAGGATAAAGCTGTACAAATTTGGCCCTATCCCTCACCAGCTGAAGCACTGAAGATAAAGGGCCATACATCTCACCTAGGCAGCACAAAAGAGCCTATCCTGTTTAAAGGGGCGTAGGCATGCTGGCCCTGAGAATGTGAAAATCAGACAGTGGCCAGATCGTCCCCCTCTCATCTGCCATGTGGTGGTACCTGGGTAATGGACAGATGCCTCCTCTTCTCACCCCTCAACACCTACAGAGGTTGGGGGACCTGATCCAACCCCTCACCAGATACAGCACTCAGCAGAACTGGCTGTCAACCTTACATGGAAAACACAAAAAAGTTGAACTTGTAGACAAGGGCACAGGTGAGCCAGCCCTGGGGTCCTGAGAGGGTCATGGGCAGCACCACCTCTTTCATCTGCAGTGTGGTGGTGGGAATGAGGAAAAGATGCCCTCCTCTATTGTCCCAAGCACCTCCAGCTGGCCAAGGTGCTGATCCCTTTACCAGATGCAATATTCTGGAAAGTGGTCTCTGTACCATATCTGGGCATCGCAGTGGACCTGACCCTGTTGAGGAGGACACAAGTGAGTCAATACTGAAAACATTAGCATGGGAGACCTGGGCCCATCCCTCATCTACCACATGGAGACATGAGCAGGGGAGAGATGCTCTTCCCCCTCCGCTGCCCATCAATGCCTAAGGCAGGTGGGAAAATGGGTATAAGAGCTGGGGAACTCCCTGCCCCACCAGGTGCAGTGCGTGGAAGAGTGGGGCCTGCACCTTGCCTGGGCATCACAATAGAGGCAACATTGTTGGTGGAGATGTAGGTGAAGTTGAGAGTGTGGGAGAGCTGTCTCCACTACGCTTCTGTCATGCAGTGGTAAGGGCAGGGGAGAAATGCCCTTACCCCTCACTCTTTACAATTTACAACAGATAATGGAGCTTACTTTCCCCATTACCATCTGTAGCACTCAGGAAATTGGATCCTGTTCCTCACCTGAGAAGCACAGTGGAGCTCACTTTGTTGGCAGAGGGTGAGAAATCCCAGAAAGTGTAAGAGTGGAGTAGCTGCCCCCTCCCCACATCAGCCATGTTCTGGTGATGTTGAGGGGAAGATGCCCCCAATCTTTGCCCCGGCCACTTTGATGTTCAAGAGCCTTAGCTTCCTCTGTTCAAGAGTTCTTCCACTGTAGCTTTGGACTATCATTTAAAACAGCTGAGACTAATTGAAGCCAATCTTGTGGAGTAGCCTCATTTCTTGAAGCTCATGGTTTCACCAACTGCCTCACATATGGTGATGCATGCCATAAGATACTACCGCTAGCTTAATATCTTTTAGATTTTTTTATACTTATAAGTTCCAATTTACATTCTGTATATCCTTTTAAATATTTGCTATTTGTATTTCAGAAATAGTAACAGGATAAGTAACTAAAACTCTTAGTAAGTCATCTGTCGCTGAAAGGTACTGGAGAGGTTAAGTCTTCATTATTGTCTTTTGTCTATACCTTATCTCCTGACTTCTCAGTTCTGACAAGTTCTTCAATATATGGTTTATAATTTATGTATCACTGCCTTTTGTAGAGTCTGGATTTCTGGTTCTCATCATGGACATATTATTCCAAGTCTTTAAGTATTTCCACTAATGATGTCTTGTCATTCTTAGAGATTAGTTGAATGTAATGCTGATGACCTTCCAGGAGGGATGTTCTATCTGCTAGCTTGTCGTAACTTTTAACAGATTTAAATTGTCAATTTCAACTGTATAACTCCTTCCAAATAATCTCTTAGTACCAGTCTATAAGGTTTCATTACCCATTGTCATTGAGTAAAATTTTCTCATCAAATTGTGATTATCATTTTCAATGGTATGAATCCTTTCAGGTAACTTCTCATTACTAGTATGTAAAGTCTGTATCATTTCCAAAGTTCTCATCCTTGACTCTGTTATCAAACCATTTCTTTAGTAATATAGTATATATTACCAAACTAATAGCAGTTATGACTAAAAATATACATGTCCCAGGTAGGTTATATACATGTTTCAGAACTCCCTCCACAAGAAACAAAATGGTTATTAAATTTATGGATGGTGATGTTATTTGCAATTTTTCAGGTGACTAGCCTCCATTAAAATTCTGGATCACATGAGAATTTTAAGGTGTAATAATGATGTTGGCCAGCAGGTGTCAGTATGATACCACTAAAGAAGTACAAAGATGCTTAAACTCTGGTCTTGTTACAGTGATTCTTAACCTGCGGATTTTCTAAGCAGAACTCATTATGAAACGGAACCGATATTTGTTCAAGTGACACTGGTCAGGGCAGCCCAGCAGTGGGAGTGTGCAAGCCACAGAAAGCAAATAATTCATAGTAGCCACCGGAGGGTAGCACCCCAGGCTGGCAGCATGCCACAGGGACCACAGGAGGCCACAGGCAGACTGATGGAAGCTAAACCATGGTGTATGGTAGTTGGGAACATTAGTTTTTCTCCTGAAATCAGATGACTAGATATGGGTCTGGCACTGGTCTGTGCTGGTGGTTAAAAAGCCTGAGACAAATGTGTTTTTTGTTTTGTTTTGTGTTTGTTTGTTTGTTTTTTTATGAATTTGTACTGTAAACATCGGACACCAAATGCAGCACAATTCATTAAAAAAATTAAAAAACAAAGACATAAATTGGGCTTCATCGTAAGGCCAGAAAAACAAAACAGCCAGCCAGTGGCATTTACTTATACTTCAGTCAAAAATGGACTGAATGACAACTGGATTTAATAACCGTCTGCTAATAACCAGCCATTGCTTTATTAGCTGGAACAAAGTCTGTAAGTCATTCTAATGTAGAAACATATCCATTCTACTAATCCAGATGTTGGTGTCAGGATTGGAATTCCCAGGAGGAATTTGATTTCAGTAGGCAAAACCAAGAGTATACCTTTCTAAATTCTAGCTCAAGTATATGTTCAACTTTTAACCCTGGGTCATAACTTATTTAGAAGTGATCTTGACCCTCTGCTTCTTTGACAAAATAGTACTTGCTTTAGTATATTGACAACATTATGTTGATTGAAACAAGTGAGCAGTAAGTAGAAACAACCCTATACTCTTTGGTAACACACATGTTTTACAGAGAATGGAAATGAAATCCAACCCAAATTCCAGTGTCTTCTACTTCACTGAAATTTTGGGGGCATGTAGAGATATTTCTTCCAAGGTGACTTATTGCAGAAGGCCCCTCACACCACCAAGAAAGAAGTTTAAGGTTTAGTAAGTCTATTTTTTCTTGGATACAGCACAGCACTCCCTTGCGGATGTTATTCTAGCCCACATACCAAAGTAACATGAAATTCTGCTAGCTTTGTGTGGAGCTTGGAAAAAATAATGGCTGTTCAAGGGGTCCAGGCTGCTGTGCAGGCTGCTCTGCCACTTGGGGTGTATGATCCCACAGACCAGGTTGCAGTGGCAGATAGGGATGCTGTTTGGAGCTCATGGCAGGCTCTATAGATGAATCACATAAGAGACCTTAGGGGTTTTGGAACAAGTCACTATCACATCTGCTCAGTCTTTGAAAATCATGCTAAATATTTTAACGGGACTCAGGGGAAACTGAACATTTGGAAATGAGCAGTAAGTAGCAACAACTTTATGCTTGCCTAGTTACAATGTGTCCTGTCCTGTTCATAGTCAGCTGTGTATTTTCTAAACCACTCAGTCAATAAGGAGTCTATGAAGATCACGACTGTAGAAACAAATGGACGTGGTATGCTCTGGTGATATTTAATTTGAGTTTTAACAAATAAGGCTTTTCTGAAGTGCAGAAAGTAACAGGCAATAATGACGCACATCTTCAATCCCAGGAGCCACACTAGTTTGCCGGAGGAACTGGGCAGTAGGGGGGCATGACTTTAACCCTAGCCCTGGAGAGTAATATAAAATAGCTCTCACACACCGTTTTATTCAAAGTTTCAGTCAACGAGAAGGAAACTCCATGATGGGAAAATCTCTGATAGGCAAGGTCCTGAGACCACAGACTCTGAATGTCTTTTGCTTTTGCTGTGACTTTGCATGTTTGCTGCTGCTATCATTCTGAAGTATTTGGCATGGTGTGAATAGGTTGAGGAGATTCCCACTGCCTGTAATGTAGTATGTTTATCTCATGGGAATATCTTGTTCCACTGGACATTTTTAGTTGTGGATTATTATAAAGATGATGTTTTCTTAAGCTGTACTGTCTAACTGATAAAAATTGTGACTAAATAGTGCTTTGATGATAAAAAAAATAAAACAAGGAAGTGTCACACAACTAAAACAGTTGTGTTTCTGTCGAGAAAATGTATAGTCTGTGGTGGAGATGAATGATTAAGAAAAACAATTGAATCGGTAGCCTAGCTAGTTTAAATTCTATTAATCTTAATCAGTCATCATTATATGAAATGAAGCCTTAAAATAACCTCTGGTTAGAAAGATGTTTTGATGAAAGCTTTGAGATTAAAAACTTCAAAAATCAATTTACATTTTACAAGAGCACATAGCTGAGGTAAAAAATACAAAGCACCCCAACTGATACTTCCTGATGTACTTTCCTTGCTTTAATTGGTTGATAATCAAGGGTGATGACTACTACCTTATACCCATTCCTATTCTTAGTCTCCTGATTAAAAACCAAAATGTTAATGAGTGGGTATGCACTCTAATATTTAAAGTGGAATCAACTGAGTCTTTTTCATATAAAAGTTTAGGTTTGTGATTCAATTAAGGTTCCTTTTTAAGATAAGCATTAGATTAATTCCCCCTTCTTCGCAAATGTAAAATGTAACCTGCCAGTAAAAGATCAGACTGTGGAGAATATCTTGACAGCCTAAAAGTTTAATCTATAACAGGTTTCTTGGGCCTCTATGTACATTGGTTCTTTTTTTTTTTTTTTTTGGTTTTTCGAGACAGGGTTTCTCTGTGGCTTTGGAGCCTGTCCTGGAACTAGCTCTGTAGACCAGGCTGGTCTCGAACTCACAGAGATCCGCCTGCCTCTGCCTCCCGAGTGCTGGGATTAAAGGCGTGCGCCACCATCGCCCGGCCTACATTGGTTCTTGAGATAATGTTTTCCAGGGTAATATGTGAAATGTTCTGTCACCTAAGGCATATGAAAACATGTTTTCTTTTTACTTGTATTCACTGTTACCACATTGTAATTCCTATATTTCCCAAAAATTTTTGTTGGGGTGCACAATTTGTAGAAAAAAAGCATACAGTACAATGAACATAGAAAAACATAGAAGAATAAAGAAGGAAAGCATCAAGAGAATGTGTGAGTGTCTTTTCCATAATTCCCCTTAGATAAAAAATTCTAGTATGGTCTGACTTTGTGGGTTTCCTCCTGAGCCCTCTGCTCCTGGAGGCTGGTACCCCAGGCAGTGATAGAAGCAGAACTCGCTACTTTAAATTTAACAAAATATCCCTCACTAGTGTGCCTCTTGGGGTTTGTATTTTCAATAACACCATATGTAATTAAGGTGAGATAGAAGAATAGCCATCCCATATGGTTACTTCAGTGGATCAAGACAGAAAAGTTGAGCCAATATTGCCTTCAATGTAACCAGACTGAGATTTCACAACTGACAAAGGTAAGGGGACACAAGACACTGTTGAGAAATGTGAGGCATGAACGGTGTTATTAGATTTAGATATCATGGCATGTAGTTTTAATTAAATTTGTGAAATTACAGTATAATCAACAAATACTGAATCTAAAAGATGTATTATCTGTAACACTAAAGATAAAAGGTTATTCATTCTGGTCTAAAAAAGCCTTCTCAGTGCTACTAATAAGGTGTGCCCCATCACACCCAGATATAAGATTTTCTTTAATTCCTTTTCACTAGTTGGAACTTTAACTGAGTATGATCTTGCTCCTATTGACCACTCCCTACATTCGAATTATTAATCTGTTTGTCTTCTTGAACACAGGATTAGCCATAACTACCACCCTAAAAGAGTACACGTTACATAAGGGAAGAGCACTCATTCTCTACCCAGATTCTGAAGAAATACTTATGTGCTATCAGAAAATATAAGTACCTGTAAGGAAGAGAGATTGAAAGTATGTGTTTATTTCTGTGCATGTGCATGTATGCGTGTTATTCATTAGTGGGATACTAACGAAAATGCAACAAAAGATGAGATAATCCCAGAGCCTTGCTTAGCCCACATAAACCCACATATTTCTGTCTGATGTGACTCCATGGGAAAAATAGGTAACAAATGATTACAGTTTTGCTCTATTCTGATGTAGCACAAGATATATATGAAGATTCAATTTTGAAGCTGTATGCAAACCACAAATGGACTCTCTCACTGTATCAAACTACAATCTACAGGGGAGGCATTTTCATTACATATACAAATTTCCAACTTTATTCAAGCATGAACAAAAACACTATCCTATAGCTCAGAGTACATATATACACACATACTTCTTTTATATATTCACGTATCTGCATATATTTGTAGGCATGATCTGTTATGTATTTTCAAAAACTAACATGATTGTAAACACTGGAGTGCATAATACGTCCAGGATGCATGCCATGTCCATATCTCTTACTGACAAGCCTGCTAAATTAAGATATGGTTGGTCAAGTCTGTCAGAGGCTTCACCCTAATGATCTGGCTTATTAATTTCAGTCTGAGCCTATATAGATGTAATGATGATTCACTTTGAACACTAGCTTAAATTTGTTTGGGGACATGATCCCATATATACCTTCACTAGCATTCATACATATCCGTCTGAATTCATTTCAGGATACTTGACATGTCCATCCACTTGCAGATTAGTCTGCTAATTTAAGGTACAGTTGTTTAGGTGAGCTGAGGACTTTACCATATGGTTCAGTTTAGGATCACAACAAAGAGAAAGTTTGTTGGAGCCAAAACTTATAGAAAGATGATTATTCAAATTCAACTCTAGACTGACCTTCACATGCAGCTCTTGTACATGGCAGAGTCAGTGCGTTTGGTGAGGATTCATGAATGCAGTGCCTGCATTCATGACCAGCCATCAGTATCACTCACATAGCACCCAAGATTCTCTCCTGAGTGGGATAATTGCATCAAGTTTCTGTATCTTGTTTTTTTCTGGAGAAGTTTCAAAAGTTCTTGTTTTATCTAATAAACGAGACATGACACAGAGGGGTAAAATATTCTCTGTACATGGGAAGAGTAGACATTATTGAGGAGTCAGCCAGGATGGAGGAAAAAAACAGTTTCAGGAATACTCTGAGCTCAAGTGATATCACAGGAATGTAAGTCAATATTTATTCTAAGCTGCAGTACAGGGGTTAGGAAGAATCAATCCTTGTACACTGAGTGAAGAATGGGAGCTCATGGCTAAAGTGTACCCAGATCACACTCACAACAAAGAATCTTCTTTCTTTTATCCAGATTCATGTTTCATCATTCATCAATCATGGAGGGCATGACATGATCTCATACAAGAATGTTTCAATACAAAAGAGTACAATCCTTTGTTGTCAACAGCTTCAGTGTGACTGCTATTAGGAATATCTTTTGAGTTTGAAACTCTCCAAAGTATCTTACATTTTAAATTAAAGACATTTAGTTATTTTCCCCTCGGGTATTCTTAGACTCAATTTGTCGGAACTATGGACAACAAAATGGTGAGATCAGATGAGGATTTTAGAACACTATAAACTCAGAAGTAAATCACATGCTTCCTCTAGTATCAGGTTTCATGAAATTGAAATGAGATTCACTGCCTCAATGATATATCATCATTTAAGAATCTCTAGTAATTTATTGAATACTTACAAAGCTCCCGAATGAAGGTGCTGTTGTAGGGGTTTATTTTTATGTATTAATAAGGATTTCAAATGTGCTGCTCAATTATGGTAAGAAAGCAGAAACATGAAGCTAACAGGGTGACAGTAAACTGAACTGGGCATAGAAGGTGGGCCAAAGAAAGAAAAGGTCTCCATTTACCTGTTTTTCAAGTTTGTCCTCCATCTACCTCTCATTGCTACTCATTAATGGTACCATGTATACATCTAATCCATTAATTAGGTTAGAGCACTCTCATGAACCTTATGATCAACGCAAAAACAAGAGAAATATCTTTCTTTACTGGTAGGAATAGGACTGTTTATCTCATTTGGATCTGTTGGGGCTGAAACAGCTGCCACCATCCATCTGGAGACTTCATAGACAGACTCAATCAGGCAATGACATCTATGAATGACAGTCCTGAATTCCTACAGCAACAGATGAGCTCTGGTGTTTGAGCTGTGCTCCAATACTGAAGATGACTAAATCTAATAACTGTTGGATTTAGGAGGACTTATTTGGTATTGTAAGAAGAATGCTGCTTTTATCTAAATGAGTCAGATATTATTGAAACTAGTATCAATACCCTCAAAAACCTCTGCAGGTCCTGAACTCAAAATTTCAACCCATAGAACAAATTATCTGGTAACATAATCCCTTGATTTCCTGACTCTGACCTTTTATTACTTCTCTGATTATGCTATGTTTTATTTTCATGTTTGGTCCAGGACTTAATCATTTTCTCTGGTGACATATCATCATTGCTAAAATGACCACCCATAAGGTCATGGTTCTCTCCCAGGCCATGGACCCTTTTGACACAGATAACAGGGTTTATGATGATACATTTCCCTATAAAATAAAACAACAGAAATGTTTGTAGGCCTCCATGGTTAGAGAGTGTAGTCTATCATGGTCTGGCAACTCTCTCCAAATTTTGTAATATGAGATACTCCCTTGTCAGTGAGACCTTCTGATGTCTACATGCACGTAAGTGAAGAATTGATGGGGTAGAGTCTTCTGTCTTGTGTTAATTTCATTGGTTAAATAAAGAGACTGCCTTGGCCCTTTAATAGGACATAAAATTAGGTAGGTGGAGTAAACAGAACAAAATGCTGGGAGAAAGAAGCTGAGTCAAGGAGTCGCCATGATTTTCCCACTCCAGACAGACGCAGGTTAAGATCTTCCCTAGTAAGCCACCTCGTGGGCTACACAGATTATTAGAAATGGGTTAGATTAATATGTAAGAGCTAGCCAATAAGAGGCTGAAACTAATGGGCCAAGCAGTATTTAAAAGAATACAGTTTCCATGTAATTATTTCGGGACATAAGCTAGCCATGTGGGTGGCCAGGTGCCGGGGATGCAGCCCCGCCGCTCTTATTTCAACAAAGAATGTCTCTAGAGGACTGACATTATATGAAAGCTGTCCCTAACCCTGGATGCCTGATTTATCTCTAGATTGACGCTTGGAATTGTTCCTTGCTAGTAGCATTCCCCCTTCTGCACATATGGTAACCAAGACTTGTATGTACTAGGAGCTTTGCTATAGGACTTTACTGTCATATAGGAAGCCTTAAGATAGGAGCATGCTGTTTAATGTAATCTGGTGATTCCCCAGCTACAGTCCCCAAACCTATATGTTCCATTTACTCTGGAGTAAACTTGAGCTGTCTCACTGAAGTCATCTCTAGAAGGCTATCTCCATTATTTCCACTGATGTCTGAACCCTTTTCTAGGCTTCTGCTCACTCATTGTTCATGGGCCAGTATCAAATGATCCTGATTAAGATGGAGTACCATACAGTATGTCCAAGGGAAATTCTTGCAGGAGAAGGAATTGAGCTATTATTGATACCTTTTGTATACAGGGAAATCAGGAAAGGTTTTTGTGCTGTGACTCACCATGAAGCATTGTTGTTTCCCTGTTGCTGTATATGTGGACTTATGAGAAATTTTCTGCAGAGACTATCTGATTAAGAAGACTTTGGAATAGAATAAAGGACTACCGCACTAAATTGAAATGGCTTCAGATTTGACCCTGTAACTTAATTGCCTAACTTGAGCTTGGCCCCTTAATTTGCTTTCAACCTTCTATTATATTTGTACAGGGCTAAATCCATGCTGTTTGTTGGAGTGTCCCTCCTTACTAAGTTTGGAGAAAATAACAGTTTATCACCAAAGATTATGTCTAGGGGAAGTAGCAGCAGTTTGTTTAAGTTAATTAGAGGGAAACCAAGGGATCTCCATGAAAACAAAAGCTAAGATCACTGGGAGAATTGGTAGTCCTTGTTGAGAAGACTCTGGTGGAAACCTAAATAGTCCACTCTATACAAACTGGAGAAACATCCAGATCACACAGACTAATATTTAGTCTATGTAGTCATTTGTATGAGTTATTGGGCACATGCCTGAGAACTGTGTCCCTATTTGATTCCACTATGCTGAACCATCCAACTAATTCAAGCATCAACTAGCTAGATAATAAATGGATCATATCATAATAGAGGGCCACTATGTTCACAGCACTGAGAAACAGTTTTATTGCCAGAGCTGGCTGGGATTTATAGAACACAAAGGTCTGTAAAAGGAAGCCAAGGCAGCTCAGAGAACAGTAGGCATTAATGACAAGCAGCCATTCTGAGAGTTGCCAGTAGTTAATATAAGAAAACTGAGTTAGTGTGTTTATCATATAACAATGTAACAGTTGATTCCCAATTTCACTTATAAAATCTTAGGTATGGATAAAATGTTTTTTTTAAATCTGGGAAGGAACTACACTAAACAGTTTGCATTAAAACATTTATAAACTCACTCCCCTACATATTCACAGCTTTGAGAGAAAAGGAAACCTGGAGCTAACTAAGTTAAATGTAATAGCAAAGGGAGTCATGATGAATACACATGGAGTATTTGGGCTAAAGATTCGGCTACTCTAAACATTTTCCCAAAGACAGAAGAAGAATTAAATGATTACATAAAAAGTAATCGTGCAGACAAGGGGGCTGTGGTAATGATTTAGCCTTTTTATGGCCACTAAATTATAAAATGACAAAGACTCCAGTTTTCAGAAGGGTGATGACAAGATGTTCATCCTATCAGAGGATCCTGATTTGCGGCATCTTTCAAAATGTGGCTGGGAAGATAAGTATGGAAAACACATGACCCTATCTGCAGCATGTCCATAATGTTCACAATACTCTAACAGATGGCATTTGACTTGGGAAAATACAACCTACAAGAGCTTCCACCCAGGAACTTGGCAAGGGTGTATGCAAGCAGGCATGTCCATACATGACGAGTGGGCTGTGATTGCCATAACTCTGTGACAGGCAGTTGGCATTATGTGTCTGGCTTTAAAGTTCAAAGTCGGGTCTGGTGAGGTTGTCCTGCAATCCTAATGCTCAGAGATAGAGGCAGGAGGATAAAGAGTTCAAAGTCATCCTCCACTACTCAGTGAGCTCAAGGCCAACTTGAGCTACGTGAGCCCTTAACAACAGCAACAAAAAAGACTGACAGCTCAAATTCCTTTCGATAAGACTCTACGTCCAGAAATGTGTCTTCTGAGGAACATCCTTACGCTGTTCTTGGGCTCCTAGAAATGTATCTTGTACTAGTGGGAAATGATATTTGTTAAAGGTTTTCCCTTCTAATTATTGTTTGTAATAACAAAAGATTAGAAGCCACTTAATGCTTTTTATTTGAAAAAAAAGAGCTTCCAGATATAACAATTCTTAGGACAACACTTAATATGAGGCAGTGTCTTGTGGATACTACCAATATGTCTTGTTCAGATCAGTGGTTGGAAATCATGGGAAGCTATATAGTAGTAGATTAGCAGGGAGGAGTCAATGCTAGACTAAAGAGACATGCATTACCCTCTAAATGGCAAATTCAGGCTTATTCACATCATGGTTCAAAAATCTGCTTTTGAGCTCATAACATTCAACAACCCAGCTCAGATATAAATCATAATTGTTTTCATTTTACTTGGTGTTAGCATAGTCCTGTGATTCTTGTCCCCCATGCTCTAGCAAACTGGAATGTTCTAAACTACTCAGCAAGGTGTGGATCAGAACAGGGCTCAGACTCAGCTTCAGAGCCCCCATGAGAGTGGTCAGCAGGAGGAGTGGAGCATGAAGCAGATAGGCCATGGTTTTCCTTGACTTGGAAATGGATCCAAGACTTTATTTGTAGCTGACGTGTGTCTGGATGAGGCAGAGAGTACATCCTGGCAGTCTTATCCTTACGTCTTTGCGTGGATAGGTTCCATGCCAATGCCCTGTTCTCTTTCACATTGACCCTCCATTTCTTTTTCCTCCACTCAATAGTTCCCTTATTTTCACATTGCTCCAACTGTATCTCAGATCTGGCTCCTCTTCAGTCCCTTTCTTGTCTGCACCAGTAGTATCTTCTCCCACTTTTCATCATCTCTGTTTTGCCTGTCATTCTTATTCTTACAAGTCCAAGGTATCCCTTAACACTAGCTTTCTTCACAAATACAATCCACCTCTTTCTGTGCTCTTCCGGATGGATCATTCTCTGTACACAAGGTGTTACTGTTCCTGTCCTTCAAATACATATATCTTCCAAGATATACTTTTATGTTCTGTGAAAAGCTTTCTCTTTGTGGTCCAGTATGTGCAGGTTCACCCATGGTCACAGTTCAGCATCCCCCATGGAAGGGTGATATTGAAGAGATGCAAGAACACTCAGTTCTGACCTTTTCTGGGGAAATTTTCTTTGGCAAAATTTCTCAAATAACTTTTTATATGTTCAGTGTCAGATTGTTTTCTTTTCAAGACACATCAGCAAGAGTTATTAAATTCAGTAAAAGAAATAAACTTGAAGGTTGTTTGCTAGATTATTATAGTCTTGCTCAGGTAGCATGTTCAAAATGGAGCTCAGCAGAGAGGTTTGAAGGGGAGAGGAGTGGCAAGGAGGGGAGCAGAGATAAACAAGGTGCTCAATAAAAATAAAAAGTAGAGCTCAGGACCATCTTTGTAAAACTAATGTTTGATGCATGTGAAATGAAGGAGACATGAAAAAACCCATGAGAACACTAGAGATGATGCAATGATTAAGAACACATGATGATTTTTCATAAGAAGTGAGTTCAGGTGCTGGCATCCAAATCAAGCAACTGACTAACTTTGAATTAGCCAGCAAATAGAAAGCAATGCTTCTGGACTTGGTTGACATTGTGAAAATTCGTTAGTTATCTGAATACATCTTGAACATTTAACCTACACTCGAGCAGAGAAAGGCTGTGATTATCCTGCTATCTTTTTCTCCCAGAAAGATACATCAGCTCAGGATTTATTGTGTGGGGGTTATCTAGTTTCTGGATTACCTCAAACTTTGTTGAGTTCTAGTTGGTGTTTTACTAAGCAGTAACAAATATATATGCACATGCACAAAAACAAACACACACTCTTATTCTCGGCTTCTCATAAGTTCTTTTTTTAAATTTTTCTCTTCATCTTTCTTGGTACCCTCTCTGTCTCTCCCCTCCCTATTCAACCCTCACTCAAGGTTTCCATGTTCCCAATTTACTCAGGATATCTCATCCTTTTCTACTTTCCCTGAAGATGAGATTTATGTATGTCTTTTTTGGTGTCCTCATTGTTATCTAAGTTCTCTGGGATTATGGTTTATAGACTGTTTTTTTTAGAACCGGATATTAATCCACATACCCTCAAACACCTGATTTTGCCAAAGAAGCAAAAAAAAAACAATTGGAAAAAAGAAAGCATATTTAACAAATGGTGCTGGCATAACTGGATATCAACATGTAGAAGAATGAAAATAGGCCCATATCACCATGCACTAAAATCAAGTCCAAATGGATCAAAGACCTCAACAAAAGCCAGCCACACTGAACCTTATAGAAAAGAAAGTGGAAAGCACACTTGAACACATTGCCACAGGAGACCACTTTTTTATATGAAGTTGTGTACTGTTCTTTCGAGGTCTGTGAAAAATTTTGCTGGGATTTTGATGGGCATTGCCTTAAATCTGTAGATTGCTTTTGGTAAGATTGCTATTTTTACTATGTAACTTCTCCCTACCCAAGAGCAAGGGAAATCTTTCCACTTTCTGGTGTCTTCTTCAATTTCTTTCTTCAAAGATTTAAAGTTCTTGTCATACAAGTCTTCCTCTTGTTTGGTTAGAGATACTCTGAGATAGTTTATGCTATTTGTGGCTATTGTGAAGGGTGTTGTTTCTCTGATTTATTTCTCAGCCCTTTTATCATCTGTGTACAGGAGGGCAACTGAGGTTTTTTTTTTTTTTAGTTAATCTTCTATCCTGATACATTTACTGAAAGTGTTTATGAGTCATAGAATTTCCTTGGTAGAATTTTTGGGATCGCTTATTTAAACTATCATGTCATCAGTAGACATTGAGAGTTTGACTTCTTTTTTCCCAATTTATATCCCCTTGATCTCTTTTTGGTGTCTCTTTGCTCTAGCTAGGACTTTAAGAACTATATGGAATAGAAATGGAGAAAGTTACTCTCCATTTAGTTTGATGTTGGCTGTTGGCTTGCTATATATTTCCTTATTATGTCTTGGTATGTTTTTTTGTATCCCTGCTCTCTCCAAGACCTTTATTATGAAGGGAATTTGTATTTTGTCAACCCCTTTTTGCGCATCCAATGAGATGATCATGTGGTTTTTATTTTTAGGTTCATTTATATGGTGGAATATGTTGACAGATTTTCATATGTTGAACCATCCCTGCATTTGTGGAATGAAGCCAACTTGATCATGATATATGATGGCTCTGCTGTGTTTTGTATTCGATTTGCCAGCATTTTATTTAATTTTTGCATCAATGTTCATGAGTAAGATTTGTCTGTAATTCTCTTTCTTAGTAATGTCTTAGCATATATATGTATGGGTCATGCTAAACTCTGTATTTTTGTCATTCATTGTTGGAATCTAGTTGTTGTTTTTCTAATGAGTAATAAATATATATGAACATGCACAAAGCAGGCACACACTATCAGTCTCTGCTTCTTACAAGTTCTTAAAGTTTACCTGATAGAAATAGAATCCAGGACTCATCACAAATGAACCACATGAGAATCTTAGGAGAGATAAATCTCATATCCATTAGTTGACTCATCTCAACCTCAAAGACAAACATTATCTCAGAGTAAAATGTTGGGAAAAATATTCCAATCAAATGTACCTAAAAACATATGCGTGTAGCTATCCTAAAATTTAACAAAATAGACTTCAAGCTAAAATCAATCAAAAGAGACAAAGAAGGACATTTTATATAAGCCACAGGAACAATCCATCAAGAGGAAATATCAATCCAGATCATCTATGCCCCAAATTCAAGGGCACCCTCCTATGTAAAAGAAACACTTATAAAGCTTAAATCATACATTAAATCCCACATACTACTAGTAGGAGACTTAAATACTACCCTCTCACCACTGGACAGGCCAGTCAGACAAAAAAATGAACAGAAAAATAAGAGAACTAACAGATGGTATGACTCAAATGGACCTAACAGACATCTATAAAATATTTCATCCAAACAGAAAAGAATATACCTTCTCAGCAACTCATGGAACATTCTCAAAAATTGACCACATACTCAGTAACAAAACAAACTTCAACAAATACAGAAAAAAATTGGAATAACCCAATGTATCTTATCAGGTCACCATGGTTTAAGGCTAGAGGTCAACAGTAATACTAATTCCAGAAAACCCAAAGACACATGAAAATTAAAAAATGCTCACCTGAATTATCAATGGGTCAAGAAAGAAGTAAAGGGAGAAATTAAAGAATTCCTAAATTCGAAGCACAGTGCAATGCAGCGGAGAGGCGTGGCGCAGAAGCGGCTGACAGGATCGACAATCAGAAATAGGCTTTGGGGGACCGGTGCAGCGGCAGACACAAGCAGTGGGGACCAGCCCACGGCTGACACAAGTGGCGGGACGGGCACACAATAACGAGAGCAGATCGCCCCACTACAATTAAATCAAAGAGGTAGGCCTTTTGTTGGCCAGGTCACTGGCAAACGGGGAGTCTGGTCCTGTTCCTGAAGACCCTTCAGAGGGGTGAGAGGGTTCTTGGCCTGTGGTAGGACCCAGGAAACATAGCGAGGGCATTTTGTAAGCGGTTCCCTTGGCCAGCAGGGAAACCTGATCCGGTTTAGAAAGACCCATTAGATAGGATCAAAAGGATGAGATGGGCAGGCACCAAGGAAAGGATTCACCCAATAATCTGAAAAACAACATGAAAACAACAGGACCCAATGATCTTACAACAGAAGTATTTGAACACCCTAGCACAGAAGAAGTGGAAAAAATTGACTTTATGAAATCAATAGAATCCCTTAAACAACATGTAAAAAATGCCCTTATAGAAATGGATGGGAAGTATAACAAAAAGTTTAAAGAAATGAGTAAATACATACATGATACGCTGGGAAACCAAGAAAAAACAATCAAACAGGTAATGGAAACAGTTCAAGTGTGGAATATATACACATTAGAGTACTACGCTGCGGTAAAAAACAATGACTTCTCGAATTATGCATGCAAATGGATGGAAATCGAAAACACTATCCTGAGTGAGGTATCCAAGACCCAAAAAGATGAACCTGGGATGTACTCCCTCATAATTGGTTTCTAGCCATAAATAAGGGTCACAGAGGCTACAGTAGGTGAACCTAAAGAAACTAAATAAGAAGGTGAACCCAAGGAAAAACATATAGTTATCCTCTTGGCTATGGGAAGTAGACAAAATTGCCGGGGAGAAAATTGGGATCTTGGGGGTGGGGTGGGATGGGGTAAAGGAAATGGGGAGAGAAAAGGGAGAAGGGGAGGATCGCAAAACTTGGGGAAAAAGGATGATTGGGATAAAGGAAGGCTGGATAGGGGAGCACGGAACCACAATTCTTAGTTGAGGGCTGATGAGAAGCCAAGGACATTGGCACGGATTTTTTTTTTTTTTTAAACAATGTATAAATATTGTAATGAGGTAGAAATATATACTACAATATAATAAGTATATCCTAAAATTGTATCAATATAAAAATGTCTTAAACAGAGAAAGAAACATGCATGCATATAATATGACAAAATAATTTTGCATAGTTGTACAAATACTGTAAACAGAAATAACAAATATAATTTAAACTTGTATTAATATACAAGAAACTATACTAGTGTAAATTGTCTATAAATAGAAGCTCACAAATATTCTATTACTCACTATTATTAGTGTGAATAAGTTCACACTAAGTTACCTATTATCCCATTTGATCTTCCCTTTTTTTGGGATTTCTAGGCCTACATAATTTCTATCCCAACCCCAACCCTATGCAAGTAATAATCAACCCCTAAATAGTGTCTTTAACCATGGAAGACAAACTTTGTTGGAAGAGGGGAATGTTGCTTTCTAGAATTGCTTTCTGCTGTCATAGGGGTGATGTTTTTTTTTTTTTTTTTAAATTTTTTTTATTGATAAAAGGAGGATAAAGAAAAGAAAAAAAACAAATTTCCACCTCCTCCCACCAGCCTCCCATTTCCCTCCCCCTCCTCCCACTCTTCTCCCCCTCCTCCCACTCTTCTCCCCCTCCTCCCACCCCTCTCCCCTTCCCCCCACTCCTCTCCCCCTCCCTTTCCAGTCCAAAGAGCTGTCAGGGTTCCCTGCCCTGTGGTACGTCCTAGGTCCTCCCCCCTCCATCCATATCTAGGAAGGTGAACATCCAGACTGGCTAGGCTCCCACCAAGCCAGCACATTGCGTAGGATCAAAACCGCGTGCCATTGTCCTTGGCGTCTCTTCAGCCCTCATTGTTCGCCATGTTCCGAGAGTCCAGTTTTATCCCATGCTTTTTCTGGTAACAGTCCAGCTGGCCTTGGTGAGCTCCCAGTGGATCATCTCCACTGTCTCAGTGGGTGGGTGCACTCCTCGTGGTCCCGACATCTTTGCTCATGTTCTCACTCCTTCTGCTCCTCATTGGGACCTTGGGAGCTCAGTCCAGTGCTCCAGTGTGGGTCTCTGTCTCTATCTCCATCCATCGCCAGATGTAAGTTCTAGGATGATATGCAATATATTCGTCAGTATTGCTCTAGGGTAGGGTCATTTCAGGTTCCCTATCCTCAGCTGCCCAGGGAACTAACTGGGGACCTCAGCTTGGGCACCTGGGAGCCCCTCTAGGGTCAAGTCTCCTGCCCACCCTAAAGTGGGTCCCTTAACTCAGAATTGTGGTTCCGTGCTCCCCTATCCAACCTTCCTTTATCCCGATCCTCCTGTTTCCCCAAGTCCACCCTCCTTCCCTTCTACCTTTTCTCTCCCCATCTCCCCTAACCCCCATCCCACCCCACCCCCAAGATCCCACTTTTCCCCCCGGCAATTTTGTCTACTTCCCTTATCCAAGAGGATAACTATATGTTTTTCCTTGGGTTCACCTTCTTACTTAGCTTCTTTAGATTCGCCTATTGTAGACTCCGTGAACCCTATTTATGGCTAGAAACCAATTATGAGTGAGTACATCCCATGTTCGTCTTTTTGGTCCTGGGATACCTCACTCAGGATAGTGTTTTCTATTTCCATCCATTTGCATGCAAAATTCGAGAAGTCATTGTTTTTTACCGCAGCGTAGTACTCTAGTGTGTATATATTCCATACTTTCTTCATCCATTCTTCCATTGAAGGTCATCTAGGTTGTTTCCAGGTTCTGGCTATTACAAATAATACTGCTATGAACATAGTTGAACAAATGCTTTTGACATGTGATAGAGCATCTCTTGGGTAAATTCCCAAGAGTGGTATTGCTGGGTCCAGGGGTAGGTTGATCCCGAATTTCCGGAGAAACCGAAACACTGACTTCCACAGTGGTTGCACAAGATTGCATTCCCACCAGCAATGGATGAGGGTACCCCTTCCTCCACAGCCTCTCCAGCAAAGGCTATCCTTGGTGTTTTTGACTTTAGCCAATCTTACAGGTGTAAGATGATATCTCAAAGTTGTTTTGATTTGCATTTCCCTGATCGCTAAGGAGGTTGAGCATGACCTTAAGTGTCTTTTGGTCATTTGAACTTCTTCTGTTGAGAATTCTCTGTTCAGTTCAGCGCCCCATTTTTTAATTGGGTTACTTAGCATTTTAAAGTCTAGTTTCTTGAGTTCTCTATATATTTTGGAGATCAGACCTTTGTCTGTTGTGGGGTTGGTGAAGATCTTCTCCCAGTCAGTAGGTTGCCTTTGTGTCTTAGTGACAGTGTCCTTTGCTTTACAGAAGCTTCTCAGTTTTAGTAGGTCCCATTTATTCAATGTTGCCCTTAATGTCTGTGCTTCTGTGGTTATACCTAAGAAGCGATCGCCTGTGCCCATCTGTTGTAGGGTATTGCCCACTTTCTCTTCAATCAGATTCAGTGTTTTCGGGCTGATATTGAGGTCTTTAATCCATTTGGACTTGAGTTTTGTGCACGGTGATAGATATGGGTCTATTTTCATTCTTCTACAGGTTGACATCCAGTTGTGCCAGCACCATTTGTTGAAGATGCTTTCTTTCTTCCAATGTAAACTTTTAGCTCCTTTATCGAAAATGAGGTGTTCATAGGTTTGTGGGATAAAGTCCGGGTCTTCTATACGATTCCATTGGTCGACTTCTCTGTTTTTATGCCAGTACCACCCTGTTTTCATTACTGTAGCTCGGTAATAGAGTTTGAAGTCAGGGATGGTAATGCCTCCAGAAGATCCTTTATTGTATAGGATTGTTTTGGCTATCCTGGGTTTTTTGTTTTTCCATATAAAGTTGATTATTGTCCTCTCCAGATCTGTGAAGAATTTTGATGGGATCTTGATGGGGATTGCATTGAATCTATAAATTGCCTTTGGTAGAATTGCCATTTTTACTATGTTGATCCTCCCAATCCAAGAGCAAGGGATGGCCATCCATTTTTTGGTATCCTCTTCAATTTCTTTCTTCAATGCCTTAAAGTTCTTGTCAAATAGATCTTTCACTTCCTTGGTTAGATTTACCCCAAGATATTTTATGCTGTTTGTGGCTATCGTGAATGGAGAAGCTTCTCTGATTTCCCTCTCTGCTTCCATATCCTTTGAGTATAAGAGGGCGACTGACTTTTTGGAGTTGATCTTGTATCCTGCCACATTACTAAAGCTGTTTATCAGCTGTAAAAGTTCTTTGGTGGAATTTTGGGGGTCGCTTATGTACACTATCATATCATCTGCGAATAACGAAAGTTTAACTTCTTCATTTCCAATTCGAATCCCCTTGATCCCATTATGCTGTCTTATTGCTATTGCTAGAACTTCCAGCACTATATTGAAGAGGTATGGCGAAAGTGGGCAGCCTTGTCGTGTTCCTGAGTTAAGCGGGATGGCTTTGAGTTTCTCTCCATTTAATTTGATGTTAGCTGTCGGCTTGCTGTATATAGCTTTTATTATATTTAGGTATGACCCTTGTATCCCTAATCTCTCCAAGACTTTTAACATAAATGGATGTTGAATTTTGTCAAATGCTTTTTCAGCATCTAATGAAATGATCATATGGTTTTTTTCTTTCAGTTTATTTATATGATGGATTACATTGATAGATTTTCGTATGTTGAACCAGCCCTGCATCTCAGGAATGAAGCCTACTTGATCATAATGGATAATTTTTCGGATGTGTTCTTGGATTCGGTTTGCCAGTATTTTGTTGAGGATTTTTGCGTCGATATTCATGAGTGAGATTGGCCTGTAATTCTCTTTCCTGGTTGAGTCTTTGTGTGGTTTTGGTATCAGAGTAACTGTAGCTTCATAAAAGGAATTTGGTAATGACCCTTCTGTTTCTATATTGTGGAATACATTGAGGAGTATAGGTATTAGGTCTTCTTGGAAGTTCTGGTAGAATTCCCCATTGAAACCATCTGGCCCTGGGCTTTTTTTGGTAGGGAGGTTTTTGATAACCGCTTCTAGTTCTTCGCGACTGACAGGTCTGTTTAGCTTGTTCACCTGGTCCTGATTTAATTTTGGTAAATCGTATTTATCTAAGAAAGTGTCCATTTCTTTTACATTTTCCAGTTTAGTGGCATACAAGCTTTTGTAGTAAGATCTAATGACTCTCTGAATTTCCTCTGTGTTTGTGGTTATGTCCCCCTTTTCATTTCTGATCTTATTAATTTGCAAATTTTCTCTCTGCCGTTTGATTAGTTTGGATAGGGGTTTGTCAATCTTGTTGATTTTTTCCAGGAACCAGCTTCTTGATTCATTGATTCTTTGGATTGTTTTTTGTGTTCCTATTTTGTTGATTTCAGCCCTCAGTTTGATTATTTCCAGTCTTCTACTCCTCCTAGGTGAGTCTGCTTCTTTTTTTTCTAGAGCTTTCAGGTGGGCTGTTAAGTCTCCAATATGTGCTTTCTCTGTTTTCTTTAAGTGGGCACTTAGTGCTATGAACTTTCCTCTCAGGACTGCTTTCATAGTGTCCCATAAGTTCGAGTATGTTGTTTCTTTATTTTCATTGAATTCAAGGAAGACTTTAATTTCTTTCTTTATTTCCTCCTTAATCCAGGTATGGTTCAGTAGTTGACTGTTCAGTTTCCATGAGTTTATAGGCTTTCTGGGGGTAGCATTGTTGTTGAATTCTAACTTTAATCCATGGTGGTCTGATAAGACACAGGTGGTTAGTAATATTTTTTTGTAGCTGTGTAAGTTAGCTTTGTTACCAAGTATGTGGTCAATTTTCGAGAAGGTTCCATGAGCTGCAGAGAAAAAGGTATATTCTTTCCTATTTGGGTGGAATATTCTATAGATGTCTGTTAAGTCCATTTGCTTCATTACCTCCATTAATTCTCTAATTTCTCTGTTAGGTTTCTGTCTGATTGACCTGTCCATTGGTGAAAGAGGAGTGTTGAAGTCTCCTACTATTAGTGTGTGCGGTTTGATGGCTGCCTTGAATTTTAGCAATGTTTCTTTCACATACGTGGGTGCTTTTATATTAGGGGCATAGATATTCAGGATTGAGATTTCTTCCTGATGAATTTTTCCTGTTATGAGTATAAAATGTCCCTCTCCATCTCTTTTGATTGATTTAAGTTTGAAGTCAACTTTGTTAGAAATTAGTATGGCCACACCTGCTTTTGTCTTAGGTCCATTTGCTTGATAAGCCTTTTCCCAGCCCTTTACTCTGAGTAGGTGCCTGTCTTTGTGGTTGAGGTGTGTTTCTTGTAGACAGCAGAATGTTGGATCCTGTTTTCGTATCCAGTCTCTTAGCCTGTGCCTTTTTATAGGTGAGTTGAGTCCATTGACATTAAGAGATATTAATGACCAGTGGTTGTTAACTCCGGTCACTTTTTAAGTAGTAGGGTTTGTGTGTTTCCCTTCTTTGAGTTGCGCTGGTGAAGGGTCTCTAGATGTCTGAGTTATTGAGGTCTTTGTTGGACTCCTTGGTTAGTGATTTTCCTTCTATTATTTTCTGTAAGGCTGGATTTGTGGCTACGTATTGCTTAAATTTGTTTTTATCCTGGAAAATTTTGTTTTCTCCATTTATGGTGAACGAAAGCTTGGCTGGATATAGTAGTCTGGGCTTGCATCCATGGTCTCTTAGTTTTTGCAGTACATCTATCCAGGACCTTCTGGCTTTCATGGTTTCCATAGAGAAGTCAGGTGTAAGTCTGATAGGTTTACCTTTATAAGTAAGTTGGCCTTTTTCCTTTGCGGCTCTTAATATTCTTTCTTTATTCTGTATATTTTGTGTTTTGATTATTATATGGCGAGGGGATGTTTTTTTTTGATCCAGCCTATTGGGGTTCTGTATGCCTCTTGAACCTTCATAGGTACATCCTTCTTCAGGTTGGGAAAGTTTTCTTCTATAATTTTGTTAAGTATATTTTCTGGACCGTTGAGCTGCACTTCTTCTCCTTCTTCTACTCCAATTATTCTTAGGTTTGGTCTTTTTATTGTGTCCCATATTTCCTGAATGTTTTGTGATGAGAGTTTGTTGGACTTGCTGTTTTCTTTGATCAGTGCGTTTATTTTCTCTATGTTATCCTCAGACTCTGAGATTCTTTCTTCTATCTCTTGTATTCTGCTGGTTATGCTTGTTTCTGTAGTCTCTATTCGTTTACCTAGATTTTCCATGTCCAGCCGGCCCTCTGTTTGTGTTTTCTTCTTTGCCTCCATTTCATTTTTCAAATCATGAACTGTTTCCATTATCTGCTTGATTGTTTTTCCTTGCTTTCCTAGGGTGTCATTCACTGATTTACTCAATTCCTCGAACTTTCTGTTATACTTCTCATCCATTTCTATAAGGGCGTTTTTTATATGCTGTTTAAGGGTGTCAATCACTGTCATGAAGTCAGTTTTTTCTCCTTCTTCATGATTAAGGTGTTCATGTCCTCCTGTTGTGAGGTCGCTGGCTTCTGGTGGTTTCGTGTTGTTCTTCAGATTGTTGGGTGAATTCTTGCATTGGCGTCTCCCCATCTCTACCTTCCAATATTCTCCTATGGATCTTCTTTTACAGGATCAGGTCTTCTTGCCAACTGATGTACCTTCCAAGTGATGTCACTCCCCTGTGATGTTTCTCCTGGAGTGCAGTTCCGATCTCCTTGCTGCTTGGTTAGCTTGCAAACAAAGGCCCACCCTGCTTGCTGCAGGCAGGTTATGGAGACAAAGGAGCTACCACCTTCCCCTTTGCACTCACCTTCGGGTTCAGTCCCAGCGCCCAGGCAGGCTGAACAGGGAGGCACTCTGCTCCAAGAAGGGAGGGATGGAGGGAGATAGGGGGTAGGGGGATCTGGATGTAAGCTGGATGGGATAGGAAGAGAGAGGAGGTACCGGGCAGTGTAGCCCTGTAGGTTGATCAGGAAGTGTAGGCGGGCTGTTCCCGGGTGCCGCAGCACTCACTCACCACAATGATGTCTCACTAGGTGCCCTGATCGAAACTCCGTGCTGCTTGGTTTGCTCGCAGACAAAGGGCCCGCCCTGCTTGCCGCAGGCGGGCTATGGGGACAAAGAAGCCCCCGAGCTCCCCTTGACCCTACGCTTGGGGTTAGGACCCAGCGCCCAAGCAGGCAGAGCCGGGAGGCTCTCTGCCACCAGGGATGGGAGGGGGGAGAGAAACAGAGGGTGGGGGGATCTGGATGTAAGCTGGATGGGATAGGAAGAGAGAGGAGGTACTGGGCAGTGTAGCCCTGTAGGTTGATCAGGAAGTGTAGGCGGGCTGTTCCCGGGTGCCGCAGCACTCACTCACCACAATGATGTCTCACTAGGTGCCCTGATCGAAACTCCATGCTGCTTGGTTCGCTCGCAGACAAAGGGCCCACCCTGCTTGCTGCAGGCGGGCTATGGGGACAAAGAAGCCCCCGAGCTCCCCTTGACCCTACGCTTGGGGTTAGGACCCAGCGCCCAAGCAGGCAGAGCCGGGAGGCTCTCTGCCACCAGGGATGGGAGGGGGGAGAGAAACAGAGGGTGGGGGGATCTGGATGTAAGCTGGATGGGATAGGAAGAGAGAGGAGGTACCGGGCAGTGTAGCCCTGTAGGTTGATCAGGAAGTGTAGGCGGGCTGTTCCCGGGTGCCGCAGCACTCACTCACCACAATGATGTCTCACTAGGTGCCCTGATCGAAACTCCGTGCTGCTTGGTTCGCTCGCAGACAAAGGGCCCACCCTGCTTGCTTCAGGCGGGCTATGGGGACAAAGAAGCCCCCGAGCTCCCCTTGACCCTATGCTTGGGGTTAGGACCCAGCGCCCAAGCAGGCAGAGCCGGGAGGCTCTCTGCCACCAGGGATGGGAGGGCGGAGAGAAACAGCCGGGGTTTTGACCCTACTTCACGTTCTGGCTTTGTGGGAGCCTAGCCAGTCTGGTTGTTCACCTTCCGAGACATGGACGGAGTGGGGCGGACCTTGGACTTTCCACAGGGCAGGGAAACCTGACTGCTCTATGGACTGGAGGGGGGGGGAGGAGTTTGGGGGAGGGGGAGAGGGGTGGGAGGAGGGCGAGGGAAAGGGAAGGCTGGGAGGAAGCAGATAGTTTCTTTTAATTTTCTCAATAAAAAAAGAAAAAAAAACAAAAAAAAAAGAAATTGAAGTGGATTTCGTATTCAGAGTCATACTAATAACACTGTATTAAATACTATTTTAAAAAAAGAAATGGATGGGAAGTTTAACAAAAAGTTTGAAGAAATGAGTAAATACGTACATGAAACGCTGGGAAACCAAGAAAAAACAATCAAACAGGTAATGGAAACAGTTCAAGAATTGAAAACTGAAATGAAAGCAAGGAAGAAAACACAAACTGACGACCAGCTCGATATGGAAAATCTAGGTCAACGAACAGAGTCTACAGAAACAAGCATAATCAATAGAATACAAGAGATAGAAGAAAGAATCTCAGATTCTGATGAAACCATAGAGAAAATAAACACACAGATCAAAGAAAACAGCAAAGCCAACAAATTCTCAACACAAAACATTCAGGAAATATGGAACACAATAAAAAGACCAAACCTAAGAATAATAGGACTAGAAGAAGGAGAAGAGTCACAGCTCAAAGGCCCAGAAAATATTTTTAACAAAATTATGAAAGAAAACTTTCCCAACATAAAGAAAGATATTCATTTAAATATTCAAGAAGTATACAGAACATCAAACAGACTGGATCAAAGAAAAACATCTCCTCGCCATATAATAATCAAAACACAATATATACAGGTTAAAGAAAGAATATTAAGAGCTGCAAAGGAAAAAGGGCAAGTAGCTTATAAAGGTAAACCAATCAGACTTACACCTGACTTCTCTATGGAAACCATGAAAGCCAGAAGTCCTGGATATAGGTACTGCAGAAGCTAAGAGACCATGAATGCAAACCCAAACTACTATACCCAGCCACGCTATTGTTCACTATCAATGGAGAAAACAAGACATTCCAGGATAAGAACAAATTTAAACAATACGTAGCCTCAAATACAGCACTACAGAAAGTAAAAGAAGGAAAATCGCAATCTAGGGAATCCAACATCGCCAACACTGCCTACAATAACTCAGGCATCTAGCGACCCTTCACCAGCACATCTCAGAGAAGGGAGACACACAAACTCTACTACCAAAAACAATAAGAATAACCGGAGTAAACAACCACTGGTCATTAATATCATTTAATATTAATGGGCTCAATTCACCTATAAAAAGGCACAAGGTAAGAGATTGGATATGAAAACAGGATCCAACATTCTGCTGTTTACAAGAAACACATCTCAACCACAAAGACAGGCATCTACTCAGAGTAAAGGGTTGGGAAAAGGTGTTTCAAGCAAATGGTTCTAAGAAAAAAGCAGGTGTGGCCATACTAATTTCTAACAAAACTGACTTCAAACTAAAATCAATCAGAAGAGATCAAGATGGACACTTTATACTCATAACAGGAACAATTCATCAGGATGAACTCTCAATCATGAATATCTACGCCCCTAATATATAAGTACCCACTAATGTAAAAGAAATATTACTAGAACTCAAGGCAGACATCAAACCACACACACTAGTAGTAGGAGACTTCAACACACCTCTCTCTCCAAGGGACAGGTCAATCAGACAGAAACCTAATAGAGAATTAAGAGAATTATTGGAGGTAATGAAGCAAATGGACTTAACAGACATCTATAGAACATTCCACCCAATTAGGAATGAATATACCTTCTTCTCTGCAGCGCATGGAACCTTCTCAAAAATTGACCACATACTCAGAAACAAAGGAAACCTCCACAGATACAAAAAAGTATCAGTGTCCACCTGTGTCTTATCTGATTACCACGGATTAAAGTTAGAAGGCAACAACAATGCTACCCACAGAAACCTGACAGACTCATGGAAACTGAACAGTCAACTACTGAACCACACCTGGGTCAAGGAAGAAATTAAGAAAGAAATTAAAGTCTTCCTTGCATTTAATCAAAATAAAGAGACAACATACTCAAACCTATGGGACACGATGAAAGCAGTGCTAAAAGGAAAGTTCATAGCACTAAGTGCCACTTAAAGAAAACAGAGAAACCATATATCGGGGACTTAACAGCACATGTAAAAGCTTTAAAAAAATAAGAAGCAGACACCCCCTGTAGGAGTAGAAGACTGGAAATAATCAAACTGAGGGCGAAAATCAACAAAATAGAAACAAAGAAAACAATACTAAGAATCAATGAGACAAAGAGTTGGTTCTTTGAGAAAATCAACAAAATAGACAAACCTTTACCCAAACTAACCAAAAGGCAGAGAGAGAATACCCAAATTTAAAAAATCAGGAATGAAAAGGGGGACATAACAATAGACATGGAGAAAATACAGAGAATCATCAGGTCATATTTCAAAAGCTCCACACCACAAAATTGGAAAACTTACAGGTCTTCCAAGTCTAGATAAATATCACTTACCAAAATTAAATCAAGACCAGATAAGCAAATTAAACAGACCTATAAATGCTGAAGAAAAGAAACAGTCATCAAATGTCTGCAAACCAAAAAAAAAGCCTAGGATCAGATGGTTTCAGCTCAGATTTCTACAAAATTTTCAAGGAACTAATACCAATACTCCTCAAATTATTCCACACAATAGAAACAAAAGGGATATTGCCAAACTCGTTTTATGAGGTTACAATTTCCTTGATAACCAAACCACAGAAAGACATTACTAAGAAAGAGAATTACAGACCAATCTTACTCATGAACATTGATGCAAAAATTAAATAAAATGCTGGCAAATCGAATACAAAACACAGGAGAACCATCATCTACCATGATCAAGCTGGCTTCATTCCCAAATGCAGGGATGGTTCAACATATGAAAATCTGTCAACATATTCCACCATATAAATGAACCTAAAAATAAAAACCACATGATCATCTCATTGGATGCGCAAAAAGGGGTTGACAAAATACAACATCCCTTCATAATAAAGGTCTTGGAGAGAGCAGGGATACAAAAAACATACCAAGACATAATAAGGAAATATACAGCAAGCCAACAACCAACATCAAACTAAATGGAGAGTAACTCCCAGCTATTCCACTAAAATCAGGAACAAAACAAGGTTGTCCACTTTCTCCATTTCTATTCCATATAGTTCTTAAGGTCCTAGCTAGAGCAAAGACACACCAAAAAGTGAACAAGGGGATATAAGTCGGGAAAGAAGAAGTCAAACTCTCAATGTCTACTGATGACATGATAGTTTAAATAAGCGATCCCAAAAATTCTACCAAGGAAATTCTATGACTCATAAACACTTTTAGTAAATGTATCAGGATAGAAGATTAACTAAAAAAAAAAAAAAACTTCGGTTGCCCTCCTTTACACAGATGATAAAAGGGCTGAGAAATAAATCAGAGAAACAACACCCTTCACAATAGCCACAAATAGCATAAACTATCTCAGAGTATCTCTAACCAAACAAGTGGAAGACTTGTATGACAAAAACTTTAAATCTTTGAAGAAAGAAATTGAAGAAGACACCAGAAAGTGGAAAGATTTCCCTTGCTCTTGGGTAGGCAGAAGTTACATAGTAAAAATAGCAATCTTACCAAAAGCGATCTACAGATTTAAGGCAATGCCCATCAAAATCCCACCAAAATTTTTCACAGACCTCGAAAGAACAGTACACAACTTCATATAAAAAAGTGGTCTCCTGTGGCAATGTGTTCAAGTGTGCTTTCCACTTTCTCTTCTATAAGGTTCAGTGTGGCTGGCTTTTGTTGAGGTCTTTGATCCATTTGGACTTGATTTTAGTGCATGGTGATATGGGCCTATTTTCATTCTTCTACATGTTGATATCCAGTTATGCCAGCACCATTTGTTAAATATGCTTTCTTTTTTCCAATTGTTTTTTTTTGCTTCTTTGGCAAAATCAGGTGTTTGAGGGTATGTGGATTAATATCCAGGTCTAAAAAACCAGCCTATAAACCATAATCCCAGAGAATTTAGACAACAATGAGGACACCAAAAGACACATACATAAATCTCATCTTCAGGGAAAGTAGAAAAGGATGAGATATCCTGAGTAAATTGGGAACATGGAAACCTTGAGTGAGGGTTGAATGGTGATGGGAGAGATAGAGATGGGATCAGAGAAAGATGAAGAGAAAAATTTAAAAAAGAACTTATGAGAAGCCGAGAATAAGAGTGTGTGTTTGTTTTTGTGCATGTGCATATATATTTGTTACTGCTTAGTAAAACACCAACTAGAATTCAACAAAGTTTGAGGTAATCCAGAGACTAGAATGACCCCCACACAATAAATCCTGAGCTGATGTATCTTTCTGGGAGAAAAATATAGCAGGATAATCACAGCCTTTCTTTGCTCGAGTGTAGGTTAAATGTTCAAGATGTATTCAGATAACTAACGAATTTTCACAATGTCAACCAAGTCCAGAAGCATTGCATTCTATTTGCTGGCTAATTCAAAGTTAGTCAGTTGCTTGATTTGGATGCCAGCACCTGAACTCACTTCTTATGAAAAATCATCATGTGTTCTTAATCATTGCATCATCTCTAGTGTTCTCATGGGTTTTTTCATGTCTCCTTCATTTCACATGCATCAAACATTAGTTTTACAAAGATGGTCCTGAGCTCTACTTTTTATTTTTATTGAGCACCTTGTTTATCTCTGCTCCCCTCCGTGCCACTCCCCTCCCCTTCAACCCTCTCTGCTGAGCTCCACTTTGAACATGCTACCTGAGCAAGACTATGCTAATCTAGCAAACAGCCTTCAAGTCTATATCCTTTACTGAATTTAATAACTCTTGCTGATGTGTCTTGAAAAGAAAACAATCTGACACTGAACATATAAAAAGTTATTTGAGAAATTTTGCCAAAGAAAATTTCCCCAGAAAAGGTCAGAACTGAGTGTTCTTGCATCTCTTCAATATCACCCTTCCATGGAGGATGCTGAACTGTGACCATGGGTGAACCTGCACATACTGGACCACAAAGAGAAAGCTTTTCACAGAACATAAAAGTATATCTTGGAAGATATATGTATTTGAAGGACAGGAACAGTAACACCTTGTGTACAGAGAATGATCCATCCGGAAGAGCACAGAAAGAGGTGGATTGTATTTGTGAAGAAAGCTAGTGTTAAGGGATACCTTGGACTTGTAAGAATGAGAATGACAGGCAACACAGAGCTGATGAAAAGTGGGAGAAGATACTACTGGTGCAGACAAGAAAGGGACCGAAGAGGAGCCAGATCTGAGATACAGTTGGAGCAATGTGAAAATAGGGGAACTATTGAGTGGAGGAAAAAGAAATGGAGGGTCAATGTGAAAGAGAACAGGGCATTGGCATGGAACCTATCCACGCAAAGACGTAAGGATAAGACTGCCAGGTTGTACTCTCTGCCTCATCCAGACTCATGTCAGCTACAAATAAAGTCTTGTATCCATTTCCAAGTCAAGGAAAACCATGGCCTGTCTGCTTCATGCTCCACTCCTCCTGCTGACCACTCTCATGGGGGCTCTGAAGCTGAGTCTGAGCCCTGTTCTGATCCACACCTTGCTGAGTAGTTTAGAACATTCCAGTTTGCTAGAGCATGGGGGACAAGAATCACAGGACTATGCTAACACCAAGTACAATGAAAACAACTATGATTTATATCTGAGCTGGATTGTTGAAATGTTAAGGGTTCATTCAAAAGCAGATATTTGATCCATGAAGTGAAAGAGCCTGAATTTGCCATTTAGAGGGTAATGCATGTCTCCTTAGTCTAGCATTGACTCCTCCCTGCTATTCCACTACTATATAGCTCCCCATGATTTCCAACCACTGATCTGAACAGGACATAATGGTAGTATCCACAAGACACTGCCTCATATTAAGTGTTGTCCTAAGAATTGTTGTAATCTGGAAGCTCTTGTAGGTGGTATTTTCCCAAGTCAAAGCTATCTGTTAGAGTATGGTGAACATTATAGACATGCAGCAGATAGGGTCATGTGTTTTCCATACTGATCTTCCCAGCCACATCTTGAAAGATGCCGCAAATCAGGATCCTCTGATAGGATGAACATCTTGTCATCACCCTTCTGAAAACTGGAGTCTTTGTCATTTTATAAGTTAGTGGCCATAAAAAGGCCCCTTGTCTGCACGATTACTTTTTATGTAATCATTTAATTCTTCTTCTGTCTTTGGGAAAATGTTGAGAGCAGCCAAATCTTTAGCCCAAATAATCCATGTGTATTCATCATGACTCCCTTTGCTATTACATTTAACTTAGTTAGCTCCAGGTTTCCTTTTCTCTCAAGGCTGTGAATATGTAGGGGAGTGAGTTTATAAATGTTTTAATGCAAACTGTTTAGTGTAGTCTTCCCAGATGTAAAAAAAACATTTTACACATACCTAAGATTTTATAAGTGAAATTGGGAATCAACTGTTACATTGTTATATGATAAACACACTAACTCAGTTTTCTTATATTAACTACTGGCAACTCTCAGAATGGCTGCTTGTACCTTTATATTAGAGAGGTAACTCTACCATGCTATGTTCAAGCCCAGTTCAGACTAGTTATTCATAACAACTTTGAAGGGATTATCCAGACTATCAACCACGTATCATGTCTCTTTAATAAATAGGCTGAGCAGAGAAAGCTATACACATTTTATTATTTGTTTTTTCTCATTCTTTTGAAAATGCTCTTGAGCATTATCCACATATAATAACCAATTCCTTTCTCAATAAATGTCTCATCAGCTTATTTATACTGTCTCTTGTCTCATGATATATAGTGTTATGAAATATAAAAGAGATTACTAGAGTAAATCAGATTACTAGAGTAAGTGTAAATCAGGGCAAGTTCTTATGTCATTTTAATATTCCTAACTGAGAGATGATACAGAATAGGAAATGACTGATAATCAATTTTGCTGGCACAGTGGTCCTTTGCAGATGGACAGAGAAAATGAAAGAGAGGATGGTGCCCATGAACCTTTGCTTCTCTAGTTAAAATATACCAGATATTAAACTACCAAGGTTAGTGATGTCCAACATATATAAAAAGGACATGACATTTATCTCTCCTAAGATTCCCATGTGGTTCATTTGTGATGAGTCCTGGATTTTATTTATATCAGGTAAACTTTAAGAACTTGTATGAAGCAGAGACTGATAGTGTGTGCCTGCTTTGTGCATGTTCATATATATATTTATTACTCATTAGTGAAACAACAACTAGATTCCAACAATGAATGACAAAAATACAGAGTTTAGCACGACCCATACATATATATGCTGGGCTGATGTGGCTTTATGGAAGAAAGAGAAGACAGGATGATGACAGCCCTTCTCTGCTCCAGTGTAGGTTAAATGTTCAAGATGTATACAGATAACTAATGGATTCTAAGAACCAAGGCCAGAAGCATTGCTTTCTATTTGCTGGATACTTCAAAGTTAGTCAATTGCTTGATTTGGATACCAGCACCTGAACTCAACTCTTTGGGAAAATCATCAAGTGTTTATAATCACTGGGCCATTTCTACATGTCTGTTGCTTTTTCCATGTATGATACATCCCAGGTGAACGATACACTAATCATTGAACAGAATGACCTGAGTTCCATTTTAAAAGTGTTACCTGATCAAGACAAAGAATAAGCCCACAAAGAGCCTTCAAAATCACTTCCTTTACTGAGTATATTAACTCTTGCTAATGATTCATGGAAAGAAAACAACTTTACACTGGCCACACTGAAGGATATCTCAGAAATTTTCATAAGGGAAGGTTCCCCTGAAAAAGGCAGGACTGAATGTCGCTGAATTCCCTGAAATGCTGTCTTTTCATGGGTAGTACGGAATTGTGACTGCAGATGAATCTGCATCTATAGGACCACAAAGAGAAGGATTTTCAGGGACCCTAAGATTTCACCTAGAAAGTCAGAGATCTTTGTAGGCTAAAGACCAGTAATATCCTGAGTACCCGGAATGACTAACTTAGGAGAACACTGAAGCTGATGAATTGTATTTTTTTTGGTAGTTATGCTTTATGTTTATTTTTTTTATTTTTTTTACACTTTTGATAGAAATTTTTTTTATTGAGAAAAAAAATTTCTGCCTCCTCCCAGCCTCCCACGCCTCCCCCCTCCCCCCCTCCTCTTCCCCTCCCCCCACTCCTCTCCCCTTCACCCCACTCCTCTCCCCCTCCCTCTCCAGTCTCAAGAGCAGTCAGGGTTCTCTGCCCTGTGGAAAGTCCAAAGTCCTCCCCCCTCCATCCTGGTCTAGGAAGCAGAGAACATCCAAACTGGCTAGGCTCCCACAAAGCCAGGACATGAAGTAGGATCAAAACCCAGTGCCATTGTCCTTGGCTTCTCAGCAGCCCTCATTGTCCGCCTTATTCAGAGAGTCCGGTTTTATCCCATGCTTTTTCAGGCACAGTCCAGCTGGCCTTGGTGAGCTCCCAATAGATCAGCTCCACTGTCTCCGTGGGTGGGTGCGCCCCTCGTGGTCCTGACTTCTTTGCTCATGTTCTCCCTCCTTCTGTTACTCATTGGGACTTTGGGAGCTCAGTCCAGTGCTCCAGTGTGGGTCTCTGTCTCTATCTCCATCCATCAACAGATGAAGTTTCTATGGTGATATGAAAAATATTCATCACTATGGCTATAGGATAGGATCATTTCAGGTTCCCTATCCTCAGCTGCCCCAGGAACTAACTGGGGACCTCGCCTTGGGCACCTGGGAGCCCCTCTAGGTCCAAGTCTCTTCCCAACTCCAAGATGGCTCCCTTAATTAAGATATGTGCTTCCCTGCTCCCCTATCCAACCTTCCTTTATCCCAATCATCCCGTTGCCCCAAGTTCTCCCCATCCTACCCTTCTCACTTTTCTCTCCCCATCTCCCCTTACCCCCCTCCCACCCCACCCTTAAGATCCTGATTTTTGCCTGGCAATCTTGTCTACTTCCCATACCCAGGAGGATAGCTATATGTTTTTCTGTGGGTTCACCTTCTTATCTAGCTTCTTTAAGATAACAAATTATAGACTCAGTGACCTTTATTTATGGCTAGAACCCAATTATGAATGAGTATATCCCTTGTTCATCTTTTTGGGTCTGGGTTACCTCACTCAGGATACTATTTTCTATTTCCATCCATTTGCATGCAAAATTTGAGAAGTCATTGTTTTTTTACCGCTGAGTAGTACTCTAATGTGTATATATTCCACACTTTCTTCATCCATTCTTCCATTGAAGGACATCTAGGTTGTTTCCAGGTTCTGGTTATTACAAATAATGCAGCTATGAACATAGTTGAACAAATGCCCTTGTCATATGATCGGGCATCTCTTGGGTATATTCCCAAGAGTGGTATTGCTGGGTGCAGGGGTAGGTTGATCCCGAATTTCCTGAGAAACTGAAACACTGCTTTCCAAAGTGGTTGCACAAGTTTGCATTCCCACCAGCAATGGATGGTATTTTTATAGAAAGCTGGTAGTAATGATAGACTGGAGTTGTGAGAGATTGAGAATTGTGGTAATACAAAGGTGATGAAGAGTTGGGGAAATGCTACTCTTATGGTTCAGAAAGGAACTGAAGAGAAAAGCCAGATTGGAGCTACAGTTGAGGCAGTATGAAAACATCTAAAATATATGGCAGAGGAACAGGAAAAGGTGGGGTAAATTAGAAAGAGCATTGGGTACTGGCAAGGAGCCTATGAATGAAAAGAGTTCCCTATAAAAGGGAAGATAACTTCCAGGCTGTACTCACTGTCTGGTCCAGGCTCACATCAGCAAGAAATCAAACTTGGATATAATTCCAAGTCTACGAAAATCATGGCCGGTCTACTCCATGCTCCACTACTCATGCTGACCACTCTCATGGTGGCTCTGAACCTGAGCCTGAGCCCTATGTTGGTTCACACTCTGCAGAATGACACAGAAAACTTCAGTGTACAGAAGATTGGGGCCCCAGAGGCACTGCAATATGCCGTCAGCAAATACAATGAAAACAGCGATGACTTTTATCAGGATGTTGTTGTAGAAGTGAAAGATACAAAATTCCAGGTATGTGACCTTAAAGTAAAGGAGCCTGAATTTGTAACTTAGAGGGCCATTTATGTCTTCTTAGTCCAGCATTGATTTCTTCCTGCTGCTCCAATCCTGAATGTAGTTCACTGTGATTTGTCACCATTGATCTGAGGTGGACATAACAGCAGTATCCATAGGCCACTGTATCACATTAAGCCTTGTTCTAAGATTTGCTGTTTTCTGGAAGCTCTTAAAGATCGAATTTCCCCAAGTCAAATAGCCTCTATTAGACTGTTTTAAACCTTGGAGACATGCTGCAGATAGGGGCATCTGTGTGCCTTACTAAATTCCCCAGCCACACCCTGAAAGAGTCTACAAAGCAGAGTCTACAAATCAGAGTCCTCCCATCAACATCCAAGAACCTGGAGTCAGCATCAACATGTAATTAAATGATCATAAAATGGACAAAATCATTATCACAACTCCATTCTGTACATGATTGTTTTTTTGTCTTTCGTTTAATTATTATTCTATCTATGGTAAATATTAAGAGAAGTCAAATCTGTAACCCAGAGACTTTATGTCAATCCATCAATACATTTCAATATTACATTTTACTGGGTTGACATCAGTATCTTTTTTCTCTCAAGGTCATGCATATATAGCAGATATTTTAGTGTAATTTTCACAGAATTTTTAATTTCACACCTTTTAAAAAATAACTTTTTATGCATTCTTTGTGTCTTTCACATCAAGCGTCCGGATATCACTTATTTCCCAGTGTCCTTCCATCTCCCTTATTCTGTTGCAAATCTAATTCTCCAGATAAAGAAAGGTTAGATCTAATGGGTCATTTATTTACATTTTTAAATATTTTATATGAGAAACAGATAAGTGATTATTAAGAAAACCATCCTGAATATTTTTGTGTGGACTTTCCTGAGTTGATTGGATCATGAGGAGATTGCTGTGACCTAATCAATAGATTAGTCTTAAACATGCTGTCATTTACAAGTATCAATGAGTGGTCAGTGGAGGGGCAAACCTGAACAAAGAAGTCACTAGAGACATGTTTTTCTCACCATGTATTCTTTGGTCCCTTCTTCTATGCCCTATTCTCTGTTGTCTACCACCTGTTAGCTCCATTGTTCTTGCAGACTTTTCTTACCATGACTGACTAGCATCTCTGTAATTCTGAACAATATATAAAAACAAATTTCTACAAGAGTTCCTTCATTCAGATATTTTGTGACTGTGCAGTAAGCTACAAGAGAATCTTAGACGAGTTCACACCTTTAGGGATGAGTCTCATAACAGTCAAGTGAAACCTAATTCTAGAGGAAGCATGAGATTCACCTGTGTTCATAGCGTTTTACAATCCTCATCTGCTATCACCTTTATTTCTGCACAGTTCTGCCAAATTGTGTATGAGATTCTCTGTAGAAAAAAACAGCTAAATTTCTTTAATTAAAAATGTAAGACACATTGGAGAGTTTCACAGTAAAAGATAACCCTCTTAACAGTCACACTGACGTTGCTGACAATAGAAGTTCATTATTTTAGTTATTGAAACATTCTTTTAGTCAAGCATCCCATGTTCTCCTGTCCACATAGGGATGGACCTGGATCAAAGGTAGAAATGATTGTTTGTTTTGAATGTGATCCAGGTATACTTTAGTCATGAACATCACTACTTCACTTACTGTACCAGGATTGTTCCTCCCTGACCTCTGTGCTACAACTTTGAGTTAGAATTGTCTGATAAAACGAACACATCTCTTAGAAAGTTCTGCATTTTCTGTCCGATCTCATTTATTTGCAATATTACACACTTACAAGGCTTGTTCAGAAGAAAATATAAGAGCTAGTTGAGTCACCCCTCTTTCGGTGGTATGTGGATGATATTCCTGGCAGGTCTTAAATGCAGGCATTCATGAATCCTCACCAAACCCACTGACACTGTGGTGGGAAAGAGCTGCTTATGAAGGTCAGTCTAATGTTTAAAGTAAATCATCTTTTCTGTCTGTAGCATGAAGAAGAAGGAACAAAATATCTCTTCCATGTGATCCTAGGCCAAAGCATATGTTTGAAGTCCATGTCTTCCCTTCCTTCCTGTCCCTTAAATTATCTGGAAGAGGTATGAACATGATGTATATCCTAGACCTATTATATGATCAGGAGGGTTTACAATAAATTTAGTTTGTGAAAGTCCTTGTCAATTCATACCTACAAATGTCCATGTGTGCAAATTCTTTAAAGATGTGTGTGTGTTTGTGTGTGTGTGTGTGTGTGTGTGTGTGTGTGTGTGTACGTGCGCACATGCATATATGTGAACTGGGTTATTCCTGTGTTTTTACTAATACTAGAACAAATTTGTAAAGATTCATATGTGACAGAGTGGTGTTTCAAGAAGTGAATGTATTTGTATGTGTGAAGAGAGTATGGTTATTTGTGAATGCATATGAGTTTTATTACAAACATATATAGCACAGAGGCCTTATATATGTGTACATTAAAATTCTGAGTTGCTTTCTGGGTCAAAGTGTAAATTAGGTACTCAGAGAATATCCTGAATGCTTGCTTTGTTTCCTCTTGGATAGGACTAGACAGGCTCAGTTTCCCATTATGAGAAAAGTTCTTTACAATCACAAACTGAGCTCCTGTTCAGATCACCCACAAATGAAGGTAGCCCTTTAAGTGCTTCTCCCGTGCAACAAATGCAAAGATTTCCTGTAAAATAAGTGTTCTTGAGATAGAGTGGTTCTGTGTATCACTTCAATTCTTCATCATGCTGCCGTTCCCTGCCAGGTAGTCTTCAAGACTTTTTGTGCATCAAGCCCCATATTCATCATTGCTGTCCCTAGTAGGCAATGATGTGGAGGAAGTACAGTTTGCTGAATCAATCCCCCTTTCTTGATCTCTAAAATCCATATATGAGTAATGAGCTACTCCTTAAAGGGCAATTTTGACAAGGTGACATGAAATCCTATTAGCCTTATGCCTTATGACAGAAGGATAGCATTGGGTTGGAGATCAGCAGACTCCACTGATTCAGGTGCAGTGTCATTGGATATGGTGGATTTCTTTTGTTATGTCTTACTGCATCATTCAAACTCCAATCTGACACTTCTGGATGCAGATTTCCTCTTAGTGTTAATCAGCACCAATTAGCCTACTCTCTTCTTTTGCAGCGAAAAAACTGCCATTTTGAGGTTTATGTTGAGCAATTGGAAAACCAGATGTCCCTGACAAGTTCCAAATGTGACAAAAGGTAAGTTCGTGTCAAACAGTGCTGCGTAGCTCTCAGACCTCTCTGACAGTGACTCATCATTCACACAGATGATCTTGTGTTCTGGGTGTAGTTCAATTACTTTCAACAAGTGTCACAGTAGATTAGGCTATTAGGGCTAGGCTCTCATATCCCAACAGCTGCTGCCCATTGCTCTTTTCAATTTCCTATGCAAATGGTCCTTTTCAGTATTCCCTTATACTTGTTCATTCATTGCTGATCAAAAAAGTCTCACAAGCTCCGGATAAGTGGCCCCTATCTCAGGATATGTAGAGTGATGGGATGGGAAAGTTATTATTGGGAGTTAACATACACATATGAAGATCAGTACAAGGCTTGCTGTTATTGGACTATTGAGAATTCAAACAAAGTTAAATAAAGGAAGGGAGTGGAAGTCAGTTATACAGACACAGTGGCCATTTGCCGAGGGATGAGGGAAAAGGGAGCACTATTGCAGCAACTGAACCTAAGCTGCTCTCATAAAACAGCCTTAGGTTTAAGGTATATGTCATAGCTACCAAGAATAGAGATGATCCACCCTCAAAAACACAAGTTACCTAATGAAATTAGCCTCATTCTCTGTCCAGATTCGGAAATAATTCATATATGATGAGCAATGGATTCTATTTCTATCGGGAAAATGTTTAAATACATCTAAAGTCAGAGACTAAAAGTGTATATTTATTTTTGTGATTGTGCATTTATGTGAATTATTCATTAATAAGATACTGACTAACAAGACTCCAAGAAGGGGTGAAATGATCCAGAGCCTTACAAAACCATATAATCCTTGCTGATGTGATTGCATGGAGGAGACAGGTGACAGGTGATTACAGTCCTTGGTTCTGGTGTAGCAGAAGGTCTTATGTGGAGATTTCATTTTGAATCTGTCTTAAAATCACAAATAGACTCTTGCTACATAAAAATTCCCACTACATCAAACCACAATGAGCTAGGGTGGCATTTTAATGATTGGCTTTTTATATGCCCATACTTCTATAGAAGAGGGCCATAATTCTGTCTCTGAATTGGAAGTCACAGTAATAAATACATGTCTCCTTAGCCTTTCCCTGTCATTCTTCTACATGCAGCTTAGGACACAAATATTGAATCCATTTCTGTGTGGCCACTGAAACAGCACAGTCAAATCCCTTTCATAACAAGCAAATATGAGGAACCTGCCTTGAGTGCTTTTCCCCTAAAATTAAAGATGACATAATGGGGTCCCACTCTGAATGTTTGGAGTCTATGTCCCTCATTCTGTGAGAGTGCTACTCAAGGAAAGTGAAACCTCCATCTGAAAACTGAATTCATATCCTACAAAAGGAAAAATGTATCATCTGTCTCCTTCTTTATCTTACATTATTGGAATGTAGAAAAGTAAACCCCACTCAGGAGAACATGGCCTATCAAGAGTTGAGTCTGTGCTGATCCTGGTGCAGAGTTTAATTAGGGATCCTGCATCATCTTTCATGAAAAGAAAGCCTAACACAAAAATTTTCACAGTAACTTGATCCTGAATTCAACTTTCCCACAGGGAAGTGCTAAATACCCAGAAACATATCACTATACCAATGGTTAGAAATCTCATCTTTTCCAAGGACATCTGTGATCAGTTAGATACTCCCTCTTATCATGACCTACTCAGATAGATGTCAAGACATGTCTTACTCCTGTGGTGATCTCATTCCTCTTACACTCAGGATGAACTGCTGCATGTGTGTAGCAGGAAGACACTCTATTTAAATTACCTGTTCCAGAATCTGGTAGTCCACATGCTGTTGCAACCACAACTACGTGGAAGAAACTCAGACCCTACCCCCTTGGCTACAACATTTACTTTTCTTCACTTGAAATCTTAAGGCACAGGTGTTGATTTGTAATGGTATCTACATGAACATATATAACACTGCCCTTTGACTGTGGTGAAGCCAAAGTGACTGACTGGGTATGAGAGATTATGGCCTTCCCCCATTCATTTATTCATTCAGGAATGAGTCCATGATTTCTGCCATGTCCTGTTTCATTCTGGAAATGAGACTCCCTGAAATAGTTGTGAATAATGCTTGATGATTATGTTATATTTTTTTTGGATCCCTCCCAGAAAAATGCCAGAATGAAGCAATTAAGGAAGGATTTGCTTTATATGTTGTTCTGGGTTTTAGAAGTGGGAGTCAACATGATAAATAAACAAACAAACAAATAAAATATTAGCATTGTGATTTAGATGCAGATAAAAGCTAATACAATGAGGGGCCATAGCAATATACGGCCTCCAAAAACGGAGGTACCCAGTGACATAGTTCTTCAAGTATCACCACTACCTACCTCTCAGTATTTCTTGATAATGACATAATCTATGTATGTCATCAATGGATTTTGTCAGAGCACTCTGATGAGCATCACCACCTGGTTAGCTCTGTTAATTCCATCTTACAGGGCTGCGTGTAGGTTTTGATAAAAAGTCTCCTAGGCATTTCTCAGTCCATCTTTGGTGAATATCTAGATTAATTAGTGTGTGCTTCCTCTGAGTTATTGCAATTCTTGGGCCAGCAATGTTAATGAGACCTGTGAAACACATGGTTAAACAAAGGGGAAACTGATGTAGCTGAAGGTACTAGGCTAGTCTTAACTAATTTCACCTTTTCTTAAAGGTAGGAAAGATCTCGGTACTCATCACATAACAGGGCACTTTTGTAGATGTGTCAATGTTAGCAAAGGCAACTTTTGGGCATGTTTGATTACTTTTTCAGACATGGTTAGAAAATGAGAGTGTGAAGTAGTATGAAGTCCTGTTGGTCTAGATTTTAACATTCTTCGAAGATGGACATGAGGAAATTCACCCTTGGAGGCGAGTCTGTGTCACTTCCTGTTGGCCTAGATTTTAACGTTCTTCCAAGATTGACCATGAGGAAATTCACCCTTGGAGGCGTGTCTTTGTCAATTGTTTTCATTGTTGATAATACATCAATCTGGGGAGAATGAAACCCACAGCTTATTGTTCAGATATATTTCAGGATTTATCTTGTTCAAAGTCAGAAGGAAGTCTCTAGATAATTCCCAAAGCTTCACTTTTAGAAGGAATAGACAACATTTCTCTAAAGTTGTCACTAGAGATGCTCCAAGATTCCCATGCAAACAGAATGAAGGTTCCTCTGTCAACTTTGTAATGCTATTAAAAAAAAAGTCATATGTGAAGCATAGCTGGTCATCTGAAGTGAACCTTGAACACATATTACAATCAGCCAAGCAGCACACTAATTTGTTATGTCACTCAAGATTCTGATCTGAGAAATGTGTTCTTAAGGGACTATACTGCTGAACTTCATCAAACATATTTAACCTCGGATACAGAGAACATCAGAGCACTTCATCATTCTTGGTAATTAGTAATCTAGGTCCATGTCAGTGTGAAAGCCATAAATCTGGACACAGCTGGATAGATCCTTATTTAACACAAAGATTTTCAAAAGAAAGCAAAGGCTGAGCAGTAAAACAGGAGCTCATAGGAGAAAAGTCATTTCTAAGAGTAGTGAATGGTGAACTTTGTAGAACCTGAATGTAGTTGTGCATGACGTGATCTGTATGGACATTGATACCTGATTTTCAAAGATAGTTATAGGAATGTAGAAAAAGAGTTTTAAAATATCTTTGTTGGGGAACTGGGTAGCTACACTAATGTGTTTCTTATCAACAATTTTAGACAAAAAAATTACACTTATAGTCCCTCAGGAGAAAGAGGGTTGTAGCAGAAATGGCCATAGGTTCCACTGAAATAAAGTGTGAATGACTGAGAGGTAAGGCTGTGTGCTACTGCTCCAGATGCTTCTAAAGTAAACCTACAGTCAGTGTAAGAACTAAATGAATTCCACGTCAGAGACCGTGCACTTAAAGCCCCTTGTAGTAGGTTTGTACTATTCAGTGTCTCTTAGAGGGCTCTTCACACTGCTGCTGAGGCCGGAGAGGCTGATGATGCAGAGCCCATATTGGAAGACCCTGATGTGGATCTACTGACAGGGACTGACTGCGAAGATTTGGAGGACTTCAAATGATCCCACCTACAGCTTGGCCAGCTTTAGCATGCCCGGGATGAAAGCTTCCAAATAGTATGATATGATGGTAACACTCGCCAATGTGAATTCTGTATAAGTGTCTGTCAGTTTCATTTTGAGGTTCATGTGAGAGCTAGAGTAAGGGGCAGTGGGGACATGGAGCAGACAAGTCATGGTCTTCTTAGCCTTGGACTTGGATCCAAGGCTGGATATGGAGCTGAAGTGAGTGTGGAGTAGACAATGACAACAACCTGAGATTCTGGTGACCTTTTGCTGTTCTTTCCTATCTTGTCTGGGGTATTTTACAGCCTCCCACTCTCCCGTCCTTGTACTGTTGCTTACCTCTATGCTTCTCTTCGCTTCACACTACTCTTGCTTGCCCTCAGAACTGGGTCATCCTCTGCATCATCCACACCAGGGGCATCTTCATCCTACTTCTTCATCTCTTCTGCATCTTCTCTGCTTGTTCACTCTCTAACATATTCCAGTTATTTCTGTGCTGTAACTTACTTCCCAGAATCTACCCAATTTCTGATCTCACAGGTTGTTCATCTTGGGCAAAGTCCTATAACTTTCAAGTTGAACTCATAATGTCCTCTAAACTCTTTTGTTTGTTTCAGTGAGCCAAAGCCTCAAACGAAGAGTTTTTTGTCTGCTCTAAAAAAATTGTTTCAGATGTTGGAAGAATTCAACTCTATGATTATGAAGTCACGTCTTTAGGAAACCTACTGAAATAAATTTTAATAGTGCAAATATAAATCTGTTTTCATTCTATGACACATTATCACTAATCTCTAGACGTTGGGGAATCATCCTGAACATTTCTGGGGTGAGATACCACAGAAATTCTCCAAACCCAATACATTCACTATCTATTTTCATTAGGAGACCATTAAAAATAGGTGATATGATGCTATTCTTGAAGACACTATACACTTGCATTCATGATAGAAAATATCATAATTATACAGAAACAGAAAGGAACTTGGCTATGATGAATAAACTTTTTAAGGAACCTAGAGCTTTGGGGTTGACTACCTATGGTCTCATAAACCAAAATTACATGTATTGGAATTGTGAAGAAACCAATTGTAAAGGTATGACAATGGCGTAATACCCCCTGAACTATGCTTCTGCAAACTGCAGGTAGTTAGCCTCTGAGGTGAAAGCATCAGAAGATGTTTCTTTATTATTATTATTTTTTATAGTTAATAATTACATTTTTTTCACTTTTTTATTTATTTTTTTCTTTTTTAATTTATTTATTTATTAAGAATTTCTGCCTCCTCCCCGCAACCGCCTCCCATTTCCCTCCCCCTCCCCCGATTAAGTCCCCCTCCCTCATCTGCTCAAAGAGCAATCAGGGTTCCCTGACCTGTGGGAAGCCCAAGGACCGCCCACATCTTCAGCAAATTGTGCTGGCAAAACTGGAATCAGAACTTGTTTTATGGTTAACGCAGGGAAAAATTAAAAATGTAGTGACTGGTATTGAACTTGGGATCTAGGAAAGTGTGATGATTAATGATGATGTTCTGATTTCAAAGAATCTTTGTGGTTTTTTTTTTGAGCTGCATTGCTCATGTAATGATTAACCTATAACAAGAAAGAAAGACACATTTTCCTTGGGTAAAATTTACAATACAAGACTGAGGTTTGATGCTCTGGGCAGAGAGAAAGAAAGTAGACAAAGAACCTTCCCTGCATCTGGTAGCCTGGCAGTGTGCATCAGAATCCTGTGTTTGTGTGGTCACTTCACCTTGCAGACATTCCAAATTTTGATCCACTTCTCTGGTGAGGCTGGTCCCCAGCAATAGGACCTGCCTTACTGTTACTGCCGCCTCCATCACAGTATTGTGGTGCTACATCAGGACTGTGCAGTACTTGTTGTAAAAACCATACTCCTCTGGATGATATAACAAACATGGAGGATGAACCAAAAATTCCAATTGAAAATAGGAAACACGTATTTTGACAGACATTGAGAAATGATCAAAGACCAAACGTGAGAGTACAAATAAATAAAATTGTACTTGAAGGATCACTAGACACAGGTGAGGACTATTATTAATCCAGAATCTTGGTAACAAAAATGGCCCCTGCCGAAAATAGATATTCAATTCCTAAAAATTGGAACATTATCTCAACTAAAACAAAGCATGGTATGGGTTGAATGAATAGGGCCAGAAGGATAGAGAGAGAGGCTGAGGCCATATGGGGCAAACATAGCCCCATATGAATCTATGGGATCATGATCAGTTGCAGCAGTGGAAGACCCAGATTAACATTCTTGCAGTCTCAGAAACGAAGCAAATGCATGTTTCTGGGAAGGATATAATAAGTTACTATTAAAAAAAAAACAGTCGCCAGTCATTCAGGATTTACAAAAATACAAAACAACTAGCAAAACTTCAGAGGTACCATTGCACCTACCTATAAATGGTTAACTGAGGAACCAATATAGGTTAAATAATGGCCTTTAGCAGAAGAGAAACTGCAGGCTTTAGAACAGGTGGTACAGGAGAAACAAGATGCTCAGCAAATTGAACATCAAATATTCTCTATTTTTTTATGTGGATACTTTGTGCTATGAATTTTCCTATTAGCACTTCTTTAATAGTGTCCCAATGATTTGGGTACATTTTGTATTCATTTGTATTTTATTGAATGCTAGGAAGTCTTTAATTTCATTCTTTGTTTCTTCCTTGACCCAGGAGTGGCTAAATCATTCTCTGTTCAATTACAATGAATTTGTGGGCTTTCTGATAGTAGTGCTATTGTTGAAGTCTAACTTTAAACCATGATGATCTGATAAGATACAGGGGGTTACTCCTTTTTTTTATTTTGCTTTGGACGTTTGTTCATTCCTGAGTATGTGGTCAGCTTTAGAGACGGTTGCATGAGGTGCTGAGAAGAAGGTATATTCTTCCCTGTTTGGGTGGAATGTTAAATAGATATTCAATTTGAGTCATGACATCTATTAGTTCTCTTATATCTCCGTTAAGTTTATGTCTGGTTGACCTGTCCATTGGTGAGAGAGTAGTGTTAAAGTCTTCTACAATGAGTGTTTAGGGTTTAATGTGAGATTTAAGTTTTTATAATGTTTTTTTTACAAATGTGAGTGCTACTATATTAGAGGCATAAATGTTCAGAATTGAGACTTCATCTTGATGGATTGTTCCTGTTCTCCTTCTTTTATGATTGATTTTAGGTTAAAATCTATCTTGGTAGATATTAGAATAGCTAGCTACATCCTCTTGTTTCTTTTGTCCATTTGATTAGAAAATATTTTCCCAAATCTTTACTCTGAGGTAATATCTGTTTTTGACATTGAGGTGTGTTTTTTGTATACAACATAAGGCTGGATCCTGTTTTCATATTCATTCTCCTATAGATGAATTGAGTCTATTGATATTAAGAGATATTAATGACCATTGGTTGCATGGCTGGCCCAGATGGAGGGGCCACTGTCAGTGGCACCAGGATTTATCCCTACTGCGTTTACTGGCTTTTTGGGAAACTGTTCTCTTTGGAAGGATACTTTGCTCAGTCTAGATAAAATAGGAAGGCTTGGACCTTCTCCAAAGCAATGTGCCTTACCCTCTTTGAAGATTAGATGGGAGTGTGGGTATATAAGTGGAGGAGACTGGAGGAAGGGAAAGAGTGGCTTGGATTGGGTATATATAAGGAAATTTAAAAATTTAAGAATTTTTTTAGAAAAAATTTTTTTAAAAAAGCAGAATTGACCAACCCTTGAAATTCTCCTAAATTTGTTGTTTTAAAATCTAGAAAATGAAGAATAGTGACAGATCTAAGAGGTGTCCATAATGTGATTCAGCCAATGAGCCCTCTAAGATCTGAAGTTTTTTGTCTTCCCTGTTGCCTAAAGGATGGCCTTTTATAATTATTGATTTGAAGATTGCTTCTTCACTGTACCTTTACAAGAAAAGGACAGAGATAAAATTGCCTTCAAAGTGCCTACTTATAGTAATTCTCAGCCCAATAAGAGATAACAATGGAGGGTCTTCCCACAGGGAATGGTCTCAGCTATGCCAATTATTTATAAGTCAGCCATTTAAAATAATACTTAATCTATTTCTTAAATCTATAGTTTACCATAACATGGAAGACATTTTGCTATCTGATTCAAATGTAGATAATTTAGAAAAAAATGTTTGAAGAAGTAAAGACAGCTTTGTTTAATTGGGGATTACTATTTTTTTCCTGGAAATAAACAAAGAGGAGATTATGTCAATTATCTAGGATATAAAATAGATTTGCAGAACATGAGAATGTAAAAAGCAAAATTTAGGAGAGATTGAATGCACTCTTAATGATTTTCAAAGACTGCCATGATTCATTTCCAATCTATGGCCGACTTCTGGGATAACACCTAATCTAACAATTCATTTAAACAAAATCTTTGATGTTGCCAAAGACCTAAATAGCCCCAGGAAATTAACAGCTGAAGTTGAGAAAGAATTGGCTTTGTTTGAAAAGAAAATCCAGAAGCTACATGTGAGTCATGTGAATCCAAATCTAAACTGCATTCTAGTCATATTGCCTTCAAAAATTTCCCCTATACAAATTTTAATGTAGAAGAAAGATGTTATTTTAATATATATCCTTTTTGCCACATAAACCCAGTGAAAAATTAAAATCTCATGTGGAAAAGGTCTCTGAATTGTGTCTTTTTTTTATTGAGAAAAGGAAGAAAAAAAAACAAGTTTCCACCTCCTCCCAGCCTCCCATTTTCCTCCCCCTCCTCCCACCCTTCTCCCCTCCTCCCATGTCTCTCCCCCTCCCCCTCCAGTCCAAAGAGCAGTCAGGGTTCCCTGCCCTGTGGTAAGTCCTAGGTCCTCCCCCCTCTGTCCATATCTAGGAAGGTGAACATCCAAACTGGCTAGGCTCCCACAAAGCCAGCACATTAAGTAGGATCAAAACCCCAAGCCATTGTCCTTGGCTTCTCATCAGCCCTCATTGTTCGCCATGTTCAGAGAGTCCAGTTTTAACCCATGCTTTTTCAGGCACAGTCCAGCTGGCCTTGGTGAGCTCCCAGTAGATCAGCTCCACTGTCTCAGTGGGTGGGTGCACCCCTCGTGGTCCCGGCTTCTTTGCTCATGTTCTCCCTCCTTCTGCTCCTCATTGGGGCCTTGGGAGCTCAGTCCAGTGCTCCAGTGTGGGTCTCTGTCTCTATCTCCATCCATCACCAGATGAAGGTTCTATGATGATATGCAAGATATTCGTCAGTATTGCTATAAGCTAGGGTCATTTCAGGTTTCCTATCCTCAGCTGCCCAAGGAACTAACTGGGGACCTCGGCTTGGGCTCCTGGGAGCCACTCTAGGTTCAAGTCTCTTGCTAACCCTAAGGTGGCTCCCTTAACTAAGAATTGTGCTTCCGTGCTCCCCTATCCAACCTTCCTTTATCCCAATCCTCCTTTTTCCCCAAGTTCCCCCCATCCTCCCCTTCTCCCTTTTCTCTCCCCATCTCCCCTTACCCCCATCCCACCCCACCCCCAAGATCCCAATTTTCTCCCCGGCAATTTTGTCTACTTCCCATAGCCAAGAGGGTAACTATATGTTTTTCCTTTGGTTCACCTTCTTACTTAGCTTCTTTAGGTTCACCAATTTTAGACTCCGTGACCCTTATTTATGGCTAGACACCAATTATGAGTGTGTACATCCCATATTCATCTTTTTGGGTCTGGGTGACCTCACTCAGAATAGTGTTTTCTATTTCCATCCAAGTCCACATGGATTAAAGACCTCAATATCAGCCCGAACACACTGAACCTGATAGAAGAGAAAGTGGGAAATACCCTACAACAGATGGGCACAGGAGATCGCTTCCAATGTATAACCCCAGAAGCACAGACATTAAGGGCAACATTAAATAAATGGGACCTACTAAAACTGAGAAGCTTCTGCAAAGCAAAGGACACTGTCACTATGACACAAAGGCTGAAGGGGTTAAGTCAGCTCCCTTTAGAGGGCGGGGTTTGCCTCAGGCGAATCCCTGCCAATAAAGGGTGCGCAGAGAGGCGGCTCGCCCCTTTTTTCCTCACTACCTGTGCTACGCTGGAACTTTCGTTCTGTAAGTTTAACAATAAATTGGTAAATATTCTTTGATATCTGCATTGCCTTTATTTTGTGCGGGTACATTTGGCGCCTGCCCGGTGGGGCTTTGCCGAGACCGGCCCCGAATCGGTGTCTCTTGCACCCTGGGCCGCTGCAGCGGTCTCTCTGGGCGCGCGCTGAAACAGCTGAGATTCTGAGGGACTCGATTTTCCCTGCTGCTTGCTAGAGTATCAAGCAGTGGGTTTGATATAGACAGAGCCTTTTTAACAGTGCCTAAGCCTCTGTTCCAAGCCGCCCCAGCCAGATTTCCCGTGCCCGCCCGCCGGCGCGCGCGCTGCCTGTGTCTGTTGCCCTCCCACCACCGCCAGCGCTCAGGTCACGTGACAGCGGCCTGAGAGCCCCGGCAAAAAATACTTATCAGCCTGGTGTCTGTTTCAATTTTGTTTTTGAGTCATTTTATTTCAGATTTAGGACACGTGGATTCAACTGGACTCTTTCGCCACCACTGGCAGGAACCAGTTATTACAGGTAAGAGAACTATTTCTTTTCTAAATAATGTCTGAGAACGTGACTGTATCCAAATTCAATAGTTTTTTTGAGTGCACCATTTGGGAGATCTTACAAGAGGTGTCTACCACACCACATATATGGATATTCCTGGGATTCTTAATTTTCCTTAGCACTATTTGGTTTGATAATAGGAAAATGATCAAATCTCTTAAGGCAGAGGTTGAACGTTTGAAAACTATTGAGAGCGACAACAATCTTCTCAAGAATCAGTTTGAAGTTCTCCAGGAAGAAAACAAATCTTTGTTTAACATGACTCGGTTAACTGAGCAAAATCTAGAAAAGGTACAGGCTGATGTTAAGGAGAAATTCATTACTATGGAAGAAGGAACAGCTGAATTAGATCGTAAGTTCCAGCAGTCCCTTTCTGTAGGAACTGAAACATTAACTGAGAGAATCAAAACTGCTGAATGTGACAATCGAATTTTGTCTAAAGCTTATGACAGATTGGCGGAAAGATTGTCAATACAAGAAGGCACGGTTTATGCCATAAAAATTATGTCCAAAGATGACAAGTTATCTCTACTGGACAAATTTCATACTCTAGAATCCTCAATGAAGGCTTTAGAACATAATTCTGGGCAGGAGATTCAGACATTACAAAAAGCAATGGTGAATAGAATTGAAAAGATTGAGGAATTTCTAAATTCTGATGAAGAAGAGCAAAGGGTAGAAAGGCAAATTTTACCTACATCTGTGGATAAATCCCTCCGGGACAATTTTCACAAAGCTCTACCTACAGCCCTACATGCCTTTCCTGTAATAACAACAGAAAAGGTGGTTGGTTCCAGAAACCCTATGGTCATCAAGGAAGATACATGGGAGCCTGTCCGTATGAATGATCTCAAAGAAATTAAACAGGCCATCATGTCTTTTGGGATGCACTCCTCTTTTGTTAAAGAGATGCTAAAATCTTGGGCCACAACAAGCAAAGCAACCCCCTTGGACTGGCTCCAGCTGAGCTCCGCGGTCCTTGAGAGTGGACCGCAATTAAAATGGAAATGCTTATTCAGGCAAGAGGCTAGACTTTTAGAACAGCAGGAAAAGGCTAAGGGAATTGACATTTCCCTAGATAAAATTCTAGGTGAAGGGCTCTTTTCAGACCCTCAGGAACAAGCTAATTTGGATGAAAACATACTCTCCATGTGTACTACAGCAGCCTTAAGGGCTTGGGACAGAGTACAAGACCCAGGACAGAGAATGGAATCATTTGTCACAGTTAAACAGGGTCAGAGAGAACCCTTTAGTGACTTTTTACAAAGATTAACTAAGGCTGTACAAATAGGGATACCTGACCCAGAAGCAAGACGTATAATAATTGAGTCTTTGGCTTACGAAAATGCTAATGTGGAATGCAAAAGGATCTTGAGGCCTTTAATGTTCAGATCAGCGTCCTTGGAAGAATGGGTCTTGCATACACTAGATGTTGACACATTTGACTATGGCACTGAAGCATGGGTAGAAGAAGCAATTTCCAATGGTAAAAGGAGACACCAGAATACCAAATGTTTTAATTGTGGCAAAATGGGTCATATGAAAAGGAATTGTAAACAACGGGTTTTCAGAAATAATAATAATGCGTCTTCTAGAAATAACAGGAATAGAAGGAATCAGCCTTCAGGTTTATGTAGAAGATGTGGGAAAGGCAGACACTGGACGAATGAATGCAGGTCTACAAGAGATAGACAAGGCAACCTGATACAGACGGGAAACGTGAGAGGGGGGGCCTCTCAGGCCCCCATGGCAAACATGGTTCAGACATTCCCAGTTTCTGCAGAGAACATGCCTCGTCAGGACAATTAGAAAGCCACATGCCTACTGTTACAAGCAATAGTAATCAGAAAGATGAGTTACGTGTGTTTTGGCAAACTTCTATAAATGGTCAAAGACCTAAGCTGAGAGTGTGTGTAAATGGCATTTTTATTACTGGCCTACTGGACACAGGTGCTGATGTAAGTATCATTACCCCAGAATCTTGGCATCCATATTGGCCTCTTCAGAATGTAAATGTTCAGCTCCTGGGAATTGGAACCCTATCTCGAGTAAGGCAGAGCACGAGATGGGTTGAATGTATAGGCCCAGAGGGACAAATAGGAAAATTAAGCCAATATTGCAATGAATTTATGGGGTCGTGACCAATTACAACAATGGAATACTCAAATTAACATTCCTGCTACTTCTAGAGCCCATATTTCTGAAAAGAATATTAAAAGTTATTACAAATGGACAAAACCGGCCATTAGGGCTGTGCAAGAACAAGCAATTGATGTCCCTTCAGAAATACCAACAGCCTTGCCTCTAAAATGGTTGACTGAGAAACCAATATGGACAAAGCAATGGCCTTTAGCTGAGGAAAAGCTACAGGCTTTAGAACAGCTGGTACAAGAGCAACTAGATGCTGGACATATAGAAGAATCTACCAGCCCTTGGAATTCTCCTGTATTTGTGGTTAAGAAAAAATCAGGTAAATGGAGAATGGTGACAGATCTCAGGGCCATCAACAAGGTTATTCAACCTATGGGACCTCTGCAATCTGGAATTCCTTTGCCCTCTTTATTACCAAAAGGATGGCCTCTCATAGTTATTGATTTAAAGGATTGTTTTTTCACTATACCTTTGCAAAAAGAAGATAGAGAAAAATTTGCCTTCACAGTGCCTACTTATAACAATTCTCAACCTTCGAGGAGGTACCACTGGACCGTCCTCCCCCAGGGTATGTTAAATAGCCCCTCCCTGTGCCAATATTTTGTGAACCAACCATTGCAAATAATACGCAAGAAATTTCCGAAAATCTATTGTATACCATTACATGGACGACATATTGTTATCCGATTCAAACATAGATACCTTGAACAGACTGTTTGAAGAAATACAGATACTGTTACCTAAATGGGGATTGCAAATTGCTCCTGAAAAGATTCAGAAGGGAGATTCTGTTAATTATTTAGGTTATAGAATAGGTTTGCAAAAAATTAAGACACAGAAGGCACAAATTCGGAGAGATCGCCTAAGGACTCTTAATGACTTTCAAAGACTGTAGGAGACATTTCCAGTTTACGACCAACTATTTGGATAACACCTGATCTAATAATTCATTTGAACAAGACCTTGGATGGTGATAAAGATTTAAACAGTCCCAGAGAATTAACAGCTGAAGCAGAAAAGAAACTGACAATGATTGAGGAGAAATTACAACAGGCACATGTGGACAGAGTGAATCCAGAGCTCGATTGTATTCTCGTCATATTACCATCAAAAATTTCTCCTACAGGAATTTTAATGCAGAGAGATGATATTATCTTTGAATGGATCTTTTTACCACATAAACCAAGTAAGAAACTGAAAACTTATGTGGAAAAAGTCTCTGAGTTAATTATAAAAGGCAAGCTGAGACTTCATCAACTAGCAGGCATAGACCCAGCAGAAATTATAGTGCCTTTCACTGCTGATGAACTAAAGAAATTATGGGAAGATAATGAACCATGGCAAAGAGCTTGTGCTAATTTTTTGGGAGACATTAATAACAACTATCCAAAAAGCAAGCGGCTCAACTTCATAAAGAAAACTTCTTGGATCCTTCCTCAAATAGTCCGTGATGCTCCAATAACTGGAGCCCGTACATTCTATACTGATGCCAATAAATCAGGGAAGGCAGATTACAAATCAGAAGACTTGGGTAAGGTGGAACAAAGTCCTTATGATTCTGTCCAGAAGGCAGAATTATATGCCATTCTTATGGTACTAAGAGATTTTAAAGAACCTATTAATATAGTTACTGATTCACAATATGCAGAAAGAGTTACTTTACATATTGAAACTGCTGAATTTATACCTGATGATACAGAACTAACCTCATTGTTTATCCAGGTTCAAGATTTGATCAGGAACAGGCTTTGCCCTATGTACATAACACACATCTGATCCCATACGGGTCTGCCAGGTCCTCTAGCACAAGGTAATGCAGAAATTGATCAATTATTGATTGGTAGTGTGCTTCAAGCCTCTGAATTTCATAAAAAACATCATGTTAATAGCAAAGGTTTGAAGAAAGAGTTTTCTATTACATGGCAACAAGCTAAGGAGATTGTGAAGAAATGCCCTACCTGCTCTTTCTATAACCAAACGCCACTGCCAGCAGGAGCTAATCCAAAGGGCACTCATAGAAATGAAATCTGGCAGATGGATGTGTTCCACTTTGCAGAATTTGGCAAATTGAAGTATGTTCATCACACCATCGACACTTATTCAGGCTTTCAGTGGGCAACTGCTTTAAGTTCAGAAAAAGCTGATTCAGTAATCACTCATTTATTAGAAGTCATGGCTATCATGGGTATACCTACAAAAATAAAGACAGATAATGGTCCTGCTTATGTCTCTAGGAAGATGAAACGGTTTTTTGATCATTACAATATCAAGCATGTTACAGGTATACCATACAATCCTACAGGTCAAGCAGTCATAGAAAGATCAAATCGAACTATAAAGGATATGTTGAACAAACAGAAAGGGGTGGAAAACACCCCTAGAAATAGGCTACATAATGCTTTGTTAACCTTGAATTTTCTCAACGCTAATGAGAAGGGAACGACGGCTGCAGAAAGACATTGGATAATGGAAAAGTCTGCTGAACTAAATCAACCAGTTTATTTCAAGGATGTACTGACCTCACAATGGAAGCCAGGAGATGTGCTGCGTTGGGGAAGGGGTTTTGCTCTTATCTCCACAGGTGAGGAAAAATTATGGATACCGTCAAAATTAATAAAGGTTCGGTTTGAGGAAGAGAAGTCACTTGGAAAAGATAAATAACAATTCATTCACAAGGATGACCGACATACAGATGGTAAGGATTACTAATAGGATGGGGGCAGGGTTCTTTTATTATCTCCACAGGAAAATATTCATCTCCAAAGAATTTGAGGGACCCTGAATATTTAATTACTGATGGATGGAAAATAGTTACGACCCATTAAACATCAACAATAAAATTCTATACATATCGTAAGTATATATATGTTTTATTGAACACTTCTTTATAAATGTGTAGAGCTGGTTTTGGAGTTGGACTATGGCTCAGTCCTTCTTCAATTCCAAGCCTGTTTATAAGAGATATTTCAAAGTTTCTGTCTCAGGTCAGGAGCCATGAAATGGGACAGAATAAGAATAATTTTATACTTGATAAACTTTCTTTGCCTTCCCTCACATCTGTGTCTTTCTTTATATGTCAGTACATGTCCTTGTTGTTAATGTTTAAATTTCCCATAACAAGCAACATATTTTCCTACAGTAATCTTTGAAGTTTCCAGGATGAAGATGGGGCCCCACAACATCAACTCAATCTGGTTTTTATGACGTCATGAATTTTTTTTTTAAGCACTAATTTTAGACCTGTTTTTTGGTACCAACTGCAAGAGACAATTTCATATGATGCACATTTTTGACAACGCTCTGGCCGGACCTTCTCGAAACACACAGAGACTAGTTATAATTTTCTTAAGTCAAAGGTTAATTTGGGAATTTTACCATCGTTTGCTTTCACAGGGGCCCCTAAGAAGAACGTCGCCCCCATGTCAGCTAGAAGCAATCTAAGAGGACGACGTCCCCTCTCCCAACAGAGTTTGCACACAGGGTTAGGGACATCTTTTAGTGGTTGATTTAGGGGTGAGGAGATGGGGAGATATTGTATGGAATTAGGGGTATATTATTTAAAAAAAAGAGGGGGATTAACTGGGTTGATGGGATGATTGGTATTTGTGACTTACTGTTTTTAGAAAATTATGTTGGTACTGTTTCTTGTATATTGATATATTGAATATTGAATGTGAGTGTTCCTACCTCTATTTTGGTATAAGAGTATGCTTATATTGTATGGATACATCTATCATATCACAATGTACATTTCTACCTCTGGTACTATTTATGTAATAACATTGTTTACATTTGATAAGTAATGACATTGTTTACAGGTGAAGATCATTGTCTTCATACATTGCACAATTGTTTATTCCCTTAGTTTTCAAATTAGATAGGTATTGAGAATTATATGTTTGTCATATTATTTTTAGGTTAATCAGGTCTTTTAGATACATAGAGATTATTTTCAGTATAGATAGTATAATCTTCAGCCTCTTTGAAGAGCTGTAGAAAATGGCCTTTAATCTAACCTAGAATTCTGTGCCATCGAGACACAATTTACTCCTGGCAACACCACTCTACTCCCGAGAGAACGTTGAGCACCAAAGACACTCCACTGGGAGCTTGTCTTCTTGGCAGAACTGGCCTTAGGGTTAAGAAAAACCCATACCTCAACTACTGACTAAGATATAAAACAGGATTGTCTTATCTTGCCAAGACAGGGTAGGATAATCCTAAGAAAGTTCCTTGCATTTGAGAATGGTATGTCAGTTATGTTAGGCCTTAGCCAAAGTTGGTTGACTCAACATTGCAAACGAGATTTTGGGTGATTGCCCAGGCAGTCAGTTGTCTCTGTCATTTGTTGCACATTTTGGATATCTCTCTTTTGTTAAGTAATATTTACTCCCTTCTCAGATCTTTGATGGAGTTGAAGATTATTTAACTGTAGTTACTCTTTAGCAAAACTTTTGCTCTCAATATTGTTTGTTATATTTATCATTTGTTATTATTGTTATAGTTATATTTGGTTTAGTTGTGTCTTATTTAGACAAAAGGGGGAGATGAAGGGGTTAAGTCAGCTCCCTTTAGAGGGCGGGGTTTGCCTCAGGCGAATGCCTGCCAATAAATGGTGCTTGGAGAGGCGGCTCGCCCCTTTTTTCCTCCCTACCTGTGCTACGCTGGAACTTTGGTTCTGTAAGTTTAACAATAAAGTGGTAAATATTCTTTGATATCTGCATTGCCTTTATTTTGTGCGGGTACAGGAATATATACACATTAGAGTACTACGCTGCAGTAAAAAAAACAATGACTTCTCGAATTTTGCATGCAAATGGATGGAAATAGAAAACACTATACTGAGTGAGGTATCCCAGACCCAAAAAGATGAGCATGGGATGTACTCACTCATAATTGGTTTCTAGCCATAAATAAGGGTCACGGAGTCTACAATAGGTGAACCTAAAGAAACTAAATAAGAAGGTGAACCCAAGGAAAAACATACAGTTATCCTCTTGGCTATGGGAAGTAGACAAAATTACCGGGGAGAAAATTGGGATCTTGGGGCTGGGCTGGGATGGGGGTATGGAAAGATGGGGAGAGAAAAGGTAGAAGGGATGGAGGGGGGACTTGGGGAAACAGGAGGATTGGGATAAAGGAAGGTTGGACAGAGGAGCACGGAACCACAATTCTTAGTTAAGGGAGCCACTTTAGGGTTGGCAAGAGACTTGACCCTAGAGGGGCTCCCAGGAACCCATGGTGATGTCCCCTATTAGTCCCTTGGGCAGCTGAGGATAGCAAACCTGAAATGACCCTAGCCTATAGCAATACTGACGAATATCTTGCATACCATCCTAGAACCTTCATCTGGTGATGGATGGAGATGGGGACAGGGACACACACTGGAGCAATGGTCTGAGCTCCCATGGTCCCAATGAGGAGCAGAAGGAGGGAGAACATGAGCAAGGAAGTCAGGACCACGAGGGGGTGCACCCACCCACTGAGACAAGGGGGCTGATCTAGTGGGAGTTCACCAAGGCCAGCTGGACTGTGACTAAAAAAGCAGGGGATAAAACTGGACTCTCTGAACATGGTGAACAATGAGGGCTGATGAGAAGCCAAGGACATTGGCACAGGGTTTTGACCCTACTTCATGTTCTGGCTTTGTGGGAGCCTAGCCAGTCTGGTTGTTCACCTTCCTAGACATGGACAGAGTGGGGCGGATCTTGGACTTTCCACAGGGCAGGGAAACCTGACTGCACTATGGACTGGAGAGGGAGGGGGAGAGGAGTTTGGGTGAGGGGAAGAGGGGTGGGAGGAGGGGGAGGGAAAGGGGAAGCTGGGAGGAAGCGGATACTTTTTTTTTCCTTTTCTCAATTAAAAAAAAAAGAAAAAAAATTTAAAAAAAAAGAAAAAAAAGGCAACATTATTAATTTACCAAGTTGCTAAAGCAGGTAATGCTCAAGTTTGTGTTTCTTGTGATTATGTTAATTCATAATGTATTCACCATTTCTTCAAATTGGGATTTTTTTCCAATTTAATAAACTTCTTAAGACATGTTCAAGAAAAAAAAGAAAATATATTCAAGTGACTATAATAAATTTGGGGTTAAGGAAAATTGTTTAAATGAATAATGATTTCTTTCATATTTCTATACATGAGTTATCAGTTAAGCGGAAAAGGTAAAACAAAACACTTAATTTTCTTTTTCTCAATTTTCCTAGAATTCTTATCTACATAAACAGGGTTCTGTAAAGAAATTCAAACTTTGGGAAAGAGAAAATTGTTTTGTGTTTATCAAACTTGCTGCATGCTCAGGCCAGCTGTATGAAAATGTTAACTCCCCTACCTTCCATGATGGATAGGATGAAACTTGTTCTCTAACATCATCAAGAGAACGTCGGTACTTTAAAGCTCTCATTTAAGCACAATACTTGTGATCCTAGTTATTCAGAGTGTTGAAGCAAGAGAATTAGAAATAGTAGCCTACCAGGAATGCAGACCTCGTTACTGTATCTCAAACTATGTGTGAAAGTTCAAAGATCACCCAGACAACTTTGGAAGACCCTATTTTAAAATGAAAAAAAATAAAATTTGTGTTTGTTTGTACTGAAAAAAATATTTTTCTGGGTATTTGTTTGGAAAGAAACTCGTGTACCAGAATTCTCAGTGCAGGCACCTTACCTTCAAAGAAATACAGATTTCTCACACTGAAGTCTTGGCAAGGTGTGTTCTCCTAGTATCTCAGCACAGAGCATGAGGGTTTTTTTTTTTTTTTTGAAGCAGTCACCTTCTCTTTATTAGAACATGGTTTGTTAGGCTTTACACATACCCTTGTTTTTTTTTCTTCTAAAAACTGTGCATTTCTTTCCATAGTTTATATACACTGTCTTGTGATTTTTCACTCTGAACCTAAAAATGAGTGTTATCTTACATTATCTATTTTAAAGAATTAGTTCTTTCCAATGTGGAAATTTCCTTTTCCCAACCCATTAGTTTATTACATGTAAATTCGGCTTCATTGAGGTCCTCATCACTCAGAACAAATACTTCCAAATTCTTTACCAGCTTATTACTGCAGTAGTGCTAGCCCATTTCTCAATGCTGCCAGTGTGCTGCTCTAATGTCTCAAGAGCCAGGCTTTCTAGAGTTCATAATTCTCAGAGCATTCCATTTCTTCAAACTCCCTTCATAATTGACATAAACTCTTCTTACAGCATCTTTCTCATTCCTTTCACAGAAAACTTTTAAGGAATTACAAAACATATGTACCTGTTTATCAGATCACTGGCCCTATTTTTCACTACCCATTTTCTACCTTAATTATTTTTCTCACTTCTATTATAAAATAACCAAGAAAATTCAGTGTAAGCATTCATTGACTTAGTCTTACATTCAGGTCCATGGTTTTCTTATCAGGAGATGAAAATCAGATGAATTCCACTGTGTATCTGAATAATTTCTATCTGAGTATAAATGAAAGTATATGGAGTTTTCCTAATAAAAATGCATACTATCAGGCATAGAGAGTCTGAAGTTGATCCATGGCTTAGCAATTCCATATTCTTTTTGGATATTCATGGTACAGAGGAATTTTTCTACACTCTGTAATAAAAAATAATTTTACAAGTTATCTTTAGTTTATTTTTGATATCTATGTACATATATGAATGTAAAAATTCCTTTCAATTTATTTACTCAGGTTCTAGGAATGAAAAGCATTCTAAAATCAAGTGTTTTAAAAAATAACTATTTCATGATTGCTAGTATTCTAGATAGTCATGTTGTCTTAGTTAGGGTTATAAATGTTACCATGAAGCACAAGGACTAAAGGCAAGTAAAGAAGTTGATTTGGCTTACACTTCCTTATCTTAGTCCAACATTGAAGGAAATTAGGAAATGAATAAAAACAGGGATGGAATTGAAAACAAGAGGTGATGCATAGGCAATGGAGGGAAGCTGCTTACTGGCTTGCCCTTCATGGTTTGCTTAATCTGTTTTCTTATATAACACATGACCACAAGATCGGTTGTTTTAAAATTAAGAATGTGACTGGTCTTCCCTCATCAATTCCTAATTAATAAAATGCCCTACAAGTTACCAAACATTTTGATTTTTTTTGGAGGCATTTTCTGAATTGAGGTTCCCTTCTCTAGAGAGATTGTACCTTGAGTGGAGTTACATGAAAACTAGCCAACACATTTGAAGCCTTATAAAGTACCTAACTTAAATTTTCACTAAAACATCTTGTATGCCTTCATTGTGTTTAGCTATAGTGTATAAATTCTCCAACGTGTTTCAACAGCCATTTTACCCATAAAGAATGTACTTCCTGTGGTTAAATATATGTAATTCCTTGTAGCCATGGGTTTTTTTTCACTGCATTGTTGAATTTGTCTATTTATTCCTCATTGATCATGGTTATTTCATCATAATAACATATTTTTTCTTTCATCCTAACAGTTTATCTTTACATTACACCAATTATCCCAAATTCAAGTTTTTCCATTTTCAAACAATTAATATACAATATTCTTCCAGCCATTGTTTTCCACACATGCTGAGCTAGCTTCTTTAGACTGAGTTGAAAAATTTACATCCCCAAGTATTAAAGGTTAGATTGATGGAATCCTCTGTCATATCCATGATACAAGCCACAATATTGTACAGTAATTGCTCAGCCATCTTTTCATGAGCAACTTGTCAAAGCCAACGGTTTTGGTGAATGTTAAAGCAACATTCAAGGAATTTGGGGATTATTTATTTATGAATTAAGCAGCTAATTTTTGGTATAAATTTCTATTGTAGCTGTTAAAAGTTTGGAAATTAATTTCTACAGTTCAGAACTCTTTGATCCTTTAGTAAGTAATAGGTTCCTATGCTTTGGGGACAATAAACAATAAAAATAAACAATAAAAATAAACAAATCCTTTTTCAAATATCCTTTTCCACTATTTTAAGCTTGGTGTAGTTGGTGAAGATCACACATTTGATACTGGTCTCTGCTCCTTCATTTTGCAGTACTGTTCTCTTGGATTCAAAATCTGGTGTTATCTTTATGTTATGTTTCTTCCTGAGAATTTAACTAATTTAAGTCTGGCTGGTGAAGTTATGATGCTCATCTAAGAGCAGAAGTCCAACTTACACATTTGGTATGGTCACAGAATATTCAAAGAAATTTCTTTTGTTGTTTCTGAGGTTTCTGTCTGTAATCATTGTTAAGAACTACCTAATGTACATTTTTTTCCTAATGTACATTTTTAACATGTTAAACATTGTTATGAGCAGTTGCTTTTTAGTCCTAATTCTATTTGTCTTATGTATATTTTTATATTTTATTTGAGTGATGGTCTCAACTTAGACTATGTTTGAGCATTGTCATAATGATTGACTAGGTGTAAAACATTCAAAGATCCACGAGAGCTTAATAATCTCTTCAAAAAAAGAAATGTCTTGTGTAGGTTTAGTATTCGTCACATCAGCTGCTTTGAGCTAATTTTTGTAAACCCCAATCAATGCCGGAAAGAACAAATATGGCAACTGTTGTTCTCTTCTTAATGTACTTCTGTTATTCCCTTTCCCACATCTCTGGTGTTCCCGGCCCCTTTTATGGGTTTAATAATCCACTGATTATTGTTTATCACTCACCTATAATTACTTTTAAGTTCCTTAAAAAGCCATATATACACTATCCTTCACTTCTGCCACCCTAGCAGCAATCAATAGAGCTTTACATAATGGAACCTTAATGTTTCCTTTCAGGAAATTCTAAACTGTCCTGCATTGCCCTCACTCAGGGGGCTCTCTGAAACTATAGAATAAAAACCTACAATATCAATAACTCTGTATGTCTTACCTGGATATGAAGTACCACCTCAGATCACGATTCTTCATTCTTTTGCCATCTCTGGGTGGAGCCCTTTGCCAAAGTTTCAGTATTATCTTTGTCCATTAGCTATGAATCATTAAAAATATTTTTCTGGGGAGTTTCGATCTGGGCACCTGGTGAAACATCATTGTGGTGAGTGAGTGCTGCGGCAGCCAGGAACAGGGAACTCAGACATTCCTCATCCCTCCTACACTTCCTGGTCATCCTACAGGGGCTATACTGCTCAATACCTCCTCTCTCTTCCTATCCCATCCAGCTTACATCCAGATCCTCCCACCCCCTGTCTCCCTCCCTCCCTCCTTTCTTTGGCGGCATAGCACCTCCCAGCTCAGCCTGCACTGGCACTGGGACCTAACCGAATCGGGAGGGCAAAGGGGAGGGCGGTCTTTCCTTTGTCTCCATAGCCTGCCTGCAGCAAGCAGGGTGGGCCCTTTGTTTGCCAGCTACACAAGCAGCACGGAGTTTCGATCTGGGCACCGGGTGAAACATCATTGTGGTGAGTGAGTGCTGCGGCAGCCAGGAACAGGGAACTCAGACGTTTCTCATCCCTCCTACACTTCCTGGTCATGCTACAGGGGCTATATTGCCCGATACCTCCTCTCTCTTCCTATCCCATCCAGCTTACATCCAGATCCCCCCACCCCCTGTCTCCCTCCCTCCCTCCCTTCTTTGGCGGCATAGCACCTCCCAGCTCAGTCTGCTTGGGCACTGGGACTGAACCCGAAGCAGAGGGCAAAGTGGAGGGCAGTAGCTCCTTTGTCTCCATAGCCTGCCTGCAACAAGCAAGGTGGGCGCTTTGTTTGCGAGCCACCCAAGCAGCACAGAGATCCGATCTGGACACCAGGAGAAACATCACTGGGGAGTGACATCACTGGGAAGGTACATCAGTGGGCAAGAAGACCTGATCCTGTAAAGGAAGATCCATAGGGGAGCATTCGGAGGAAAAGATGGGCAGGCGCCAAGGCAAGAATTCACCCAACAATATGAAAAACAACATGAAACCATCAGAACCCAGCGACCTCACAACAGAAGGACATGAATACCTTAATCAAGAAGAAGTAGAGAAAACTGACTTAATGAAAGTGATAGAGGCCCTTAAACAGTATATAAAAAACGCCCTTATAGAAATGGATGAGAAGTATAACAGAAAGTTTGAGGAATTGAGTAAATCAGTGAATGATACCCTAGGAAACCAAGGAAAAACAATCAAGCAGATAATGGAAACAGTTCATGACTTGAAAACTGAAATGTAGGAAAAGAAGAAAACACAAACAGAGGGCCTGCTGGACATGGAAAATCTAGGTAAATGAATAGAGACTACAGAAACAAGCACAACCAGCAGAATAAAAGAGATAGAAGAAAGAATCTCAGATTCTGATGATAACATAGAGAAAATAAGCGCACTGATGAAAGAAAACAGCAGGTCCAAAAAACTCTCATCACAAAACATTCAGGAAATATGGGACACAATAAAAAGAACAAACCTAAGAATAATTGGAGTAGAAGAAGGAGAAGTGCAGCTCAATGTTCCAGAAAATATACTTAATAAAATTATAGAAGAAATCTTTCCAACCTGAAGAAAGATGTACCTATGAAGGTTCAAGAAGCATACAGAACACCAAATAGGCTGGATCCAAAAAAAAAAAAAACCATCCCCTCACCACATAATAATCAAAACACAAAATATACAGAATAAAGAAAGAATATTAAGAGCCGCAAAGGAAAAAGGCCAAGTTATTTATAAGGGTAAACCTATCAGACTTGCACCTGACTTCTCTATGGAAACCATGAAATCCAGAAGGTCCTGGATAGATGTACTGCAAAAACTAAGAGACCATGGATACAAGCCCAGACTACTATATCCAGCCAAGCTTTCGTTCACTATAAATGGAGAAAACAAGACATTCCAGGGTAAAAACAAATTTAAACAATACATAGCCAAAAATCCAGCCTTACAGAAAATAATAGAAGAAAAATCACTAACCAAGGACTCCAACAATGACCACAATAACTCAGACATCTAGAGAGGCTTCACCAGTGCAACTCAAAGAAGGGAAACACACAAAGCCTACTACTAAAAAAGTGACCGGAGTTAACAACCACTGGTCATTAATATCACTTAATATTAATGGGCTCAACTCACCTATAAAAAGGCACAGGCTAAGAGATTGGATATGAAAACAGTATCCAACATTCTGCTGTTTACAAGAAACACACCTCAACCACAAAGACAGGCACCTACTCAGAGTAAAGGGCTGGGAAAAGGCCTATCAAGCACATGGATCTAAGAAAGAAGCAGGTGTGGCCATACTAATTTCTAACGATGTTGACTTCAAACTTAAATCAATCAGAAGAGATGAAGAGGGACATTTTATACTCATAACAGGAACAATTCAGCAGGATGAAGTCTCAATCCTGAATATCTACGCCACTAATATAAAAGCACCCACGTACGTAAAAGAAACATTACCAAAACCAAGGCAGCCATCAAACCACACACACTAATAGTAGGAGTCTTCAACATTCCTCTCTCACCAATGGACAGGTCAATCAAACAGAAACCCAACAGAGAAATTAGAGAATTAATGGAGGTAATGAAGCAAATGGACTTAACAGACGTCTATAGAATATTCCACCAAAGGGGAAAGAATATACCTTTTTCTCTGCAGCTCATGGAACCTTCTCGAAAATTGACCACATACTCGGTAACAAAGCTAACTTACACAGCTACAAAAAAATATTACTAACCACCTGTGTCTTATATGATCACCATGGATGAAAGTTAGAATTCAACAACAATGCTACCCCCAGAAATCCTACAAACTCATGGAAACTGAACAGACAACTACTGAACCACACCTGGATCAAAGAAGAAATTAAGAAAGAAATTAAAGTCTTCCTGGAATTCAATGAAAATAAAGAAACAACCTACTCAAACCTATGGGACACTATGAAATCAGTCCTAAGAGGAAAGTTCATCGCACTAAGTGCCCACTTAAAGAAAACAGAGAAAGCACACATTGGAGACTTAACAGCCCACCTGAAAGCTCTAGAAAAAAAAAAAGAAGCAGACTCACCTAGGAGGAGTAGAAGACTGGAAATAATCAAACTGAGGGCTGAAATCAACAAAATAGAAACACAGAAAACAATCCAAAGAATCAATGAAACAAAAAGCTGGTTCCTGGAGAAAGTCAACAAGATTGACAAACCCCTATCGAAACTAATCAATCGGCAGAGAGTGAATTTGCAAATTAATAAGATCAGAAATGAAAAGGGGGACATAACCACAAACACAGAGGAAATTCAGAGAATCATTAGATCTTATTACAAAAGCCTGTATAACACAAAACTGGAAAATGTAAAAGAAATGAACATTTTTTAAGATAAATACCATATACCAAAGTTAAACCAGGACCAGATGAACAATCTAAACAGTCCTCTTGGTCGCGAAGAATTAGAAGCTGTTATCAAAAACCTCCCTACCAAAAAAAGCCCAGGACCAGATGGTTTCAATGCGGAATTCTACCAGAACTTCCAAGAAGAGCTAATACCTATACTCCTTAATGTATTTCACAATATAGAATCAGAAGGGTCATTACCAAATTCCTTTTATGAAGCTACAGTCACTCTGATACCAAAACCACACAAAGACTCAACCAGGAAAGAGAATTACAGGCCAATCTCACTCATGAACATCGACGAAAAATCCTCAACAAAATACTGGCAAACCAAATCCAAGAACACATCTGAAAAATTATCCATTATGATCAAGTAGGCTTAATTCGTGAGATGCAGAGCTGGTTCAACATACGAAAATCTATCAATGTAATCCAGCATATAAATAAACTGAAAGAAAAAAAAACATATGATCATTTCATTAGATGCTGAAAAAGCATTTGATAAAATTCAACATCCATTTATGTTAAAAGTCTTGGAGAGATTAGGGATACAACGGTCATACCTAAATATAATAAAAGCTATAGGCGGGCAGTGGTGGCGCACGCCTTTAATCCCAGCACTCGGGAGGCAGAGGCAGGTGGATGTCTGTGAGTTCGAGACCAGCCTGGTCTACAAGAGCTAGTTCCAGGACAGGCTCCATAGCCACAGAGAAACCATGTCTTGTAAAAAAAAAAAAGCTATATCCACCAAGCCGACAGCTAACATCAAATTAAACAGAGAGAAACGCAAAGCCATCCCACTAAACTCAGGAACACGACAAGGCTGTCCACTCCTGCCATACCTCTTCAATATAGTGCTTGAAGTTCTAGCAATAGCAATAAGACAACATAATGGGATCAAGGAGATTCGAATTGGAAAGGAAGAAGTTAAACTTTCGTTATTTGCAGATGATATGATAGTGTACATAAGCGACCCCCGAAACTCCACCAAAGAACTTTTACAGCTGATAAACAGCTTTAGTAATGTGGCAGGATACAAGATCAACTTCAAAAAAATCAGTTGCCCTCTTCTACACAAACGATATGGAAGCAGAGAGGGAAATCAGAGAAGCTTCACCTTTCAGATAGCCACAAACAGCATAAAATATCTTGGGGTAACTCTAACCAAGGAAGTGAAAGATCTATTTGACAAGAACTTTAAGGCATTGAGGAAAGACATTGAAGAGGATACCAGAAAATGGAAGGACCTCCCTTGCTCTTGGATTGGGAGGATCAACATAGTAAAAATGGCAACTCTACCAAAGCCAATTTATTGATTCAATTTATAGATTCTTCTCAACAGAAGAAGTTCAAATGGCTAAAAGACACTTAAGGTAATGCTCAACCTCCTTAGAAATCAGGGAAATGCAACCCAAAACAACTTTGAGATACCATCTTACACTTGTCAGAATGGCTAAAATCAAAAACACCAAGGATAACCTTTGCTGGATAGGCTGTGGAGGAAGGGATACCCTCATCCATTGCTGGTGGGAATGCAATCTTGTGCAACCACTTTGGAAATCAGTGTTTCGGTTTCTCAGGAAATTCGGGATCAACCTACCACTGGACCAAAGAAAACAATACTAAGAATCAATGAAACAAAAAATTGGTTCTTTTAGAAAATCCACAAGATTGACAAACCCCTATCCAAACTAATTAAACGACAGAGAGAGAACATGCAAATAAATAAGATCAGATATGAAAAGGGGGCCATAACCACAGACACAGAGGAAATTCAGAGAATGATTAGATCTTACTACAAAAGCCTGTATGCCACAAAACTGGAAAATGCAAAAGAAATGAACATTTATTTTAGATAAGTACCATATACCAAAGCTAAACCAAGACCATGTGAATGATCTAAATAGACCTGTTAGTCACGAAGAATTAGAAGAGGTTATCAAAAACCTCCCTTCCAAAAAAAGCCCATAACCAGATGGTGTCAATGCAGAATTCTACCAGAACTTTCAAGATGAGCTAATACCTATACTCCTTAATGTATTTCACAATATAGAAACAGAAGAGTCATTGCCAAATTCCTTTTATGAAGCTACAGTCACCCTAATACCAAAACCACACAAAGCCCCAACCAACAAAGAGAATTACAGGACTATCTCACTCATGAATATCGAGGCAAAAATTCTCAATAAAATACTGGCAAACCGAATCCAAGAACACATTAGAAAAATTATTCATTATGATCAAGTAGGCTTCATCTCAGAGATGCAGGGCTGGTTCAACATACGAAAATCTATCAATGTAATCTACCATATAAATAAACTGAAAGAAAAAACCATATGATCATTTCACTAGATGCTAAAAAAGCATTTGACAAAATTCAACACCCCTTTATGATAAAGGTCTTGGAGAGATTCGGGATACAAGGGTCATACCTAAATATAATAAAAGGTATTTACAGCAAGCCGACAGCTAACATTAAACTAAACGGAGAAAGACTCAAAGCCATCCCACTAAAATCAGGAACACGACAAGGATGCCCACTCTCTCCATACCTCTTCAATATAGTGCTTGAAGTTCTAGCAATAGCAATAAGAAAACATAAGGGGATCAAGGGGACTCGTATCAGAAAAGAAGAAGTTAAGCTCTCGTTATTTGTAGATGATATGATAGTATATATAAGTGACCCCAAAAACTCTACCAAAGAACTCCTACAGCTGGTAAACATCTTTAGTAATGTGGCAGGATACAAGATCAACTCCAAAAAAATCAGTGGCCTTCCTATACACTAAGGATAAGGAAACAGAGAGGGAAATCAGAGAAGCATCACCTTTCACGATAGCCACAAATAGAATAAAATATCTTGGGGTAACTCTGACCAAGGAAGTGAAAGATCTATTTGACAAGAACTTTAAGTCTTTAAGAAAGAAATTGAAGAGGACACCAGAAAATGGAAGAACCTCCCTTGCTCTTGGATTGGGAGGATCAACATAGTAAAAATGGCAATTCTACCAAAGGCAATCTGTAGATTCAATGCAATCCCCATCAAAATCCCATCAAAATTCTTCACAGATCTGGAGAAGACAATAATCAACTTTATATGGAAAAACAAAAAACCCAGGATAGCCAAAACAATTTTATACAATAAAGGATATTCTGGAGGCATTACCATCCCTGACTTCAAACTCTACTACAGAGCTACAGTATTGAAAACAGTGTGGTACTGGCATAAAAACAGAGAAAGTGACCAATGGAATCGAATAGAAGACCCTGACATTAACCCACAAACCTATTATCACCTGATTTTCGGTAAAGGAGCTAAAAGTATAAAATGGAAAAAAGAGAGCATCTTCAATAAATTGTGCTGTCAAAACTGGATGTCAACCCATAGAAGAATGAAAATAGATCCATATTTATCACCATGCACAAAACTCAAGTCCAAATGGATTAAAGACCTCAATATCAGTCCGAACAGACTGAACCTGATAGAAGAGAAAGTGGGAAGTACTCTACAACACATGGGCACAGTAGACCACTTCCTACGTATAACCCCAGCAGCACAGACATTAACGGCCTCGTTGAATAAATGGGACCTCTTGAGACTGAGAAGCTTCTGTAAAGCAAAGGACACTGTCGCTAAGACAGAAAGGCAACCAGCTGACTGGGAGAAGATCTTCACCAACCCGCAACTGACAAAGGTCTGATCTCCAAAATATAGAGAGAACTCAAGAAACTAGACGGTAAAAGGCTAATCAACCCAATTATAAAATGGGGCACTGAGCTGAACAGAGAATTCTCAACAGAAGAATTTCAAATGGCCAAAAGACACTTAAGGTCATGTTCAATTCCTTAGCAATCAGGGAAATGCAAATCAAGACAACTTTAAGATACCATCTTACACCTGTCAGAATGGCTAAAATAAAAAACACCAATGATAGCCTTTGCTGGAGAGGTTGTGGAGAAAGGGGTACCCTCATCCATTGCTGGTGGGAATGCAATCTTGTGCAACCACTTTGGAAAGCAGTGTGGTGGTTTCTCAGAAAATTCGGGATCAACTTACCCCTGGACCCAGCAATACCACTCTTGGGAGTATACCCAAGAGAGGCCTTATCATACAACAAAAGTATATGCTCTACTATGTTCAGAGCAGCATTGTGTGTAATAGCCAGAACCTGGAAACAACCTAGATGCCCTTCAATGGAAGAATGGATGAAGAAAGTATGGAATATACACATTAGAGTACTACTCAGTAGTAAAAAACAGGACTTCTTGAATTTTGCATGCAAATGGATGTAAATAGAAAACACTATCCTGAGTGAGGTAAGCCAGACCCAAAAAGAGTAACATGGGATGTTCTTCCTCATATTTGGTTTCTAGCCATAAACAAAGGACATTGAGCATATAATTAGTGATCCTAGAGAAGCTAAATAAGGAGAACCCAAAGAAAAACATATAGTCATCCTCCTGAATATTAACCTTCATCAGGCGATGAAAGGAGACAGAGACAGAGACCCACTTGGAGCACCGGACTGAAATCCCAAGACTGATCCTATCACATTGTTTGTCTTACCAGATAATAAGCAGTCAGATCTCATTTCTCCATTCCCCTCTAAGCAAAGACTAGAAAGAATACTCCGTGGCTGGAATTTCATCTCTAGATGCTGTTTTCAGGATTTATGAAGGTTTATTGTAAGTGAGGTATTATAGTGGGTAATAAAACTAACTTCACTGACTACGACAATAATGGGAAGTAATTCAAAAGCCATGGTTGCCATGTATTTTAATTAGTGTGATGGGCACATCTAAAATGCAGGTGGATTGGAATATTTTTCTGCTCCATATTCTTTTAGACATGCTTATGGGAAAGACAGTTCCAAATGAGAATGGTTATGTATAATAGATGGTTTCAAACTTGTCAGTATCTGGGTTGAAATCAGCCAGCAGTCCCAGATAACCCATCCTGGTGATTCTTCCTGTGATGCTTCTGTGTATGTGAAACACTTTTTTTCCCACTTCTTTTCTTTTAGAAACACAGAGTAGTTGATTCTCCACTTTTGCCTCACTTTTCCCCATTCCAAATTCTGCCCAGTCTCAGGAGCCTGGCAAGCTTCGGCTCCTCCCCCTATCTGCTCATGACCAAGCCTACAGGGTATTCAACTCCCTCCTAGGTAGTGGCCATGTGGTTTTTTACTGTATCCTCCCTGGGGGCGGGAAAACCGCATGGGAGCATTTTGCCAATAAAACAGGTCTTTTATTTTTAATTAAGCTTGATTTGGCTTACTGCGTCAGGGCAGATACCTAATATTGGGGTATGGAAACCTTTCAGTTGTGTTAAGGATGAAGAATTCAGCTCAGAGTGAATGAAGTCCTGAGTGGATGTGTGTTGTTGGCGTGAACCAGCCATGTCAAGGACCACAGCCTCAGACCTATGGGGAAAGAAGCCTTCCTCTAGAGGTGAGGATCAGAGGCTGGGAAAGTCGTCTGTGGTCCACGAGCTGATGCTGACAGTGTGTGTCGCAGATGTCCCCCATGGCTTTCTTCTCCCCCACCCCTCAGAATTCATGGCCTGGAGACTGACGCCCTAAGAGACTGCTCCTACTAGTAGTAGTTTAATCTGCCTCCTTTATCCAGCCTGACATATCAATAAGGCTTCTTTTTTCAGCTCCGTATAACAAACATGCTGAGCTTCTGGGGTGCCCAACTCCAGCTTGTGTGTGTGTGTGTGTGTGTGTGTGTGTGTGTGTGTGTGTGTGTGTGTCTGTCTGTCTGTCTGTCTGTCTGTCTGTCATTTCTCTCTTCCTTCACCACCCAGATGAGTCAGTCCCTTGAAGCGGTGTGGGGACTTGGAGTAAATAAACTAGAACCACGGCTAAGGGCCTGAAATCGCTGCACCTGAAGACAGTGAGAACAGTGAGGGAGTGTGTCTCGGGGTGCTGAGGTTTCTTGGGGTGCTGAATGTATCTTAGGGTACTGAGGTGTTGAGGTGCTGAATATTTCTCAGGGTACTTAAGTGTCTCAGGGTGCTGAGATGTCTTGAGGTTGAGTTTACTTTGGGGTACTGAAGTGTCTCAGGTGCTGAGTGTATCTTGGGGTACTGAGGTATCTCCAGGCGCTGAGGTGTCTCAGGGTACTGAGTGTATCTTGGGGTACTGAGTGTCTTGTGGTGCTGAGGTATGTAGGTGATTTTTGATTTCTGTTTCTATTTCTTGTGTCCCAGTCTTCTCAGCCAGCCTTTTAATTCAAGGGGCAGTTTCTCTTTCTTTCCTTGACTAATTACCTCAAGAATATTATTTTATTTAATATGGAAGAGTACATGATATCACAATGACAGATATGGGTTCCATCGATGTAGGGATTCTGACATACCACGTGTGAAAATCAGAACTTCCTATCTGGTGGACAGCATCGCTGTGTGGTTCAAGGTCTCATCAGAGAAGGAAGTTAGCCATGCCCTGATTGGTGTCCTTCTTAGTCACCACCATCTTCCAGCATGTCCCATCACACTGCCTCCAGGTAGTGAAACCTTCTGTTCTACCACTCTGTACCTATGCTCATGTTACCCTACTTCTGCTGCATTGTCTTTCTGTTGTCATTCAAACAAGGATAACTCTTCTTTTATGAGACTCAACCCTCCCCTCCCCTTGCCTTCTCTAATTTGTTAGTTTAACTTGAATGGCCTTCCAAGGCACAGCTCTGTCTCAGTGTTACCAATCCGTTGGTTAGGAGAATATGCATGTCTTTAAAGACCAGAACTTCTTGTCACCCATCTTCCTTCAGTGACAGCGACTTGAGACCCTTCAGCTGCTGCTTCTTCAGATTACCCTGCAAATGCCTCTAGCAAAATCAGGACGATGCTCAATAAATGTGTATTGAAGTGATGCAGGGAAGATAAACCTCTTATCTTGGTGTCTTGCTTATTGCTGCATCAAAACAAGACAACACACACACACACACACACACACAGAAAGCCGGCATTACTTAATCTCCTGTGAGTGAGCACTGAGCATGCTAAGCAGGTTCAGCTGTGTAGAGGTTTCAGCTACAACTGGAACATCTAAGGTGGTCCCACTGCCGTGTTAAATACATTCCTAAGATGCCAGAAAATACGTGAGCTGGTTGGGTGACTGTCTATGAGATCGCTCCTTGGTATGCGTCGGCTGAGCTCCTTGATGTGAAAACCAGATCCCAAAGGGACAGAAATACAACCTGGTAATTTTCTTAAGATGTGTTCAGAACATACCATATCACCTGTGTCATTTTTGACTGAGCAGCTAACTGGGCTCTACCTCATGTGGGAGCAGTGGTGGCTGCTTTCAAAGATGGAAGAAAAATGGTGGCATCTGTCTTGCCAAACAAGCCACATTTAATACATCAATCATTAGGGTAGCTAACTAAATCATTTTTGCATGAAATAAATAGTTTTTATTTGATTATCATTAAGTGAGTCAAGATGGGATTAGGAGATACCTTACTGTGCATTTTTGTTTCAGAAAGTGAAAGGGTTGGATGAATCAATTTGAGGTTATGAATAACCACGCACACACACATAGTGTGATGCTTATGTGTGATCTACAAACTATAAGTTGCTTGAACAGGAAACTAGTAAAGAAAGCCTGGCATGGAAGCTCACACTATACACCCAGCATCACCATCCGGAGGTGGAGAAAAGATTATCTCAAACTCAAGAGCAGTCTAGGGTACTCAGCAAGACATTGTCTGGAGTCAAAGCAACGACAAACATCTAACAAACATCATAAGAGCAAGAGGGCCCAAGGGTGTTTCACTGACAAAGAAGCGTCACAGGAAAAATCACCAGGATGGGTTATCTGGGACTGCTGGCTGATTTCAACCCAGATAACGTCAAGTTTGAAACCATCTATTATACATAACCATTCTCATTTGGAACTGTCTTTCCCATAATCATGTCTAAGAGAATATGGGGCAGAAAAACAAACCGGTCTACCAGCATTTTAGATGTGCCCATCACACTAGCCAAGGACAATGGCACTAGGTTTCGATCCTAATACATGAACTGGCTTTGTGGGAGCCTAGCCTGTTTGGATGCTCACCTTCCTGGTCCTGAATAGAAGTGGGAGGACCTTGGACTTCCCGCAGGGCAGGGAATCTGGACTGCTCTTCATTCTCAAGAGGGAGGGGGAATGGAGTGGGGGGGAGGGGGAGAGGGGAAGGGGAGTAAGGGGAGGGGGCGTTATGTGCAAGGAGGGGGAGAAAAGGGGAAACGGGGAGGAGGCGAAAATTTTTTTTCAACAATTGAAAAAAAAATAAAATAAACAAAAATAAATAAATAAATAAAATACATGGTAGCCATGGCTTTTGAATTACTTCCCATCATTGTGGTAGTCAGTGAAGTTAGTTTTATCACCCACTATAATACCTCACTTCCAATAAATCTTCATAAAGCCTGAGAACAGCATCTAGAGATGAAATTCCAGCCACGGAGTGTATTTTCTAGTCTTTCTTAGAGGGGAATGGAGAAATGAGATCTGACTGCTTATTATCTGGTAAGACAAACAGTGCGATAGGATCAGCCTAAACAGAACTTATGCTGTTTTCTGTCTTTATTTGAATATCATGTTCTCATATTCAAGAGTATAGTTAAGTCTTGAGTAAAGACAGCCACTCAGAAAACTGTGAGCATCCAGTAGAGCTAGAGACCTGCTGGAAAACTGCGGAACCACTTCTGGTTCTGCCATGTCAGCTGGTAAGCTTAGGGTGAGTCACTCGGGTTCCCTTCTAGCACCTTGATCTCTTCAGTTACACACACACACACACACACACACACACACAAACACTCGACAAACATGACACACATGATAAATGTGACACGCCAAACGCAATCCAGGTAGCAGTTTTTGTAGTCCTGAACACTAGATTGAAGAGAAGACACTTCCAAATAAGTTATTAGGTTATTTTTCTGTATCGTGATTGCAAGTGTATACTGTCTTCAAGAACAGCATCATATCACCTATTTCTAATGGTCTACTAATGAAAATACATAGTGGATGTATTGGGTCTTTAGAATTTCTGTGGTATCCCATCTCCCGCCCCAGAAACATTCAGTGTTATTCCCCAACATGTATAGTTTAGTGATAATGTGTCATAGAATGAAAATGGCTTTACATTTGCACTATTAAAATTTATTTCAGTAGGATTCCCAAAGACGCTCCTTCAGAAAGGGCAGGATTGAATATTCATGGATCCTCTAAATTATAAAAAAATTTTCTTTAGAGCAGACCAAATGCTGAACTTCTTTTGAGGCTTTGATTCACTGAAACAAAAGAGTTTAGGGGACATTATGTGAGTTCAACTTGAAAGTTATAGGACTTTGCCCAAGATGATCAACTGTGAGCTCAGAAATGGGTAGGACCTGGGAAGCAAGTTATAGTGCAGAAATAACTGGAATATGTTAGAGAGTGAACAAGCAGAGAAGATGCAGAAGAGATGAAGAAGTAGGATGAAGATGCCACTGGTGTGGATGATGCAGAGGATGACCCAGTTCTGAGGGCAAGCAAGAAAGGTGTGAAGCGAAGAGAAGCAAAGAGGTAAGCAAAAGTAAAAGGATGGGCAAGGAAACATTTAGTATGAGGCTGTAAAATACTCAAGAAAAGATAGGAGAGAACAGTAAAAGGTCACCAGAATCCCAGGTTGTTCTCATTGTCTACTCCACAGTCACTTCAGCTCCATATCTAGCCTTGGATCCAAGTCCAAGGCTAAGAAGACCATGACGTGTCTGCTCCATGACTCCACTGTCCCTTACTCTAGCTCTCACATGAACCTTAAAATGATACTGACAGACACTTATACAGAATTCCCATTGGTGGGTGTTACCATCATATCATACTATTTGGAAGCTTTCATCCCGGGCATGCTAAAGCTGGCCAAGCTATAGGTGGGATCATTTGAAGTCCTCCAAATCTTCGCAGTCAGTCCCTGTCAGTAGATCCACATCAGGGTCTTCCAATATGGGCTCTGCATCATCAGCCTCTCGGGCCTCAGCAGCAGTGTGAAGAGCCCTCTAAGAGACACTGAATAGTACAAACCTACTACAAAGGGCTTTAAGTGCACGGTCTCTGATGTGGAATTCATTTAGTTCTTACACTGACTGTAGGTTTACTTTAGAAGCATCTGGAGCAGTAGCACACAGACATCTCTCTCAGAGTTTCACACTTTATTTCAGTGGAACCTATGGCCATTTCTGCTACAACCCTCTCTTTCTCCTGAGGGACTATAAATGTCATTTTTTTTGTCTAAAATTGTTGATAAGAAACACATTAGTGTAGCTTTCCAGTTCCACAACAAAGATATTTTAAAACTCTTTTTCTGCATTTCTATAACTATCTTTGAAAATCAGGTATCAATGTCCATACAGATCACGTCATGCACAACCACATTCAGGTTCTACAAAGTTCACCATTCACTACTCTTAGAAATGACTTTTCTCCTATGAGCTCCTGTTTTACTGCTCAGCCTTTGCTTACTTTTGAAAATCTTTGTGTTAAATAAGGATCTATCCAGCTGTGCCCAGATTTATGGCTTTCACACTGACATGGACCTGGAGTACTAATTGATTCCCCAGAATGATGAAGTGCTCTGATGTTCCCTGTATCTGAGGGCAAATATGTTTGATTAAGTTCAGCAGTATAGTCCCTTAAGAACACATTTCTCAGATCAGAATCCAGAGTGACAAAACAAATTAGTGTGCTGCTTGGCTGATTGTAATATTTGTTCAAGGTTCACTTCAGATGACCAGCTATGCTTCACATATGACTTTTTTCTTTTAATAGCATTACAAAGTTGACAGAGGAACCTTCATTCTGTTTGCATGGGAATCTTGGAGCATCTCTAGTGACAACTTTAGAGAAATGTTGTCTCTTCTTTCTAAAAGTGAAGCTTTGGGAATTATCTAGAGACTTCCTTCTGACTTTGAACAAGATAAATCCTGAAATATATCTGAACAATAAGCTGTGGGTTTCATTCTCCCCAGATTGATGTATTATCAACAATGAAAACAATTGACAAAGACACGCCTCCAACGATGAATTTTCTCATGGTCAATCTTGGAAGAACGTTAAAATCTAGACCAACAGGAAGTGACACAGACTCGCCTCCAAGGGTGAATTTCCTCATGTCCATCTTCGAAGAATGTTAAAATCTAGACCAACAGGACTTCATACTACTTCACACTCTCATTTTCTAACCATGTCTGAAAAAGTAATCAAACATGCCCAAAGGTTGCCTTTGCTAACAGTGACACATCTACAAAAGTGCCCTGTTATGTGATGAGTGCAGAGATCTTTCCTACCTTTAAGAAAAGGTGAAATTAGTTAAGACTAGCAAAGTACCTTCAGCTACATCGGTTTCCCCTTTGTTTATCCATGTGTTTCACAGGTCTCATTAACATTGCTGGCCCAAGAATTGCAATAACTCAGAGGAAGCACACACTAATTAATCTAGATATTCACCAAAGATGGACTGAGAAATGCCTAGGAGACTTTTTATCAAAACCTACATGCAGCCCTGTAAGATGGAATTAACAGAGCTAACCAGGTGGTGATGCTCATCAGAGTGCTCTGACAAAATCCATTGATGACATACATAGATTATGTCATTATCAAGAAATACTGAGAGGTAGGTAGTGGTGATACTTGAAGAACTATATCACTGGGTATCTCTGTTTTTGGAGGCCGTATATTGCTATGGCCCCTCATTGTATTAGCTTTTATCTGCATCTAAATCACAATGCTAATATTTTATTTGTTTGTTTGTTTATTTATCATGTTGATTCCCACTTCTAAAACCCAGAACAACATATAAAGCAAATCCTTCCTTAAGTTGCTTCATTCTGGCATTTTTCTGGGAGGGATCCAAAAAAATATAACATAATCATCAAGCATTTTTCACAACTATTTAAGGGAGTCTCATTTCCAGATGGAAAGAGGACATGGCAGAAATCATGGACTCATTCCTGAATCCATGGGGGAAGGCCATAATCTCTCATACCCAGTCAGTCACTTTGGCTTCACCACTGTCAAAGGGCAGTGTTATATATGTTCATGTAGATACCATTACAAATCAACACCTGTGCCTTAAGATTTCAAGTGAAGAAAAGTAAATGTTGTAGCCAAGGGGATAGGGTCTGAGTTTCTTCCACGTAGTTGTGGTTGCAACAGCATGTGTACTACCAGATTCTGGAACAGGTAATTTAAATAGAGTGTCTTCCTGCTACACACATGCAGCAGTTCATCCTGAGTGGAAGAGGAATGAGATCACCACAGGAGTAAGACATGTCTTGACATCGACCTGCGTAGGTCATGATAAGAGGGAGTATCTAACTGATCACAGATGTCCTTGGAAAAGATGAGATTTCTAACTATTAGTATAGTGATATGTTTCTGGGTATTTAGCACTTCCCTGTGGGAAAGTTGAATTCAGGGTCAAGTTACTGTGAAAATTTTTGTGTCAGGCTTTCTTTTCATGAAAGATGATGCAGGATCCCTAATTAAACTCTGCACCAGGATCAGCACAGACTCAACTCTTGACAGGCCATGTTCTCCTGAATGGAGTTTACTTTTCTACATTCCAATAATGTAAGATAAAGAAGGAGACAGATGATACATTTTTCCTTTTGTAGGATATGAATTCAGTTTTCAGATGGAGGTTTCACTTTCCTTGAGCAGCACTCTCACAGAATGAGGGACATAGACTCCAAACATTCAGAGTGGGACCCCATTATGTCATCTTTAATTTTAGGGGAAAAGCACTCAAGGCAGGTTCCTCATATTTGCTTGTTATGAAAGGGATTTGACTGTGCTGTTTCAGTGGCCACACAAAAATGGATTCAATATTTGTGTCCTAAGCTGCATGTAGAAGAATGACAGGGAAAGGCTAAGGAGACATGTATTTATTACTGTGACTTCCAATTCAGAGACAGAATTATGGCCCTCTTCTATAGAAGTTTGGGCATATAAAAAGCCAATCATTAAAATGCCACCCTAGCTCATTGTGGTTTGATGTAGTGGGAATTTTTATGTAGCAAGAGTCTATTTGTGATTTTAAGACAGATTCAAAATGAAATCTCCACTTAAAACCTTCTGCTACACCAGAACCGAGGACTCTAATCACCTGTCACCTGTCTCCTCCATGCAATCACATCAGCAAGGATTATATGGTTTTGTAAGGCTCTGGATCATTTCACCCCTTCTTGGAGTCTTGTTAGTCAGTATCTTATTAATGAATAATTCACATAAATGCACAATCACAAAAATAAATACACACTTTTAGTCTCTGACTTTAGATGTATTTAAACATTTTCCCGATAGAAATAGAATCCATTGCTCATCATATATGAATTATTTCCGAATCTGGACAGAGAATGAGGCTAATTTCATTAGGTAACTTGTGCTTTTGAGGGTGGATCATCTCTATTCTTGGTAGCTATGACATATACCTTAAACCTAAAGCTGTTTTATGAGAGCAGCTTAGGTTCAGTTGCAGCAATAGTGCTCCCTTTTCCCTCATCCCTCGGCAAATGGCCACTGTGTCTGTATAACTGACTTCCACTCCCTTCCTTTATTTAACTTTGTTTGATTTCTCAATAGTCCAATGACAGCAAGCCTTGTACTGATCTTCATATGTGTATGTTAACTCCCAATAATAACTTTCCCATCCCATCACTCAACATATCCTGTGACAGGGGCTACTTATCAACAGCTTGTGAGAATTTTGATGAGCAATGAATGAACAACTATAAGAGAATACTGAAAAGGACCATTTGCATAGGAAATTGAAAAAGCAATGGGCAGCAGCTGTTGGGGTATGAGAGCCTAGCCCTAATAGCCTAATCTACTGTGACACTTGTTGAAGGTAATTGAACTACACCCAGAACACAAGATCATCTGTGAGAATGATGATTCACTGTCAGAGAGGTCTGAGAGCTACGCAGCACTGTTTGACAGGAACTTACCTTTTGTTACATTTGGAACTTGTCAGGGACATCTGGTTTTCCAATTGCTCAACATGAACCTCAAAATGGCAGTTTTTTCGCTGCAAAAGAAGAGAGTAGGCTAATTGGTGCTGATTAACACTAAGAGGAAAATCTGCATCCAGAATTGTCAGATTGGAGTTTCAATGATGCAGTAAGACATAACACAAGAAATCCACCATATCCAATGCCACTGCACCTGAATCAGTGGAGTCTGCTGATCTCCAACCCAATCTATCCTTCTGTCATAAGGCATATGTGTACATCTTAGGCTCAGAGGATTTCATGTCTCCTTGTCAAAATGGCCCTTTAAGGAGTAGCTCATTACTCATATATGGATTTTAGAGATCAAGAAAGGGGGATTGATTCAGCAAACTGTACTTCCTCCACATCATTGCTGACTAGGGACAGCAGTGATGAATATGGGGCTTGGTGCACAAAAAGTCTTGAAGACTACCTCGTAGGGAACCTGCAGCATGATGAAGAATTGAAGTGATACACAGAACCACTCTATCTCAAGAACACTTATTTTACAGGAAATCTTTGCATTTGTTGCACGGGAGAAGCACTTAAAGGGCTACCTTCATTTGTGGGTGATCTGAACAGGAGCTCAGTTTGTGATTGTAAAGAACTTTTCTCATAATGGGAAACTGAGCCTGTCTAGTCCTATCCAAGAGGAAACATAAGCAAGCATTCAGGATATTCTCTGAGTACCTAATTTACACTTTGACCCAGAAAGCAACTCAGAATTTTAATGTACACATATATAAGGCCTCTGTGCTATATATGTTTGTAATAAAACTCATATGCATTCACAAATAACCATACTCTCTTCACACATACAAATACATTCACTTCTTGAAACACCACTCTGTCACATATGAACCTTTACAAATTTGTTCTAGTATTAGTAAAACCACCAGAATAACCCAGTTCACATATATGTATGTCCGCACGTACACACACACACACACACACACACACATCTTTAAACAATTTGCACACATGAACATTTGTAGGCATGAATTGACAAGGACTTTCACAAACTAAATTTATTGTAAACCCTCCTGATCATATAATAGGTCTAGGATATACATCATGTCCATACCTCTTCCCGATAATTTAAGGGACAGGAAGCAAAGGAAGACTTGGACTTCAAACATATGCTTTGGCCTAGGATCACATGGAAGAGATATTTTGTTCCATCTTCTTCATGCTACAGAGAGAAAAGATGATTTACTTTAAACACTAGACTGACCTTCATAAGCAGTTCTTTCACATCACAGTGTCAGTGGGTTTGGTGAGGATTCATGAATGCCTGCATTTAAGACCTGCCAGGAATATCATCCACATACCACCGAAAGAGGGGTGACAGCAACTAGCTCTTATATTTTCTTCTGAACAAGCATTATAAGTGTGTAATATTGCAAATAAATGAGATCAGACAGAAAATGCAGAACTTTCTAAGAGATGTGTTAGTTTTATCAGACAATTCTAACTCAAAGTTGCAGCACAGAGTTCAGGAAGGAACAATTCTGGTACAGTAAGTGAAGTAGTGATGTTCATGACTAAAGTATACCTGGATCACATTCAAAACAAACGATCATTTCCTACCTTTGATCCAGGTCCATCCCTATGTGGACAGGAGAACATGGGATGCTTGACTAAAAGAATGTTTCAATAACTAAAATAATGAACTTTTATTGTCAACAACATCAGTGTGACTGTTAATAAGAATATCTTTTACTGTGAAACTCTCCAATGTGTCTTACATTTTTTTTTTTTTGATTTTTCGAGACAGGGTTTCTCTGTAGCTTTTGGTTCCTGTCCTGGAACTAGCTCTTGTAGACCAGGCTGGCCTCGAACTCACAGAGATCCGCCTGCCTCTGCCTCCCGAGTGCTGGGATTAAAGGCGTGCGCCACCACCGCCCGGCTGTCTTACATTTTTTAATTGAATAAATTTAGCTATTTTTTTCTATAGAGAATCTCAGACACAGTTTGTCAGAACTGTGCAGAAGTAAAGGTGATAGCAGATGAGGATAGTAGAACGCTATGAACACAGGTGAATCTCATGCTTCCTCTAGAATTAGGTTTCACTTGACAGAAATGAGACTCATCCCTAAAGGTGTGAAATCCTCTAAGATTCTCTTGTAGCTTATTGGACAGTCACAAAATATCTGAATGAAGGAACTCTTGTAGAAATTTGTTTTTATATATTGTTCAGAATTACAGAGATGCTAGTCAGTCATTGTAAGAAAAGTCTGCAAGAACCATGGAGCTAACAGGTGGTAGAATACAGACAATAGGGCATAGAAGAAGGGACCAAAGAATACATGGAGAGAAAAACATGTCTCTAGTGACTTCTTTGTTCAAGTTGGCCCCTCCACTGACCACTCATTGATACCTCTTCATGACAGCATGTTTAAGACTAATCTATTGATTAGGTCACAGCAATCTCCTCATGGTCCAATCAACTCTGGAAAAGTCCACAGAAAAATATTCAGGATGGTTTTCTTAATAATCACTTATCTGTTTCTCATATAAAATATTTAAAAATGTAAATAAATGACCCATTAGATCTAACCTTTCTTTATCTGGAGAATTAGATTTGCAACAGAATAAGGGAGATGGAAGGACCCTGGGAAATAAGAGATATCCGGATGCTTGATGTGAAAGATACAAAGAATGCATAAAAAGTTATTTTTTTAAAGGTGAAATTAAAAATTCTGTGAAAATTAGACTAAAATATCTGCTATATATGCATGACCTTGAGAGAAAAAAGATGCTGATGTCAACCCAGTAAAATGAGATATTGAAATGTAGTGATGGATTGACATAAAGTCTCTGGGCTACAGATTTGACTTCTCTTAATATTTACCATAGATAGAATAATAATTAAATGAAAGACAAAAAACAATCATGTATGGAATGGAGTTGTGATAATGATTTTGTCCAATTTATGATCATTTAATTACATGTTGATGCTGACTCCAGGTTCTTGGATGGTGATGGGAGGACTCTGATTTGTAGACTCTGATTTGTAGACTCTTTCAGGGTGTGGCTGGGAAATTAGTAAGGCACACAGATGCCCCTACCTGCAGCATGTCTCCAAGGTTTAAAACAGCCTAATAGAGGCTATTTGACTTGGGGAAATTCGATCTTTAAGAGCTTCCAGAAAACAGCAAATCTTAGAACAAGGCTTAATGTGATACAGTGGCCTATGGATACTGCTGTTATGTCCACCTCAGATCAATGGTGACAAATCACAGTGAACTACATTCAGGATTGGAGCAGCAGGAAGAAATCAATGCTGGACTAAGAAAACATAAATGGCCCTCTAAGTTACAAATTCAGGCTCCTTTACTTTAAGGTCACATACCTGGAATTTTGTATCTTTCACTTCTACAACAACATCTTGATACAAGTCATCGCTGTTTTCATTGTATTTGCTGACGGCATATTCCAGTGCCTCTGCGGCCCCAATCTTCTGTACACTGAAGTTTTCTGTGTCATTCTGCAGAGTGTGAACCAACATAGGGCTCAGGCTCAGGTTCAGAGCCACCATGAGAGTGGTCAGCATGAGTAGTGGAGCATGGAGTAGACCGGCCATGATTTTCGTAGACTTGGAATTATATCCAAGCTTGATTTCTTGCTGATGTGAGCCTGGACAAGACAGTGAATACAGCCTGGAAGTGATCTTCCCTTTTATAGGGAACTCTTTTCCTTCATCGGCTCCTTGCCAGTCCCCAATGCTCTTTCAAGCTTACCACGCCTTTTCCTGTTCCTCTCCCCTATATTTTAACTGTTTTCATACTGCCTCAACTGTAGCTCAGATATGGCTCTTCTCTTCAGTTCCTTTCTGGACCACAACAGTAGCATGTTCCCCCACTCTTCATCACCTCTGTACTACCTCAATTCTCAATCTCTCACAACTCCAGTCTATCACTATCAACTTTCTATAATGATACTATCTATCAGCTTCAGTGCTCTCCTAATTTAGTCATTCTGTGTACTCAGGGTATTACTGGTCTCTAGCCTACAAAGATCTCTAACTTTCTAGGTGAAATCTTAGGGTCGCTGAAGATCTTTCTTTTGTGGTCCTATAGGTGCAGATTCATCTGCAGTCACAATTCAGTATTACCCATGAAAAGACAGCATTTCAGGGAATTCAGGGACATTCAAGACTACCTATTTCAGGGGAACCTTCCCTTGGGAAAATTTCTGAGATATCCTTCAATGTGGCCAGTGTCAGGTTGTTTTCTTTCCATGAATCATTAGCAAGAGTTACTACAATCAGTAAAGGAAGTGATTTTGAAAGCTCTTTGCTTGCTTATTCTTTGTCTTGCTCTGGTAGCATTTTAAAAATAGAATTCAGGACATTCTGTTCAACGATTAGTGTATTGTTCACCACGGATGAATCATACATGGATAAAGCAACAGAAATGTAGAAATGGCCCAGTGATTATGAGCACTTGATTTTCCCAAAGAACTGAGTTCAGGTGCTGGTAATCAAATCAAGCAATTGACTAATGTTGAAGTAGTCAGCAAATAGAAAGCAATGCTTCTGGCCTTGGTTCTTAGAATCCATTAGTTATCTGTATACATCTTGAACATTTAACCTACACTGGAGCAGAGAAGGGCTGTCATCATCCTGTCTTCTCTTCCTTCCATAAAGCCACATCAGCCCAGCATATATATGTATGGGTCGTGCTAAACTCTGTATTTTTGTCATTCTTTGTTGGAATCTAGTTGTTGTTTTACTAATGAGTAACAAATATATATATATGAACCTGCACAAAGCAGGCACACACTATCAATCTCTGCTTCTTATAAGTTCTTAAAGTTTACCTGATAGAAATAGGATCCAGGACTCATCACAAATGAACTACTTGGGAATTTTAGGAGAGAAAATGTCATGTCCATTAGTTTGACTTCTGCTATAGCTTATGTATGTTGGACATCACTAAGCTTGGTAGTTTAATATCAGGTATATTTTAACTAGAGAAGCATGGGTTCATGGGCACCATCCTTGCTTTCATTTTCTCTGTCCATCTGCAAAGGACCGCTGTGCCCTCAAAATTGATTTTCAGTCATTTGCTATTCTTTATCATCTCTCAGTTATGAATATGAAAATGACATAAGGACTTGTCCTGATTTAGACATACATATGGGGTCCTCTAGTAATCTCTTTTATAGTGATGTGGAAGTGTCATATATCAATCTGTTGATTTCATTGGCTAAGCAATAAAGAAACTGCTAGGCCCATTTGATAGGCCCACCCTTAGGTGGGTGGAGTAAACAGAACAGAATGCCGGGAGGAAAAGGAAGTGAGGTCAGACTCTGCAGCTCTGCTCTCTGGAGCAGACGCTTCAGAGAGACGCCATGCTACCTGCTCCAGGGAAGACGCACGCTATGAAGCTCTGACCCAGGATGGACTTAGGCTAGAATCTTCCGGGTAAGACCGGTGCTCACAGATTGTTAGAGATGGGTTGATTGGGATATCAGAATTAGCCAGTAAGGGCTAGAGCTAAGGGCCAAGCAGTTTATAAAAGAATACAGTGTCCGTGTAATTATTTCGGGGCATAAGCTAGCCGGGCAGGGCAGCCGGCTGGGGTGTTTGGGGACGCAGCCCCGCCGCGCCCCATATTACTACAATATTTCATAACTCTATATATTATGAGACAGGAGACACTATAAATGAGTTGATGAGACCTTTACTGAGAAAGGAATTGGTTATTATATGTGGATAATGATCAAGAGCATTTTCAAAAGAATGAGAAAAAAACAAATAATAAAACATGCATATAGCTTTCTCTGCTCACCCTACTTATTAAAGAGACATGATACTTGGGTGATAGTCTGGCTATTGTTGATTGTGAATAATCATATTCTCACTATAGGCTTTGGTTAGGAGGGTCTTCCTCTAGTTGTGATCCTAGACTCCCACATTAACTTGACAAACTGTACAGTAAATAAGCAGGCTAATCTGAGATGATAGGGATATGGCAAATATCAAAGAATTTTTTGTACTCACAGGGCTATAAGCATGTTAGTTTATGAAAATTTATATAAAATCATAATCAGAAAAATGTTTAAGTTTGTGAAAACATGAAAGCCATGTGTGTGAGTGTATGCATACTGAATTATGGAATTGTGTTTGTGTTTAGTAGTGCAAACTTGGAAAATTGTATATGTGGTACATGAGTGTTAAGGAAGTGAATATATTTATATGTTTAAGGTTAATTTGGTTATTTGTGAATACATATTTGGAGTATAATTAGTACATATAGTCCTGCGGCACAGTTATATGTGTACACATTATAATTTTTGATTGCTCCTTGGATTAAAATTATAATTGGGTACTCAGAGAACAACCCTGAATGGTTTGGGTTATTGCCTGCTAGACTGGTACAGACAGCTTTAGGAAGTGTCCTTTATTGGAAAAGTTTTATACAATTCCAAGAATTATTCAGATCACCTAGAAATGAAGGTAGTCTTTCATAGTACCTGGTGCCAGGCTTTCCAAGACAGAAGGTCTCACAAGATGCAATGGGTCTTCAGAGTGTTGCATTTCCTCATTATGCTTCCTTTTCCTGCTATCCTGCTTCAAGTCTTTCTACACCTCATTCCCCAGATTCATTATTGTTGTCCCTAGTGCTGAGGTGGAGGTTTTGAAAGTATACTGAATCTATATCCCTCTCCTGGCCACTGAGACCCATACATGAGTCATAAACTGCCCTTTAAAGGGATGTTTTGACAAAGAAATGAGAAATCTTCTAAGTCTATGAGGTAGAAATGACTTATGGTAGATGAATAACATTGTGTTATAGATCAGTAGACACTGTTGATTCAGGCAGTATTGTCCTAGGCAGAGGTTTGGGGATCTTGTCTTACCTGCATCATTTACAGACATTTCTAATAGTTTTGTAAGCAAAATTTAATCTTTGTGGTAACCAGCACTGGTTAACCCTCTCTGTTAACTTCTGCACAGATGATTCTGATTTTTTAGATCTATATGGATTTGGACAATTTCCAGCTGCCATAGAACCTAAACTTCAGAGGAGCAGTTCTGTGGAGATTGGGTATCTCTCTGGCAGTGCTCCATCACTTTTCTGGGTGATATTGCCTCCAGGGATTTATCATCTCAGAGTACCTAAACAAGGTTCATAGTAGATGAGCTGGGCTCCTATACTCCAGTAGCTGTTCACATTTATTTCTCTTTCCTCTGCAAATTCTCTCTTGCATTGTTCACCCATGCTTGCTCATTACGTTTTCAGTAAAATTGTCTCACTAGGTCTGATTTAGTGGCCTCTGTCTCAGGTTATATAAAGTTGTGGGATAAAAGTGGTTACTGAGGGTTTACATCCACATATGTAGATCATGGCAATACTTGCTGTTATTGTAAATTCTATAAACTCAAAGATTATAAAGGAAAGGGAGGGACTTGAATTCAGTTACATTAACAGAGAAGATATGTGCAAAGGGACATAAAATAGGAAATCAAGTCTTTTTTACTTGAATCTAAGCAATTCTCTGAAAAAGTATTAAGACACTAAGGTTGGTGCAATGGCTACCATGATGATTAGCCATAACGAGCACAAGTCATCTAATGGAGATGGTCTTCTTCTCTCCCCAGGTTCCCAAGAAATCCATATTTGATTAGTCTTGGATTCAATTTCTCTGAGAAAATACTTACAAACCTATAAGAAAACGAGACAAGTATACTGAGTATACTTAAGAGGTTAGTGAACAGCCACATGGAGGGACATCTCAATCTCTAGGACCTCCACAGCAGGAAAAAACTGCAGGCCCCTCCCCCTCCAACTCTCTTAGCTTTTCTAGACCACACCAGACTGTTTCAGACCAGTTCAGTCTGGTGCAGACCGGTTTAGACTGGACCAGATCGGTTCAGACAGGTTCAGACCAAACCATTTCAGACTGGTTCTGAGCAGCTCAGACCGGTTCAGACCGATTTAGACCAAACCAGAAATAACAGCTTTGTCGATACCTCCTAAATGGATTCAAAGCAATCTACTGGATAATCATTAGCTCACGAATACACCATCTATTCAAAAGAGTTCTTTTAGCCAGTCAAGGTAGTATCCCTTAATGTTCACAAAGAGATCCATAGAAATAAGCTAGATAGGTCACAGGTCTTTCCTATTCCTCAATGTCACTATTTGTGAGGAAAACACAGAGATATTTCTGTAGGAATAAGTCCCGCCCCTTAGGGGGCATATTCGCCTCGGGCTAATGTTTGCCTATAAATTTGGCGAGCGTGCTTCCCAGCCGTTGCTTCTGCTTTCCTGGTCTCCATGGGAATGGTGGTTCTGTAAGTCTATTTCTCCATTATATATATGTGTGTGTGTGTGTGTGTGTGTGTGTGTATTTACATATATATTTATATTTACAATCTGTCTGCATTCATTTACACTGTTACATTTTGGCGTCCAACATCGGGCTATTTTGCCCCCGACTCAAGCGGGTGCTGTTTTTTAGTTCATGACTCTGGCCCCAGTGCCAAGTCTGAGACACACTCAGCCACACAGGCCCATTCTGCCTGCCTTGGCTAAGTTTGCAGTGGAACCCCACTGCCTGAATTAGCAGAAACCCAAGTACCTGCGCTTTTACAACAAAAGCCGCCACAGTGGCAGATTTGGTCTGATACAAATTGACTTGGCCAGGCGGTGGTGGCACACGCCTTTAATCCCAGCACTTGGGAAGCAAAGGCAGGCGGATCTCTGTGAGTTCGAGGCCAGCCTGGTCTACAAGAGCTAGTTCCAGGACAGGCTCCAAAAACACAGAGACCACCACTGGCAGGAACCGATCATTGCAGGTAAAAAATTTTTCTTTTTTAAATAAAATGTCTGAACACGTTAATATTCAAGAATTTAACAGTTTTTTTTAATTGTACCATGTGGGAGATTTTACAAGAGGTGTCTATCATCTATGGATCCTTCTGGGATTCATAGTTTTCATTGACACTAAATGGTTTGATAATAGAAATATGATAAAGTCTTTATGAGACAAATCCAGGATTCTTAAGGCAGAGATTGAATGCTTAAAAACAATTGAGAATGACAACAATCTTCTCAAGAATCAGTTTGAAGTTCTCCAGGCTGATGTTAAGGACAAATTCATTACTATGGAAGAGGGAACAGCTGATTTGGATCGTAAGCTTCAGTCCCTTTCTGTAGGAACTGAAACATTAGTGGCTGATATTAAGGAGAAATTCATTACTATAGAAGAGGGAAGAGCTGATTTGGATCGTAAGCTTCAGTCTCTTTCTGTAGGAACTGAAACATTAGTGGCTGATATTAAGGAGAAATTCATTATTATGGAAGAGGGAACAGCTGATTTGGATCATAAGCTTCAGTCCCTTTCTGTAGGAACTGAAACATTAGTGGCTGATATTAAGGAGAAATTCATTACTATGGAAGAGGGAACAGCTGATTTGGATAGTAAGATTAAGTCCCTTTCTGTAGGAAATGAAACATTAACTGAGAGAATCAAAACTGCTGAATGTGACAATCGAATTTTGTCTAAAGCTTATGACAGATTGGCGGAAAGATTGTCAATACAAGAAGGCACGGTTTATGCCATAAAAATTATGTCCAAAGATGACAAGTTATCTCTACTGGACAAATTTCATACTCTAGAATCCTCAATGAAGGCTTTAGAACATAATTCTGGGCAGGAGATTCAGACATTACAAAAAGCAATGGTGAATAGAATTGAAAAGATTGAGGAATTTCTAAATTCTGATGAAGAAGAGCCAAGGGTAGAAAGGCTAATTTTAACTACATCTGTGGGTAAATCTCTCAGGGACAATTTCCACAAAGCTCTACCTACAGCTCTACCTGCCTTTCCAGTAATAACAACAGAGAAAGTCATTGGTTCCAGAAACCCTAGGGTCATCAAGGAGGATACATGGGAGCCTGTCCATATGAATGATCTCAAGGAAATAAAACAGGCTGTCATGACTTTTGGGATGCAAGCCTCTTTTGTTAAAGAGATGCTAAGATCTTGGGCCATGACAAGCAGAGAAACCCCCTCGGATTGGCTCCAGCTGAGCTGCGGTACTTGAGAGTGGACCACAATTGAAATGGCAATGCTTATTCAGGCAAGAGGCTAGACTCTTAGAACGGCAGGAAAAAGTGAAGGGAATTGACATTTCCCTAGATAAAATTCTAGGTGAAGGGCTATTTTCCGACCCTCAGGAACAAGCTAATTTGGATGAAAACACACTCTCCATGTGTACTACAGCAGCTTTAAGGGCATGGGACAGGGTACAAGACCCAGGACAGAGAATGGAATCATTTGTCAGAGTTAAACAGGGTCAGAGAGAACCCTTTAGTGACTTTTTACAAAGATTAACTAAGGCTGTACAAATAGGAATATCTGACCCAGAAGCAAAACGTATAATGATTGAGTCTTTGGCTTATGAAAATGCAAATGTGGAATGCAAAAGGATCTTGAGGCCCTTTAAAACTCAGATCAGTGCCCTTTAAAGAATGGGTCTTGCATACACTCAATGTTGATACATTTGATTATGGCACTGAAGCATGGGTAGAAGAAGCAATTTCTAATGGTAAAAGGAGACACCAGAATACCAAATGTTTTAATTGTGGCAAAATGGGTCATATGAAAAGGAATTGTGGACAACGGATTTTCACAAATAATAATAATAATAATGCATCTTTCAGAAATAATAATAATAATGCATCTTCTAGAAATAACAGAAATAGGAGGACTCAGCCTTCAGGTTTATGTAGAAGATGTGGAAAAGGCAGACATTGGACAAATGAATGCAGGTCTACAAGACATAGAAAAGGCAACCTGATACAGATGGGAAACGTGAGAGGGGGGGCCTCACAGGCCCCCATGGCAAACATGGTTCAGTCATTTCCAGTTTCTGCAGAGAACGTGCCTCATCAGGACAATTAGGAAGCCCCATGCCTACTGTTACAAGCAATAATGATCAGAAAGATAAGTTACGTGTGTTTTGGCAAACTTCTATAAATGATCAAAGACCTAAGATGAGAGTGTATGTAAATAGCATTTTTATTACTGGCCTGCTGGACACAGGTGCTGATGTATGTATCATTACCCCAGAATCTTGGCATCCATATTGGCCCCTTCAAAATGTAAATGTTCAGCTCCTGGGAATTGGAACCCTATCTCGAGTAAGGCAGAGCACGAGATGGGTTGAATGTATAGGGCCAGAGGGACAAATAGGAAAATTAAGGCCATATGAAGCGAATATCGCAATGAATTTGTGGGGTCGTGACCTATTACAACAATGGAATACCGAAATTAACATTCCTGCTACTTCTAGAGCCTATATTACTGAGAATAATATTAAAAGATATTACAAACAGAGAAAAACGGCCATTCGGGCTGTACAAGAACTAGCAATTGATGTCCCTTCAGAGATACCAACAGCCTTGCCTCTAAAATGGTTGACTGAGAAACCAATATGGACAAAGCAATGACCTTTAGCTGAGGAAAAGTTACAGGCTTTAGAACAGCTGGTACAAGAACAATTAGATGCTGGACATATAGAAGAATCTACCAGCCCTTGGAATTCTCCTGTATTTGTGGTTAAGAAAAAAATCAGGTAAATGGAGAATGGTGACAGATCTCAGGGCCATCAACAAGGTTATTCAACCTATGGGCCCTCTGCAATCTGGAATTCCTTTGCCCTCTTTATTACCAAAAGGATGGCCTCTCATAGTTATTGATTTAAAGGATTGTTTTTTCACTATACCTTTGCAAAAAGAAGATAGAGAAAAATTTGCCTTCACAGTGCCTACTTATAACAATTCTCAACCTTCGAGGAGGTACCACTGAACCGTCCTCCCCCAGGGTATGTTAAATAGCCCCTCCCTGTGCCAATATTTTGTGAACCAACCACTGCAAATAATACGCAAGAAATTTCCCAAATCTATAGTATAGCATTACATGGATGACATTTTGTTATCCGATTCAAACATAGATACCTTGAACAGACTGTTTAAAGAAATAAAGATACTTTTACCTAAATGGGGATTACAAATCACTCCTGAAAATATTCAGAAGGGAGATTCTGTTAATTATTTAGGTTATAAAATAGGTTTGCAAAAAATTAAGACACCAAAAGCACAAATTAGGAGAGATCGCCTACGGACTCTTAATGACTTTCAAAGACTGTTAGGAGACATTTCCAGTCTATGACCAGCTATTGGGATAACACCTGATCTAATAATTCATTTGAACAAAACCTTGGATGGTGATAAAGATTTAAACAGTCCCAGAGAATTAACAGCTGAAGCAGAAAAGGAACTGACAATGATTGAGGAAAAATTACAACAGACACATGTGGACAGGGTGAATCCAGAGCTCAATTGCATTCTCATCATACTACCATCAAAAATTTCTCCTACAGGAATTTTAATAATGCAGAGAGATGATATTATTTTGGAATGGATCTTTTTACCACATAAATCAAGTAAGAAACTGAAAACTTATGTGGAAAATGTCTCTGAGTTAATTATAAAAGGGAAGCTGAGACTTCATCAACTAGCAGGCATAGACCCAGCAGAAATTATAGTGCCTTTGACTGCTGATCAACTAAAGAAATTATGGGAAGATAATGAACCATGGCAAAGAGCTTGTGCTAATTTTTTGGGAGACATTAATAACAACTATCCAAAAAGCAAGAGGCTTAACTTCATAAAGAGAACTTCTTGGATCCTTCCTCGAATCGTCCGTGATGCCCCAATAACTGGAGCCCGTACATTCTATACTGATGCCAATAAATCAGGGAAGGCAGGTTACAAATCAGAAGACTTGGGTAAGGTGGAACAAAGTCCTTATAATTCTGTCCAGAAGGCAGAATTATATGCCATTCTTATGGTGCTAAGGGATTTTAAAGAACCTATTAATATAGTCACTGATTCACAATACGCAGAAAGAGTTATTTTACATATTGAAACTGCTGAATTTATACCTGATGATACAGAACTAACCTCATTGTTTATCCAGTTTCAAAATTTGATCAGGAACAGGCTTTGCCCTATGTACATAACACACATCTAATCCCATATGGGTCTGCCAGGTCCTCTAGCACAAGGTAATGCAGAAATTGATCAATTATTGATTGGTAATGTGCTACAAGCCTCTGAATTTCATAAAAAACATCATGTTAATAGCAAAGGTTTGAAGAAAGAGTTTTCAATTACATGGCAACAAGCTAAGGAGATTGTAAAGAAATGCCCTACTTGCTCTTTCTATAACCAAACGCCACTGCCAGCAGAGGCTAATCCAAAGGGCACCCAAAGGAATGAAATCTGGCAGATGGATGTGTTCCACTTTGCAGAATTTGGCAAATTAAAATATGTTCATCACACCATTGCCACTTATTCAGGCTTTCAGTGGGCAACTGCTTTAAGTTCAGAAAAAGCTGATTCAGTAATCACTCATTTATTAGAAGTCATGGCTATCATGGGTTTACCTACACAAATAAAGATGGATAATGGTCCTGCTTATGTCTCTAGGAAAATGAAATGGTTTTTTGATTATTACAATATCAAGCATGTTATAGGTATACCATACAATCCTACAGGTCAAGCAGTCATAGAAAGATCAAATCGAACTATAAAGGATATGTTGAACAAACAGAAAGGGGTGAAAATCACCCCCAGAAATAGGTTACATAATGCTTTGTTAACCTTGAATTTTCTCAACGCTAATGGGAAGGGAACAATGGCTGCAGAAAGACATTGGATAATGGAAAAGTCTACTGAACTAAATCAACCAGTTTATTTCAAGGATGTGCTGACCTCACAATGGAAGCCAGGAGATGTGCTACGTTGGGGAAGGGGTTTTGCTCTTATCTCCACAGGTAAGGAAAAATTGTGAATACCATCAAAATTAATAAAGGTTCGGTTTGAAGAAGAGAAGCCACTTGGAAAAGATAAATAACAATTCTTTCATAAAGATGGCGAGCATACTGATGGTAAGAAATACAGATAGGTTGGAGGCAGGGTTCTTTTCTTATCTCCACAGGAATATACTCATCTTCAAAGAAATTAAGGGACCCTGAATATTTAATTACTGATGGATGGACACATTTTGTAAGTATTAATTTATATATATATATATATATATATATATATATGTGTGTGTGTGTCTTATTAAACATTTCTTTATAAATATGTAGAGCTGGTTTTGAAGTTTGACTCTGGCTCAGTCCCTCTCCAATTCCAAGCCTGTTAGTAAGAGAAAAACCCAGAGTTTCTGGAGTTTCTGTCTCATGTCAAGAGCCATGATATGGGACAGAAAGAAATATGAGTTTGGAAAACATCTTTGCTTTTCTTCATATCTAATATACTTTTCATTGAATATATCTATCATGCCTTTCATTGAATATATATATGTATGTCTATATATGTCTATATGATTAATATTTAAGTTTTTCACAATGAACAATGAGTTTTTCCTGAAGTGACATTTGAAGTTTCCAGGAAGAAGATGGGGCCCCACAACAACAACTCTACCTGGTTGATATGACTTCATGATACTGATAGCGCTACTACAAGACCTGTTTTGGATACCAGCTGCACAAGATGATCCCAAATTGGATAGCTGAAATGGTGCACATCTTGTACAACATTCTGGCCAGACTTCCACAAAATACTAAGAGTCTATTTGCAATTTTAAAAGACATTGATCTTGAAATTTAACCATCATTTTACTTTCACAGAATCCCCCAGAAAGAACGTCGCCCCCATGAAAGCTGGAAGTAATTCTAGAGGATGAAGTTCCCTCTCCCAGTAAAGTATGCCCCTGGGTTTAGGGACATCATTTAGGGGTTGGGAGGTTGGGGGAGGAATTTTATAAGCTCAGGGATCATTTTGAAAAAAAAGGGGAATGATGGGATAATAGATTTATAATTGTGAGTTACTGCTTTTAGACAAATATATTGGTATCGATTCTTGTATATTGATACAAAGTTAAATTATATTGACTATTGTATGCATGCATGTTTCTATCTCTGTTGAAAACATTTTTATGTATTGACATATATTGTATTTATATATATATATTGTATATATTTACCATATTGCAGTGTACATTTCTACCTCTGATTAAGATACTTATATAATGTTTGTGTATTGATATATATTTACCATATTGCAATGTATATTTGTACCGTGTTTATTTTTGGAGGTCATTATCCTCATTTGTTACATAGTTGTTTATTGTCTTAGTCTTTAAGTTTGATAGATATTGAGAATTATATAGATAAATAGTCATCTAAGTTTGTCATTTATAATTAGACTAATCAGGTTCTTTAGATATATAGAGATTATACTCAGTATAGATAGATAATCTTCAACCTCATCAAAGAGCTGTAGAAAATGTCCTTTAATCTAAATCAGAGTTTTGTGGTAGTGAGACACAATTGCTCCTGGCAAGGCCACTCTATTCCTGAGAGAATGTTGAGCACCAAAGACACTCCACCTGGAGCCTTTCTATTTGGCAGAACTGGCCTTTGGGCAAAGAAATGCCCATACCTCAACCACTGACAGAGATACAGAGCATGCATCAATGGATAAAACAGAACTGTCATATCCTGCCAAGACAGGGTAAGATAGTTTTGAAAAGTTCCTTGCCTTTAATAATAGTATGTCAGTTATGGTAGGCCTTAGCCAAAGTTGGTTGACTCAACATGGCAAACAAAACTTTGGGTGATTGCCCAGGTAGTCAGTTGTCTCTGTAAATTGTTGCACTTTTTGGATATATCTCATTTGTTAAGTAATATTTATTCCCTTCTCAGATCTTTGACGGAGTTGAAGATTATATAATTGTAGTTACTCTCTACATTATTTAGATTCCTTGAGATAGAATGTTTAGCAAAACTTTTGTTCTCAATATTGTTTGTTGTATTTATTATTTGTTGTTATTGTATATAGTTGTATTTGGTTTAGATCTGTTTTATTTAGACAAAAAGGGGAGATGTAGAGATAAGTCCCGCCCCTTGGGGGGCGTGTTCGCCTCAGGCTAATGTTTGCCTATAAATTTGGCGAGCATGCTTCCCAGCCATTGCTTCTACTTTCCTGGTCTCCATGGGAACGGTGGTTCTGTAAGTCTATTTCTCATATATATATATATATATATATATATATATATATATATATTTACAGTCTGTCTGCATTTGTTTACGCCGTTACATATTTCCAGGCTGCAAAATGCTCTGCATGGCATATTTAGCCATTACTCACATAAAAAGGGTTTGTGTGCTGCATGCTAATTCTTAAAGTGCTGAGTGTGGTTCCTACCTGGTGGTCCCAGGACTAGCAGTAATGGTACCTCCACAATTTTGAAAGTGGAGAGAGGGAGAGCCAGTATCCAGAGAAGCTGCAACCAAGCTATTACCATTTTCAAAACTCTTCAATAATTTCAGATATACAATGGAATAGATTCAGACATAAAAAACTTCTAAATGAGTTACAGTGTTGGATAAATGTACATAGGCTTGGGAGAGAGAAGAAAAAGAATATAGACACCTATCATAGAAGCAATTTTTTTTAAAAAAAAAGTAATGTCTTTACAGAGACAGAGTACAGACCCTAAAACATTGTGTTGCCCACTAAACAGCAGAAAGAAGTTTGGACAGAACTATGTCCATATTTCCAAATATTGTCTATAAATGTTTCTTTACATTTAAAAGGGGATATGTTATAAAGATTTGCATTGGCATGGATCTTGGTTTATTAATGCAAATTTAATGTCAATCTTGTTATATGTATATTTCTGCTATTGATTAAGGTATTGTGATTGTGTAGTTTATTTAAAAATATAATATATAATTAAGAAATATAGGTTAATAGATAGTCATCTATAATGGTCAAGCTTGGAGTCACGTTAGTTAGGTTTTCTAGATATATAGAGATATATTTCAGTTAAGTATTCTTCAGATTTTTCAGAGACTTTCAGAATATGGCATTTAAATGTTTTATGGAATTGACACTTTTCATGACAGTGAGATTCATTTGCTCTTGGCAGCACCAATTACTTCAAGAGGAAGATGGGCATCAAAGAGGCTCCTTAAGATGTTGGTTAGCCATTTGGGCAAGAAACTGCTCTTGCCTGGACTGCTTGGTGGACTGGACATGAAGGACTCACAGAGAAATGACTGTTGAACTTGCCTAAAGGTGAAACGATCCTTCGGGTTTCCTGTTTCATGAAAGAGTCTTCTCGACATTCTGCAGGACACAGAAGAAAGTGACTGAAATTTCCTGCTTCATGGAAAGGTCTGCTGGATACTATGGGCCAGTAGGCTGAAGATGGGTGCCTGCAATGGTACAGGAGAACTTTGGGTAGCTGTCCAGGCAACAAGATATCTCTGTCAATTCTAGAGTTTTGGAAGTTGCTCTCAATACATTTCCTGTTTACTTAGGTAATATTATATCCTTCTGGAGTTGAAGAGTAGATAGTAATAATTATAGCTCTCCTCAGTTATGACAGATGATAAAGTAGATATAAATGTTGTGGTTGTAATTTTTGCTTGATACTTGTTTTGTTATGTGTAATTTTACTATATTAAAGTTAAAACCTTCTTTTTTCTTTAAACAGAAAAGGAGAGGTGATGTGGGACTTCTGTCTGTATGCTATGATTACCATTAATGAATAAAGAAACTGCCTTGGCCTGTTGATAGGGTAGAATTTAGGTAGGAGGGGAAAAACTAAACTGAATACTGGGAGAAAAAAGGCAGGGTGAAAGAAAAAACATGTAGCCCTGCCAGAGACAGATGCCAGAACTTTAGGTGGTAAGCCACAGACACATTGTGATACACATATTGATATAAATGGATTAAATTAATATGTAAAAGTTAGCCAATAAGCAGCTAGAGCTGATGGGCCAAACAGTCATCTAATTAATACAGTTTCTGTGTGATAATTTTGGGGCTAAACAGCCGGGGACAAACAAGTGGCCTGCTGCCACAGTATGATATGGTTTATAAAGCACATTGTATATATTAGCAGTTAATAAAATTATAGTGATAACATAAAATGTGGATCAAAAATCTCAAATAAAGTCTTAGTAGGCATAGACTACAAGGAAGGCAAGCATAATTTTACTGGGTGCATGACTCATGTTCTTAGTGAGAGATGATTGGTTTGTATTCTGTGTCGACTATACCATCTACACAGAAAAAGGGAACAATGGGGTAGGGATCAGCCACATCCAGGATACTCTGATTTGCAGACAACAAAGCCAGCTCTGTTAAAAATTCTGGGTTCTCAGCCACAGTAAGATATAAACAACATGCAGAGGAGTATGTCTTCTTGTCTTATCTAATACCCTTGAGTTTCCCCATAATACTATCCGTAACTAATGACAAACCCAATAGCACATATAACCTAACAGGGAAGAGGAATCCCATTCCTGAAGCTGTTTTGGATCATGTGAAATACATGGAAGGTGATGATAGTGGTATGTGGCAGTGGAACTCACAGAATGTTTTCTCTAAGTCATGTGGATTACTTTGAGAGGCACAAGACTCAGGAAGAAATCGCTGTGGTTGGGCTGTGGATAGAAGGAGACTCAGTAATGAGCAGTGGAGTCTGAGATGTGACTGAGAATTGCTTCACCGACATGAGTAATAAAGAAAGAGGAATGGCTAAATCGAATAGGGGAGCAATAGGAAAGTAGAGTAGGAAAAACAAGAATGGGGTGGTGGTGGCTTTAAACAGGGAGTAAAGCAATTAAAATGTCCTATAGAAAGCTATCAATGTAGATTTTTTAAAAAAATACATATATCCACAATGTGAGCAGTAGAACTAATAGTAAGATTACATCACAGAAATGGGATGGGAAAGATTGTAAGAGCTAGAGTACCAGAAAATTGGCTACCAATCATGTCTTCTAGACATGACAAGAAGTCCATCATAAACTCTTAAAATATGCTTATACAAACAAGATGATAGATTTGCACAATTTGACTGTGTCTAAGGTTTTGGCATCCTTGATATGACTGTGCCCAAATTAACAATGAATTTTTATTCAAGATTTCTCCAGCTTCTTATATATTCCTCAAGGAGTCTGCAGTTCCCCATATATGCCTATTTATTTTTTACTCTCTGATCATTGAATGCAGGTGAAATGTGACTACCCGGACTCACTCTGCTGCCACCTTGTATTGTGGAATATATATCCTGGGAACAGAAAATCACTGTAATTAGTAATTAGTGCCATTACTTTCTTGCACTAATATATACTTGGTATAACAATAGTAGGTACAGAAAGTAAGATAAAAATGGGTACTGAAAAGCAAGACCATTGCTGTGATAAATATGAAAAAATTGAACATTTGCTTTTTAGTCCTTTAAAAGTAGTCTACAGTAGGAACGGGGGAGGGAGTTTTCAATTGGAGGATAAAAAAGGCCTCAAATAACAGATTAAATTCAATATGAATATCACTAATTCTGGGGCATGGTTACTACTCACAATTATTTTCCATATCTACACTGACAAACAACAAGAAGTTGGTAACTAAAATGTGAAAAGAAATATGCAGGTGGTTGAGGGAAAGAACATGCACAAGTATAAAGTGCCACCAAGGAATTTTCTGGAAAAAGAGTCTGTGATAGCCTCAAAGAAACATCATGCTCTGTACTAGGACATCAGGAAACCTACTCTGAAGACAAGGACCTACCCTTCAAGGCAAGACTTCGAAATGAAAAGTGTGGATTTGTTTGAGAAGAGTGTGTCTGAATTGCAATTGTAAATACATGGCTTCCCTCAAACAACTACCTAGGAACTATTTCCACTAATTCAACATTCAAAGGATACAGATACTGCAGCTTAGGCCCAAGGGTCAAGGTTCCCATTTAGAAATGGCAAACTCAAACTTAGAGATACTGGATTTTCAGTTATAAAAAAATACAAACTTTACAGTGGTATGTAGTGTTGTTCTTGGGTTTCAGGGAGTAATTGAGGAGAGGAAGGATTGGGTTACATAAAACAAATCATTGAGAATTCATTACATAAACCTATACAGATGAAGCATAAAGAGCAGTGAACTGGATGTTGATGGTGTGGCAGAAGTGAATGACTGTGAATATATGACTGTCAAGGCACTGAGAGTAAATGATATGATAATGTTTATTTCTAAACAAAATGTTTATTCAGCCCAAAATAGACTCAAGGAATATCAGAGAAGTGAAAGGAAAATGTGGAATCCTAAAGATAATTAAAACAGCTGCCAATGTTTTATCTTCCAGGCATTATTTTGATTCACAAACATGATCTCAAAGAGGCTAGTATTGCCTAATACTGGGCCTAAAGAAGATTTTAGTGTCAACAGTCAATTATGCATCAGGGAGCATTGCTCCTACTCCCTAATGAAAATATACCTATTATTAGTGCTTCCAGAGAGAGGGGGACATTTAGTTTTTAGTTGTATACCCAAGTGTAAACCCTGACAGGCTCTAGTGGATAATTTTAAACCTGTGGTCAAAAAGAAAGTCCAGATCATATGAGAGGGCCAGAAAATAAAATAAAGAGCTATGGACATTAAAAGGTACATGTCGGCAGGAAGGAAAGTGACAGAAATAGGAGACTGATGAGAAAGGAAATCAGCTCATTCTTACCATTTTGGGGTTCCTGTTATGACTCCCGTCATTAGTCAAAAATTACCTGACAGTTGATAGATAAAATTAAACCTTCCCTCACCAAGCTTATTATGGTCATGGTGTTGTATCACTGCATTAGAAACACTACCTTAGGGGGAAAGTAGTAGTGGTATTGTGGGTATTATTGTGGGGTATTTTTGTCACAGACATGGCCATGTGGTTCGGGAAGGATTGTTGATGGACTGTAGAAAAGTTAGAGAAGTCATAGGATGAGGAGAGCTCCCAATGCTGTGGGACCATAGAGGGTAAAGCTGTGATCAGCAAAGATGATGGAGAGCTAGCTTGTGAACTTTCAGATTTAAACAGCATCTCTACAGAATCTTGTGTTTGATATTTTGAATTAAGAACTACTATCGGGAAGCTTTTCTGTTCTAGGAAACTTGAAAACTTCTGGGAAGTGCTTCCTCGTGGTCATCAAAAAGAACCTGTCCTCTGGAGTGTTCCAAACTTGTACACAATGATGGCAGAGACATTGTAGTATAGGAGTTGTAGAAGTGGTACTGTATTGAAAGACATGGGCTGATCACAGGGAGCCGCTGAGACTTGGCACTTTGTGGCAGGGTTAGAGTACCTTAAGAGAGACTTAGAGAGGAAATTGTTTAAGGCTCAGCCTCAGTTACACCTCAAGGTACAGGATTGAAGGGGTCCTGGAGAGAAGCTGAGGGTTGGTACCAAAGAACATGGCCAAGACCCTTAAAAAGAATCCTAGAAAGATTACTAAAGAAGATTCAATACAATTGATGATACCCCAGAAGTTTGGATATGGCAACAAATCTTAGTGGTCATCAAGAACAGAAGGAGCTGTAGAGTGGAGAATGCCTAAGCACAAGAAGCACTCTGTGTGTGCTGTGGGGGGGGAGGGGAGGCAATCATGAGTGCTTCATAGAAGCCAAGAAGTGAAGCTCTGAGACTCTTGAACTTTAGATTGGCTTTGACTAGTTTGTAAATATGTTCGGGTTCTTCCCTCTTGGAATAAAAATCTTTGCAAAGTGTGTGGTTTTTGATTTTTATAAGATCCCAAAGTGTGAACATTCAGAGAGACTTTGAAGTTTGAGTGTGACTTCGGGATTTTTAAAAAGAACGGTATTTTTTTTTTTAATTGAGAAAAGGGAAAAAAAAGTTTCTGCCTCCTCCCATCCTCCCATTTCCCACCCACTCCTCCCACCCTTCTCCCCCTCCCCTTACACCTCTCCCCCTCCCTCTCCAGTCCAAAGAGCAGTCAGGGTTCCCTGCACTGTGGAAAGTCCAAGGTCCTCACCCCTCCGTCCATGTCGAGGAAGGTGAACATCAAAACTGGCTAGGCTCCCACAAAACCAGAACATGAAGTAGGATCAAAACCCCGTCCCATTGTCCTTGGCTTCTCATCAGCCCTCATTGTTCACCATGTTCAGAGAGTCCGGTTTTATCCCATGCTTTTTCAGTCATAGTCCAGCTGGCCTTGGTGAGCTCCCAATAGATCAGCCCCACTGTCTCAGTGGGTGGGTGCACCCCTCGTGGTCCTGACTTCCTTGCTCATCTTCTTCCTCCTTCTGCTCCTCATTGGGAACTTGGGAGCTCAGTCCAGTGCTCCAGTGTGGGTATCTGTCTATCTCCATCCATCACCAGATGAAGGTTCTATGGTGATATGCAAGATATTCGTCAATATTGCTATAGGATAGGGTCATTTCAGGTTCTTTATCCTCAGCTGCCCAAGGGACTAACTGGGGACATCGCCTTGGGCTCCATGGAGCCACTCTAGGTTCAAGTCTCTTGCCAACCCTAAGGTGGCTCCCTTAACAAAGAATTGTGCTTCCGTGCTCCCCTATCCAGCCTTCCTTTATCCCAATCATCCTTTTTCCCCAAGTTTTGCGATCCTCCCCTTCTCCCTTTTCTCTCCCCATTTCCCTTACCCCCATCCCACCCCACCCCCAAGATCCCACTTTTCTTCCTAGCAATTTTGTCTACTTCCCATAGCCAGAGGATAACTATATGTTTTTCCTTGGGTTCACCTTCTTACTTAGCTTCTTTAGGTTCACCAATTGTAGACTCCGTGACCCTTATTTATGGCTAGTAACTAATTATGAGTGACTACATCCCATGCTCATCTTTTGGCGTCTGGCTTACCTCACTTAGGATAGTGTTTTCTATTTCCATCCATTTGCATGCAAAATTCGAGAAGTCATTGTTTTTTTACCGCAGCGTAGTACTCTAATGTGTATATATTCCACACTTTCTTCATCCATTCTTCCATTGAAGGACATCTAGGTTGTTTCCAGGTTCTGGCTATTACAAATAATACTGCTATGAACATAGTTGAACAAATGCTTTTGTCATATGATTGGGCATCTCTTGGGTATATTCCCAAGAGGGGTATTGCCAGGTCCAGGAGTAGGTTGATCCCGAATTTCCTGAGAACCCGAAACACTGATTTCCAAAGTGGTTGCACAAGATTGCATTCCCACCAGCAATGGATGAGGGTATCCCTTCCTCCACAGCCTATCCAGCAAAAGTTTCCTTGGTGTTTTTGATTTTAGCCATTCTGACAAGTGTAAGATGGTATCTCAAAGTTGTTTTGGGTTGCATTTCCCTGATTTCTAAGGAGGTTGAGCATGACCTTAAGTGTCTTTTAGCCATTTGAACTTCTTCTGTTGAGAAGGATCTATAAATTGAATCTATAAATTGGCCTTGGTAGAGTTGCCATTTTTACTATGTTGATCCTCCCAATCCAAGAGCAAGGGAGGTCCTTCCATTTTCTGGTATCCTCTTCAATGTCTTTCCTCAATGCCTTAAAGTTCTTGTCAAATAGATCTTTTACTTCCTTGGTTAGAGTTACCCCAAGACATTTTATGCTGTTTGTGGCTATCGTGAATGGTGAAGCTTCTCTGATTTCCCTCTCTGCTTCCATATCCTTTGGGTATAAGAGGGCGACTGATTTTTTGGAGTTGATCTTGTATCCCTCCACTTTACTAAAGCTGTTTATCAGCTGTAAAAGTTCTTTGGTGGAGTTTTGGGGGTCGCTTATGTACACTATCATATCATCTGCAAATAACGAAAGTTTAACTTCTTCCTTTCCAATTCGAATCTCCTTGATCCCCTTATGTTGTCTTATTGCTATTGCTAGAACTTCAAGCACTATATTGAAGAGGTATGGCAAGAGTGGACAGCCTTGTCGTGTTCCTGATTTTAGCGGGATGGGTTTGAGTTTCTCTCTGTTTAATTTGATGTTAGCTGTCGACTTGTTGTATATAGCTTTTTTTTTTTACAAGACAGGGTTTCTCTGTGGCTTTGGAGCCTGTCCTGGAACTAGCTCTTGTAGACCAGGCTGGTCTCGAACTCACAGAGATGCACCTGCCTCTGCCTCCCTAGTGCTGGGATTAAAGGCGTGAGACACAACCGCCCGGCTATAGCTTTTATTTTATTTAGGTATGACCCTTGTATCCCTAATCTCTCCAAGACTTTTAAAATAAATGGATGTTGAATTTTGTCAAATGCTTTTTCAGCATCTAATGAAATGATCATGTGGTTTTTTTCTTTCAGTTTATTTATATGATGGATTACATTGATAGATTTTCATATGTTGAACCAGCCCTGCATCTCTGGGATGAAGCCTACTTGATCATAATGGATAATTTTCCTAATGTGTTCTTGGATACAGTTTGTCAGTATTTTGTTGAGGATTTTTGCGTCGATATTCATGAGTGAGATTGGCCTGTAATTCTCTTTCCTGGTTGAGTCTTTGTGTGGTTTTGGTATCAGAGTAACTGAAGCTTCATAAACAAAATTTGGCAATGACTCTTCTGTTTCTACATTGTGAAATACATTAAGGAGTATAGGTATTAGCTCTTCTTGGAAGTTCTGGTAGAATTCCGCATTGAAACCATCTGGTCCTGGGCTTTTTTGGTAGGGAGGTTTTTGATAACAGCTTCTAATTCTTCGCGAACAACAGGTCTATTTAGATTGTTCACCTGGTCCTGGTTTAACTTTGGTATATGGTATTTATCTTAAAAAGTGTCCATTTCCTTTACATTTTCCAGTTTTGTGGCATACAGGCTTTTGTAGTAAGATCTAATGATTCTCTGAATTTTTTCTGTTTCTGTGGTTATGTTCCCCTTTTCATTTCTGATCTTATTAATTTGCAAATTCTCTCTCTGCTGTTTGATTAGTTTGGATAGGGGTTTATCAATCTTGTTGATTTTCTCCAGGAACCAACTTTTTGTTTCATTGATTCTTTGGAATGTTTTCTGTGTTTCTATTTTGTTGATTTCAGCCCTCAGTTTGATTATTTCCAGTCTTCTACTCCTCCTAGGTGAGTCTGCTTCTTTTATTTCTAGAGCTTTCAGGTGGGCTGTTAAGTCTCCAATGTATGCTTTTTCTGTTTTCTTTAATTGGGCACCTAGTGTGATGAACTTTCCTCTCAGGACTGCTTTCATAGTGTCCCATAGGTTTGAGTAGGTTGTTTCTTTATTTTCATTGAATTCAAGGAAGACTTTAATTTCTTTCTTTATTTCTTCCTTGATCCAGGTGTGGTTCAGTAGTTGTCTGTTCAGTTTCCATGAGTTTGTAGGATTTCTGGGGGTAGCATTGTTGTTGAATTCTAACTTTAATCCATGGTGATCTGATAAGACACAGGAGGTTACGAATATTTTTTTGTAACTGTGGAACGTTGCTTTGTTACTGAGTATGTGGTCAATTTTCGAGAAGTTTCCATGAGATGCCGAGAAGAAGGTATATTCTTTCCTATTTGGGTGGAATGTTCTATAGATGTATGTTAAGTCCATTTGATTCATTACCTCCATTAATTCTCTTATTTCTCTGTTAGGTTTCTGTCTGATTGACCTGTCCATTGGTGAGAGAGGAGTGTTGAAGTCTCCTACTATTAGTGTGTGCCGTTTGATGGCAGCCTTGAGTTTTAGTAATGTTTCTTTTACATACTTGGGTGCTTTTATATTAGGGGCATAGATATTCAGGATTGAGACTTCATCCTGATTAATTGTTCCTGTTATGAGTACAAAATGTCCCTCTCCGTCTTTTCTGATTGATTTAAGTTTAATGTCAACTTTGTTAGAAATTAGTATGGCCACACCTGCTTGTTTCTCAGGTCCATTTGCTTGATAAGCCTTTTCCCAGCCCTTTACTCTGAGTAGGTGCCTGTCTTTGTGGTTAAGGTTTGTTTCTTGTAACCAGCAGAATGTTGGATCCTGTTTTCGTATCCAATCTCTTAGCCTGTGCCTTTTTATAGGTGAGTTGAGTCCTTGACATTAAGTGATATTAATGACCAGTGGTTGTTAACTCCGGTCACTTTTTTAGTAGTAGAGTTTGTGTGTTTCCTTTCTTTGAGTTGTGCTGGTGAAGGGTCTCTAGATGTTTGAGTTATTGTGGTCATTGTTGGACTCCTTGGTTTGTGATTTTCCTTCTATTACTTTCTGTAAGGCTGGATTTGTGGCTATGTATTGTTTAAATTTGTTTTTATCCTGGAAAATTTGTTTTCTCCATTTATAGTGAACACAAGCTTGGCAGGGTATAGTAGTCTGGGCTTGCATCCATGGTCTCTTAGTTTCTGCAGTACATCTATCCAGGACCTTCTGGCTTCCATTGTTTCCATAGAGAAATCAGGTGTAAGTCTGATAGGTTTACCCTTATAAGTAATTTGGACTTTTTCCTTTGCAGCTCTTAATATTCTTTCTTTATTCTGTATGTTTTGTGTTTTGATTATTATATGGCGAGGAGATTTTTTTTTGGTCCAGTCTATTCAGTGTTCTGTATGCTTCTTGAATCTTCAAAGGAATATCCTTCTTTATGTTGGGAAAGTTTTCTTCTATAATTTTATTAAATATATTTTCTGGACCTTTGAGCTGTGCTTCTTCTCCTTCTTCTATCCCAATTATTCTTATGTTTGGTCTTTTTATTGTGTCCCATATTTCCTGAATGTTTTGTGATGAGAATTTGTTGGTTTTGCTGTTTTCTTTGATCAGTGTGTTTATTTTCTCTATGGTATCTTCAGTGTCTGAAATTCTTTCTTCTATCTCTTGTAATCTGTTGGTAGTACTTGTCTCTGTAGTTCCTGTTCGCTTACCCAGATTTTCCATCTCCATCCTTCCCTCGGTTTGTGTTTTCTTCATTACTTCTATTTCATTCTTTAAGTCTTGAACCGCTTCCCTTACCTGTTTGATTGCTTTTTCTTGTTTCTCTTGGTTTTCTTGGGTATCTTTGAGCGATTTATTCATTTCCTCTACCTTTTTGTTTGTGATCTCTAATTGTTCATTGCAGTTTTTCACCTCCTGTTTAAGGTCTTCTATTATTTTCATATAATTCACTTTTGAATCGATTTCTTCTAATTCTTCTAGAGTAGGGTGTACAATTCTTATTTCGGGATCTCTGGATTCTGTTGATGACATGATGCCTTTCAGGTTGTTGGAGGAATTCTTGCCTTGGCGCCTTCCCATCTCTTCCTTCAAATGGAGCCAGGAGAGGCCTGGTGTCTTGGTCCAGTCTTTGCTATGACTGATTCTCTGGGTGTAACTCTTCAGTGTAGAAGCAGGAACCATCCCGTCCAGATGGAACTCCTCAGCACCAAAACATAGACGCCTGGTAGTCCAATGACCAGCGGACAAAAGGGAGAACTTGGGGGGCAGGGCGGGGACGAGTAGAACACATGATACCCTGCCACAAAAGCTGAAGGTGTGCGTGCTCCCTTTTGGGGGGGTCCTTGAGGCCTGCCCGGTAGGCATGCACTCACCGCTCTGGGTGGGTAGCCTTAGTGTAGGAGCAGAAAACTGTTCCTGAGCAAAGACCTAGCAGAAAATGCAGGCTTGTGGGGGGGTCGTATGTAAGAATGACAGCCCTGCAGAAGGAGCTGGGGGAAGGGGGTTTGTGCTCTCTTCCGAGACAATCCGCCCCTGGATAGCACACACTCACCCGTCCAGATAGAACTCCTCAGTACCTAAACAGGTCCGCCTGGTAGCCCGATGATTCTGGGGGAAAAAAGGAAAAATGGGGCAGGCAGGGCGAGATCCAGGAGAGCACAGGCACCCCTGGAGCACAAGCTGAAGGTGCCAGGGCTCCCTTACAGGGAACCTTGAGGCCTGCCCAGTAGGCAGGCACTCACCTCTCTGGGTGGGTAGCCTTAGTTTAGGAGCAGAAAACTATTCTTGAGCACTGGTACTAGCATACAGCAGGGCAGGGTTGGGGGGTGCTGGGGGGCTGGGTTGTGCATAATAAAGACAGCCCTGCAGAAAGAGCTGGGGGAGGGGGTTTGTGCTCTCTTCCTGGACAATCTGACCCGGGATAGCACACACTCACCCGTCCAGATGGAACTCCTCAGTACCTAAACAGGGCCGCCTGGTAGCCCGATCATCCCAAGAACGGTATTTTTTAATAAGACTGAACTTTTAAAGTCTTTACATTTTAAAACTGCGGACTTATAAAGTTGTACTATGTTTATATTGTGATATTACTGTGACATCCTGATGACAACAAAAAATAAAGTATATTGTTTAACATCACTGGATTTTTGTCAAGGTGACAAGTGATAAGTTGTGCTGCCAATTTAATGGAATTTGTCCAAATCTAGAGCTTTTTCAGAATAGGAAATTTCACTTAAGGAAACGACGCCACTATATCAGCTGTATAAAACCCAGTGAAATAATTTGTTAATCTAAGTTTGTTGTGGAAAGGCCCAGATCAGTATGCATATTGTACTCCTGCTCTGGATGTCTTTGGTGCTGTAGGCAGTGGGCTTAATAAGCATTGGAGTATAAGTCAAGAAGCAGTGTTCCTTCATTGTCCCAAGATTTGATTCATGACCATGCTTGATCACCTACTCTGATTTCAATAAGCTGTGGAGAGTAACCTAGAATTGTAAGCTAATGTAAGCTCTTTCCTCCCTAAGTTGTTTATGGCCATGATGTTGAATAACAGCAATAAAAACCCTAATACAAATATTTAAAAGTGTTGACAGAGATTTTTGTCCTGCCAGGTCCTGTTCAGTTCCAAGAAAACACACAGAGATCTACATTAATTATAAACTGGTTGGCCTATTATTAGCTCAGGCCTCTTATTAATTCTTATATCCTACATTAACACATAATTCTTGTCTATTTTAGTGACGTGGCTTGGTGCCTTTTATCAGTGAGGCATTTTCATCTTGCTTTCTCTGTGTCTTTCTGTGTCTGCCTAATGACTTCAAACTGAGCCCTTCTTCTTCCCATATTTTCCTGTTCTTATCATCTTGCCTCTACTTCCTTCCTGGTCATCCTGCCTATACTCTCTGCCTAGATACTGGCCAATCAGTATCTTATTAAAACAATACAATATAAGTGACAGGGTACAAGTCCATTGTCCCACAGTATATTAGATTCAGAGTTCTTGTTTGGGAAAAACAAAAAAAAGGGAGGGAATATCTGTGGGACAAAAGTCTTGTATTGTATCTTAATTAAGGGAGTCACTTTGGGGTTGTCAAGAGGCTTGGCTTTAGAGGGGTTCCCAGGTGTCCATGGGGATGTCCTCAGCTAGGTCCCTAGGCAATGGAGGAGAGGGTGCCTGAATTGACCTTGTCCCATAGTCAGACCGATGACTATCTGATGTAGGTGAGTCTACTATCTATCTGTTGCTTTCTTTGATTAATTAATAAATAAACTGCTTGGCCCTTAATAGGACAGAAAATTAGGTAGGTGGAGTAGACAGGATAGAATGCTGGGAGACAGAAAGCTGAGTCAAACAGTCGCCATAGCTCTCCTCTCTGAGATGGATGCAGGTTAAGAATATTCCTGGTAAGATACCACTTCATGGTGCTACACTCATTAGAAATGGGTTAATCTAGAAGTGAGAGTTAGCCAGTAAGAGGCTAGAGCTAATGGGCCAAGCAGTGTTCAAAAGAATACAGTTTCCGTGTAATTATTTCGGGGCATAAGCTAGCCATGTGGGTGGCCGGGCACCAGAATGCAGCCCGCCGCTCCCTACAACAACTATCTTGAATATTACCATAGAACCTTCGTTGGGTGATGGATGGAGATAAAGACAGAGACCCACATCGGAGCACTGGACTGAGCTACCAACGTTCAGTTGAAGAGCAGAAGGAGGGAGAATATGAGCAAGGAAGTCAGGACCATGAGGGGATGATCCACCCACTAAGACAATGTGCCTGAACTAATGGGAGCTCACCAAATCCAGCTGGACTGGGACTGAATGAGTGTGGGATCTTTGAATGTGGCTGACAATTGGGGCAGACTGAGAAGTCAATGATAATGGCACTGGGATTTTTCTGTACTGCATGTTCTGGCTTTATGGGATCCTATTTTATTTGGTTGCATACCTTCCTAAGCCTGGTTGGAGGGTGGAGGGCCTTGGACTTCCCAGAGGACAGGGTACCCTGCCCCTTCTTAGGATTGCAGGGTAAGTGGGGAAGGGTGAATGGGGGAGTGAGAGGGAAGTGGGAAGAGGGGAGGAAGTGGAAATTTTGATTGATATTATTTATAAAGTAAAAAAATCATCTGCTGAAAAAAAATAAAAATAGTCCCACTTAAAAAGAAAGAAAAAAGCAATAGACAGAGGTCCTTTGAGATTGCATCAAATGCTTTTAATTTCTTTCATAACTTAATAGGGTTTAGGAAGAAATCCATGATGTCTGGAACCTGAAGTGATTCTCTTCACACTGCTAGTATAGACAGATAAAATGTTAAAGTTGAAAACCGGAGTGGACACCCAGCTTATAACCAATGCTATGAAGAACAAATCAACATTAAGATTTGGTAGATATGGACTAAGAATAACAGTAGTCACATTTTGGGACTGAGTTAATGAAGCATATTCCTTGCCAGGTTGAGGAAACAGGAGCTTCTCAGGTCTTTTCTTTCAATATGCCTTTATGGATTTGAAGTCTGGAGAACTCAGCTTTCACAGTCCATTTCCAATATAGGAAAGAGCTGCCCACACACTATCATATCCCCAAACAAATGATGGCATAGCAAAGGGAAACTTGAAGGTGACAGTATATGTTCATATTTCAATCAGTAATAGGGTAAAAAAAGACACAACTTTTGGGGGGCATTTACATAGTCAAGGTTACCTGCACTACTTTGACCTGAGATTATCAAATATAACAGAGACAGCATATCATCATGGTTTCAAAACACAGAAGTCCAAGACTGTTTGCAAACCACAGGTCAAGAAGCCAATCCCTATATTATGTTGTCCACAGAGTGTACAAATGCAGAAAGCAAATGTCTAATACTAAAAGATGAGCAAATATAGAAAAAGAAGTGTTCTTGTCGTTCCCTGCTCTTACCACCAACATACCACGAATCCAAGGGCAAGTGATCATAGAGAAGACACCCCGTGTTGGAAGACAGACTAGAGCTTGGAAAGAAATCTGGCATTCCCAGCAGCAACATGTGAGCAGATTTGGCTTCACAAGTGCTAATCATAAGGCTAAGTAGACAAGTTGAGATGAAAAGAAGCAGGTGTTGTAAAAAGAAAAAAAGATAAGGATGAGAGGAAATACTAATTCAGTGAGGCAAAATGACCTAAGACAAATGAAGCTTAAAAGAAAAAATACATTAATCCTGTGAGCAAGGGAAAATTGCAGTAGTAAAGAACATGCACGGGACTACAGATAGTAGCCTCCTGATGAGTGAAAGGCAGTTGGGAAAATATATTTCAAATAGATTACCTGAGAGGGGGTATAAGCTTATTGGAATATTAACCAACATTGTAAGAATAATTTCTTGGAACAGTTTATTTGAACAAGGTTTCCACACACAGGCCAGAGTGTATAAATTGAAGGTTTTTTTTATTGTTGTTGTATACAAAACACTAAATACTAAAAGTAATATTTGGTTATCTTGGAAAAATACTTTCTTTCCAGTGTGTTGTGAAATCTTCATGTGCAATGAGCATCAAAGATAAGTTGCAATTACCAACGCAAAAATCAATTTGAGACCTCACTGCTAAGATTTCACAATATTTATGTGTTGAATGAAATTTGATCCAAAGTGTCCATTATATTCAAAGATGGCATTGTCAAATCCTCAGAGACATGTTTCTAATGTTCATTTCTGTGTAAATAAAAGTTAATGGTGTTCAAAACTGAAGAGGCTTCTGATGGCAACAAGGCGACATGGGACAGTACCAGACGCTATAACCATTAACTCCAGAGCTATAGGTAAGTAAGTTTCCTATAGGTATAGGTAGGTAAGCTATAGGTTGGTAAGTTTCCTATTTATTGTATCAAATATAAATCTATTAGGTTAAAAATGTTCTAGATTCAACACTGCAGAGATGATGCCCAATTGATCACAGTGGAAAGTACAAAGCACAGTTTACTCTAAAACATCAGAAGTATGGAGCTATACCACCAAAATTTTAACAAATTTTATGTTTTGTACAGGAATTCATATAATCAAATAATTAATTTGTGACTTGAACAAATATCTGTCAATTGAAAAATTAAACTAGAATGTAAATAGAAGTCATTAGAGAAAATTTCTAAAAACTGGTGTTTGTAATATTTCTTGCTTATATTCTTTCATTTGGAAATTAGAAAACAGTTGCAGGAATTACAGTGTATTGGGCTTAGTTCGGGTGAACTAAAAAACCCAAATTGTTACAAATCACATTTAAAAAGTATATATTGATAAGTGTTTGCAATTTTCAAAAAAGCAGACTTACAATGACTAACATGAAAACTACAATGACCCAGCACTTACATGACTGAAGCAAAAATACTTGGTGGAAATCATAGCTACAGGAGTAAAACCTTCAGCAGCAGAGCATTGTGCTCCACCCTCCAGGTAAAGGCAAACACAGAAGCCCTACACCTGAGAGGGCTCAAGCAACTCAAGAAAGCATATGTATAGGTTATACATGCTTACACTCAAACTACTCTCAAGATGTGACTCCACAACTTTTTTGTGTTCAACTATGCTTAGCCCTCTTAGGTTCATGTATTTCAACATTTGGTTTCAAGTAAACTTGTTAATAGTTACACTGACGTGACCCTTTTGGGTTCTTAATGGTATTAATTTGAAAATAAAAAATAAACCCCAAGAAATTAGACTATTTTAAAAATAGAATTTGACAGAAAAACAACAGTATAGGCAAGGGAGAATCCACATAGGTCATCAGATATGAGGAGATATGGAGAAAATGTTATGCCATTTATGCTAGCCATTGAGGTGAGAGACATAGATAGGAAACCCAACATATGGAGTGGTGATTCAATCAGCTACTGATTTTTTTTTTGAGTTAATCTTGTATCTAGCTACATTACTGAAAGTGTTGATGAGTTGTAGAAGTTCCTTGGTAGAATTTTAGGGATCACTTATGTAAACTATCCTATCATCAGCAAACAGTGAGAGTTTGTCTTCTTTTTGTATCCCCTTGCTCTCCTCTTGTTGTCTTATTGTTCTAGCTAGGACCTCAAGAACTATATTGAATAGATATGGAGAGAGTGGACAACCTTGTCTTGTTCCTGATTTCAGTGGAATCGCTGGGAGTTTCTCCCCATTTAGTTTGACGTTGGCTGTTGGCTTGCTGTACATTGCCTTAATTATATTTTGGTATGTTCCTTGTATCCCTGCTTTCTCCAAGACCTTTATCATGAAGGGATGTTGTATTTTGTCAAAAGCTTTTTCAGCATCTAATGAGATGATCATGTGGTTTTTAATTTTCAGCTTGTCAAACTTCAATGTTATACCTTCTAGCCTAGTTGTAACTTTCTCTGGTCTGAACTACTCTCCAAGCAAAGCTCTCCAGGACAGTTGTGGAACCCTTAGGATGTGGAGTCTTACTGGAGAATGTTTATCACTTTGAGTTGGACTTCAAGCTTATTAATCAGCCCACTTCTAGTCCTGCACAGCTTGTTCCTGCAAATCTGTCCTTGCTGATGACAAATGGAGAAAGTACAGACAAGAAACAAGTACCCAACAGCTAGAATCAAGAGGGAAATGGCTCCCTCTGGTAGAGAAGAAATGTACAACCCTTAATCTCTTTGGGTTTATTTATAGCAGAAGGAAAAAGTAACTAGTATTAGAAAGAAGTTTCTATAGGAACAGCCTAACATTCTACTTATATGGGAAATGGATACTGAGGTTGCTAGCTTTTGTACTCTGATTTATTAATTTTTTTTTCTTTCTTTCTTTTTTTTATTTTTTAATTTATATATTTATTAAGGATTTCTGCCTTCTCCCCTCAACCGCCTCCCATTTCCCTCCCCCTCCCCTGATCAAGTCACCCTCCCTCATCTGCTCGAAGAGCAATCAGGGTTCCCTGACCTATGGGAAGCCCAAGGACCGCCCACCTCTATCCAGGTCTCCTAAGGTGAGCATCCAAACTGCCTAGGCTCCCCCAAAGCCAGTACGTGCAGTAGGATCAAAAACCCACTGCGATTGTTCTTGAGTTCTCAGTATTCCTCATTGTTCTCTATGTTCAGCTAGTCCGGATTTATCCCATGCTTTTTCAGACCCAGGCCAGCTGGCCTTGGTGAGTTCCCGATAGAACATCCCCATTGTCTCAGTGTGTGGGTGCACCCCTCGCGGTCCTGAGTTCCTTGCTCGTGCTCAGTCTCCTTCTGCTCCTGATTTGGACCTTGAGATTTCTGTCCCGTGCTCCTCTGTCTCTGTCTCCTTTCATCGCCTGATGAAGGTTAATATTCATGAGGATGCCTATGTGTTTGTCTTTGGGTTCACCTTCTTACTTAGCTTCTCTAGGAACATGCATTATAAGCCCAATGTCCTTTATTTATGGCTAGAAACCAAATATGAGTGAGTACATCCCATGTTCCTCTTTTTGGATCTGGCTTACCTCACTCAGGATAGTGTTTTCTATTTCCATCCATTTGTATGCAAAATTCAAGAAGTCCTTGTTTTTTACTGCTGAGTAATACTCTAATATGTATATATTCCATACTTTCTTCATCCATTCTTCCGTTGAAGGGCATCTAGGTTGTTTCCAGGTTCTGGCTATTACAAACAATGCTGCCATGAACATAGTTGAGCATATACTTTTGTTGTATGATAGGGCCTCTCTTGGGTATATTCCCAAGAGTGGTATTGCTGGATCCAGGGGTAGGTTGATTCCGAATTTCCTGAGAAACCGAAACACTGCTTTCCAAAGTGGTTGCACAAGTTTGCATTCCCACCAGCAATGGGTGAGTGTCCCCCTTCTCCACAACCTCTCCAGCAAAGGCTATCATTGGTGTTTTTTATTTTAGCCATTCTGACAGGTGTAAGATGGTATCTTAAAGTTGTCTTGATTTGCATTTCCCTGATCGCTAGGGAAGTTGAGCATGACCTGTAATTCTCTTTCCTGGTTGAGTCTTTGTGTGGTTTTGGTATCAAAGTAACTGTAGCTTCATAGAAGGAGTTTGGTAATGACCCTTCTGTTTCTATATTGTGAAATACATTAAGGAGTATAGGAATTAGCTCTTCTTGGACGTTCTGGTAGAATTCCGCATTGAAACCATCTGGTCCTGGGCTTTTTTTGGTAGGGAGGTTTTTGATAACCTCTTCTAATTCTTCGTGACTAACAGGTCTGTTTAGATTGTTCACCTGGTCCTGGTTTAACTTTGGGATATGGTATTTATCTAAAAAAAGTGTCCATTTCTTTTATATTTTCCAATTTTGTGTTATACAGGCTTTTGTAGTAAGATCTAATGATTCTCTAAATTTCCTCTGTGTCTGTGGTTATGTCCCCCTTTTCATTTCAGATCTTATTTATTTGTGTGTTCTCTCTCTGTCGTTTAATTAGTTTGGATAGGGGTTTGTCGATCTTGTTGACTTTCTCCAAGAACCAGCTTTTTGTTTCATTGATTCTTTGGACTGTTTTCTGTGTTTCTATTTTGTTGATTTCGGCCCTCAGTTTTATTATTTCCAGTCTTCTACTTCTCCTGGGCGCATCTGCTTCTTTTTTTTCTAGAGCTTTCAGGTGTGTTGTTAAGTCCCCAATGTATGCATTTTCCGTTTTCTTTAAGTGGGCACTTAGTGCTATGAACTTTCTTCTTAGTACTGCTTTCATCATGTCCCATAGGTTTGAGTATGTTGTCTCTTTATTTTCATTAAATTCAAGGAAGACTTTAATTTCTTTCTTAATTTCTTCCTTGACCCAGGTGTGGTTCAGTAGTTGACTGTTCAGTTTCCATGAGTTTGTCGGCTTTCTGTGGGTAGCATTGTTGTTGCCTTCTAACTTTAATCTGTGGTGATCAGATAGGACACAGGTGGACACTGATATTTTATTGTATCTTTGGAGGTTTCCTTTGTTTCCAAGTATGTGGTCAATTTTTGAGAAGGTTCCATGAGCTGCAGAGAAGAAGATATATTCTTTCCTATTTGGGTGGAATGTTCTATAGATGTCTGTTAAGTCCATTTGCTTCATTACCTCCAATAATTCTCTTAATTCTCTATTAGGTTTCTGTCTGATTGACCTGTCCCTTGGAGAGAGAGGTGTGTTGAAGTCTCCTACTACTAGTGTGTGTGGTTTGATGTCTGCTTTGAGTTCTAGTAATATTTCTTTTACATAAGTAGGTACTTTTATATTGGGGGCGTAGATATTCAGAACTGAGACGTCATCCTGATGAATTGTTCCTGTTATGAGTATAAAGTGACCATCTCGGTCTCTTCTGATTGATTTTAGTTTGAAGTCAGTTTTGTTAGAAATTAATATGGCCACACCTGCTTTTTTCTTAGGACCATTTGCTTGAAACACCTTTTCCCAACCCTTTACTCTGAGTAGGTGCCTGTGTTTGTGGTTGAGATGTGTTTCTTGCAAACAGCAGAATGTTGGATCCTGTTTTCGTATCCAATCTTTTAGCTTGTGCCTTTTTATAGGTGAATTGAGCCCATTAATTCACCTTTTTATAGGTGAATTGAGTGATATTAATGACCAGTGGTTGTTTACTCCGGTTATTCTTATTGCTTTTGGTAGTAGAGATTGTGTGTCTCCCTTCTTTGAGATGTGCTGGTGAAGGGTCCCTAGATGCCTGGGTTATTGTAGGCAGTGTTGGCAGTGTTGGATTCCTTGGGTTGCGATTTTCCTTCTATTACTTTCTGTAGGGCTGGATTTGTGGCTACGTATTGTTTAAATTTATTCTTATCCTGGAATGTCTTGTTTTCTCCATTGATAATGAACGATAGCTTGGCTGGGTATAGTAGTTTGGGTTTGCATCCATGGTCTCTTAGCTTCTGCAGTACATCTATCCAGGACCTTCTGGCTTTCATGGTTTCCATAGAGAAGTCAGGTGTAAGTCTGATCGGTTTACCTTTATAAGTTACTTGCCCTTTTTCCTTTGCAGCTCTTAATATTCTTTCTTTAACCTGTATATTTTGTGTTTTGATTATTATATGGTGAGGAGATGTTTTTGTTTGATCCAGTCTGTTTGGTGTTCTGTATGCTTCTTGAATATTTAAATGAATATCTTTCTTTAAGTTGGAAAGTTTTCTTCCATAATTTTGTTGAATATATTTTCTGGGCCTTTGAGCTGTGACTCTTCTTCTTCTTCTATTCCTATTATTCTTAAGTTTGGTTTTTTTTATTGTGTCCCATATTTCCTGAATGTTTTGTGTTGAGAATTTGTTGGCTTTGCTGTTTTCTTTGATCTGTTCGTTTATTTTCTCTATGGTGTCCTCAGCCTCTGAGATTCTTTGTTCTATCTCTTGTATTCTATTGATTATGCTTGTTTCTGTAGACTCTGCTCGTTGACCTAGATTTTCCATATCCAGCTGGTCCTCAGTTTGTATTTTCTTCCTTGCCTTCATTTCAGTTTTCAATTCTTGAACTGTTTCCCTTACCTGTTTGATTGTTTTATCTTGGTTTCCCAGGGTATCATGTACATATTTACTCATTTCTTCAAACTTTTTGTTATACTTCTCATCCATTTCTATAAGGGCATTTTTTACATGTTGTTTAAGGGACTCTATTGCGTTCATAAAGTCAATTTTTTCCACTTCTTCTGTGTTAGATTGCTCAAATACTTCTGTTGTAAGATCCTTGGGTCCTGGTGTTTTCATGTTGTTTTTCAGATTATTGGGTGAGTTCTTGCCTTGGCGTCTGCCCATCTCCTCCTATTAATCCTATCTAATGGGTCTTTTAAAAACCGGATCAGGTTTCCCTGCTGGCTCAGGGCTCCGCTTACCAAATGCTCTCGCTCTGTTTCCTGGTTCCTGCCGCAGGCCAAGAACCCTCTCACCCCTCCGAAGGGTCTTCAGGACAGGACCAGGCTCCCCGTTTGCCAGTGACCTGGCCAACCAAAGGCCTACCTCTTTGATTTGATTGTAGTAGGGCGATCTGCTCTCCTTATTGCATGCCTGGCCCTGCCGCTTGCGTCTGCTGCCGCGCTGGTCTCCCAAAGCCTCTTCCTGAATGCGGTGTCGCTATGCCGCGTCTGTCCACTGCTACGCCTCTGTGCGTCTTGATTTATTAATTTTAAACACTATTCATGCTTGGACCATATTTGAGCCTATCCCCTGGTAAAGTATTTGGCAATTAACCTGAATCTGAGGTATTGGAGTCAAGAAATGGCTGTGTCAAAGTTAACAATAAACATCCACTCAACATTTCATAAATTCATTACCCCAAGGATTTCTCCACTTCCCACATACCCTTATTCATTTTCATTCACTGATTCTTCACTGAAGATGGAATGTGGTCAGCCAGGCCCACCTTCCTGTGTCATTCCTAATCTGCCATAGTAGAATATAATTGGTGAAGCTTAAGCCATAAAAAGACATTGCTTAGGTGCATAGATTTTTCTTGATAATTTTATTACTGATACAGGGGAAAGAAAGTAAGCTACAAAGTGGGTATTAGGTAGTACGGCCATTTTTAGGATGCACATCATCATCTGGTTCTTAGTTAAATGTTTTCTGTGGAGGGAAAGGAAAGAATTCCCAGGTATGAGAAATAATGTTCAGATGCTCTAAGGAATAAATCATAATCCATGCTAGAGGGAATTTGGAAAACCAGAATGCTTAGAGAATTATGAACAGTGGAAGCCTGGCTATGGGATGTCAGTAAATAAAAATATCAACACTGGGTAATTGGCTAGAGACCATTGCAGTGATAGTAGAGCAAAGAGTGTGGAGTAGTCTGTATTTGTCCTGCAAACTTTAATGAGGCTTAATTTAAAGTAATGAATGAATGTGTTTGGAAAATAAAATTTCAACATGGACTGGCATTAAATACTAGGCATAGTTTTTGCTCTCCACTCTTTTGCAGGAATTCACTGAAAATAAAAAATGTGCGGGACACTAAAATATAAAAAGAAATGTGCAAATTTTGAGGAAGATAAAAGTTGCACCAAGTAATGTTCTGGAAAAGAGTCTTTGTAAATACTCCAAAGAAACTTCAGACTTTGTACTTGGATACAAACAAATTTACTCTGAGGACAAGGCCTCACACAGCAAAGACTTAAGAGGAAACAAGTGGATTAGGTGAAAATAGAGCGTCTGAAAGTAGAATGTGACTACTTGGCTTTCTGTCTCAAACAATTACGTAGGAAAATATTTCCAGTGTATCAGAACCAATATACAGAGACAATATTGCAGCTTAGGACCAAGATGTCAAGTTTCCATACAGAGACGGCAACAACATTGTCCACGTAGTACTGACATTAAAGAAATACAATCCACAGTACTATGGAGTATGGTTCAACTGTTTTTGAGAATTTCTGAGGAAAGGAATGATTGCATTCCATGAAAAGAATAAATTACATGAACCTGTGCAGATGAAATATAAGTAGCCTTAAACAAAGAAGAGGACAATGTACTTTAAGTAATTACTAACTGTGATTAAAGTAAAACCTCAGAAAAAGTAAATGAAATTTAACCTTAGACCTTATGATCATGCAGATAAGAAGAGTTGGTCTCCCCACTAAGATGAGCATTGTTACCTCCCTATCTAGAGTAGATTAAGCACCCAGAAAAAGATTCACCAATGTGTAAACTCTCTCATTCAGCTATATATGTGACAATACCTAATCTTAATGGCTAGCACGAGAATCGTATCTAAGGATAATCTATAGATAGGGGTCTTGATTACTATAAATATTAATATTAAAATATTACCAATATCATTAATATCACTACAAAGAGTATATAGTTCAGTATTTTGGAATGTTTAGTTTCTATTGGTACATGTTTTTTAAGGGAATATCTCTGCTTACCTCCATGATACAATATCACCCCAGGTGTAACCACCTGTCTTCTGCCTTAAGACTTTTGGGAATAGACCCCAGGAAGGATATTTGTTGAATAAATGAGTAGAATGGTACTTGTAAGTCCTAGAAAGGGAATACTTTGTCTTCATTTAGAGTAGAGTATCACAGTAGATTTGACAAAAATGCCAATCATGAAAGGTTTGGGTTAAGACTACCATAAACTAATAAGTTAACGGATGCAGGTTAACTTGCTTATGTACAGAAGGAACTATCACGAGTACAGGATGCACAGCCAGGATTTTCTATATTAGCCTATTATGTTCAGTTAAATTCAATGAAAGCAAAAATGATATGGTAGCACCGGTGTGTTGTGGCCCAGAGGCAAAAACTTAAAGACATCTCAGTTAGATATGTAGTAAAGAGCCCCTGTCAGAGTCCAAAAAGCTGAAACCCATGAGAAAAGTAAAATAGTAAAATGGTGAACACAGATCCTTAAGACCCTAGTTCTAAAGAACTGCTATCAGTGTTCAAATAAAGACACAGGAATAAGCAAAGGGAGCTAAAACTTGAGGGCTAAGAAAACTACACACACCACAGTCTTTCTATCCACATTACTCTATTCTTCTTCTTCCTCTTTCTTCTTATTCCTCCTGTTGCAAATGTAGCCTTATAACCAGTAATTCCCCTGCCGATTCAGATTCCAGGGTTTGAATTATTTTCTGCATAAAAATCAGATAAGAGTTTTCACACGCACACACACACACACACACACAAACACACACACACACACACACCACCTGTGACTTTCAGCTCAAAGATGGGAGTGACTTAGCACACACCTGTTGAACTCCTTAATGGAGAAAGTTAGTTAAGAAAGAAATTAAATAATCGGGGAACTGTAGAGGGGAAGGCTAGTGCACTACACTACAGTTTTAGGTGTTTAGATAAACTTCTAAAAGATTTATTTACATTCAGTAAATTATGAATAGGTATAGAATGTTTTTCAAATCAGTATGCTGGTTTTATTCCCTCTCAACTTAAATAGAGGATGTCATTTAAAAAGAAAACTTATGTAAATAGCTAGGGAAAAGCTATGGCTTCTGATCTGAATAACACATTCACCAGATACTACAGTTTCTATAGGCCTTGGTCTGGAGTTTACACTTACTACTATAAGCAGTAGAAACAAAGAGGAGATCCAGGCCTCTTAATTATCAGTTCTGGGATATGCTGTAATCAGCTATGCTGATTGTATGCATTGTGGGTCTGTGGTGCCAGAAGGAAGAAAGTCTGTTTTGGGGATGTGGTTAGTTATCCCTTCTGCTGTCCTTGAGAGAGAAACACAAGTAGTAAATTTCTTGAGCTAAAATCCTCAGTAAACTGAGGTGAGGGTGAGCATAAGAAGTTAGGAATCTTTTAAGTGATGTAAAACCAGGGCATGCTTATTCTTCTATATATCTAAGCAGCTAAGAATCAGCAGCTTTGGGCAAGTAGTAATTCTATGTCCTTGGATATCTATGGATATCGTTAATGGAATGCTTTTGCCTGGACCCTAAACACTGACCAAATGCCCGTTGATAAAGATAGTTGTAGGAAGGCAGTTCTCTGTGTTTACTTTGACAAGAGAAACAAGAGTCTGGCAGTGGGAAACTGTTATACATGTAGCTATGGTATGTGATCAGTAAGTCCCCAAAGCATAGGACCCTATTACTTACTAAAGGATCAAAGAGTTCTGAACTGTAGAAATTAATTTCCAAACTTTTAACAGCTACAATGGAAATTTATACCAAAAATTAGCTGCTTAATTCATAAATAAATAATCCCCAAATTCCTTGAATGTTGCTTTAACATTCACCAAAACCGTTGGCTTTGACAAGTTGCTCATGAAAAGATGGCTGAGCAATTACTGTACAATATTGTGGCTTGTATCATGGATATGACAGAGGATTCCATCAATCTAACCTTTAATACTTGGAGATGTAAATTTTTCAACTCAGTCTAAAGAAGCTAGCTCAGCAAGTGTGGAAAACAATGGCCGTAAAAATATTGTATGTTAATTGTTTGAAAATGGAAAAACTTGAATTTGGGATAATTGGTGTAATGTAAAGATAAACTGTTAGGATGAAAGAAAAAAATATGTTATTATGATGAAATAACCATGATCAATGAGGAATAAATAGACAAATTCAACAATGCAGTGAAAAAAAACCCATGGCTACAAGGAATTACATATATTTAACCACAGGAAGTACATTCTTTATGGGTAAAATGGCTGTTGAAACACGTTGGAGAATTTATACACTATAGCTAAACACAATGAAGGCATACAAGATGTTTTAGTGAAAATTTAAGTTAGGTACTTTATAAAGGCTTCAAATGTGTTGGCTAGTTTTCATGTAACTCCACTCAAGGTACAATCTCTCTAGAGAAGGGAACCTCAATTCAGAAAATGCCTCCAAAAAAAAATCAAAATGTTTGGTAACTTGTAGGGCATTTTATTAATTAGGAATTGATGAGGGAAGACCAGTCACATTCTTAATTTTAAAACAACCGATCTTGTGGTCATGTGTTATATAAGAAAACAGATTAAGCAAACCATGAAGGGCAAGCCAGTAAGCAGCTTCCCTCCATTGCCTATGCATCACCTCTTGTTTTCAATTCCATCCCTGTTTTTATTCATTTCCTAATTTCCTTCAATGTTGGACTAAGATAAGGAAGTGTAAGCCAAATCAACTTCTTTACTTGCCTTTAGTCCTTGTGCTTCATGGTAACATTTATAACCCTAACTAAGACAACATGACTATCTAGAATACTAGCAATCATGAAATAGTTATTTTTGAAAACACTTGATTTTAGAATGCTTTTCCTTCCTAGAACCTGAGTAAATAAATTGAAAGGAATTTTTACATTCATATATGTACATAGATATCAAAAATAAACTAAAGATAACTTGTAAAATTATTTTTTATTACAGAGTGTAGAAAAATTCCTCTGTACCATGAATATCCAAAAAGAATATGGAATTGCTAAGCCATGGATCAACTTCAGACTCTCTATGCACTGATAGTATGCATTTTTATTAGGAAAACTCCATATACTTTCATTTATACTCAGATAGAAATTATTCAGATACACAGTGGAATTCATCTGATTTTCATCTCCTGATAAGAAAACCATGGACCTGAATGTAAGACTAAGTCAATGAATGCTTGCACTGAATTTTCTCGGTTATTTTATAATAGAAGTGAGAAAAATAATTAAGGTAGAAAATGGGTAGTGAAAAATAGGGCCAGTGATCTGATAAACAGGTACATATGTTTTGTAATTCCTTAAAAGTTTTCTGTGAAAGGAATGAGAAAGATGCTGTAAGAAGAGTTTATGTCAATTATGAAGGGAGTTTGAAGAAATGGAATGCTCTGAGAATTATGAACTCTAGAAAGCCTGGCTCTTGAGACATTAGAGCAGCACAGTGGTAGCATTGAGAAATGGGCTAGCACTACTGCAGTAATAAGCTGATAAAGAATTTGGAAGTATTTGTTCTGAGTGATGAGGACCTCAATGAAGCCAAATTTACATGTAATAAACTAATGGGTTGGGAAAAGGAAATTTCCACATTGAAAAGAACTAATTCTTTGAAATAGATAATGTAAGATAACACTCATTTTTAGGTTCAGAGTGAAAAATCACAAGACAGTGTATATAAACTATGGAAAGAAATGCACAGTTTTTAGAAGAAAAAAAAACAAGGGTATGTGTAAAGCCTAACAAACCATGTTCTAATAAAGAGAAGGTGACTGCTTCAAAAAAAAAAAAAACCCTCATGCTCTGTGCTGAGATACTAGGAGAACACACCTTGCCAAGACTTCAGTGTGAGAAATCTGTATTTCTTTGAAGGTAAGGTGCCTGCACTGAGAATTCTGGTACACGAGTTTCTTTCCAAACAAATACCCAGAAAAATATTTTTTTCAGTACAAACAAACACAAATTTTATTTTTTTTCATTTTAAAATAGGGTCTTCCAAAGTTGTCTGGGTGATCTTTGAACTTTCACACATAGTTTGAGATACAGTAACGAGGTCTGCATTCCTGGTAGGCTACTATTTCTAATTCTCTTGCTTCAACACTCTGAATAACTAGGATCACAAGTATTGTGCTTAAATGAGAGCTTTAAAGTACCGACGTTCTCTTGATGATGTTAGAGAACAAGTTTCATCCTATCCATCATGGAAGGTAGGGGAGTTAACATTTTCATACAGCTGGCCTGAGCATGCAGCAAGTTTGATAAACACAAAACAATTTTCTCTTTCCCAAAGTTTGAATTTCTTTACAGAACCCTGTTTATGTAGATAAGAATTCTAGGAAAATTGAGAAAAAGAAAATTAAGTGTTTTGTTTTACCTTTTCCGCTTAACTGATAACTCATGTATAGAAATATGAAAGAAATCATTATTCATTTAAACAATTTTCCTTAACCCCAAATTTATTATAGTCACTTGAATATATTTTCTTTTTTTTCTTGAAAATGTCTTAAGAAGTTTATTAAATTGGAAAAAAATCCCAATTTGAAGAAATGGTGAATACATTATGAATTAACATAATCACAAGAAACACAAACTTGAGCATTACCTGCTTTAGCAACTTGGTAAATTAATAATGTTGCCTTTTTTTTCTTTTTTTTAAATTTTTTTTCTTTTTTTTTTAATTGAGAAAAGGAAAAAAAAGTATCCGCTTCCTCCCAGCTTCCCCTTTCCCTCCCCCTCCTCCCACCGCTCTTGCCCTCACCCAAACTCCTCTCCCCCTCCCTCTCCAGTCCATAGAGCAGTCAGGTTTCCCTGCCCTGTGGAAAGTCCAAGGTCCGCCCCACTACGTCCATGTCTAGGAAGCTGAACAACCAGACTGGCTAGGCTCCCACAAAGCCAGAACATGAAGTAGGGTCAAAACCCTGTGCCAATGTCCTTGGCTTCTCATCAGCCCTCATTGTTCACCATGTTCAGAGAGTCCGGTTTTATCCCCTGCTTTTTTAGTCACAGTCCAGCTGGCCTTGGTGAGCTCCCACTAGATCAGCCCCCTTGTCTCAGTGGGTGGGTGCACCCCCTCGTGGTCCTGACTTCCTTGCTCATCTTCTCCCTCCTTCCGTTCCTCATTGGGACCATGGGAGCTCAGACCATTGCTCCAGTGTGGGTCCCTGTCCCCATCTCCATCCATCACCACATGAAGATTCTATGGTGGTATGCAAGATATTCGTCAGTATTGCTATAGGATAGGGTCATTTCAGGTTGCCTATCCTCAGCTGCCCAAGGGACTAATAGGGGACATCACCATGGGTTCCTGGGAGCCCCTCTAGGGTCAAGTCTCTTGCCAACCCTAAAGTGGCTCCCTTAACTAAAAATTGTGGTTCCGTGCTCCCCTGTCCAACCTTCCTTTATTCCAATCCTCCTGCTTCCCCAAGTCCCCCCTCCATCCCTTCTACCTTTTCTCTCCCCATCTTTCCATACCCCCAGCCCAGCCCAGCCCCAAGATCCCAATTTTCTCCCCAGTAATTTTGTCTACTTCCCATAGCCAAGAGGATAACTGTATGTTTTTCCTTGGGTTCACCTTCTTATTTAGTTTCTTTAGGTTCACCTATTGTAGACTCCGTGACCCTTATTTATGGCTAGAAACCAATTATGAGTGAGTACATCCCATGCTCATCTTTTTGGGTCTGGGATACCTCACTCAGTATAGTGTTTTCTATTTCCATCCATTTGCATGCAAAATTCGAGAAGTCATTGTTTTTTGTTTTTTACCGCAGCGTAGTACTCTAATGTGTATATATTCCAGACTTTCTTCATCCATTCTTCCATTGAAGGGCATCTAGGTTGTTTCCAGGTTCTGGCTATTACAAATAATACTGCTATGAACATAGTTGAACAAATGCATTTATCATATGATAGGGCATCTCTTGGGTATATTCCCAAGAGTGGTATTGCTGGTTCCAGGGTTAGGTTGATCCCGAATTTCCTGAGAAACTGAAACACTGACTTCCACAGTGGTTGCACAAGATTGCATTCCCACCAGCAATGGATGAGGGTACCCCGTCCTCCACAGCCTCTCCAGCAAAGGCTATCCTTGGTGTTTTTGACTTTAGCCATTCTGGCAGGTGTAAGATGATATCTCAAAGTTGTTTTGATTTGCATTTCCCTGATTGCTAAGGAGGTTGAGCATGACATTAAGCGTCTTTTGGCCATTTGAACTTCTTCTGTTGAGAATTCTCTGTTCAATTCAGTGCCCCATTTTTTCATTGGGTTAATTAGCATTTTAAAGTCTAGTTTCCTGAGTTCTCTATATATTTTGGAGATCAGACCTTTGTCTGTTGCGGGGTTGGTGAAGATCTTCTCTCAGTCAGTAGGTTGCCTTTGTGTCATAGTGACAGTGTCCTTTGCTTTACAGAATCTTCTCAGTTTTAGTAGGTCCCATTTATTTAATGTTGCCCTTAATGTCTGTGCTTCTGGGGTTATACCTTGGAAGCGATCTCCTGTGTCCATCTGTTGTAGGGTATTTCCCACTTTCTCTTCTATCAGGTTCAGTGTGTTCAGGCTGATATTGAGGTCTTTAATCCATTTGGACTTGGATGGAAATAGAAAACACTATTCTGAGTGAGGTCACCCAGACCCAAAAAGATGAATATGGGATGTACTCACTCATAATTGGTGTCTAGCCATAAATAAGGGTCACGGAGTCTAAAATTGGTGAACCTAAAGAAGCTAAGTAAGAAGGTGAACCAAAGAAAAACATATAGTTACCCTCTTGGCTATGGTAAGTAGACAAAATTGCGGGGAGAAAATTGGGATCTTGGGGGTGGGGTGGGATGTGGGTAAGGGGAGATGGGGAGAGAAAAGGGAAGAGGGGATGATGGGGGGAACTTGGGGAAAAAGGAGGATTGGGATAAAGGAAGGTTGGATAGGGGAGCACGGAAGCACAATTCTTAGTTAAGGGAGCCACCTTAGGGTTAGCAAGAGAATTGAACCTAGAGTGGCTCCCAGGAGCCCAAGCCGAGGTCCCCAGTTAGTTCCTTGGGCAGCTGAGGATAGGAAACCTGAAATGACCCTAGCCTATAGCAATACTGACGAATATCTTGCATATTATCCTAGAACCTTCATCTGGTGATGGATGGAGATAGAGACAGAGACCCACACTGGAGCACTGGACTGAGCTCCCAACGCCCCAATGAAGAGCAGACAGAGGGAGAACATGAGCAAAGAAGTCGGGACCACGAGGGGTGCACCCACCCACTGAGACAGTGGAGATGATCTACTGGGAGCTCACCAAGGCCAGCTGGACTGTGCCTGAAAAAGCATGGGTTAAAACTGGACTCTATGAACATGACGAACAATGAGGGCTGATGAGAAGCCAAGGACAATGGCTTGGGGTTTTGATCCTACGCAATGTGCTGGCTTTGTGGGAGCCTAGCCAGTTTGGATGTTCACCTTCCTAGATATGGACAGAGGGGGGAGGACCTAGGACTTACCACAGGGCAGGGAACCCTGACTGCTCTTTGGACTGGAGGGAGAGGGGGAGAGGCGTGGGAGGAGAGGAGAAGGGTGGGAGGAGGGGGAGGGAAATGGGAGGCTGGGAGGAGGTGGAAACTTGTTTTTTTTTCTTCCTTTTCTCAATAAAAAAAAGACACAATTCAGAGACCTTTTCCACATGAGATTTTAATTTTTCACTGGGTTTATGTGGCAAAAAGGATATATTTTAAAATAACATCTTTCTTCTACATTAAAATTTGTATAGGGGAAATTTTTGAAGGCAATATGACTAGAATGCAGTTAAGATTTGGATTCACATGACTTACATGTAGCTTCTGGATTTTCTTTTCAAACAAAGCCAATTCTTTCTCAACTTCAGCTGTTAATTTCCTGGGGCTATTTAGGTCTTTGGCAACATCAAAGATTTTGTTTAAATGAATTGTTAGATTAGGTGTTATCCCAGAAGTCAGCCATAGATTGGAAATGAATCATGGCAGTCTTTGAAAATCATTAAGAGTGCAATCAATCTCTCCTAAATTTTGCTTTTTACATTCTCATGTTCTGCAAATCTATTTTATATCCTAGATAATTGACATAATCTCCTCTTTGTTTATTTCCAGGAAAAAAATAGTAATCCCCAATTAAACAAAGCTGTCTTTACTTCTTCAAACATTTTTTTCTAAATTATCTACATTTGAATCACATAGCAAAATGTCTTCCATGTTATGGTAAACTATAGATTTAAGAAATAGATTAAGTATTATTTTAAATGGCTGACTTATAAAAAATTGGCATAGGTGAGACCATTCCCTGTGGGAAGACCCTCCATTGTTATCTCTTATTGGGCTGAGAATTACTATAAGTAGGCACTTTGAAGGCAAGTTTATCTCTGTCCTTTTCGTGTAAAGGTACAGTGAAGAAGCAATCTTTCAAATCAATAATTATAAAAGGCCATCCTTTAGGCAACAGGGAAGACAAAAAACTTCAGATCTTAGAGGGCTCATTGGCTGAATCACATTATGGACACCTCTTAGATCTGTCACTATTCTTCATGTTCTAGATTTTAAAACAACAAATTTAGGAGAATTTCAAGGGTTGGTCAATTCTGCTTTTTTAAAAAAATTTATTCTAAAAAAATTCTTAAATTTTTAAATTTCCTTATATATACCCAATCCAAGCCACTCTTTCCCTTCCTCCAGTCTCCTCCACTTATATACCCACACTCCCATCTAATCTTCAAAGAGGGTAAGGCACATTGCTTTGGAGAATGTCCAAGCCTTCCTATTTTATCTAGACTGAGCAAAGTATCCTTCCAAAGAGAACAGTTTCCCAAAAAGCCAGTAAACGCAGTAGGGATAAATCCTGGTGCCACTGCCAGTGGCCCCTCCATCTGGGCCAGCCATGCAACCAATGGTCATTAATATCTCTTAATATCAATAGACTCAATTCATCTATAAGACACACAGGCTAAGAGAATGAATATGAAAACAGGATCCAGCCTTCTGTTGTATACAAAAAACACACCTCAATGTCAAAAACAGATATTACCTCAGAGTAAAGATTTGGGAAAATATTTTCTAATCAAATGGACAAAAGAATCAAGAGGATGTAGCTAGCTATTCTAATATCTACCAAGATAGATTTTAACCTAAAATCAATCATAAAAGAAGAAGAACAGGAACAATCCATCAAGATGAAGTCTCAATTCTGAAAATTTATGCCTCTAATATAGTAGCACTCACATTTGTAAAAAAAAAAAACATTATAAAAACTTAAATCTCACATTAAACCCTAAACACTCATTGTAGAAGACTTTAACACTACTCTCTCACCAATGGACAGGTCAACCAGACAGAAACTTAACGGAGATATAAGAGAACTAATAGATGTCATGACTCAAATTGAATATCTATTTAACATTCCACCCAAACAGGGAAGAATATACCTTCTTCTCAGCACCTCATGCAACCGTCTCTAAAGCTGACCACATACTCAGGAATGAACAAACGTCCAAAGCAAAATTAAAAAAAGGAGTAACCCCCTGTATCTTATCAGATCATCATGGTTTAAAGTTAGACTTCAACAATAGCACTACTATCAGAAAGACCACAAATTCATTGTAATTGAACAGAGAATGATTTAGCCACTCCTGGGTCAAGGAAGAAACAAAGAATGAAATTAAAGACTTCCTAGCATTCAATAAAATACAAATGAATACAAAATGTACCCAAATCATTGGGACACTATTAAAGAAGTGCTAAGAGGAAAGTTCATAGCACAAAGTATCCACATAAAAAAATAGAGAATATTTGATGTTCAATTTGCTGAGCATCTTGTTTCTCCTGTACCACCTGTTCTAAAGCCTGCAGTTTCTCTTCTGCTAAAGGCCATTATTTAACCTATATTGGTTCCTCAGTTAACCATTTATAGGTAGGTGCAATGGTACCTCTGAAGTTTTGCTAGTTGTTTTGTATTTTTGTAAATCCTGAATGACTGGCGACTATTTTTTTTTAATAGTACCTTATTATATCCTTCCCAGAAACATGCATTGGCTTCGTTTCTGAGACTGCAAGAATGTTAATCTGGGTCTTCCACTGCTGCAACTGATCATGATCCCATAGATTCACTGCTATGTTTGCCCCATATGGCCTCAGCCTCTCTCTCTATCCTTCTGGCCCTATTCATTCAACCCATACCATGCTTTGTTTTAGTTGAGATAATGTTCCAATTTTTAGGAATTGAATATCTATTTTCGGCAGGGGCCATTTTTGTTACCAAGATTCTGGATTAATAATAGTCCTCACCTGTGTCTAGTGATCCTTCAAGTACAATTTTATTTATTTGTACTCTCACGTTTGGTCTTTGATCATTTCTCAATGTCTGTCAAAATACGTGTTTCCTATTTTCAATTGGAATTTTTGGTTCATCCTCCATGTTTGTTATATCATCCAGAGGAGTATGGTTTTTACAACAAGTACTGCACAGTCCTGATGTAGCACCACAATACTGTGATGGAGGCGGCAGTAACAGTAAGGCAGGTCCTATTGCTGGGGACCAGCCTCACCAGAGAAGTGGATCAAAATTTGGAATGTCTGCAAGGTGAAGTGACCACACAAACACAGGATTCTGATGCACACTGCCAGGCTACCAGATACAGGGAAGGTTCTTTGTCTACTTTCTTTCTCTCTGCCCAGAGCATCAAACCTCAGTCTTGTATTGTAAATTTTACCCAAGGAAAATGTGTCTTTCTTTCTTGTTATAGGTTAATCATTACATGAGCAATGCAGCTCAAAAAAAAAAACCCACAAAGATTCTTTGAAATCAGAACATCATCATTAATCATCACACTTTCCTAGATCCCAAGTTCAATACCAGTCACTACATTTTTAATTCTTACCTGAGTTAACCATAAAACAACTTCTGATTCCAGTTTTGCCAGCACAATTTGCTGAAGATGTGGGCGGTCCTTAGGCTTCCCACAGGTCAGGGAACCCTGATTGCTCTTTGAGCAGATGAGGGAGGGGGACATAACCGGGGGAGGGGGAGGGAAATGGGAGGCGGTTGTGGGGAGGAGGCAGAAATCCTTAATAAATAAATAAATTAAAAAAGAAAAAAATAAATAAAAAAGTGAAAAAATGTAATTATTAACTATAAAAAAATAATAATAAAAAAACAACTTCTGATGCTTTCACCTCAGAGGCTAACTACCTGCAGTTTGCAGAAGCATAGTTCAGGGGGTATTACGCCATTGTCATACCTTTACAATTGGTTTCTTCACAACTCCAATACATGTAATTTTGGTTTATGAGACCATAGGTAGTCAACCCCAAAGCTCTAGGTTCCTTAAAAAGTTTATTCACCATAGCCAAGTTCCTTTCTTTTTCTGTATAATTATGATATTTTCTATCATGAATGCAAGTGTATAGTGTCTTCAAGAATAGCATCATATCACCTATTTTTAATGGTCTCCTAATGAAAATAGATAGTGAATGTATTGGGTTTGGAGAATTTTTGTGGTATCTCACCCCAGAAACGTTCAGGATGATTCCCCGAGGTCTAGAGATTAGTGATAATGTGTCATAGAATGAAAACAGATTTATATTTGCACTATTAAAATTTATTTCAGTAGGTTTAATAAAGACGTGACTTCATAATCAAAGAATTCAATTCCTCCATTCTCGGAATATTTTTTTTATAGCATCCAAAATAATCTTTTGAGGCGTTGGCTCACTGAAACAAACAAAAGAGTTTAGAGGACATTATGAGTTCAACTTGAAAGTTATAGGACTTTGCCCAAGATGAACAACCTGTGAGATCAGAAATTGGGTAGATTCTGGGAAGTAAGTTACAGCACAGAAATAACTGGAATATAATAGAGAGTGAACAAGCAGAGAAGATGCAGAAGAGATGAAGAAGTAGGATGAAGATGCCCCTGGTGTGGATGATGCAGAGGATGACCCAGTTCTGAGGGCAAGCAAGAGTAGTGTGAAGCGAAGAGAAGCATAGAGGTAAGCAACAGTACAAGGACGGGAGAGTGGGAAGCTCTAAAATACCCCAGACAAGATAGGAAAGAACAGCAAAAGGTCACCAGAATCTCAGGTTGTTGTCATTGTCTACTCCACACTCACTTCAGCTCCATATCCAGCCTTGGATCCAAGTCCAAGGCTAAGAAGACCATGATTTGTCTGCTCCATGTCCCCACTGCCCCTTACTCTAGCTCTCACATGAACCTCAAAATGAAACTGACAGACACTTATACAGAATTCCCATTGGCGAGTGTTACCATCATATCATACTATTTGGAAGCTTTCATCCCGGGCATGCTAAAGCTGGCCAAGCTATCAGTCCCTGTCAGTAGATCCACATCAGGGTCTTCCAATATGGGCTCTGCATCATCAGCCTTTTGGGCCTGAGCAGCAGTGTGAAGAGCCCTCTAAGAGACACTGAATAGTACAAACCTACTACAAGGGGCTTTAAGTGCACGGTCTCTAACGTGGAATTCATTTAGTTCTTACACTGACTGCAGGTTTACTTTAGAAGCATCTGGAGCAGTAGCACACAGCCTTACCTCTCAGTCATTCACACTTTATTTCAGTGGAACCTATGGCCATTTCTGCTACAACCCTCTTTCTCCTGAGGGACTATAAGTGTAATTTTTTTGTCTAAAATTGTTGATAAGAAACACATTAGTGTAGCTTTCCAGTTCCCCAACAAAGATATTTTAAAACTCTTTTTCTACATTCCTATAACTATCCTTGAAAATCAGGTATCAAATGTCCATACAGATTATGTCATGCACAACTACATTCAGGTTCTACAAAGTTCACCATTCACTACTCTTAAAAATGACTTTTCTCCTATGAGCTCCTGTTTTACTGCTCAGCCTTTGCTTACTTTTGAAAATCTTTGTGTTAAATAACGATCTATCCAGCTGTGTCCAGATTTATGGCTTTCACACTGACAAAGACCTAGATTACTAATTATCAAGAATGATGAAGTGCTCTGATGTTCTCTGTATCCGAGGTTAAATATGTTTGATGAAGTTCAGCAGTATAGTCCCTTAAGAACACATTTCTCAGATCAGAATCTTGAGTGACATAACAAATTAGTGTGCTGCTTGGCTGATTGTAATATTCGTTCAAAGTTCACTTCAGATGACCAGCTATGCTTCACATATGACTTTTTTTTTAATAGCATTACAAAGTTGACAGAGGAACCTTCATTCTGTTTGCATGGGAATCTTGGAGCATCTCTAGTGACAACTTTAGAGAAATGTTGTCTCTTCCTTCTAAAAGTGAAGCTTTGGGAATTATCTAGAGACTTCCTTATGACTTTGAACAAGATAAATCCTGAAATATATCTGAACACTAAGCTGTGGGTTTCATTCTCCCCAGATTGATGTATTATCAACAATGAAAACAATTGACAAAGACACGCCTCCAACGAAGAATTTTCTCATGGTCAATCTTGGAAGAACGTTAAAATCTAGACCAACAGGAAGTGACACAGACTCGCCTCCAACGGTGAATTTCCTCATGTCCATCTTCGAAGAATGTTAAAATCTAGACCAACAGGACTTCATACTACTTCACACTCTCATTTCTAACCATGTCTGAAAAAGTAATCAAACATGCCCAAAAGTTGCCTTTGCTAACAGTGACACATCTACAAAAGTGCCCTGTTATGTGATGAGTGCAGAGATCTTTCCTACCTTTAAGAAAAGGTGAAATTAGTTAAGACTAGCCCAGTACCTTCAGCTACATCGGTTTCCCCTTTGTTTAACCATGTGTTTCACAGGTCTCATTAACATTGCTGGCCCAAGAATTGCAATAACTCAGAGGAAGCACACACTAATTAATCTAGATATTCACCAAAGATGGACTGAGAAATGCCTAGGAGAGTTTTTATCAAAACCTACATGCAGCCCTGTAAGATGGAATTAACAGAGCTAACCAGGTGGTGATGCTCATCAGAGTGCTCTGACAAAATCCATTGATGACATACATAGATTATGTCATTATCAAGAAATACAGAGAGGTAGGTAGTGGTGATACTTGAAGAACTATATCACTGGGTATCTCTGTTTTTGGAGGCCGTATATTGCTATGGCCCCTCATTGTATTAGCTTTTATCTGCATCTAAATCACAATGCTAATATTTTATTTGTTTGTTTGTTTATTTATCATGTTGACTCCCACTTCTAAAACCCAGAACAACATATAAAGCAAATCCTTCCTTAATTGCTTAATTCTGGCATTTTTCTGGGAGGGATCCAAAAAAAATATAACATAATCATCAAGCATTTTTCACAACTATTTAAGGGAGTCTCATTTCCAGATGGAAACAGGACATGGCAGAAATCATAGACTCATTCCTGAATCCATGGGGGAAGGCCATAATCTCTCATACCCAGTCAGTCACTTTGGCTCCATCACAGTCAAAGGGCAGTGTTATATATGTTCATGTAGATACCATTACAAATCAACACCTGTGCCTTAAGATTTCAAGTGAAGAAAAGTAAATGTTGTAGCCAAGGGGGTAGGGTCTGAGTTTCTTCCACGTAGTTGTGGTTGCAACAGCATGAGGACTACCAGATTCTGGAACAGGTAATTCAAATAGAGTGTCTTCCTGCTACACACATGCAGCAGTTCATCCTGAGTGTAAGAGGAATGAGATCACCACAGGAGTAAGACATGTCTTGACATCGATCTGCGTAGGTCATGATAAGAGGGAGTATCTAACTGATCACAGATGTCCTTGGAAAAGATGAGATTTCTAACCATTGGTATAGTGATATGTTTCTGGGTATTTAGCACTTCCCTGTGGGAAAGTTGAATTCAGGGTCAAGTTACTGTGAAAATTTTTGTGTCAGGCTTTCTTTTCATGAAAGATGATGCAGGATCCCTAATTAAACTCTGCACCAGGATCAGCACAGACTCAACTCTTGACAGGCCATGTTCTCCTGAATGGGGTTTACTTTTCTACATCCCGATAATGTAAGATAAAGAAGGAGACAGATGATACATTTTTCCTTTTGTAGGATATGAATTCAGTTTTCAGATGGAGGTTTCACTTTCCTTGAGCAGCACTCTCACAGAATGAGGGACATAGACTCCAAACATTCAGAGTGGGACCCCATTATGTCATCTTTAATTTTAGGGGAAAAGCACTCAAGGCAGGTTCCTCATATTTGCTTGTTATGAAAGGGATTTGACTGTGCTGTTTCAGTGGCCAGACAGAAATGGATTCAATATTTGTGTCCTAAGCTGCATGTAGAAGAATGACAGGGAAAAGCTAAGGAGACATGTATTTATTACTGTGACTTCCAATTCAGAGACAGAATTATGGCCCTCTCTATAGAAGTATGGGCATATAAAAAGCCAATCATTAAAATGCCACCCTAGCTTATTGTGGTTTGATGTAGTGGGAATTTTTATGTAGCAAGAGTCTATTTGTGATTTTAAGACAGATTCAAAATGAAATCTCCACATAAAACCTTCTGCTACACCAGAACCGAGGACTGTAATCACCTGTCACCTGTCTCCTCCATGCAATCACATCAGCAAGGATTATATGGTTTTGTAAGGCTCTGGATCATTTCACCCCTTCTTGGAGTCTTGTTAGTTAGTATCTTATTAATGAATAATTCACATAAATGCACAATCACAAAAATAAATACACAGTTTTAGTCTCTGACTTTAGATGTATTTAAACATTTTCCCGATAGAAATAGAATCCATTGCTCATCATATATGAATTATTTCCGAATCTGGACAGAGAATGAGGCTAATTTCATTAGGTAACTTGTGCTTTTGAGGGTGGATCATCTCTATTCTTGGTAGCTATGACATATACCTTAAACCTAAAGCTGTTTTATGAGAGCAGCTTAGGTTCAGTTGCTGCAATAGTGCTCCCTTTTCCCTCATCTCTCGGCAAATGGCCACTGTGTCTGTATAACTGACTTCCATTACCTTCCTTTATTTAACTTTGTTTGATTTCTCAATAGTCCAATGACAGCAAGCCTTGTACTGATCTTCATATGTGTATGTTAACTCCCAATAATAACTTTCCCATCCCATCACTCTACATATCCTGAGATAGGGGCCACTTATCCGGAGCTTGTGAGACTTTTTTGATGAGCAATGAATGAACAACTATAAGGGAATACTGAAAAGGACCATTTGCATAGGAAATTGAAAAGAGCAATGAGCAGCAGCTGTTGGGATATGAGAGCCTAGCCCTAATAGCCTAATCTACTGTGACACTTGTTGAAAGTAATTGAACTACACCCAGAACACAAGATCATCTGTGAGCATGATGAGTCACTGTCAGAAAGGTCTGAGAGCTACGCAGCACTGTTTGACACGAACTTACCTTTTGTTACATTTGGAACTTGTCAGGGACATCTGGTTCTCCAATTGCTCAACATAAACCTCAAAATGGCAGTTTTTTCGCTGCAAAAGAAGAGAGTAGGCTAATTGGTGCTGATTAACACTAAGAGGAAAATCTGCATCCAGAATTGTCAGCTTGGAGTTTCAATGATGCAGTAAGACATAACAAAAGAAATCGACCATATCCAATGACACTGCACCTGAATCAGTTGAGTCTGCTGATCTCCAACCCAATGCTATCCATCTGTCATAAGGCATATGTGTACATCTTAGGCTCAGAGGATTTCATGTCTCCTTGTCAAAATGGCCCTTTAAGGAGTAGCTCATTACTCATATATGGATTTTAGAGATCAAGAAAGGGGGATTGATTCAGCAAACTGTACTTCCTCCACACCATTGCTGACTAGGGACAGCAATGATGAATATGGGGCTTGATGCACAAAAGTCTTGAAGACTACCTGGCAAGGAACGGCAGCATGATGAAGAATTGAAGTGATACACAGAACCACTCTATCTCAAGAACACTTATTTTACAGGAAATCTTAGCATTTGTTGCACGGGAGAAGCACTTAAAGGGCTACCTTCATTTGTGGGTGATCTGAACAGGAGCTCAGTTTGTGATTGTAAAGAACTTTTCTCATAATGGGAAACTGAGGCTGTCTAGTCCTATCCAAGAGGAAACAACGCAAGCATTCAGGATATTCTCTGAGTACCTAATTTACACTTTGACCCAGAAAGCAACTCAGAATTTTAATGTACACATATATAAGGCCTCTGTGCTATATATGTTTGTAATAAAACTCATATGCATTCACAAATAATCATACTCTCTTCACACATACAAATACATTCACTTCTTGAAACACCACTCTGTCACATATGAACCTTTACAAATTTGTTCTAGTATTAGTAAAAACACAGGAATAACCCAGTTCACATATATGCATGTGCGCACGTACACACACACACACACACACACACACACACACACACACACAAACACACACACACATCTTTAAAGAATTTGCACACATGGACATTTGTAGGCATGAATTGACATGCACTTTCACAAACTAAATTTATTGTAAACCCTCCTGAGTGTAAAATAGGTCTAGGATATACATCATGTTCATACCTCTTCCAGATAATTTAAGGGACAGGAAGGAAGGGAAGACATGGACTTCAAACATATGCTTTGGCCTAGGATCACATGGAAGAGATATTTTGTTCCATCTTCTTCATGCTACAGAGAGAAAAGATGATTTACTTTAAACATTAGACTGACCTTCATAAGCAGCTCTTTCCCACCACAGTGTCAGTGGGTTTGGTGAGGATTCATGAATGCCTGCATTTAAGACCTGCCAGGAATATCATCCACATACCACCGAAAGAGGGGTGACTCAACTAGCTCTTATATTTTCTTCTGAACAAGCCTTATAAGTGTGTAATATTGCAAATAAATGAGATCGGACAGAAAATGCAGAACTTTCTAAGAGATGTGTTCATTTTATCAGACAATTCTAACTCCAAGTTGCAGCACAGAGGTCAGGGAGGAACAATCCTGGTACAGTAAGTGAAGTAGTGATGTTCATGACTAAAATATACCTGGATCACATTCAAAACAAACGATCATTTCTACCTTTGATCCAGATCCATCCCTATGTGGGATGCTTGACTAAAAGAATGTTTCAATAACTAAAATAATGAACTTCTATTGTCAGCAACGTCAGTGTGACTGTTAAGAGCGTTATCTTTTACTGTGAAACTCTCCAATGTGTCTTACATTTTTAATTAAAGAAATTTAGCTATTTTTTCTACAGAGAATCTCATACACAATTTGGCAGAACTGTGCAGAAATAAAGGTGATAGCAGATGAGGATTGTAGAACGCTATGAACACAGGTGAATCTCATGCTTCCTCTAGAATTAGGTTTCACTTGACTGTTATGAGACTCATCCCTAAAGGTGTGAACTCGTCTAAGATTCTCTTGTAGCTTACTGCACAGTCACAAAATATCTGAATGAAGGAACTCTTGTAGAAATTTGTTTTTATATATTGTTCAGAATTACAGAGATGCTAGTCAGTCATGGTAAGAAAAGTCTGCAAGAACAATGGAGCTAACAGGTGGTAGGCAACAGAGAATAGGCCATAGAAGAAGGGACCAAAGAATACATGGTGAGAAAAACATGTCTCTAGTGACTTCTTTGTTCAGGTTTGCCCCTCCACTGACCACTCATTGATACTTGTAAATGACAGCATGTTTAAGACTAATCTATTGATTAGGTCACAGAAATCTCCTCATGATCCAATCAACTCAGTAAAGTCCACACAAAAATATTCAGGATGGTTTTCTTAATAATCACTTATCTATTTCTCATATAAAATATTTAAAAATGTAAATAAATGACCCATTAGATCTAACCTTTCTTTATCTGGAGAATTAGATTTGCAACAGAATAAGGGAGATGGAAGGACACTGGGAAATAAGTGATATCCAGACGCTTGATGTGAAAGACACAAAGAATGCATAAAAAGTTATTTTTTTAAAAGGTGTGAAATTAAAAATTCTGTGAAAATTACACTAAAATATCTGCTATATATGCATGACCTTGAGAGAAAAAAGATGCTGATGTCAACCCAGTAAAATGTAATATTGAAATGTATTGATGGATTGACATAAAGTCTCTGGGTTACAGATTTGACTTCTCTTAATATTTACCATAGATAGAATAATAATTAAACGAAAGACAAAAAAACAATCATGTACAGAATGGAGTTGTGATAATGATTTTGTCCATTTTATGATCATTTAATTACATGTTGATGCTGACTCCAGGTTCTTGGATGTTGATGGGAGGACTCTGATTTGTAGACACTTTCAGGGTGTGGCTGGGGAAATTAGTAAGGCACACAGATGCCCCTATCTGCAGCATGTCTCCAAGGTTTAAAACAGCCTAATAGAGGCTATTTGACTTGGGGAAATTGGATCTTTAAGAGCTTCCAGAAAACAGCAAATCTTAGAACAAGGCTTAATGTGATACAGTGGCCTATGGATACTGCTGTTATGTCCACCTCAGATCAATGGTGACAAATCACAGTGAACTACATTCAGGATTGGAGCAGCAGGAAGAAATCAATGCTGGACTAAGAAGACATAAATGGCCCTCTAAGTTACAAATTCAAGCTCCTTCACTTCAAGGTCACATACCTGGAATTTGGTATCTTTCACTTCTACAACAACATCCTGAAACAAGTCATCGCTGTTTTCATTGTATTTGCTGACGGCATATTCCAGTGCCTCTGGGGCCCCAATCTTCTGTACACTGAAGTTTTCTGTGACATTCTGCAGAGTGTGAACCAACATAGGACTCAGGCTCAGGTTCAGAGCCACCATGAGAGTGGTCAGCATGAGTAGTGGAGCATGGAGTAGACCGGCCATGATTTTCGTAGACTTGGAATTATATCCAAGCTTGATTTCTTGCTGATGTGAGCCTGGACCAGACAGTGAGTACAGCCTGGAAGTTATCTTCCCTTTTATAGGGAACTCTTTTCATTCATAGGCTCCTTGCCAGTCCCCAATGCTCTTTCTAATTTACCCCACCTTTTCCTGTTCCTCTGCCATATATTTTAGATGTTTTCATACTGCCTCAACTGTAGCTCCAATCTGGCTTTTCTCTTCAGTTCCTTTCTGAACCATAAGAGTAGCATTTCCCCAACTCTTCATCACCTTTGTATTACCACAATTCTCAATCTCTCACAACTCCAGTCTATCATTACTACCAGCTTTCTATAAAAATACCATCCATTGCTGGTGGGAATGCAAACTTGTGCAACCACTTTGGAAAGCAGTGTTTCAGTTTCTCAGGAAATTCGGGATCAACCTACCCCTGCACCCAGCAATACCACTCTTGGGAATATACCCAAGAAATGCCCGATCATATGACAAGGGCATTTGTTCAACTATGTTCATAGCTGCATTATTTGTAATAGCCAGAACCTGGAAACAACCTAGATGTCCTTCAATGGAAGAATGGATGAAGAAAGTGTGGAATATATACACATTAGAGTACTACTCAGCGGTAAAAAACAATGACTTCTCAAATTTTGCATGCAAATGGATGGAAATAGAAAATAGTATCCTGAGTGAGGTAACCCAGACCCAAAAAGATGAACAAGGGATATACTCATTCATAATTGGGTTCTAGCCATAAATAAAGGTCACTGAGTCTATAATTTGTTATCTTAAAGAAGCTAGATAAGAAGGTGAACCCAAAGAAAAACATATAGCTATCCTCCTGGGTATGGGAAGTAGACAAGATTGCCAGGCAAAAATCGGGATCTTAAGGGTGGGGTGGGAGGGGGGTAAGGGGAGATGGGGAGAGAAAAGTGAGAAGGGTAGGATGGGGAGAACTTGGGGCAACGGGATGATTGGGATAAAGGAAGGTTGGATAGGGGAGCAGGGAAGCACATATCTTAATTAAGGGAGCCATCTTGGAGTTGGGAAGAGACTTGGACCTAGAGGGGCTTCCAGGTGCCCAAGGCGAGGTCCCCAGTTAGTTCCTGGGGCAGCTGAGGATAGGGAACCTGAAATGATCCCATCCTATAGCCATACTGATGAATATTTTGCATATCACCATAGAACCTTCATCTGTCGATGGATGGAGATAGAGACAGAGACCCACACTGGAACACTGGACTGAGCTCCCAAAGTCCCAATGAGGAACAGAAGGAGGGAGAACATGAGCAAAGAAGTCAGGACCACAAGGGGCGCACCTACCCACGGAGACAGTGGGGCTGATCTATTGGGAGCTCACCAAGGCCAGCTGGACTGTGACTGAAAAAGCATGGGATAAAACCGGACTCTCTGAATAAGGCGGACAATGAGGGCTGCTGAGAAGCCAAGGACAATGGCACTGGGTTATGATCCTACTTCATATCCTGGCTTTGTGGGAGCCTAGCCAGTTTGGATGTTCTCTCCTTCCTAGACCAGGATGGAGGGGGGAGGACTTTGGACTTTCCACAGGGCAGAGAACCCTGACTGCTCTTGAGACTTGAGAGGGAGGCAGAGAGGAGTGGGGTGAAGGGGAGAGGAGTGGGGGAGGGGGAGAGGAGTGGGGGAGGGGGGAGGCGTGGGAGGCTGGGAGGAGGCGGAAATTTTTTTTTCTCAATAAAAAAAATTTCTATCTCAAAGTTGTTTTGATTTGCATTTCCCTGATCGCTAAGGAGGTTGAGCATGACCTTAAGTGTCTTTTGGCCATTTGAACTTCTTCTGTTGAGAATTCTCTGTTCAGTTCAGCGCCCCATTTTTTAATTGGGTTAATTAGCATTTTAAAGTCTAGTTTCTTGAGTTCTCTATATATTTTGGAGATCAGACCTTTGTCTGTTGCGGGGTTGGTGAAGATCTTCTCCCAGTCAGTAGGTTGCCTTTGTGTCTTAGTGACAGTGTCCTTTGCTTTACAGAAGCTTCTCAGTTTTAGTAGGTCCCATTTATTCAATGTTGCCCTTAATGTCTGTGCTTCTGGGGTTATACCTAAGAAGCGATCGCCTGTGCCCATCTGTTGTAGGGTATTGCCCATTTTCTCTTCTATCAGATTCAGTGTTTTCGGGCTGATATTGAGGTCTTTAATCCATTTGGACTTGAGTTTTGTGCACGGTGATAGATATGGGTCTATTTTCATTCTTCTACAGGTTGACATCCAGTTGTGCCAGCACCATTTGTTGAAGATGCTTTCTTTCTTCCATTGTATACATTTAGCTCCTTTATCGAAAATGAGGTGTTCATAGGTTTGTGGGTTAAAATCCGGGTCTTCTATACAATTCCATTGGTCGACTTCTCTGTTTTTATGCCAGTACCACCCTGTTTTCATTACTGTAGCTCGGTAATAGAGTTTGAAGTCAGGCTTACACCTGTAAGATTGGCTAAAGTCAAAAACACCAAGGATAGCCTTTGCTGGAGAGGCTGTGGAGGAAGGGGTACCCTCATCCATTGCTGGTGGGAATGCAATCTTGTGCAACCACTATGGAAGTCAGTGTTTCAGTTTCTCAGGAAATTCGGGATCAACCTAACCCTGGACCCAGCAATACCACTCTTGGGAATTTACCCAAGAGATGCTCTATCACATGTCAAAAGCATTTGTTCAACTATGTTCATAGCAGTATTATTTGTAATAGCCAGAACCTGGAAACAACCTAGATGCCCTTCAATGGAAGAATGGATGAAGAAAGTATGGAATATATACACACTAGAGTACTACGCTGCGGTAAAAAACAATGACTTCTCGAATTTTGCATGCAAATGGATGGAAATAGAAAACACTATCCTGAGTGAGGTATCCCAGACCCAAAAAGATGAACATGGGATGTACTCACTCATAATTGGTTTCTAGCCATAAATAGGGTTCACGGAGTCTACAATAGGCGAATCTAAAGAAGCTAAGTAAGAAGGTGAACCCAAGGAAAAATATATAGTTATCCTCTTGGATAAGGGAAGTAGACAAAATTGCCGGGGAGAAAAGTGGGATCTTGGGGGTGAGGTGGGATGGGGGTTAGGGGAGATGGGGAGAGAAAAGGTAGAAGGGAAGGAGGGGGGAGTTGGGGAAACAGGAGGATCGGGATAAAGGAAGGTTGGATAGGGGAGCACGGAACCACAATTCTTAGTTAAGGGACCCACTTTAGGGTGGGCAGGAGACTTGACCCTAGAGGGGCTCCCAGGTGCCCAAGCTGAGGTCCCCAGTTAGTTCCCTGTGCAGCTGAGGATAGGGAACCTGAAATGACCCTACCCTAGAGCAATACTGACGAATATATTGCATATCATCCTAGAACTTGCATCTGGCGATGGATGGAGATAGAGACAGAGACCCACACTGGAGCACTGGACTGAGCTCCCAAGGTCCCAATGAGGAGCAGAAGGAGTGAGAACATGAGCAAAGATGTCGGGACCACGAGGAGTGCACCCACCCACTGAGACAGTGGAGATGATCTACTGGGAGCTCACCAAGGCCAGCTGGACTGTTACCAGAAAAAGCATGGGATAAAACTGGATTCTCGGGACATGGCGAACAATGAGGGCTGATGAGACGCCAAGGACAATGGCACGCGGTTTTGATCCTACGCAATGTGCTGGCTTTGTGGGAGCCTAGCCAGTCTGGATGTTCACCTTCCTAGATATGGATGGAGGGGGGAGGACCTAGGACTTTCCACAGGGCAGGGAACCCTGACAGCTCTTTGGACTGGAAAGGGAGGGGTAGAGGAGTGGGGGGAAGGGGAGAGGGGTGGGAGGAGGGGGAGAAGAGTGGGAGGAGGGGGAGAAGAGTGGGAGGAGGGGGAGGGAAATGGGAGTCTGGTGGGAGGAGGTTGAAATTTGTTTTTTTTTCTTTTCTTTATCCTCCTTTTATCAATAAAAAAATTAAAAAAAAATTTCTATCAAAAATGTAAAAAAAATAAACATAAAGCATAACTACCAAAAAAATAAATTTCATCAGCTTCAGTGCTCTCCTAATTTAGTCTTTCTGTGTACTCAGGATATTACTGGTCTTTAGCCTACAAAGATCTCTGACTTTCTAGGTGAAATCTTAGGGTCCCTGAAAATCCTTCTCTTTGTGGTCCTATAGATGCAGATTCATCTGCAGTCACAATTCCGTACTACCCATGAAAAGACAGCATTTCAGGGAATTCAGCGACATTCAGTCCTGCCTTTTTCAGGGGAACCTTCCCTTATGAAAATTTCTGAGATATCCTTCAGTGTGGCCAGTGTAAAGTTGTTTTCTTTCCATGAATCATTAGCAAGAGTTAATACACTCAGTAAAGGAAGTGATTTTGAAGGCTCTTTGTGGGTTTATTCTTTGTCTTGATCAGGTAACACTTTTAAAATGGAACTCAGGTCATTCTGTTCAATGATTAGTGTATCGTTCACCTGGGATGTATCATACATGGAAAAAGCAACAGACACGTAGAAATGGCCCAGTGATTATAAGCACTTGATAATTTTCCCAAAGAGTTGAGTTCAGGTGCTGGTATCCAAATCAAGCAATTGACTAACTTTGAAGTATCCAGCAAATAGAAAGCAATGCTTCTGGCCTTGGTTCTTAGAATCCATTAGTTATCTGTATACATCTTGAACATTTAACCTACACTGGAGCAGAGAAGGGCTGTCATCATCCTGTCTTCTCTTACTTCCATAAAGCCACATCAGCCCAGCATATATATGTATGGGTCATGCTATACTCTGTATTTTTGTCATTCATTGTTGGAATCTAGTTGTTGTTTCACTAATGAGTAATAAATATATATATGAACATGCACAAAGCAGGCACACACTATCAGTCTCTGCTTCATACAAGTTCTTAAAGTTTACCTGATATAAATAAAATCCAGGACTCATCACAAATGAACCACATGGGAATCTTAGGAGAGATAAATGTCATGTCCTTTTTATATATGTTGGACATCACTAACCTTGGTAGTTTAATATCTGGTATATTTAACTAGAGAAGAAAAGGTTCATGGGCACCATCCTCTCTTTCATTTTCTCTGTCCATCTGCAAAGGACCACTGTGCCAGCAAAATTGATTATCAGTCATTTCCTATTCTGTATCATCTCTCAGTTAGGAATATTAAAATGACATAAGAACTTGCCCTGATTTACACCTACTCTAGTAATCTGATTTACTCTAGTAATCTCTTTTATATTTCATAACACTATATATCATGAGACAAGAGACAGTATAAATAAGCTGATGAGACATTTATTGAGAAAGGAATTGGTTATTATATGTGGATAATGCTCAAGAGCATTTTCAAAAGAATGAGAAAAAACAAATAATAAAATGTGTATAGCTTTCTCTGCTCAGCCTACTTATTAAAGAGACATGATACGTGGTTGATAGTCTGGATAATCCCTTCAAAGTTGTTATGAATAACTAGTCTGAACTGGGCTTGAACATAGCATGGTAGAGTTACCTCTCTAATATAAAGGTACAAGCAGCCATTCTGAGAGTTGCCAGTAGTTAATATAAGAAAACTGAGTGAGTGTGTTTATCATATAACAATGTAACAGTTGATTCCCAATTTAACTTATAAAATCTTAGGTATGCTTTTTTTAAAATCTGGGAAGAAACTACACTAAACAGTTTGCATTAAAACATTTATAAACTCACTCACCTACATATTCACAGCCTTGAGAGAAAAGTAAACCTGGAGCTAAGTTAAATGTAATAGCAAAGGGAGTCATGATGAATACACATGGATTATTTGGGCTAAAGATTTGGCTGCTCTCAACATTTTCCCAAAGACAGAAGAAGAATTAAATGATTACATAAAAAGTAATCATGCAGACAAGGGGGCTGTGGTAATGATTTAGCCTTTTTATGGCCACTAACTTATAAAATGACAAAGACTCCAGTTTTCAGAAGGGTGATGACAAGATGTTCATCCTATCAGAGGATCCTGATTTGCGGCATCTTTCAAGATGTGGCTGGGAAGATCAGTATGGAAAACACATGACCCTATCTGCTGCCTGTCTATAATGTTCACCATACTCTAACAGATAGCATTTGACTTGGGAAAATACCACCTACAAGAGCTTCCAGATTACAACAATTCTTAGGACAACACTTAATATGAGGCAGTGTCATGTGGATACTACCATTATGTCCTGTTCAGATCAGTGGTTGGAAATCATGGGGAGCTATATAGTAGTGGAATAGCAGGGAGGAGTCAATGCTAGACTAAGGAGACATGCATTACCCTCTAAATGGCAAATTCAGGCTCTTTCACTTCATGGATCAAATATCTGCTTTTGAATGAACCCTTAACATTTCAACAATCCAGCTCAGATATAAATCATAGTTGTTTTCATTTTACTTGGTGTTAGCATAGTCCTGTGATTCTTGTCCCCCATGCTCTAGCAAACTGGAATATTCTAAACTACTCAGTAAGGTGTGGATCAGAACAGGGCTCAGACTCAGCTTCAGAGCCCCCATGAGAGTGGTCAGCAGGAGTGGAGCATGAAGCAGACAGGCCATGGTTTTCCTTGACTTGGAAATGGATCCAAGACTTTATTTGTAGCTGACGTGAGTCTGGATGAGGCAGAGAGTACATCCTGGCAGTCTTATCCTTACGTCTTTGCGTGGATAGGTTCCATGCCAATGCCCTGTTCTCTTTCACATTGACCCTCCATTTCTTTTTCCTCCACTCAATAGTTCCCCTATTTTCACATTGCTCCAACTGCATCTCAGATCTGGCTCCTCTTCGGTCCCTTTCTTGTCTACACCAGTAGTATCTTCTCCCACTTTTCATCAGCTATGTATTGCCTGTCATTCTCATTCTTACAAGTCCAAGGTATCCCTTAACACTAGCTTTCTTCACAAATACAATCCACCTCTTTCTGTGCTCTTCCGGATTGGTCATTCTCTGTACACAAGGTGTTACTGTTCCTGTCCTTCAAATACATATATCTTCCAAGATATACTTTTATGTTCTGTGAAAAGCTTTCTCTTTGTGGTCCAGTATGTGCAGGTTCACCCATGGTCACAGTTCAGCATCCTCCATGGAAGGGTGATATTGAAGAGATGCAAGAACACTCAGTTCTGACCTTTTCTGGGGAAATTTTCTTTGGCAAAATTTCTCAAATAACTTTTTATATGTTCAGTGTCAGATTGTTTTCTTTTCAAGACACATCAGCAAGAGTTATTAAATTCAGTAAAGGATATAGACTTGAAGGCTGTTTGCTAGACTAGCATAGTCTTGCTCAGGTAGCATGTTCAAAGTGGAGCTCAGCAGAGAGGGTCGAAGGGGAGGGGAGTGGCACGGAGGGGAGCAGAGATAAACAAGGTGCTCAATAAAAATAAAAAGTAGAGCTCAGGACCATCTTTGTAAAACTAATGTTTGATGCATGTGAAATGAAGGAGACATGAAAAAACCCATGAGAACACTAGAGATGATGCAGTGATTAAGAACACATGATGATTTTTCATAATAAGTGAGTTCAGGTGCTGGCATCCAAATCAAGCAACTGACTAACTTTGAATTAGCCAGCAAATAGAAAGCAATGCTTCTGGACTTGGTTGACATTGTGAAAATTCGTTAGTTATCTGAATACATCTTGAACATTTAACCTACACTCGAGCAAAGAAAGGCTGTGATTATCCTGCTATCTTTTTCTCCCAGAAAGATACATCAGCTCAGGATTTATTGTGTGGGGGTCATTCTAGTCTCTGGATTACCTCAAACTTTGTTGAGTTCTAGTTGGTGTTTTACTAAGGAGTAACAAATATATATGCACATGCACAAAAACAAACACACACTCTTATTCTCGGCTTCTCATAAGTTCTTTTTTAAATTTTTCTCTTCATCTTTCTCTGATCCCATCTCTATCTCTCCCATCACCATTCAACCCTCACTCAAGGTTTCCATGTTCCCAATTTATTCACGATATCTCATCCTTTTCTACTTTCCCTGAAGATGAGATTTATGTATGTCTCTTTTGGTGTCCTCATTGTTCTCTAAATTCTCTGGGATTATGGTTTATAGGCTGGTTTTTTAGACCCAGATATTAATCCACATACCCTCAAACACCTGATTTTGCCAAAGAAGCAAAAAAAAAACCAATTGGAAAAAAGAAAGCATATTTAACAAATGGTGCTGGCATAACTGGATATCAACATGTAGAAGAATGAAAATAGGCCCATATCACCATGCACTAAAATCAAGTCCAAATGGATCAAAGACCTCAACAAAAGCCAGCCACACTGAACCTTATAGAAGAGAAAGTGGAAAGCACACTTGAACACATTGCCACAGGAGACCACTTTTTTATATGAAGTTATGTACTGTTCTTTCGAGGTCTGTGAAAAATTTTGCTGGGATTTTGATGGGCATTGCCTTAAATCTGTAGATTGCTTTTGGTAAGATTGCTATTTTTACTATGTAACTTCTGCCTACCCAAGAGCAAGGGAAATCTTTCCACTTTCTGGTGTCTTCTTCAATTTCTTTCTTCAAAGATTTAAAGTTTTTGTCATACAAGTCTTCCACTTGTTTGGTTAGAGATACTCTGAGATAGTTTATGCTATTTGTGGCTATTGTGAAGGGTGTTGTTTCTCTGATTTATTTCTCAGCCCTTTTATCATCTGTGTAAAGGAGGGCAACCGAAGTTTTTTTTTTTTTTTTAGTTAATCTTGTATCCTGATACATTTACTAAAAGTGTTTATGAGTCATAGAATTTCCTTGGTAGAATTTTTGGGATCGCTTATTTAAACTATCATGTCATCAGTAGACATTGAGAGTTTGACTTCTTCTTTCCCGACTTATATCCCCTTGATCACTTTTTGGTGTCTCTTTGCTCTAGCTAGGACCTTAAGAATGGAATAGAAATGGAGAAAGTGGACAACCTTGTTTTGTTCCTGATTTTAGTGGAATAGCTGGGAGTTACTCTCCATTTAGTTTGATGTTGGCTGTTGGCTTGCTGTATATTTCCTTATTATGTCTTGGTATGTTTTTTGTATCCCTGCTCTCTCCAAGACCTTTATTATGTTGTATTTTGTCAACCCCTTTTTGCGCATCCAATGAGATGATCATGTGGTTTTTATTTTTAGGTTCATTTATATGGTGGAATATGTTGACAGATTTTCATATGTTGAACCATCCCTGCATTTGTGGAATGAAGCCAGCTTGATCATGGTAGATGATGGTTCTCCTGTGTTTTGTATTTGATTTGCCAGCATTTTATTTAATTTTTGCATCAATGTTCATGAGTAAGATTGGTCTGTAATTCTCTTTCTTAGTAATGTCTTTCTGTGGTTTGGTTATCAAGGAAATTGTAACCTCATAAAACGAGTTTGGCAATATCCCTTTTGTTTCTATTGTGTGGAATAATTTGAGGAGTATTGGTATTAGTTCCTTGAAAATTTTGTAGAAATCTGAGCTGAAACCATCTGATCCTGGGCTTTTTTTTTGGTTTGCAGACATTTGATGACTGTTTCTTTTTCTTCAGCATTTATAGGTCTGTTTAATTTGCTTATCTGGTCTTGATTTAATTTTGGTAAGTGATATTTATCTAGACTTGGAAGACCTGTAAGTTTTCCAATTTTGTGGTGTGGAGCTTTTGAAATATGACCTGATGATTCTCTGTATTTTTTCCATGTCTATTGTTATGTCCCCCTTTTCATTCCTGATTTTTTAAATTTGGGTATTCTCTCTCTGCCTTTTGGTTAGTTTGGATAAAGGTTTGTCTATTTTGTTGATTTTCTCAAAGAACCAACTCTTTGTCTCATTGATTCTTAGTATTGTTTTCTTTGTTTCTATTTTGTTGATTTTCGCCCTCAGTTTGATTATTTCCAGTCTTCTACTCCTACAGGGGGTGTCTGCTTCTTTTTTTTCTAAAGCTTTTACATGTGCTGTTAAGTCCCCGATATATGCTTTCTCTGTTTTCTTTAAGTGGCACTTAGTGCTATGAACTTTCCTTTTAGCACTGCTTTCATCGTGTCCCATAGGTTTGAGTATGTTGTCTCTTTATTTTGATTAAATTCAAGGAAGACTTTAATTTCTTTCTTAATTTCTTCCTTGACCCAGGTGTGGTTCAGTAGTTGACTGTTCAGTTTCCATGAGTCTGTCAGCTTTCTGTGGGTAGCATTGTTGTTGCCTTCTAACTTTAATCCGTGGTAATCAGATAAGACAGAGGTAGACACTGATACTTTTTTGTATCTGTGGAGGTTTCCTTTGTTTCCGAGTATGTGGTCAATTTTTGAGAAGGTTCCATGCGCTGCAGAGAAGAAGGTATATTCGTTCCTAATTGGGTGGAATGTTCTATAGATGTCTGTTAAGTCCATTTGCTTCATTACCTCCAATAATTCTCTTAATTCTCTATTAGGTTTCTGTCTGATTGACCTGTCCCTTGGAGAGAGAGGTGCGTTGAAGTCTCCTACTACTAGTGTGTGTGGTTTGATGTCTGCCTTGAGTTCTAGTAATATTTCTTTTACATTAGTGGGTACTTATATATTAGGGGCGTAGATATTCATGATTGAGACATCATCCTGATGAATTGTTCCTGTTATGAGTATAAAGTGTCCATCTTGATCTCTTCTGATTGATTTTAGTTTGAAGTCAGTTTTGTTAGAAATTAGTATGGCCACACCTGCTTTTTTCTTAGAACCATTTGCTTGAAACACCTTTTCCCAACCCTTTACTCTGAGTAGATGCCTGTCTTTGTGGTTGAGATGTGTTTCTTGTAAACAGCAGAATGTTGGATCCTGTTTTCGTATCCAATCTCTTAGCCTGTGCCTTTTTATAGGTGAATTGAGCCCATTAATATTAAATGATATTAATGACCAGTAGTTGTTTACTCTGGTTATTCTTATTGTTTTTGGTAGTAGAGTTTGTGTGTCTCCCTTCTTTGAGATGTGCTGGTGAAGGGTCGCTAGATGCCTGAGTTATTGTAGGCAGTGTTGGCGATGTTGGATTCCCTGGGTTGCGATTTTCCTTCTTTTACTTTCTGTAGTGCTGTATTTGAGGCTACGTATTGTTTAAATTTGTTCTTATCCTGGAATGTCTTGTTTTCTCCATTGATAGTGAACAATAGCGTGGCTGGGTATAGTAGTTTGGGTTTGCATTCATGGTCTCTTAGCTTCTGCAGTACCTATATCCAGGACTTCTGGCTTTCATGGTTTCCATAGAGAAGTCAGGTGTAAGTCTGATTGGTTTACCTTTATAAGCTACTTGCCCTTTTTCCTTTGCAGCTCTTAATATTCTTTCTTTAACCTGTATATATTGTGTTTTGATTATTATATGGCGAGGAGATGTTTTTCTTTGATCCAGTCTGTTTGGTGTTCTGTATACTTCTTGAATATTTAAATGAATATCTTTCTTTATGTTGGGAAAGTTTTCTTTCATAATTTTGTTAAAAATATTTTCTGGGCCTTTGAGCTGTGACTCTTCTCCTTCTTCTATTCCTATTATTCTTAGGTTTGGTCTTTTTATTGTGTCCCATATTTCCTGAATGTTTTGTGTTGAGAATTTGTTGGCTTTGCTGTTTTCTTTGATCTGTGTGTTTATTTTCTCTATGGTTTCATCAGAATCTGAGATTCTTTCTTCTATCTCTTGTATTCTATTGATTATGCTTGTTTCTGTAGACTCTGTTCGTTGACCTAGATTTTCCATATCGAGCTGGTCTTCAGTTTGTGTTTTCTTCCTTGCTTTTATTTCAGTTTTCAATTCTTGAACTGTTTCCATTACCTGTTTGATTGTTTTTTTCTTGGTTTCCCAGCGTTTCATGTACGTATTTACTCATTTCTTCAAACTTTTTGTTAAACTTCCCATGCATTTCTTTTTTTAAAAATAGTATTTAATACAGTGTTATTAGTATGACTCTGAATACGAAATCCACTTCAATTTCTTTTTTTTTGTTTTTTTTCTTTTTTTTATTGAGAAAATTAAAAGAAACTATCTGCTTCCTCCCAGCCTTCCCTTTCCCTCGCCCTCCTCCCACCCCTCTCCCCCTCCCCCAAACTCCTCCCCCCTCCCTCTCCAGTCCATAGAGCAGTCAGGTTTCCCTGCCCTGTGGAAAGTCCAAGGTCCGCCCCACTCCGTCCATGTCTAGGAAGCTGAACAACCAGACTGGCTAGGCTCCCACAAAGCCAGAACGTGAAGTAGGGTCAAAACCCCGTGCCAATGTCCTTGGCTTCTCATCAGCCCTCAACTAAGAATTGTGCTTCCGTGCTCCCCTATCCAGCCTTCCTTTATCCCAATCATCCTTTTTCCCCAAGTTTTGCGATCCTCCCCTTCTCCCTTTTCTCTCCCCATTTCCTTTACCCCATCCCACCCCACCCCCAAGATCCCAATTATCTCCCCGGCAATTTTGTCTACTTCCCATAGCCAAGAGGATAACTATATGTTTTTCCTTGGGTTCACCTTCTTATTTAGTTTCTTTAGGTTCACCTATTGTAGCCTCTGTGACCCTTATTTATGGCTAGAAACCAATTATGAGGGAGTACATCCCAGGTTCATCTTTTTGGGTCTTGGATACCTCACTCAGGATAGTGTTTTCTATTTCCATCCATTTGCATGCATAATTCGAGAAGTCATTGTTTTTTACCGCAGCGTAGTACTCTAATGTGTATATATTCCACACTTGAACTGTTTCCATTACCTGTTTGATTGTTTTTTTTGGTTTCCCAGCGTATCATGTATGTATTTACTCATTTCTTTAAACTTTTTGTTATACTTCCCATCCATTTCTATAAGGGCATTTTTTACATGTTGTTTAAGGGATTCTATTGATTTCATAAAGTCAATTTTTTCCACTTCTTCTGTGTTAGGGTGTTCAAATACTTCTGTTGTAAGATCATTGGGTCCTGTTGTTTTCATGTTGTTTTTCAGATTATTGGGTGAATCCTTTCCTTGGTGCCTGCCCATCTCCTCCTTTTGATCCTATCTAATGGGTCTTTCTAAACCGGATCAGGTTTCCCTGCTGGCCAAGGGAACCGCTTACAAAATGCCCTCGCTATGTTTCCTGGGTCCTACCACAGGCCAAGAACCCTCTCACCCCTCTGAAGGGTCTTCAGGAACAGGACCAGACTCCCCATTTGCCAGTGACCTGGCCAACAAAAGGCCTACCTCTTTGATTTAATTGTAGTGGGGCGATCTGCTCTCGTTATTGTGTGCCCGTCCCGCCACTTGTGTCAGCCGTGGGCTGGTCCCCACTGCTTGTGTCTGCCGCTGCACCGGTCCCCCAAAGCCTATTTCTGATTGTCGAGCCTGTCAGCCGCTTCTGCGCCACGCCTCTCCGCTGCATTGCACTGTGCTTCGAATTTAGGAATTCTTTAATTTCTCCCTTTACTTCTTTCTTGACCCATTGATAATTCAGGTGAGCATTTTTTAATTTTCATGTGTCTTTGGGTTTTCTGGAATTAGTATTACTGTTGACCTCTAGCTTTAAACCATGGTGACCTGATAAGATACATTGGGTTATTCCAATTTTTTTCTGTATTTGTTGAAGTTTGTTTTGTTACTGAGTATGTGGTCAATTTTTGAGAAGGTTCCATGAGTTGCTGAGAAGGTATATTCTTTTCTATTTGGATGAAATATTTTATAGATGTCTGTTAGGTCCATTTGAGTCATACCATCTGTTAGTTCTCTTATTTTTCTGTTCATTTTTTTGTCTGACTGGCCTGTCCAGTGGTGAGAGGGTAGTATTTAAGTCTCCTACTAGTAGTATGTGGGATTTAATGTATGATTTAAGCTTTATAAGTGTTTCTTTTACATAGGAGGGTGCCCTTGAATTTGGGGCATAGATGTTCTGGATTGATATTTCCTCTTGATGGATTGTTCCTGTGGCTTATATGAAATGTCCTTCTTTGTCTCTTTTGATTGATTTTAGCTTGAAGTCTATTTTGTTAAATTTTAGGATAGCTACACGCATATGTTTTTAGGTACATTTGATTGGAATATTTTTCCCAACACTTTACTCTGAGATAATGTTTGTCTTTGAGGTTGAGATGAGTCAACTAATGGATATGAGATTTATCTCTCCTAAGATTCCCATGTGGTTCATTTGTGATGAGTCCTGGATTCTATTTCTATCAGGTAAACTTTAAGAACTTGTAAGAAGCAGAGACTGATAGTGTGTGCCTGCTTTGTGCATGTTCATATATATTTATTACTCATTAGAAAAACAACAACTAGATTCCAACAATGAATGACAAAAATACAGAGTTTAGCATGACCCATACATATATATGCTAAGACATTACTAAGAAAGAGAATTACAGACAAATCTTACTCATGAACATTGATGCAAAAATTAAATAAAATGCTGGCAAATCGAATACAAAACACAGCAGAACCATCATATATCATGATCAAGCTGGCTTCATTCCACAAATGCAGGGATGGTTCAACATATGAAAATCTGTCAACATATTCCACCATATAAATGAACCTAAAAATAAAAACCACATGATCATCTCATTGGATGCGCAAAAAGGGGTTGACAAAATACAACATCGCTTCATAATAAAGGTCTTGGAGAGAGCAGGGATACAAAAAAACATACCAAGACATAATAAGGAAATATACAGCAAGCCAACAGCCAACATCAAACTAAATGGAGAGTAACTTTCTCCATTTCTATTCCATATAGTTCTTAAGGTCCTAGCTAGAGCAAAGAGACACCAAAAAGAGATCAAGGGGATATAAGTCAGGAAAGAAGAAGTCAAACTCTCAATGTCTACTGATGACATGATAGTTTAAATAAGCGATCCCAAAAATAAAAAAAACCTCAGTTGCCCTCCTTTACACAGATGATAAAAGGGCTGAGAAATAAATCAGAGAAACAACACCCTTCACAATAGCCACAAATAGCATAAACTATCTCAGAGTATCTCTAACCAAACAAGAGGAAGACTTGTATGACAAGAACTTTAAATCTTTGAAGAAAGAAATTGAAGAAGACACCAGAAAGTGGAAAGATTTCCCTTGCTCTTGGGTAGGCAGAAGTTACATAGTAAAAATAGCAATCTTACCAAAAGCAATCTACAGATTTAAGGCAATGCCCATCAAAATCCCAGCAAAATTTTTCACAGACCTCGTAAGAACAGTACACAACTTCATATAAAAAAGTGGTCTCCTGTGGCAATGTGTTCAAGTGTGCTTTCCACTTTCTCTTCTATAAGGTTCAGTGTGGCTGGCTTTTGTTGAGGTCTTTGATCCATTTGGACTTGATTTTAGTGCATGGTGATATGGGCCTATTTTCATTCTTCTACATGTTGATATCCAGTTATGCCAGCACCATTTGTTAAATATGCTTTCTTTTTTCCAATTGGTTTTTTTTTTTTTGCTTCTTTGGCAAAATCAGGTGTTTGAGGGTATGTGGATTAATATCCGGGTCTAAAAAAAACAGTCTATAAACCATAATCCCAGAGAACTTAGATAACAATGAGGACACCAAAAGAGACATACATAAATCTCATCTTCAGGGAAAGTAGAAAAGGATGAGATATCGTGAATAAATTGGGAACATGGAAACCTTGAGTGTGGGTTGAATAGGGAGGGGAGAGACAGAGAGGGTACCAAGAAAGATGAAGAGAAAAATTTAAAAAAGAACTTATGAGAAGCCGAGAATAAGAGTGTGTGTTTGTTTTTGTGCATGTGCATATATATTTGTTACTCCTTAGTAAAACACCAACTAGAACTCAACAAAGTTTGAGGTAATCCAGAGACTAGAATGACCCCCACACAATAAATCCTGAGCTGATGTATCTTTCTGGGAGAAAAAGATAGCAGGATAATCACAGCCTTTCTTTGCTCGAGTGTAGGTTAAATGTTCAAGATGTATTCAGATAACTAACGAATTTTCACAATGTCAACCAAGTCCAGAAGCATTGCTTTCTATTTGCTGGCTAATTCAAAGTTAGTCAGTTGCTTGATTTGGATGCCAGCACCTGAACTCACTTATTATGAAAAATCATCATGTGTTCTTAATCACTGCATCATCTCTAGTGTTCTCATGGGTTTTTTCATGTCTCCTTCATTTCACATGCATCAAACATTAGTTTTACAAAGATGGTCCTGAGCTCTACTTTTTATTTTTATTGAGCACCTTGTTTATCTCTGCTCCCCTCCTTGCCACTCCTCTCCCCTTCAAACCTCTCTGCTGAGCTCCATTTTGAACATGCTACCTGAGCAAGACTATACTAATCTAGCAAACAACCTTCAAGTTTATTTCTTTTACTGAATTTAATAACTCTTGCTGATGTGTCTTGAAAAGAAAACAATCTGACACTGAACATATAAAAAGTTATTTGAGAAATTTTGCCAAAGAAAATTTCCCCAGAAAAGGTCAGAACTGAGTGTTCTTGCATCTCTTCAATATCACCCTTCCATGGAGGATGCTGAACTGTGACCATGGGTGAACCTGCACATACTGGACCACAAAGAGAACGCTTTTCACAGAACATAAGAGTATATCTTGGAAGATATATGTATTTGAAGGACAGGAACAGTAACACCTTGTGTACAGAGAATGACCGATCCGGAAGAGCACAGAAAGAGGTGGATTGTATTTGTGAAGAAAGCTAGTGTTAAGGGATACCTTGGACTTGTAAGAATAAGAATGACAGGCAACACAGAGCTGATGAAAAGTAGGAGAAGATACTACTGGTGCAGACAAGAAAGGGACTGAAGAGGATCCAGATCTGAGATACAGTTGGAGCAATGTGAAAATAGGGGAACTATTGAGTGGAGGAAAAAGAAATGGAGGGTCAATGTGAAAGAGAACAGGGCATTGGCATGGAACCTATCCACGCAAAGACGTAAGGATAAGACTGCCAGGATGTACTCTCTGCCTCATCCAGACTCACATCAACTACAAATAAAGTCTTGGATCCATTTCCAAGTCAAGGAAAACCATGGCCTGTCTGCTTCATGCTCCACTCCTCCTGCTGACCACTCTCATGGGGGCTCTGAAGCTGAGTCTGAGCCCTGTTCTGATCCACACCTTGCTGAGTAGTTTCGAACATTCAAGTTTGCTAGAGCATGGGAGACAAGAATCACAGGACTATGCTAACACCAAGTAAAATGAAAACAATTATGATTTATATCTGAGCTGGGTTGTTGAATGTTAAGGGCTCAAAAGCAGATTTTTGAACCATGAAGTGAATAAGCCTGAATTTGCCATTTAGAGGGTAATGCATGTCTCCTTAGTCTAGCATTGACTCCTCCCTGCTATTCCACTACTATATAGCTTCCCATGATTTCCAACCACTGATCTGAACAAGACATATTGGTAGTATCCACAAGACACTGCCTCATATTAAGTGTTGTCCTAAGAATTGTTATATCTGGAAGCTCTTTTTTTTTCAATTAAAAAGCATTAAGTGGCTTCTAATCTTTTGTTATTACAAACAATAATTAGAAGGGAAAACCTTTAACAAATATCATTTCCCACTAGTACAAGATACATTTCTAGGAGCCCAAGAACAGCGTAAGGATGTTCCTCAGAAGACACATTTCTGGACGTAGAATCTTATCGAAAGGAATTTGAGCTGTCAGTCTTTTTTGTTGCTGTTGTTAAGGGCTCACGTAGCTCAAGTTGGCCTTGAGCTCACTGAGTAGTGGAGGATGACTTTGAACTCTTGATCCTCCTGCCTCTATCTCTGAGCATTAGGATTGCAGGACTACCTCACCAGACCCGACTTTGAACTTTAAAGCCAGACACATAATGCCAACTGCCTGTCACAGAGTTATGGCAATCACAGCCCACTCGTCATGTATGGACATGCCTGCTTGCATACACCCTTGCCAAGTCCCTGGGTGGAAGCTCTTGTAGGTTGTATTTTCCCAAGTCAAATGCCATCTGTTAGAGTATGGTGAACATTATAGACATGCTGCAGATAGGGTCATGTGTTTTCCATACTTATCTTCCCAGCCACATTTTGAAAGATGCCGCAAATCAGGATCCTCTGATAGGATGAACATCTTGTCATCACCCTTCTGAAAACCGGAGTCTTTGTCATTTTATAATTTAGTGGCCATAAAAAGGCTAAATCATTACCACAGCCCCCTTGTCTGCACGATTACTTTTTATGTAATCATTTAATTCTTCTTCTGTCTTTGGGAAAATGTTTAGAGTAGCCGAATCTTTAGCCCAAATACTCCATGTGTATTCATCATGACTCCCTTTGCTATTACATTTAACTTAGTTAGCTCCAGGTTTCCTTTTCTCTCAAGGCTGTGAATATGTAGGGGAGTGAGTTTATAAATGTTTTAATGCAAACTGTTTAGTGTAGTTCCTTCCCAGATTTAAAAAAAAACATTTTATGCATACCTAAGATTTTATAAATGAAATTGGGAATCAACTGTTACATTGTTATATGATAAACACACTAACTCAGTTTTCTTATATTAACTACTGGCAACTCTCAGAATGGCTGCTTGTCATTAATGCCTACTGTTCTCTGAGCTGCCTTGGCTTCCTTTTACAGACCTTTGTGTTCTATAAATCCCAGCCAGCTCTGGCAATAAAACTGTTTCTCAGTGCTGTGAACATAGTGGCCCTCTATTATGATATGATCCATTTATTATCTAGCTAGTTGATGCTTGAATTAGTTGGATGGTTCAGCATAGTGGAATCAAATAGGGACACAGTTCTCAGGCATGTGCCCAATAACTCATACAAATGACTACATAGACTAAATATTAGTCTGTTTGATCTGGATGTTTCTCCAGTTTGTATAGAGTGGACTATTTAGGTTTCCACCAGAGTCTTCTCAACAAGGACTACCAATTCTCCCAGTGATCTTAGCTTTTGTTTTCATGGAGATCCCTTGGTTTCCCTCTAATTAACTTAAACAAACTGCTGCTACTTCCCCTAGACATAATCTTTGGTGATAAACTGTTATTTTCTCCAAACTTAGTAAGGAGGGACACTCCAACAAACAGCATGGATTTAGCCCTGTACAAATATAATAGAAGGTTGAAAGCAAATTAAGGGGCCAAGCCCAAGTTAGGCAATTAAGTTACAGGGTCAAATCTGAAGCCATTTCAATTTAGTGCGGTAGTCCTTTATTCTATTCCAAAGTCTTCTTAATCAGATAGTCTCTGCAGAAAATTTCTCATAAGTCCACATATACAGCAACAGGGAAACAACAATGCTTCATGGTGAGTCACAGCACAAAAACCTTTCCTGATTTCCCTGTATACAAAAGGTATCAATAATAGCTCAATTCCTTCTCCTGCAAGAATTTCCCTTGGACATACTGTATGGTACTCCATCTTAATCAGGATCATTTGATACTGGCCCATGAACGATGAGTGAGCAGAAGCCTAGAAAAGGGTTCAGACATCAGTGGAAATAATGGAGATAGCCTTCTAGAGATGACTTCAGTGAGACAGCTCAAGTTTACTCCAGAGTAAATGGAACATATAGGTTTGGGGACTGTAGCTGGGGAATCACCAGATTACATTAAACAGCATGCTCCTATCTTAAGGCTTCCTATATGACAGTAGGGTCCTATAGCAAAGCTCCTAGTACATACAAGTCTTGGTTACCATATGTGCAGAAGGGGGAATGCTCCTAGCAAGGAACAATTCCAAGCGTCAATCTAGAGATAAATCAGGCATCCAGGGTTAGGGACAGCTTTCATATAATGTCAGTCCTCTAGAGACATTCTTCACTTACGTGCATGTAGAGATCAGAAGGTCTCACTGACAAGGGAGTTTCTCATATTACAAAATTTGGAGAGAGTTGCCAGATCATGATAGACTAAAATCTCTAACCCTGGAGGCCAACAAACATTTTGGCTGTTTTATTTTATAAGGAAACGTATCATCATAAACCCTGTTATCTGTGTCAAAAGGATCCATGGCCTGGGAGAGAACCATGGGTGGTCATTTTAGTAATGATGATGATATGTCACCAGAGGAAATAATTAAAGCCTGGACCAAACATGAAAATAAAACATAGCATAATCAGAGAACTAATAAAAGGTCAGAGCCAGGAAATCAAGGGATTATGTAACCAGGTAATTTGTTCTATGGGTTGACATTTTGAGGGCAGGATTTGCAGAGTTTTTTGAAGGTATTGATATTAGTTTCAATAACATCTGACTCTTTTTGGTAAAAGCAACATTCGTCTCACAATACCAAGCAAGTCCCTCTAGATCCAGCAATTAGTAGATCCTGTGCTCTTCAGTTTTGGAGCAAAACCCCAACAACAGAGCTCATCTGTTGCTGTAGGAATTCAGAACTGTCTCTCCTGGATGTCATTGCCTGATTGAGTCTGTCTCTGAAGTCTCCAGCAAGATGATGTAGCTGGATGGTGGCAGCTGTTTCAGCCCCAACAGATCCAAGGGAGATAAGAAGTCCTATTCCTACCAGTAAAGGAAGGAATATCTCTTGTTTTGGGGTTTGATCATAAGGTTCATGAGAGTGCTCTAACCTAACTAATGGATTATATGTATACATGACATCATTAATGAGTGTCAGTGAGAGGTAGATGGAAGGCAAACTTGAAGAAACAGGTAAATGGAGACCTTTTCTTTTTTGGCCCACCTTCTATGCCCAGTTCAGTTTCCTGTCACCCTGTTAGCTTCATGTTTCTGCATCCTTCCTTACCATAATTGAGAAGCACATTTGAAATCCTGACAAATAAACCCCTACAACAGCACCTTTATTCAGGAGCTTTGTAAGTGTTTAATAAATTACTCGAAATTCTCAAACGATGATATACCGTTGGGGCAGTAAAAGTCATTTGAATGTCATAAAACCTGATACTAGAGGAGGCATGTGATTTATTTCAGGGTTCAGAGTGTTCTAAAATCCTATTCTGATCTCACCATTTTCTTCTCCACAGTTCCGACAATGTGAGTCTGAGATTATCTGAGGGGGAAAGAAGTAAATGTCTTTAATTTAAAATGTAAGATACTTTGGAGAGTTTCAAACTCAAAAGATATTCTTAATAGCAGTCACACTGAAGGTATTGACAACAAAGGATTGTACTTTTTTGCATTGAAACATTCTTGTATGAAATCATCCCATGTCCTCCATGATTGATGAATAATAAAACATGAATCTGGATAAAAGAAAGAAGATTCTTCGTTGTGAGTGTGATCTGGGTACACTTTAGTCTAGAGCTCCACACTTCACTCACTGTACAAGGGGCTGATTCTTCCTGACCCCTGTACTGCAGCTTAGAATAAATATTGACTTATATTCCTATGATATCACTTGAGCTCAGAATATTCCTGAAACTGTCTTTTGCCTCCATCCTGGCTGACTCCTCAAAAATGTCTACTCTTCCCATGTACAGAATATTTTACCCTTCTGTGTCCTGTCTCATTTATTAGATAAAACAAGAACTTTTGAAGCTTCTCCAGAAGAAAACAAGATACAAAAACTTGATGCAGGTATCACTCTTGGGAGAGAATCTTGGGTGCTATGTGAGTGATACTGATGGCTGGTCATGAATGCAGGCACTGCATTCATGAATCCTCATCAAACCCACTGACTCTGCCATGTACAAGAGCTGCATGCGAAGGTCAGTCTAGTGTTGAATTTGAATAATCATCTTTCTATAAGTTTTGGCTCCAACAAGCTTTCTCTTTGATGTGATCCTAAACTGAACCATATGGTAAAGTCCTTGAGTGATTTGACCAACTTTACCTTAAATGGACCCACTAATTTGCATGTGGATGGACATGTCAAGTATCCTGGAATGTATTCAGAAGGATATGTATGAATTCTTGTGAAGGTACATATGGGATCATGTCTCCAAACATAGCTTAAAGCTAATGTTCCGAGTGAATCATCATTACATCTATATAGGCTCAGACTGAAATTAACAAGCCAAATCATTATGATGAAGCCCCTGACAGACTTGACCAACCATATCTTAATTTAGCAGGCTGGTCAGTAAGAGATATGGACGTGACATACATCCTGGACGTATTATGCACTCCAGTGTTTACAATCATGTTAGTTTTTGAAAATACATAACAGGTCATGCCTACAAATATATGCAGATATGTGACTATATGAAAGAAGTATGTGTGTATATATGTACTCTGAGCTATGTGATAGTGTTTTTGTTCATGCTAGAATATAGTTGGAAATTTGTATGTGTAATGTATGTAATGAAAATATCTCCCTCATTGATTGTAGTTTGATGTTTGATACAGTGAGAGTCCATTTATGGTTTACATACATCTTCAAAACTGAATCTTCATATATATCTTGTGCTACATCATAATAGAGCAAATCTGTAATCATTTCTTAACTATTTTTCCCATGGAGTCACATCAGCCAGGAATGTATGGGTTTATGTGGGCTAAGCAAGGCTCTGGGATTATCTCATCTTTTGTTGCATTTTTGTTAGTATCCCACTAATGAATAACACGCATACATGCACACACAGAAATAAACACATACTTTTTATCTCTCTTCCTTACAGGTACTTATAATTTTCTGATAGCACATAAGTATTTCTTCAGAATCTGGGTAGAGAATGAGTGCTCTTCCCTTATGTAACGTGTACTCTTTTAGGGTGGTAGTTATGGCTAATCCTGTGTTCAAGAAGACAAACAGATTAATAATTCGAATGTAGGGAGTGGTCAATAGGAGCAAGATCATACTCAGTTAAAGTTCCAACTAGTGAAAAGAAATTAAAGAAAATCTTATATCTGGGTGTGGTGGGGCACACCTTATTATTAGCCTGAAATGGCTTTTTTAGATCAGAATGAATAACCCTTTACCTTTAGTGCTACAGATAAGACATCTTTTTGATTCAGTATTTGTTGATTATACTGTAATTTCACAAATTTAATTAAAACTACATGTCATGATATCTAAATCTATCAACATCGCTCATGCCTCACATTTATGAACAGTGTCTTGTGTCCCCTTACCGTTGTCAGTTGTGAAATCTCAGTCTGGTTACATTGAAGGCAATATTGGCTCAACTTTTCTGCCTTGATCCACTGAAGTAACCAAATGGGATGGCTATTCTTCTTTTTCTTTTAATTTATTTATTTATTAAAGATTTCTGTCTCTTCCCCGCCACCGCCTCCCATTTCCCTCGCCCTCCCCCAATCAAGTCCCCCCTCCCTTGTCAGCCCAAAGAGCAATCCGGGTTCCCAAGGACCACCCACCTCCATCCAGGTCTAGTAAGGTGAGCATCCAAACTGCCTAGGCTCCCACAAAGCCAGTACGTGCAGTAGGATCAAAAACCCATTGCCATTGTTCTTGAGTTCTCAGTAGTCCTCATTGTCCGCTCTGTTCAACAAGTCCGGTTTTATCCCAGGCTTTTTCAGACCCAGTCCAGCTGGCCTTGTTGAGTTACCGATAGAACATCCCCATTGTCTCAGTGTGTGGGTGCACCCCTCGCGGTCCTGAGTTCCTTGCTCGTGCTCTCTCTCCTTCTGCTCCTGATTTGGACCTTGAGATTTCTATCTCACCTTAATTACATATGGTGTTATTGAAAATACAAACCCGAAGAGGCACACTAGTGAGGGATATTTTGTTAAATTTAAAGTGGCAAGTTCTGCTTCTATCACTGCCTGGGGTACCAGTCTCCAGGAGCAGAGGGCTAAGGAGGAAACCCACAAAGTCATACCATACTAGAATTTTTTATCCAAGGGGGATTAGGGAAAAGACACTCACACATTCTCTTGATGCTTTACTTCCTCATTCTTTTGTGTTTTTCTATGTTCATTCTACTGTATGCATTTTTTCTATAAATTGTTTCCCTCAAAAAAGATTTTTGGGAAATATATGAATTACAATGTGGTTACATTCTGTTTTTCAAGTGAATGGTTGCAGTCAATACAAGTAAAAAAAAAAACCAACATGTTTCCATAGCCTTAGGTGATTGAACATTTCACACATTACACTGGAAAACATTATCTCAAAAACCAATGTCCATAGGGCCAAGAAACTTGTTATAGATGAACCCTTCAGGCTGTCAAGATATTCTCCTCAGTCAGATCTTTTATTGTCAGGTTACATTTTACATTTGCAAAGAAGGGAAAATTAATTTATTGCTTATCTTGAAAGGTAATTTTCTAAGGAACCTTAATTAAATCATAAACCTAAACTTTTATATGAAAAAGACTCAGTCGTCTCCACTTTAAATATTAGAGTGCATACCCACTCGTTAACATTTTGGTTTTTTTATCAGGAGATTGAAGGTAGAAATGGGTGTAAGGAATTAGTCATCACCTTTGATTATCAACCAATTAAAGCAAGGAAAGTACATCAGGAAGTATCAATTCGAGTGCTTTGTATTTTTTACCTCAGCTATGTGCTCTTGTTGTACATTGTTTTCTGAGGTTTTTAATCTCAAAGCTATCATCAAAACATCTTATCTAACTCGAGGTTATTTTAAGGCTTCATTTAATATAATGATGACTGATTAAGATTAATAGAATTTAAACTAGTTAGGCTACTGATTCAGTTGTTTTTCTTAATCATTCATCTCCACCACAGTCTATACATTTTCTCAACAGAAATGCATTTGTTCTAGCTTTGTTACACTTCCTTGTTTTATTTTTTATCATCAAAGCACTATTTAGTCACATTTTTTATCAGTTAGACAGTACAGCTTAAGAAGACATCATCTTTATAATAATTCACAACTGAAAATGGTCCAGGGGAAAAAGATATTCCCATGAGATAACATACTACATTACAGGCAGTGGGAATCTCCTCAACCTATTCATACCATGCCAAATACTCAAGAATGATAGCATCAGCACACATGCAAAGTTACAGCAAAAGCAAAAGATATTCAGAGTCTGTGGTCTCAGGACCTTGCCTATCAGAGATTTACCCATCATGAAATTTCCTTCTCGTTGACTGACACTTTGAATTTCAGTTGCCACCTGCATCTCTTTTGACAAGGCCACTAGCAAGCTTCTACTCTGGATGTTGAGAATAGAAGGAACACCTCTATTCCAGAGCTTTTTGGCTGTGAAAACCCACTCATAATCTGATCCACACCTTCTGGGGTAAGACTACAAAGATGTGTAAGAAAGAAGCTTTGCTCTTTTCAGGCTTGCTCATGCCTCACTTGCAAGCCTATTACTTCACTGATATTAGAGCCTAGTTCTACATATCTTTGAATATTTCAAATACAAGCTGAGGTATACAGCATCCTGGACTGAACACCTAAAAACCTTCTGCTAATAACCAGCCATTGTTGTATTAGCTGGAACAAAGTCTGTTAGCTATTCTAATGTAGAAAGATACCCATTTTACTAATCTAGATGTTGGTGTCAGGATTGGAATTCCCAGGAGGAATTTGATTTCAGTAGGCAAAACTAAGAGGATACCTTTCTAAATTCTAGCTCAAGTATATGTTCAACTTTTAACCCTGGGTCATAACTTATTTAGAAGTGATCTTGACCCTCTGCTTCTTTGACAAAATAGTACTTGCTTTAGTATATTGACAACATTATGTTGATTGAAACAAGTGAGCAGTAAATAGCAACAACCCTATACTCTTTGGTAACACACATGTTTTACAGAGAATGGAAATGAAATCCAACTCAAATTCCAGTGTCTTCTACTTCACTGAAATTTTGGGGGCATGTAGAGATATTTCTTCCAAGGTGACTTATTGCAGAAGGCCCCTCACACCACCAAGAAAGAAGTTTAAGGTTTAGTAAGTCTATTTTTTCTTGGATACAGCACAGCACTCACTTGTGGACGTTATTCTAACCCATATACCAAAGTAACATGAAATTCTGCTAGCTTTGTGTAGAGCTTGGAAAAAATAATGGCTGTTCAAGAGGTCCAGGCTGCTGTGCAGGCTGCTCTGCCACTTGGAGTGTATGATCCCACAGACCAGGTTGCAGTGGCAGATAGGGATGCTGTTTGGAGCTCATGGCAGGCTCTATAGATGAATCACATAAGAGACCTTAGGGGTTTTGGAACAAGTCACTATCACATCTGCTCAGTCTTTGAAATTCATGCTAAATATTTTAACGGGACTCAGGGGAAACTGAACATTTGGAAATGAGCAGTAAGTAGCAACAACTTTATGCGTGCCTAGTTACAATGTGGCCTGTCCTGTTCATAATCAGCTGTGTATTTTCTAAACCACTCAGTCAATAAGGAGTCTATGAAGATCACGACTGTAGAAACAAATGGACGTGGTATGCTCTGGTGATATTTAACAAATAAAGCTTTTCTGAAGTGCAGAAAGTAACAGGAAATTGTGACACACATTTTCTATTCCAGTAGCCACACTAGTTTGCCATAAGAACGGGGCAGTAGTGGTGCATGACTTTAGTCCTAGCCCTGGAGAGTAATATAAAACAGTTCTCACACAGTTTTTTTCTGGAAGACAGAATCTTCATTTTTCACTGAGGTATAAGAAAACGCCACTGGCTGGTTCTTTTGTTTTTCTGGCCTTGAGGTGAAGCCCAATTTATGTCTCTGGATTTGTTTTTTTATTAATTGTGCTACATTTGGTGCCTCATGTGTATGGTACAAATTCATAAAAAAACACACACACACACACATTTGCCTCAGGCTTTTTAACCACCAGTGCAGACCAGAGCCAGACCCAAACCTAGCCATCTGAGTTCAGGGGAAAAACTACCATACGCCATGGCTTAGCTTCCTTTCTTGTGCCATCTGTCTGCCTGTGAACTCCTTTGGTCCCTGTGGTATGCTTCCAGCCTGGGGTGCTACCCTCTTGTGGCTACTGTGACTTCATTTGGCTCCTGTGGCTTGCACACTCCCATTTCTGGGCTGCCCTGACCAGTGTCACTTGAACAAATATCGCTTCCGTTTTATTTTGAGTTCTGCTTAGAAAATCCACAGGTAAGAGTCATTGGAACAAGACCAGAGTTTAAGCATCTTCGTACTTCTTTAGTGGTATAACTCTGACACCTGCTGGCCCAAGTCATTATTACACCTTAAAATTCTCATGTGACCCAGAATTTTAATGGAGGCTAGTCATCTGATAATTGCAAATAATATCACCATCCAGAAATTTAATAACCATTTTTGTGTCTATTGTGGAGGGAGTTCTGAAACATGCTTATGACCTTCCCAGGACATATACATTTTTAGTCATAATTGCCATTAGTTTGGTAATATATATTATATTATTAAAGAAATGGTTTGATAACAGAGTCAAGGATGAGAACTTTGGAAATGATACAGACTTTACATACTAGTAATGAGAAGTTACCTGAAAGGATTAATACCATTGAAAATGATAATCATAATTTGATGAGAAAATTTTACTCAATGACAATGGGTAATGAAACCTTATAGACAGGTACTAAGAGATTATTTGGAAGGAGTTATACAGTTGAAATTGACAATTAAAATCTGTTAAAAAGTTATGACAAGCTAGCAGATAGAACATCCCTCCTGGAAGGTCATCAGCATTACATTCAACTAATCTCTAAGAATGACAAGATATCATTAGTGGAAATACTTAAAGACTTGCATTGAATCTGTAGACTGCTTTTGCTTGGTAAGACTACCATTTTTTACTATATTGATCCTACCTATTGCAGAACATGGAAGATCTTTTCATTTTTTGATATCTTCTTTAATTTCTTTCTTCAAAAACTTAAAGTTCTTATTATAGAGGTCTTTCACTTGTTTTGTTAGAGTTACCCCAAGATATTTATGTTGACTGGAGCTATTGTGAAGGGTGATGTTTCTCTGATTTCCTTCACAGCCTGTTTATCACCTGTGTATAGACAGATTACTGATTTTTTTTAGTTAATCTTGTATCCTGCCAAATTACTTATGCCCTGGTAGAATTTGGGGGGTCACTTATGTATACTATCAAATCATTTGCAAATAGTAACATTTTGACTTCTTTCTTTCCAATTTGTATCCCCTTGGTCTTCTTTCATTGTCTTATTGCTCTAACTAGCACATCGAGTACTATATTGAGTAGATACGGAGAGAGTGGACAGCCTTGTCTTGCTCCTGATTCTAGTGGGATTGCTTTGAGTTTCTCTCCACTTAGTTTGATGTTGGCTGTTGGCTTGCTGTATATTGCCTTTATTATGTTTAGGTATGATCCTTGTATCCCTGCTCTCTTTAAGACCTTTATCATAAAGGGATGTTGTATTTTGTAGAAGGATTTTTTTCAGCATCTAATGAGATGATCATATGGTATTTTTATCTTTCATAGAGACAGACAAAATGACATCATAGTGTTTTGGTTTGTTTTTATAGAGCTCAGGAAACAATTATTTGTTTGAGCAGCATATCCACAGCTTGTGCAAGTTAAGACGTGAAGCCATTGCCCATGGGGAGGGGTCTATTTGTGGGAATGGGGAAGTGGCAGGGGTTGGACCATGAAAGACAGGAAAAGACATGTGGACATGTAGAGGATGCAGGAGAAAATGAAGGTAGAAACAGTCAAGGAGTCAGGGATAAGGACCTGGATTTGGTGGTCATGGCTTCTCTGTTCTAGCAGGATAAATATACAGAGTTGAAGGATTTGTCAGGTTTTGTTGGTTTTTACTTGTTTGGTTGGTTTTGGGTTTTTTTTCCTTGCCTCTGCATCTCATCTCCTCTGCTATAACTCCAGAAGACCATGGACATGACCATGCATATTCCTCTGGTCTTGTTGGCTACCTTGACTCAGCACAACCACCCACATTAAACCAAGGACAGCTGTAGTATGAGGCTGCTTGTTCATTTCCCAGCTGCCCAGACTCCCAAAATAACCATACGGAAACTGTATTAATTAAATCACTGCTTGGTCTATTAACTCTAGCTTCTTATTGGCTAGCTCTTTCATATTAACTTAACCCTTCTCCATTAATTTGTGTATCATCATGAAGCGGTGGCTTACTGGGTAAAGTTCTGGCATCTCTCTCTGGTGGGGCTACATGGCTTCTCTCTTGACTCTGCCTTCCTTCACCCAGGATTCAGTTTAATTTTCCTGACCTAGCTAAGTTCTACCCTATCAGGTCAAGCCAGTTTCTTTATTAACCAATGGTATTCACAGCATACAGAGGGGAATTCCACCTCTCTCTCTCTCTCTCTCTCTCTCTCTCTCTCTCTCTCTCTCTCTCTCTCTCCTTTCTTTCTCCCTTTTTCTCTTTCTCTCTCTCTCTCTCTCTCTCTCTCTCTCTCTCTCTCTCTCTCTCTCTCACACACACACACACAGAGAGAGAGAGAGAGAGAGAGAGAGAGAGAGAGAGAGAGCTACGTACACAGAAAAAAACACACTGAGGATTGTCTTCACTTGCTTGAACTGGAACCTGGCTGACCTCTATGGATTGGTGCGTAATCCCTTAGTTCTGTTTTTAAGCACTCTTGTGCCTGAATTAAATAAATTGTTCTTTTTCTAGATTTATTTATTTATTTATTTATTTATTATGTATACAACATTCTGCCTCCATGTATGCCTGCATACCAGAAAAGGGCACCAGATCTCATTATAAATGCTTGTGAGCCACTATGTGGTTGCTGGGAATTGAACTCAGGACCTCTGGAAGAGCAGCCGGTGCTCTTAACCTCTGAGCCATCTCTCCAGCACCTACAAAATTGTTCTTCAGCATCGCCACGAGGCTTAGCTCCCTGTGATTACTGCCTAGTATCAATGTGAACATCTATTAAATGGCTACCAAGAAGAACAAACAGACTCCACCACTCTCTGCACTGCAAACTGCATTGACCTCTCCATCTGGGGGCATCAAGTACCATCTTCCACTCCCAAGAACATGATTGTGTGTGTGTGTGAATGTATGATTACATGTATGTATGTGTGTGACTTTGTGTTACTACTTATATTCTACTGTGCGTGTGATTGTGATCATATATGATGGGGTAATTGAGTATGTGATTGTCTACATGCCTCTGTGTGGTTGTGCATGTGACTGTGTATGACTAGGTTGATTATGTGTGTGGGCGTGGTTATAAAAAGTTCAATATGTGGTTAGAAATGTACCTATGTGTAATTGTGTATGTGATACGTGTGGTTATGTCTGACTGTGTGTGCCTATGTATGATTGACTCTGTGTGTGGTTACAACTGGTTAAGCAAATTTGTGTACAATTATATATATGATGATGCATGACTTAGTATGTGATTATGAGTGTGATTATGTGTTGTACTATATATCTGTTTGTGTGATTCTATATGTGTGACATTTGAACACACGACTAGGCACCATGGAGTGGTGCATTACCATCTCTGGTATCCTAATACTCCAACCACCCCTCACTAGTAACTCCTGCATCCCCAGAACATCTCACCACCATTCTCCGGGGACTCTAGGTGAGGCCCATGGTTTTCTTAGGATTATCAGAATTCAATAGCACTATGGCTTTTTAGGAATGAGAGCATCACATTCATGACATACTCACATTATTTCAACATATCTTGTTCTATAGCACTCTCTTTTCTGAGACCCCCAAGCCCCAGAGGGATAATAGGATATACATCACCACCGTTTATGTGCCGTTTTGGACCAGTACTGTTGGCTTGTTCGGTGCAGAATGACACCCACAGCACAGGGCTCGGCAAGTCATTTGTGGAGTGATTGACATGTCCTCCTGCAAGCTTTATGGTGAGCATGTTCCACATCGAGTGGTCAGGAGATAAGAAACTTCAGGCAGAATTAGAGAGCAGAGCACTAAACCCCTTTGTGATCTAACCCTAGATGATCCCTGTTTGGGGTCTTAAAATCTCCAGCGAGGTTCAATCTTTTGGATCTCCCCATTTATACACGTGCAAAAAGGCTAACACCTCTTTATCATATTGAAAGGGTTGTTTTCTCATCGGCAAATGTGTGTTTGCATGTTTGCAGAGATGTGAGGAAGAATAATGCACATATTGTCCCCTCCATGTTCTCATAAGAGGGCCACGGTGGTGACGGTGAAGATTCTGCTGGGAGGGTCCTGGTACCCTGGGGTAACCAGTTCTATACCACCCTCCAACCCTAACCTTTATTCACCACTCCTCAATTGTATTTTTTATTTCTTCCAAGCCTCTGCTAGTTTCCCCAAAATCCAAAGATGCTCTTAACCTCAGTCACTGAAAACTTCAGCTTTAAGAAATTTCACTAGGGGAGCAGGAAAGCACAATTCTTAGTTAAGGGAGCCACCTTAGGATTGGCAAGAAACTTGAACCTAGAGTGGCTCCCAGGTGCCCAAGCCGAGGTCCCCAGTTAGTTCCTTGGGCAGCTGAGGATAGGGAACCTGAAATGACCCTATCCTATAGCAATACTGACGAATATCTTGCATATCATCATAGAACCTTCATCTGGTGATGGATGGAGATAGAGACAGAGACCCACACTGGAGCACTGGACTGAGCTCCCAAGGCCCCAATGAGGAGCAGAAGGAAGGAGAACATGAGCAAAGAAGTCGGGACCACGAGGGGTGCACCCACCCACTGAGACAGTGGGGCTGATCTATTGGGAGCTCACCAAGGCCAGCTGGACTGTGACTAAAAACGCATGGGATAAAACTGGACTCTCTGAACATGGCGAACAATGAGGGCTGATGAGAAGCCAAGGACAATGGCACGGGGTTTTGATCCTACTTCATGTTCTGGCTTTGTGGGAGCCTAGCCAGTTTGGATGTTCACCTTCCTAGACATGGACGGAGGGGGGAGGACCTTGGACTTTCCACAGGGCAGGGAACCCTGACTGCTCATTGGACTGGAGAGGGAGGGGGAGAGAAGTGGGGGGAGGGAGAGAAGGGTGGGAGGAGGGGGAGGGAAATGGGAGGCTGGGAGGAGGCGGAAACTTTTTTTTTCCTTTTCTCAATAAAAAAAATTTAAAAAAAAATATTATCTCCTGGGCACTGAGATGAGAAAAATACAATATAAGGTTTTCACATGGAAACTCTTCGCCCTCACTGGGAAAGTCTCTGGCACACTCACAGGGGCATCTTCGTGATGTAAGTACATATTCTTTCAGATGTGTATTGAGTGACCATCACCTTCCGGAGCAGCTGGAAATAGACTCATTGTAGAGAATGAGACAGCTCATCATGGTCTTCACGGGACTTAGGGCCAAATAATATCCTACAGAGAATGAACCATCAGGAAAATACAGTTTGGGGGTGATGACCTTTGAACTAAATGATGAAGGAAGAAAAGGAACCAGCTGTGGAAACTCAAGGAGAGGACTGAGTTTGGAGAACCACACACGTGCAGACCCTCAAGGAGAAAAGCCTCCTCCTGCTCAGAGGTCAGTGCTGAGCCACATCCTGCACCTGACCATGATGACCACAAGAGGGCAGACGTGGACCACTGCGTCTCGCGCTCCTGGTTTCGTTCCCACAATGCAGTTCAGGTGGCTTATAGGATGAACTGGAATCCTTAGAGAAGGACAGAACCTTACACACCTAACACCAATGAGTGCTGTTGAGTCTTGGAGAGCTCCAGGTCACAGATTTTTCTGGTTGCTGGTGACTATCTATTGACACTGGTCACTGAACAGAGATGACAGCAGAGGGCAGCAGCTGCCTTTGCTCCAGCTCCAGTCCGTCTGTTCCCAGTGTTCTCTGAAAGGCTTGATCGATGTTGCCCAAGATGAAGAGAAAGGCATAAAACGGGCCAGCCTCAGTGAGAAACAGAAACTTCTCAAAGCAGTATTTATGTGAAACCCCGAGCGTGATTTCTGCCCCCTCCCCTCTTCTGTCTTCTTTTCTCTCCGTCTTTATCTCACATCTCTATTTTCTCAGCTCTGTTTTTACGTCTTCTCTAAGGCTACTGGTGTGAGTGTCAAAGAAAATCAATTTTCTTCGTTCTAGCTTGTGATCAGTCTGTGATGGATTAAGGTTAAGGTTGGGGTCAGGATTAAAGTTAGTCACACACTTTCAGCTCGGGTTCGTGTGATGTTCCTTTTCTTGGACTGGAATTTGTTTCCTTAAATCCTACCTGCTTATGAAGCTCTGGTCTGCATGCACCCTGTCTATAATTTCTTTTTCCCTGGCCCACATGCATCATACACATGTGTGTACATAGGCAATAATAATCAATAAATGTAAATATTTTAAAAATAAAGCCTTAACTGAGTAAGTAAGGCTGAGAGCAGGAAGGTGATCCCCCCAGGGAGGAAGACACCAATCGGTTGTTCAGCCCCGAAAACACGCATAGGAGTAACACTGTATGGACTCAATTGGTTATAGTTAGGGATGTGTGTGTATATATAAACACAGAAAATTTAATCCCAGCACTCGGGAGGCAGAGGCAGGCCGATCTCTGTGAGTTCGAGACCAGCCTGTCTACAAGAGCTAGTTCCAGGACAGGCTCCAAAGCCACAGAGAAACCCCGTCTTGAAAAACCAAAAAAAAAAAAAAAAGACACAGAAAAGTTGGGTGGTGGTGGCGCACGCCTTTAATCCCTGCACTCAGGAGCAGACGGATCTCTGAGTTTGAGGCCATCCTGGTCTACAGGGTGAGTGTCAGGACAGGTTTCAAAGTTACAGAGAAACCCTGTCTTGAAAAACCAAAGAGGAAAAAACAAACATGAATAGTTGGGCGGTGGCGGCACATTTAATCCCAGCAATCAGGAGGAAGGGGCAAAACACACACACACACACACACACACACACACACACACACACACATATTAAGGAAAAAATCAGTGGAGAAGGTGGCCATTGGTTTGAAGGAGACTGGAAAGAGCTGTATGGGATGGTTTGGAGGAAGGAACATGAAGGAAGAAATGTTATAAATTAATTATAATCTCAAAAATAACAGCAAAACTTTTTATAAGAAAAAATGCAACTTCTACATAATAAGAGCATATTCTGCTGCCATTTAAAAAACTCTGATAAGTTTTCTCACATGCAGTACCATGGAAATGAGAGGGGAGGGGCACATATTTGCATTAAGGGAAGGAAGTCAGGCACAACCAAACACTAAATATCCTCACTTATAAGGGAAAGATATTATTGATCTCAAAGAACAAGGAGGGTTCTTCAAAACAAAAGGGTCTTCACTACAGCTGATGCCTGAGTTCAGTCCTGGGGATCCTCATGGCGGAAGAAGATAAGCAGCTCCCATACGCCATCCTCTTAACCCCCCACACAAGCCATAGCACATGCGTGTGCATACAAACACTAAATATATATATATATATATATATATATATATATATATATATATATATAATTTAAGTTATTTGAAGAACAACCAATCACCAGCACCTGGAAAGGGAGTGGGAAGGGAAGAGAGAGGGATTGACAGAAGATGGTTAATTAGCATGCCGGGATCAGCTGGGTAGGAGGCATAACTGAGCGCCGTTCTGTAGCACAGAAGCTTGAGTGTAGCTGTCAAAGACTATCGCTACCTGGGGGGGGGGCAGACTCCTAGTAGCGTAGGGCTCAAAAGGAAATCTACTGCGTAGGCGTGTATACTAGACTTCTCTGTCTGAGGGGATTAGGGAAAAGACACACACTTTCTCTTGAAGGTATCCTTTTTCTTTAGTCTCTATTCTTCTCTGTCTGTGTTTTCTTGTGTTCTTCCTACTGTATACATTTCTCTACAATTTATATAACCCAACAACATTTTCAGGCAATATATAAATTATAGTGTGATTAATTTTTTCAAGTGAATGATTACAATGAATCCAAAACAAACTAAAAATTGGTTATTTTTTTCACATTCCTTACATGATTAAACATTTCACACATTACAGGTGAAAAACAAATTATCCCAAGAACCCAAGTACATTCGTATCCAAGCAACTTGTTGTAAATCAACCGTGTAGGCAAGCAGGCTATTCTTCTCAGTCACATCTTTAACCGAAACGATGCATTTTGCAGTTAGAAGGGGCCAGTTAATTTCTTACTTATCTTGAAAGGTATTCTTATAAGGAATCTTAAAGGATTTATAAACCAGTTAGGAAAACCCCTTGGAGTGATGTCTTCAGAAAGTCCCTTGCTTCTGCTGTGCCTTCTCCTGCTTGCTGTTGTCACGTACTGTAGTTAGCATAGTGTGATTGCTGAGTGGAAGAATCCCACTGTATCTAGTGTAGTGTCTTTGTCTCATGGGAAAATCCCACTCCTCATCGGGCAATTTACTTACAGATCATTAAGAAACTGATTTTTTCAGAGCAATGACACTTAGAGATGTAAGGTTTGCCGAGATAGAAAATGAAAACAAGGGAGTTTCATACATCATAGCTTCATGAATTCTGCCTTTGTAAAAACAGGCTGATGGTCAAAGAAGGTAGTTATGTCCCTACACACAAGGTTAAGTCTGAATTCCTTGCTCATGTAGCTTACAAATACAACCACGGGTTTCGGAACACACCTTGAAAAGGCAAAGTTGTGGAAGAAAATTAAATGATTCTATTCTGTGTAAAGGAAAAAGGAAAATCGATGGTTTGCTAGACCACTTGAATACGGTTTTGTAGGAATCTGCTGCTCTGTAACCACCAACAGCTTATTGCCAGCACAAAGAAACTGGCTGAAATATAGTTGGCTTACTTACTTTGTCAGTCAATAAAGAAAGAATCATTGCTTTGGGGTGAAGATGTTACAGTGCGAAAATTAATATAAAGGAATATGCTTAACCACTGTGGACTCTAAGAAAATCATGCAACTTGTGATCATAATGTGATTTTCTCGTGTAAAGATTTTAATTTGTTTTAGAAAATATATGACTTGTGGTTGTGAGGCGATGTCCTTATGTAGACATTTTTGTTTTAGGTGGTATAAAAAAGGATAAGAGAAAAAGTAAAGACTGAGAATTAAGCTTTACTCCCTCAGACATGTCTCCTGTGTGTGCTTAGCCACTGACTCCACATCTCCTCTCCTGTTTCTCTACCTGCTCAAGCTGGACTCCTGCAGAAGGGTTTTTCTTTTGTAAGAGTTGTCTTGGAGCATGCATGGTGGCCTTTGTCTTTAATTCCAGCTCTCTACAGGCAGAGGCAACTGGATCTCTGCGAGTTCAAGACCAGCCCTTTGCCTTTGGGGTTGATCCTGAGATAAGCATGGGTTTGCAGAACTTGATGAATAAGAGCCAGTCATTAGGAAGAATTCATGTTCCTTCAAGCCTCGACCCACTATTCTTGGTCTAAGTCATCCATATCCAGATGCATCCATATCCTTGTGTGGATGTATATACCTGTTTGGGGCGTGGTTATACTAATCATGTACATATGTTTCCTGTGATATTAACTCTTGCTCTCTTCCAAGATCCCTGAGGTAATCCTGAGCCAAGAAGTCACCACCTTTCATCTGGGAAGCACCATAAAAACATTAACCAAGTGCACGCAGTAGGATGGGTGAGTACCAGCCCCTCCTCGGAGCTCTATAATTGTCCCTACAACATCAGAAGAACACTTTGGGTTTACTGGAGGCAAGACCGGACCTAGGGACCCAAAGCCCCAGAAACCCCAATGGAAGCACCCTACTGAACCTGAAGACCCACCAGTCACGAGAACCTTTGGTCACTTAGCCCAGAAAACCAGAGAGGAAACAGAAACCAAGGAACAAAACACTCATCCAAAAAAGACAAACTCAGGAATCGATACCTAGACCTATTATCAGCCCAAACGGAGATGCCTAAACATTGATTGTGTAAAGACACAATCCAAGCAGAAAGGAGAAAATGGCAACACCAGAAACCAGCAATCCTTTGACAGCAAAACCTAAACATTCCAATGCAGCAGAAGCACAAGAAAATGACCTTAAAAATAACTTTATGAAGATGATAGAGGCCCTGAAAGAGGGGGGGGAAAGCTTTAAGAAATTGAAGAAAAGACAAACAAAAAATTGAGGGAAATCAAAACACCCCTTAAAGACACAAGCCTAGAGAAGCCAAATAACAAGGTAAACCCAAAGAAAAACATACATAGATCCTCCTGGAAATTGGAAGCAAACAAGACTGCCAGGCAAAAGTTGGGAGCATGGGGGTAGAAGTAGGAATGGGGGTAGAGATGGGGGAAGGGAAGAGGGGGAGAGGAAAGGGACAAGGGAAAGACTTACATATGCTTTATGATGCACCTAGGGTTGAGTCAATTATCACCAAGAAAATGGTAAGTATGACTAAAATAACCTAGTCAGGATCAGACTCCCAAAAGTTGAACCAACACCAGCTACTTAGTTGTGCTGAAACAAATGACTTTCTTGCCTCTGGCGGATCGCTACTCTGCTGGCCAGGACGGACACAGAGACACCCCCCCCCCCCACTAACCAGCTGACAGAAACTCACTACTCAGGTTCAAGTAGCAAACTGAGATTTTGGGGAAGGGGGACACTGACCTTGCTAGTTGAAACAGGAACATCCCAGGACAAAGGCCACAAGTTTCCATTTGTGGTTTTTCCAAGAACACAGGGATCTTGTGGCCGCACAATCAGAAAATGACTACCAGACTTTGGTTTAAGCCCTACTATCTACTTGAGACCATTCCTGGAAACTCAAGGTTTCCAAGTTTACAAGATGGGTGAAGGTCCAGGTCTGGCAGTGGAGTTACAGACTCACAGTCTCTGCATGGAGGAGTTTCTAATCCTGGCTCTTTCTGTTGAAAGTGCTCAGAATATTCTGTAGGTGTCCCTTATCTCCTGCTGCATATGAAACCACTCCAGAATTCGTGGTTTAAAGTAACAGGATTGATTGGTTGTTTTACACTTTCTCACAGCTCTGCAGCTGTCGGGGTGTCTCTTCTGCTGTTCTCTTCGGAACCCATGATATGGTTGCATTTAGGTGGCTGGTCCGCCGGGGAACAGACATCTCTTTCCCCGGGAAACATCTCCAGGAAGGGTGGATGGTGTTTCACTGCATGCAGCAGCATTCCCAGAGCAGTTATGAGTAACCATGCTACACTTCCAACCTTGGAAAAACGTGAATATGACATGCGCAGTGAAGTATGAAACATAGCAGTTGGTAGTAGTGGCAAAAGCCGTATTACTTATGCATGTACCATATTTTACTGAGTTGGACTGCACTGCTTTTATTTACAAAAATGAAGTTTATTATGACCCAATGTGTTATGTTAACCCAGCAGCAGCTTTAAACATCTTCATGAATATCCAACCTTTCGATGACGCTGAGACATGCATTGTCATCTGCCTACTAATATACTGGACAGCATCCTCAGTTATCATAGGACACAGGCAGCTCAGACGTCACAGGTTGATACACCTGGTAGTGTGTTCTGTACAGAATGCTACATTCTCTCATGTACTTGATTTAGCTGCATGGTATTTTTATAACGGCAATGAGCTACTACGTGACTAACAGATCCCAGTCATGACATAGTCTATCTGTCTTGATAGGTGTAATATATGCTCTAAGGCTCACAACACAAAATCACCTAATACCATTTTTCTCAGAATGTACAGCTATAGTTAAGTCATGTTACAGTGCTCTTCGGATGATTCAAGGGCCCTTGAGCTGCCTCGGTGGATAAAAAGGTTCTTGGCTCCAAGCTTTACAAGCTACATTCAATCCCAAGGGCACACCTGGTGGAAGAAGCAGTCACATCTGTCAGCAGCAGAATGTTGATGGCTTCCCGTTGTAACACGCAGAACATGGCTAGTAGGACCCGTTGAGGAGAAAGATATTGGTCCTGAAAGGCTCTCTTTAGGATCCCGTGACACATTAGCAACGAGACCAAAGGTCAGTGCCAGCACAGTGCTTCCCCTGACACCCTAGTGAAAATATTTTCTATGGTTTTGTTTTCTTTTTGTGCGTGAGCATGATTCCTGTGTACTATTTCTGTGTACTACGTACAAGCCTACTGCCCAGGGAAGTGAGAAGAGGATGTCAGATTCCTCTAACTAGAATTATAGATGGTTATGAGTCTCCATGTGTGCAGTGGGAACTAAAACCAGGTCTTCTGTTTTAAACCACTGAGCCATCTCCCCAACCCCGACAATGGGCCTGGTAGTTGGAGGGTGTGGCCATAGCTTGTTTTCAGGAGATCCATTTGTATCTGCTATCCTTCTCTGAGTGAGTGTGAGGGAATGTGGGTGTAATCCACGGCCCACCGGTGTGTGGTAGTGTCTTAGATCACACATGTAAGAAGGGAGTCAGAAAGAGGGATTGTAGGCAAATGAGTTACTGAAAGGGTGTTCTCTTGGGAGAAGTGGGCACGGGGTGAGGGGAATAGGTGAAGGGCGGAGTGTAGAAGAGTCAGGTGAAGTCCAACCTGATTCCAGGGTACCTGGAGCTGGAATAGCATGAAGGGGTTCCATCCACAAGACAGTCACTGGTGAAGGTCCATCTTGAGGGACCGAAAGGGGCTTCCCTCTGGGGAATAAGAGTGTGAGAGCTCAAGTTACATTTTAAGTTTTAATTACCAAGATCCATGAAACAAAAAAATGTCTCTAACCTATAATCCCCTTGCCCAAGGAAAAATACTTCCTGAAATGCTGGAGGTTATTGTTTATGAGAAATAACAGGCCACCTGTTTTCGCATCCCTAAACAAGTTTGTTCAAGCAAACATCACCAGATGATTACATGTGGGCGGGAGGTACCTGGGCAAGAAATATTTCAGGATGTATGCTTTCACCTAATTGGATGTAGGTGGGAAGTATGCAGGCAAGAAATATCTCAGGACATATGCTTACCTGATTGGACCTGACGGAAAATACAGTGGTCTTGTGGGGTTGCCTTTTTAAGGTTCTGCAAGGTGTGACTCGTGGCCATTTTCTGGAGAAACCAGAGATGGACTTGGCCAGAGCCCATCCACCTGGTCAGTACTGAGCTAAAGCTGGCTTCAAATTTGCCCTTAAATTGTAGTAGTGACCTTATTCTCAACTGGTGGGGTTAACAAGAGGCCTAGAGTGAGCTGGGCCCAGGTGCACAGCCTAGTGTGCACAGCGTCCTTATGACGGAAGTGCCCTTTAATAACTCCAGATGGGGAGCTGGCTGCTCACAAAACTACCTGCACAGGGAACCCAAGTGCCTCTAGGCCACACAGCCCTGAGCCTCATTGCATTGTTCCAAGATCTGAGAGATGTAACTATTGAACACTACAACAAGAAAAACGTTAAAGAAAATGCCAACAACCTTGTCCAGCACACACTTCACTGACAAGGTCCTGGGTATGACCCCAATTCTTCACTGACTTCTTCCCTGGGGCCTCCCCCTTGAGTTCAGAGATACAACCTACAGAACAATACTTAGTTCCCCAAACAGGAATGTGTTTTGAAGCACTTCCTTCCAGTGGAGCCGGTTTTGATCCATTCTTTTTCTTCACAAGCATATCTGAACCTCTCAGGAGACATTATGAACTTGTCCCAAGGTCCTAAACACACAATCACACACACACAGTGGCAGCGATCCCAGTAATCTCCCACCGCTGCAGTATCGCTGCTGGTCTTATCTTTCTTATCCTTTCTTTGGAGGACCTGTATTGGAGAGAATGAAATAAAGTGGGGAAAGAAAGTGGATTCAGAGAAATGATAAGAGAGAGGGTAGTGCTCTTGCCATCCTTAAAAGGCTGTGGTTGGGAGGCAGAGAATCATTCCAAGTTCCATTTTCAGTCGCACGGTGTGCAAGTAACAAAGACCATAAGGTAAAACGATTGTAAATAGGAAACTCTCACTACCTGGCTCCACCCACACCTATTACTGGGATCCCAACTTCCATAAGTCAGTTGAAACTCCAACAATGACATAAAGTTACTGGGGGCAAAAGTATACAGAATACCCGGACTCTCACAGTTCCAATCCTTCAAGGCCAAATCCAGCAGGTTGTAATAACCTCTCTTGGCTTGCTGTGTTCCTGTGATTCTAACCACCCACGGCAGGTCTGCCCTGCACCTGGGGGCCATTTATAAAGCCTGAGCTCGCATGACATGCCTGCTCACCTAGTTTGAAATCCCAAACCTTCACTCAGAAAAGCAAGCTTGCTTTGGGATTTCTGCAGCTACGTAATGATGATGATGACAATGTCAACTAAGTCTTCCATTTCTGTTTTCATGTAGGTTCAGGTATGAAGACAGATTACAAGAAACTAAGGCAGACAGGGCGTAAGGAAAAGGCCAAGCGATAACTGCATCCCTCCCCAGTGGAGTCCCAGGCTCGCTGGCCTGGTATAAGGACATGTCTATGTGTGTACAAACAACTCCGTGTGGCTTTCTCTCTGTGCCAGTCTAACATTCTCTAAAGTATTAACTAACAGGGTTCTTGGATATTTAAATTTTTCTTTTTAAAGCCTCACCAAGCCAAGGAAGAGTTCTATGTTACTTTATGGCATTAAATGATATCTTTTCATTTTCACGTGAGTAGGTTCCAGAGAAAATTGTCATTTTCACTCAAGTTCCAGTCAATGGTGATGTTCTTGTCCACCCTAAGGAACTGGAAAGTGAGCATGCACTGTGTGTCTTCTCTCTTTTCAGTCATACTGCCAGAATCCCCAGTCATCCCTGAAGCACCTATTTGAAAATGTCAGTGGCCGATCACAGAAAGCATCTCAGTGAATCAATTTAGCACCAGTGTGCCAGGTACAGCCTGCTAATTGAATCTGGATCTTAAGCCCAGAGGCTTAAGACCTGTCTGGGAGGGTTCTCTTTCTTTCGCTAGACAAAACAGAAGAGGAAGGATGTGTCAAAGAGGAAAACAGTTCAGTTCAGAAGGGATAAAGAACTCTCTAAAAGTAAACACGAAAACTAAAAATCTTGGTAGAGAGATTAAACAGAACCATTAGTCTTGGCTAAGGATCTGTGTGATTGAGATTGCTGCACTGGTATGCTAGCAGAACATTTACAGGGCTATTCTGAACTGTTTTCCATAGTGCACTTCTAAAAGATACCGGGATTGCTACATTGCAAATAACTGCATTCTTCAGAGTTGACATTGGTGACCAGTTTCAGTGCATTGCTTTTGGGCTATCTCATGACATGTAGGACTGCACTGTGTGTCGTAGAACAGTGAAACAGGTTCCAGGTCTGTTTAAGGGTACCAGGTGCAAGCAAGGAACTGCATGTTTGGTCCACAAGATTCAATCCAGCCAAAGGCTCCTACTGACCTTTAACTAAAAAAAAAAAACAAGTTAGAAAACAACAAAACCAACAGTCCTCTGCAGGAAGCCTGCCAAACCTCACAGACAAGGATACACCCATTGTTAGAAATATAATGCTTGCTGCTTTTGCCGGCACTTGCTACAATAATGGCGACATTAATCCCAGAACTTGGGAGGCAGAAGCAGGCAGATCTCTGTGAGTTCAAGACCAGCCTGGTCTACAAGAGCTAGTTCCAGGACAGCCAGAACTGTTTTACGGAGAAACCCTGTCTCAAAAAACAAAGACAAAAAAAAAAGATGGGTTATACAGTGAGTACAAATGTAATTGGTTACCAAGAAACTGGTCTTATGTTCTTCAGCACAATAGGGTGACTGCATTTAAACATGTATATTTATATCAATATGTGATTATATATTTATATATATATATATCACATTTTAAAAGATGCAGAAGTTTAAATCTCCAAATATGTCCAAATAAGTCTTCTCCTTAGGTTATTAACACTAATAAGTCTTTCTCCTTATATAACTAAGGAGAAAAAAATTCCAGTTGCAATGATCTGATCATAATACATTATATACATTAATAATAAAATTATCACATTACACATGATAAAAGTGTTATTATGTATCTACTGGAAAAGTACTGGGTGAGGAACGAGTCCAGTCTCAGGTCCAGCCCTGTGTGGCCAGAACCAAAAGAGGAAGGGAGAGCTAGACTTCTGCCAGTGGGGTGGAGAGGGAAGTTTGGCCCCTCCCCCAGTTCCCAGGGAAGAAGGAAGACACTGGATAGAGATTGGTAATTCAGCAAAGACAGCGCAGCAGTGCAGAAATTCCCTCTCCTCAGTAGGCACCCTGGCCTGACAGCTCCAGCCTCCTTCTCCCGAAGCAGACTCATGTCCATGCTGGCTTGGCATTGAACAGAGCCACAAGGGACATGAGAATCTTACTAGAACAAGTGTAGGACTGGAAGCAGAAGAGAAACACAGCCTGTGTCCTGTGCTACTATGTAAGAAAGCCAGACACGCAGCCAGTTCCTGACAGATTCCTGGACCAGTCCATAGTTCAGCTTCTGCAACCCTGGGAAGGCCCTTTATGATAATTACAGGCATTGCCGCTTCTATATTTAGCCAAGAAGCAAAGCCAATTAGTCTGGGATTCTGCTCCTGCCTCTTAAGTACAAGAGAGTTGGCTGATTGTGATGGCCTTTATTCTACCCTCTTGTTCCTCGGAGGAGAAATTAAGATTCAGAGAGGGACAAAGCTTTCATTCATCCTGGCCAGTTAATGGGGACGTGGTCTGACTAAATGTTAAGAATTCAGAATGCCTTTAGCAACTTGCTGGGAGTCTTCTCCCATAAGCCAGGGAGAGTGTTTTCAGACTCATCTTGGTTCTTTTGACTTAATAAACTCTGTAGATACAGTCTCCATTCCCACCACACATCTTGTCAAAAAAAAAAATGTGTTCTCTGCCTTTGCTTCTTGTTCTTGGAAGTCAAATGAACAATGGAAAGCAGAAAAGAAGATTTATCCAATTTGGCCACAGTGGGAAGAAGGATAAAGAGATCCATTGACCACCACTCCCTACCCCCAAACCCTCAACCCCCAACCCCAACTCTGGTCCATCTTCAAGGTCCTGACGTAAGCTTAAAGTTCAAACAGAGATCCAAGGACGTGCTTATCTAAACAGTCCTAGTCGAGGTGTGGTCTGCCCAACCTTCACCCATTCTAGTTTGGGCTTCAGTCACCTCTTGGAGGGTGGTCTGACAGCAGAATGATCTTAAAGTGTTTCTTAAAGGCAAGTTTATAATCTCTTCTGGGTGTTTTTCTTCTCCCAGCATGAGATTCCTGGAGAAAATTCCCATTTCTCTGGGGTCCCTTGTTTCTTCAGAGAGTCTCTTCAGAATGTCTGGTCAGTCACAGGAACACAGAACTTGAGTCTCTCCTGTTTCATTATTTCCCCCCTAGCTCTTCTGGAGTTGTTTGGGATTAGAGTTGTTAACTTCCAGAGAAGCACTAGACCCCAAAGGTCTCACAAACAGTTTTGGAGAATGTTTGCATAAAACAGGGAAGGGCAAGGGTGTTTCTCCGGCTTCTCTCTGCTGATGATTAAAAAAGCAAACATTAGGCCCTACCTCCCTCTCCTGTTGAGTCACCGTGCCTGGGAGTCTTGGTATCACAATGGTTTCTCACCTTCTGAGTTCCCTGCCTTGGCCCTTAGTGCTCCAGAAGCCATTGTGTGTGGACCTGGCCCACTTCTCACTTCCACAGAAGAACATAGTTCCATCTGCTTCCCTTTTCTGTCAGAACTGTGTGAGGGGAGGGCTTTTTGTTTCCATACCTATGTTGCCCCAACCTTGGGACTTTAAAGATTCAAAGAGGAAGCGTACAGAACAGGACCTGCAGGACAACTTGAGGAATAGGTGACACCAAACGTGTTGATTTTCCTGACTCATCATCTGGTCCACCTCCCACCTCCTTCCTTACTTGTTCCCTTCCCTACCTTAAATCGTTTCCTTGCTGTTTCTCACAGCCACAGGGCAATAAGGGATTAGATTTCCTCAGCACCTGGCTGCTAATTTTAGGAAAGACCTGCACGTGCATGGGAATAACCCCTTCTTACCAAAAATCGCTTAGCCACACACCCCTATAGGCTCTTGAGCTTTATTTAGTGCAGGGAACATGAGTCCACACAGCCAGGGCCTGGGAATAAAGACTTCTGCCTTAAAGGTCAGCTTCTTGTGGAGATAAGTAATAAGACACTGTCAGCAGGTCCATGTTTTCCTTGTGAAAATGAAAATGTAAGAAACCATAGTGCACACTGAGAGTATTTTAAGGTGGTTTTTCTTTTTTTTTTTTTTTTCTGTTCTTGAAACTTGAAAACCGTAATTGAAATTTGAAAAGTTCAATGTGGCATTTGGGTTCAAAAGAAGGGGACGGCCTTCCAATTTGCTCAGTGACTCTTAGAATAGCTCTCTCACCTAGATCTTAGTTCCTGACTCGTCCTAAAATCTTGACAGGATTCCAGACAGAACCTTGGAGTCCACCATGTCAGGGAATCAAAATAAATATGACCCAGAATCCCCCAAACTTGATAATTAAAAGTGTGAGTTGAAATTCACACAGTTGGTCAGTCTGCTGGCTCATAGCTGTGACTTCTAACCAGTGGTCCCTGTCTATCATCAGTTGCCCTAAGAATCACCAGGGTGAGTAGATAGTTGAGTCTCACCAAAGAGAAGTTAAACCAAAAACCCCTGATCAGGACTGGCTTTCCAATAGCACCTGCAGTCTGCTCTTGACAGGTGAAAACTACTTGACAGTGGCTCATGAGACACACTTTAGGAACTACTCTGCCTTAAGTGGGCTTGGAGTCAGCCCTCCACTGTCCAGACGCCATAAGGGGATAGCAGGATAGCCCTGGCCACAGAGTGGAGCTAGGTTTAGTGTTTGTGCCTTTAGTTCATATAGACAGCACAGATGGCAGAGGTTGGGGGGGGGGGAAGGTCTGGAGGGAGACAGGAAGTGGGTACACATTACAGTCTATGAGAAGTTCTACTTCTCCAGCACACCTCATAGAAAGATACAACAGCAGACCAGATTGTTCCTCCGCCTGGGAGGTTTGTGGATGTCTCATGGAGTCAGCCATGTGACTCTTTCATTTCATCGTCAACTGGAGCTTTTCCTGAATCCTCTTCAAGCTGAGCTGTGCTGGCACAAGCAAGCAACTGTCCCTGTTATATACACAGTTTCCAATCAATACACTGGAATATATAAAATTTCTATATTTAAACTATTCTTTTTGCATACCCTCCAGTCATGAGTGGACATATTTAAAGCCTATAGTCATTTTTGGTTAAAATCGCAAGTTATCACTTCCTGGAGGAATCTTGGGTCTTTGAAAGGCAAAACTCATCCAAAGGAAAGTGGGTGAACAACAGTTTGGTGCCTTGGACCAGCTACCACCACCCCTTGAAGTTTAAAGGCCTGGTCATCTGAACTAACCCAAAGGCAGAAAGCTTTGTCTGACAGACCGCTACAAGCAGAAGTTGACGTGAAGACTTTGTGAAAACCTGGGAAGCACACCACATGGTGTTTAGGGCAGAAACATCAAAGATGCCAAAGTTGCTAAGGAAGGAGGCTGGAGTGTGTATTTTCAGGATGTCAGGTCTGTGTTGCTATCACAAGGACAGCAGACAGGGCACTTTACAGAAAGAGGCTAATTTAACTGACAATTTGGGAGGCCAAAAGTCTAAAATTGGAATTTCTTTCTGACTAAGGACTTTCTGCTATACCATAACATGACAGATGACATCATAGTGGGAGTGTATGCTCAAACTGAAGATCACATGATGAGACAAGAAGCCAGGTGCTGGGGAGGAGAGAGGCAAGTTCACTCCTCATCCTTGTGGAGTGAATCACTGCAGGAGCTCAAAAGCAAAGCCTTCTGAGCATGACCCTGACTAATTGCTTCCCACCAGGCCCTGTCTCAAAGATTTCTCCACTCCTCAGCATCATCACACTAGTTCCAGCCTTCTAGCATATGAAACTTCGATGAATACACGCATACAGCATCCAAAGCATAGTACAAAGTCTCGCTCCATGGACTGCTAGTTGCTGACAACAGGAGAAAGCATGCAGAACGGCTGGAAGACGCTACCCTAAACAAACATTCAGAGTTGCAGTCAAAAGTAAAGGCAAATTCACGTCAGGGTCCCCTGACATAATACACAAGGCAAGAACTACCACCTCGAGACAAGTATGCAAAACACACAAGAATATAATCACCAATATGCTTTAAATATAAGTAACATTCCCCCAGAGATCCATGTGCTAAAGGCATGGCCTCCGGAGATGCTGTTGCGGAGTAATGAGGCCCTTTAGGAGGTGGGGCCTAATGGAGGGTCTTAGGTTAGGTGGATATACCATTGAAGATGAGTAAGGAATCCTGTAGCTAGTGCTCTCTCTCTCTCTCTCTCTCTCTCTCTCTCTCTCTCTCTCTCTCTCTCTCTCTCTCTCTCTCCCTCTCTCTCTCTCTTTCTGCTTCCTAACTTGATGTGTGAACATTCTCTCTTATGTCCAACCTCAGATTAAGTCTACAAAACCATGAACCAAAATATGTCTCTCTTTGCTTCACAAAGAGCCTATGTTGGGCATTTCACTGTAGCAACATGAAGCTAAACAATACACATTAGAAACTGGAAGTTAACATGTAAAATATTATAAAAATAACTTTATAACATTTAAAAGCGTAGGTAACATGAAGAACAAGGGTAGAGCAGATGTTTCTGGTTCAAGAAAATGAAAACACATCAGAACTAAAGGCACGGTGAGATTTTGGACTAGATCCTGGAATATGTGGGGGAAATGCTGTGAAGCGCATTCTGAGAATAAGAGGGAACTTTTCAAAAGAACGACAAGATAACCACTGTCTCTCAATGGTGAATCTCCTGAAATCAATGATTAGGTTCTTAAAAGAGCTTCTTTCTCCAGTAGAAGTGCTTAGCGGAATATGCACAAAACACACCCTGAAAAGATTTTTATAAGGCATTATAGTGTGTAACTCTGTATTTTTAAGACATATGTGTGTACTAGTGTAGGGCCCAGCCATGACAAGCTCAAAAGAGGCCTGCTTGAGATTACTGTGAGACAATACCTGGTTCCAAGAAAGACCACAAACTGAGCCACCAAGGCACCACCCAGGAACAGACCATCTAAGGAGAAAATACCTAGTGTTCCAAAAGAAATTCCTAACGTTCCCACCATTGTAGATAGCATCACCTGATCTCCCTTAGCCCAGCACACATCCTTTGTTTCACCAAGACAGCCCTAGACAAATGTCAGCCAATCAGGGGTCCTGAACCTTAGAAATCCCTCACCCTGATCTCTGCTGTGGAAAAAAATAAAAACCCACCCCAACTGAGTTTGAGACTCTCTGATCAGGCCAATGCATTGGACAAAGGGAGAGTCCAAGGTCAAACTTGAATAAAGGCTCTTTGCTTTTACATATGGGACTCGTCTCCTTGTTGTTGTTTTTTTTTTTGGGGGGGGACTCCGTAATCTGGTCATAACACTATATGTGAGCCTGTATATAGAACAGAAATAAGTAATGCCATCAAAGATAAGTAGATACCAGTTTACAGCTCAATTCAACCAGATAAACAGCACTAACAACAGTTATACATGAGGAGCCTCTCAGCAGATATTGGCATGTATAGGCGATGTCAGCCAGGCCCAAAGCCAGGCCTTGGGGACTTTAACCTATGGACAGTACAGCTGTATGAAAGTATAGCTGCTGTCCACAGTCACGTCCTCAGACCAACTCAGCTCTGTTCCCCAAGGCTCTTCTACTGACTACACTGATTCTGACAGGGTCGATTAGGCTCAGCTGCCTTCCCTGAAGTCAACTCATTGTAAACATCAGTCATATAGCAATATCACTCCACAGCAATGCTGGTAATAATGTTAAATCCCACAGCTCGGGATTGGATAGTACTTAAGATGCCAATGGAGCTATTTCTTGACACTTCTCTATCAATTAAGAATTTTTCAAACTAAAACCTTTCAAGCCACTCCTTTGCCACATTCTTTCCCAAGCTTCAGTTAGTGAAAGACAGTAAGCCAAAGGGTCTGGGGCCAGTGAGATGGCTGAGCAGGCAAAAGCACTTGCTGCCAAGACGGACATTCTGAGTTCAGTCCCTAGGATCCACAGGGTGGATGGAGAGATTTAACTCCTAGAAGATGTCTTCTGCCCTTAAGCATGCACCATGACACATGGGCACTGACTCAGTGCAGAGATGTGCAAAGGAGAGAGACAGAAGCAACTTCTCCCTAGAAGGACCAGACCTACTTTTCCTGGCCACCCTGGAGAAGCTAAATCGTAGCCTCTTCAGGAGGCAGCACGCATGGGTCACAGGACACAGTGTTTCTCAAGATAGCTACAGAGCTAGCAACAGCTGCAAAGCTAACTTCCGCATAAAGAAAGCAACAAAGCATAGGAGGATTAATTTAAGGTAAAATATGAATCTTATTTTTTATCATACTTTCCCTTGACCCAGCCCCTCATCTTCACAAATATATTTTTTCACTGTGTCTGTCTTTTACCCTGAAAAGCATGCCCGTGTTTTACACTCTGGCATGTAAACACACAGGCTGCCATGATGCTATAGCAAAGACCACTTGATCTCACTGGGGACCCCCTCACAGACAAAGCGCATTCTGTCTGCGAAAGGATCATTGTAGCACCCATTTTTCTTTGCGAAACAAAACAAAACAAAAAACAAAAAAAAAAAAAACCTTCATTTGGGATAAATTAGATTTCCATCAATAGTCACCTGCCCACAATTGGAAATGACTGGGGATTCCTCTGAGACTACAACACCTGTCCTTACTGTCTTGCTTAGAGCTTTCTGACTTCCAGTTGCCCTTCACAAGACCAGTTCAGGGTGAAGTAACTTTCTTTTGGTGAAGTCTCTGAGGAGAGAATGCTTGTGGAGGGAGGACAAGAAGTAGAGAAGAATGGAGTTTCATTTCTTAACTGCTGGTGCCCTAATTACCGGCTATGTCCAAACCAGGGCCTCAGACCTTGACTTACCTGGGAAACTTGTCAAACTCGGCTAACCCCTTCTCTCTTTTGTTTGTTTCTGGTGGTAAAATTGAACCATGGCCTTGTGCAGGTTTAGCAAATAGTTCTCAATTATCTCACCAGTCCTTGGATTTTTCTAGACAAGATCTTGCTGTGTAGTCCTTACTAGCTTCAAATTCTTTATTCTCTTGTCTTTACATCCAGGGCTCTGGGATTACAAGGTTTGTCACCGTGCCAGCCTAATTGGCTTCATTAATATAAATTTACTCTCTTTGCTTTTTTTTTTGTATCTGTTTCATTGATAAGGATGGTGGTGTTTTGGTTTGGGTTACTTGGTTTGGGGGGGAAGTTGGTTTCGTGTGTGTGTTGGTTTTCTGCCTTAATTCTGCTGACATTAAAGAACAAGAGCACAAAGCCAGGCATAGTGATGCATACCTTTAATTCTAGTAATTCTAGCAGGCAGAAGGCAAAAGCAGGTGGGATCTTTATGAATTCCAGGCCAGTCTGATCTTCATAACGAGTTCCAGGTCACCCAAGGATATATCACAGTGAAATCCCTGTCTCAAAAATAAAAATAAAAAAACTAAATAAATAAATAACAACCACACCATTGAGAAGCTGTGGGTGGCAGAGAGAGTTCAAGGCTATCCAGACAAACACTATCTCAAAAACAGAAACAACAAACTGTGAAATATACCAGTTTGAGGACATAGAAGAGCTTTCACCTCAACGAATGTAAGAAACATTTTATTCTGGAGTCAAATATGAGTGACCGTGTCCCAGGCGCACAGATTGAGGTTACCTCAAATGTGATGTCTCAACCCAGCAACAGTTTGCTGAACTTGTCGCAGTTCAAATTCACTGGTAGGAAATAATGCCCTGATGATGGGGTGACACGCATCTGTAATCTGTACTGCATCCCAATACGCCTATGGAGAGATAGAAGATTGAAACAGGAGAATCGCTCTGATGCTTACAAGCCCCCAAATCTGGAGTAACAGCAACAGAAACAAGAGAGACCCTGCTTCAACAAGAAAGCAACAGCTGGCTACCAAAAGTTGTTCTCTAACTGCCAGAAGTCATACTCTGATTTCCACAGGCATGCTGTTACACACACACACACACACACACACAAACACACACACACACAGAGAGAGAGAGAGAGAGAGAGAGAGAGAGAGAGAGAGAGAGAGAGAGAGAGAATAATGGAATTTAGATGGAGAGAGTGATTGAGGAAGATATCTGATGTCAACCTCTGGCCTCCGCATGTACACATTACCACTACACCCACACACGCATACACACATACACAGACACTCAAAGCATGCAAGATCTTCTGACTTAAAATTCCAGTTATAGAAAGCAAATAATCTAAACTGAACTAAGATTTTTTTTGCCTATTGTGAGTGTTCATTGATGGGTGGTGGGTAAGAGAGGTCACTTTTCTTTGTGAGTGACCACTGGTAGATTGCCCATGCCCTAGTAGATGACCCAAATCCATGTGCACATGGACAATACTAAGTGAACTCAGGGGGTAACATTTTTAAAAGAGGGAGAACTAGAAGGGAGATATATGAGGGAACAGGGAAAACTGGAGAGAGGGAGTCAGGGTAGATGTGGTTAATTTGAAATGTATACATCTTAAAAGTTTTCAAGGAGTAGGAGTAAATCCTTTAAAATAAAATTTAAAAATGGATGTCACAGCATGATTTGCTATAGAATTCCAAACTAGGAACTATCTAAAAGGTTAACATTGGAGAAAACTATACACTGTGTAAAGCAGACGGAAGGAACAAAACAGACCATCTGACAGATGAAGAAATGTTCAGGACGTAAGTAGTCTACAAGTGGGAAGAGTATTTTCACCACGGGGTAGGCAAGACAAGGGTTGGCAGCACAAAAAGCTGTGTTCAATCTTCAGGACTTGATTCATGGCTGTAAGAAAGGAGGCTAGCACAACGGCTGTAGGAGCGAGAGGGGAGTGGCTCCTCAGCTCCAAACACAGCAAGGAAAGCAGAGAATGACAGTCAAGGGGCTGCAGTGGGGAGAGCTGAGGGATGGAAAATTGGAAAGATATCCGTGGTGGGGTTTCCAGCTAAAGGGAACTCACAAGATTAGGAGTGAAAACAGTAAGTGGACATTGAGGGAGGATGAGGAACTAGATAGTGGTGGTCAGATATGAAGGGTGGAGGCTCTCCCAACTGACAGATTAGCAGGATTCTCTGCTGAGCCAGAGCAGTCGAGGTCTGGTAAGGACAAGACAGGGAATCAAAGTCACAGCCTAGTGGAGAAGACCGTGGGAAAGAAGGGTCTTGGACACTGGAACCAGCTACCTAGTGAAGGTAAGAAAGGAGGTGAGGGCCCTGGAGAGAACACAGGGCTGCCTTAGTGACCTCTGAACTCTAGTCCCAACATTCAGAAATCCGTTGAGCAGGCAGGGCAGGAGTCACTTGCTGTGACGTTGTGTAAAAGGAGCTAAGGTTCACTTGCAGAACACTGAAAGGCAGACGACCAGCCTGTGGGTTGGACAAAACTTCTGATCGCTGGGGAATCAATCCTGCCAGGGGATTGCTCAACCCAAGCCATCCGTCCTGTTTTCCTTGTGGGAGCCTGTGAGTTGAGGCCCAGGGAGATGGGTGGAGCAGCCTGCTGCCCCAGCCAGCTGCCAGTGTCCCCAGATGTCCTTCCCCTGCGCCCCTCCTCTAGGTTGTGGCACATCCATTACTGTATCTACTCTTGTAAACAGCCTGAGAATACGAGGCAACCTGAAGTCAAGAACTACCAGAGTGGAAAGTACCACGAGTCTCTACCTTCCTGTGAAGTGTAGAGTGGTCAGGTGGCAAACACCAGGTGCTGGTCACTCACATTCTCTCTACATGGGATGCATCGTAGTGTCCAGGGATAAGGAGGTAGTCCCACCCCAGCCTAACACTGCACTGAAGTGAGCACATGGCCTGGAAGCACTTCATGTCACCGTGAGCTGGTGATAGGAAAAGGAGGGAAAAGAGAGAGCACAAAAGTCTGTGCACAAGGGATTTAAGAGCTCAATCCCAAGGAACCCCAAGCTCTCCATCGGGGAAGCTTCAGGCTCTCCCATTTTGAGAGGGAGACCACCAAGTCTTTGACTTGATCACTCAAAGCAGCGACCATGGATACTTTACTTCTAATGGATCAAACCTTGAATATTCAGGATCTCAACTCTAAACCTATTTGATCTTGTCTCCAGCAACACTGGGTAATGTTTTATCTGTTTGGTCACTTACTTAAAAATAGCATTATTTTATATCTACTGTTTGTTTATGTGTGGTACTTGGAATTAAACCTAGGGCCTCATGCATGCTAAGCAGGCACTCTACTACTGAGCTACATCTCCAGCCCCCCCCCCTTGTTTTTTTTGGTTTTTCGAGACAGGGTTTCTCTGTGGCTTTGGAGCCTGTCCTGGAACTAGCTCTGTAGACCAGGCTGGTCTTGAACTCCCAGAGATCTGCCTGGTTCTCACTATGTAGTCCAGGCTAACCCTGAAGTTTGTATCCTCCTGTTTCAGCCTCCTTAGTAGCTGGGATTACAGGCTTGCCCCCACCAGGCCCAGGGAATATCCATTTATTATGATAGAGACTTTCTATCACCCCTTAATATCCTCTCTAATTCAGATCAAGAAAGCAACATCCACACAAGCAGAGAGAGAACAGGGTCACCTGCATCTCCTCTGTCAGAAGGGAGTCATGTTTCTGTCCTGGACAGGTCAACTCCTTTATACTGTATGAAGCCATGTGGCTCATCTCTTGGTTTCCTCTTTCTCTGGGGCGTCTGTAGCTTATCTAGAAGCTGCAGGCTGCAGGACACAAACTGCTCTTTCATGCTGAGCTACAGCCACTGAAGCCTGTCGCCCCTGCCTCCAAGTGAGTTAGATGAAGAATGGGCAGGAACTTGGCCCAAGATTTGCCTCACCTTTCACCTCTTAGTGCACCTGACTGGAAATGCTCCTTACAGTTTCTGAAGGTGCCCTGTAGTAGTGTCTGTCCCTTGGGGATCAGAGGTGTCCCTCTCAGGTCACCTACTCTCCCAAATGAATCTGGGCCAGCCTTATAAAGGGGGATGAGAGGCAGTGTGATCCCGGATATCAACACATACACCATTTCTCTCCAACATGTTCTCACACACTAGTCCACCCTGGACATCTTTCTAGTAACAGATGATGAGATAAGGAGGGTTTGATCCCCCTTGTTTCAATTCACCCTGTGTGCAACAATGCTCCTGAGGGTCGAGGCCCAGCAGACCCTGGTGCCTGCCAGCATTCTGCTCAGAGAGACCTCGCCAGATGCAGCCTCTTTCCTGGCTTTGTGTCTGCTTCCTTCTTCCTATTTATCCAGGGAAACATCCACACAGCTGTTTGAAGATTTCTGCTTTACAAACAGCAAATACCACTCTTACCACAGCTTCTTCACCCAATAGAGCAGCATGAACATTATTACTCTGGAACTCATAGTGGGGTTAGCTGGTAGCCACGACTCAAGGTTCCCTATTCTAACCCTGAACATAAATACTCATTGGTAATACTGTTGCTACCTGTTAGATTCCTGATGATAGGTCTCATTCGGAGCCCAGACTCAAGGTCAGAGCAGGGATGACACTGAGTAACCAGTGCCTTCCTCCCCCAACATAATCCCTCCTGGTACCCTTTAAGGGCCCAGGGCCTTCTAGCATTTGTGTCAAAACCAGACACCTTCACTTTGCTTCACGGGGCCATTTTCAAGCAGAGAGAGAGAGAGTGAGGTTGAAAGAAAAAAATAATACCATCTACCTGCACCCAACTCAGCTCTACCCTGTCCACTCCCAGGGTCCATAGAGAGCCCAGGCTTGCCTTGTCCTGAGCTGGAGGATACATCAGCCTACACAGTACCCGCTGGAACATCTGTTTTGCTGGTGAAAGAGAACTAACAATCAGGTTAAGGAACTAATGCTGAGGAACCTCACGATGCTGCTGCACCAAAGGACCAGACATGGCTAATTCTGCATGTTTACAGGAAGTCTAAGAGTAGATAGAAGAAGAGTCTCCAGAACAGATGGACTGGCAAGGGTCCAGCCAGCACCAACAGGGACCACAGAAGCACCAGCGAGCATTCTGAGGTCAGACACATCTTAGATTTTGTATGCACTCAATAAAATTATTTTTGCACACATACATTAAAAATACCTCACTCCCGGTGAGACGGTGAAAACTAGGTATTCTTTCCAAGTATTATAATCACCTGGTCTTAAGTATTCAAATCAAAAAAAAAACCTTACAAACATTGAATATTTTAATGTTTTATTTAACCTGTCAAATATAATTCCAACATATAATAATGATCCTTGGGGAAATAGCTTATATCCCTTAGTGTGCATATTAATTCTTTAGATTCTCTGTGTATTTGTAACATTTAGGACACCTGTTCTCTCAGGCTGGTCCCATTTCCCACATCTGTTAACTACCCATGTTGGTGACTTTAGTACCGCATAACCAAACTTCAAGGTTTGCACTGGTGGTAGTGTGGGAGGGGTCATCAATAATTATAAAGCTCTGTAGAAAGATAAGGAGAGGGAGAGATGGGCATCACTAGCCATTAGTCGAGAGGTCCCTTTAGGTTTTTTTTGTTTGTTTGTTTGGTTTTTTTTTTTTTTTTTTTTTTAGTTTTTCGAGACAGGGTTTCTCTGTAGCTTTCGGTCCTGTCCTGGAACTAGCTAGCTCTTGTAGACCAGGTTGGTCCATCTACAACCTCACAGAGATCCGCCTGCCTCTGCCTCCCGAGTGCTGGGATTAAAGGCATGCACCACCACCGCCCGGTGGTTTCTTTAGAATTTAAACAGACAAGGAGTTCCACCCAGATAAGGAAAACAGCACCAGGTGAGGGAATAGCTACGGTTCAAGTGAGGAGATTCAACAGGACTTTCCTGGTTAGAAACAAGGAACACTGGGAATTGAGTTTTTGTTTGTTTGGTTGCTTGTTTTGTTTTGTTTTGTTTTAAGAACAGGATCTCACTGTGTAGCTCTGGCTACCTGGAAGTACAGACGTACCAACCTGGCCTTGAGCTAACAGAGGTCCACCAGTTTGTGCCATCCCTGTGCTGGAATTAAAAACATGAGACACCACACCCAATCTCTCACATCAGTAGTTTTTAACCTGTCTATCAGGAAGCGTGAAAGACACAGGAGGTTCATGTTGTATCACTACTGGGTAGTCTGCTGCAATGTCTGTCCAAGGCTTGGCCATTTGTGCTGCTGTCTCCTGCTCCTGGCTTGCTCAGAAAGATACCTGGAATGGTTTCTTTAAGGATAATAAGTAGCAACACAGCCCTAGATTCTTTCCCACTCCCCACCTCTCAGGGTCAATTCCTCTTCTTTTGATAAGGAAGTGTCTTAGGACAAGTCCGGCAGGCACTTGCAATAACAGCCCTGCTCAGAGTCTTTCCTGATAGTGAGCACTCGCAGATCAAGGCTGAACTCTGAAGACCCAGGAAGTTAAAGGCTGGTTGCCCTTTTCCTCTCTGGAAAAACAGAGTTCAGAAGTCACGGGCATTTTAGGGTTTGGAAAGCAATGGCTTCTCTATTGAAACCAGACTTTAAAGAAACTGGGAACTAAGAGTGAAAGGGGAAGCTGTGGAACAGGGTCCTGGAGAAGAGGAACTGGGAAGAACAGAGAGCTAAGAGTGAAGAAGTAAGGGCGAGGCTAGAAGGGCGCGGCTGAGTGGGGGGAAGGGCGGGGGAGTAGGAGTTGGCCAGCTCCGACAGCTCCCAGCTAGAGAGACCAGAAAGGGAGGGAGGGGAAGGGAGAACTATAGAAGGGGGAGGGATGGTGCGGAGGAGGCGGGGCCGGGAGTAGGGAGTAGGGGCGGGACGGAAGAAGAGGAGAGGGTGGTAGCCGGAAAAGGAGGAGCCGGGAGCAGAGGCTGGTCCCCAAGTCTGTCAATTGGGTAAAAGCTGCGCGGTGTTAGTAGTTTCAGTTCAGCCGCAACTCCGAGTCTAGTTGGAGTACCATCCCTTGTCCCAGCCAACCATGGCCAGCCCGTTACGCGCCCCGCTGCTCCTGATGGCGATCCTGGCCTTGGCCTCGGCCGCGACCCCCAAGCAAAGTCCGCGCCTGTTGGGAGGCCTGCAGGAGGCCAATGTCAACGAAGAGGGCGTGCAGCGAGCGGTGGACTTCGCCATCAGCGAGTACAACAAGGGCAGCAACGACGCGTACCACAGCCGCGCCATGCAGGTGTTAAGAGCCCGTAAGCAGGTGAGTGGCCCCCGCTGCCCCCCTGCTCTCGGGCAGTCCTAACCAGGCGCCCCTGGCTAGGGCGCGGTTCGCGTCTGCAGAAACTTGGCCGCTGCCGCCAGTGCTCCTCGCGGGAGCGGTCCACCTCCTTCCCTGCTTCTCAGCCCTCCTCAATGTGTTTCCAGGGTTATTACCCCTCTGGTTTATCCTGAAACCCAGAAGAGCACTGCGGGTGGGCACCAACCCTCTTAGTTCTGTTTCTAAAAGTCTGCCGAAGAGAGGCACCAAAGCTGCAGGTTAGAGTCTCCTGCGCTGAGTTAGCCGCCACCAGCCTCCTGGGGTTAATGACCTGGGATAAGGATAAGTAGGCCTTGCTTGCATCTGCCCTCACTGAGTAAGCGCCCTTCTTTAAACTTCTTACGACTGGCACGCAGATTTTCTCCTGCCCCTCCAGTAAACGCTTAGCCACATTTGCTCTGTTCTCTGCGCTCTACTCAGACGCACGTGTACCTGAGTGTGTGTTTTTGTGTACGTTTGTGAATGTCAACACTTCCTGAAAACAGGGGCATTCTCTACATACCAAACAGACACGCAGTTCCTTCACTCAAAACCTCACTTAGCTGGTCTCCAGAGTTCCTAGACTCTCCCGGCATGAGTTATTTCCAATCAGTCCGGCAACCTGCCTTTCTCTGAGTAGTGCTTGCTGTGTCTTGCTGTCTTTAGCAATGTGGATGGTCCAGCCAGCTGTGGTGAGCATGGTGCCCCATGACGAGGTTCTCTTCCGCCATGATTTGGTGTGTATGGGGTGGTCCCCCTACGGTAGACGACCCAGTGATGCTACAGCCGCTTTAGCTTGTACATGTATGGTTTGATTCTCCACAGTGCCCATGGGACACATTTCTCGGGAGAGGCCCCCATCCTTAAGGGACATGTGATTGTGTAGACTGGTGTAGAGTCTCTTGGCCATATACTGTTGGTGCAGGGCACTAGGCAAGCCCCATCTTGGGTCTTCTCAGAAGGTGCCATCTAACTGTTCTGGGGAGCCTTGCTTTCCTCGTATGGCCCTGGAATGTCCGTGGGAGCAGTCTCAGAAATTGGTAATTGCCCCAAGAGAGCAATCTTAGCCAGCAGCCCTCCTCAATTATGGCTCTAGAGGGAAATAGACAAAATAATCGGGAAAACTAGGATCCCAGAAAATCAAGAGCTGATTTTCTAGTCCCACAGAGCAATGTACAGCCCTGACCCAGGTCCCTCAGTCTGCTTCACATTTCTGACAAGTTGGTCTGGGGTGCCCTGTCCCGGGAGACAGATAAGCTCTATTCTTAAATTGCAAACGGAAGGCATACAGGAGAATGACATGACACGCTTAAGGAAATTCTCCCTGGACAATCTCACTGACGGAGGAAGCCATTAATGGCACTTTTTCCTCTGGTTTGAAACATCCCTGCCTGCAGAGCATCCCACATCCTCTTGTCCCTGGAAGGAGGGAGTTGGGGTAAATCAAAGGAATGGGTTCCCTCTATGCTTCCTGCTGTGATGGGGAAGAAGGTCTGGCTTTGCTCCAGGGCTACAGTGTCTTCAGCCAGAGGAAGCCACAGTCAGCAGGCTTGAGCTAATCCCACACTGCAGCCCAGAGCCTTTGCTTCTCATCCAAACAACTCTGAGCTCCCAGAGCAACACCCTGGCTGTATCCCCAGACCCGGTTCTTTCCTTCCTGACCACTAAAGGGTTTGTCAGCCCTGGCTTCTGCTTTTTGTGCCCTGCTTCTTTTCCTCTTACTCAGCTACACATGCCACTTTGTCAGGGTTGCTTAGAATAAAACAATTACCTGCAGGGCCTGAGGCTGCTTGTCTGGAAGAGTTGGCTTGTATTCTCTGTGAGAGTTCTGGCTTCTCAACAAAGCAGGCATAAGGCCTAGGTAAACACTTAATACTGTGGTCTAAGGTGGCTGCATATAATTGATTTAACGGGACTATTGTCTTTTCATTGTAGATTGTGGCTGGAGTAAACTACTATTTGGATGTGATGGTAGGCCGAACCACATGCACCAAGTCCCAGCCAAACTTGGCAGAATGTCCTTTCCATGACCAGCCCCATCTGATGAGGGTATGTACCTGATAGGGCCAGGAGCAATCCCACAGGAAAATGGATTGGTGAATGATTTGAATGGAAATGGGTACATTTGGAGAGCCTCTGTACACAGTGGAGAAGTACAGGTTGAGGGAGTAGTGATTCCGGAGCATCTACAGGTAGATGTTTGGCATATGTATGATCATGCCAATACAGACCTGTGCCCATATATAGGGTTAGGGAAAGAAAGTGTGTTCACATGATTGGTTTAATTGCTGAATGAATTTATCCTGGAATTTGGGATACTAAGGGGACAATACTTACTGGACTAGAGGCAGCTACAGGATTCTTACTGGAAAGAAAGGCTCTTTTTAATCCTATCTTAGGGCTCCCATGCCTCACACAAGCTACTCCTTCTTTCACAAGTTGTGCTGGAGCTGAAGAATGTGGAATCATGGAGCCAGGAAAGGGGACACATGTAGGAGGAGCAATGAGCAGATCCTGCTGAGTGTCCTGGGACTTAGAAGGGGAAAAGAGTTTTGCGTCCATCATTCCACAGCTGTTCCATCATCCTGGGATGTGAACTTCTCTTTTTAACTATATCATCGTGCTCATTGTTTCTCTTTGCCCCCTTTTGCAGAAGACACTCTGCTCCTTCCAGATCTACACCGTGCCCTGGGAAGGCACTCACTCCCTGACAAAATCCAGCTGCAAGACTGCCTAAGGGTGATGGAGACTGCTCCTCACTTCAACTCCCCTCCTTCCCTGTAGTGTCCCATCCCTTGGGAGGGTGCTCTAGCTCTGGGGGACATCTCCAGCGTGTCAGCTCCAGGCGACAGTAGAGCAGCTGCTGCAGACAGGTTCTGCCCATCTGAACAGCTGTCGCCTGGTTCCACTCTTCTCCCTGCAGTACCTGTCATGCCTTGCTCAATTAAAAAAAACAATAAAGATTTCCTTTGGCTCCTTCTGAGTTGTTTCTGTCTCAGGATATGCAGCAAGCAAGACAAAACAAGAGCTCAAGGCTTCTATCCACATGCATATCGGGATGCCGTCACAAGTGCCAGGAGTGACCTGAGCTGCCACTCTGAAGCTTTGCCTCTGCCCATGGGAGGGAGTCACAGTGAGGCAGGTGAAAGGTACCAGCTTCTGCAGAGGTGACGTGATGGAGGGAACTGCCTTCACTAAGACACTCTGATGATGACGCCATCTACTCGGCACACAATAGAAACTGTGTATGTGTGTGTTGAGGAGGAAAACAGCCAGCGTCCCAGGTAGAGTGACAACCCAGAGCTGAGGCAGCCCTGGTCCTACACACCCCGGGCCACGATAGCCTATGAGGATGACAGATGGATGCCCCCAGCCCTTTTCTTCCCTAACATAACACAATACTTACACAACTTCATGGGGGAGATTTCAACACACATGGACTGACATAAGGTCGACTCCAACTTCAAGCAGAGTTCAAGTTAGTAACATCACCTCAGTTACGTCCATCAGGGACATCTCAGCGCCCCAGTATGGGAGGCAATTACAAGTTCTCAGGGTCCATCCACCTACCACTCAGTGCAAAGGGGAGTAAGCCCAGCTATGGGACCTGCATTCAAATCCTCAAAATGGTCAGGACTGCATCAGGAAGCTCCCTTCTGTCCACAGGAGTGCTCAAATCACAGCGCTTCCTAAGAACATCTGTCCTTTTAAGAGTCCTTTGATCCTGAACAGTAGCAATTTGTTTGTCTTTGGCCCAAACCCAGGTCACTGATGAGCTAACTAAGGGAACTGGCCACACTTCCTGGATGGGCACCAGCAGGCAGTGACACTGTGTGTTCCCATGGCTCTGTACTTCTAGGACTGCCACAGTAATCATGACAGAGGCGCCATCACTACAGCCCCTAAAGAGGCTGCCTTACAGTCACCAAGGCCCCACCCTATAGTGACAGACCCACCGTCCTGGCTTCCACCATTGTGTCTACAGCACCAACTTGGCTCAGCACATCCTCATCCAGGTTCTCATATCTTTTGCTTATCTCAGTGATTGTCCTGGCCTGGTACCTGATCCAAGTTTTACTCTGAAAATTTTCCAGTAATCCATATTTACTTACCAGTTAAATTTAAAGAATGAAAAGATGGTATACAAATCTCTCTCTCTCTCTCTCTCTCTCTCTCTCTCTCTCTCTCTCTCTCTCTCTCTCTCTCACACACACACACACACACACACACACAAACAATTAGTTTATATATCTGATACACAATTCATATCCAGAATGCATAAAGAGTTATTAAAAACCAATAAGAAAACTACCTAAGAGGCAGGTGGATCTCTGTGAGTTCATTGGTCTACAGAGCAAGTTTCAGGACAGCCAGAGCTACACAGAGGAACCCTGTCTCAAAAAAAAAAAAAGAAAAGAAAGAAAGCCACCTAAGCAAATCTCCTTTTAGAAAAATGTTGAAACTAGAAAATGAAGGCAATCTCATAAGAAAGTTAATTTTTTTAAAAATTACAACCCAATTAAAAATTACAAAAAGTCTCAATAGGCATATCTCTAAAGAAGATATGCAAAACAGAGTAGCACATACATGAATACTTAACGTAAATCTTTTTTTTTTTTTTGGTTTTTCGAGACAGGGTTTCTCTGTAGCTTTGGAGCCTGTCCTGGAACTAACTCTTGTAGACCAGGCTGGCCTCGAACTCAGAGATCCGCCTGCCTCTGCCTCCCGAGTGCTGGGATTAAACTTAACATAAATCTTAAGGTAAGTTAAAAGCTTCAGTTCCCACTTCATACCCATAACATAGCTATCATTGAAAAAAGAGAAATTAATGAATAGAAATCCCAACTCATCTGGTGAGGGTAGTGAAAATGATTTGGAAAACTGCCTGGACATATTCTTTAAGTGGTTAAACACAACATCCCATAAGCCTAACAATTCTACCCCTAACAAATCTCCCAAGATAAATGGCATAAAGTAAGAGCACTCTCATGCTTGTGCGTGCCTTCTCACAGCTGTACCTATTCACACTCAAGTAAAGGAAACAAGCTAAGTAACCCTCACCTGGGGCTGGAGAGACGGCTCGGTAGTTGAGAGCATAGGTTGCTCTTTCACTTGAAACTTAAGAATTCGTTGTAGGATGACTGACACATTGGCCTATTTTCAATGCCGTCACATCCCAGAGAGATACAGAGGCCTGCGGAGATCGAGCAATACAGCTGTGGAGCTGTGCTGACACTCATTTGGCACTCTGGTGCCACAGAACTGTAGTTTTAGCTAGCTGGAAAGCTTAGACTGGAGGAATTTAAGGTCAAGGCTAGCCTAGGCAGCTCATCGAGAGACTGCCTCAAAATAAAAACTTAGAAATGGCTGGAGATGGATGTGAGCGGTAGAGTTCTCATTTAGCCTGAGTTCAACCCCAATACCACAAGGACACAAGACCACAAGACCACATGGTACTGTACTAGTTCCGTTTCTGTTGTGATAAAATATTATTGGGCAATCCCTCATGGAGACTCCATTCCCAGATGGTTCTACATCATGTCAAGGTGACAAAACTAAATATCAAAACAATGACAGTAATAATATCTAAGGTTCTAGATCACACCATAACTAATGAAAAAGTCAGAAATACTATGAAAATTATCAAAATGTGACACAAAGACAGGAAGTTATAGCACACTACATAAGTGGCACCCGTAGATTTGCTCAATGCACATTTGCTCCAAACCTTTGATTTGAAAGAAACATGCAGCATTTGTGAATGGCAGCACAGCAAAAGACAGGGGGGGAAAGTATATGCTTGTACCAAGTGTACAGATGAAAACTGCATAGGTGGGCCTGGGAGAAGGACACTGTTACATCTCAAACCTAGAACATACCAAAGCTGACACTGGTGCCAGGTTCTCCCTGTCTCTCTCCGGTCCTCCTGGCTGGCATACCTGCCCCATCCTAAACTTCTCCAGTCCGGGACTGTAATGTTTCTCCCAAAGTTCCCCTTCCCTATACGATCCAGTGATCCAGACATTTTTGCTTATCCCTCCACTCTTTTGGGCCTCCTAACTGCTGCACCTAGTTCCCCTGCCCTCTCCTCTTCTTTCCCCTCCCTCCTCTCCTCACGTGGCTCAGGGTGAGGTCTATTTGGGAATTCCCAAATGTCCCTGCCTCTGGCTAGGCAGTCCTACGTATCTATAATAAACTTTCTCTCTCAGAACCCTGGAGGCAGAGGCAGGCAGATCTTTATGAGTTCGAGGCCAGCACTTGGGAGGCAGAGGCAGGCGGATCTCTGTGAGTTCAAGACCAGCCTGGTCTACAGAGCTAGTTCCAGGACAGGCTCCAAAACCACAGAGAAACCCTGTCTCAAAAAACAAAACAAAAGAAAAAAAAACCAACTTCCCCTCCACCATATCTAGGAACAATCATGTTCCTTTCCCTTTTTTTTCTTCATTCATCTGGTATCAAAACCCAGAACTAGCCATGTCCTTTTCCTTTCCTTTTCTTTTTTTCATTCAGACATGAGCTACCCAGGCCCTTTCTATCCTTCCACCCCGATCTGTACATCACACATCTGAAAACACTATGGCCCCCCCCCTTTTTTTTTGATTTTCGAGACAGGGTTTCTTTGTGGCTTTGGAGCCTGTCCTGGAACTAGCTCTGTAGACCAGGCTGGTCTTGAACTCACAGAGATCCGCCTGCCTCTGCCTCCCAAGTGCTGGGATTAAAGGCGTGCGCCACCACCTCCTGGCTATGACCCTCTTTTGAGGGGCATGTTTGAAGACTCATTGCATATGCATGATTAAAACACAGTCAGCCATGATGAGTTAAGGTTTCTATTGCTGTGATAAAGCTCCATGACCATAGTCAACTTGAGGATACAAGACTTTATTTCCCCTTACTCCATCATCCAAAGGAAGGCAGAGCAGGAACTCAATGCAGGAACCTAGAGGCAGGAACCAATGCAAAGGCCATGAGTGGGTGCTATTCACTGGCTTGTTCCCCATGTCTGAATCAGCCTACTTTTTCTTATACCATCCAGGATTCTCCACCCAAGGGGATGAGCTTATGCACATCAATGATCATTTTAGTCGATGTTCTATTGCTGTGAAGAGGTACCATTGCCATGCCAGCTCCTATAAAAGAAAGCATTTAATTGGACTTGTTTACAGATTCTGAGGTTTACTCTGTTATCACTGTGGCAGGGAGCATGGCAGCACACAGGTAGACATGGTGCTAGAGAAATCCACAAGTTCTACACCCAAAAGAGAGAGTCTCTGGGCCTGGCTTGGGCCCTTGGAACAACAAAGTGACACATTTGCTCCTAAAAAGTCACATCTCTTAATCCTTTCAAATAGTACCATGCCCCGTGAGCATACAAACCACCGCAATCATTAAGCAAGAAAATATACCACAGGCTTGCCCACAGGCCAATCTGGTGGAAGCATTTTCTCAACTGAAGCTCCCTCTTCCAAAATGACTCTAGCCTATGTCGAGCTGACATGAAAACCAGCCAACTATGTGGAGAAATGTAACGGGGAAAAGGGAATCTGATTTAGTGCTAATATGCTAAAATCCAGAGGGAAGAAACCCAGCAAGGGAAAGTCTGCCCAGACTCTTGGCCCTTCTGTTCACCAGCCCTGTTCTCAGTGCAGGGGACAGGACACTTTTCTTTTTTTTTTTTTTTTTTTTTTTTTTTTGGTTTTTCGAGACAGGGTTTCTCTGTGGTTTTGGAGCCTGTCCTGGAACTAGCTCTGTAGACCAGGCTGGTCTCGAACTCCTAGAGATCCGCCTGCCTCTGCCTCCCGAGTGCTGGGATTAAAGGTGTGCGCCACCACCGCCCGGCAACAGGACACTTTTCTAAAATGGGAGTCCTCTGATGTGTTTGATGAGGTAAGTCAGAGAACATTTTTTTGGGGTCTCACTAAGTTTCCTGTTCTCAAACTCAAGACTCTCCTGCCTTAGCTTCCTGAGTACCACAATTATAGACATCCATCACCATGCCTGGCAGAGTTTCTTTATACCCTGATATAAGACAAAGGGTAACGGATGGATTGAAGTTTAACAAAATGCTGATTGGCTAGTAGTCAGGTAGGAAGTATAGGCAGGGTGACAAAACTAAAGGATGATTGGAAGGAGAAGTGTGGGGTCAAGAGATGCCAGTCAGCTGTCCAAGAAGCAAGGCATGCTAGAGGACAGGTAAAGCCACTAGCCATGGGCCAATACATAGGTTAATAGACAATTAATTGTAAGAGCTACTTAGTAACAAGCTTGAGCTATTTGCTGAGCTTTTGTAAATAATATTAAGTCTCTATATGGTAATTTGGAAGCAGCTGCTAGGATGGGGAGCAGGCATAGGGGAGGGAAGGACAGGAAATGTCCATTTGCACTACCTGGTGCTCTAGCTGGTGAAACATTCCATCCCACAGGGGGAAAGTCTTATGTGGCCAACTCAAAAGGTCTTTTCTTCAAAAACACAGCAACTGGGATTGCATTGAGCTTTACAGAGACACTTTATTCTTGGCCAGTACCCAGAGTAGTTCTCAGGAAGGCTGAACTTTTCACGTGGCCCGAGAAAAACAAATTGGGAGTAGGATGGGATTACTTTCAAAGTTTTTAGATGTGAGTCAGCACATAGAGGAGAGTTGCAAGCACACGTTGCCAGCATGCAGGCCAGATGTGTAGCAAACTGCCTTGTAAATGCATTTGCCTTCTTCCAAATACAAGATTCCCTCTTGACACATGGGTTAACTAAAAATCCAATTGATCACAGGTGCCTTATTGTTGACCCATAAGACTCTCTGGCTGTGAAAAGAAAACAAAAGCCAGCATATTACATTCTGTTGCCTTGGGACAAACCATCACCAACCACCACATTTCTTCCCAATTGTCTTTATAGTTCCTTTAACATCATTTTTAAATGTAATATTCTTTTACTAAGTCTATGAGAATTGGGTAAGTAAATATAATATTTTCTGACCATATTCATTCCTTACGCCTTCCTGATCTACCCCATCCTTCCTCCCAGTTTCACATTCTTTTTGTTTCATTTGTTTGTTTTTGTAAGACACTGGGTCCAGTTTGTGTTGCCCATAAACTCACGGGTATGGGGCTACTCCTTAGAGCATGGGTGACCTATCAGGGGCCACACCAGTCTCCCCAGTAGCCATCAATTGTCAATACATCCTCAGCTAGAGGTGGAGGCTTGGGAGCATCTCCCCACTCTGGAATGTTGACTACTTGAACTTGTGCAGGCAACTACAGCTTCTGCAAGTTCATGAGCGCTGCGGTCCTGCCATGTCCAGAAGACACATTTCCATTCTGGCCCTCCTTGACCTCTGGTTCTTACGATATTTCTGACCTTTCTTCCATGATGGTCCCTGATCCTAAGGAGAGAAACTATGATATCGATTACCCGCGTTTGACATTCTTAAAAATGTTTTGAAATATTTGGATAGACGATTGCTTGGCCTATAAAGTTAACCATCCGATAAGCTAATCCTTCATTCCTTAATCGTAAGTGCTCCATCACTCCTTCCCCCATCCAATCTTCTTTGAGGTCCAAATATCTTTGGTCCTATGTGTGTATTTGGGAAGGGGGATGTGAGGTAGTGGTAGTGGTGGCATTCCTTCCTGTGTTTTCAGATGAACCCAAAGTCTACATTTCTAGCTCAAATCCCATTAATATAACATGTTCATGAGCAATTTATATGTAATTGCTAACAGCATGTAAATTAGGTGAATGCACATGGGAAAACATTTATTCTTGTACTGTTCATTGTTTCAAAAAATCTTTTTTAGAGGGAAGGGTTTAGGTACAGTGGCGCATGCCTTTGATTCCAACTATAGAGGCAGGTGGATCTCTGTTGGTTCAAGGCCAGCTTGGTCTACATAGCAATTTCTAATCCAGCCAGGGATTCATAGAGGCAATATCTCAAAAAGGAAAAATATTTTTCAGTAATATAAAATCTTAATGTTATATTGTGTTAGAGTCCATAAATATTCATTATTTGTATGGGTCATTTCTAAATAAAGTAGAATATTAAGAAATCAATTTTAATAGAAATATTTTTATTTATTCTTTGACAATTTCATATATAACATATCATGAGTATATCCACCCCTAACTTCCCCCTACCTATACCCAGGCACTCTGAACTTGTTCCTCTACCCCCTTTATGTACTATACGTTTTTTGTAACTCATTAAGTCTTATTAGTACTGCCTTCCAGAGTGTCAAAACATCAGTTTTATGCACAAGCTGAGAGAGTTTATATGCTCGATTTTGTGTGATATAAAGAGGCAAATATAATGGACAACTGTGCATTGCATTAATGAATATGAAAAACTAGGCTGGGAGATAGCTCCGTCAGTAAAGTGTCTACTATGTAAGCATGGATGAAGACATGAGTTTGGCTCCTGAGCACTGACGTAAAATTCAGCATTGGCGGTTCATGGCTGTGACCTCTGTGCTGGATGTGAGGGTTGGAATTAAGAGAATCCCTGGAGCTTATTGGCTAGTGAATCTGGCTGAATCAGTGAGCTGCAGGCTCAGTAAAGACTCTGTCCCCAAAGAATAGGATGGAGAGCAGTGAAGGAAGACAAGACATTCAGTGTCATCCTCTGGTTCCACCTGCCATTCATACATGCACATTTACACCGCATGCATGCATAAAAGCTCCTGAATGACCGTGTATATACACATCATACACACACACACACAATTCTATATATGAAATGGTACTTGCCTGCAGAATGCTTTTCAAAATTGCCAAGGATTAAAATTCTCTCTAATATATGTGCAAGGCATTTATTTTTGTGCAGCAGGTTGTAGAATATAGATAGGGTGAAAAAGAGCGTGACTTTGCTTTCTTCTGACCCCCAAACTTAATTCTTCTCTCAATAGTAACCTTCATTTTTACTAAAAATAATCACAGTAAGATCAACTTATGTGAAAATGGATATAGTCTCCTGATTACTTATAAAAATAAATAGAGCCAAAATAACCACACAGAGTCTTTGAAAATCTGCTCTGTTGGAAATTTTGACAGATTAAAACAAGCAAACAAAAAAACCTCCTCAAGGCCTCAAAACCACAGAAAGGAAGCCAGACATTCCATGCACGCTATTAAATATGATATTCTGATCAAAGTCAATATTTTCAACTGTGTTCTGTTACAAAAAGAACACATGGGCCTCTCTAATAGATTTTCATGAAGATCTGCCTTCACTGAACCTTTCTCTGCAAAGGGGGGTAGAGGGGGGCAGTTGACTCCAGAAGAAGAAGAGAAGCAAGATGCTTGCCCTGGGAGAAGCTGGGTGTCTATCTTGGTCCAGTACATCATGCTCCATCAGGTTGCCTTTGTAGCTGGCGAATTCCACTAGATGACCTATTCCCTCTCCACCTCTAAAGGACCACCTTTGTAATTCTCTTCCTCCCTGTCTGTGTCTTTATCTGTTTCTGTCTCTGTCTGTCTGTCTATCTCCCGCTCTGTCTCTGTCTCTCCCTCTCAGTAGTTCATTAGGAACTTGCACAGGTGACCCAAAAGAGAGTTGAATCTGTCAAGCCCAAGATTCCCAGAGATCCTTAGTGGGGTAATTTCAGCAATGGCTTTAATACATCCATTTGCTCAGATTAGCACTAATGGGGGCATCTTGGACACAGCAAAGCTCTCTGCTTCCATCCCAGGATTCTATTGAATTGATGCCTGGGAGCTGAAAAGGGAAGTTCCCATGCCATTGCTGAATGTTCTTATTCATTTCCTTTCAGTTGTTTGGGGGTTTTGTTTTGTTTTGTTTTGTTCTTCAAGATGGGGTTTCTCTGTAGCTTTGGGGCCTGTCCCAGAACTAGCTCTTATAGCCGAGGCTGGCCTCAAACTCACAGAGATCCACCTGCTTCTGCCTCCCGAGGGCTGGGATTAAAGGCATGTGCCACCACCACCTGGCAAGTGTTATTATTCATACAGATAAATTCACCAGGTATGGTTAGAGCTCAGTTGCCAAAAGTAATCAACAAATTATTTGGATCAAATAGATAGACTCCTTATCTGACTCTTTAATCTATTCAGATTTAGAGGCTTGGTTTATGAGTATCCTAGTTAAGAAGTGTACTTCAATTCTTGGTATTACCCTTCTGACAGCCCTACCAAACTCTCTTTGAACGATTGGGTTTTAACCTGAGTTCCCATTGTTGTGATGCACAGACAGGCACCAACTGCAGGCTGGCCTTTGGTGACCACTGAGCCGATGATCTCTCTGAGCTTTCTTTACCTGTGATCCTTCATTCAGTGAACACATGCTTAGTATAGACCAATGAGCCAGCAGGAGCAGGATGTTGAGGGTCATTTAGGGGCTCCCCACACCTCACAGCCTATCAGAATCATTTGCTGTACACTCAGCCCTCCAGAGGCATCTCCTGCCGCAGTTTTCATCTCTCAAGCTGTGGCTGCTTTTGAAGACCAGCAGCGCTCAAACCACACCACCGGAACATGGTCCTCCCTTTCTCTGGTCACTGCAGAGTCCCAGTCTAGTGAGGCTGACAGGAAGAGGGAGAGAGGCTCATGGGGAATGTATCAGGTTCCAAACCCTGCTGGCCTCCATTAAAAGGGTGCCTATTCTGACCTGGGATGAGAAGCAATGACTTCAGGGAGGGGGTGTTTGGTTAAATGGAGATTCTAAAATTTTATTAAAAGTTAAGTTTTCAGAGCAAATTAGTAATTAAGAACACTGCCTGGGGGCTAGAGAGATAGCTCAGAGGTTAAGAGCACTGACTGCTCTTCCATAGATCCTGAGTTCAATTCCCTGCAACCATGTGGTGACTCACAATCATCTATAATGAGAATTGGTGCCCTCTTCTGGCATGCAGGTAGAACACTGTATACATAGCGATGGTGGCGCACGCCTTAATCCCAGCACTCGGGAGGCAGAGGCAGGCGAATCTCTGTGAGTTTGAGACCAGCCTGGTCTACAGAGCTAGTTCCAGGACAGGCTCCAAAGCCACAGAGAAACCCTGTCTCGAAAAAAAAAAAAGTAAATAATCTTAAAAAAAAAAGAATACTCTCTGTTCTTCCACTGTCATGGGAAAACACTGCAGGTCCCCAAGTGGCAGCAGCGGGCAGCAGGCCACGAGACCACAGCAGGCCATGAAAGCAGCCTGTGCCAGGCAGGAAGCTACACAGCCGGTGAGAGACCTATTAGGCACGCCATGCAGAGAAAGTGGGTATTTATTTAGTGGGTATTGGAAAGGGAGAAGGGAGAAGAGCAGAGAGAGAGGCAGAGTACTGCAGCCCTCTGAGATCATGGAGTTGCATCCTCAGATAAAGAATGTCTTGAAGCATAAGGGATCCCAGAGATGGGAGACAGCCTGGGAGCCCTGTATACATGAGCCCTGTATGCAAATTCTGAACCCTCAGTGTTTGACTCTGAGGACCCAGGTCTTAAACTCAAAATTCACTGTAGTAAATGAAGCATTTCCCATGGTTATCTCAGGCCATCATGTAGCCCAGAAAACCTAAAGTGCCGCAGATTGCTCCCCACATCAGTCAGGGCGTGTTCCCTTTGCTGTTGTTACACCTGCTCCTCTCTGGGGTGTCTGGAGTGAGGCATCCCCTAAGAGAATGGGCCTCCAGCACTCACCCATTCTCCTGTCCTGGCCCTCAAGTCAAATCACCCTATTTGGGCCTAACAGCTACTCTTTGAGTCAGAATGAGCAAAGAAGCATTATTTTATTTTTGACAACGTAATAACTGCACAAGTTCGAAAATGCAGCCAAGCTTAAAATAAAAGGAAAACTCTCTGCCTGTGCCAAGCTTCTGATACAAACCCCAAGAGGCAGATTGACTACTTGATGTTCTTTTGGAACCTTTCCTTATAACTTGCCTGGGTCATTGGCCTGAAAATATGCCTACTCATTTGAGACCAAATCTGTCCAACTCTGGCCTTAAAAACAGTGAGTGACTAGTCTGGGCACAAACCTACACCAATATAAGATATCCGGGGGCCATGAGCACCAGCCTCAGTACACCCTCAGGGCTCAGAATTAGATGTCTGTGGCAGGCAAGGATCTGAAGGTAAAAAAAAAAAAATGAACTCAAATATGTTACCTCTCCATGTTCTTTATTTTTCGTGCGAGGGGAGAAAATGAAGTGAAAGGGTGTGGAGAAGAAGAATAACAGAAAGAATAAGGAAAAGAAAGAACAGGGAAGAAGCAGAAGTAGTGAGGGGAAGTAAGGAGAAGTAGTAGAAGTAGTGAAGAGAAAAAAGAAAGTGGGAGTAAAGGCTGCTCTCAGCAAGGTTTCCAGTTTTTACAGATGCAGTTGGAAAATTCCTTAGGCAAGGACAGTGATAACATGCATATCAAAATCACAAAGGCGGGCAGGTAGAAGCTGATAAAGCAGGACTCCAGAACAGGTGACCAGACCCAGGAAAGAGCCAGCATTCAAGGGGAAGTACCTGACATTCCAAACCATTAGATAAAGTTACCAAACATCCCTGAATCCTGGATCCACCCATCCTCCTCGCCCAGTCTCTTTTGTGACTACCAGCTTTGGGAACACCCAGATTTGTTAGCAGAGGTGGGGCATGCTGCCTTCCTGCCCAGTGCCTGTCTTCTATAGAAATTTCTATGTGGTCTGTTAGGTAATTTTGTGGGATTGACTCTATGTAAATTTGACTGTTAGGACAAAGAGTGAATGCCACCCCTCCAAGGCCTCCTGGTGTGGGGGAATGGAGCAAGGTTGTTCTATTGCCTGTGGAGAAGTTGTACTGCTGAGGTGTTTTGGGAACGAATCCCATTTCGAAGGAAGAATCATGGCTTCACAAGGTTTCCGCAGATATGACAGTGACTTTTCCAAAAGACAAGAGTTCCCGCAGCTCTGCAAAAGAGGTTATTCCATGAGTACTTGTACTTACACACTTCCCGTGGACATGCCTATTGGTCTGTCAGCTGTGCGTTCACTGTATAGTCTTGTGGGCTCCAACAATATATTTCTATTTTAATAAGTCTCCTAGTTGTCTCTTCACTGGGACCCCTGCCCGGGGCATTGGAGAAATAGGTTCCAAGCTAAACCTTTGGCCAGAATTCACCTGGACTGTGGTGGCACTTGAGAAAGACGTTAGCTTGGGTCTGGAAAGTTAAAGAAGGCAGTAAATAAGAAAATCAGTGTTTGGTCCTTCAAAAGGAAGTGTGAGCCCCGCCGTGGTTTACCGGTCGTGGTTTACTGTCTGAGAGTTCCAAAACAAGTCCGCTGTTGGAGACTTGAGGTTGTTCTCTAAATAATACTCGCCAAGGAAGTGGAAATTTGGCAGAGTTGACGGAAACCGCTTCAAGAGATCCAAAAAGGGCTCTGAATGGAATGATTTCCAGGAGAAAGCAGCCATTGTCCGGGCCTAGAGAGCCATTAAGAAAGGGGGAAAGACCACAATGGCCACATTGGCCAAGCCTAAAGAGAAAGTTTTGGAACTAGGAGCAATAAACACTGCCCAAAACTGTCAGAGAGAAAATTTTGAGAACATTGTGTACTGTGGACATGGTGCGGTTCGAGGCAGGAAGATTCCAAAAAGCAGCTCTGCAGAGAAAGCTCTCAGGACAAAGCGCCATTGTAAGGGCCAGTGGAATGAGTAGGGGGAAGGCTTCGAGGGTCTCGGCTATGGCGTGGGCCTTATTTAAAATGAAACGAAAGTTGTTACCAATAAAGAAAGAGCCCAGGACCTGTTCTGACACTGGAGAGGGGACATGTGGGTGGGTATGTTTTATTAGCCAACAGGTACAAGGTGCTGTGAAAGGCCACACGGTGTTTAAATGTGGCATCTGACCACGTCGTAGGAGAGGAACAGAGGCTGAAGGAAAGACTGAAACCTTTGCAATATGCAAACTTTTTGATAAATCACCCCCCCCCCAGATCTATACCCCTCTTCCTTTCTCTGCAGCTTTACCACAGGCCTCCAGCCATGATATTCTGCCTCACCAGTGAAAGCAGCAGGGTCAAGCAGCCACTGACTGAAAGTTCTGAAGCTGTAAGCAAACAAGTCTTCCCTCTTCTAAGGTGTGCATCTCGAGTGGTTTGCCACGACAGACAAACAGACAGACAGACAGACAGACAGACAGCCAACACAGAGCTTTTCCAAGGGAACTGTGCAGTTTCAGTATCCAGAATTAGTTTTATTGAACTCTGATCTCAACCCAAATTAGACCAAAAGTCTGAACTAAAACCACATGACAATGTATAAGTCTAGTTCTTAACCTGCATCCACAGCATCCTGGGAAACCTGGTACGAGCCCCCGACTCCAGCATCCTCCTGCACCTCTATTCTGCATCTTAGATACTTTGGAGCCATGAGAACTTATTTGTAACCTACCTGATGATGAGGGATTAATGCTTGATACAGGGACAATTTCCCCGTAATCAGCGATGGTGATAAACGTGACAGAGACTGTTTGTGGAGTGTCTGTCCTGACGGGCATTCTGTCAGTGCCAAGCTCACCACATCACCTTCGCTTTCACAGTTCCCTGAGGGAGGTAATTCTGATTTTATGGCCACTGAAACTGAAGTTAACATAAAGTAAAAGATCCCAGAGCTAGAAGAGAGATTCAAACTCCAGTGCATCTAATACCGAAGAACTCATTGCCTTCTTTGCCTCCTGCTATGGCCTCTAGAAACTGCATTGTAGTAACCAGAAAAATTACCTAAACACTCCAGTCTCTACAGATGGTCCACTGATAAAACAGCTTTCTTCATGGTCAACCCAAATCCTCTCACAGGTTCCCAGATTCACAGTCCTGTTCACCCCAATATCTCACCTCACTCTCCAGAGTGAATGACTTGCTTGTAATTTCCACTTTCCAGGAAGACAAATGCCTTGAAAAATAAAACCTAGGTTCCTAAAAGGGCAGAAGACTGAATTTCGTGTGCTATAATGTGGATATGGCTTTTTCCCACATAACTTACAGGAGACTCAGGTTCCCACTTCGCCATGGGAATAAGGCCTCGGTTTTATTCAAAGGAGTGGTTCAGATGTGTCTTCCCAGTTAGCTGCTTGGATTGGAGATTATGGCCATCTCTCCAGAAATCCCACCCAGAAATTGTACTTCCTGCGCTGTAATGATCCGGACCACAAGAGGGCACCAGCGCCCACAGAACAGGCACATTCCTCACCACCCTGAGGGATCTCTTCCCCTTCTAGTCCCCATAATCTATGTGCAAATGCCCGCCCCTCTGTTGAACCCCACGAGGAGATGGCTCTGACGTGCTAGCTGGGATGAGGCACAGTGCGGTGGAGCAGCACACCCCTGGGACTAAGAAACCGGATTTAGGAAGTGCGCCTGAGATTGGATCTCGCCACTCTGGACACCTCAAGGCCAGCAACATCTCCCAGGGTCCTGCAGAAGAATGCCTGCTCTGGCTGGGGCTCAGAGGAACATTCCTTGGGAATGTCAAGTCAAGAGCAGACAACTGACATCAATTCAAGAGGCTCCAATTCTCCCTTATCAAAATGCTCATCTTCTCACACATCTTAAATCTGTCTTTTCCTGGGTTATTGTCTTCTCCAGTGGCCCGCCCAGAAATGACCTTTCCCTAAAACCTGGTGCCAGCATAAATCTTTCAGCCCCTTCCTGTGGAGCATCATGGGAAGGCTCTGCTGCACACTGAGAGGCACAGGAAACAAGGGTGGCTAGACTCAGATCAGGGGCCCCTCTGCCAACCCCTTGCTTGTTCTCCCCCAAACCACCTGCCTGGCCCCTTTTGCTCCATCTAGGACAGGAGGCGAAAGAACAGTTTTGCCTGGGAGAGGTGGTACCAACTGTGGAAGGAACTTACTGTGATGGCAGAGAGGAGGCCCTGAGGGAGGAGTTTGGGGCCCAGGAAATGAACTTAAGGGTTAGACCTAAGCAAGTAGGGCTGTAAGAGCTAAGACAGGTGCCAGACCTTACAGGAGGCAGACCGTGCCCAGCTGGGAAGATGGCTCTGCCTTGGGCATTATGGTTACTTCTCTTGGGTTTCCAAGCCCAGGGAGCTCACGCATGGTGTTCTGAAAAGGATAAACTCTACATTGATAAGCCAGTCAGTGACCCTGACATAGTGAAGTTTGCTGTGAGTGCATTCAACAGTCAGAACAAGGACGAGTATGCCTACAGACCGGTTCACATCATGGGTTTCTCAAAGGTACAGGTGGGTGACCTTGTCTACTAGAGTTACTCTTTCCTGACAGAGCCAGCAAGACAGTCTCGGTTAGACATTTGCAGTCTGTGGTTGAGTTACATATGACAAATCAGTTGTTCTCAGTGGTTTAGAATGCTTTTTTAGCCTTTACATTCTTTTAAATGAAGTCTACTCACATACAGAAGGCTCTGGATATTTATGTCAAAATAATAATAATTAATAATAATAACTTTAGAATAAGTGCATCTAGGGAGATATTTCTACTGAGTAAAGAAAATATTTGCACAAAAGTTCCACAGACAAAGACTGAAAATATGTCAAATCACAATTTAAGATTTTTGCTAGTGTATATTTACCATACACAATAATAGGCTTTGTGTGACGGTTCATAAATGCATATAGTGTATTTTCACAGTATCCTTGTTTATTTCTTTCCTCTTCCCAACTCATACCTTTTCTGCTTGTCTATCTTTTTTGTTATTGATCAAATGAGTTTAATTAGGGGTACTTACAGGAACATGGTCAGGTTTTCTTTAGAGGACCATGGGCAACTTACAAAGATATTCAAATGGTAAAGCAATTGGCAGGCTGGGAAGATGGCTCAGCTGGTAAAATGCTTACTAGATAAACGGAGAGATGATAGTTGGGATCCCCATCACCCATGTGAAAAGCCTGACTCACAGGTACACACGTGATCCTAGAGCTGGGAAGGCAGAGACAGGAAGGTCTGGAGAGGGACTGGTTTTGACCAGCCTAGTCTAGCTGGGATTCAGTTTCGGTGAGATATCCTGTGTCAAAAAGTAAAGAGAAGAGCTGCTGAGAAAAACTTCTGGTGTCGCTCTAGGCTCCATGCACACGCATGTGCACACACATGCATACAAATGAGCAATTACAAAAATTGAGAGAGTGAACAAAAGAGTAGGCGGTGAGGACTCACCAGCTGACTTGTGGCCAGGGACAAGCTAATAGTCTTGAGAGCCACCTGCCAGCTCAGCTCCTTCTCTCAATTCTCTCCTTCTCTGGGCCCCTGGCAGACTCACTCGGCTCATTGACCACATCAGAGCATCTTCTTCATCCTAAAATGATCCCTGGTAATGGGATGCCTACAGAACGTCCTCAAGATGTCAATACCCATCTCCTATGTCACCCTTGTGGTCATGGGTGGGGGATACTTTGTTCCTCCTTCCTCAGCAGAAGAAAGGCAGAGGGCTTTCAGCCCTACATAGCGCTGTGACCTCTGGGAACCTCTGCAGAGCACTAGATGACTCTGTTGTCTGAGCTCTCTTGGGCTGGAGTCTTACCCGTGGACTATGGCTATGGATGAGCTATCGGCAGGATTGGCCTTGTGGGAAGAAAGAATGGGAAGGATGAGAGACTAGGAAAAGGATGAGGGAGAGACAGTGGAAGAAAGCAGGAGGAGGTTTCTAGAGCACACATTATAAAAACTTATCCCTAAAGCCACCATTCCGATCCTGTGTGCTGGTGCACAGTGACCAAAACACGAGCATTTTTTCTTGATGTAGATCAGGTGACAGTTGTGACAGTATGCTGCAGATCTGGCTTCATCTCTTTGGGCTGACTTATCAGCAGAACCACTACCCTCCCAGAGCCTGTCCTCTAGGAGTTCAGGTATTGGTTCTGACACCTATTGAGAGTAAGGCTTAGGCTCATTTGGTAGAGTAGAATGTGGACACTTGAGGCAGATGATATATTAGTGGTATATGACTCAGTCTGTGACTTCACCTAGCTTCTACCAGACTGTCACCTCCAAACTCTTAACTCTCCAAGGTAGAGACTATGCCCTTGACTTTCACCTCCAAGAAAGAGATGCTAGGCCTTGGAAAGCTCCAAATTCAGGAGACAGTCCAGGTCTCTCCCCATACTGACCACAGACCTGAGGCCGGTATATAAACAGGCAGCAAGAAGGGTCTGCTCATGTCAGGCTTTTTCTCTCTTCAGGAAAAGCTACCAGCAACTTTCCTCGTGAAGCTGAGGCTGAGAAGGACCATCTGTAAGACATTCGAGGATAGCCTGGACACCTGCCCCTTTCAGGATGACCCTGAACTGGAAAAAGTAAGACGGGGCACCAGCATCCACCCCTTTCACAGTTGTGGGTGCTGCCAGGGAGAGAGGGGGGCGGTGCATGAGCAGATGACAGAGCAATCCTTAAAGACCCAGGAAGTGACTAGTGGCAAATTTCCCAGAATTCCTTCCTAAGCCTTAATGAGAAAAGAGTCCCAAAAGGCAGGCAGCCTGGGTACAAGCTACAGAGGCCTGGCCAACCTGTGCCCCCAACTCTGCCCACTCCCAGTATTAGCTGCCTGTTCCTTGTTGATGTCAAGGCTTCATGATGCCCATGCATCCTGGGCATGAGTAGCAATTGCTCATTGTTTGGTGGTCATCCTCCTCTCCTGGATTCAGGGGAAAGAACCTGGTGAATTCTGATGCTATATTAGGGACCCTTCACTGACATACAGCCTAAAAAAGGAGTGAGAGAAGGGGCCCCACTGTCTGCACTTCAGAACCTATGCCCAGCAGAAGGAACAGCAGCTTTTCTGAGGGACAATGAGAATGGCAACCTAATTCTTGGGATAATGCCATCCAGGGCTGGTAGACTTTCATCAAGAAAAATTGGTAGCTTAACTAATGACTTATGTCTGACAGTAGTCAACTCCTTCTGGAACAGAGCATCCTCTACTGTTCCTGGGAGCTTGCATCACACAGTAACAGTCCAGAAGTTCTTCTGTGGGTCACTTATTTATTGGGTAAGGACAATCACCCAAATGCCTCTGGATCAAGAGAAAGCCCAGATGCAGACAGTTCACCACTCAAGCAGAGTTTGAGTTGGTGGTTACACCTGTAGATCAAAGGCCCAAATCTTCCAACTGCTGGTCAAGAAAGGGATAAAGTTGAGTAGACAGGATCCTGACAATAAACCACAGGCTTCCTGAGCCTCCTTCATCCCCTGTTCTATTTTGATTGCTCCCTTAGACCTTCATCTGCTCCTTCACCATCAGCACCCCACGCTCAAAACAGTTCAACATGTTGAAAAATACTTGTTCTACGGGGCTTCCCTGACTAGGACCCACAGCACTGGTCCACACCTGCTCCTTTTTCTGAAGATACCTGATGTTCCTAGGAAGCAGCAAATACAGGCTTAAGAAGCTCTATGCTTTTTGCAAGTGTCTGGGATTTTATGTGTTTATTTCATGTCTCGTCTCTTTATTTTCTGGCTCTTACATTTTTTTCTGTTCCTTCTTCCACAATGTTCTCTGAATTTTAGAAAATCCTTTCTAAAAACTATTATTATTAATGTGTATTTGTGTGTAGTATGTGTATGTTCATGTGCCTACGAAGGTCAGAGGTGGTCCCTGGAGGTGAAGATACGGAAGACACAATCATTCCAAAGACAAATGCAGCATCTGTGGATGTCTTCCCTAAGTCTACACAGGTAGCATCCCATCAGCAGTCAGTCATGGACAGAAGGACTCAGAGAACCTACTCTTCACTGATGAACTATTAGGAGACGAAGAATCATTGCATTTAGTTGTGTACCCACTGATGACTCCATCAAACTCCAAAAGATAGTCCCAATCCAAGTGTCATACAAAGGTCCCTGATAAACTAGACGATCACAAAACAAAGCCATAAGTCACGAATCTGGTAAAAATGTGGGGATGGTGGAAAGGTGGGGTATTAACAGGGATGAGAGGAAGATAAGGATAAGGGAATCAGAATACATAGAACACAGGCAAAAAAAATTCAAATAACAAAATCAGTAAAAAGAAAAAATTGTAATCTACCAATAAAATAAAAACCAGAAATTACCTCAACATGTTCACCGAGCTAAAACTCTAGCTGCCTTGAAAATGATGCTTTTCAAAGATATATATAAAAAAACCTACAATTAATTGCCCAGAACCTTTTATTACACTCTTTCTCCAGAAAACAAACACTTAGGCCCTCCTCTCACAAAGTACACATATAATCAACTACTTAGCCATTGAAATATGGTGTATCTTCAGCTTTCTTCTCCTTTCAGTCCGTAAAATCTTGTTGTTCATGATGCGTATGCTGGCTAGCTTACATTAACTTAACACAAGCTAGAATTATTTGGAAAAAAAAAAAAGGAACCTCGATTGGGAAAATGTTTCCATAAGATCCAGCTTTGGGGCATTTTTAAAATTAATGATTGATGAGGAAGGATCGAACCCACTCTAAGTGATACCATCACTGGGCTGGCGGTCCTGGGTTCTCTAAGAAAGCAGGCTAAGTAAGTCAGTAAGCAGCACTCATTAGTGACCTCTGCAACAGCTCCTCTCCCTGGGTCCTGCCCTGTTTGAGTTCCTGTCTTGGCTTCCTTTAATGGACTGACTGTGACTTTGAATATGTAAGTCAAAAATAAAAGCAAAACATTTCTTTTCCAGGTTGCTTTTGGTCATAATGTTTCATCACAGCAATAGTAACCCTAATGAAGACAATGGTAGAACATAGCTTTGTCACTGGACATTCCTGATGCATATAATATATGTATGTATATTTGTGTGTGTGTTCTTCTTTGCCCAAATGAAGGCTACAAGTTTTATTTCTAAAAGTTTTCTTTATCTTAGTTTTTCTTTTTTTTAAAATATTTATTTATTTACTAATTATGTATACAATATTCTGTCTGTGTGTATGACTGCAGGCCAGAAGAGAGCACCAGACCTCATTACAGATGGTTGTGAGCCACCATGTGGTTGCCGGGAATTGAACTCAGGACCTTTGGAAGAGCAGGCAATGCTCTTAACCACTGAGCCATCTCTCCAGCCCTTTATCTTAGTTTTTCATCAGATGTGAGATCCTAAGGAGGCCTCCAGCAACATAATAAGGATCTACTGACCAGGTGGTGCTCCCAGAGGACCAATTGTGCTCAGTGCTCTCTGATGCAGTTGGAAGTCTTGGATGAGCCCCCTCCTACTGCAGGCTCCATTGCTTTCAGTGTTGAGCTCTTTCGCTTTTGTTGAGCATCTCCTTAGAGATGCACCATATAAAATTATATTGTATTCAATATATAATGGTAGTTGGACCAGTCGTGAGGCCTTGCAGACTATAGGTTTTAGTGCATTTGCTAGAGCATATATTCACCAGATAAAAGAAGTTTTTCTGTGTGTTCATCAGCGGATGAAAGTCAGACCTTTCATGATCTAGAACCTGGAGTCTGGGTATGAAACAATACACTGGGAAAAGCGCTGTTAAAAACCACCATAAAAGAGCTGGGGATGTGACCTAGTGCCTGCTTAGCCTGCATAATGCTCAGTAATTGACCCCAGTACCACAGAAAAATAAAACCAAACCACTGGAAGGAGACAAATTGAGTTCTTCTCACCACTCACACGACAGCAAAACCTTAGAACCTTAAGCCCTGGGTCCCCATCTCTCCACTCAAGAGGCCCCTGAAGACCCTCAGTTCTGGTATTCATGGAAGACCTCAAGGTAATACTAAACCAAGACTTTATTTTTCCCCCCAAACAGAGACTATCTTAGACCTGAACCACTCACCCAATACCATAGAGAAAGGGTTCTTACTAGTATTACCCTCATGAAACACATGCCCCCTTTCCTCTCAGCTTGTGCCTGTTCCTATGTGGCTGGCTGGTACTGGGTTTGGGACCTCACACTCACACCCCCAACAAGAAGCACTGACTGAATATAGAAAATGCCCACTTCAACCCAAGCTCTTCCTGATTACTAGTTCCTTCTGTAAGCATGTTTACTGATGCTCCACGTGCATCTGATTGCTGAATTGCACCTTGACTTTTTCCAAGAGGTTTTTTCTTTCAGATTACAATCCATTGTTAAAATCTAACAACAAACAAAATATATTTCTAGACTATTATAAGAAAACTAAAAAGAGAAATAATTTGACAGTAATACAAATCCACTATCTGCAAATAGCTTCCCACCTGCAGTGATTTGATAATGGAATATTATATAAAAATTTCGAGTGACTATTTGCTGGTAGTCTGGGACACAAAAGATGCCACCCCCAGAGGACAGTCTGTTGGAACCCTTTAGAATGGGTAGTTTTCTCTGGGAAATTTGACAGTCAACTGTTCCAGTGAGCATTTCCAGGTCTCAGTAAGTAGGAAGAAAGAAGACAAAGATTTGAGATTCTTTTTTTTGTAATTTTTTAAATTTATTTATTATGTATACAATGTTCTGTCTTTGTGTGTGCCTGCAGGTCAGAAGAGGGCACCAGACCCCATTATAGATGGCTGTGAGCCACCATGTGGTTGCTGGGAATTGAACTCAGGACCTTTGGAAGAGCAGGCAATGCTCTTAACCACTGAGCCATCTCTCCAGCCCCTAGATTTGAGATTCTAACAGCTTTACTGTCACTCAAAAGCTGAGCATTGGTCAACTCCTGCTGATTTTTACTACAGATCACAGAGGGGTTATCAAGCAGGTACAAGTCTCTCCTTTCTTGGGAATGTTTGGGAAAATAGCCTTTCTCTCTTGGCATCAATGTAATGAGGTGATTAAAAAGAAAATACTAGTTTCCATGCTATACTGCAAAGATTATAACTGTATAACAAACAGTTGTGAATTCTCTCGCTGGAATTGTTTGAAGTAACAGAATTGCCTAGGACGACTAAGGATCCAGAAGCTCTGAGCTGACAGGGCATCAGTGGTAGTTAGGGTGACAACTGGCTGTGGGATGGCATTTGAGTGAGCCCAAAAACCACACAGAGAGCTCTTATGAAGGTTTTGGAACCCAAGATCAAGAATTACCTAAACCACAACATGCTCATGTTTAGTAGCACATCCTGTTGAAACGCAGCCACTCTTCCTTGATCATACAGGGTTTATAACTGCATTCTACATATGAGATCAACTTAGTGGAATGAGGAACCATGGGGATCACAAAGGCCATGTATGTCTAGACAATGCTTCTAAATTCAAAGGAAATTAGGACACAAAAAGAAAACAAAAGATTGATGTCCACATATCTCTTATATGTAAGTATCCCCGTGATCTAGCTTTCATCACTAGGTTCCAGCTCTTAAGGTTCTACCTTCTGACCTAAGCCTGGGACAAGCAAGGTATAACAGGTGATGGTTTAGATATTGGCCTGAAGAGCTGGGCCTAGCCCATGTCTATATGGTCATCCTGAAAACAAACCTGCTAACATGGTTGGACAATGGAATCTATCAGAATAGGCCTATTTGCTGGAACATGATGGACCCATGATTCTTGTTCTGCTGGGGTCAAGATAAAGCTTAGATCATGGAAGAACAGCCTAGAAACTGGGGAAGGTTTGTAGCTCTGATCACTAGGGACAACCTGGCTGACATGGTATGCCAGATTCTCCTTGGGTTGTTCTAGACTCTATAACCAATAAAAGCATCCTTACTCAGAGTGGGGCTAGAATCCCAGACTGTGGGCCTGCTTGGTACTGAAGTTGGTGTGCAATATGGCTGTACTTGGAAGTCACCAAGGCAAATCTATTGTTGGCATCCAAAGCAGATTATAGTCTTCTCTCACCACCAGAGAGAACATTTGTTTCCTGAAGATGGGGACAGTTGAAAAGGGTGATGTAAAACTGTCATTCCTGGTGAGCGTGTCTCCTTTTATTTCTGCGCTTACTTTAGGTGCTAAAATCTCACCTGATTTCTGAGCATTTGTGAGGATATGTTCACATGCCCACCCTCGCTCAAACTGCGGTTTCTATGATGAATACTATGAAGCCCTCTCTTACCAGCTAGGTGACGTCATGCAGAGATTATTAAGATTTAGTTTACTTTTAATGATGCGTATGGGAGTATGTGCAGCTGTGGGTACGGGTGCCCACAGAGCCCAGAAGAGGGTCCTGAAATTCAAATTCAGGTTCTCTGTAAAAAGCAGTACATGCTCTTAATTGTTCTCTCTCTAGCCCAGAGTCCAGTGATTTTTAGTTAGCATTTAAGTGTCCTTGTTACTAATCTTGGGAATTGAGTTTTCCAAATTCTATATTCTTAACTCTTTTATGGACACCTTGACTGATTAAGAAATTAAGAAATCAGCAATTCTTTAGCAAATCGAAACCCTGCTTGCTCATTTTGTCACCAGGGAATCATGAAAGCCACTCTCTGAAGATCAGAGGCTGCACACATACGCTAAGGTAAGAGCGGCAGATCTACCTGGGCCCTGTATGGATATTTGATACCCTGGGAGACCACAGCCCTTGTGCTTCCTGACTTTGTGACAGCAATTCTGATACATCTTACTTACTTATGTCTCCTTTGTTCCCCCATCAGGAGCGCCAAGGTTAGGGGAACATCTTAGAAACTCAAACTGTCCCCACCACCAGCCCATGATGCTTCCTCTAAAAACACACACGGAAAGTTGTCAGAAATGCAATATTTAATGAGCTATTCTAAATGATGAAACAAGAGTAATATGAAATTTTCTTGGTTATTATCCGCATAGTCAGTCTTGACACTACACAATGTGGCAAAACAAGGAACATGAGCACACAGAGGCCCTGCCAAGGATAACCGCTTCATGATGACTCCAACCTGAGGAACTATGAGCACTCATGCTTGTAGAGCTTGAACTCTGTTACCCAGGGAAAGGTACCAACAGTGAACAGGCAGATGAAGGTCTGAGGGAAAAGAATAAGAGAAGACATTGAAAGGAGACGGTGAAGGAAGCTTGTGGCTTGTGCTCCAAATAGTATCTATTTCACCCTTTCACTTCCATAGACCAATAGGTAGTAGAAGGAGACAAGGGCCTTTGGACATGATTATCCAGCGAACCCTTGGCAAGTGTTGACCCATATCTTGATCTAAAGCCCCATGGTAACCCAGGACACTTGCTTTCGTTCCATGGGCAGCAGACAGTGACCTATAGACAAATATCTAGGATGTCCCTGTGTGATTCACATACCTAACAGAAAGCACCCTGCTAGGATTACCAACTGTGATGCTTGGTTTCAACTATCAACCTAACATGATCTAGAATCATCTGGGATGATGTGGGATTTCCCTCTGTATGCTGTGATGACCATTGGTTAACAAAGAAACTGTCTTGGGCCTGCGCAGGGAACAGAGCTAGGTGGGGAAAACTAAACTGAAGAAGGAAGAAGGCAGAGTCAGAGAGAAGCCATGTAGCCCACTGGAGACAGACACTAGAAACTTTAGCTGTTAAGTGACAGCCCCATGGCAATACATGGATTAATAGAAATGGGTTAAATTTATATGTAAGAGTTAGCCAATAAGAAGCTAGAGCTAATGGGCCCATTAATTAATGATTTAATTAATACAGTTTCTGTGTGGTTATTTTGGGGCTAAGCTGCCAGGAACAAACTAGCGGCATCCTTATTACAAATCTGGGAAGATCGTTTCAGTGAGGGATGACATAGATCAGGTTGGACTACAAGAATGTTGGTAGGGGATTGTCTTGATTACATTAATTACAAAAGACCCAGCCTACTAGGGGCGGCACTATTCCCTGGGTTTGGAACCTGCACTGTAATCAAGTGAGAAAAGGAAGCTAAGTACTAGAAACTTGAGTCCATTCGTTTTTTTCTCTACTCGTGACCACATATGTCTTATGACTAACTGCCCAGTTCCTACTCTCCCAGCCCGTCCCTGTAGCCCTCACAGCTGTAAAAACCATGGAGGTGTGTGCCCTGCCTTACATTATTCGGACTGTAGCTCTGCTGAAATTGGCAAGTGTCGAGGCTTTCCTCAAATTTCTTGCACACGGTTCTACGCAGCTGAAGCTTCATGGAGTATACAGCTGGAAAATACACCTGCACACAGAAAAAAAAAATTGAAGTGAACAGACCCTTCTTGCCACTTAAGAGACTCTGTGACTGTGCTCAGTGTGTGATCCAGCTTCTTCTCCATTTGGAGTTCTTCCAAGGCCTGGTGTCAACTCTATGGAGACAGAAGCCAGGGAGGCAGTCTCTAGATTAGAGAGTTAAGAACCCAAAGTGGAAGAACCTGTTGGAAAGCAGAGACGTCAAGGCTGAGTCCATTATCTCCAGTCCCTGTAACCCATATTCGGCCATAAAAACCCAGACTTCACTCTCAGCAGACACCTGAACTTACACCTGCATTCCCAGAGAACACAGGACATGCTCTGGCAGGGTGGTGGCTTTACCAGTGCTTACTGGAGAGTCAGCCCTGACACAGATCTCCAGATACTTTCTCAACTGAGCTATAAGTAACACCCCTGCAGTGCAAGCACAGCCCAGAGCAGTGTTTCAGGAGAAGCCTCGTTCCTTTTACAGTGTGTGCTTCTGAAAACCGCTTCGATGTTGAGCAGTGATCTCAGAGGCCTCAGCGCTGGGCAGGGCTAGAGGCCCTCGACCTTTCCCTTGCCAGGGAAGGAGAATTGAGTGCCCCTCCCTCACAGCCAGAAGTGCAACATTGGAGATGAGCGTTGCTATCCTCACCACATTCTGTAAGGGTGTTATAGGAAGATAAAGAGGGTCTGATGTGGTAAGTGGGCAGAGTGGGCCAGCCAGGGGCCCAGAGCAGGAGGGAATTGAGAAGAGGAGCTGTCCGGTGCTCTCTTTCTGTGCTCCATGAATCCCCAGCCTCTTTTCTGTTTATCTTTGTTTTACTTTATCCATTTTTTTTTACCAATTACTGTTTCGGTTTGTTTGTTTTAAATTTTGTGTCTGACTTATGTTTCAGCTTCATCTACCAGCACCTTTATGTGTGTGAATCTTTTACTTACTGAGTGGTTTTATCTGCTTAAAAATGTCTGTTCTGGGGCCAGTGAGATGGCTCATCAGGTAAAGGCACTTGTCACCAAGGATGACAGTCTGAACTCAATATCCAATGTTTACATGGTGGAAAAAGAGAACCGACTCCCCTGTTTATTCTCTGACCTCTGTGTGTGCCAACACACATACAACACATACACACACACACACACACACACACACACATTAAATGAATGAATGAATATAATAAAAATCTTTAAAAAGAAATGCTCACTCTAAAAATACTCATTTAAAGTGTTTCAAACCAATAAGAATGACATATGTATCTTGCATGTGGATAGAACATGATCTAATTTTAAAAGAATTTGTGTGGGAAAAGTATGTTAAACATTGAAATTGGCTGAATTAGGTTATGCATAGCTTGCAAAAGAGGTGGATTGCCCTCTCCTGTTCCTCACTGAGTGAGTAGCAGGTATATTCAGGCAGGACAGGCAAGGATGCGGTCACTTACCTCCTCCTTCCAGGAACTCAGGATATGTTCCACCCTGTAGGCGTATCCCTCCTGACTTCTCTGGTTGAACGTGTCCACAGCAAACTCCACTGTGGGAAGGAAATAAATAGAGGTGGCCGTTTCCTCATCGGCCTTTGAGACAGGCGTGATGAGGGACTGGAAGCTCAGGAAGAGCAGCAGAAGAGCATGAGGGAGAGGTTTCCTTTCCTGTGTATAGGACATGGTGCCAGAATTTCACAGTCACTGCCTTGCCTGTCTCAGCCCGTCGGTCCCACAGGAGCTTGCTTATCAGGCCCAGCTCTAGCCCGTAGACTCTTCAGCTCGGGCACAGACTCCACCTTCTCAGATGTCTCTCTGAGTTACACCCTCTCCTATTCTTGTTTGCTCCAACAAAGATGTTTTGTTTTGTTTTTGATTTTTGGGTCTATTTGTATTTTTGGTTGGGTTTTGGCTTTGTATTTTTTGTTTGCTTGTTTTTGTTTTTGAGACAGGGTTTCTCTGTGTACCCAGGCTGTCCCTAGAACTCACTATATAGACCAGGCTGGCCTTGAATTTGGAGCTCTGCCTGCCCCTGCCTTCTGAGTGCTGGGATTAAGTGCATGTGCCACCATGGTCTGGTTTTTAAATCACCCCCAGTCCTGGAAAAAGGAACAGGACACCAAACAGGATGTGCTGGAGACAATCGGCCAATGGGGAAGAGCATACTTAGATGTGCTCAGCCACATCTGCTCCTGATCTTCAGTGAGACAGAGGAGCTGTCATCAGAACCCTCCAGATTTGAATACTAAATCTAAGACATGGCCCTAAGACATGTGTGTGTTAGTGGAAGTCAGTGAGGCAAGGAGCGACTGAGATGCAAAGAATAAGAGAGAAGAATAAGCTTTGAGTCTGAGGAGGCACAGCTGCTGGAGGCTCATGGGACATGCGCAAAGCCTGCCTGAGCACCACTGGCCTGGGGCCTACGGGATTAGGCTGAGATGAAGACCACTGTCCTGTGTCACTTCCTTCATAGCTTTGGTCCACCTACTGACAGAGCAATTGGTTGTACAGTTGGAGGTTCAGTGAGAGACACTGCCTCAAAAAAATAGGTGTGAGCAATAAAGACAACTGACCTCAGATGTGGTCTCTGTGTGCATGTGCACACACACACATACACACATATACACACACATACTTTTATTGCTGACCACACATCTTCCAAATGTCCCTAGTGAAAAGGCAACGAAATAAACTTCCTTTACTATAGTTGTGGCACCTGATCACATCTTTTGAAAAACAAAAATTTTAACCATCATCATGTTTCAGTTCTTTAACTATATATATATATATAGTTATATATATATGCATATATATGGGTTTTATTTTATATTTCTAACTCATTGGTAGATGCATGTAGGATAATGACTATGGTGACTTCTTTCTCTATTCTTTTGATTTTATTGTTATGTTTGTTTTGTTTGTTTGTTTTGAGAATAGGGTATCAGTATACAGCCTAGACAAGTCATGAACTCATAATCCTTCTGTGTCTCTTTCTGAGGTTATGGGATTACAGACATAGAGATAGATAGATAGATAGATAGATAGATAGATAGATAGATAGATAGATAGATAGATAGATAGAACATTAGGGTTTTTTTTCTCTGTCACTTTGCTTTCTGTCCCTTGAGCTTTGTCCTGGCCTCTGATTTTTTTCCCCTTCTCATCCTTGCAGTATTCTCAGCAATGGTCTCCACTAGTGGACTCTCGTGTGCCTTGGTAACACGTTGTTGTTAATATAAACCTTGTTGTCTCCACACCCCTTTATGTTGAGTAACCCTATGAGTAACCCTAAGCTATGGCCACACACAACCTTTGCCTGTCTCCTTCCTGGAAGTGGGGACCATTTTCTCCCTGCTTCCCAATGGTTGCACATGGTTCCCACCCTTGTCTTTTAATGGTAGATTGTCTGTTTTTTTTTTTTTTTTTTTTTTTGGTTTTTCGAGACAGGGTTTCTCTGCGGCTTTGGAGCCTGTCCTGGAACTAGCTCTGTAGACCAGGCTGGTCTCGAACTCACAGAGATCCGCCTGCCTCTGCCTCCCGAGTGCTGGGATTAAAGGCGTGCGCCACCACGGCCCGGCTGGTAGATTGTCAACTATGTCCCAAGAGCTATTTCCAGGCCACCATCTGCTGTGTAAATGTGGTTTATTGATCTTCGATTACCCTCCTTCGTTTATGCATTGCTCATAGCTGTTCTTAAGACACAGGAGTAGCACTGAGTTGTTGAACAGAGAGCCCATGCCCCCCAAACACAAAAACAGTTTATCTTTTCATATTTTTCTTCCATAAGTAGTGTGCTTAGCCGGGCGGTGGTGGTGCACGCCTTTAATCCTAGCACTCAGGAGGCAGAGGCAGGAGGATCTCTATGAGTTTGAGGCCAGCTTTGTCTACAAGAGCTAGTTCTAGGACAGGCTCCAAAGCTACAGAGGAGAAACCCTGTCTCGAAAACAAAAACAAATGAACAAAAAAGGTAGTGTGCTTAACCCTGTCTCAGACCATCCAGATATGGTCTTTGTAGTCTCTGACATATCATAGTACCTCAGTTATTCATGTTAGCTGCATTTCTGGAGATCTGTGTCATGCAGTTCCTTCATGTATGTTGGTCTCCATAGAAGGCAGACCTGGGAATGTCTTGACTCATGTCTCTTTCTTTACCCAGAAGAGAGAGGTGTTACCTTGTTCAGAAAAAGAACCATGCTCCTTCTTCACCAACATCTCAGAAGATACACTCTTTCTATGATAAGAGAAGTAAATAATCAAAACTGGCAAAAATTTCCAGGCTTGTTGCCTATATTAGGGAATATACACGAAAGACAGAGCTCCAAGTTCTGAAGCTTAGACTGAGCGTGTGCCCTGGCCAGCCTGAACAAATTGTTAGGGCAAGGAGAAAGACTTTTTAGAGAGTTGACAAACTGAAAAGATGTACCCTGTGACCAACAAAGACCACTTGCCTGGATGTTGTAGGTATAAGACTTGCATAGAAAACTGGCAAGGTAAGCTGGGCGGTGGTGGCGCACGCCTTTAATCCCAGCACTCGGGAGGCAGAGGCAGGCGGATCTCTGTGAGTTCGAGACCAGCCTGGTCTACAAGAGCTAGTTCCAGGACAGGCTCCAAAACCACAGAGAAACCCTGTCTCGAAAAACCAAAAGAAAAAAAAAAAGAAAGAAAAAAGAAAACTGGCAAGGTGGCTCAGCAGGTAAAAGCACTTGCTGTCAAGCCTGAGGTTTGAGCTACAGAACCCATACGGTGGAAGAACAAACAGACTCCCCCAAGTTGTCCTTAGAGGCATACCCAAGTGCGCCTGATCACACATATATACCCAATAAACAAATAAGCAAACATGTATGGAGTCTAAAAGGCATGCCGGATAGGTTGGCTGGCAGCAGAGTGGTTAGAAACTTCTGGAGTCTACTCTTCTGATACTAAGGCAGAGCTGTTGCTATCTGTAGGACGTTCTGAGTTCTGTGAATCTGAAGGAAAAAAAATGCTGATTAGAAAGTCCCAGGGACTCACATCTTTTTAGTTCCTTTCCCACGAATGGTTGATTCTGTGGATCATTGTTAGGACAGAAAAGGCTTCTTTTCAGTAGAGAAGGGGGAAGATAGCAAAGGGCTACTTTTCTAGGACATAGATAATGAAAAGCTACTCTTCCAAGGTAGGCGGGGAAAGATAGAGGCAACTTTCCCTGGGAGACAGGAAAAGGAGAGACATTCTCTAGATAATAGTTTTCAGTTCTTGGGTGGCTTTAGTCAGATGTGTCTTTCCTAACAAAGCCTGTGGAAACCAACCATATATTGCACAGCCTCATAGCCTTCAGAGTGACTTTTAAAATCAGTGGAAAGCTTGCAGCCTAGAGGATTCACTCATCTCCCCTTGCTAAGAGCTCCACCTGACCTGGAACTGCCCTTTTCAGGTCCACAACTCTTTCTATATGTTGCTCTTTTCCAGTCAACAGTACAGATAGATCCAAGACATAGAACAACACCTAGGGCAAATGTAAAAGGATATTTTAATGGTACTCCCCTGGGGTGGATATATATTTTAGTCCTAATGACATGAAATAAGATTCCTCCTTAGTCCCATGATCCTTATGGTTACGGACCAGATGATCTTTTGAACAAGGTCAGAATGAGGCATTTTGCCAGTGCGTATGTGCCATTAGTTGGTTAAATTCCCTGAAAATAACTCATCTTTAAAAATAGGCCATTTATTTTTTTATAAGAATGGGCATTAAGAGTCTGAGGAGATGGCTCAATTGGTAAGCTACTTGCCTTGCAGGGACAAGGATTCAAGTTTGTATCCACAGCTCAACATGGTGACACATGCCTGTGATCCTAGCCCTGAGGAGACAGAAGCAAGAGGATTTCTGGAGCTCACTGGCCAGCAAAGTGTTGTCAAATCATTGAGCTTTGGGTTCAGTGAGAGACCTTATCTCAAAAGATAAAGTGGATATGGATAGTAGAAGATAACCTATATCAACCTTTGGCTTACACACATGCACGCACGCACGCGCGCACACACACGCACGCATGCATGCATGTATACTCACATGACAATACTTACATATGCATATACCATATACCACACTACATATATGCAAAAAAGAATTTATGTCAAAAATTAGAGTTGAGATGGAAAATACAACAATGAAAGCTCTAAGTTTTGGCTGACCCAAATACAGTGTCCCTCCTGATGGAGACGGCACAGTGTGACAGAGATCAGGAGAAGTAAATGGATCTGATGAAAAGTGAACTAAGAATATTGGACCCCATTTTCTGGGACCAAGGTCACCCCTGTGCAGAACCAAGTAACGCACTGAACTGTGTTCTGGTCTGTATAATTTCCCTCGGTGAAGGTCAAAGCTCTTTCCTCTTCCAGCACCATTTCCACAGGCCCCATGCACACAGCTAGGGGAGTAGCACCACAACCCAACTGCCTGAGCTTCCCCATAGGGAACTCTAGATGATACAGCAGTGACTCTGTCAAAGGCCAGTGACTGGCTCTACACAGGGACATTAATCCTAATCTCCCTCCGTGCTCTATCTTATCGGTACATGTATCTCAGATTCGGAAAGAGCCAGCAGGAACATCTCCCCACCTTCCTCTAGGATCAACCAAGACTTGCTGACAAACATTCCAAGAGCTGGTATCCCAAGGTCTGTGTACCTTGCCCATAGGGAAAACCAGATAGAAATATGTACACAGCAGTGAGAAGGGGGAAAGACCACAGAGAAGCCACAAGGAGCAGTAGAGACAGTCTGCTCTCAGGGCAGGGAGGCTAATTCTATAAGACTTCCTCTCCTAGAGTCCCACACCCTGTTCCCAATCACTACACAATCAGGGATCAGAAAGAGTGCCATTACGTTTAACCTTTCATCAAAAGAGGCACAGGCAATTAAACCTGCTATCTGACCCTATAACAGGTCTCTGGGTGGCAACCTCACCCACCACACACAGAAGACAGACAATGCCAGGAGTTGCTGCTCTCTGTGAGCCACATGTCACCTTGATCTCCTCCCTAAGCTCCAGAAAGACTATGAAGGCAACATAGATTATCTGGACCTGTAGGTCCCGAGCAGCCATCGCTGCAAATGAACTACAGTCCAGCTGTGCTATGAAGTGTAACTGGTGTTCTGGTTGACCCCAACAAATCTGCCCTCCCCTTATTTGTTTATAGGCAGGCAATACACCACTCAACCAGAAAAGCATTGGAGAATTCTTTGTGAATTTTGCCAGATTGCGTCTTGAGCCAAGCAGAACCAAACAGAACTTGGAGGCTAAGGGAGCTCTGATACAAGACCACAACTGTCTTTCTCCATCTGCCCAAACCCTTACTTAAGATTATGAAGAAAAAAAAAGCCTTCTCTAGAGGATTCCTTAGCCTGTCATGCATGAGCCAAGTGGGAACTAATTTTCTCTGGAATGACCTGAAAGTGAAATGGGAAAATGAATGAGTTCAAAGATGGTGACGCAACTGATAGGTACTTTGCTAGTGTTCTGCTAATTCCATGCACTTGTGTGAACTTCAATGAGTGAAGAAGGGACCCCATGGAGCAACTGTGGACATTGGAAAGTATTTATGTTTGGGACTTGGTTAGGTTAGAAATAGCATCCATCTATTAGAAGCAGATTGTCTTTCCTCAGAGATAAAGGCACCACCTAGAGAAGGCTGCAAAACCTCAGAAAATAGCATCACTCTTTCTCAGTGTCAAATCCAAACACACACACACACACACACACACACACACACACACACACACGCACACACACAATTAATGAAGTCAGTGGGTCAGCTGTGGTGGTCCTTTATCTTGCAAGCATCTTTATTTAAAAGTGAGAGTGGCAAGGTATACTGGATGCTGATTAGATATCTTTGCATTGTTTCTTCAGCATTTTAAGTTCAAATTTCCATGGTTTGGATCTAACAATAAAAATGCAAAACACCATCTAAAAAAGACAAGAATAAAATTAATTATGGAGCTAAGAAGAAGGCATAGTAAAGTACCTGAATTTCGATCCCAAGCACCCATGTGAACAATTCCGTCATAGTTTCACACCTGTATAACCCAAGCACAAGGTGAGCAGAGACAGGCAGATCCCAGTAGCCAGCCAGTCTACCAATCAATGAGCTCAATGAGAGAACTTATTCCCCCAAATAAGGCAGAGAATGGTCCAGATGTACATGTGCATATACATAAAAACACACAGAGTTATATACCCCTAGAGAGAGATGGAGAGGGGGACAGAGTGTGTGTTAGTGATGGAGGAAGGTCATTGGTTAATTAAATAAAAAAACTGCTTGCCCTGATAGGTTAGAACATAGGTGGGTGAAGTAAACAGAACAGAATGCTGGGAGGAAGAGGAAGTGAGCTCAGAGATGCCATGATGTGGGAATGTCATATATCAATCTGTTGATTTCATTGGTTAAGCAATAAAGAAACTGCTAGACCCATTTGATAGGCCCACCCTTAGGTGGGTGGAGTAAACAGAACGGAAGGCTGGGAGAAAGAAGCTGAGTCAGAGAGTAGCCATGATTCTTCTACCCCAGGCAGATGCAGGTTAAGATCATTCCTGGTAAGCCAGCTCGTGGGCTACAGCAGATTATTAGAAATGGGCTAGTCCAGGTGCGAGAGCTAGCCTAGAAGAGGCTAGATAGAAATGGGCCAAGCGGTGTTTAAAAGAATACAGTTTCCGTGTAATTATTTCGGGTAAAGCTAGCCGTGCGGGCGGCAGGGTGCTGGGGATGCAGCCCCGCCGCATCTATTTCAACAACGCCATGCTCCCCTCTCCTGGGAAGATGCAATAGCTCTGCTCTCTGAGGCAGACACACGCCATGAAGCAAGCCACCAGGTCAGACATGCTGAATCTTTCCCGGTAAGACCGGTGCTACACAGTTTATTAGAGATGGGTTAATCGGGATATCAGAATTAGCCAGTAAGGGCTTAAGCTAATGGGCCGACCACTGTTTAAAAGAATACAGTGTCCGTGTAATTATTTCGAGGCATATGCTAGCAGGCGGCCGGGGTGCTGGGGACACAGCTCCGCCGCTCCTATTATAACATGTTAGTATGAAAAAAGGGGAAATGACACAAGTCCCTTTTTCCAGGTCCCAGGATTTAACTTAAGAAGACTAAGAGAATGAGTTGAGCATACCCATTGCACTGTGTGTATGATCAATCTTGATCCTTAAGACAGATCCTGTGTTAAGATTCTGAACACAGGAAATGTTTGACCTTTCAAGTCTGCCTCCAGTTACAATCCATTTTCCTGTGATCAACAGAGGCCCTCTGCTGTGCCTAGATCCCAGTGGATCCTATTTTGTGGAATCAATGAAACTAGAACAGCACAGAGCCATGTGCTTCTCAGAGAACGTAGAAAATCTATCCAGACACCAAGCAAAAACATCCTTCATGTGGAGAACCTCAGAGAGATGTGTGACCCAGTCTCAGAAGGGCAGCTCCCGCTCGTGATGGGCAATAAGCACCCTTGTGTTTCTTGTATCTCTCCTAAAAATTCACATTAACTTAGAATAAAAATAAAAAGTTGAAATACCTCTATGGCATCAAAAGTGAATGATACGTGAATAATATCCTTAAGCAAAGATGACCAAGAAATTGCAACAAAATATGCATCATGCATAACAATTTATAAAGCAGAGAAAATAAAAGCTTCAATTTATAGGAATCTCTATGAAGGTTCTCTTGACCTAGATGGGACCCAAAGTCACTCCTGGAAGTGAGAAACTGGACAATTATCAAGAGTCTCATGGGGCTGGAGAGATGGCTCAGCGGTTAAGAGCATTGCCTGCTCTTCCAAAGGTCCTGAGTTCAATTCCCGGCAACCACATAGTGGCTCACAACCATCTGTAATGAGGTCTGGTGCTCTCTTCTGGCCTGCAGGCATACAAGCAGACAGAACCCTGTATACATAATGAGTAAATAAATAAATATTTTTAAAAAGTCCCAGAAGGACCCGCACTACCATTTTTATCTCTAGTACAATTTCATGAAGTTTTAGAATACATTTATGTACACATATACAACCTAATTCACTTATACAGCACAAACTGAGATATAAAATGTCTGCTTATCTGGCATTAATAGTCATCCCATTGTGATAGACTGGCCCCTGTGTACCCATCAAGGCACAAGGTCTGGTAACACTAGAGCACAGCTGTGATGAGCCTCAACTCTAACACCAAAGATCAAAAGACAGTACATGGGATTCTATGTTGGACATCTAGAGCCATTCAGAAGCCCCACAGCCTCCCATGGCTTCCATGCAACAGCAGGCCTAATAGAATCAGACAAGAAGATTTCTTCCTGACACTCCCTGCTTCCAGGGTTTCAGCGAAGTGGTCATGCCACCCTGTTCACTGGCTCAGCTCCTCCTTGTACATGGCACTTGGGGAAGGGTATCTACCAAGATGACCACTATCCAGGACTGATAGCAGGGTCTGCTTATCTCTTCTTTAAGAAGGTAGGGCTGCAGAGATAGATCAGTGGGTAAAGAACGCTGCACAAGCGCGAAGACCTGAATTCAGACTCCGGCATCATGTAAAAGCTGGGGACAACATCACACATCTGTAACGTCAGCGCTGTGAGGAACAGAGACAGGCAGATCCCACAGGCCTCCTAGACAGCCCACCTACCCCAAATGGCAAGCTCCATCCTCAGTAAAAGACTGTGTCTCCAAAAGTAAGATGAAGAGCAATAGAGGGAGATAGCCATCATCAGCCTCTGGCATGCACTTGCACAGGAACAAGCATATATACATCTCCCACTACTGCTGCTGCTGCTGCTGCTACTACTATTGATAATGGTAATGATGATGATGATAAAATATTATCTTTAATAATAATAAAACTATTTTCCCTCTATGACTTTGTACCAGAGAAGCCTCAAACAGAAGGAATGAAGCTTGAGTAGCTCCAGCTTTATCAGCCATCCTCTGTGAGGCACTGCACCTATGATAGTGAGTGACCCACCATTCTGGAATATTCCCGCCAGTATACACCATAGGAGCAGAGTGATTGTTCAGAAGAACTCTATCCAGAATTCACAATAGCATGAAATAATGAACTGGCTTTGCTTTAAGCCTACTTTCATGTGTAATATACATGTCCCCCTCTATGTGTGCTTGTATGTATATGTGTGTCTTCCTGGTTGTTTGAGCATGTATATGTGTATGCATATGTCTTGTAGAATGGAGTAGGATGGTGTCAATGTCAATGATAGATAATAGAAACATCTCAGGTCTGAAGTCTGGCTACTACAGTCTCAAACAGCACAGAGTTTAAATAAGAAACTAGCAAATGTGTTAGACCTGGCCTCACAGTGTTCTTTTTACAGAGGGAAGACAGGGGCCATTTCTAACATGTCACTTACATACCTTTTTCATTTTAGGATTTTGTTGAAGCAAGCAGTTTTCATTTTCTCCAACACTTTTCTTGCACATTGTCCGGGCAATGTTTACTTCAAGATAGTACTCCAGACTGTCTGTAATCTGTCAATGAGTCATACAAGTTAAATGTCATAGAAGAAACCAGCACCAAGTAACCCCTCTCTCTGGTAAGCCAATATGCCATTGGCTTCTTAGGGCTAGACTATTTTTCTTGCTCTTCCTTGACTCCATATCTCCTGGCAGAAGTTTTGAGATTATTTGAGGGAATTCTTATCTTGACATCTTTCTCATTTCCCTCTCACAATTGTTTTATATTTGTTTATTGACCTTTTTTGTTTTTTGGGTTTTTGTTTTTTTTGGTTTCTCTGTAGCTTTGGAGCTTTTCCTGGAACTAGCTCTTGCAGACCAGGCTGACCTCAAAACTCACAGAAATTTGCCTGCCTCTGCCTTCCAAGTGCTGGGATGAAAAGAATGTGCCACCACCACCTGGCTGACATTATTTTGTTATTGCGTGTATACATGTATATGGTATATGTATGTATCCATGTGGGTAGGTATATTCATGCATATGGGTGCCTGCATGCACCAAGAGGCCACAGGTTGATGTCTTTTTGGATTACTTTCACTGAACCTGGAGCTCATTGATTTTGCTAAGCTAGATGACAATAAAGATTCAGGGGTCTGCTTATCTCTGCCCACTGCCCCAAAAGCCATGCACTGTTGTGTCCAACATTTAAATAGATGCTGGAGATCAAATTCAGGTCCTCACTTTACCAAGCCCCCTTCTTAGCCCCTGGGTTTTTACTCTTAAATAGCAAGGATCCTGAGAAGGAAACAAGGAAATTAAAAAGAGTATTCTCCAGTGAGAACTAACCATAGAGACATCTTTTGGCCTTGTTTCCATTCCTATGTAGTAGCTGTCCCTGACACTAATCTTTGTCCCCAAAAAAAGACCAAGGGAAAAGGAATTAGGAGCAGACACTGCACCTACCTGTTCCTGAGATTTTAGGATGTTCACCACCTTGAAATTGTACTGGTCCTTGCTGGCCTTGTTATACTCTTTCATGGCATACCAGAGTGCTTGCTGCACATAGACATAGGTTTCGGGGATGTCTTCAAATGGCCTCACAATCTTCGGTGAGCCCCAGGCTTGGACCCTCCTAGACACAAGGCCCACTGTGATCACCAGGAACAGCAGGGCCTGTAATAATCTGGCCATGGTATCTCATTTAAGGAGACACATGCCAAATTCTTTTCTTCTTTCTAGAGCTGGTGTGGATGTAGCCAGTAAGGCCCTGCTGCCTCTGCAGGCCAAATAATCCTTTCACCTCAACTCCTGACACTGCTGTGGGTTAAAAGGAAGGGATGTCTGTTAACATCATTATGATACTGTACTATAACGAGAAATACATATTTGATTCCCCCCCACCCCATATTTCTATCATTAGAACCCTGGTATTCATGAGTGATGGTGAGAGAAATATATATACTGTAGCAAGTCCTTTTCAGCCATGTAGAAGTTAACTCTTGGTGGGCCCTTTGGTAACAAAAAAGACAGAACTCATTGCCTGAGATTCTATACAGGCCTTAAAGGCTGTGTCCCCAGAACCTCCCCCATTGGCTGGGCAGCTAATTAGAGCTCAGACCTTCTTGCTATCCTGAGACTTGTCAAGCCCTGTGTCTCTTATCACTCACTCGTTGCCATCTTCCATGGGGGTTGAATACTGAGTGGCCCCTTTACGAGGAAGGAAAATGAGCTTAGTAAGAAGCCAAGAAAATGCCTAAGGCTGCTTGATGGAGTCTTCCAGGCTAACCACTGCTGGTCCCTCCCTGTTAACCTACCTCAATCTAGGAGACATTCGCATGTTAAGTCACAACCTGGAATACATATGTGCTTTGGAGGTTATCTCATCTTACCAGAGAAGATAAATTGAGTTGAAATATCTAAGCTCTGGGCAAACTGGTTAAGGCGTGTACAGTATAGACAGTAGCAAACAGCTTAAGAGACACTGCAGGATTCTTGAGAAGTGGAAAGGCTACACTTAGGTGGTGCATAGAATGTGCGGGCAGACAGACTTTGTTGACTCCCCATGGGAGGTCTTATTCTGAGGAGCAGATGGGGATGGAGTGAGAGGAGGGGGGAATGGAAGGAGGGGAGAGAGGGGCAACTGTGGTTAGTATGTTAAAAAAAAATCTTTTAAATAAAAAAAATGATGGTAGAACTAAGAGACATGCATCTCGCACTGAGTGTGAGCATGACACATATAACCAGGGTACTTCTGAGGTTTTAATCCACTCACTCTCTGACACATCATTCTGGCCCCGTGCATCCTCTCCACAGGTAATGTTCATCTACTCATGCAGCAGGCTCTCTCAAGTGGACAACTGTGTTTCTTTTTTGATGTGTTACAGGTGAATCAGAGCTAACTGTTCAGTGAGTCTTTGTGTTCTCTTTTCTCTGGATTACTTTCCTGGCCCTCGAAGACCACCCTGGACACTCTTTCCTGTACCATGTCTAAACCAAGCTCTCAGCCATGTTGCTGATCTTTGGGCCTTAAAGAAACTGCTCTGCCCCATAACCGGTACCTGTGTCTGCATTGAAGACGAAGATTAAACAGCCTCTAGCCCCAGGTTGTTCTCCATCACCATTCCAGCTCAGGCATCTGTGGGAGTTTAAGTCCCAGGTGCTTCTGGCCTATGACTCCACTCTCCTACCAGGTGGTCATACCTGCATCCCTTTGTGAGGTAAGCCAGCCTCTCTGATGCCGTTTTAGTCAGGATACCTCAGACAACCCCATCAACCTCTGGCCCACTGCTCTTGTGTGGTGTAGGAGGTTTTTCTGTTCATGTGCTGCTTTCATTGGCTAATGAATAAAGAAACTGCTTTGGGCCTGATAGGGCAGAACTTAGGTAAGCAGAGAAGACAGAACTGGATGCTTGGAAGACGAGCAGAGTGGGAGATGCCATGGATCTTCTCCCTGAGATGGATGCTGGTTAGAATCTTGCCAGTAAGCCACAGTCACATGGCAATACACAGATTAATAGAAATGGGTTAAATTAAGATGTAAGAATTAGCCAATAAGAAACTAGAGCTAATGGGCCAAGCAATGTTTTAATGAATACAGTTTCTGTGTGATTATTTCAGGTGTAAGCTAGCCGGGTGGCCAGGACAAACAAAGGGCCCCCCTCACCCCTTGCAACACTTGTATTGTGTGACACTATTCCAGGGAGATATGAACAAAACTATATATTCATTCCAGCTAGGAAACCAAAAGCAGAAAAAGTAAAAACACCCCCAAAGACAAACTTGGTAAACCAATAAGTTTTATTAGGGTTACTTGCAGAAATATAAGTGAGGGCTTTCTCATAGGAGTAGAAAGGACTCAGAGACAGCTGCATCAAATTTGTCTCTAGTCTTTTTGATGATAGCCATCCTAACAAGTTGATGTGAAACAACTGATAAAGATTTGACAACTATGTGACAGTTTTTAATTGCTGTATCAAAGAGCTATTGTTAGCTAACCTAAAAGCTTCCTCCCTCCTGACTAGTTTTCTTGGTACTAGAAGGTTCTATGCCCTCTTCCAGGGTAGAAGAGTAATCAATAGTGTTACTCAGTTACGAGTCCTGCAAGTCATCGTAATGACTGGCCTGGCAAGCTATGCCTACTCGTGCAATAGAGGCACAAATGTTACAGAGTAAATAAACACTTTCTGCTTGGATTTAAAACCCACTCTACAAGATGAAACTTATGCCTAGTACCATTAATTGGGTCAAAAACTCATTATACTAAATGGACATATTATTAAACTGCTCCCTAAGTTCTCATCTTCATGCCCTCTCAATTCTCATCGGAAAAGCTTCTTTTACTGGTAGAATGTGATTGTCTTAGCTAGGGTTTCTATTGCTATGCTGAAAACATGATGACCAAGAAGCAAGTTGGAGAAGAAAAGGTTTCTTTGGCTTCCATATCACTGATCATTTTTAAAGGAAGTCAGTACAGAAACTCAAGATGGGCATGAACCTGGAGGCAGTTGATGCAGAAGCCATCGAAGGGTGCTGCTTACTGGCTTGCTCAACCTGCTTTCTTATAGAACTCAGGATAACCAGCCCAGGAAAGGCACCACCCACAATGATGGTCCCTCCCCCATCAAACACTAAAAAAATATGCTATAAGTATGCATACAGCTAATCCTTCTTTATTTTACATACCAACACACTTTCCCCTCCTTTTTCTTCTTCCTTCCCTCTTCCCACTCCCTTTCAACCCTCCTCCATCCACTCCTCCTTCATCTCATTCAGAAGGGGTAAGGTATTCCATGGGAGTCAATACAGCATAGCATATCAAGTTGAGGCAGTGCCAAGCTCCTCCTCCTAGCATCAAGACTGGGCACAATAGGGAAGAGATTCTAAAGAACTAATTCATGTGTCAGGGACAACTCCTGCTCAAACTAGGTGCCCAAAAGAAGACCAAGCTACACAACTGTCACTCACATGCAGAGAACCTAGGAGGTGCCAACTCTTTAGATATCGGTCCAGAGTCCGTGAGCTCCTACAAACTCAGGTCAGCTGCCCCTTTGGGTTTCCCCATCATGATCTTGACCCCTTCCCTTGCTCATATGATTCCTCCTCCCTCTCTTCAACTGGACTCCCAGAGTTTGGCACAGGGCTTGATTGTGGATCTCTGCATCTGCTTCCATCAGTTACTGGACGAAGACTCTGTAAAGACAATTAGGGTAGTCACCAATCTGATTCCAGGAGAAGGCCAGTTTAGGCACCGTCTACACTATTGCTAGGAGTCTTAGTCCTGGACGTTTCTCTAAAACCATGTTTCTCTCTAAGCCCATAGTGGCCCCCTCTATCAAGATATCTTGTTCATTACTCTCCCCCTCCATCCCAGCCCCAACTGGACGAACCTGACCCTCATATTCCCATCCTCCAAACCCTTTATCCCTGCCCCACCCCCAGTTTATCCTGGACATCTCATGAATTTCCTCTCCCGGGAAATCCAAGTGTTTCTCTTAGGGTCCTGCTTGTTACCTAGCTTCTCTGGGGCTGAGGATTGTAGTCTGGTTATCCTTTGCTTTACATCTAATATCCACTTATGAGTAAATACATATCGTGTTTATCTTTCTGGGTTACCTCACTCAGGATGATTTTTTTTTCTGTTTCCATCTATTTGCCTTGCAAATTTCTTTTTTTTTTATTTATTTATTATGTATACAACATTCCTTCCATGTATGCCTGCAGGCCAGAAGAGGGCACCAGATCTCATTATAGATGGCTGTGAGCCACCATGTGGTTGCTGGGAATTGAACTCAGGACCTCTGGAAGAGCAGTCAGTGCGCTTAACCTCTGGGCCATCTCTCCAGCCCCTGCCTTGCAAATTTCATAATGCATTGTTTTTTTCTGCTACCTTAATCCTACTGATTCATGAACATGAGAGATCTTTCCATTTTCTGATTTCTTATTTTATTTCCTTCTTTAAAGACTTAAAATTCTTTTAATATAATTTGCCTTTCACTTGTTTGATTAGAGTTACCCCCAAGATATTTTATATTATTTGTGGTTGTTATAAAGGGTGCCGTTCCTCTGATTTCTTTCTTAGTCCATTTATCATTTGAGTATCATAGGGCTACTGATTTTTTTTTTTAAATTTGAATCCAACCACATTACTGAAGGTGTTTGTCAGCTATAGGAATTCCCTGGTAGAATTTTTAGGGTCATTTATATATGCTATAATATTATCTTCAAATAACGGCAGTTTCACTTCTTCCTTTCCAAGGTATCCTCTTGGTCTCCTTTTGTTGCCTTATTGCTCTAACTAGAACCTCAAGCACTATATTGAATAGATATGGAGAGAGTGGACAGATTTGTCTTGCCCCTAATTTTAGTGGGATTGCATTGAGTTTCTCACTGTTTAGTTTGATGTTTGCTCTCAGCTTACTGTATATTGCCTTTATTATGTTTATGTATGATCCCTGTGTCCTTCTCTCCAGAACCTTTATCATGAAGAGGTTTTGGATTTTGTCAAAGCTTTTCCAGCATCAAATGAGATGATCATGTGGGTTTTTCCTTTCAGTTTGTTTATATGGTGGATTACATTGGCAGATTTTCATATGTTGTACCATTCCTGCATCTTTGTTATGAAGTCTATTTGATTATGGTAGATGATGTTTTTGGTGTAATTTTGATGTTTTGATATGTTAGATTACATTTGCCAGTATTTTATTTAGTTTTTTGCATCAATGTTCATGAGGGAAAATGGTCTGTACTTCTCTTTCTTTGTTGCATCATTGTTTGGTTTAGGTATCAGGGTAACTGTAGCCTCATAAATAGAATTTGGCAATATTCCTTCTATTTCTGCTGTGTGGAATAATTTGAGGAGTACTGGAATTGGGTCTTTGGAATTTTAAGAGAATTCTGAACTGAAACCATCTTACCCTAGGTTGTTTTTGGTTGGGAGACTTTTAATGACTCTTTCCATTTCTTTAGAAGGTACATGTCTTTTTTTAATTGTTTATCTGGCCTTGATTTAATTTTGTAATGTAGTACCTATCAAAAAATTGTCCATTTCTTTTACATTTTCCAATTTTGTGGAGTACAGAATTTAATCTGATGATTCTCTGGATTTTTCTCAGTGTCTCCTGTTACGTCCTCTTTTTTGTTTCCGATTTTTTTAAATTTTGGATATTCTCTCACTGCCTCTTTTGGCTAGTCTGGATAAGAGTTTGTTTATCTTGTTGATTTTCTCAAAAAACCAACCCTTTGTTTCGTTGATTCTTTGTATCGTTTTCTTTGTTTGTATTTTATTGATTTAAGCCAGATTTTGATTAGTTCCCACCATCTACTCCTCCTGTGTGAATTGATTTTTTGTTCTAAAGCTTTCAGGTGTGCTATTAAATCACTCCTGTGAGATTTTTCCAAATTCTTTACGTAGGAACTTAGTGCTATGAATTTTCCTCTTAGCACTGCTTTCATTGTGTCCCATAAGTTTGAGTATGTTGTGCATTCATTTTCATTGAATTCTAGAAAGTCTTTCATTTCTTTATTTCATCCTTAATCTGGTGGTTGTTAATATGAGAGTTGTTTGGTTTCCATGAGTTTGTAGCCTTTCTGTAGTTTGTGTTGTTGTTAAGCTCAACTTCCATGGTGATCCAATAAGATACAAGGGGTTATTCCAAATTTTTTCTCTCTGTTGAGATTTACTTTATGACCAAGTAAGTCATCAGTTTTAGAGAAGATTCCATGAGGTGCTGAGAAGAAGGTATATTCTTTGGTGTTTGGGTGAAATGTTTTTAGATGTCTATTAAGTTCATTTGAGTCATAACTTCCAATAGTTCCCTTGTTTCTGTGTTAAATTTCTGTCTGGAAGGCCTGTTGATTGGTGAGAGTGGGGTGTTGAAGTCTCCTACTATTAGTGTGTGGGGTTTGATGTGTGATTTAAGCTTTAGTAGTATTTTTTTTTACAAATGTGGGTGCCCTTGGAGCATAGATGTTCAGAACTGAGACTTAACTTTGATGGAATTTTCCTGTCGTGAATATGAAATGTCTTTCTCCATCTCTTTTGATTACTTTTGTTTTGAAGTCTATTTTGTTAGATATTACGATAGCTGGCATTCAGGCATTTACACCGGATGATGCTCTCAGTGACTCAGCAGGACACCTCCGCATTAGCAGCCAAGATGTGACACTATAGCCAGGCGGTGATGGCACACACCTTTAATCCCAACGCTCGGGAGTTCAAGGCCAGCCTGGTCTACAGAGTTAGTTCCAGGACGGACTCTCCAAAGCTGCGCGGAGAAACCCTGTCTCGAGAAACCAAGAAAGAACAAAGCAAAGGAGAGAGATGTGACACTGTGACTACCGCTATCACTGAGTAGAGCGTTCTCCCTATGTGCGTGCACCACGTTCCCTTATAAAGAGCAAGCCCTCCTTGGGCTTCTCTCCCCTCCTCCTGCTCCTGTCCAGAGACCACTCTTGCACACTCATTCCCAATAAACCTCCCCTGTGAGTTCTGTTACCTGGTGTGGCTTTTTGTGCTCCTTGGCTCCAACTTTTCAAGGTTATGTTCTGCTGTTAACTTCTTACACCTCACCCTACCTATCCTTGCTAATTAATATCTAGCCTGCTGCCCCACTGTACATTCTATTAGCCTTTAGGAATATCAGAATTATTACGCAATTGCTCCTTGGTATATTATCTGTCCTTCCCCCTCCTATAAGGAGGAGCTCCAATGACTGAGTCATGCCCCATAATTGAATCCTGGCCCCTGTTTTAGCATGTATTATTGCATCATTTGCATGTATATTGCAACAACCATTTGTGCACATATCCTCATGCAACCGTAATTTCTCATCCAGAAAAATAAATCAATAAGCATATAAATTTTGCAAGGGTCATCTCCAGCCATGATAGTTTGTATTGCCGGGCAGTGGTGACGCACACCTTTAATCCCAGCACTCGGGAGGCAGAGGCAGGCCGATCTCTGTGAGTTTGAGGCTAGCCTGGTCTACAAGAGCTAATTCCAGGCATATTGACAGATACAAACAGCAAAGCAAATCGAAGGCTGAGTGAAATAAGGAGACAAGTGAATCCATGATTAGTTTCTGTGAATCAAACGTCTAACTCAGTAAGTGAAGTTGCTGTACACACAAAGTACCTGGCACACATCACCTTACCACATGAAAGCCAACAAAGGGAGTGGGGGTGTGCAGATAAGGAAACTTTAGAAACAGGAAGAAAAATGCAAGTGGGTAGATGGTAGGATCAAAGGCTGGTTTTGAGCTGAGACGAGGTGGCAGGTGGGACCCACATTTTCCCTGGGCAGGACAACAAAAGGAACCTGCCCACTGGGGCCTCTGCCTCTGCCTCCCACACCTGCATCTCCTAAGTCTCTGAATGCTCTCTCTTTTGGGGTGGGGTCTGGAGGCCCTCTACTTTCATCTTCCCTGCCAGGTGAATTTCTTCCATGGATCGTCATTTTCCAGTTATGAGCTCCAGTCTCCTGAAGAATTGGTTCCTAACTTTCAGATCTACCAAAGTCTGGGCAACAGACTCTGCAAGTGACCCTCAGATGAGCACTTCACTGTGAGCCATGCCTCCTCTGTCACTTCCTGATGTGAGTGCCCAAGCAGTGTGTGTGACAATACTCATATCCTTGGAGTGCGTCCTTGTCACCTGGCAATTCTGCCAACATTTGCTATTTTGAGGTACTGATATAATTTGAAATACATTCAGGCTCAAAACTATTACGTCTCTGAAATGAATCATGCTTAACACATTAAACACCAGAATATGTAGTATAAGTATTTGCTGGAGTCTTCCAGTTTGTCTGGCTTGTTCTAGACAGTGTCGGGGACCCATCAAGCAGGGGGAAATTGGTGGCACTCTGTGTGCAGGTGGGTCGCAGGGAACCCCCTAACTAAGCAGCCCAAATCACAGTTTGCAATGGCTTAAGACAGAAAAACTCATAATTCATGGTATTTCCCCTCAGGTCCAATCAGGCGCAAGCATACAACCTGACGAACCTCTAGCCTGTGAACCTCCCAGCCACGTGTGATCAAGCATGTAGGTGCAGCTGGGTCTAACAAATTTGTTTAGAGGAATGAAAAACAGGCTGCTTATTATCTCCCATAAACAACAGCCTCCAGCGTTTCAGGAACTATCTGTCCTTGGGCTTGCAGATCAGAGGCATTTTTTTTTTATGGATCTCTAAGGCATAGTAATTAAAACTTAGAATATAACTTTGGCTCTTTTCTTAGGAAAATTTGTCTCATTCATATCTTTGAGATCACTAATGTCATTTTAATCCACTCACAGATGATTATAGTTGTTGCTTTTTGTTTTCTGTCCCAGCAGTGATGCTCATAGCATTGTTTTCTCCTCTAGTAAACTGGAAATCTTCCGTGACAGTTCTTTTATTTTATTATATTTTATTTCTATGTATATGGGTTTCTCCCTGCATATATGCCTGTGCACCACATGTGTGCCTGGTGCCTTCAGAGGTCAAACGAAGACATCAGAGTCCCTAAAATTATAGTTATAGACAGTTGTCGGTTGCGATGTGGGTTCCAGGAATTAAACCCTGGCTTTCTGAAAACACAGGAGGTGCTCTTAACCTCTGAACCATCTGGCTACCCAGCCCCAGGCACCACTACAGTCCTTTCTACTCATTTAGTTCTTGCATATTATGAAATCTTAGAGATGTTGAGATGGAGGAGCCTGTACAATGAGAACACAAAAGCACGCAGGAGGGACAAACAATGGGGTGAGGATAAGAGAAAAGACACCCAAGCCACAGAGAAAAACAAGACCCAGAGATGGAATGTTCAGCTACTGACCTTGGAAGCAGAAGGCTGCCTTTGGCAAGGCTGCTAGCAGGAAAAGCAAGCGCATTCTGCAACAGGAACCAACTGTCTACGAAAGAACAGCCAGTACCTTCACCAGATTTGTCAACAAATACCAAGCTTGACTTAACACATAGGGTTTAGATGAAGGGACAAGACACACAGTGAGTAACTGGTGGAGAAAATTTATTAGTGCCTCAAAAGAAGGATGGAAGAGAACACACTAGGAGAAAGTAACCAGGTGTTGGCAACTCTTTCATTAAATCGTTCCAGCTGAACCCAAACTGTATGCCCCAGGAGAGTTCCCAAAGTGAGTCTCATAGCTGGTAGGATAGCGGCAAGCTTTAGGTCAGCTGGTCAGGCCATGATTGGCACCACATCCAAAAAAGGGTGTGGGAGCATGCTGTCTGATACAACCCCAGGCAAAGACAAAGCTGTTGTCTTCCTGGAAGGGATGTATATGTCACAGGAGTCAGGAATCAAGGCCCATCATCATTATCTAAGTTAGGGTTTCTATTGCTGGGATGAAACACCATCACCAAAAGAATTCTGGGCAGGAAAGGATTTGTTTGGCTTATGCTTCCATAACACTGTTCATCTTTGAAGGAAGTCAGAACAGGAACACAAACAGGGCAGGAACCTGGAGGTAAGACCTGAAGCAGAGGCCATGGAAGGATGCAGCTTACACTCACCCACTCTACAGCTTTCTCGGTTGGTTATTTTATAAAACCCAGAATTGTCAGCCCAGGGCTGGCACTACCCACCATGGACTGGGCCCTCCCCATCAATCACTAATTAAGAAAATGTTCTACAGTCGAGTGTAATGAAGGCATTTTCTCAGTTGATTCCGATGACTCTGGCTTGTGCCAAGCGGACATCAAACAGCCATCTTGTAAGAACCTAGTCTGTCAGGGGCCAGCCTCAGTAAAAATACCCTCTTCAGAGTGGAGGCATGGGAATTTAGAAATATAGTAAAGAATACGAAGACACAAATGAAAATAATAAAATGCAGAAACATGTTGGATAGTAGCAGGGGGGAATTTTTCAGTGAGTACTGAAAATTCACCTGTGTTTAATTTCCAGCAGGTTAATATACCCCTGATCCCAGAACGTAGGAGTGAAACAAAAGACTGAGTTAACATACAAATTGCAAGTCATGGGCTACATTCATCTCTCATGCCCTAGACTCACGCCCAAGACCAAACACTCTGTAGGCAAACCACTCCCTGGGTGGAATCCGAAGTTATTTCCATAAAGAAAACTGGAACTTAGTTGGATCCTTAGACTTTTTGTTTTAGGTAGGAACCAACTACTTCCCTATTTCAGGAGCGCGAGGTCTGGTGACTAGCCACAAATGTTGACAATAGCCTTGAGAGAGCAGAGCTAGATGGGACCTTTGTTTGAGTTAACGCAAGAACCTTAAATGAACTAAAAAAATAAGACCCAAACTCTTTGACCATCGGCCTCTTTGGGCCTCCACACTAGTCTTGGTGGACTGAGACAAAATAGCATCTCTATTTAAATTATCTGATAGAGTGTTAAACCCTAGCAGAGGGATACCATGTGGAAACGCTGAGTCAACAGTACGATGAATCTAGGGTGGAGCAGGATCCTGGTGTTCTCTTAGTTTCTATCCACCACCAGCCTCTCCAATTCTTGACATGAACAAATGCAACGTTTCCATTTTTATATGAAATGTGGAAAGACGCTTCCAAACAAGACCCCACACCTTTTCTTACAACATAGTCACCATGGGAAATTCCCTTCCGAGCAGACATTCTAGTCATCTCCAGGTGAGCAAAGCTATAAAGTTTCTGAACAGAGTTGTTGCTGTTATTGCCACCTCTCCACACAGCTCTGTCCCATACGATGACATCCCACATGTCCGCAGGCCACCTTGAGCCTTTTTCATCTAAAGGACCTGGGATCTGCCAGAGGGAAGGATGCTGTGCCATTTCTCAGAGAGAAAGAGGTCTCATGAAGGTTTGCCCAGTTGAGGCCATATAGTCAGTACCATTCCTTTTTTGATTAACACTCTTTAAAAGCCACTGAGCTTGGAAAGGAAAGGGTCACATCTTGTATTCTCCACAGATCTATCACTTACAGTCTCTTCTTTTGTCTTGCTTTTATGAGAGGCAGGGCTTCTCTGTGTAATCCTGGCTGTACTGGAACTGTTCTGTAGGCCAGGCTGGCCTTGAACTCAGAGATCCATTTGACTCTGCCTCCTGAGAATTAAAGGAGTGTACCATCATGCCCTGCACACCAGTAACTTTTTAAAAAATTTTTTGTTTGAATGCTTATTTTTTAATTTATTATGTAATATCTGCCTGCATGCCAGAAGAGGGCACCAGAACTCATTACAGATGGTTGTGAGTCACCATATGGTTGCTGGGAATTGAACTCAGGACCTTTGGAAGAGCAGGCAATGCTCTTAACCGCTGAGCCACATCTCCAACCCAATCGCTTCTTAAGTAAGTGCTAAGCTGTAAAAGTTGAGAAGCCACAGCCAGAAACAGTGCCTAGCCCAGCAGGACTCACCCCGAGCACAGGAACCAGGGCTCAGGACCACCAGGCTGTCATTCAAGTCAGCTGTCTCTAAAGAGAAGATTGCATGATTTGTAAATCCATCTGGGTGTTCAATACAGTCACGGGGCCCATCTCAATAATGGGGCAGATTCAGAGAACGCTATCTTTAGATGATCTCATGTAGAAACATTCTAGAATACACTTACCCAAATCTGGGTGATGCTAACCTATTACTCCACCTAGCCTCTTGGAGCTCATAAAAGACGAGGCGATCAGATTTGTGGAGCTTCTGTCAGTGCCACATGGCAGGCTTTTGTACCTGAACTTCCTTTTAGCAATAGGAGGACGCTCTGAAGTAATGGTAAAGTCTACTACATACAGAAGCCATAGCAATCCTTCCCCATCACTATCAAGTACACGGGGCAATGGTACAGTTGATGTTTCCACCACAGCCAGCATCAGCGCAAACATGAGCGCAGGGAACGTGTGGTGTTACAAGGTTCAGAAAGGCTGTGGCATCACTAGCGGGAGAAATGTGTCAGCTCCATTAAAGAGTTATGAGACTACGATCGTATGTGGGGTCTACCGTATACCTGGACATCCTTCTGTGGTATGGTACTGGACTCTGACGCTAGACCCAGAATCTTGCTGCAAAGCTGCTGAATTGGGAAAGATCCTCAGAACTTGTCATTTCGTCCTGCATTCCCTTCACATAAAGGAAGCAAGACGATCAGGAGGGGGACCCCTCCCTGGGATTTTTGAGCAATCTCTGACTTGAAAACTGGGCCTTTTCTTAATGGTGAAGCTTGCCCTTCGGGGTCAAGTTCCTCTCCTTAGCTCTGGATGGAAGCTGGTATCCCTTTTATTGTACTGACAAAATGAGGCTGCGAGAGGATGTGTAGAAGCCCGCCAGCCTACCTGCAGGGGGCGCTAGTGAGCATCACATCAGCAGGTATGTGGTGAAACAGGAGCACCGACTTCTGTGAGGGCCCTGAGGGTTCTGGCCGTGATGCGCTGAAGTGAATCTGTCAGAAAGCTTAGGGTGTGGAGGGGTGTGTGTACCTACTGTGGTGTCCCTGAAGGAAGGGCAGAGAACAGGGCTGTGGGGCAAGTGTTGTGTGAAGAAGACAGAGCATCTAGGCAGGGTGGTACCACAAAGTCGATTTCACAGAAAGGGCTGTCCAGGCACCGACATCACCTTCTGTTCCTGAGGTTGCTCATCCGAAGCGGAGAACATACACTAGGGAAGACCCTCAGAGCCACACTCCAGCCAGCTCCGCAGAAGGTCACGGGTACAGTACATTCAGAGGAAGGCTGGTGAAGTGGGGCAAAGGCTTCTCTTGGCTAGAACTGTTGAGCCACAGAAAATATCAAGTAATTTAGAAAACAAAGAAAATGCACTGAGTGTGAAGAAATAATGTCATAATTCAAATCCACTTTTAAGTCTTCAGTTTCCTGAGAGTAGAGCATTGTTTTGGGGTTTTTATTTTCAGCATACTAACATGATTGTCAGGGGCTGATATGGACGGCATACTGGTCAGGGACACAGAACAATTAGACTTGCTATAACTAGGTGTGTATTTTGCTCACAGATTCCAAGGACTGGAATATAGACATTTTGGAACCATTGTTCAGCCTCCTTAACTCACATTGCAGAAGATGTAGAAGACACATCAGGAGAGGACACCAGGAGCGTGTGAATACAGCTGCTGTGAGCAGGAGTTCCTCGGTGAAAAACACCCTAACATTTACACCAATTGACCCCATGCCCATCCTTGCTGCCCCACAGTCAACACTGGCCAAAATGTATCATGGGCCTGAGGTTTGGCCGCCATTAGTGAAGTTTATCTATGGTGGTTCCTGGGAGCCACAGCTGCTGTGCAGTAAGAGTCATGAGACCAGCACAGTCCAACACCTCAGCGGAAATAAATTCTAGGCACATGGCAGATGACAGGCAAGGCTCATTTGTGAGACACACATACACACACATACATACACACACATACACATCACACACACATTCATTTGTGTTTCTGGAGCTCAGAAGGATACAGCACAAATATAAAAGATCTAACATATAAATCATATTTAAATTCATGTTCAAACAAGAAAACAGACAAACATATTCAGAGAAAAAACTGACTTTTTAATTTTTTTAAACCTAGAATCCAATTAGTACTGCAACAAGATGCTCTCAAAGGACAAACTGACTTCCTTTGCCTTTTCCATGTTTCAGGCCAGCATTTTCCTTTCACTTCTTGGTTGCAGAATGACAGGAAGTCAGAATATGGTTAAGAGACTGAGGCAGAATAACCTCCATTTTGCCCCTTGGAAATTGCCTTTCCAGCCTCTACCACAAAGACACCCACAAAGAATTATCAAAAAAGGACACCCTGGACTTGGGGTTGCTCCCCAAAACCTCGGGAGCTACCACCTGTCCTAAGCCCTGGTGACCGTCTTACCTTGTTCACTGACAGACTACAAATCATCTGATGTGTCTAACCGCACCCACCACATAGAAAAGTTCCTCCTAAGATGCTCTTGCAGGACCACCTACTGCTTCCAGCCCCATCCACCCCTTTAGAACGGTCAGTCCTCACATTCACACAGGTCACACATGAGCAGACGGGCTTGGCTTAAGTGCGCAAGGCCTTATGCCTTTGAGATTCATGACTTCCTTCTGTCTGGGAAGAAATATTGAAATCTTTTGTCAACCTGACAAAGTGAATAAATCCCGGCTCATGTTGGGTTCATGGAATATGTGTCTGGCCTTCTGAATCATGCCTGACACTATGTTTCAGACAGATGTGTCACTCAAAAATCACGGGTTCCATCCCCAGAACTATAGAAGTGAAATAAAAAATGTACAGGTCTTTTAATTTTTTTAAATAGTGGTAAAATACATCTAACACAAGATTACCATCTTAAACATTTTAAATGTACACTTGAGCAGTGCCAAGCGAAGTAACACTGATAACTTGTTCATATCACAAAACTGGAATTCTCTATTCCCCATTAGATACATAGGTGGTTTTTGTAAGATTTATATTTATTTTCTGGTTATGAGTGTTTTGCCTGAACACACACACACACACACGCACATATACATACAGCACACGTATATCTGGCTCCCGTAGAAGCCAGAAGAAGGTGTTGGATTCCCTGAGCCTGGGGTTCAGATGGTTCTGGGAGCTGCCATGTGTGTTCTGGGGATCAAACTTAGGCCCTCTGAAAAGTAGCAAGTGTTTTTAACCACCATATCTCCAGCCCAGACATGACCACTTTCTGCCAAGGAATTCTACCTCTTGCCATCATCCACGTTCATCCGCTTCCATCTCTATCTCCCCCCTTCTCCCATTTCCCCTCTTGTTCCTGTTGTATTCTTCTCACACATGCATGCTCACACATGAATGCATGCACACAGATACATTCAGGCAACACAGTTCACTTTGGTCTCTTGCTTTCTCTTTCTGACCATTTCTCAAATTGGCAGAAGAAACAAAAGTCCCCCAATTCACAAATCACACCTCCCCCCAGGGATGGGCTATTCCTCCTGACATGGTGATATCCCGCCTGGAACTCTTAGACAGGAAGGAGCCTCAGGTCCAGAGAAGCATCTAGAAGAGATTTTTTGAACAATACCCACCAGGTTCAGATCTCTTTAAGGGATTATTATCCAATCAAAATACATTTCTCCTTCCATTGACCCTGTGGAGCAAAAGTAGTCCACACTCTGGTGGTCCTGAAGCTGGCTACAGGTGAGGGTCCATCTTTGGTACCAGGGCAGAGTCCCTATTTTATCCCTTTCCTTTAATGTGAAACTAATAAGAAAGCAAGCAGGGGAGGCACACACAAGCAAAGTGATGGTGGCAGCCTTGAACCAACGTTGCTCTTTTATCACAGAGAAAGGCAGACTCAGAAGTGGGAGGGATGCTTCACGACACCCTTAGATATCTTTGCAGTCCTTGTCCAACAGGGTGAACACGCCATTCCAGGGAAGCGCTCCGACCAAAAAGCTGCAATTTACTTTCTGAAAAAGACAGTAACAGTGAACATCAGTAGCATGTCCAAAGGAGAACTACCCTGTCGTTAGGCATCAGCCTGGGAATATGGTAGAATAAAAGTCACCAACTGTCCTAAAACTCCAGGGAGCCCAGCATAAAACATAAACTTAAAATCACAATCTTCCAAACAACAGTGAATGACCAATCAGATGTGAGATGATGTTAGGACGTGCCCAGGGCTGATATGTTTGTCCTAGTGAGTACCTTCTATTGTCTGGGCATGATACCCTTTCTAAAACTTAGTGTGTGGAGACAACTTCAGTCAAACATGACTGGACACACTCTGTTCGTTTTACTGGCAAATGTTTGCTCAATACATACAGCAGAGGCTTTCAAAATGTCCTCTAGGGATTTTCTCAGGATGAAAATCCTTGAATCAGAAACTACAAACGGGACCCAGCCATCTGCAGGTGGGGCCTCCGTGTGATGCTGGTCTCTTTTTATGCCGGAGAACCATCCGAGTAAAGAAAGAAAAGCAGATACCTCTGCCAAGCCAGGCCGTTCACCAACCTCAGCTTCACCATGGAATGAATAGTTTAGGGCTCAAGACATATAGGCTGTGTCCAAAAGCCTCTTAATTAAGCCTATCATGTCATGTGCTGCTCTCCACCCCTGCTTGAGCCCAGTTTTTATCAACTAAAACCCTAGGAAATTGTAAGCCAAGAGCTCTCTGAGAAGCTCTCAGCTGGTGCACAAATGGTAATGGGAAAATGAATGGTATAGCTTCCTCATCTCCAAGGTAACCCAAGTCTGAGATGGGCTATGCTTAACAGGTGAGAAGTTGTCTGAGCTAGATGGTGCCTAATCTCCAGCACCTGGAATAGGCCTGCTGCAGATCAATAATATCTATGTGTAGATGAGTGTGCCAACAGACTTCCTTTGTGTCTACCCAGGCATGAGTGATTCACCTCACCAGCCGGGGAAGTGAGTCTCAGTCCAAGAGGACAGACTTTCAGTGAACAGATGCCAATAGTTTCTCCTGCATCAAAAGCCCAGAGTCGTGGAAGCCTTAGAGTAGGAGTGGCCTTGATGACATCCTTCATCTTCTACTCTGAGGGCAGCAAGGTGGGCCATATGAGATCCCACATGGGGAGCCATTCAGACCTCCTACAATAATAATCTGGGCACCCAAGATTAACCAGCTACCTAGAAGCCTTGATAATCCCAGATGGGACTTGAAGTCACTTACGTTTGTCATAGATGGCTCATTTGTCACTCACCTTTTCCAGTTTGGAGTTTTTTTGAGTGACGCAGTTTACAGTATTGTTTAGAGGCTTTTTACAATTGCTGCGGGCAATCTGAACATTAATTTGGTATTCCATTTGGTCTGTAATCTGTCAATGAACAATGGTGCAATTTTAATTTTAAAAAAAAAACACGTTTTTATATAACTCCCCAAACTTTGGTAAACACACAATCCTTCTCGCTTTATCTACAGACCTCCATAAGGTTGACTTCGATTTTTACTGTGCTCTCAAGATGGGCAGAAGTGACTCTGGCCTGTGTTGGAAGGATAAGCTGGGCCCAGGGCATCATCACCAGCAGAGCTACACATTGGGTTTGGGAGTAAGTGATAGACTTAGAGAAAGCCGAAAATACTGTGGACTAGACCATCTAGTTCATGCAATCCGCATCCAAAAACCTGAAATAAGATATACTCTAAAATCTGAAATTTTTAGAGCATCAACATGATGCCATGAGTAGAAAATTCTGCACTCAAACTTATGCCACCAGTTGCAGGCAAGACACAAACACAGCCACTCAATATTTATTTTATGCCCATAAATTAGGATGGCCTAGGTCAGAGATGCATTTGTTTACAGTGACTGAGAGGAAACACAGAGACCCATAATGGTCAAAGTTCTGAGACTAAATGATTCTTCAGTGATCAGCCCTAAACAGGGGCATCTCTCTGTCTCCCCTGCAGAAGCTTAGGGAACATTGTAGAAGCAAGCACAGAAAGACTGGGAGAGTCGGAGAAAACGGATGAGCGTTGTGAGGTGCCATCTTCTGGGGAGGAGGGAAAACTCAGGGACTCTTCAGTCCTCCAGAGGAAGGTGTCACTTGCTCCCCTTCTATTTTCAAGTACACAGAAGGTTCCAGTATGTATCTAGCAGTTGATCCAAGTTTCTAAAAGAAGACTCTCAGCACTAGGGCTGACACCACCTGCCCACCAGGCTCACCAATCTGCCGTCTCTGCTAAGCCAGCCAGGAAAGGTGAGGCTTTTCTGCTTGTGACCACAAAGAATTGAGAATAAAAGCCAGGAGGCTAGGTATTGCTGTTATGTGGACATCCTGACTGTGTCCCCACAAACTCTTTCTATAAATAAGTTAGCCAGGTGCTATTTTTAAAATTCAAATTCGGGAACTAGGGACATAGTACAATAGCAAAAGGCATGGATAGATCATCATGAAGATTCTTGATTTAACAACAACAGAGAGAGAGAGAAAGAGAGAGAGAGAGAGAGAGAGAGAGAGAGAGAGAGAGAGAGAGAGAGAGAGAGAAGAAAAGAGACAACCTTGCAACTCAAATTTGATCACAGGAATCCTAAATGCTTCCTAGCCCAAATATTTGTGTGTTCCCACAACAAACTGAAAATCTTGGCCCTCCTTTAAGGCCAAGCATGGCATGGTGCCATGCTGGCAGCCTTACAGGAAGGATCTAGACCGCCTGACTGTACTTTCCCACCCTCGCGTCCCTGGTCCTTCCTGCCGACCTTTTGCAGCAGATGCTATCAGTATTGTTCCCAAACATAGTGCCAGCTCCTGTGGTTCTTGCTTGAGACTTCCTGCTCCCAGCAGGAACCAAGAGCTCCTAAACCAGCTTTCAGCAGTGGGCAGAAGGGGATTGGTAGATAAATAGCCCAACCACCCACAAAGTGGCCCAGCCTGATGCATTCTGTATGCCTTCCCAAGGTCAAGAAGACCAACTCCATCAGTCTCATTAACTCACCCCTGGGTCAGCCACCTTCCACTGCCGTGTCTCCTTTCTCTCCTATCCTCGCAGAGCCTGCTGTAAAGGCCTCCAAAATGCACCACCTGCCCTTGAATTCTACCATGATGCTCTGCTTCTGGGGAAGACCGCCTCCCAACAGCCTCCCCCCACAACATTAACTCCTGCTCTGACTTCAAACCTTTCCTTCCAGGTCACGCCCAAGACAGTGACAGTTCTTGCCAACACTATGTACTGACACCATCCAGAAAAGCTGACCACCTCCCAAGGCCAGGACACCACTTAGAGACTCTCATTTTAATAGTAGATTTGGTCTGTTTGGTACAGCATTTATACATTCTACAGGTGGAAAACATTGTCTAAAACCTTCCCCTGACAGTCTGATCCCCTGTGCTGTACCACAATACAAAACAGAATTCTAATTTCTGACTGAGGGGTTTTCTTTTGTTTGACTTCTGGCTCCCCATAGTCTGAAGAATGTTGTTCATTTCACCATCCCCCTCACAGGAGCTAAGACAAAAACGGCTCATGAGAAATTTACTACTGCCAACTGTTCGTGCTACCTGAGCACCAAAGAAAGTGAACGAGAGGCTATAAAAGAGGGATTGTGGAGTGCAAATCATCAGTAAAGGATGCTACATCATCAGCATCATGTCCTAGAGATACAATGTTGAGGACATGTTTTCCTGAGACATGGGGAAACATGAATTGTCGTAACAGTGACATCACTGTTGAAAACCTCTCCAATTCAATCACACCATCAACTAACTGAGGCTTCAGTTTCCAATTCCTGCATTGCCATTGGGGAAGAGGTTATACAAAAGAGAGCAGTAAGTCCTGTGTTGCCAACTCCAGGAAGCACTGTGCCCATTGGATTTATGTGGACCATGTTTCTTAGAGCTGGGCAGTGCATTGCTCTGTAAAAAAGGACACACTTGCCCCCCTCCCTTCCCTGGTGGCAGAGAGCCTCCCTGCTCTGCCTGCTTGGGCGCTGGGTCCTAACCCCAAGCGTAGGGTAAAGGGGAGCTCGGGGGCTTCTTTGTCCCCATAGCCCGCCTGCAGCAAGCAGGGTGGGCCCTTTGTCTGCGAGCGAACCAAGCAGCACGGAGTTTCGATCAGGGCACCTAGTGAGACATCATTGTGGTGAGTGAGTGCTGCGGCACCCGGGAACAGCCCACCTACACTTCCTGATCAACCTACAGGGCTACACTGCCCGGTACCTCCTCTCTCTTCCTATCCCATCCAGCTTACATCCAGATCCCCCTACCCCCTGTCTCCCTCCATCCCTCCCTTCTTGGAGCAGAGTGCCTCCCTGTTCAGCCTGCCTGGGCGCTGGGACTGAACCCGAAGGTGAGTGCAAAGGGGAAGGTGGTAGCTCCTTTGTCTCCATAACCTGCCTGCAGCAAGCAGGGTGGGCCTTTGTTTGCAAGCTAACCAAGCAGCAAGGAGATCGGAACTGGACTCCAGGAGAAACATCACGGGGGAGTGACATCACTTGGAAGGTACATCAGTTGGCAAGAAGACCTGATCCTGTAAAAGAAGATCCATAGGAGAATATTGGAAGGAAGAGATGGGGAGACGCCAATGCAAGAATTCACCCAACAATCTGAAGAACAACACGAAACCACCAGAAGCCAGCGACCTCACAACAGGAGGACATGAACACCTTAATCATGAAGAAGGAGAAAAAACTGACTTCATGACAGTGATTGACACCCTTAAACAGCATATAAAAAACGCCCTTATAGAAATGGATGAGAAGTATAACAGAAAGTTCGAGGAATTGAGTAAATCAGTGAATGATACCCTAGGAAAGCAAGGAAAAACAATCAAGCAGATAATGGAAACAGTTCATGATTTGAAAAATGAAATGGAGGCAAAGAAGAAAACACAAACAGAGGGCCGGCTGGACATGGAAAATCTAGGTAAACGAATAGAGACTACAGAAACAAGCATAACCAGCAGAATACAAGAGATAGAAGAAAGAATCTCAGAGTCTGAGGATAACATAGAGAAAATAAACGCACTGATCAAAGAAAACAGCAAGTCCAACAAACTCTCATCACAAAACATTCAGGAAATATGGGACACAATAAAAAGACCAAACCTAAGAATAATTGGAGTAGAAGAAGGAGAAGAAGTGCAGCTCAACGGTCCAGAAAATATACTTAACAAAATTATAGAAGAAAACTTTCCCAACCTGAAGAAGGATGTACCTATGAAGGTTCAAGAGGCATACAGAACCCCAAATAGGCTGGATCAAAAAAAAACATCCCCTCGCCATATAATAATCAAAACACAAAATATACAGAATAAAGAAAGAATATTAAGAGCCGCAAAGGAAAAAGGCCAACTTACTTATAAAGGTAAACCTATCAGACTTACACCTGACTTCTCTATGGAAACCATGAAAGCCAGAAGGTCCTGGATAGATGTACTGCAAAAACTAAGAGACCATGGATGCAAGCCCAGACTACTATTTCCAGCCAAGCTTTCATTCACCATAAATGGAGAAAACAAAATTTTCCAGGATAAAAACAAATTTAAGCAATACGTAGCCACAAATCCAGCCTTACAGAAAATAATAGAAGGAAAATCACTAACCAAGGAGTCCAACAAAGACCTCAATAACTCAGACATCTAGAGACCCTTCACCAGCGCAACTCAAAGAAGGGAAACACACAAACCCTACTACTTAAAAAGTGACCGGAGTTAACAACCACTGGTCATTAATATCACTTAATGTCAATGGACTCAACTCACCTATAAAAAGGCACAGGCTAAGAGACTGGATACGAAAACAGGATCCAACATTCTGCTGTCTACAAGAAACACACCTCAACCACAAAGACAGGCACCTACTCAGAGTAAAGGGCTGGGAAAAGGCTTATCAAGCAAATGGACCTAAGAAACAAGCAGGTGTGGCCATACTAATTTCTAACAAAGTGGACTTCAAACTTAAATCAATCAAAAGAGATGGAGAGGGACATTTTATACTCATAACAGGAAAAATTCATCGGGAAGAAATCTCAATCCTGAATATCTATGCCCCTAATATAAAAGCACCCACGTATGTAAAAGAAACATTGTTAAAATTCAAGGCAGCCATCAAACCGCACACACTAATAGTAGGAGACTTCAATACTCCTCTTTCACCAATGGACAGGTCAATCAAACAGAAACCTAACAGAGAAATTAGAGAATTAATGGAGGTAATGAAGCAAATGGACTTAACAGACATCTATAGAATATTCCACCCAAATAGGAAAGAATATACCTTTTTCTCTGCAGCTCATGGAACCTTCTCGAAAATTGACCACATACTTGGTAACAAAGCTAACTTACACAGCTACAAAAAAATATTACTAACCACCTGTGTCTTATCAGACCACCATGGATTAAAGTTAGAATTCAACAACAATGCTACCCCCAGAAAGCCTACAAACTCATGGAAACTGAACAGTCAACTACTGAACCATACCTGGATTAAAGAGGAAATAAAGAAAGAAATTAAAGTCTTCCTTGAATTCAATGAAAATAAAGAAACAACATACTCGAACCTATGGGACACTATGAAAGCAGTCCTGAGAGGAAAGTTCATAGCACTAAGTGCCCACTTAAAGAAAACAGAGAAAGCACATATTGGAGACTTAACAGCCCACCTGAAAGCTCTAGAAAAAAAAGAAGCAGACTCACCTAGGAGGAGTAGAAGACTGGAAATAATCAAACTGAGGGCTGAAATCAACAAAATAGAAACACAAAAAACAATCCAAAGAATCAATGAATCAAGAAGCTGGTTCCTGGAAAAAATCAACAAGATTGACAAACCCCTATCCAAACTAATCAAACGGCAGAGAGAAAATTTGCAAATTAATAAGATCAGAAATGAAAAGGGGGACATAACCACAAACACAGAGGAAATTCAGAGAGTCATTAGATCTTACTACAAAAGCTTGTATGCCACTAAACTGGAAAATGTAAAAGAAATGGACACTTTCTTAGATAAATACGATTTACCAAAATTAAATCAGGACCAGGTGAACAAGCTAAACAGACCTGTCAGTCGCGAAGAACTAGAAGCTGTTATCAAAATCCTCCCTACCAAAAAAAGCCCAGGGCCAGATGGTTTCAATGCGGAATTCTACCAGAACTTCCAAGAAGACCTAATACCTATACTCCTCAATGTATTCCACAATATAGAAACAGAAGGGTCATTACCAAATTCCTTTTATGAAGCTACAGTTACTCTGATACCAAAACCACACAAAGACTCAACCAGGAAAGAGAATTACAGGCCGATCTCACTCATGAATATCGACGCAAAAATCCTCAACAAAATACTGGCAAACCGAATCCAAGAACACATCCGAAAAATTATCCATTATGATCAAGTAGGCTTCATTCCTGAGATGCAGGGCTGGTTCAACATACGAAAATCTATCAATGTAATCCATCATATAAATAAACTGAAAGAAAAAAACCATATGATCATTTCATTAGATGCTGAAAAAGCATTTGACAAAATTCAACATCCATTTATGTTAAAAGTCTTGGAGAGATTAGGGATACAAGGGTCATACCTAAATATAATAAAAGCTATATACAGCAAGCCGACAGCTAACATCAAATTAAATGGAGAGAAACTCAAAGCCATCCCGCTTAACTCAGGAACACGACAAGGCTGCCCACTTTCGCCATACCTCTTCAATATAGTGCTGGAAGTTCTAGCAATAGCAATAAGACAGCATAATGGGATCAAGGGGATTCGAATTGGAAATGAAGAAGATAAACTTTCGTTATTCGCAGATGATATGATAGTGTACATAAGCGACCCCCAAAATTCCACCAAAGAACTTTTACAGCTGATAAACAGCTTTAGTAATGTGGCAGGATACAAGATCAACTCCAAAAAATCAGTCGCCCTCCTATACTCAAAGGATATGGAAGCAGAGAGGGAAATCAGAGAAGCTTCTCCATTCACGATAGCCACAAACAGCATAAAATATCTTGGGGTAAATCTAACCAAGGAAGTGAAAGATCTATTTGACAAGAACTTTAAGGCATTGAAGAAAGAAATTGAAGAGGATACCAAAAAATGGATGGACATCCCTTGCTCTTGGATTGGGAGGATCAACATCGTAAAAATGGCAATTCTACCAAAGGCAATTTATAGATTCAATGCAATCCCCATCAAGATCCCATCAAAATTCTTCACAGATCTGGAGAGGACAATAATCAACTTTATATGGAAAAACAAAAAACCCAGGATAGCCAAAACAATCCTATACAATAAAGGATCTTCTGGAGGCATTACCATCCCTGACTTCAAACTCTATTACCGAGCTACAGTAATGAAAACAGGGTGGTACTGGCATAAAAACAGAGAAGTCGACCAATGGAATCGTATAGAAGACCCGGACTTTATCCCACAAACCTATGAACACCTCATTTTCGATAAAGGAGCTAAAAGTTTACATTGGAAGAAAGAAAGCATCTTCAACAAATGGTGCTGGCACAACTGGATGTCAACCTGTAGAAGAATGAAAATAGACCCATATCTATCACCGTGCACAAAACTCAAGTCCAAATGGATTAAAGACCTCAATATCAGCCCGAAAACACTGAATCTGATAGAAGAGAAAGTGGGCAATACCCTACAACAGATGGGCACAGGCGATCGCTTCTTAGGTATAACCCCAGAAGCACAGACATTAAGGGCAACATTGAATAAATGGGACCTACTAAAACTGAGAAGCTTCTGTAAAGCAAAGGACACTGTCACTAAGACACAAAGGCAACCTACTGACTGGGAGAAGATCTTCACCAACCCCACAACAGACAAAGGTCTGATCTCCAAAATATATAGAGAACTCAAGAAACTAGACTTTAAAATGCTAATTAACCCAATTAAAAAATGGGGCGCTGAACTGAACAGAGAATTCTCAACAGAAGAAGTTCAAATGACCAAAAGACACTTAAGGTCATGCTCAACCTCCTTAGCGATCAGGGAAATGCAAATCAAAACAACTTTGAGATACCATCTTACACCTGTCAGAATGGCTAAAGTCAAAAACACCAAGGATAGCCTTTGCTGGAGAGGCTGTGGAGGAAGGGGTACCCTCACCCATTGCTGGTGGGAATGCAATCTTGTGCAACCACTGTGGAAGTCAGTGTTTCGGTTTCTCAGGAAATTCGGGATCAACCTACCCCTGGACCCAGCAATACCACTCTTGGGAATTTACCCAAGAGATGCTCTATCACATGTCAAAAGCATCTGTTCAACTATGTTCATAGCAGTATTATTTGTAATAGCCAGAACCTGGAAACAACCTAGATGCCCTTCAATGGAAGAATGGATGAAGAAAGTATGGAATATATACACACTAGAGTACTACGCTGCGGTAAAAAAAAAAATGACTTCTCGAATTTTGCATGCAAATGGATGGAAATAGAAAACACTATCCTGAGTGAGGTATCCCAGGCCCAAAAAGACGAACATGGGATGTACTCACTCATAATTGGTTTCTAGCCATAAATAGGGTTCACGGAGTCTACAATAGGCGAATCTAAAGAAGCTAAGTAAGAAGGTGAACCCAAGGAAAAACATATAGTTATCCTCTTGGATAAGGGAAGTAGACAAAATTGCCGGGGGGAAAAGTGGGATCTTGGGGGTGGGGTGGGATGGGGGTTAGGGGAGATGGGGAGAGAAAAGGTAGAAGGGAAGGAGGGTGGACTTGGGGAAACAGGAGGATCAGGATAAAGGAAGGTTGGATAGGGGAGCACGGAACCACAATTCTTAGTTAAGGGACCCACTTTAAGGTGGGCAGGAGACTTGACCCTAGAGGGGCTCCCAGGTGCCCAAGCTGAGGTCCCCAGTTAGTTCCCTGGGCAGCTGAGGATAGGGAACCTGAAATGACCCTACCCTAGAGCAATACTGACGAATATATTGCATATCATCCTAGAACTTTCATCTGGTGATGGATGGAGATAGAGACAGAGACCCACACTGGAGCACTGGACTGAGCTCCCAAGGTCCCAATGAGGAGCAGAAGGAGTGAGAACATGAGCAAAGATGTCGGGACCACGAGGAGTGCACCCACCCACTGAGACAGTGGAGATGATCTACTGGGAGCTCACCAAGGCCAGCTGGACTGTTACCAGAAAAAGCATGGGATAAAACTGGACTCTCGGAACATGGCGAACAATGAGGGCTGATGAGACGCCAAGGACAATGGCACGCGGTTTTGATCCTACGCAATGTGCTGGCTTAGTGGGAGCCTAGCCAGTCTGGATGTTCACCTTCCTAGATATGGATGGAGGGGGGAGGACCTAGGACGTACCACAGGGCAGGGAACCCTGACAGCTCTTTGGACGGGAAAGGGAGGGGGAGAGGAGTGGGGGGAAGGGGAGAGGGGTGGGAGGAGGGGGAGAAGAGTGGGAGGAGGGGGAGAAGAGTGGGAGGAGGGGGAGGGAAATGGGAGGCTGGTGGGAGGAGGTGGAAATTTGTTTTTTTTCTTTTCTTTATCCTCCTTTTTTCAATAAAAAAATTTAAAAAAAAAAAAACAAAACAAAACAAAAAAAAAAAGGACACACTTTTGCGATAAAATCAATGTCTTCACTTCTGCTAAATGCACATTGGGTAAAACATTAACACACATATCCCAGCAGCTCAAAACACATAGAACTCTTGTAAGGGACCTGATTTCAGCTCCCAGAACCCGTATGAGTGGCTCACAACTGCCTTAACTTCAGTTTCCCAGGGTGTCTAATGTCCTCTTCTGTCCCCCATAGGCAACTGCGCACTCCCCAACTACAGGCATGCATGCACATAACTAAAAATAAATTTAAAAATTAAAATGAAATAGTACAGGACACTCTAGTAGTTTATCCAGTAGACAGTTACATGTCCCTCTGTATAACCCCATATTCCCTGTTCTGTGGAGCACTTCTCTGTGGCAACATTATTGGAAAATATTCCTGGTGCTTCATTTTTCTCCTGATCTCAATAAGCGTGAGAGCATTCGATTAGCAGTTCTGAGTTACTAAGTTAATACACGTGACTAGAACCTGAATGGGGCGTGTGTGAGAAGGGTCGTGTGAGTCTACTGCTTTTGTGGCTCTGTGTGCATAACGAGTCACACACTTAGGATTGTATTCTCGTTTGTGTCCTCTCTCAACCTGGCCTTCGCCTGTGCCACCGTATGTAAAAGTCCTGTCTGACCAGACCTGTCTTACCTGAAGCTTGGCATGCAGTGTCCTGTCCACGAGGAAGACATACTTGTCCTTGCTTCCCTTGTTGTATTCTTTCATAGCAAACCACACACACTGCTTCACATTGGCATTCGAGATGTTGATAGATTCAAAGTACCTCAACACCTTCACTTCATTCTTGGCTTGATCGGCGCCAACTGCCAGAGCCACTGGAATGATGAGGATGAGCATGAAGGGCCACACGTATTTTGTCATGGTCCCTCGGTCAAAAGGCCAGAGAGGTGTTTGCCCTCCACGTCCTCTTAGAGCTCCGCTGCTGTAGGTCTGCCAAATTAAATAACACAGAGAAAAGGTCTCTGAGTATTAATTATTGGTGGAGCCATAAGGATCGCTCAGAGGGTTAAGACTGCAGAATCTGAAGACATGTGTTCAATCGTGGGATCCACACATTATATGTTACGCACACAATCTCTCTCTCATGCACACTCACACACACACACATACATATATATATTTTTTTAAATATCGACTATGGGACTACGGAGATGCCCCAGTGGGTAAAAGCACTTGTAATGCAAACATGAGGGTGGATGTTCAGATCCCCAGTACCCACAAAATGCAGGGTGGGTCTCATGGCCTGTTTCTAAGTCCAGCATACTGGAGGCAGGGCAGACAGAAAATCAATATAGTTAGCTAAACTAGCCAAATTCTTGGGCTGTTTTCAGGTGAAAACTTCTGCCTCAATGCAGCGAGATAATATCTGATGTCAACCTCTTGCCTCCATACATATATTCACACAGGTGCACAAGTAGCTCTCTCTCTCTCTCTCTCTCTCTCTCTCTCTCTCTCTCTCTCACACACACACACACACACACACACACACACACACAGGAACATCCATACACACATGTGTGACTGCCACATCACAATACACATGCCAAACATCCTTATTATGTTTATTGCAAGGCAGCAGAGCCTTGCAATGGGAAAATGTGTTCCTTAAGACACAATGAGCATATTCAAGGAGGCTGAAACAAGAAAAGATGAAAAACAAAATGAGGAGGATTATATCAGACTTTGGAAATAAAGCTGTGGTTGCAAGAATCAGCAATGAGGATGGCATCAGTCCAAGGTTAAAGACACGATAGTGAGTAGCTGTCCTTGCAGGTCTATCATCTGTGGAAGGCTGAATGGCTTTTGTGCAAGATTAGCGTCCTGGCAGAATCTTTGAGAACTGTTTTTCTTATCAGGTACACGGTACAGAGTCGACCTCCCCATCAGAGCCTCCAGCTTTGTGTTTCATTAGTGGATCTGGCTAAGGCCCAACGAAATGACTCCATTTTGCTTCTGATAAATTTTGCAGCTCAAGGATCTTACAAGAACCCACCTTCTCAGTGTCAGTATAGCTGGATTCAAGACAGCTCTTCGGGACACCCTTGAGAGCCACCTGTCTCCTGTCTAACAAAATGTACCAATAGCACCCCTAGTTAAAGGGGTTCTGCCTTTGGCCTTTGCCTCTTGCCTCCATCCTGGGTATGATCCATTCATCTAGAGAAACATCCTCTCCTGGGAGACCCTGACATGTTTCCACATGGCCCTGTGCCTGCCACCACCTACTGTGTCTTGTAAGCTAGGACTATGAAAGCTGGTGTGCCCCAGTGTTCACTGGCACTACCCCTCTCAGACTGTCCAACCTGCTGGTCCTGCTGGGCTCCTTCCTCACTCGGGCCACTCCAGCTTGTGGCTCGTCTGTGTCTCTGACACACTCAGCTCACACTCACGTCCTGGCCAGGCAGCTCTGTAAGCCCTGACCTTGAGGCCCAGGTCCTTAGAGGGAGGCCATGCTTTGTGATGTAATATAGCACCTGTGACCATGCCTCACAGCACCTGTGACCATGTCTCATAGCATCTGTGACATCTGTGACCGTGCCCCATAGCGTCTGTGACCATCCATGTCTCATAGCATCTGTTCAGCCTCTAGCCTTTGGCTCCAAGCAGCTCAGCGGCCTGGAGACAGCAGGCAAGCACCTTCCATGTGGGGACTTCATGTGCCCACTTGTGCCTATCTCGGCCTATCAGAAATGCTTGACGCTTGGCCCCTTGGCTTCATGTGTTTGGGCCAATAGCTTCTCCCTCCGCTGTTCGAGCAGATCTGGGCCTGGGAGAGAGGAAGCAGGCTGCACATGTCAGAAGGTCAAAGGCTGCTGTTGTGCTGCATTCAAGGAGCTGCACAGAACTGCTCCTAAAAACCTTATCCCTGGGCATGATGACAAGCTCATGGGAATAGAAGACCAGGAAAGAGCTGACTCTCTGCCATAGATCACTGAAACTGAAGTTACCAGAGACCCAAAGTATAGGAGGAAAGATCTCACAGGCTTCCATTCTGGGTATTCTTCCAGACAGTACTGCTCCTGCCTTCCCTGCTCTGCAATGCCCCACCCTCCCACTTGCCAGTCTTCCATCCCTCCGAGGGCTTTCCGAGAATCTGAGGGGAGAAACTCAGTGTTACTCAACCTGGAGGCAGCACCGTGCCTCTCTGGACACAGTCAATGATGCTGAAAGTTATAGAAGCCAAAATGGAACCTGAGTGGGAACATGAGCTTCCAGGAGCAGGTGAGAACATTGAGATGAAGCTACTGTTTCTTAAAACGTCACACCAGCCACGAGTCAACACTCTTGTCTGCAGCTATCATTGTCCATAAGGACCTCTGTCATTTTCAGTTCCTCTCTCTCTCTCTCTCTCTCTCTCTCTCTCTCTCTCTCTCTCTCTCTCTCTCTCTCTCATACACACACACACACACACACACACACACACACACCATGGCCTATCTCTAGTCATCTGCAGAAGGCTCACCCACTATGATCCGGGTCCCTGAGATGAAAGCAGAAAGGAATGCAGGGGGCTGTTCCCTGGAAGCTTATTGCCTTCCTTCTGAGCATATGAATGAGGGAGTGGAGAAATTGTAGGATGAATGAATGAACTACATTTACAAACATGAAATGATGGAAAAATGAACGAATGAAACTTTGAAATAAACAAACAGAATCTACTCAACACTCTGAACCTGCAAGTGAACTGATAATAATGACAATAAAGTTGTATCATTGCTCATCACTAAGAATGGTATCCGTGGCAAATAGATAATACAGAAAACCTTAAACACTGTTCAGGGATCCAGAATGTTCTGTGAGATGATTTTAATTGTGCTGGTTCTAAAATGCTCTATAACTACAAACAGTCACCCTCAGAGGAAAGGGGACTTTGACTGCAGGTACACAGAGATGGCGGCCTGGCTTAAATCTCCGCACAGGTACTGTTCATGACGGTGAACTTAGTTATCCAAGGCAGAGTCTCCATAATATAAGTGCAGCGCACCTGAAAAAGAGTTACAAAGCATAAATTAGAAAAGCACAATGTATTGAGGCTATCTAGATAGCAGGGACTCGGTTTTCCCAAAACTAAGTTTTAAAAAAGAAGAAAAGGAAAAAAAGCTAAAACACATTAACCTAAAGACTCATAAAGCTCAAAGCTCCACCATGAGAAATGACAGATTGCAAAATCTGAGCCCACGGTCTCCTGAAAAAGCACCTGGCTGGAACTATCACCCATCTTAAATCTTTCTGTCCTCACAGCTTCCCTAACACACGTGGTGACAGATGAACTTTTGCCCCTCCCAAGGGTCCTGAAAGTCAGGGAATTTCTTGACAAATGGTCTGTTTAGAAACTTCCCAACAGAACACACAAACGCATCCCAAGTGAGGGTACTTGAAGGCTGTTGTTAGTTGAAAAGTGAGACCACACCCTGACAGAATCCCCCTGATGGGTAACCATCTATAAGGTCCAAGTTCCCATGGATCACATGTCAGCTATAGGACAAGGATGTCACCAAGAATCACCCTTGAGACCCTAAAGGAAAAGCCTGAGTGAGCAGACAAACAGTTCTCATTCCCCACCACAAAAAAAAAAAAAAAAAAATCAACAATGGAAGACTAATGACCAAAGGGAACTCATGTTCTTCCTGGACCTTCAAAGGTCTCCGGAGGCATAGAACTGGAACCACAGGGAAGGTTACATCATAGATGGAGGCCACGTGGGTGTCTGCAGGTCTTCTGTGGACAGTCAGTGGGGGTATGAGCAGAAGGCTGCTCCAGCCCTGGGAGATAGGGCCTGCCTGCTTAAGACGCATTTTTTTCCCAAAAGACTGTTGATAGAAGGGGTTGATTTAATCTCCAACCTTTTTCTCTCCTTGGCCCTCCTGCAATGGGCAATTGTCAATGTCTTCTTCAAATTTCTTACAAATTGTACGGCCCATCTCCAGGTCTATTAAAAACAGCAATTTATTTCTCTGTCAAGAAGAAATTGCAAAACTGTTAGAAAACTCATCAGAATAAGTGAAAGAGAGCTCAATATAAAAGCAAGCAGAAAATGTGAAAGTCCAAGCAAGCAGCAATAAATATCACATATCACATACAGTCTTGTTTCTCTGTTGTTTTATGGGGAGGGGGATGTTTGCTGTGGGTTTTTTCTTTGTTACTGTGATTTGGCATTTTTAGACAAGGTTGGTATAGCCCACGATGACATCCAACTTTCGATTTTACTGCTCCTCAGCTTTGCAAGTGCTAGGGTTACAGACATGCTCTTTCTCAGCCTTTCTCTTTTAAATCTATTTTTTTCAAATTTTTCTTTTAATTCTGCACAAGAGATATGTCCACTTATGTAGGGATATAGCTCAGTTGGAAAGTATGTGCTTAGCATGTTCAAAGAAGAAAGTTTGATGCCCAGAGTTCCCAAATATCTATTAAGAACAACTAGGGTTCTGGCTATTACAAACAATGCTGCTATGAACATAGTTGAGCATATACTTTTGTTGTATGATAGGGCATCTCTTGGGTATATTCCCAAGAGTGGTATTGCTGGGTCCAGGGGTAGGTTGGTCCCGAATTTCCTGAGAAACTGCAACACTGCCTTCCAAAGTGGTTGCACAAGTTTGCATTCCCACCAGCAACGGATGAGTGTACCCCTTTTCTCCACAACCTCTCCAGCAAAGGCTATCATTGGTGTTTTTTATTTTAGCCATTCTGACAGGTGTAAGATGGTATCTTAAAGTTGTCTTGATTTGCATTTCCCTGATCGCTAAGGAAGTTGAGCATGACCTTAAGTGTCTTTTGGCCATTTGAACTTCTGTTGAGAATTCTCTGTTCAGCTCAGTGCCCCATTTTATAATTGGGTTGATTAGCCTTTTACGGTGTAGTTTCTTGAGTTCTTTATATATTTTGGAGATCAGACCTTTGTCAGTTGCGGGGTTGGAACCTAGATGCCCTTCAATGGAAGAATGGATGAAGAAAGTATGGAATATATACATATTAGAGTACTACTCAGCAGTAAAAAAACAAGGACTTCTTGAATTTTGCATGCAAATGGATGGAAATAGAAAACACTATCCTGAGTGAGGTAAGCCAGACCCAAAAAGAGGAACATGGGATGTACTCACTCATATTTGGTTTCTAGCAATAAATAAAGGACATTGAGCCTATAATTCGTGATCCTAGAGAAGCTAAATAAGAAGGCAAACCCAAAGAAAAACATATAGACATCCTCCTAGATATTAACCTTCATCAGGCGATGAAAGGAGACAGAGACAGAGTCCCACATTGGAGCACCAGACTACAACCCCAAGATCCAAATCAGGAGCAGAAAGAGAGAGAGCACGAGCAAGGAACTCAGGGCCATGAGGGGTGCACCCACACACTGAGACAATGGGGATGTTCTTTCGGGAACTCACCAAGGCCAGCTGGACTGGGTCTGAAAAATCATGGGATAAAACCGGACTCGCTGAACATAGCGGACAATGAGGACTACTGAGAAGTCAAGAACAATGGCACTGGGTTTTGATCCTACTGCACGTACTGGCTTTGTGGGAGCCTAGGCTGTTTGGATGCTCACCTTACTAGACCTGGAAGGAGATGGGAGGTCCTTGGACTCCCCACAGAGCATGGAACCTGGTCTGCTCTTCGGGCTGATGAGAGAGGGGGAGTTGATTGGGGGAGGGGGAAGGATAAGGAAGGCGGTGGCGGGAAAGAGACAGAAATCTTTAATAAATAAATTTTAAAAAAGAACAACTAGGGTAAGCACCGAGTCTCCCCTCAGTCCTTTCCCCACTGGTAAATACCGAGTAGTCTCAGTAACGGGGCAGTGAACATCCAGGGTGCCACATAGTCACACAATCGAGTCCACAGCAAAGAACCTGTACCTGGTGCAGCCACACCCATGCCACTACGACAATTATCAAATGTTCTAAGCAGCGTCAGAAGTACCTGCTGAGTGAGTGATTCCGTGACCTAGAGTAGGACCCTGATGAGACCGCCTGCCATGAGCAGACAGAGCAGGGAACACAGCAGCCCATTTGAGATGTGTCTTTCATGTAGGTACTGAGTACACAGAGCACTCATCTTTCAAGTACTTAAATGAAGTGGCTCTTGAGTATCCCAATATTATTCTCGGTATCTATCAAAAATCCTATACGGGCTATTTCCTTATACAGAGATGTCTGCTCCGTCTGCTTCATCCCTCTTGTTCTGTTTTTGCTGCTCTTTGCTTGATTATTTGATTATGTTCCTAAACACTTAATTCAGAAAAAAGGAACCTTGGTGGTACCAGATCAGCACACACCACATCTGCTGCAAGACCCGCTTTGTGGTGGTCAAGGCACCATTCTCTCTAACATGGTCTGAAGCTTCTTGTCCAGTGGCAGTGTGGGCCACTACACTCAGTGAGCCTTCAGTGAAAGACGTGGTGTTTCGCCTCAAGAGCACCATCCAGTGGATTCCTAGTGCTCCCAGCTTGGCATCCTTACTGCCATACCCCGCTTCTGCACACCTGCATCTCAGGATTTCCTTCCCTAAGATACAGTCACAGAGCACAGTGCATCCTACCAAGAGACTCAAGACTCTTAAGTACATTGGCTCATCCTTCCCTAAGGGTCTTGTGACAATGCACATTTCCCACCCACCCAAAGAGCCATCACTTTCTTACCTTCTTCAGCTCCCAGGACCCTGTGTCACTGCTCTTACCCACCTCATCCCATCTTACTCATGGGTTTGGGGCCAGCTTATGTCTTCGCCCAGCATAGCAGTCTGAAAAAATGGTTCCCTGTGTGATTCCTCAGCTGACTGCCTGGACGTCATCTCGGCAGTGATGTTGATGTTACCAGGTACCCAGCCTACATCCCCACCTTGCTGAGCAACGCCCAGCTCATCCAGCTCCCCAAGGGTGCCTGTCACGCTTGCTGCTGACTGCCACTGTGTGGGGATCTGTTTCTTCTCCTTTCCGTGCCTGCCATTCTCACCACCTGTCTCTGCTGTTCTGGCTTCCCTCGGCCCTGATTCGATTCCCCTCATCCTGAACTCAGATTGGGACATTGACGCCGCCCTTCTACCTTGCTTTTCAGAGGTTGCACTCACTTTAAAATAAGCCCAAAATTCGGAGTTTTTCTAGCATTATTGGGTATTTTTTAAAATAACATTTACCAAATGAAAGCCTTGGTTTCGACTTACTGCAAACCCAAACAGCCCCCAGCCCTGCCGGGTATGAATGCAAGCACCACACAGGAAGCAGGCTACTCACCTGGCTCTTACTTCTCCGGACTCTCAGGAACTTGTAGGCGAAATTATCATCCTGATTTTCATTGAAGTGAAACACTACATACTCCACAGAAATGCTAAAATCCTCATTGTTCTTGTTGATTTCTACAAATCTGAAGCTGCAGTCACGAATCCCCATCACAATAAGCCCCACCAGCAGGAAGGCCTTCCACAACATGGCTGTCTTCCGTGTCCGCACTGGGAGCTGAGGATGCACGCATTGGTAAAGAGGTGGCGCAGCTGCAGCTGGTGATGCCAGTCCACACAGCCCCGCCCACCAGAGGCCCCGGGGTGCTAAAGTCTTCATTTTGACTAGGGCAGCTGACTATTGCCATCTCTACGCCTCCACCTTGTCCCTCCCTCCATCTGACAGTAGAAGGTTGAAAAGGAGGACATATTTTCTACACCTTGGGGACATAAGCCACAGGCTTATGGGCATTCGTGCAACTTACCCTTTGCCTGAACATGCCCAAGACTGCCTTCCCCAGCCTCGGCCCACTCTGATAAGAACTGATAGGAAGTTTGGGATTGTAAATCCAACTGGTTTACCGTTACTGCTCTAAACTCAAAAACTGGTGGAGCCACAGAAACTCTCATGAGGTAAAAGAGGTTTGAATTATTGGGAGTTAAGAATCAAGAGCCCATGACTTTGGCGTCTCAGAGGAGCCCCGTGGGAGGGCTCAGAGTCAGGACTGGAAGATCATCTTCTCTACCATCTCTGCAGTATAGCGGCCAGTTCATCACCTCTGCCTCCTTCCCTGACACCTGCCCGACCTGGGCTTTGCAACCCATGTACTAGGGAGAATCAGAAAGGGAGGCAGTGGGTCTGTAGGGATGGACAAAAAAGGCAGCCATGGGCCTTGAAGCTGACTGGACTCAGAAAGAGGCACCTACTAATATATCCAGGCCCAGATCTGCCACTTGGCCCTGTGCCAGACTTCTCAGGAAAAATACTCCACATTCTGCCTTCCTTCTGGAGAAACTGCAGAGATGGCAATACGGCAGGGGATGAGTGAGCTGGAAAGGCATAAATGGTGCCATCATGGGAAAGGACTTAGGCTCAAATGGTCTTCCCCGCCATGGAATAACAGGATACTTGAACCTTCATGATTCTAAAAATTGTCCCAGAACCTAACCATTACCTCGGGGATAGAGTAGGAGCAGAACTATAACTCTTGCATAGAAAGGAACAGGACTGTGGGCATGATTGAAATACCTTCCTGCAGCATCCAGGTTGGAGGAAATGATCTCACAAGATGGCCTAATGATGGACACTGTCTTAGTTAGGTTTCTATTGCTGTAATAAGGCAGCATGACAAAAATCAGTATGAGGAGGAAAGGGTTTATTTCATCTTATAGCTTGTTATCCATCATCCAAAGAAGTCAGGGAAAGAACCCAAAGCAGGAACCTGGAGGCAGGAACTAACTCAGATGCCACAGTGACTGCGTACTGACTTGCTCCTCCTGGCTTTCTTAGCCTTTTTTTTTACACAATTCAGGACCACTTCACAGGGATGGCACCACCCACTGTGGGCTGGGCCTTCCCATGCCAATCATTGATTGATAAAACGCCCTACAGATGGCTTGCCTTCAGGCCATCTGATGGAAACATTTTCTCAACTGAGGTTCTTCTAGCTTGTGTCAAGATGACCAAAAAAAAAAAAAAAACAACCAAGACAGGTGGTGATGGTTAGGGTGTCTAAAAATGCAGATATCCTTCCCACCGTAGTACTTCAAAACACGCCTGAACCCCTTGCTTTCCCCCGCCCCAACACAACACCATACATGCCAAGTATAATTTTTTAAAGAAATAAGAATGGGGGCTGGAGAGATGGCGCAGTGATGAGAGTATTTACTGCTCTTCCAGAGGACTGGAATTCGGTTCTCAGCACCTATGTCGGGTAGCTCTTCAGGCACTTGTATTCATATGCATATACCCACATACAGACACACCCATGCACAAACACATGGACATGCACACAGAGACACATATCCCACGAGGGGTGCACCCACCCACTGAGACAGTGGAGCTGATCTACTGGGAGCTCACCAAGGCCAGCTGGACTGTTACCAAAAAAGCATGGGATAAGACTGGACTCTCTGAACATGGCGAACAATGAGGGCTGATGAGATGCCAAGGACAATGGCACGCGGTTTTGATCCTACGCAATGTGCTGGCTTGGTGGGAGCCTAGCCAGTCTGGATGTTCACCTTCCTAGATATGGACGGAGCGGGGAGGACCTAGGACTTACCACAGGGCAGGGAACCCTGACTGCTCTTTGGACTGGAGAGGGAGGGGGAGAGGAGTGGGGGGAAGGGGAGAGGGGTGGGAGGAGGGGGAGAAGAGTGGGAGGAGGGGGAGAAGAGTGGGAGGAGGGGGAGGGAAATGGGAGGCTGGGAGGAGGTGGAAATTTTTTTTTCTCTTTTCTTTATTCTCCTTTTATCAATAAAAAAAAAGATAAAAAAATAAAATAAAATCTTTTTTTAAAAAAAAGTAAGAATTTTTAACCATGTGTTTTTTAAAACATCCTATCCTACCCGGGTTTACTCTACTAGCCTGTTTATCACTTAGAGATTTATAAATTTTCAAGCATTTCCCTCCTTGATTTCTAGATAAATTCCACTGCCATCAGAGAACACAATCCATATGACACCCATTCTCTGAAGTTCTGTAGATTATAGACCAGAACATGCTCAGTTTTGGTAAATTATCCACAGGTTCAAAGAGGGCATGTTCTGGACTTGAATGATGTCCTGTGTAGCACAAAATCAAATTTGTTTGATAAATTTTCACATTTTATATGTCTTTGGTGATTTTTACTCTGTGAAGCTGTCAGTTACTGAGAAAGGTACCTGAAACTCTCAAATTAGAATCATGTGTCTATTTCTAGCCCTGTCAGACAGTCTGTGGTATTCGGGAGGACAAGGCCACCTATCTTGTCATTTGCTCCTTTTTACCACCCCTGAGCCTGGGCCTGGTCCCACTGCAGAATGGAGACCACTGTGAGCCTGGTTCCTGACACAGAAGTAGTGGGGAGACAGACGACTGCGCCCTGGAAGAGAGTTTGTAGTTCTTTTCCTGTTCCTTCTTTAGCTTTGTCGGTTGTAACATCACTGTGGTGCCTAAGCCAGTCTCTAACTTGTGAGTTTCCAAGATCCTCCCACTCAGCTTCCTGCTTCACATGAACTGAGGAGTCTAATTTACTCAGACATCCATACCTAAGGCAGGGTAATAAAATAAGACAGTTGCAGCCAGGTGGTGGTGACACACGCCTTTAATTCCAGCGCTCAGGAGGCAGAGACAGGTGAATCTCTGAGTTCAAGGCCAGACTAGTTCTGGGACAGTCAGGGCTACACACACACACACACACACACACACACACACACACACACACCCCAATTGCTTATTTTTAAAAATGGTATCCATGGCAAATAGACAATATAGAAGAGCCTAAGCATTGCTCAGGGATTCAAAAGATGCCGTGAGATGCTTTTAATTGCATTAGCACCACACAGACCTTGGACTCCAGGTAGTCACACTCCCAAGGAAGGAAGAATACGATGTGTAGCCAGAGTCCCTGTGCCACTTATGCTGGCACACAGGTGCTATTCAGGATGGAGAATTGGGAAAACCAAGGTCGGGCATCTACTTGGAAAACACAGTGCACCTGAAAAGATAATCATAATAAGTAAGTTAGAACATTAAAATGCATTGTGATAATGTGCAGCATGCAGTAATAAAGTTGAAACAGCCATTTTATGGAAGTGGAGATAATTAAGCTCAAATCTCCACTAGGACAATGGACACAAGTCACAAAATCTTCTCACCTAAGACAAGGGGGTCCTGAAAGGGCACCTGCCTGGGGTCTTTGCCCTGAAGCATCCTTTCCTCACAACTCACCACCCACCTTCCACCCTGCAACATATGATGATGGATGAACTTCTCCATCCGACCCAAGGATACTGAAGGAACCAAGGGATTGCTTGAAAGAAGACCCCATCAGGGCGCTTCCCAGCTGAACAGCAGCACAAACCACTCAAAAATGATGCTGCTTCAAGGCCATTAGTAAGAAGGTAAAACCAAACACTAACACAGTCCCCCAGTGGAAAGTCATCCTCAAGATGCCAGATCCCATGGATTACATGTCATATGGGACAATGGTGTCACTCAGAATCACCCAGAATCTATCAGGAAGTCAGAGTAAGCAGATAAATTAAATAGTCCCTAACCCCAAGACATGAGCAAAGGAGGGATGATGACCACTGGAGGAATTTGTTTTCTCAAATCCAGATGGTCTCTAGACCACAAGGAAGCCAGGTGGGCATCTGCAACAAAGGGCTGCTATGGGCGTGGGAGTCAGGCTCTGCCTGCCTAAGATGACCCCTTCTGTGTGATTTCTAGTAGGTCAACCACATTCCAGTGGATCACCCCACATTCAGGAATAGATGGGTAGCACAAATGGAATTAACTGGTTAATAAAAATAGGACATGAAGTTGGAAATAAAGGTAGATCTGAAAAGTTAGGGGAGAACTGGGGAGAGAACATGATCCAAATACACTGCAGGAAATTCTCAAAGAATTAATACAAAATTTTTCGAGATAAAAATAAAGTAATAAATAAGCAGATAAGGGGAGATGATAGCCCCTTCTGCTTCCAGTGAGGGAGCCCTGAGATGTTTGCCCACACCTTCCCTCCATCTAGTCTCAGGCTTTACTTCATTATCTTTTCACTCCCAAAAGATCAGTTGTAGCTGCGGATGGTTTTATTATCTAACCTTTTTTTCTCCTGAGCCTTGTAGCAATGGGCAATTGTCCGTGTTTTTATCGTGTTTCTTACAAATTGTGCGACCCATCTCCAAAACCATTAAGAAAATCATTGTCCATGTCTGTTGAAAAGAAATTATGCAAGTGTTAGCCATCATTGTATGTCAAGAGAAATGTGCCTATGAGGGCCACATGTACCAGTCTTCTTTCAGTACTTCCTGCTACTTCCTGCTAAATTCTGGCACTCTACAGGGGCATGAACACATACCGTTATGGCACATTCACAGGACACAATCAAATCCTAAACAACAAGCAACCTGCACACACTGCAGCCATACATGACAATATGACGACTCTCAAACATTCCCCTGAGCAGCATGGGCCAGACTAAGAAATCTGATTAAATCAGATGAAGAAATGGGGTCTGTACATGAAGGGGTAAAGCTTTGTATGTGGACTCACCTTTTTCTGGGCTCTCCCAACTTCCAGCAACCTGTATGTGTTCTCTTCTGGGTTGTTGTCATTGAACTGAGCCACAGCAAACTCCACCGATGCCACAAAATAGTCTAGATCCTTAGTAATGTCTATGAATTCTTTGTCAATGGTCCATAAATGAGTGCCTAGCACAATCAGTCCTACAAGCAGGGGCACCTTCCACACCATAGCTGTCCTCTGCATCAACCTAGGGACTGGGGACACACGGGAAAAGGGATGGAACAACCACATTTGGTAACGCCCTTCTCAGCTCAGGATCCCACATAGTCCTGCCCATCAGAGCCCTGTGCTCCTGAATGCCTCCTTTTGTGTTTCTGTCTAAGCTCTTATCTCCACTCTTCTGCCTTCTTGTTCCTTCTCACTACCCCAACAGAAGGTAGAGCAGAAAGACACGTACCCCATCTCGTGGTGGCACCAACCCTGAAGTGACAAGCATCCTCAGATGTCCCCTCCGTATGCACATCTCCAGACTGTCCCTGAGCCTTGCCAGGGCAGGTCCCACTTGTGCTGCAGCCCCATTTGTCATTACACGAGGCTGGAGAGGATTCCCAGGGCTCGGAGGAAACTCCTGAGAAGTCTGACGAACTCATTCCTGGGAAGTGGAATCAGTTGCTGCCAAGCCTACCCGTGACCTTGCCTGCAATACACACCACCTGCCAAGTTCAAGGCCCGTCATTTGGGGGTGCCCATGAGCTGCCATCTTCCTACTGTCCCGGCCCTCTTTGGCCAGCAGCTCCACCTGACTCCATTCTCCTTGTTTTCTGTGCTCATTATCAGTTCCCTTCACTTCTAACCTGCTCTCATCTTCTCACGTCTTTTCTGACCTCTGGGCTGTAATTACGGAACTGTTTCATTCTAATCACCGCTGATTTCAAATCAGCTCTCGTTTACCAACTTCTAACTCAAGCCGACCCCAGGCAGAGAACATCTGTCTTGCCTTTTTTTTTGAGATGTATTGAGATGGATTTTTATTGTTATTGTTGAGAATATGACCACTGTTTCCTGCGCTTTAGAAGAGCATATTTCGTATATAAAATGTTAAGTCTGTACATTGTGAGTCTTGGCTTACTGGATTCTGTAGTGGATATTTTGTTTGTATTTTAATAAATAAAGCTTGCCTAAAGATCAGAGAGTAAAGCAGTCCTACTGCTCAGCCTTACAGACCAGGCAGTGGTGACACACGCCTTTCATCCCAGTAGCCACACTAGTTTGCCATAGAAACTGGACGGTAGTGGGGCACACCTTTAATCACAACCCTAGAGTGGAATGTAAGATGGGAGGAGACAGCTCTCACACAGTCTCTGAGATTCCTGGAGGCAGGATCACCAGTTCAGACTGAGGTAGAGGGAAGAGCCAGTGGCTGGCTGCTTTGCTTTTCTGACCTTCAGGCAAGCTTTATTTATTACAACAGAAATGAAGAATCACTACAGGACTATGCAGCACCATGGCTTCAGGGAATCTCTGACCTGGTATCTAATTCTTGTGCCACATTTGAGATAAGTCACTCTTGAATTCACAAAGACACAGCAGAACACAGTAGAGTTACCACCTGATGTTAGACTATTGTATACTTTTGGAATAATCTGAATGCCATGCATCCATAGAAAAGTAAAATGCCTCCCTGCTACCCAATCATTCATCCATACGTAGTTAGTGTATCCTCAACAGATTCAGATTCAAGCCCCTGCCCCAATCCTTCATCCAAAAGTAGTTAGTGAATCCTCAGACTCAAAATCAAGTCCCCAAGTCATTCCTCGATAAGTGGATGAATGATCCACTCATATCCAAGTAGATCAAAGACCTCAACAAAAATCTAGCTACACTGAACCTGATGGAAGAGAAAGTGGGGAATAGCCTTGAACACATGGGCACAGGAAGCAACTTTCTGAATTTTCTCAGACTCAGGATCAAGAACCCTACAGCCATTTATCTATAAGTGATTAGTAATCCTCATCAACCTCGGGATCAAGATTCAGTGCAGTCAGTTATCACTGGAAGAGAGCAAGAATTTTCTTCCTGGCATTTGGCAAAATACTTGGGGAACTTTGCTGAAAGGGCAAGTGGCCATTTGAAAACATAGGCACCAGGTGAGGCTGCTTTTGGGTTGATGTAGTAATATTTTGTTTATGTTTTAACAAATAAAACTTGTCTGAAGATCAGAGTGCAGAGCTAGCCACTAGAGGCCAGGGAGTAGTAGTACACACCTTTAATCCCAGGACTTGGGGTGACAGAGGCAGATGAAGCTCTTGGAGTTCAAGGCCACCCCGGGCTACACAAGATTGAATTCCACATTTTACTGGAGTCTTGTCATAGATCTCCCTGGGAAGAGAAAATAGAAGAGATCTTGCTGGGCGGACTGAGGTGGATGGGAATGCACATTAGAGGGACTGGGTTGGGGAGTGGGTGGAGAGAGAGTACTGAAAGATCTCTAGAATGAGGGGGACTTTGGAGGATCAGGCAGAAACCTGATGCAAGGGAAATTTCCACAAATCTGTAAGAATGACCCCAGCTAAGACTCCCAGTAATAGTGGATATGTAGCCTAAACTGGCCATCTCTTGTGATCAGAGAGGTGACCATCCTAATTGTCCTCAGAGCCTTCATCCAGTAACTGATGAAAAGAGATATGGGACCCACAGTCAAACATTAGGCAGAGAATAGCAAATCCTGTTGAAGAGAGAGAGGAGGGATTGTAAGAGCCATAGGGGCCAAAGACATGATAAGAAAAGCCACAGAATCAACTAACCTGACTCATAGTGACTCACTGAGTCTGAAGCCTACATGGGGCAGACCTAAACCCTCTCCATATATGTGACAATTGTGTGGCTTGGTCTGTTTGTGTGACTCCTGATGAGAGCAGGGGCTGTCCCTGATGTTTTGTCTAACTCTTGGAACCTATTTCTCATACTGGTTTGCATTGCCCAGTCTAAATACATGGGGAAATGCTTCGACTTATTGCAACTTGACATGCCATGCTTTGTTGATACCCATGGGAGGCCTGCCCCTTTTGGAACAGAAACAGAAGAGTAGTTTGAGGGAGAGGTGGAGAAGAAATGGTGGGTGGAGGGAATTGGAGGGAGTTGAGGGAGGGAAAACTGAAGTTGATGTAAACTAAATAAATAAAATTTGAAAATTTCTTTAGGTTATAAAATAAAGATAGCAGTATGTAGCTGTCAAACAGAGCAGATTCCCTTTGCCAGGCTTGCTGAGGACTCAGATCGGAGGACAATGAAGAACACCGGAAAGCAGAACGTGGGCCTAACCTCCAGCAAGTGTAGAAGTACGTGCTCTTTGAGACCAATGCATGCAGAGCAGAGAGGCTGGATTGGTCCATCTCAGCATAACTCTTACACATTGATGGCATCCTCATCTGCAAACCAGAAAATACAAGTTTGAGGAAATTCTAAAATATCAGAATACTCTTCAGTGCTATTAAGGTCATGAAGATCAAGGAGATGAGTAAGGAGCCATTTGGGACAGGAGAAGATCAGAGTTGCTGGTGACTCTGTCACTTAGAAAGAGCATTTGGAGTGAGTTCCCTTCCAGGAGCCCATTGCTAACAGACCCTGGACACACTCAGGACTCCACAATTAGCTGAGCTAAGGCCATGTACTGCTCCTGGATTCCTGATGACATCTGAGGACAGCGAGAGGGTCGTTCTAGTGCCAGCCCCTGAGTGCAGTGGTTGCTTGCACTGGGTTATGGAGAAGAGCACACCTGTTTACAGGAATTAATAGTAAGTTTGAGAGTGAGGAGGCAATTACATCATCGATTCTTTCTCTGATATTTCAGAGGTATAGCTGATATTTCTGATATTCTTTACACTGTAACTCTATTTTGAGTTTGAGATGATGTTTTTATCTCAGCATGCCAGGATATGGCAGAACATTTGACATGCAGCGACAGATGAGAGCGGGGACACATGAACCGTCAGAGTGGTAAGTGCAGTGTGTCCCTATTGCAGTGCTATGGCCGCTTTCTTGTGGTTTCAGCAACGGGAAAGTATTTTTGCTTTAGGAGAGGAAGGATAATGAGTTACTGTGGCTAGGAGTCTCCTAAGTCCAAGGTCACCCCTTTGTAGAGGAGTTGGCTGAGGCACAGAGAGATAGGGCAACTGTGTTGCTCAACTCAAGTCCCCCAAGGTCATCAGAAGAAAGCACTGGCATAGCTCCAGGCTCTCCTTACTCAGACAGGTGAAGGCTCTGTGGCCTGCTACCAGTGGATGCTGGGGGTGCCCGCAGAGTGACAGGCAAAGGCACCTTCTTCAGTGTGTTGATAAGTCCGTGAGTGTTGTGTATACCCAGGATTCTACCCCACTGAGAAACCTGTCTCACAGGGAGCACAAAGGCTAGGTCGAGTCCCTGGCTCCTGCCTGTCACATGCACCCTAGCTGTATTAATATACGTGGGGGGGGAGAGAGAGAGAGAGAGAGAGAGAGAGAGAGAGAGAGAGAGAGAGAGAGAGAGGTACAGAAAGAGAAAGAGAAAAATTCTAGAGGAAGTGGAGGGACATGCAAGGAGTTTGAGCGGGGAGGGAACTTTGTGGAGGTGATGACTTCTCTTTCTTCGTGAGTGCTCATGGTGTGGAAGATATCAAGGGATTGCTCCCCAAATGACACCAAGTAGGTTATGGGGATTTGATGGCGCAAGTTTCGGACCGCAGACTCTTTCCTACAGGGATTCCCACCCAATGAGGCCTCAGCTAAGGTAGCAGTCGTTTGTGACTGAGAAAAGCTATCTTGGTTTCAGTTCTGCTCCTAGTTTTGTGGACTGCATTGGTGCTATCTTCTGCAGCGGCATTTCGTTTGTATTTTAATAAATAAAGCTTGCCTGAGGATCAGAGAGTAAAATAGTCACACTGGCGAGTCCTACAGACCAGGCAGCAGTGACACACACCTTTAATCCCAGTAGCCACACTAGTTTGCCATAGAAGCCAGGTGGTATTGGTGCACGCCCTTAATCCCAGAGCTAGAGAGGAGACAACTCTCAGACACAATCTCATTCTGAGGTTTCCTGGAAGCAGGATCACCATTTGGGGACTGAGGTCGAGGTAAGAGCCAGTGACTGGCTGCTTTGCTTTTCTGATCTTCAGGTTGAACCCCAATATCTGTCTCTGAGTTTTATTAATCATGCTTCAATGTTCAGGAGTATGGGTGAGGGGTTACTTATGGAAGTGTGGATGACTTAAAGGGAACTCTGTCCCTGGAAAATCCCACTCCAACATGGGCAATGACTCATGAAACTCCTTGAGCTGCTTGAACAACTTGCAGACAGCTAGGCTGGGGAGGCTCTTCTCCCCAGGAGTTATTGCTTATATAACTTCGAGAGGGAGGTACTTCGAGAACGTTTTCAGACTTCAAAGATTTTTTGCTACTTCCTTAGTCTCAATGAGCCTTCCCCATTAAGAGGAGGATGCTCCAATTCAGAGGAAATAGCTACACAATGGTCAATGGGAATATGCACTTAGGGTAGGAATGGAGATGCATGTGCCTGTATGTAGATGCATCTATCAGTGTGAGTGTGGATACATACGTTTGCACGTATGTACATGTCAGTGTGAGAGCAGGTATGTGCACTCACACCTCTGCCCTAGGAGCTTTCACTACCTGTCCTGGGATTGTATCCTTCTAAACAACACCCTACAGCAGTGGCTCTCAACCTTCTTAATGCTGCGACTTTTTAATACAGTTCATAACGTTGTGGTGACCCCTAACCGCAAAATTATTTTTGTTGCGACCTTATAACTGTAGTGTTGCTACTGATACGAATTGCAATGTAAGTATTTTTGGAGAGAGAGGTTTGCCAAGGGGATCACAACCCACAGGTTGAGAACCACTGCTTTACAGGCTTACTCAAACATCTCGTGAGCTGGCATCACACAGAAGGCTGCATCCTGCCAGCCTCCGTGCCTTTGACCTTGCCATTTGATACCAAACTGGAGCTCCTGTGGGGTCTTATCTTGCTGAAACCTGACTTTGGAGGCAGGAAAGTCTTGACATCCCCTCCTTCAACTCCCTAGCCACCTCTCTGAAACATGGAGTCAGCCACACTCAGGTGTCACTAGCTTTCCAAAGTGAGGCTCTCCAGGTCCTTGCTTTCTCTCTCTCTCTCTCTCTCTCTCTCTCTCTCTCTCTCTCTCTCTCTCTCTCTCTCTCTCTCTCTCTCTCTCTCTCTCCTAGTCTCCTGCTCTTTTGATGTATTGCCTGGAACTAGTCTTCAAGAGCCAGGTCAAGGACAGGCAGGGCTTTCTCAAAACCCAGCCCCTCCTCCTAAGCGTCTCCTTTCCATCATCCTGCTGATTATATTATACTTCCTGAGATCCAGTACCCCTCATGTCTCCTCCATTCCCTTTCCCTGAAGTGTTCTGTGGCCCCTCGTGATTTAAGCTCAGTAGAAAGAGGTTTCTGGCTTAGCTTCCACTGAGGGAGTAACAGTCCCCAGAAGTGTGTGTTGCTTGAGAAGCCAGCAAAAAGTAAAAGTGTGAGTGAGTGTGTGTGTGTGTGTGTGTGAGAGAGAGAGAGAGAGAGAGAGAGAGAGAGAGAGAGAGAGAGAGAGAGAGAGAGAGAGAGAGAGAGAGAGAGAGAGAGAGAGAGAGAGAGAGAGAGAGAAACTATGCAAAAAGAATGAGAATAGGAGTGTGCTTGCCAGTCATTGCAAAGTGTCCCTAGAGTAGGCAGATGGGAGGAGAAAGAAAGGAGACCTGTGGGTGTCGCTGCATGCTTCCCTTAAGCCAACTCAGGACAGCCGTGGTCAGCGTGACCTAACAGACGAAGGGGGCAGTTCTTCCCAATCTTCTCCAGCTGAAGGATGATGGCCAGACCTTGGAAGGCGCCACAGCTCCTGTTGGCCATTCTGGTGGCCCTGGTGGCCTTCAGCTACCAACAAAAGAGGAAGACATATATAAGCGTCCTCAAAATGAGTACACTGGATTCTTCTGCGCAGAGCACACTGAAGTATGTCACGGAGGAATACAACAAGAAAAGCGATGACTTGTACAACTTCAGGATCATCCGCATCTTGGATATTGAGTCTCAGGTGAGTGTGTGTGGCTTCCCTGTCTCTCCTCCACAGAGGGACCCAGGAAAATCCCAGGTGCTTGTTTTGGTAGACTCTTACTGTACAGACGAGGTTAGCTTCAACCTTGCAGCCTTACTGCTCCAGCCTCCCCAGTACTATAATTGCAGGTGTAAGCTACCATTCCCAACTGGAAGTGGCTGTCTTAGGGGAAATGCACATAAGCTAGAACGAACGAATCTGTCCTTTTGATGCTAACCAACAAATTACACAGCCAGGCCCAAGTGCCCCAGTTGTGTGCCTCTTAAAGTAGTGCTATTAGAGCCGTCTGTGCTATGTCCATCTGGGACCGCCAAGATGCCAGAGTCAGTCTGAAAACTTACAACACAGGACAGGTGACCTACAGAGATGAACCTGGTTATTATCTGGCCACTCACAGAAAATGTGCACATGGTCCTGCCTGGAACTATTAGCCTTTTCGATGATGTCCAAGGGATGTCTGAACCCATAGAGAAAGATTATTTCTGGTAATCTTGGTGGCTTCTCAATGTTTTCTGGTAGTCATGGTGCTGTTTCAGTGAGTGATTAAAAGAGACCTGGATTTAGGCAGGAAGGAGAGCAAGGATCCCACAACTGTGCAAGGTTGTGCCCTTGCCATTGAACATGGTATATTGAGCACTGGGCATGAAGCCACAGTGGGGAGAAGGGGTCATTCTCCATTTCTTTTTCCCTCACAACCCACAGGTAACAGACCACATGGAGTTACACATCACAGTGGAAATGCGAAGGACCACCTGCTTCAAGACAGAGGAGAGTACCTGTGATGTCCAAGAAGGGGAACTTTACAAGGTGCCAGACAAGTTCATTCTCACAAAGCGATTTTCCATGGGTTTTTCTTGGTTTTAGCATAAGTGAGGGCAGACTTACTTGGGATTCACCCAAGATTGCGTGGGAAAAAAAAAATCTCATGGGTAGTATCTCCTCTTTCAAAGAGGGAACTAGAGGCAGAAAAAGCTGAACCATTGCTTGTTGGTGCTAAAAAAAAAAATCACAAGAAGGAAGATAGGATCCAAATGGCACAGTTGGGAGACTGAACTACAGAAGGACACCCCAGGCCAAGGGAAGCAGTTAACTCTTAGCTGTATTTTAGCAGGAAGTGGGAAATGCATTTGAAAATAATTTGACTGGCACACGGGTAGACTAAGGAAAACAAGCCTGTGCGGGTAACCTGCTGAGTGACCTTAAGCCCCAAAGGCACCTCAGTCCCCTGCAGACTTCATTCTGATCCAGCACAGTCAGGGTGTGTCCAACACACACCTTTAGGCTGTGAGTCCTAACAGCCCTATAACCATCTCTTAACTTTCCTCAAAGGAATTTGAGCAAGGATGGCATCATCCTGGTTGATGTCTAAATTTTTAAGGTAATCATTAATAGCTTCATCTTTTGCTTACAACATGTTCTTGTTCAGTTCATAAGCTATATATGGTAAACCTGGTAATAATGACGTGGAGGCTCTCAACACACAAATGTGTTCTTTTCTAGGCTCCCTCTTTATATTAGAACATAAAATTCAGTGGTCTGCATAAGTGAAAGGAGAGATAGGTAGACAGTAGGAAGAATAGGTGAAAGAATAGAAGGATAAATGTGTGGATGAATGGAGTTAGAAACATAGATTGTGAATGGGCGGGTGGGTAGGTAAATAGACAAAAGGAAAGAAGAAAGGGAAAGAATGGAGGCAGGGGGAGGAAGAAAACTAAGGAGGAGAAGGGAAGAAGGGAGAGAAAAGGGGGGTGTCTGATATTCTCTTTCTTCTCACCGTGCATTTGAGCCCCTTTATCGTGTTTCTTATAGAGACTCTGACTACGTACTCCACTTGGGCTCACTGTGCACATCCCGTCTCAGATTCCCAATTACTACATTGCAGAGTACCGCCGTGCCCGGCTCTTGTTCATCTTTTAAAATATGTGTTTTGGTCTTTTGTTTTAGCAAATCCGGTGCTACTTTTCGGTGTATACCATGCCCTGGCTTGAAAGATACAAAATTCTCAGAAAAAACTGCACCAGTGCCTGAGTGTCTTGGAGCACAAGCTGTGTCCACCAAGCTTTGGGGTCACCCTGCAATCAACAGTAACCCTCCGCTCACACAATAAAGATGGTAGCCTGTTCTCATCATGCTCTTTATGTTGTGATTTCATTTCTTTCCCATAAATTCTTCAGGTGTAATAACAAAAGGTGGAGGGCCACTAGGGGTTCCAGTAGGAAACACAGATAGTTTGTGAACCTATTGTTTACAGCCACATGATAGCAGAACTTGGTCCCTAGCTTCATGGCAAGTAGGGGACCTTAGGACTTTTTTGTTTGTTTTTGTTTTTGAGATCAGGTCTCAGGTAGTTTCAGGCTGACCTAGAACTCACTGTGTGGCCACCTTGAACTCATCATGTAACCAAGGATGACTTTGAACTTGTGATCTTCCTTCCTCCACCTCCCACGTGCTGGGATAACAGACATGTACCGCCACACGCAGCTTTATGCAGTGCACAGGGTGTGGGGGTGTCAAGCACAAAACTTCAGGTAGATTAAACAAACATTCTACAAACTGAACAACACCCCAGACCAAATACTCTAGGTTTTAAGACTACATGGAGAGATCGGGAGACGGACAATAAGGAGATGGAGAGATGTTTACAATGGGTAACTGCACAGCAGAGGTAGTAACAGGTGACTCTCACTATGGAATCCCTGAGGAGCCTGACAAATAGCTCCCCTCCCCTCGCCTAAAGTATGAAACAAGGAGGAAAAACACAAACTAAGAAAGACAAGGACCTTACTCGTAGTCCAGAGTTGAGAGATGACCTCTGTTTCTGTAAGGAAACACTAAACTCAGATCTAGGCTTCCCCCACATTACACCTGCAGCCAGGATCAGAGAAGAATGCATTGGATTCTGGAGGTCTTATCTATGAGAGAAAGAAAAATAGTTGCCCTGTGGGAAAAGGGGCATAGTCTATAATACCACTTTATTCTTCCCACATCAACCAAAGAGATGAAATCCACTAGAAGAGAAAGGAGTGCAGTCAGGGAAAAGCCAGAAACACTATGTCACAGGATCTGTGCTTTCTGTCTTGTTCTGTTTCCTATCAATGATAACACGATACTACAAATGAGGTAAATGATTTTTAATAATAGTCTAATTGTACATTAAGAACCAGTTGAAGAGAGGGAGGAGCAATAATATGAGAAAAGGGGTCAAGACTACGATAGGGAAACCCAGAGGAACAGCTGACCTGAGCTAGTGGGAGCTCACTGTCTCTGGACTGACAGTTGGGGAATCTGCATAGGACCAGACTAGGCCCTCTCAATGTGGGTGACAGTTGTGTGGCTTGGGCAATTTGTGGGGCCACTAGCAGTGGGGTCAGGATCTATTCCTAGTTCATGAACTGTCTTTTTGGTGTCCATTCCTATGGAGGGATACCTTGCTCAGCCTAGATACAGGGGAGGGCCTTGGTTAACTGTGTTAACTCTCTGAGGAGTAGGTGGGAGATAGGATGATGAGAAGGTAGGGGAGTAGCAGGAGAAGAGGGAGGGGAAACTAGGGTCGGTATGTAAAATAAAAAATGATTATTTTTTAAAAAAAAGAAAAAAGAGAAAGGAAAGAAATTTAGCTCAAAAGGAAAAAACAAACAAATTATGATATCTCTTTAATCTACAATCAGACTTGTTTAGAAGTGAAGTATACAATGTCTTCAACTAAATTTGAAGTACATATGAAAAATGAGACTGTGAGGTAAATATAAGAATGAGGACAGAGATGCATTATACCAATACAAATGTATAAATTTCATAGTGTAGGTGGTGGGTATATAGCTGTTCTTTGCAAAATTCCTTTACCTTTAGATTAAGTTGGAAGATGTTCACCGGTATTCTGAAAAACAAATTAAAAAAAAAACATGAATGCATACATTACTTCATTCAGGGTCAGGTTTTAAATAACTTGCCAAAATGTGCTTGTATTGTTCAAAATATCTCACGCTGGAGTTGAAGAAATGGCTCAAAGGTTAAGGGTGCATTCTTTCTTGCAGAGGACCTAAATTCTGTTCCCAGGACCCATGTCAGGCAGCACACAACCACCTGTAATTCCAGCCCCTGAGATACTCAAGATCTCTGACTTCAGGGGTACCTGCACACACACCCACACAACCCTCCCACCCACCCACACAAATAATAAAATATCTTACTTACATTGAAATCGATGAATAAAATTGTGGAATTAATCATGACACTGGATACAATTTTTCCTATGCTCATTATACATAAGTAACAAAAATGCTAAACAATTAATATAAAATTTAATTTCACCTTTACAGGTATTATTTAAAACATGTATTAGGCTCCTTATTTAGCAAGTTAGGCAATAAAAGGCAGAAGGTTGTATCATTTGCAGAAGGAATCAAGAGATGAAGTTACCATTGTTAGCCACTGCATTCTGAAAGGAAGACATCTGAAGAGTTGTTAGAGTTTCTACTTCACTTTGCTCTCTCTTTATTAGAAATGACAAAACCAAACAAACAGTATCACTATAATCCCAGGATGCCTACTCTGACCAAGGTCTTTTCCATTTACACAGGATTTAAGTGTAGTTTTTTTTATTTAATTTTTTATTATTTATTTATTAAAGATTTCTGCCTCCTCCCCGCCACCGCCTTCCATTTCCCTCCCCCTCCCCCGATCAAGTCCTTCTCCCTCAACAGCCCGAAGAGCAATCAGGGTTCCCTGCCCTGTGGGAAGTCCAAGGACCATCCACCTCCATCCAGGTCTATTAAGGTGAGCATCCAAACTGCCTAGGCTCCCACAAAGCCAGTACGTGCAGTAGGATCAAAACCCAGTGCCATTGTTCTTGACTTCTCAGTAGTCCTCATTGTCCACTATGTTCAGCGAGTCTGGTTTTATCCCATGCTTTTTCAGACCCAGGCCAGCTGGCCTTGGTGAGTTCCCAATAGAACATTCCCATTGTCTCAGTGTGTGGGTGCACCCCTCGCGGTCCTAAGTTCCTTGCTCGTGCTCTCTCTCCTTCTGCTCCTGATTTGGACCTTGGGATTTCAGTCCGGTGCTCCAATGTGGGTCTCTGTCTCTGTCTCCTTTCATCGTCTGATGAATGTTAATATTCAGGAGGATGTCTATATGTTTTTCTTTGGGTTCACCTTCTTATTTAGCTTCTCTAGGATCACGAATTATAGGGTCAATGTCCTTTATTTATGGCTAGAAACCAATTAAAGTATAGGTTTTAAATATATTTTTATTAATCCTCTGGGATTTTCTTTGGTTTGTTTTGTTTTTTGAGACAGGGTTTCTCTGTGTAGCTTTACCTTGCTCTATAGACCAGGCTGTCCTCAAACTAATAGAGATCCATCTGCCTGTTTCCCCAGTGCTGGGATTAAAAGTGTGCAACACCACTGACCAGGCTAAAGGTGTAGCCCAGGCTGGCCTCGAACATTTGATCCTCCTACCTTCACCTCCATCAGCAAATCCTACTGGCACACACCACCACAACTGGGAATTATATACATGCCTCCAATTATTTTGCTCATATTCACCTCTCTCATTCCTCCCCTAACTCTCCCCAGGTCCACCCCAAACCTGCTCAACTTCTTGTTCTCCTGAAGAGTGCGACCCTTGGTGGGATCACCACATTCCAAAGATTGTCATCGCATCCATGAGTGTATGACAACAGAAACACAACTGGACCCTGTATGTTATAAAATAAACTGGTAAATTAAAAGGAAACTAGTTGGACTCATAGTTCTGGTCTACGGTTAAAGAGCACCATCTAGTGGTAGCCTTCTTTTTGGCAGAGACAGGAGATAACATCACAGGGTGAGTGAGGCAGGGAGTGGCAGAGACCTATCTAAACTGGCTTTCATAACTGACTGGCATTCAAGATGGTTCAATAAGTCACTAACACATTGATCCATTTATTAGACCAGTGAGTTTATCCAGTTATGTGGACAGAGAGACCCAGTAACCTCCTACAAGTCCCAGTGGGTCCCATCTCTTCTTTGTGATGTAAATTTATGTCTTCCACAGGAGTTTGGGAGCACCTTCCATAGCAGCACATTAACAGTGGGGACATTCCAAAACTTCAGCTCGGGACCTCAGTGTCCCCAGGCTCCTCCCACACAACTCTTCCCTTATAATCTCAGGAGAACTATCAGTACTTCACGTGTCCTCATTCACATCAGATAGGAAGAGAGAGATCTCGTGACAAGACTCCAGTAAAAAGATTGGAGAAATGACTTGGTGGTTCAGAGAACGTGTTGCTCTTCCAGAGGACCAGAGTTCAATTCCTGGCTTACAGACATCACAACCTTCATCTCCAGGGAGCCTGACACCCTCTCCTAGCCTCCATGGACTTTGGCATGCAAACTTAGCACAGAGATTCACAGACACAAATAAAAAAATTAAAATTGACAAAGGAATTCAACAAAAGCCTAGGGTTTAATACCATTAGTAGACCCCTCTGCCATTGTAAAGTGTAGAATATATGCACACACCCACACACCACAAGGGTGAGGCAGTTGGTAGAGTTGAGATATATATCCAGTTAAGATTCGCCAAGGGTGGCTCCAAGCACTGTGATTTTCATGGCGCCTCTGAGCTCTACATCAGAGCAAGCTACAGCGTGCACATGGGGAAATGGGCTGGCATACTCCAAAGGGTAAGTCTGCAGAACACAAGCAGCAGACCTACAAATGTGAAGTGTGATCTCGTATGAACAAAAGTCTTGTCAAGGTTCCCCAAGTCAAGGTTAGATATGTTTTAGGCTTCCTCTCACCTCATCAAAACTCTAGAAAATCTGGGGGGACCAGATGGGATTCCTCCTTCCAAATACCTGGGAGCACACTAATCTACAACTTCTCTTCTTCAGCCAAGGAAAACAGGACACCTTCTTGGAGTTGTTACAGAATCTGAAAGCGAAGCTTGTGATGCAGGCAGGCATCAAAACACATGTAGCCTAGAGCAGGAACTCAGCGGAAGCCATGGCGGTAATTCACTGGGATCCCACCCACACTACTGGCACATTGGCACTATTTCATCCCCAAACAGTGATTGCCCTTTGAGAGAAACACAGAGATGCAATATTTGTGCCCATTAGTCTCTGAGATTTTTCAATGTTTGGCTGAAATGTATTTTGGAGATAATTGTATTTTTACAAGAAGTTATAAAGATAGCAAAGAGGAGTGCCCTGTGTCTTTCTCCTGGTTTTCTCTGATGGCAAAATTTCCATGGTTAAGGAAAACAGAACACCCAGTGGGGATCAGTTGTGTGCGTGTGCACGTGTGTGTGTGCGCGTGTGTGTGCATATGATTTTGTTACTCATATAGATTACTGTAAGTACTATAGTGGGGATATACAGAACCATTCCATCTGAGAGTCCTAATGGATCAGAACTTGCATTCACCTATCCTTCCTGCTTACCTGATCTTTTTTGTTTGTAGATTTAAAAAGCAAGGGAGGTGGGGTGGAAAAAAGAAAATTGATTTTTTTTTAAAAAAAATCCAAAGCAGTGAGCAGAAGAGATGTTTCAAAAGTTAAAAGCACATACATAGACTCTTGCAGCGGACCCGAGTTCAGTTCTCAGGACTCTTGCTGGGCAGTTTACAACTGCCTGTGACTTCAGACATAGCAGATGCAGCATAAATAATAAAAACTCAGAGACAGATATTGAGTGTGAATGGGAAATATATATGTCACTAAAGGTGCTGTTACTATGCGTGCTGTTGAGTGTCAGTGTTGTGAAAGAGAGTGAGTGTGTGTGTGTTTGTGTACGCGTGTGTGTGTGTGTACACCACAGAGAGGTACATGAGTCCTCTTAGAGTTATATAAAAACCAGTACACAACACAGGCATCCCAGTGTCATCAGGGCTCTTTATATGGGCACTTTGCTATCCTGGCAGGAATTGTTCCAGAGCTGGTAATAGTTCACCCAGGGCACGGTGTATATCAGTGACGTGCAAATCAGGCTCTGTGGGAGAAGAAAGAAGATAGTCAGTTTTGGGGAAAATGGTTTTCAAAGGTGGAAGAGAAGGCTGCAGCTCCTTAGGCCCTGGGGAACCCAGAAAGGAACTGCTCCCCTGAGACCCATGACAGGGGCCTCTGGAGCCCTCAGTCTAAGCAGGACCTAGGATTCCAGGAAGGGTACCAACCCAGCCCTGCACCTACGCCCTGGGACAGAAAGAGGCATTCATATCTACCACCTGTCTGATGAGGGACCAGGCAACACAGAGAGGGACAAGAGAACTGAGAAGACACAGAAGAGATGGGAACAGTCTTCAGTGACCCAGAGAATGGGAGCAAGATAATAGCAAAGGCCCTGAGGAGAAACAAACATCACTTGTGCCCTGGGGCTCCATGGGGAGAAGCAGAAACCTAGACCCAGGGCAGTGTCTACTTGGGTGGCCAGACTGCCCAAGCCAAAGCCTTCTTCCTTCTTGAGAGGCACCAAGAAGTGTCAGGTAGCCTTAAGGCTGGGAATTTGCTGACCCTGACTCTCACACTTTGAGGTGTTCACTCCCCATCTTTGACCTTGAGGCTTTCTCAGAGGATCCCCACAACTCACCTTTTTCAGCTTGCTGCTTTGCAGAGGACAGGAAGCATTGCTTGCCTCGCTTTTCTTGCATTTGGTCCTGCCAATCTTGACGGTGACTAAATACTCCACTCCTGTGCTCAGCTGTGGAGAAGCAATTGCATCGCTCATTTCCACTCTTGAGCATCCTGTGTCTGACCCTCTCCAGGAGGGAGGGGCTAAGCATGACCCCTTTTCTCGGAACCCATCCCCCAAAACTCAGCTCCTTCTTCCCCTCCCATTGAGTAAGTCTCGATGGCAACCAAGGTCCCAACCACAGCCCTGTGCTCTGGACTTTGCCGTGACAGCCACACAGTACTTCTTACTTGTCTCCCACCCGTGGTCATGAAAAGACAAGCTGGGTTGCTTGGTGACCACCGCGGTCCTCATAATGCAACGAGGACCTACCTGGCTCTGTTTCTTCCAGTTTGGGTAGCCATTTTCTCCCTCCTTACTCTCCATCCCAGACGATCAGAAAGTAGACAATTTAACAACACATCTAAATATTGATTATAGAGATGGCTTAAAAGTACCTGTTGCTCTTGCAGACAACCAGAGTTTGGCTCCCAGAAACCACATGGCAGTTCACAACCACCTGCAACTCCAGTTTCTGGGAATCCAATGCCCTCCTCTGGTCTCTGCAAGCACCTGTGGTGTGCTTATATGCATGTACTTGAAGACAGAAGTCTCATACACGTAAAAATAGAAATCTTTACAAATGAGCTTGGGAGCCAAATTGATTTCAGACCTTTGCTCCCCATATATTATCTCTGAAACCCTGAGAAAGTAGCATAGCAGCCCCCATTTCTTCATTTGCAAGGTCCACACAAGCATTCAGTCTGCTTGTGGAGTCTGGGCAAAGCAGGCACACTTCCACTAAGGCAGGAAAAAACCCAATCTATTGCATAGCTATTTCCTCCCAATTGAAACATTCCCTTTGGAGAGTAGAGGCTGCCTCAGAAGATTCAGGAATCAAATAAAACAAGGCTGTTAAGACCTCCTACCCAAGGTCATTACAGAGACTTTTAGGCTAGCTGAGCCACCTGCAGGAACTTGCAAGATACCATCATCATCCTGAGTTATCACTCTTGCTGAGATGGGCTTTTGGGGAGAGGGGGGAATATAACTGCTTTTGAGCCATTCATGGTTTTTAAGTATCCTCCACAAACCCACTAGTAAACTAAGCTAGACTTGATTGGAGTCATTTCTTTGGTCTGATGTTGGTGTCCTCTGCTTGCTCAAGTCGCCCCAGGAAAAGCCACACAATGATAGCTTAAGAGAATTCAAATATTTAAGTTGCTAAAGGTTTCTGCTAACTGTGTGGACCAGCTGTGATGTTGGGAGAGTCAAGGACAGCAGAAAGGTCATGGGCTGAAGCTCTTGCTTTATCTCCAGGAGCTTTCCACTCGAAATGATACCCACTGTGCCCTGAATCTGTGCAAGATGATGAATCCAGGTAAGCCACAGACAAGACACAAGCCAGGGCCAGCTCCCATGTAGGCTTTGTCTTCTCTTTCTCGTGATCAAACCTAAGGCTTTGAAGACTAAGGAGGAGGAAGTCGGGAGGGCTTTGGGGGAAGAGAAGCCTCACACTTGAGTGAAACACTAAGGAAATTTGGCGATTTCCTCACAGGTCTGGCTCCAAGGATGAGTGCGTAGACTAGACAACTGTGTGTGTAGTAGGGTGTGAGCCCCCTGCTTCTTGCCCAAATGCCAGTGGTTCAGCCAAATGAGACAGTGTGAGTTTCTCTAGGGGAGATGCAGACAGAAAATTCACTTTGGTCCTGGTTGAAAGATTCCCATATAAAATCTAAGGCCAGGCGCAGGGCAATTGCCCATGGCTGCACGGAGAATACAACCTCAGTACTAGCCCGAATTCCCTAAAGTGCGGCTGCTCCTCTGCTGTCACCAAGGGGCCATTCTACTTATGCACGGGGATGTTGCAGAACTGAGATGGCCCTTGCCGCACTGACCGGCTGTCAGCAAGTTGTATGTAGGAAAAAGAAAACGAAAACATTTGTGCACATTAAACTTCTTACTCCCGGGTAGTCTCTGCTGTTCACTTAGAATAGGAAGTCACAACAGCAGCTATTTCGACAAGTGCTGCTAGGTGGCAGCATTGAGCTAAACTTGTTCTGACCCAGTTTGCAGGTGAAGAGGCAATCCCGAAGGACTCTAGATAACACCTAACCAAGATCCCACAGCTGCGAGCGACTAAAAGTCAAAAGCAGGCCCAGCAGCCCACCGTGCTTGTCTACTATCCTCTCTTTGCGGTACCGAGACTTTCAAAGTCACATCTGGATATTAAGATATCCAGAAACCTGTGTCCATGATCCTCCCCCCCTCCACAAGCCCACGCTGTCCACTTATCGTTTTAAGTAATATCGAGTTTGCTTATAACATTTTTAAAAGACATTCTTGACCAGTTAATTGTTAATAGTAAAAAGTTGGTTTCACACATTAAATCTTAGTGTCTCAGCTAAAGACTAAAAAAAACGGATTCAAGTGAAAAAGACAAATGAGAACAGCGCCACCTGGTGGTCATAGTGCAGAATAGCCAGTGCATATTAGACCCTGGACTGTCTGCTAGGATTTAGGAACAGGGTTTAACACTAATATTAACCGCCCCACTCCCATGCCTTCCCCTCTTTCTATTGACTCCTGTTCCATCTGCCTCGCATTCTCTCTGACTAGTAATTTTTCCTCCTAGGGAATCATTTCCCCCCAAATCTAACTAAGATGCAGTATCATTTCTGACTAATTTACATATTTTGCTATCTGACCTTAAGGGAAAGGTGGACCAATAAGTTTTCCAACAATTTTTTTCTTCTATCATCTTTCAACTGATACAACTCACAAGGACCACATATGTAAAATTGTGTACAACAAAAGAGAAGTAACGACGGCGACACACAGGTGTAGCCCTAGTACTCACATTCAGGAGGCTAAGGCAGGAGGCTGAGGGTAGAGAGATACAGGCCAGCCAGGGCTAAATACAGAGACTCTGCCTCAAAAGTGGTGGAGCTATCTGACTGAAACTCCTTGCTCGTTCCCTGCCACTTCCCCTCAGCTGTCCCCAAAGACTTGTGATTACAAATGTCTCAAGCACAGAATCCAGCCCAATTTGACAGTGCTGGACACTGAAAAGAAATACTGTCAGAAGAAAGTTACAGAGAGTGTTTAGGGCTTGTCCAGACAGAGCCGTAAAGAAAGTGAAACCAGCCCCATCCCTGCTGTCTGGGATGAAATGCAATCCCCTCCGTAGAACAATGGAGAACCTCTACAGCTCAGTTTCTGGCCCAGACCAAGTGAGTTAGGTTGGCTCTGAACCTTAGGCCTACCTAGGTCATGTGACTGTGGTGACAGAGGGAGCTACTTAGCCCAGAAGCGTCAAATGTTCCCATCACATATGACACGCCCCAGAGAGTTATCAGTACTATTATCCAAAGAGCCCAGTCAGAATCCCCATATGTCTGAAAAGGCAACATGGGGCTTGTGTTGCTGTCTGGGAAACCAAGGCACAAACCTGCATCTGACTTTGGATTAGCTTCTGAACTCGAAACAAGTAGGTGTCGTTGCTTGCATTGTTGTAGGACTGGATGAAGAAATGGAGCGTGGAGTTCATGTTTTTCTTGCTTGAGGCCTTCTCCTTGAAGCCTCCCCACCTTTGGACGTGATTCACCTTGGCCATTACAACTACGGCCACCAGCAAGAGCAGCAAGGGCATCCTCAGGCCTCTGGCCTCCATCTCCGTAGCTTTGGCAGGTACGTGTCTATACTGATGCCAGGGTAGGAGTGCGGCAACTGTCCCTCACTCTTCTGCAGCAGTCTCACCGGACAGGCTTTCCTGGGAGGCAGCTTCACCTGCACTTAAGCAAAGATTAAGACCCCAAGTTCACTCTTCCATGGTGCTAAGAACACTACCCACGGAAAGCTTCGCCAGGACCACACACCCGACTCCCCAAGAACAGACCTGTTCGGGGCTCTGCAATAAAAGCTGCTCTAGTGGCCAAAGGATACTGTGTGTGGGAGCGGGTGAGCGTTTATGGAGAAAGTCATGTTTGGACTGAGATGCGGGGTTCAACCGCATGGGACCTGGAGCAATACACTCCAAGCATCTTACCAAGCCACCAGCATCTCCCGCGCTCCCTCCGTCACGTTCCTCTTCCTCACCTGCCTCTCACTGCAGCAGATTTCCCCCATCTGTTTCCCACTGTGCTGGCAGGTTCAGGCACTACCTTGTCATCCTCTTGTGACCCAGCAGAGCTTTGTGAGGTAACCCCAAGCTCCCCACTGAAATCAGCCAAGAGCCTTACTCAGAAATGAGCCCTGCCTGGGGCGACCTGTATGAAGAAGCTCATTATAGAACCCCATAATTTGCTCCAGGGAACTTGCATTGGTTGTGCTACTTCCTCATACTCCTCAAGCATCTAGGCTTGAGATTTGTCAGTCCAGTTCCCACGAGAAAACGAGCAAGAAATAGACAGAAAAATAATGTGTTTTATCGCCGCAGCTGATAGGCTCTGCCGCCTGGGCTGAGCAGTCTGCAGGCAAGGGTGTTTCCTGCAGCTTTTGCTTACCCCTTCTCCCATTCTTCCCTCCTTGTCACTGCTGCCTTCCCTTACATTGTAGGCCCTCCACACAAATAAACTAGTCAGGCTTCTGCTGGCCTTGGCTGAGGTTTCTTGGGCCTACACTAAACCGTGCATCAGCCTGGTCCAAAGGCTTTGCTCATGGTGTTCCACCTCTCCCGTGAATCCTGAAATGGAGTGTCCTTGCTCCAGGATGAGATCAGTTAGCAAACGCCAAGAATGCTGGGCTTTTTCCAGTCTAGGAAACAGCATAGACCACATCCTGACCAGGCAGCCCTACCTGCACATGCAGGCTTGTGAGTCCTGGTCTCAGTTAGGGGACTCTGGAAGGTGCAGGAGAGCTGCCGAGAAGGGCATGCAACTGAGGAAAAAACAATCCTTTCCATTGCTGCTTGGCCAGTTGCCTCATCTTCTTAGCTTCACTTTTCTTAACTGTAATTCTAGCATACAATCAGCAAAGTATCTCATAGGATGATGTTCTGGCTTTTCATTAATATGACTATACCTTGTGGCAACCAGAACACAGGCAAAAATAAAATAAAATAAGCCTCTTCTAGGGCATCCTCTCTCCCTAATATACTTCCTCAAATTAAACTTCACCTCATGGTTTTCATCACGCCCGGGTCTTACCTCTAGCAGAGCAGTGGCCCTCTGTCACCCGTGAGTTCTGTGTCTCTGAATTCAGTCAAGTATGAGTAGACAACTCCTAAAGAGCAATTCGGTCTGGACCAATCATGTCCCTGAAAAATAGAGACTAAAGAATATTTATATCAAGATTTGTGTTTTATTAGGTATTTTAAGAGATGAAGGGGCAATGAAAAGTATAAAGGGGCATGTGCAGGTCTTATGCAAACACTACGCTGTTTTGTAGGAAGGCTGGGACATCCACAGATTTTTGGTTTCTGCAGGAGCCCCTGAAAGCAATCCCCACGGATACCAAGGGACATCTGGTTTTCACGGATACAGTGTCAGAACCTGGAGAACAGTCCCAATGTGCCACTCTTTTAAAGAGCCTACATACATATCCAATGTCTTGATTTTCTTTTCCCACAGGGCAAATAGATAAAATAACTCCTTACAAACAAGAGGGCCGGTATCATTTGGTTTCTTTTCTGAACTTTTTTTTTTTAATGCATTTCTGTTTCCTGAATAGTCCTGCTCTGGGCAGGATACTGACCTGGATATAACACAGACAGGAAGCAAATCTATTTAAGACCCAACCGGTTGCCAGGCTCCCTTCCAAGATGGCCCTGAAACAAACAGTCAAAAGTCTGCCACCTGCTCAAGTACCCCAGGCTTGATTGTGGGGCAGCACCGCCCATGCACTCAGCAGCAGTTCCCAAGCATCCCTGGACCCTCACCTCTGGAACTACCACAGACACCACAGACGAATGTGGTTGACCTTGGCTGAGAATGCACTCAGCTCCTAAGAAGCAGTTCTGCAGCCGGCACACAGAATGTCAGGGGGACAAGGTGCTGGTGCTACAGATGGCTCAAGTTGGCATTGATCCAAAGTACATTTTCTCCTCTAGACGAAGAAATCTGAGAAGTAACAAGGCCAAGAAAGAGCATTCTCACAGTTACACAGTGCTTCCCTGAGAGGGAAGAGCTGGCTAAGAATATCAGGGAGGAGGAGCCGGTGGCAGTCTGTCCTCCTCAGCCAAACTTAAGTAGTTTTTAAAATTCAGATGTTTTCCAGGTTAAAAATAATTTGCCAACTCCTAAGTAGGCTTCTCCATCTAAAGAAACAATAGGTTTCCTCCTTTTCCTTTTTATTTTTAAAAATTTTAATTGATGTAATTATATGTTTGGGGTCTCACATGATATTTTGATATGTGTATATAATTTATCCTGACAAAATCAGAGTAAGTGCCATTTACCTCTGTGATGGCTGTTCTTGGTTGTCAACTCGACTAAATGATGTGTTTATCTAAGCGATGCTATTATCAATAAAGTCTCGGGAGTCAATATCGGGGTGAAACCTGACAGATCAAAGACGTGGCAGAATGGGGACCAGTTGACCTTCTCTCCATACTTCCCAGATCAAAGAGAACCTGAAATCTCCAAGTCCCTCCCTATTCCTTCTTGTGTGTCTCCTCTATCCATATCCTGGCTTCTCAACGGCTAATATCAGTCAACTAGTCTCTGACGTTGTCCTTTGATTCAAGATTAACATTTTAAACAACCTCAAGTTTCATTTCTCTGTGATGGAAATATTTAAGATTCAGAAAGCAGGGCTGAGGGAATAGTCCAGTAGTACAACCCTTGTCTAGCTTGTGTGAGGCTCTGGGATCAATCCTAATTGCCCCCCCCCAAAAAAACACAAAGAACATCTTGCATCAAAACTCAGAAAGCAGGCTAGGCAGTGGTGGTGCTTGCCTTTAATCCTATCACTCGAGGAGGCCGAAGCAGGCAAATCTCTGTGAGTTCAAGGCCAGCCTCTTCTACAAACTGAGTTCCTTGACAGTCAGAGCTAGTACACAGAGAAACCCTTTCTCAAAACAAAACAAATAAACAAAACCCCAGAGAGCAGAGCAGCCGAGCCGTCTCAGCAGATAAAGGCACCTACTGCCAAACTGAAGATCTGAGTTCGAGTCCTAGGACCCACGTGATGGAAGAACTAATTCACACAAATTGTCCTCTGACCTCCCATAAATTAAAAAAAGCAATAAAAATAAAAAAAATAAAAATTTCAATCAGGTGTAGTGGTGCATATTTTTAATCAGTACTCTGGCAGTAGTGGAAGGCTACTCTCTTAAGTTAGAGATCAGTCTGGTCTACAGAGCAAGTTCCAGGACAGCTAGGACCACACAGAGAAACCCTGTCTCAAAAAACAAAGTGGAATAAATAAATGAAATGAAATAAAAAATAAAATCTTCAGAAGAAACTGTATTAAGTTAAATAACCCTGGCATGAGGAGGACACAAAGACTGCGTGATCTCACCCAAATGCTAAACTCAGTATAACACAGTAGAACTGAGGCCACAAGGGGCTGGGAAGCAGCGAAGGAAAGGGCAGTAGAGAAAATCTGATAACAGGAACCAAAATAGAAGTAAACAAAACAAATGACTAACGGATTGCAGGTGAAGAAACGGAAACTTGTTATTCCCTTGGAATGTCAAGCCATTGTGGAGAACGGCATGGAAGGTTCAGAAAAGTAGATCGAGCCTATGATCCTGCTATCCCATCCCTGGGTGAACCCAAAGAAAGTGAAATCAGTATGTCGGGACAAGCCCAGGTTCACAAGCTGTAAGCATTTTCTGCCTGATCCAGCTCAGGTGTGCAGAATCAGCACAGGTGCCCATCAGGGGAAGAACTGATGTGTTAATTAGACTTTGTTGTGGGAACCAGACATAAACAACATAAAGATACCAAAGCACTATGTAGGGTTAAGACAACCCCTCAAAGGGGCGGGGTTTGCCTCGGGCGAATGCCTGCCAATAAATGGGTGCGCGGGGAGGCCGCTCGCTCTCTTTCCCTCCCTACCTGTACTACGCTGGAACTTTGGTTCTGTAAGTTTATCATTAAAGTGGTAAATATTCTTTGATATCTGCATTGCATTTATTTTGTGCGGGTACAGCACTAGCTTGGTTTCACAATTTCAGAGGGTTAAATCCATGGTAACCTGACCCTGTGAACTTGGACAGAACATCATAGCAGTGAGGATACACATACCTGCACATAATTAATAATAATAACAAGAAATGTTAATAAAATTATATCCTACCACCTGCATCAAAACTACTAGAGGACATCACATTAGCTGAAATAAACCAATATAAAGGAGCAAATATCTTGTGGTCTTCTCTATGCATGTGTATTTTTAATTAAAAATCCTGGATCTGGAAAGATGGCTGAATGGTTACAAGCCACAGAACCTGAGTTGGATCCCCATTACCCAAGGAATGTTGGAGGTGATGGCGCACACATGTAATTCTAATGTGTGTGGGGTGGAGGAGACGGGCAGATTCCAGGGACTCTACCCTGTCAGTGTTAGTAAAACAGCAATCTCCAGGTTCTGTGAAAGACTTTGTTTACAGGACTAAGATGAAGAATGATAGAGGAAGATGAGCTGAACTCTGGCTTGCATACATGCATGCACAGGCAAACACAACCCATACAGAAGTGTAGACACCTCTACCACACACACACACACACACACACACACACACACACACACACACACATACACACACACATTAGTAACCCTGGGAAAGTGGGAAGTTAGATAGCAAACACCAAAACACCAGGAGTTAGAAATAGTAAATCTATAGCACAGTGGGTCACAATAGCCTACTTGACATATTGGAAAAAACTCTGGGAAATTTCACACAGTTTCACACAATGATGAAGACATAGACAATTAATCAACCTGAGTTGATCATTACATGTTATTTATGTGTATTGAATTACAACACTCTATGTATTAAATGTGTACAATTAAAATAATAATGATTAACTAAAACTTTTACCAGGTGTGATGACACATGTCCATAAACCCATTATTCAGAAGGCTGAGGCAAAATTGGGAGTTAAAGCCTAGCTCAACACCAAAACCTTGTCTCAAAAAACAAAACAAAACAAAACAAAACTTTTTTAAAAATAGAGTAGAAAAAATAAATTCTAAGGCTCTGTAGTCATGTAGAGGGTGAGTGCAGCTTACAGAGATGTGTTGTGGAGTCCACAGTAATTCCCAACAGGTCTACTCTGAAAGAAAATGAAAAGCAAGGACTTCTGGGGCCTGCTTCTGTGTTCTGCCGTCCTGCTTTTCTATGAGAAGCTGACAAGCTTGCCAACATGAATAACTGAAGACCAAGCAGGAGTTGAAATTCTCTAAATCTGAAAGTTCAAGGCCTCTCCCCCTTTGTCTATTTGGATGTTTGTGCCATTGATTTGGAAAATTTCTTTACCCTTGATAATTCTTTTCTTTACTTTGATTTAGGTACACATTTTACAAATATCCTTTTCTGGATTGTGGCTTACCTTTTCATTTTATTTTTGGCATATTGAAGGAGAGAAATTCTTAACCTTAATGGAGTGAAGATATTGATTTTCTCTCTCCTGGTTTGCGTTTTTGATGTCTTAGTTAGAAAGTCAAGGTCAGAAAGCTACTTAAACATTTTAATAATGCTACTTTTCCCCCATGCTTTCCCAAACATTTTAAACTTCAGTATTTCCATTTATGTCAGCAATCTGGTCTGTGTGCATGGTATGTGTGCTAATGCTTGGTTCATGCTCTGTATTTATTATAGTCGTGAATGTGATTGCCCTGTGGTTCTCCTTTCCCATGCTGTTCTCATCTGGCTTGGGGTTCAGGATCATACTGGCCTTATGCAATGAGTTGGAAACATGTCAGTCGGAATTTCTGCAGTAAACAGGGGCATGGTAGCAATAAGAAAAATTCAAGAAAGCCAGGTGGGGGTACACACCTTTAATCTCAACACTCAGGAGGCAGAGATAGGGAGATCTCTGAGTTCAAAGTCAGCCTGGTCTACAGAGCAAGTTCCAGGATAGCCAGGGCTATACAGACAAACCCTGTCTTGAGAAGAAAAGAAGGAAGGGAGGGAGGAAGGGAGAGGGAGAGGGAGAGGGAGAGGGAGAGGGGGAGGGGGAGAGGGAGAGAGGGAGAGAGAGAGAGAGAGAGAGAGAGAGAGAGAGAGAGAGAGAGAGAATGTCTATACAATGGTGAAAATGCAAAGGAACCAGGGGACACAGGAAACAGGGAAGCCTTTTTCAGGTAGCAGTACCCATGCCAGCACTCCTAAGCAAGAACAACGAGGAGAATGGAACAACCCAGAGTCAGGGAGGGTCAAGTGGCCACTTTGTAGAACAAATGGGAAACAAATACTGTATTATCACTCACCCTTGACCTCTACCTTATGGTCGGTTGGCTAAATTCAAGCCTCATTGAAGGAATTCCTGCAGGCCCTGGAGAAAGGATAGCAGAGAATATAAGAATTAGGAGACATAGAACCAGTAGGAACATAGATACATATGTGTATGCATGGTTCTATATACATATGGAGAGATTTGTTGTGCAATATTGGCTCATGTAGTTACGGAGGTTGAAAGTTAACAACTTGCCATTTGCAAGTTGGAGATCCAAAAAAAATCCTTCAACATAAAAATCCCTAAAATGAAAAGTTATGGCACTACAGAGGCTATGGGAGGGACGCTTACTGACAGCTGGGCCTAGAAGTCAAGGGCACCATAGGAACGCACACGTCAGTGTATTCACATCTTTCCCTGCTCTGGATGTGCTCGCAGTGGCTGCAAAGATACGACAAGTGTTAATAAGTAAATGAGTTTACCCACTTGGAAATAATAAGCATTGGCTGCCTCTCCAAAGCCAGTTCCTCCAATGCAGAGCAAGTCTGGGAAAACTAGGCTCTTCCCAACTGATCAGGAAGAGCTGCTAGCTTTCTCTTAAATCAACTGCTGGCAGGATGTTCCAGAAAAGAGCAATTTCCCTCATTTTCAGGACAGATGTGAATATTTCCACAGAAGCCAAATTTCATACAGCTCAACTCTGGCCTCCATGGGAAAGAGTTATGTAAATAAAATGTGCTCGACTATCGGCAGTTAACAGTTATAGTCGTATCTCCCGAGTGTTTTGCATGGAAATGTTCTCTCTTAGCTGATGCCCTAAAAGCACAAAAACCATAAACTACAAACCTGTACCTTGATGATGTCTATGCGCTTTATGGATGAAGATTAGATGGGAATGGATGTGTTAAAAGTGAAAGAGTGGCTGGGGGATGCCGCTGTGAATCAGAAGCTTGTGATACAAGCATGTGGATGAGTTTGGATCTGCAGCACCCATTTCAAAATCACACACACACACACACACGTACACACTTAGAGTGTAATGTTAAATTGTGTACCAAGGAAAGTCAAAGGACTTAAGAAAAGTAAAGCATTTTTACTTAGCAGTATGTCTGCAGTTCAGAACCATAATCTTCCTTTGTCTTATTTTAAGCAAGGTAGAGAAAGATCTTAGTATATAACATATAAAGTTATTATCTTTTTTAAAAGATTAATTTTTTATTTTATCTGTTTATGTATTCTGCCTTTATGTATTAGAGTGTATCACATGTACACAATATAGGCAGAAGCCAGAAGAGGGCATCAGACCCTCTAGAACTGGAGTTACAGCTGGCATGTATTGGGAATTGAACCCAGGTTCTCTGCAAGAGCAGCAAGTGCTCTTAACTGCTGAAGCGCCTCTCCAGTCCCTCAAGAGGTCATCTTTGCTGTTTTCCCACGTCCCACAATTAAACATATCAACGTAGGGCTGTTGCTAGAGAACTTGCCTAGCAGACATGAAGTTTGATCTCCAGCAGGGCATAAAAGTACGGTGGTGCATGCCTGCCATTCCAGAACTTGGGAGGTAGAGAGAGACAGAAGAATCACAAGTTTCAGATCATCCTGGGCTACATAGTGAGTCTGAACTACACAAGACCCCGTCTTTACAAAACAAAACAAACAAACAAACAAAAAAATCCCACCAAGTTAATTTCAAACCTTGCGCCAATTTTCTCACCAACCAATGCAAGGAATAACACTAAATTGTGATAACAATGTGTATAGTAAGCATTTTCTTATAAACATCAATTACAAACTTCTCCCCTAGCAGATACTTACTGATAAATAATTTTATCATTCCTAATTTGGGGTCTTGATTACGGAGACTTTTTTCTTTTCTTTCTCTCAAGGCAAGGTATCACTACGTATATCAGGCTGACCTTGAACTCACAGAAATCTACCTAACTCTGCCTCCTGAGTACTGGGATTAAAGGTGTGTGCCATCACCCCAGTTTTGTAGAATTATTTATTGAGGAAACTGTTAAATTATAGCTTTAAAGTTTTTTGAGTGGATACTTACAGCGTATGTGACTTGATATGAAATGTTACCCACCCCACCCACCCACACTCATCCCCTGCCACACAAATTCACTTCCCTCACAAACTCATTTTGCTTTGAATGTCTTTTGAGAATTAATAAAACAGATCATTAATTAGTTTCTAGCTATGACTGAAGTTTATTTATTCTCAGTAGTGCACAGCTTTAATGATTGTGGGTAAAGAGCCTTCTGAAGCTGCTGCCTACCAGAGCAGAGCACAAGATGCCCTGGAAGAGGGAGCCCAAGCCTCCAGCAGACCCCTGGTAGGAAAGGTAGGTAGGAACAGTTAGCTGTTCCTTAGTCTGGGGATTCCAGACACACAACAAGGTCAGCATTACCAGGATGGACCAGGCTGTCAACCGACAACCTACCTCTCTAGCCTACCTGTGGTGGTTTGAAACTGTCTGAAAGAAAAAAGTTGAGCTTCCAGGCTTGGCATGGCGGTATATATCTTGAATCCTAGCAGTCGGGAGGCAGAGGCAGGAGGATCTCTGTGATCCTGTGATCAAGGTCAGCCTGGCCTATATACCAAGTCCCAGCACAGCCAGGACTACACTGAGAGACCCTGTCTCAAAAACTAAAAGCAAGCAAACAAATATGTGAATAAGGTTGAGCCCCTGCCCTCAAAAGACAGCACCCAATCCCCTGCCCTGCACTCAGGCTAACTTTACCTCTTTGTCTCAGTGTAGAAAAGTGACAAACCATTCGCTACTTCTGAGGCTTGGCTGTAAAAGGTGACTCCACTCTACCTGGAACTCTAGCGATGCAGATGGCCACATCCTCTATTTACGTAAGTCCTTTTCTGCTCCCTGCTCTGTTTGAGCAGGGGATTTCGGGGGGCTTCAGTCCTGCCTCTACGGAGTATTTCATATGGATGGTGAGTCTTTCATCTTCTAGTCTGTTCTCCTCCGTATTGATTCAGCCTGACCGTCTATGTATCCTGAATGTCCATTGAATAGGATGTACCCAGAGCCACTGACAGGTGCCACAGTTTGAATCAGTATTCGCCAAAGGCCTATGTGTGAAAAATCTGGTTTTTGAGGCGTGAGGCGTGCTTTCGGGAAATCCATTCTAAGCTCCTTTTCAGGTAAAATGGCAGGATTTAGAACAGTGAGCCCTAGAATGGGGTGGGGTGGCGATCCGGACATCAAAACTGGTGGCAGAGGGATCACTGTTTCTTGACTGTCCTGCAAAGCTGCTCCACAGAGCCAAGTTTGGGAATTGCTCTGATCAACACACTGCTGCTACACATGGAGCTGGTGAGCTGGCTCACTCCGCCAAATCCACCAACTGCTTCCCCTTCAAAGGCCAATGTCCATCCACTCTCTACCGTTTTTCTCTCTTCAACCCAACATCTACTGCCACCTCCAATTTCCTTCCTCCTTCCTGACTCCCATTAACCGCTCCAAACATACATCAGTTTTCCAAAATGAGAAGAATGCCTACAGGAGTCGTAAGTAAAACTGTGTCCCCAGAGCTGGTATTCCCTTCTATCTTGAGAGCATCCTGTCAAGGTTGTGACATCAGTTTTGGCCACTTGTTTCAAAGAGTTTGAACTGTCTTGCTTTGTTCTCTGAAGACGGGATTCATCTCTTTAGGTAAGTTTTGCTTGCCAGTCCCCACGGTGTATTCGTGGAGAGTTTTAAGTCCTCAGAAACTTCCATTTGGCAGTGATTTCACTTGCCTCACCACCTCTGCCTTAGCACTGCCAAGCCTAGATGGCCTAGACATTGTATTAAAAACCAGCTCCCTCTGGGACAAGCCTAGAAGACATTGGCACAGGACTGCAACTATCTATGGATGTTCAGTAGATTAAAAATCTTCCTGGCAGACAGGAATTTTGTCAGGATCCACCCACTGTGGCCAGCATTATGTAAAGGATAAAGGAGTTCACTGGCTTGTAGCCATCGAACAGAATCCGGTCAATATAAAATGAGTGGATTGTGCCTACACGGAAGATATGCCACTCGTTTCTAAACAAGTGGACCAATAGAAAGTTGCAATTTGGGGGCGCTTAAAAACAACTCTGAATTTATATTGGGGAAGATGGTGCATTTTTAACGTCATGCTCTCAGAAATTAAAAATAACTCTTTTAGCCAGCTGTTGCTCCTTTTCTGGGAGAGTCGGGAGGTGAAGAGGCACCACATGGTTGACGAAACTGCGCTGAACTGCTGCGTTAGATTGATTACGTTTTGCAGTACCTGCATGTAGGTTGAATGTCCGCGTCTTTTCTTTCTTTTTTTTTTCTTTCTTTCTTTTTTTTTTTTTAATGCCATGGTCAACAGTCTATCCATCGCCACGTCTCAGTCATGGTCAATAATTCCTGATGATGCAATTTTAGGTTATCTCCCCTGGAAGCCACCGGTCATTTTCTAATTCAGCATTCCTGGAACCCTTGAAGTCCACCTTGGCCCACGACCCCTCCATAGGGCCACGCCCCTTCTCCCTCCCCCGAAGAGAGCCCGGAGAACTCAAGGTCCGCAAGACAGGCTGCAGCCCGGCCCTGCCCAACGGCCTTCTGGGAACTGTAGTTGTGACTTCTGACACAGCTGCCATATAGTGGAGTCTAGGACTACAGATCCCTACAGGCCGCTCGCACCGCGCCTGCGTGCGGCACCTGCTAGAGGGAGGGTTAAGTCGTCCCGGGAGCAGAGCAAGTCGGCGGAGGAGGCTTTGGCAGCTGCTGGCGACATGGACAACGCAGGGAAGGAGCGAGAAGCGGTCCAGCTGATGGCGGAGGCCGAAAAACGAGTGAAGGCCTCCCACTCCTTCCTCCGAGGACTGTTCGGGTGAGCGCCAGAGTTCTTGCCCTTAGGGGTCTTGGTGCCCGGTCCCCCACCCAGCCGGCTGCCACCGCAGAGTGCCCCGCACAACTGCTTAGGGTTCTGTGTTCCCAGCGGCCTTCAGAACACAGCCAGGTGGCTCATGCTCGGCCTTGGGTCCTGCAGCCCCTAGGGGCCATTGCATCCCCTGGGCCATGCCTTGGGAGCGCTAGTCTGCACACATCTCCTTACGGAGATCCTCAGGCCTTGGGCATCCCCACATACAGCCCGAAGAACCCGTAACCCTCAACCCCCAGGCATCCAGAACCCCATAAGAGCCCCTGGAGACTTCTGTGTACTCCGACTCCTCTCGTGTGGTCCGATATTGGTGGCAGGGTCAGCGCCGAGCTGCCCCTCCGGGAACACCACCTTTCTAGGGGACCGGATTGATTAATTTACCCGAGTCTGAGCCATATCACTTGGGGTAGCCAGACGGGAAGGTCCTGGAACTCAGCCTGGCGCCTGGCATCTGCGAGAGGCTCACAGGAGCGTGAGGTCAGCGCCCCTTGTATCCTGGGCACTTGTCGGCTTGCTTCGGCCCACAGGCCTTGCAATCATTTCCTCGGGTGGTGTGTTTTTCCTTTGCTGGAGTGATTTGTATCCATAGCCCGGGCCTCCTGTTTGATGGACCATAACGTTGCCTCTGTTTAAAGTCAGTATCTTTTGGGAATCCCGTGATTTGGTGTAATTCTTACATGCTGTAGTAGGGGGAGGCTTTACATTCCGAGCTTTCAAAAGGCAGAACCTGAACTGAGAGCTTGTGGAAGAATTCGGGGCTGTTGATTATGCGAATGATTCAGCTGTTTATGACAGCGGCAGAAATCACGCGTGTACCTCATTTTTTTTTCCATTTGAAAGTGAAAGATCTTTACCAAGAGCAGATTTAAATTATCGGGAAGGACTAGTAGTTCATACTTAACTACCGCAATTTGAGACACAATTTTATTTCTGTACAAATTCAATTTGGACACTTAGTTCTAAAAACACACCCAGTGAGCTTTGACTTGTTTTTTTCCAACTTCTTTCATTTAACTGCTAATTATAATATTCGTTATTATGTAACAGTTTAGTGGAACCCCCCCCCCCTTATGTTTCCATCTCCAGGAAATGCTTAGGGTCACTTTGATACAGTGCATGGGACCATGCTCTGCCAAGATAAAGGAGACCACCCTTGGAGACCTCTAAGGGCATTTATCACTACTAGGTCCTAAATTTCTCAAGAAATACAAGGCTTGGAACTGTAGCTGTAAATTATGGATAATTTGTTTCCCCTTTAAGGGGGACAGGGAGCATTCTTTGTATGTAATGTAAGTGCCAAATACTAATTCCTGTCTGTGAATCACAAAACACACGAGATTCACTGTGTGAAATTTAATGGTAGGGTGACTGCCTCACCATGGGAGGTGATTTAATGCACCATGAGTTTCAAATCGTGTTTCCTTGAGCCAGTTACGGGCATTTCTTTTGGTCAAGAGGCCCGAAGTTTTGAGGAAACTAGGTCAGATCTTGAGTCAACTAAAAAAAATTGAGGAATCTTGATTACTGAAGGAAGGTCTTTTTGACTGTGGCTGCCCTGTCTGTGACAGGCCGTGTAGGAAGACTCATCTTCCGCCATTCACACGCAGTTTGCCGAGAGTTACTACTTCCTACTCATGTGGAAGCAGCAGGTCAGGTTATTATCATGGCTTTGGAACCTGGATCAGGGTAACTTTGCTTCTTTGGGCCTCAGTTTTTTCTACTATAATCCACAGTGTATCTCGTGAGTAGTGATCAGTTTATATATTTTTAAAACACTCAGGCTTATGGGTGTTGGAAATGGTTGTCAGGTGATTGTCCACATATGCATCAAAGCTGTCGACTCCGCACAGCAAGGAAGCAGAGGGCAGATGGATTGAGTTTTGCAGGATTTTGGAGCCAAAGACTTGGTCACTGGTCTTTTAATAAATACCTTAAGAGTTTTAGCCAGGTTAAGTGTCCTTTGTACTATGAGGACTGGGAGATTTCCAGTCATATTTGGTCCTGGAAAGCTTAGGGGAAGAAGAATATATAGAGCTTCGTGAGATTGATTATAAGTATGCAGTATTTGAAACCCCAAACCAGACCTATTTCTCTTTGACTTATAATGGGAAGACTAAGGTTTTGTATCAGTATTAGATGTTTAGAGTTCTATAGGTGTAGCATTACGTGCATCTGTCATCACCCTCTATGTTGCCCTGCCCTGCCCCCCTTAGGTTTCACCTTTCATTTATGGTAGTGCCATCTACCCATGTGATGCCCTCAGGCTAACGGAGAATTCATAATCGCATGTCTTGGTTCACCCAAGTATCACTGTTCCATCTAACGGGATGGACAGGTGATGTTTTGAGGATGTGGGGGATGTTTAAAAAGGCATCTGGCTTATCGCAGATGTTTCTCGTCGCTGGCTGTTCATCTCCCAACTGCAGATTAAAGCCTAGCTTGAGTTCATCTCCTGTTATGCTGCACAATACTTTTGTGGTGATACTGCGTTCTCAGGAGTCTTCCATAAATCTGTCTGTTGTTGCGTTAGATGGAAATATGCATGGATATTCCCAAGAGTGGGTCCTTTGGATGGTTCCTCTGTGTGTAAGCTACAAGCTTTTTCTATCTGGAAGCTGGAGGTGGGGAGGGAGCATCAGTGCATTCCTTTTCCCCAGCAAAGTCTCTTGCAGCTTCCCTGCAGGAAAATAGTTGAGGAAGGATGCAGACATGTCTGCAACCAGTTTTACGTTTGTTCGGTTTTCTTTCTAATTCCCGGCTAAAGAGTGATGTGTCTTTTTAGTTGAGTCCAAACTCTCTTTTTCTGAAGAGCACAGTATAAAACCACTGCTTAAAACATCAGATTTTCAGTTAGTGCATTGCCAGAGAGGGGCTGTGGAAATTTGTGGTTAACTTCAGATTCTAGTTTAAATCTCAAACTGCTAGAATGATCTGAAACTGGCCAAACTGACAGTAGGATACTTTCAGATTTCAAAGACCTGCTTGCTATCTTCATTTGTTGCTAGGGGAACACAGGTAGACGGCCAAATCCATACTTAGGAATGGCAGGAGAATGTTTCTGAGCTATCTTCATTTGTTTGTTTGCAGTTTGTCTGGGTGCAACTCCCAGGCTTTGTACTTGCTAGGTAAGTATTTATCCGGCCTCTGAGCTACGTTCCCAGCCCCTGATGGTTCCTTTGCAGTATTCCTCAGTCTTGGGCTAATTAAAGTGTTATCTATTTGGTGTAAATTTAGTGAAGGATCCTTTTGGATTACTGCAACTAAGCATGAGTTTACTTAATATCTGTTTGTGAAAGTTCAAATATTTCTTGGGCTATATCCATATTCTTCACTTGTTTTTATTCCAGTGAAGATTGTGTTTCCATGTTTAGCATGGTCATGTGAGAGCCTTGATAGCATTTACATCTTTCTCAGTTAACAACTAATACTTAAATATAGATTCACCTTTTTAAAAAGTCATTAATCAGCTAGACATCATGGTTTTCACCTTTAATCTCAGCAGTAGGGAGGCAGATGTAGGTGGATCTCTGTGAGTTCAAGGCCAGCCTGGTCTACATAGGGAGTTCAGCCTGGTCAATGTAGTGAGTCTTAGGACAGCCAGGGATATGTAGAGAAATGTCTTGAAAACAAAAAGAGAAAGAGCAACAACAATAACAGTAACAAAATCATTATTATAATCCCTCATGCCTTTGATCCCAGCAATCAAAAGGCTGAAGCAGGAGGATCTTGAGCTTCAGGCCAGCCCATCTCAAAACCAAGACAGAAAATGTAGATTTGGTTACTTACAGAGACAGATGTTACAGTGTAAGAAGTGTGGGAGTATTTGTGTTTGTTTCTTATAAACGTAAAAGCTAAGATATAGATAACTGTATGTTATATAAAAGAGAAATAATACTTGCCATTTAAATCTGTAATTCTAGAATTTTGTACTTTGGATTTTTTTTTTCAGATATTTCTTATTTCTGAGAATTATTCATGAGTGTTGTAAATAATATTACCCTGTCCTGGTTGATTTTGTTTGTTTTTATTTTTGTCAACTTGATGAAAGCAAGAGTTAGCTGGGTAGATGAACTTCAGCTGAGAAAATGTCTGCATAGATTGGTCTGTAGGCAAGTCTGCATGTAGTTTCAGCGCACAGGATGGAGGCAGCCTTGAGTTCCATAAGAAAGCAAGCCAGTAAGCAGCATTCTTCCATGGCTTCTGCTTCAATTTCTGCTTCCAGGTTCTTGCCTTGGCTGTGACCTGTGATCCAGGACATGTAAGCCAAACAAGATTCATATAGGTAAAACAGAGACAGCAAATTAATACCCCTGCAAAAAAGAGCCAGAAGGAAAAATAACTGATAAAGAAATCAGAAAGCAATAAAGGTAAAAGCATAACTAAGGAAGAAGGCATGAAAATAAACTTTTTCTTCCCAAGTTGCTCTTGATTATGATGTCTTGTCTTATCATAAGAAACCCTAAGACATCCCCAAACTGTCTTTTTTGAAATATCAGGAAAATAGGTGTAAACCAAGAGTGCCCATGTCACCAGATCATATTAGCATCCTAGTTAAGGGAAACTCTATGCCCTGTTAGACCTTCATAATGTGTTCATTTGATTTGGTGATAAATGAGCATGTAAGCAGTCTTCCTTATTTCTGCTTTTACCTTTATTGCTTTCTGATTTTTTTTTTTTTTTTGGTTTTTCGAGACAGGGTTTCTCTGTGGTTTTGGAGCCTGTCCTGGAACTAGCTCTTGTAGACCAGGCTGGTCTCGAACTCACAGAGATCCGCCTGCCTCTGCCTTCCGAGTGCTGGGATTAAAGGCGTGCGCCACCACCGCCCGGCTGCTTTCTGATTTTTTTTATCATTTATTTTTTCCTCTGGCTTTTTTTTGAAGGGATATTAATTTGCTGTCTCCATTTTACTTATCCGAATCTGGTTTGGATTTGAATTTTTACACTGCTTCAATTGTGTGCTGTAGAGCCTGATACATAGTGGTTTTATCTTTGTTTGTTTCCCCCCTTGATCCAGGAGTTGTTCTGGGGCATCCTTCTAGGCAGAAGAGCCTTTTTGTATATTTATGTTAAATTCCTATATTATTTCCTTGTAATTGGAAAATTAACAGCTATTTCTTTGCTTTCTCCACTGCCTAATATGTTATCAGTGCTCGTGAATGGTCCTTGTGAGCTCGAAGAAGATGATAAAGAGCCATAATATCTAACTATTGACTATATAGTTAGGATGAGGCATTATGTGTGTGTGTGTGTTTTATTTTATTTTTATTTTTTGAGACAGGGTTTTTCTGTGCAGCTTTGAAGCTTTTCCTGGCACTAGCTCTTGTAGACCAGGCTGGCCTCGAACTCACAGAGATCCACCTGCCTCTGCCTCCCGAGTGCTGGGATTAAAGGCGTGCGCTACCACCTCCCAGCTGTATGGTTTTTTAAGTATCTGATCTACTTTTGACTAAGAGAAGTACATTAATGTCTTCATGTGTTTCTCTCTGTGGCTCTCTTTTAGTTTCTGCTATAAGAAAGTGACTTCTCCTTTCCCTCAAAGATATTCACAGCTATGATAACTCCATTATGAGCTTTATCTTTAGTGTTATAGAATGAACTTATTTATATTGTTTGGTGCTTTTAAGCCCAAATTCTACATTGTCAGTTTTTTATTGTGTGCATTTCCTGCATTGGGACTGTGTATTATATAAGAAAGATCACACATTCATTGGGTGACCGTGTGCTCTGTGTCAGCCAGCTCCCTCTTTCCCGGGGTAGCTTCATGACTAACTCTGGGGAAGTTAAGTGGAAGAGACATATGCTTCCCCTTGGAAATGCAGAGCTACCCTCTGCTTCTGCTGAATCCTTTTTTTTTTCTTTTTCTTGATTTTTCAAGACAGGGTTTCTCTGCGTATCTCTAGCTGTCCTGAAACTCGCTTTGTATACCAAACTGGCCGTTAACTCAAAGAGATCTACCTGCCTCTGCCCTCTGCCCTCTCCTCTGCCTCCACCTCTCGAGTGCTAGGATTAAGGGCATGTGCCACCACCACCCAGCTTCTGAATCTTTATCTATTGAGAGTTAGGAAGACATTCCTGGGTAGAGAGTGAGAGCCTTTAGGAAAGAACCCACATCACAGCTACCTGCAGCTGAATCGGACAAGAGAAACCCTTGCAGGATGAAAGGCTGTAGCACATCTAACCAAATTTGGCTGCTATATTCTGGTTTTATTGTTTGATTTTATTTTTGATACAGGGTTTTACTGGTTAGCGCTGGCTGACCAAAACTCATTTATTTATGTTGACCAGGCTGGCCTCAAACTTTTGGTATACTTTTTTTAAAACCACCTTTTAAAAATCTTATTTATCTTTTATTTTACACGTATGGGTGTTTAGCCTGCAGGTATGCCCGTGTACCACATGCATGCCTGGTGCCCAAGGAAGCTAGAAAAGGGTGTCAGATCTTCTGGAACTCGAGTTACAGACAATTGTGAGCTGCCTTATAGGTGCCAGGAATTGAATCTGTAAGGGTGGCTGAGGCATCTCTGCAGCCCTCTGGTGTATTTCTGGGTCTGTATCCCAGGCCTTTTGCAGGGGCCTTATATTAACTGTGTCTCTTCTGTGGCTCTGTTTTGTGAGCAAATCTGAAAGTGACATTGATGCGAAGATTTTGGTTCTCAACTGTTGAAGTACTTTGTTATATTTACTGTATTTTATATTTTATCTGACCCTTTTTATGATCTCTTTGTTATCTGGACCATGCATGCTTTGTTCAGCTGGTACATTCATGACATAAAGTTTTTAAAAATAATCTAGCTTCTGTTCCTCACTTAGGCCTCAGCTATTTCACTTGTTCTGGAAAGCACCTGTTCCCTGTGTGCTAAGTCTGTGTCACATCTCCTTCCTCCATTGTCTGTTTTTGTTGGTTTGGTGTGGGAGTTTTGCTATTTGTACTTAGACAAAAAATATTTCCATGCACTTTATTTTTTAACTGTTCTCATTATGTACTTTCGTCTTAGATCTGTAAGAAAATGTATCCAGAGCTGCTCCACTGGTGTTCTCTGGTGTCTCTTTTTTTCTCTGGAGTTTTGCTTTGCATCAGTGACCCTTGATGGATGGTTTGATTTGCTCTTTGATAGCAGTGTGACTTTCCCTTTTGAGTTCTTGGGAAATTCCCCAGTGCTGTTAGCTGTGTATGCCAGCATTGAAATCCACTCCTACCTTGATTTCTTAGGTTTGTAAGCACCTTTGCTTTTGATGTAGGAGCCCAGAGATTTTATTTATAGAACTGGATAGTTTACCAGGATTTCTAAGTGGACATTAGTACATAGCCAGCCAGTTTAGTGTTTGGATGCAGGTGTTTTTATGTCCTGGGAATTTTCTGAGATTCTGGTTCAAATACCTGTTTGAGGGGCTGTTTCCTCCTCCTTCTTTGGAGGATTCCAAATACATGGAGTCAGTCTCTTGTCCTGCCTGCCACTGAGTCCAGCAGGGCTTGCCTGCGGTGATTCTCCTCCAGCCTTTATAGCAGGCAGAGAAAATGACCCACGAAAAAACAAGAATGAAACTCTCAGCTCAGCCTGATTTTATTGTAAGTGGCGCTGGACCAAGACTTCTAGAGTTTGGCCAAGATCATTTTGCTTTAGTCATATTTGACCACAGCACAATTTTGGAAAAAAGTATTCAGATAACAATTAACTCAGTCCCAAATGCACAATTTAAGACACGTTTACATTGAGATTTACAAAGTTCATTTGGCTTCTTTCACAAGAGCGAGTACTGTTGTTTGGGGATGAGATGGGGGAAATAGGGAGAGGGACTGGGAGGTCAGAGATAGTGCCCGAGACTTAGGGTCTATGGAGCTCGACTGAGGGACTGCCTGTGGGTGTCAGCATTGGCCAGGCCCTGAGATAGCATAGAAGTCACTGAGGCTGTTGTAAGCACACATGACATCACTCTAAAGAATGGGTTTTATGGTCAAATGCAATGCTCAAGATTTAGGGGGAAATGTCTAGGATAAATGAAAACCTAAATTCTGGGAGATGCAGGCAGAGTCGGTCTCATCAGACAGCCAGGGATCACCAGGTTGCAAAACAGCGTCATTCCTAGCATTCCAGGAAGAGCAGCTGTGCTCCTCCTTCCATCAAAGAGGTACAGCTGTGTGTTTAACTTCTCCAGTGCTAATCTGTGTGCACAAGGCCTGTTGGCCCTCTCTCTTGCCCTTGATCCTGGCAAGGTGCAGTGAGGGAATACAGAAAGGGAAGACACAGACACACCTACAGAAAAGCTGGGGTCAGGTGGGCTGCCTTTGTTCTGATGGAGGGTACCAACTATGCAACAACCTAGAACCTCAGTGTGATTATTACCTAAAGCACCTGGGGAGGGGTTTGTTGTCTTAGTAGGAGATCCCTGTGGGTAAGCATTCTCAGGCTGTAAGCATCCAAGAGGAGGAAGTTACAGTTGATTAGTTTTGCTTAGACTGGTTAATCATCAACACTGCCAACATTTGTCATTGAATCAGAGAAAAGCTTTGCCACTAATTCTGAGCCTGACCCATATGAGCTTGGCTTTGCTAATTTCCCATGGATCTGAGACATTGGATCCTTGGCATGGCTTTGCCCATGTCAACAACACACAGTCACTAGGACTTCATCTGCTCTTTACACATTCACTCAAGGCTTTGGCTCCCCACAACCTGCAGCACAGTGGCTTTTGTGGTAGGAGAGGAGCTTCTTAGAATGTTCTTTGCTGCTGTAGAGTTGGGTGCAGTGTCTGGACAGAGTGGCACCACGGAGCAGTAGTTAGGGGCTCCTTTCTCGCTGTTGCCTTCTTTCCCTGCACTGACCCCTCTAGGGAGTTCCCTCCCTCTCTCGCAGCAGCGGTCTTCTAGGGACTGTGGCCCTGTCTGTCCATCCGAGGCACTCCTTTTCAGTTTCCTGACCTGACCTCAGGTCTCCTGCCTGGCTTTGGAATTCCTCGGTCGGGTGGGGCTCCCTTGCTGGGGAGTGGTGCCCTCCGAAGCTTGGAGCTTTGGCCCATAGACCCCCCCACCTTACTGACTTCCAGAGGGAGCCCTCCACACTGGATTTGTTTCTCACCAACTCCACTTCCAAGGACGTTTACTATATTCAGGGTTTGTTTGTAAGTTTATATTTAGACAATGTTATCATTTGGAAATTAAAACAGTTGTTTATAATGTTATATAAAGACTGAAATTCAGTTCCAAAATTTCATTTTTACAAAGGTTAAAAGAATTAAGATAAAATCTTACTATGTAGCTCTGGCTATAATTCGCTCTGTAGACCAGGGAGGCATTGAAATCACAGAAATCTGCCTGCCTCTGCCTCCTGAGTGCTGGAATTAAAGACATGAACCACCACACTTGGCAAAATGCATTTAAAACATCAGTAGTCAGGCCAAGTTTTATGTAACTGGTTTGTAAGTTTATTGAATTGTTGCTGTTCTTCACTTCTTAGGTATTTACCTATCTAGCATCTGTTCTGTTGCTGGCTCTTCTTGGCACATACTCTGCCTGTCAAGGTGGAGCTTCAGAGCCCTGCCAGAATAAAAGTCCAGTTAGCCTTCCTTACTACGCATACCTAGCCCATTCCCTTTATTTAGGAGATTAAACCCAGCGAATACTTTTATCAGCCAATTGTTAAATGTCAGTGTTCTTTTTGAGATTCCATTTTTTTTCTCCTTAAATAAGCAGAAATGGTGAAAACAAAAAGTCTCATAAAGTTGAATCTAAATGTCTGGGAGAGAGCTTCCAAGAGTCGATTTGGCAGCAAGTGCCAGTGCCCAGTTTGGTGTTGCTTCTCCTCCCCTCCTGGCCTGAGTGCTCCTGTGACAGGACTGTGAATGGCATCGTCTGCAGAACTTTGGTTCTTTTCGCTGAACGCTGAGCTCTGTCATCAGTTAATAGACAAATGAAGGAACTTCTGCGTGCTATCTCCCCTCTCCATGGACTGGCTTTTGGTGTTAGACGTCACATGAGCATTCTGAAGACTATCCTGCTCCTGCCTCCATTTTGGTAAACATACTGTTTTTAATTGGTGCATGGCAATTGTACCACAACGTGACATTTCAGTGCATGTTATGTGTACAGCACAGACCAGAGCAGTTGTCATAACCGTCACCCGGAGTACTCAGCACATCTCTCCATGGGGAGTATCCAGAGTGGTGTCTCCTGGGGATTTGGAAATGCTGTCAGCAGTATTTATCCTGCCGTGCTGTAGGAATGCGTACGTTCTTCCACATGTTCACCTGCACCCCTGTACATGTTAGCCATCCTCTCTCTCTGCCCTCTCCTGCCCCATACCGCATCCCAAGCCTTGGTAACTACAACTCCATTCCATACTTCTATTTTAGTCAGCCTCTCTACAGGGCCAGAAGCAAGGGGATGAAAAAAAAAAGTCAGGGTTTATTAAGGGAGCTTTAAAACGGCAGTGACAGCCAAATCACAGTGAGATGCTGAGAAGCTGGTGGTTACTCAGCCCGTGAGGGCGGTACCTAAACATTAAGAGTAATCCCACAGAAGCTTTCTCCCGGTTGTCTTTATGGATAGCCCGTGTTTCTGGCACCTTTAGTATCCCGAGATCTTCATTATAATTCAGGTTTCCCCTTCATCATTTTGTGCAGTGACCTCTCAGACCTTCTTCAGGGAATCTAGCCACATGTCACCTTGCTACAGCATCTCCTAAGACCTTAGTACAAGCCTCTGTGACCCCATTACTTACATTTTTTTCACACCTCCAAAACCATTACCATGTGAACAATGCCGGACTCTTCCAGCTTGAGGTGTAGCCTGCCACCTTGGACCACAGCTGTCCTCCGACCACTACACTCTCATTTGCACTCTCTTACACACAAACGTACCACATAAAATGATTTTATTAAAGCTTTGTTGTAAAAACATGGGGGGGGGGAATCATGCAGCAAGATTAGCCAGACTTAAAGTCTACATTTCTTAGTGAACTTCTATCAGAATAAAAAAAATGGTTTTAAAATGCAAGTTTTTCAAACAAGCTCTGGATTTCTTGGTAGGTGTGGCCTACCCCCAAGGCACTTGTCCTCTCCACCCAGCGTCTGATTTCTCTTTCACAGGACGAGTCCTTAACGCTTGCCCCTGTTACCCACAGCTTGTGAATGGCTCCTATTCCTTTCCTCTCTAAACTACATAGCCCACCATGAATCTGGATAAGAGCATCAAGTGGTAACTATTCTGTAGCCACAATGCTGTCGTGTCTTGGAGTTTTAGAAAATACATAGTCCACTACTTTTTATTCACCCTCACTCAGGTTTTCAGGACAGGCGGAACATAGCCAGATTCTCGGCCAGAATATGCAACAGATGACCCAGTTCCCATTCTAGTCTTTGTTTCCCTCTGAAACCTGCTATGAACACCGTCACTGTTTACATCTGTATCAGCATTGTAGCCTTCTCTGCCCCCACTGCAATGGCACAGTAAGCTCTGTTTATAGCACTCTCGGGCTTTGCTAGCCTGTATCTCCAAGCTCCTCCATATTTCTTGAAGGAACTAGAGAAAAGTTCCAACTCTCTGACCTTTGGTCAACGTGGAAATAGGCTCACATTTTCTGGCCTCCACAAGCACTGGGCCGAGCTCCCCAGAGTTCAGTCGAAGAGAGGGAGGAGCAATAATAGAGCAAAGGGCTGAGACCATGATGGGGATACCCACAGAAACAGCTGACCTGAGCTAGTGGGAGCTCACTGATTCCAGAATGACTGGGGTGGGGGGGAACCTGCATAAGACCAAAGTAGGCCCTCTGAATATGGGTAACAGTTGTGTGGCTTGGGCAGTCACTAGGACCAGGATTTTTCTCTAGTGCTTGAACTGGCTATGTTCTTTGGAGGGATACCTTGCTCAGCCTAGATACAGTGAGGAGGGCCTTGTTCCTGCCTTAAAGTGCCAAACTTTGTGGACTCCCCATGGGAAACCTTACCCATCCAAGGAGTGGGGGGGGTAAGGGGGTGTGAGGAGGGAAGGGAGTGGAAACTGGGAATGGTATGTAAAATCAGAAAAGATTGTCTTAAAAAAATAAATAAAATGAAAAGAAAAATTGGTATGTGGAGCTGGGCTTACTACTGCATGCCTGTAATCCTGGGGCTGGCGAGGCAGCAGGATCTTTTTTGAGGCTTTCCTGGGTTATATAGAGCAAGACCTTGTGTCAAAACAAATATCAGTAGCAACACCCCCCCCCCAAAACAAACAAACAAACAAAAATCCCAGTGTAACCACCACCAGCAGCAACAAAAAGCAGTGATGCAGGCAGATTCTCCCATCCACACAGCAAGCTAGCATTAACATTGTAACCTCTGTGCCAGGCCCTGTGCTGACCTTTCCCTGCAGGTTAGGCTAATGAAAAGTTCCTGCTAGTGAAGAAGCTTTGTCTTGGGTGACAGCCTCCTGCACACACCTCACTATGGGTCCCAGTAATAAGCTCAATGGTCCTTGTCTTTGGAGTTTGGTGTGGCTGGATAGCCCTCAGGGTATCCTAATTATAGGCCAGAATTCTGGTTGTGCCTGCACACCGATACATTGCTGTGATTGTCATTATTTGAGATATTTCTACTCTAATATCTTGTGATTTTTAGAGGCAGTTTTATTTCTGCCTCTGCAGTTGTCACCTTTTCTTTTGGGTACATCTCATGATGTGTGTGTGCCATTAATTCCCACAACTCTACTTTGATACCCCCGTCCTCCCACCCACAGTTTTAAAATAGTAGGTATTACTGTTGCCAGTGTGGCTCGGTGCTCCAAACAGTGATGATTCAGGCTGGGGAAAGTAGGACTTGAGAGGATTGGGGGATTAATTGGGTTTGGACAGCTTTGCTGTTCACTGACCCTTAGTGGGCTGCCTTTGACCACAGTGGAACAGGGTGGGGCTGGATATGCTGTTGCAGGCATCTTCATCCCTAAAGCTGGGGTTTTGGTGAACATTCTGACCTCCCTCGTAGTGTCATGTGGCACATGCTGACCTTAGCCAAGAAGCTCCTGGCTCCGAAATGAAAGAGGTGCCAAGCTGGGGCATCAGGTGGAGGCAGGTCTTATGCCTGCTCCTGTTTCCTTTCTTGGTGGAGAAGGTGTTTCCTTGTTTAAAGTTAGAAACTCCTGATACCAAAAGACACTGAGTTTATCTCAGTTCAGTTTTCTTCCTGCCACTTAGTGCTGTGTGCTGACATATTGTTACTTATGTTACCTCGTAACAGAGATACTTTTCAGATCCAAGAATATTTGACTACTTAGCCATCAGTTGAATTATTTGAATATAAATTCTGAGTAGTGCTCTTTAAAGCGTGTAATATTTAATGTTCATGTACGTGAAGTAAGTAATTGGGATACTTTTAAAGACATTTCCCAAAAGGTTTACACTTAGAGTCATTTGTGGAGTCTGTTCTTTCCTTCCACCACTACATGGGTTTGGAGATTGAACTTAAGTTGCCAGTCTTAAGTGACAAGAATCTTTACCTATCAGGAGCCTACCTTTTGTTTTTATATGGCTTCCTAAAGTACCCCCCTCACCCCTTTGAAGACAAAGCCTTATGTTTCCAGGGCTGGCCTCAGACTCATTGTATGGTGAATGATGACCCTGAACTTCTGATCCACTTGCCTTTATTTTCCAAGTGCTAGTAATACAGGTACAGGCCATCATGTACAGTCTATGGAGTGGGTGAGGATCAGACACAGGACTTTGTGTGTGCTAGGCAACTAAGTACTCTACCAGCTGAGCCACCTCCCCAGACTGTATTCTCATTTTTTGATAATGAGTCTTTCTTAGATGTTTTGTTGTTATTTGTTTTGAGACAGGTTCTCATGTAGCACAGATTGGCTTCAAACTCACCCTGATCATTATGCCTCTGCCTTCCAGATGTTGATGCCTGACTTTCTTCAATTGTCTTTTTAAGATTGATTTTTATGTGTACTTCTGTGTATCTGTGTATGGGAATGTGCATATGAGTGCAGGTGCCTCCTGAAGTCAGAGGCATGAGATCTGAATCTAGAGTTGCAGGCTGTTGTGATCCACTCAGTGTGGGTGCTGGGAACCAAACTCAGGTCTCCCGCAAGAGCAGTATGTGTTCTTAACCACGAAACCATCGCTCCAGCCCCTTTACTAGCATTGAGTATGCTGTGGTAATTCTGTTCAGGACAGGTAAGTGCCTCTTGATCTAATCCAGCCAGCTCATTCAGCCTTTGCACAAAGATCTCTAACTTTGGAGTCAGGAATCAGCTCCCCTGATAGCTGTGCTGAATGACCAAAGTGGCCATTGTCCTTGTCTCTTGTCACAGATGCCAGTGAGATAAAGGTAGTGTCTCCTCTGATTATTATGATATATGATGATTTAAAAAAAAATGGCCTGATGTGGCAACATCTGGGATGAACTTAGCACGGCACAGGAGTTTTGCTGTTCACATCTCTACTTGAAAGTAGGATAAGGTACACTTTAATTAAGCTAGTTTTATTTAGAAACTTAATAAGAATGGCTGCACTACACTGTAATTACAGTTAAAGATTCCTAGTACTTGACAGAAAAACAAGACACGGAGAAAAGCTCACTCGTGTTAACTCTGGAGCTGTGACTAAAAGCGAGAAACTTCTCATGAGGAATTTCCCACTAGGGAAGCCTCTTAAGTTCATTGCTCTAAAAAAAGAAAAGAAATGAAGATGGACTGGAGAGATGGCTCAGGGCTTAAGAGCACCAGCTGTTCTTCCAGAGTATCTGAGTTCAGTTCCCAGCACCTACATGGCAGCTCACAACCTTCTGTGACTCTGGTTTCAGGGACCTGACACCCTCTTCTAATTTCTGTGGGACCAGACACACAAATGATGCACATTCATAAATGCAGGAAAAACATGAATACACATAAAGAAAATAAATCTTTTTTTAATTAATGTATATTGAAAACAGAGAAAAGGAACCTGAAGGTTGAGGTTGAAAACTTTGCTTGTTTTGGCTGTTCATTTTTGGAACAGCTTGATGACATCCTGTTATTCCTTGTGTGACATGGACCCAGGTTATTTTATTTGGCAGGCAGGAGTAGCAATTTATTGAGATAAAATTCACCTGGAAGATAGTTTGTCTGTCTGAAGTATTAGCTGATTTCTGAAAATCTTTGCATAGTGGAGTTGTGCGACCATGACAGTAACCACCCCAAATGAAACAACACACCCTTTCCCCTCACTCTTGGCTTTGATGTTTTACCTCTGGTCTCGTGACATCACAATACCAGAGACTGACTCTCAGTTCTGGAGAGTAAAACCTGTAAAGTCACGGTGCTGGCATCTGGTGTGACCTTTTACTTTCCTCACATGGTGGAAGTCTGTAGGTCGGGGAAGAATGTTGTGTACTTGCTTGGCAGTGGAGCCAAGGAGAGAGATTCTACTCCACAGGCTCTTCCGTAGCTGTACTGGCCACCTGAGCTCCCTGGAGATGTCCACTCCCTGTTAAGTCTGTGTTTCCAAGCTCCACTCTGAAGTCCTCATTGTCTGTGCTGCACAGTCAGAGTCTCTTGGGCCTTGGTCTTCCTTTGAGATTTTACTTTTGCAGTGTAGATAGACAAAATAGACAAATGTCTGTGTGGAAGAGCCTGAGCTAATTAGAAGAAGAGTTGAACTTAGAGACACTAGGTAACCACCAAAGACTAATTTGGCTTTATGTATGAAAAAACTGCTGAGTGTATAAAACTGTCCCCTAGAGGCTGGAGAGATGGCTCAGTGAGCAAATGGTGGCTCTTTCGGAGGACCTGGGTTTAAGTCCCAACATCCATGTGGTAACTCACAACCATCTGTAATTCCAGTTCAAGGAGCTCTGATGCCCCTTCTGAGATATATGCCAACAAAACACTCATACACAAAACATTTTTTGTAATTAAAAATAAATAAAAATTAAGCTATCTATCAGTAGGGATTGGCTGCCCAGTGAAGAACTTTCTAGAACTACATGCATTTTTAGCTGCCTGTGGAGTGTCCTCTTAAGATCTTTACACAGTGCTTTTCTGTACCTGGTTGGGGCTCTGGGGTTCTTCCATGCTGGAAACAGGCTGGCTCCTGCCAGAACTGATAGTTTTGTGGATTTTCTGGGGGTTGGAGGGTTGCTTTTCAGACAGTCTCACTATTGCATTTAAGCTGGTCTGGAACTCACCATCCTCTTGCCTTTGCCATTCCAATGTGGGGGTTTACAGGCCTGGACCACCACATCTGGCTTTTGGGTTTTATGCTAAATAGTTAAAGAATGGCAGGATGAAGTATCTTCGCTCTTCAAAATGCAATCTTCTTTGAGAAATAAATTTCTAATATAAGAAGTCTATTTACCCAGCCTGATAGAAAACTTAAATTTCTAAAAACTTTTGGATATATTTATTTTTGTTTGTATGAGTATTTTGCCTACATGTATGTATGCCTACCACAATCATCCCTGCTGCCCACAGAGGTCAGAAGAGGGTATCAAATCCTCCTGGAACTAGTTATAGATGGTTGTGAGCCTCCATACAAGTGATTGGAACTAAACCCAGGTCCTCTGCAAGAACAAGTGTTTTTAACCACTGACCCAAAAGTTACATTTATTATACATAGAACACTCTAGTTAAGGTTGTGGACTCTGGATTCACCAGATCTTTGTCTAGGTGCCATTTTTATGACATCTAGTCTGTGGCCCAGGACAGTAACTTTACCATTCTTCAGCCTTCTCATCTGGAATTTGGGGTCAGGAGCAATATTAGCTGTTAATATTCTTTCTGTAGTGAGAACAGAAAAGCTCATTGAGTGTTTCAGGGTTATAATGGTATAATAATAATAATTCCATAATAACTAATAAAATAATCTCATTGTTTCAGGGAGCGGGGAGAGATGTAGGTGGTTAACAACAAGTATAACCTCGTATTTAAATTTCTCTTAGAGGGAACACGAGAATAGAAGAGGCATGTGAAATGTATACCAGAGCCGCAAATATGTTCAAGATGGCCAAGAACTGGAGTGGTATGTACAACATTTTGCTTACTTATTAGGTAAATACTTTAAAACCTAATTTTGTAGGAAGACAGGACTGTGCATCCCGTTAAAGAGTGAATGAGACTGTTGGTCCCAGATCAGGCGTTGGTGCTGAGAGGATCTTCATCTCAGGTAACCAACCTGGTTTCAAGGTTGACCATCAGAACAATGTCTCCCTCGGTTTCTACAAGGCTTGTGGAATCTGAAAGAAGCATTTCATGGGCTAGAATTGTATTCCAATAAATACAATGCCATAATTATAGGAAAACTCATTGGGAAATAACAAGATAGATAGAAATGCCTTAGCATGAGTTGAGAATTTCAAAGCAATTCTCTACTCTGAATTCACTGAAAACGAGTAACAGCATAAGCCCCATTAGCTAGCACATTCTTTAAGTTAAGCCCTCACACTAAGATTCTTCTCCTTGTCTGAGGGGATTGTCCTTGCTAACTAGAGAGAAAAATACCTGCTTTTCCCTTGGAAACTTCTATAGCTCAGATGGTGATGGGATCCTTATGCAGGTGAATGCAGAGGCATCCTTGGGCCAGAGAGAACATGGGTCTCCTGCTTGGCCAACAGCTGTTTTTACTAGCTTTTACTAGCCGCTGTTATCCATTGCCTATAAGGCAGACTTTGTTTCAAAGGAGAAGATGCTTTTGAGCTGGGTGGATCTGAAAGGCTGATTCTGGCACTGAAGTTCCTCTATCAGCTTACTTTGCAGTAGAGCTTTAGTTTAAAGGGAGATGGAAGGGTTTCAGAAGAACCTATGCCCACATTGTATTTTACTAAAGAACAAATGGAAGATAAACAGAATCGTCCCACCAGCACATCTTTTCTATTCAAGTCCTGTAATCATGGGTGAAAAGTAATCTTACCCAAGAGTGCTAGGAAATTCACCTGGAAAGGCCCCTGTCCTTTATGTAACTGTGGAGACCTTCCATGTACCCTGCCTCTGTCTGTTGCCAGGGTAGTGTAGGGTAGTGTCCCCAATGTCCCTGTGTTCTGCCCTTTCTCAGTTTTATTTTGAGATAGTGTCTGACTATGTAGCCCAGGCTGCTCTGGCACTCATTATAAGCCCAGATAGATCTTGTACTTAGAGCCATCTTCCTCCCTCGTCTCCCAGGTGCTGGAATAGTAGCATGTGCCACCCTGCGTAACTCCCAGACAGTCTTACTGAGAGGTTCAGTAAGTCAGGTCATGTATTGGGTTTGTACACTGCCCTTCCAGGACTGTCTTCTTCCTTTTCTGACTTCATCTGCTCGTGCTCTGGGCTCCCACTCCAGAGCCTTGGCATGTGCTGTTTCCTCTCTCTGCATACTTTGCCCTTGTTTACGTCTTTCTTCAGGTCCAGCTTCAAATGTTGTCTTCTCAGCCAGTTCACTTTTGACTAAGAAGTCAATAATCTTCTTCCTGGAAACTTGCTACTCTTCACTGCCCACGTTACCACCTAGCAAAAACATGGAAGTTACATGGTGTTTTAGTTATTTATATTTGCATGTATTTATTACATGGTGGCCCTCACTAGTATGTACTTTTGAAGGTCAGAGTGTTTATGTGTTTTCCATTCTGACTGCATCTCCAGGGTCCACATTGTGTCTCTGATGTGGTAGATATTCAGTATATTTATTTGTTAATTGAATAAATAAATACGAGGCCCTGAATTGCTCTGGTGGTGATCATGACACAATTTTGTCTCTTATAAGTTTAAAAATTCTTTTATAATGATTAAGCTACTATACTATACTCTCATAATGATTCAGCCGCTATTCAAACTGTGACACACCAGGTAGCCTCCCAGAGGCCATTCTCCTTAAGAACACTTCCAGATCGAGAGAGACTTGCCTTGCTAGCAGTGACCAGAATATGTGTTCCAAGTGATAAAGTGGTGGCATGAAAAGGGAAAGCCAGCACTAAGTATTATCTTCAAGATTGAGGTAGCCCAGAGGAACTGGCTGTTGCACTGTACCCAAGCAGGAAAAAGGGCAGGCCATGACATAAGTGCAGGAAGAGCAATGCTGGTGGAAGCCGTAGAGAAGTAAGCCATGTGCTGGAGTACAGGGTGTGCCAAGGAGAGATGTGTCTGCACCAGTGCTTCCGGAGCCAGAGCCTCCCAACTTCATGTCAGGTCCAAGGCAGAGACCATCAAAGCTGATCTGCTGGCTTATTCTTGCAGCTAGCCTGGCCTTGGCACCTCTCAGTCTTTTATCTCTGGTGTGGCTCTCCAGTTGCCAGCAGGGGGTTATTCTGATCCAGCTCTAGCTGTAAGGCCAGTTCTCATTGGTCAGTGTCCCCCTTAGTCCTTTTCTGCTGCTGGAACCAAATACCTTCATCTGAGTAATTTATAAAATATAGAAATATATTGCTCACAACTTTGGAGGCAGAAGAGTTCAAGATCAAGGTGCCAGCAGATTCAGCATCTGGTGAGGACTCCTGTCTGCTTCCAAGACAGCTTCTTCTTGCTTCATCCTACAAGGCAACTTGCTCCTTTCAGTATCTTCTGTAATGGTACTACTTCCACTCATGAGTGTGGAATACTCATGAATTAACAACTTCCTTAAAGGCCCTAATGGGTAATACATTACATTGGGTATTCGATTCCATAATATGAAGAGTGGGGGCCAATTTCATGTGTACTCTGTGTCAGAAACAGAAGCATAAGACAAGAATTGAACTGGAGCAGGCTACAGGGTTTGTGTGGCTTCCTTTCCTTGATGATGATCAGAGTTCCATGAGGGAGTCAGGTTAATGCCTGTGAGGACAGTGTTTGGGACAAGGGAGACAACTAAAGTTTCACAGAATTGGATGTTTGCTTTCTTACAGGTAAATTTAAAGCAAGTGGTTCCTTAGCAGAGTACACTTCTTCTGCTTTGTGATGTTAGTACAGCCTCTAGCTGGGAGGAGAATACCCAGACCAGCGTGAAGGAAGAGAGGCTCACTTAGCTCACCGGTTTGGGGGCTCAGTCTGCTTGTTTGACCCCGTGTGCATGGGTAGGGTAGAGTGTCATGGAGTGGTGGGGGTGGTGGTGGTAGAGGAGCTGTCTTATTGTGGATAGGAAGCAAGGAAAGGAATGTGGCCCTGACAAGTCTCAGTCCCAGCCCGCAGTGACCTTGTTGGTTTTTTTTGTTTTTTTGTTTTTTTTTTCACTTAGGCACACCTCTTAAAGCTTCTAGGACTAACTAAAATAGCACCGCCAGCTGGAGATGAAGCTTTCAGAACATGAGCCTGGGCATGGCAGCACATGCCTGTCTGTAGTTCTGACACTTGGGAGGCTGAGGCAGAAGAGGATTATGAGTAGAACTTCAGGGAAGGCAAGATCCTGTCTTAGCAAACCACATCTTCTTTCCTCTAGTACTTTTAACTTTAAGTGCTTCTCAACCCCTTGGAGGTCGAATGACCTTTTCATAGGGGTTGCCTAAGACTATCAGAAAACACAGGTATTTACTTTATAATCTGTAGCAGTAGGAAAGTTACAGATGAAGTAGCAATGAAAATAATTTTATGGTTGAGAATCACCCCAACATGAGGAACTGTATTAAAGGGTTGCAGTATTAGGTGGGTTGAGAACCATTGCTGTAAGCTTTTATGCCTTTCTAAGTCATGTTTTTCTAGTGGAGCAGATTGAACAGTGACACTCGAGTAACATGGACCCTAGGATTGAGAAATGGGTAGATGAATAGCCTTGGCTTCGGGGCTTAGACTTTCTTTAGCTGTGTGAGGCCAAAGTGCCCCTCGTTGGGCTGATCTTATGGTGTGGGAAAGAGCTCAAGATCCTAAATGCTGGCTGTCAGTCATTGAGTGGTGGGTCAGAAAAAGGTGGCTCGGTGCCCAGGATGTTTGGCAGGTCCTCTGGAACTATCAAGGAAAAATGGCCAACACCCAGTTCCACTTGTCTTGATGCATGCAGTCTCTGGCTGCAAGGATTCTTTTTAGAGTCCTGTATCTTTTCTGTTTGGAGCCTGGAGTCTTTTGGGAAGCTATTCCTCACTGTTTAATTGTGACATCTCTTTCAGCTGCAGGAAATGCGTTTTGTCAAGCCGCCAAGCTCCACATGCAGCTTCAGAGCAAACATGACTCCGCTACCAGCTTTGTGGATGCTGGAAATGCTTACAAGAAGGCAGACCCTCAAGGTAAGGTCACTTATCTGTGTCTCTGGCCAGCAGTGTCTTCTGTAGTGCTGAGGCTGGTGTGCTGTGCTGGACCCTGGTAATAACAATTCTTGCATTATGGACTAAGAAATAAATTTTGGTCATTTTAATAATGTCTAATCATAAAGATATCAATGTGGAGTAGTTGAGGAACATTTGAACAGTTTTTCATCGTATATGTAAAGCTGGCCTCAAACTCAAAGCTCTGCACTCCCCTGCCTCAGCCTCTCACGTGCTGGGATCATAGTAACCTTATCTTTATTTTTATGAAATATGTTCTTGAACGAAGAAGGAAATCCTGGCGTTTCCGTCCTCCTAAATGTATTTTACTTAGGGAAGGAGTGTAGTATCCAATGGTTAAAAGGTGTCTTAACCACACAACACTCTTTTCATTGTTTTTCTTTTTCTTTTTTTGAGACAGGGTTTCTCTGTGTAACTGTCCTGGAACTAACTGTTGTAGACCAGGTTGGCCTTAAGCTCACAGAGATCTGCCTGCCTCTGCCTCCTGAGTGCTGGGATTAAAGGCATGCGCCACCACTGCCCAGCTTTTTCATTGTTTTTCTAAGTGCTTTTCAAAGCTTTTTTTTTTAATAGAAAAGAATATTGGACATTTATTAATAAAATTTTTTCAAATGTTACTTCTCTTTCAAGAAGGATTAAACTAAAGGTATTAAGATCTCATCCATGTATATGGTTATCTTGAGTCTTCTTTTCTTCTGTAGTTTATTTAGTTTAACACAAAAGTCTAAATTTCTAGGAATATATCCCAAAGAAAAATGTCATCAAGCTTTTTTGTATAAAGATTAATTATATTTTTATTTCCAAAAGTGAGAGACTGGGCACAGCAGGTATGAGCAGAGTAGGTGAGCAGAATGACTTCATATTATAGAATATCATCACACAAGCATCCAAGTCCTGCTTGGTTCGGGGCTGGCTGTAATGACGCACACCTGTGATCCCTAACTTGGGAAACGAGGCTGGAGGCTTGGGAGTTGCATACCAGCCTGGGCTATGAGATCCAACCTCAAAAAAACAAAGTGCTTGGATTTATAGAATGTTTGTTGACCTGGTAAATGTTCACTTGCTAATTAAATTAAGGAACTGAGTGTTATGTGGCCACAATTTCTTAAAAAAAAAAAAAAACATATGCACGTGGAAACACATCCAGAACACTGGAAGGGAGGCGCTGAAGTGGGAATGCTGGGTCTGAGTGGTGGTATAGGTAACCTCGCTCTGTTTTCCTCTGATTGGAAAGGCGCAGCAGCAAGTGTACACTTTTAAATACACTTCAGGGAAGTCACTTTTCTGTTTCCTTGCTGTCTCCTTCAAACTGAAGGCAAACTTGGTGCTGTCAGCCACACTGTCCTGTGAGAGGAAACTTTGTGGCTCAATGTTTTAGAAACGAATATAACTTATTAGCGTCGTCATTGTAAAGTTTTCCATTCATTTCTTGGATATACATACCAGCATAACTGTTAGTATACCAAAGTTTAGCATCTTGGAGCGATATACACATTTGCATATTTGGCTTATTAGATTCACACTCCTGACTGAGTACAGTTCGACCAGCTGCCTCATGTTCCTGCTGCAGGACCTTCTTGTCATGGGTTGCCTATTAAGTCACAAGCCAAAAGAAACATTCTTCCCTTAAAAAGGAAGAGTTGAGTAAGCATTACAAAGTGCTTCTGATGTTGGCCACATGAAGAGTGGAGACTGTTGAAATGGTCTTTCTTGCGAAGAAGTGATATTTTTCAAAATTAATATAACACACATGGTATTAATGAAGGCTGCATTGACCTTGTACAGTAGTAGGTTTGATTTAGCAGTGTGGGTGGCAATCCCTGTGATCTTGTTTCCCTTGTAATAGAATCTGCCACCTGGATGGACTCCCTAAGAGTTACTGAGCCAGGATTACTGCAGCCCCACGCCTTTAAATCCCAGTGCAGCTGCTAGGAACAAAGCCACACTAATGAGTCTGGACTGTGCATGACCGTCTGCCCCCACTAACCAGCCTGCTGACCCACTACCCCAGATTTTACCTCCTGCCAGCAGTAACAGCCAGGTAACAGGCTCAGCTGAACCCTCTTTCACTGAATGAATTTTTCATTGTTTTTCTTAAATGCCCACGCTTCAGAGGCTATCAACTGCTTAAATGCAGCCATCGACATTTACACAGACATGGTAAGACATTGCATTGCTTGAATGGCTGTGGGGTGGCATCCTTGAGCTGCTTTAGAGTTATGTTTTTCTTCCTGTTCTCAAACTGATTGGTGTTTTGTGTAGGTAAGGCAGGTGGATGACTCTGCTCTCTCCCCTAGGGAAGGTTTACAATCGCAGCCAAGCATCACATCACGATTGCAGAGATCTATGAGACTGAGCTTGTGGACATTGAGAAGGTGAGCACTGGCCACGCTGATGAGCTTGGTGCAGAAGGTAGATGCTCGGCCTCTTAGGAATCCTCTCCTGCTCTTTCCCAGCTGATTGGAGTAGTCCAGAATCATTACAGGTGTCCTGGAGGAGACTGCCTAGGCCTAGGTGGCAGAGTAAAGGGACTCTTTACCTGGAGTGCCAGAGAGATACTGAGCTTACCTGTTGTTCGTGCTTTGATTCATGTCAGAATAGTCAAAAGACTTGCCACCTGTCTGCCAAGTTCTCTGAGGCTCTGGAGATGTTGAAAGCATCTGCTTTCTCTGTCCACCTTGCTCTAGCCACTGCCCTGGGACCTGGGTACCAGCTGTTCCCTCTGCTTGTCCAACTCTTCCTCGCACACCCACAAGCTGACTCCTTGTGTCCTTCATCACCCTTTCCAGCTGACGGCCCCCTAATTAAGATTGTAGACCCCAGGAATACTTAGCCAGATGACACCTCCAAAATGCACACTCTTTACTCATCCCCACCCCTTTTTACCGCCACATTTCACCCTTCATCCTGTGGCATATGCTTGTTCACAGTTCTGGTATTTCTGTCTCCTTCCCACCTCTGGGCTTGGTGCCATATCTGCCGAGTTCCAAGGGCCAAGACATAGTAGGCTCTAAACAAATGCTAACGTGTAAGCAAGCATACTGCCCTCTCTGACATAGTCAAGGATGCAGGAAGCATGCAAGACTGATATCATACCAACTGCCAGTTGTTGCATTTACTTCATGCTGTTCACCCCCCAGCACACACACACACACACACTCTGCCCCACTCCCAATTTTTTTTTTTTTTTGAGGAAGCTCTGGTCTTAATCTAAAGAGGGCTATCATGTGTGTGCGTTGGGTGCACGGACTGGGGCCTGGGGAGTGAATAAAATCTGTAGTTTATCTCTGGTGTAGGATTAATAAAGGGATGGGAGGGGACGGGTCTGCTGTGATGGGGGCTTAATTTTCTCAGCAACTGGGATGGACATTGTCTTCTTACTGACGAGTGGGTCCTGTGGAGCATGTGGAATATGCACAGGCATCATTCTGGTTGCTTTTAGACCCATGGCAGTCAGAAGAGCACACTAGCCTGGCTGTCAGAGGAACACACTGGCCTGGCAGTCAGAGGAACACACTGGCCTGGCTGTCAGAGGAACACACTGGCCTGGCTGTCAGAGGAACACACTGGCCTGGCAGTCAGAAGAGCACACTAGCCTGGCTGTCAGAGGAACACACTGGCCTGGCAGTCAGAGGAACACACTGGCCTGGCTGTCAGAGGAACACACTGGCCTGGCAGTCAGAGGAACACACTGGCCTGGCAGTCAGAGGAACACACTGGCCTGGCTGTCAGAGGAACACACTGGCCTGGCTGTCAGAGGAACACACTGGCCTGGCAGTCAGAAGAGCACACTAGCCTGGCTGTCAGAGGAACACACTGGCCTGGCAGTCAGAGGAACACACTGGCCTGGCTGTCAGAGGAACACACTGGCCTGGCAGTCAGAGGAACACACTGGCCTGGCAGTCAGAGGAACACACTGGCCTGGCAGTCAGAGGAACACACTGGCCTGGCTGTCAGAGGAACACACTGGCCTGGCTGTCAGAGGAACACACTGGCCTGGCTGTCAGAAAGAGCACTCTGGCTTGGAGCCCATTCCTTATACCAGGGAATATTTCACACAACCACTTCACTACATGGGCTCCACAAATTGGGGTGAATGAAATGGCTTCTAGGGTTGTCATTGTTTTATTTTTGGTTTGTCATGGTGGCCTTTTGAACTTCTAGTACCTGGCCTGTTTTTGTTATTCTATGAATTAGCCAGTAGGTGGAACCTTTTTTCACTGATGTATTTTGTTCTGTTGAAAGTAGTTTAAGAACTAAAGCCTGGGTGTCATGTGCGTGTGATCCCAGCCGTCAGGAGTTTGCAACTGAAGAGTTATAAACTCAAGGCCAGTATGGCTGCATAGCAAGGCACTGTCTTTAAAAAAAATGTATACTTTACACACACACACACACACACAGAGCAAGTTCCAGGACAGCCAGAGCTACACAGAGAGACCCTATCTCAGAAAAAGCAAACAAACAAAGATTTAAGAGTCAGAGGAATAGGGAGTTTGCCATGAGATAGTCTCCCTGGAGACTAAACCCATAAAGCCTCACCAGCAGGAGTGCCTAAAGATCAGCTGAACACGGAGAGCAATAGACGCGCTAGTGTGGACAGAGGAAAACCCAGGCCTCAGCCCTAGCCAAAGTCTGCGGGCAGCTAAAGAATGCTGAGCGCAAGAGAAATCGTCTTCCCCAGGGACAAGCATACCAGTTGGTTATCCAGTACCAAATGGTCAGCCCTGATACACAGACTGAGCATATGTGTAACAACAATTAATGAAAAAATAGGCCCCGAATTTGAAAGAGAGCAAGGAGTGTTTGGAGGGAGAAAAGGGATGGGGAAAATGATGTAATTATAATATCAAAAAATAAAATAATTAAAACAAAACAAAACCCTGTAGCCAGGAGTGGCTTGAATTTGGGAGGTAGAGGCAGTTGGGTCTTTGTAAATTCAAGGTCAGCCTGAACTCATAGCAAGTTCCAGGACAGTTCCAGTGGCACTGCCTAAAAATAATTAAATAAATAAATAAAGGTTATAATGAACATCTTCCTAATAAATATTAAGTTAGACCAAGTTGTTAAGTATGGATTTCTCCCCAATCCTTCTATCTGAGACAGTAGCTCCATATGGCTCAGCTCAACCCTGTTCATTGCTCTCAGTGAAAAACTAGGAAGAGGGTAGCTCCCTCTCTCTAGGAAGAGGGTCTGTGGTCCAGGTTTTTTACAAGAGAAATGGGTATAGCTTTTTGTGCCTTGATCCATTTATTACAGAGGAAACAATGCTGAGCAGTTCAGAGAATAAGAAGGGTCCAGAAGGGGAAAGAGTGTGAGCCAGGCATCAAATCTAAAGCTTCATAGAGGCCAGGCATGTACTCCACCATTAGGCTACACCCCAGCCCCCAATCATAACTTCGCTGTGGTCCTTTGTATTGGATGTTGACCGTGGTCTAGCAGGGGCCTTCTGTTCATTCACTTCTGGTTACTGAGCACCTGCCATACAGTAGGTATTATTTTAGGCTCAGGATGCTATGGTGAGCAGCAGTCCTGGGCTTTCCCTCACAGAACTTGCTTCTGAGGAAAATGGAACAATGTGTGTGGTGGTTCTGAGAAGGATTCCGAGTGATTGTATTGTCCTGCTGCTTTTTATGGACTTTTCTATCTGTTAAAATGGGGTCATAGTGTACCTAACCTTTTTCTGACTTGGCACTTCTACCCTTTACCTTTAACTGTATGTAGCTCACATGTTGAACCAGTGAAGTTGTTTCTTTTTTTTCTTTTCCATTATAAATAACACTGAAGAAATCTGTTTGGAGAGCATAGTAGGTGGGTGGGCTATGTGACTGAAATACAGAGAAGTATTTTATTGAAGAATTGTTCAAGTGTGTATCCTTGGGATGTTCCACAACCTAGAGACTTTGGTAGTACTGGCTCCGGGAGCTGTAATCACTACTTTACAGACAGGCTGAGGACACAGGCTTTTAAAGGGGTATTCTGGTGTAGTTCTCAAGCCTGCTTCGTTGTAGTTGTTTTCTTATTTCTGTACTTTAGTCTAGTGGTTGTGTACTTGGGGCTTATTGGGAAAGCTGTGTAAATTAAGGCAGAGGACTACAAACCTATTGCTTGCTTGTGTATGTCTGAAAGCTAGCAAAAGTGATTTACTGCTTAATCATCAGAATCAAAACCATTTGTGACCCATAAAAATTGGGCCAGTGAGGTGGCTTGGGGTAAAGCACTCGCTGTGTAAGCCTGATGAACTAGTCCAACCCCCAGAACCCAGACAAAGTGGAAGGAGAAAACTTCCACAGAGTATCCATTGACTTCCATGTGCCTCTGACCCACCCTCCCCAAATCAACTTTTTCAAACGTTGAAATCATGTGGAAATGCAGTTGTCCTGCCAGTCTCTAGCAGCCCGCATTCCGATGTCATTGGTGGCTGTGCTGTGGCAGGATCACTGAGTACTGCCAGCAGAGCTCAGTCAACTCCAAGACCCCAGAGTGTGATTAAGCCACTGCAGAAAATTCTTATCTGATCCCTTTTTTAAACTGGGCTGTAGAAGCCATTGGTTTTTCAGGCCTTTACCAGTATACATGCTCTGTTGTCCCAAAACTGCCTGAAAAGCAGCGACTTATTTCCAGATTCATCCTCATCAGGCTTGTTTTCTTTTTCCTTCTGGATTTTCAAGACAGGGTTTCTCTGTGTAGCTGCTCTAGCTGCTCTGGAACACTGTAGGTCAGGGTGGCCTTGAACTCATAGAGACCCACCTGCCTCTGCCTCCCAAGTGCTAGGATTATTCATGCACCACCTCCGCCCCTCTCTCATCAGATTTATTAAAGCAGTATATACCACCATCCTGTTCTTCTAACTGCTTTGCATGCTTTGAGGCTCTGATAGTGTGTTCTACCTTCTGAAGTGTTGGTTGGGTCTGATTTCACTAATACTCTTGTCACAGCCCAGTGAGGGTGTCTGGCTTTCTTCTCTATCCATTTCAGTGTTGCTTGGGTGTCACATATTTTAAATGGAAGGAACTCCTTTGCTTAGGTGATACTTGTGGTGGTAGGAAAAGCCAAAGCTGTTGCAGTAAGTTGCAGAGTATAATGGCTTCAGAGCCCTCTAAACTAATACTCCATGGTGCAGATTTGACAGGGATGAGTATGCTGAGATAAGGGGTCAGTTAGGAAGCAGGTTGATAGAATTCGGCCATCTTCAGTCGGCCCAGACCTGACCATGTCTTATAACTTTTAGAAAGTGAAAAAGAAGACAGGGTACAGAGTAAGATGTTTGACTATTCGCATTCTATCAGAGAACTAGTCATGGGGCCACCCTGACTACTGTGGAAGCTGGGCCATGAGTAAGTAACTACTGGTTACTTTTCTGTTATTGTATATGAAACAGCATGACCAAAAGCAATTTATGGAATAAAGAACTTATTTTGGTTTTGAGTTCCAAGGGGATAGATTCCATCATGACAGAGAGGCATGACAGCAAGTGACAGACATTGTGGTAGAAGCAGGAAGCCAAGAGAGAGATCATATCTTCAATGTCAAACATGAGAGAAGGAAGTAGAAGTGGGATGGGGCTGTAAACTCTTACAGCCCACCCTCAGCGAGGGCTTCCTCCAGCAAGCCTGTACTTTCCCATAACCTCTCCATATAGCACCACGAACTGGGGCCAAGTTGTCAAATATGTGAGCCTAAGAGGAACATTTCTCATTCCACAGATAGATTTGGATGAAATCAACAACCATTCTTTCTCCAGGAGGCTTCAGGGCCACACACTTTACTGTATTTGCTGAGGAGACCAAGTTCAGAAAGATTTATCACTGGAATAAGCTTAATTAAAGGAAAAAAATTGGTGTACATGTAGTTTTAATTTTTTTCTTACATATATTCATTTATTTTGTGTGTGCACATGTGTCATGACATGCTTGTGGAGGTCAGGGGACAACTTGCAGGAATCTTCTTTCCTCCTGCCATCAGAGTTCCAGGACTCACACTCTAGTGTCAGGCTTGGCAGCAAGTGCTTTTACCTACCTAGTCATCTTACCAGCCCCTATGTGTTTTTAAATGCAATTCGTGGAATGAATTGTTTGTAAATTACATGTATGTACTTCCAGGCTATTGCACACTATGAGCAATCTGCTGATTATTACAAAGGAGAAGAATCTAACAGGTACATGCTTTTCTTCCTATCTGTAATGGGCTTTTCATATGTGGTGAAGGATAACTCACCTCTGTCATCTGAGCATCTCTTCCTCAGGCCATGTCTCCTCATTGCTGTCACTTACTCTGCACTGTGCTACTTTCAGCTCTGCTAACAAGTGTCTGCTGAAGGTGGCAGCCTACGCTGCACAGCTGGAGCAGTATCAGAAAGCCATCGAGATCTACGAGCAGGTGAGGACACTGTTATGTTTGTAACAATCACTGCTACCGACTGCTTAAAACATTCCCAGCACTCCCAAAGAAGTTTGGAAAGAACGACAGCCTGGTTTCTGTTTCCCTGATTTGCCATTCTTGACCCTTTCCCATATATAGAATACTACACTGTCTGTTCTTGTGTCATTTGTCACAGTGTTTTCAAGGTTCTTCATATTGTAATGTGTCAGTGTTTCATTGCTTTTCATGGTTGAATAATACTTACTCTGTGGTTTATATGTTCATCTGTTAGGAAGCATTTGGGGTGCTTCCACTTAGGGTCTATTGAGGACATACTGCTGTGAACATTTGTCCTTAACTATTGTGGGAACATGTTCTCAGTTGTTTTGGCTACATACTTGGGGGTGGAATAGAGATTGTTGGGCTTCATGGTACACCCAAGCCTGCCTTACTGAGGACTACTGGAATCTTATAGAGTACTGAATCATTGAGCGCTCCCAGCACAGTGCCCAGGGCTCAACTTCTCTACATCTCCACTAGCATCTCTCTGTGATGCTTAATGAGTGTGAAGGGTCATTTCTTCATTCTCTCAGCATGAGTTATATTAATTTTTATGTGCCCACTGGCTGTTTTCTGTTTTTGGTGAAATGTCTGTGTCCTTTTTCATTTTGAGAGGTAGGAATTCTTTAGCCCTAGATATTAGGATACAAGTTTTTTATGGTCAGGAATAACTTAACACTTTTTTCCTATTGTATGGATTTCCTTTTTATTCTGTTATTTATTTGCCTTGATCTAGATTTTTTAATCTTTAAAATAATTTTTTACATGTATTTATTTTGTGTGCGTGGAGTATGTGAGTGTAGAAAATGGACTACAGAAAACCTGTGGAAAAGAGAGGACAACTTGAAGGAATTGGTTCTCTCCTTCTATGTGTGGGTCTTGGGACTCAAACTTAGGTCTCCAGGCAACAAGCACTTTACCAACTGAGCCATCTCGCCAGCCTCTGAATTTTTAATTTTTATGAACTCTTAGTTTGTCTTTTCCTTTTTACTATCTGTATTTTGGTGTTGAATCCTTGTATATTTAAATTGAGCATCATGAATCATTTTAACCAGTAATTCAGGTCTTTGGTCCAGTGAGTTAAGCTATTCGTGTGCCTGTTAACCAGGGATCCACCTTCACTCTAACATGCGAACATAACCTTACTCACTGTCACTGGGTACAGACACTCCTCAGTGGTCTGGCAGTTGTTTCACTCCAGGGCTCTACTCCATCCATCCATCCAGCTTTATGCCGGTATCACTTAGTTCTGACAAAGGTATCTTTACAGAGAAATTTGAAAACAGGAACTGTCTGTCCTGCAGTCCTTCTCAAGATTGTCCTCCTGCTGGGTCCCTTGAATTAACATAAATGTTGGGATCAGTATGTTATCCTGCAGTGAATCTAGTTAATAGGACTTGAACTGGGTGTGTAGAGCAATTCAAAGAGCGTATTAGTTAAGGTTCTCCAGAGACAGACAGAGCCAATAGATTAGAGTGCAGGAAGAAAAGAAAGATGTTAGGGGTTCGCTCTCAATGGTAGTGGTTGAGATGGCCCAGATCTATCATGAAAGCAGATTATATGAGCCTAGCCCAAATGCAAAAGAGCTTTGTCTCAATTCTAGAACTATCAAGTGAGGAGGATCAGCTGTCCTTTTCTTAAATTTAAAAAAAAATGTATTTTTTATTACATTTGTTTGTGGGGCAGGGAGTAAATGCAAAGAAAATTGTAGAAGTCAGTTCTCTCACCAGGAATCCAGGAAACGAACAGGCTGCCCAGCTTGGTGTAAGCACCTTTACCTCTGAGCCATCTCACCAGCCTTTTGCTTAGACTTCTTATTGGTCCAGGCATCAGTAAGTTGGCTGAGGGAACAGTAAGTTCCTGTTGGGAAGGGAAGTCTGCTTTTCTCCTCTGTTGATTGAAATGCTAAATCTTACTCAGAAACATCCAGGGTGATATTTAGCTAGTATCTGGGCACCTATGGTCTACTCAAGTTGACATATAGAGTTAATTCTCAGAAAATATTGCCATTTTTTAATATTTAGTATTTAAGTAATATATTACATAGTTTTTGTGTTGCTGTGACTAAATGCCTGACAAGAGTAATTTAAAGACAGAAAGGTTTAAGCAGGCATTGGTAACACTGCCTTTAATCTCAGCATTTGGGAGGCAGAGTCAGGCAGTTCAAGCTCAGCCTGGTTATGAGCGAGTTCCTGAACAGCTGGGTTACACAGAAAAATCCTGTCTCAAAAAAACCGAAACCACAGAGGGGCCGGGGGAGGGGAGTGTTAAGTTCCAGGGTATAAATCCTTTATGGTCAGAACTCACAGCAGCGGGAATATGAGGCAGCAGGTCATGTGGCCTCCACAGTCAGGAGGCAGAGAATGATGAGGGCTGATTGATATTCAGCTCCTTCTTCATCTTTATTTGTGGCAGTTAGGATGGGTATTGTAATTTAAAAAGAGCGGCTGGAGAGAGAAAGATGCCATGTGACAATTCCTGTGGAGGGGCTTTTATTGGAGGAAGTAAATGGGGAAAGGGGGGAAGGGAGAGAGGACATGGGCCTTTGGGATCAGGAATGGAGGGGGGATACCCACCCCACCCCCGCCCCTCTGCGGTTTTGTCCCCTCAAACTGTCTGCTGCCTCTGTGGTCAGCTTCAGACTGTGCTGTCATTGGCGGTCTTCAGATTGTGCTCCAGGCTGCTCAGATTTTTATCGTCCCTCTTTGTACTGGCCCTAAACAGTGTTAATTGTTTAGACAGCTAGGGCTGTTGGTGGAGGTGGAGCTCAGGCTCCTCTTTGGCCTTCTTAATACCTAGGAAGGAAACTCTCATTCTCCCTGGGCAGAGGAAAGGAGCCTTACCATTATGATGTGGAAGTTCCCACCCTTGTTAGGCCTCTTAATGGCCTCTGTTCTCTCTTAATTGACTTCTCCTGGAACTTGTGGATGCTAGGTTCTTTATTTCTATGTTTGGGTTATAGTAAAGAAGAATAAAACCCAGTAGCCCTGCCCCCTAACCCCCATGGGGTTTTCCCAGATTGCACACCCCTGGTTGGTTGGCTGTCCTGGGCCTCTGTCCACAGACATTTGAAGTGTTTATCTAATCATTCTTTATCAACAAAACATTAGGAGTCAGATATGGGGTAAGAACCTTGAATAATCAGAGAAGTGATGGAGAAGCCACCAGTGACCTCCTCTCTTCTCTTCCATTCCTCAGTCCAAAAAGCTGAGATCCTCTCTCAGTCCTACCTTACTACTTCTTAATAGACCCGTATCTATCACCATGCACAAAACTCAAGTCCAAATGGATCAAAGACCTCAACATACAGCCAGCCACACTGAACCTCATAGAAGAGAAAGTAGGAAGTACAGTTGAACACAGGAGACCACTTCCTAAATATAACCCCAGTAGCACAGACACTGAGAGAAACAATAAATGGGACCTCCTGAAACTGAAAAGCTTCTGTAAAGCAAAGGACACAGTCAACAAGACAAAGCGACAGCCTACAGAATGGGAAAAGATCTTCACTAACCCCACATCAGACAGAGGTCTGATCTCCAAAATATACAAAGAACTCAAGAGATTGGTCATCAAAAGAACAAATAATCCTACATTACTACTTCCTATCTCCTGTCTGTCCTCAGCCCTTCAAGACCTCTATGTTTAATTTTGGTCAGTTAATGGCTAGTTCCACCTCTGACTAAAAGCAAACTTTGTCAGAATGCGATCAAAATGTCATAGAATAAACATATGTTTTTTTTTAAATAAACTTCTAGTTGCACTTCATAGGAAGAATGGGGGAAAGTTTAGATCTTTTTCATTGTCTTAGAAACAGAAGTATTTTTAGACATTTTTAACAGTTCCTATGCCTAATAATTATTTCTTATCTAGTAAAACTTTGTACTATGTGGTATTGGGTATATCAGTATAAGATACTGGAAAATATTTTTTAGAATAAAACAGGTGAGCAGGCAGTGGGTTGTTTGCCTGTGCTAGTCACTTTGCTGTCTTCTCTGCCTAGGTAGGAGCAAACACTATGGATAACCCCTTGTTGAAGTACAGTGCAAAGGATTACTTCTTCAAGGCAGCGCTCTGTCATTTTATAGTGGATGAGCTGAATGCCAAGGTGAGAACATGCTCCTTTCTGATGACTTACCTTACTCTTAAGAAGACATGCTTTGTCGTTCTCGATGTCTCTTCACACAGGTCTTAAGAGCTGTGGTGATAGCTCAGCTGATAAAGGACTTAACTCACAAACCTGCAGACTCGCATTCAGAAGCCCAGCACCCATGTAAAAGTCAGGTGCAGTGGCTCACATCTGTAATTCCAGCACTGACTGAGGAGCAGGGCAGAGATAAGCTGGTCCCTGAGCCATGTGATGAATCTTCGGGTTCAGAGAGATGCTGCATTCAAAAATAAGGTGGAGGATGACAGAGAGAGATCCTTGATATTGACCCCTTACCTCCACATGTACACACTTATGTGCAGATGCACACAGCCACATGAATACATACTTATCCTGCCTCAACATATACAAGTAAAAATAGTAGTTCTTCTGTGATGTATGAGTTTGAATCTTTTGACATCTGCAGTGCTGTCCCCTTCACGTTTCCATTAGTGGTTGCTTAAGTAGAATGGGGAACTAAGAGAGAAGACAGTAAAATTAATGTCCTCTGTCCTTTTTACATTTGCTTGCTATTTACTTATTTTTGTGGGGAAGGGATTGCTTGTGGCTATGTCACAGCACACATGTGGAAGTTAGAGAACTCCTTTTAGGAGTTAGTCTTCTTCTACCATATAGGACCCATGGATCAAACTCAAGTCAGACATGGTAGCAAATTGCTTTTACCTGCTAAACCACCTAATTGTCCCTACTAGCCTTTTTTATGTTGAGACAGGGTGTCTCTGTGTATCCCTGGCTGTCCTGAAACTTACTGTGTAGAGCAGGATAACCTTGAACTCAAAGAGATCCACCTGCCTCTGCTTCCCAAATGCTGGGATTAAAGGTATAGATCACCACACCTAGCTTCTAAATACTCTTAAAAAGTGTGCAGACAACCTCAGAAGTGGAATTAAAATAAAGATCGGAGAAAACTGCAAAGCAAGGGGACAACTAGAAAGCAGGATTGGGCTTGAGCAGCCTTGGCACTGCCATCTAGCGCTCAGAGAGCCCCAAAGAAAAACTGTGCCAGGGTCATTCCTGCCCTATGGGTATTTGGCATTTGGAGGATGTGAAGGAAGGTTTCAGTTCAGCAGACAAGTATAGATCCTGGCAAGTGAATTAGATTTTATTCAGTTTTCTTCTGTCCAGTAGCCCAACTGAAATCTAAAAATTTTTAGAAATTTTATTCTCAATTGAAATTAAATAGCTAACATAAATAGGTTTCCTGTTATGATGTGTTTAACATATTTCCTCAACAATTAAATGGGATTGAAATAGTTTTTTTGGATTAACAGGGCATTGACAACTTTCTTAGTTCACTAAGTTTTATATTGACCAGTTGTTTTCCTTCCTCAGCTTGCTCTTGAGAAATACGAGGAAATGTTTCCAGCATTTACTGACTCCAGAGAATGTAAATTATTGAAAGTACGTACTAAAGCAACTTTGAAGACAAAAGCCTTTACTGTTGGGTGATGGCACCAAAGTGGGGCAGCTGATGGGTGGAGTTTTCATCAGTAACTCTTCTGGGGGTGTACTGGCTACTGGACTTATTGCTGTAATGAAGTAATAGAGGAAGTATGTTTTGGCTACAGTTTGATAGGCAGTCCATCATGGCACCAGGGGCATGAGATGTTTGGTCACACTGTGTCTTCAGTGAATAAATGAGCAGAGAGAAATGAATGCTGGTGCCTCACTTGCTCTTCCCTTTTAGTCAGTCCAGGACTCAAGAGATGGTGGGTCTTCCTTCTTTAATTCTTCCTTCACTTAAACCTTTCCTGAAACACCCAAAGATGTGTTTAAATAGTGACAAAGTTGACAATGAAGACAAGCCATTACTTGAGCACCTCAGACTTGGCTCTTTCATTGTAGATATTCCTACGTCAAGAAGGTTTAGTATTTAACACTGTTCCAAAGTAGGCAGACTTAAAAGGCAGTACAAAGCTAGATCCTCTTCTTGGGTAATACTTATATCTGGATATATCCTGTTTTGTGAGATACTAGGAACATCAGTTCATGAGATACCAAAGTGGATTGTGTCTAAAGTATTCCTTCAGAAACAGGACTTTCTAGCTTAAAGTATTTTCTTGTTTTTTTTTTTTTAATATCACCAGAAACTTCTAGAAGCCCATGAAGAACAGAACAGTGAAGCTTACACTGAAGCAGTAAGTTATACCTTTAGGGAATATTGCATTTTTAAAGGTTTATAGTATAAAAATTCATTTTTCTTTACCTTGTGTAAATTTTGAACATTTATTTGAATGTGGCTCAGTTGCTTGTATTTTCTAAAGATGTTTTGTTTGTCCACAAAGCTCGATCCTCTAGGGTTGGAGAGATCACTCTGTGCTTTAGAAGAACATGTGTTTCTCTTTAAAGGACCAGAGTTGGATTCCCAGCATGCCACAGCTCATAATCATCTGTGACGCCAATTCCAGGGGATCCAGTGCCCTCTTCTGACCTCCATGGGCACCTGACACATACATTGTTGTGAAAGTTGTCACATGGAGTTTTAGTGCTGAAAACTGACAGTGTAAAGGAGGGCTTATGGTTAAGACTGAAGTAAAAAACTGGGCATTTGGTGTACTGTGGTGTATTTATTTGTGTTATAGGTTACTTTCTTTGTACTTGTGGGGTTTTTTTTTCTATTTTTTGTTTGTTTTATCTTTTGCAATCCTGTGTTCAAAGTCAAGCAGATTTCTCAGCAGCCTGGAATGATTCGGCTCCAGTCCTAATGTGACAGTGAAAAGGGATATCATAACTTTCACCCTCAAAGTTCTCTCACAGTGGCGCTGTCTTTGCATGTGCTGAAATCCATCAAGGGAATTCTGCCCCCATCCCCTAACTATTTGATTATATTTTTTTCATGGTCAGTAAATAATAGTTTTCCTCCACCTTTCTAACTCTTATGCCATGTCCACTGTCCTCTGTATAAAGAGTTTACCTTTGCATTTACAATAGCTTTTCTGAATTGCCATGCACATGTTCACATACAGAGAAAAATTAAATGCACAGGCTTATGGAATAAAGTAAACAGTTTTGGGAGAGTGTTTTTGTTTATTTGTGTTTGTTTAATTTTTTTTTTGAGACTTGGTTTCTCTGTGCAGTGGTCCTGGCTGTCCTGGAACCCACTCTGTAGACCAGGCTGGCCTCACACTCACAGAGATCTACCTGCCTCTGCCTCCCCAGTGCTGGCATTAAAGGCATGTGCCGCCACCACCTGGCTATGAAAACTGTTTTTACTGAGGAAAGTTATAAATTAGAATGAATAATTTCTAATCAAAGTCAGTGAGTTATTACAGTAACATCTTCAGACAGCTTAGGTCACTGTCATATTGTGTTTTCAATATATTTCAGGGTATAATTCCTGTTCTTCATTCCTTAAACCAGGTGAAGGAGTTTGACTCAATATCACGCTTGGATCAGTGGCTGACCACCATGTTGCTTCGTATCAAGAAGTCCATCCAAGGGGATGGAGAAGGAGATGGAGACCTCAAGTGAAGTGCTGACCTCTTTGTGGCATGCAGCTCATTCCTGTTTAGTTTTGTCTTCAGGCAAAGCGATCTTTCTGGGATGCCCATTTAATGACTTAATTTTGTTGTAAATAAGCCACACAATTTATGTCATAGTTTCAGCTCGCCATGTCTGTGTTACTGTGAGAATGGGAAGCTTCTATTCAGTTTGTGGTTATGACAGCCAAAGTATATAATGCTTATCAGAGTCCTCATAGTTTTCTGAGAAGTACTGCCAAATCTTATTCCCGTTTCTCTGATATTTTCAGGGCCCATGGTCAATGTTGCCATGTGTTTTTCCTTTTTTCCTAAACTCTGGTACTCAACCCAGTTTTATAGATGCTTTGCAAAGACATTGTGCATCGGTATCTGGATGGACCCTTTATACAAGTGGTTTAGTTTAGGATGGTTATTAGGAATAAGTTTTTAATTCAGATAGAAACTGTCTGGCTTTCTTTTATAGTTATTTTGATGGTGCTAGTGATGAATTCATTTCCTTTTTATTTTGCCCCATATGCTCACCTGTACATGGCAGGCACTGAGAACAGCTGGGATCTGTTGGCATCACTTGCATTATAAGGGAAAGGAACTTGCTGGCAGGTTCTGTGGTCCTATTATATGGATGAATGTCAAGGTGGATTTCATTGATATATATTTTTTTAACTTACACAACAATCTATGAGAAATGAATTTTTTTCCCTTACCAAGAGTTTCCACTTTTAGTCATAATGGAAACCTCTTCATATTTTCACAAAAATGTTATAACTGGTATCTCCTTTGTTCTCACACTTATACATTCCTCACATTGTCTTCTGGGCCATGGTCATGCCAAGCTTGAGCAGAGCTGGACAGAAGATTCCAGCTGAAGCTTGAGAATGTGTGGTTAATGTCCATATGTTGGGCATGGTAGTTAAGTGGGGGTCAGTGTGGCATGTGTTTGTTATCTCTGGTTGGATAAGAACCTTACCTATGTCTGATGGTCCCTGGTTTATTCTTAACTGAAGTGACTTCACGTGTATGTATGAGTTCTCTTGTCCCATTTGATTTATATAAGATGTATGCTCTGTTATTTCAGAGTTTGACTCTCCCTGCTACTTTATATGCTGATACAGTACTGTAGACATGGTCTTGCTTCCTGAGTTGCCTGTGCATTTGTATGCTGAGATGATCTGTGCTTAAAGAGCATGTGTTACTAGAAATACTTCATAGTCCTAATGTACTGCTGTCATGTGACAGACAGGTATGAAATGGCACCGGAATGGTGTTTTCATCTTCGGATGGCCCTGGAGAAGGGTTGGAGGCACAAACTGTGCAGGAGAGTGGCTGTGCCAGGACCAGGGTTAAAGGAGAAGAGTTTGAGGACTGTTGAGAAATTCACATCTTTCAGAAGTGAAAGTAGCAGGATGAGATTAGAGACATGGTTTCTGCTCTTCCAGGGGGCCCAAGTTTGAGCCCCAGCACCCTTGTTGAGTGGCTCAAAATCACCCGCAACACCAGTGCCCCCAGGAGTTCTAAGTACCCTCTTCTGCCTCAATAAGCACATGCATACAGATAAACATATACATGTAAATGAATATATACACACATGTAGGCAAAACACTCATATATAAAATAATAAATCAATTTTTAAAAATATTTTTAAAGCAAATATTAGCAGGCGATGAAGTTGAGATTGGTCCCATGGGGACAGGTGGTAGGTGTCTGTCAGGCACTGTGAAGACTCTCTAGCCCTGACCCGGTGGTAAAAGGGTGTGTGTGCAGGGAACTCAGAAGCCTCCGCATGTTTGGAGAAGAGGGAATGTGCCCTAGAATCTGATGAGGATTCCTTTTCCCTTCAATGGTTTTTGGAGTTTATTTTCTTTTCTCCCCCTGCACACCAAGTCAGGGTTTCTCTGTGTAGCTTTGGAGCCTGTCCTGAACTTGCTCTGTAGACCAGGCTGCCTCCAACTCACAGAGATCTGCCTGTCTCTACCTCCTGCATGCTGGGATTAAAGGCATGCGCCACTACCACCTGGCACATTTTGCGGGGAGGGGAGGGGATGTTTCTGAATGAGAGCTGGCTGCACCAAAGGTAAAATTTGTACTTGAGCCTAGTATATCCTTCTTGACTCCATTAGAATCTCTTATGCAAAGACAAACAGAAAAGTTAGTTATTGGGCTAGAGAGATACCTCATCTACTGTTCCAGAGAACCCGTGTTTAAGTCCCAGCAACCATATGAGGGACTCAGCTATCTGTACCTCCAGTCCTAAGGGATCCACCATCCTCTTCTTGCCTCCACAGGTACCAGGCATGTATGTAGTACACAGACTTACATGTAGACAAAATGCATACACTTAAAAATAAGTTTTTTAAAACCCTGGTTTATAGAAAAGTGGGTTATTGCTTTATTCACAACCAGCTACAGGCAGCTGTGGAAAAGAGATGTGTAAATGGCTGTAAATCAGTTCCAGTGGGAGAACATTTGAGCACTGGCCAGTCTCTGTACTCTGCCTCACTTCTTCAGTCTTCTGGTGTGATGATTGGAAAGCCCACATGGTATCTTGTAAGACACTTTGGTTTACCTTTCACCATGATTCCCTAACATACCTATCTAGAGAAGTGTTGGGTTTTAAAGTAGTGTTTGTATTCTTTCAGTTATTTGTTTTTCCTGAAGTTAAATAAGTGCTTGAGCAAGCATCATAGACACTTATAATCCTATAGTATTTAAGAGGATAGAGTTTGGAGGATTGCTTTGAGTTTGAGGGCAGCCTAGGTTTACCCAGTGAATTTCAGGCCAGCCTAGGTTACAATGTGAATCCTTATCTCAAAAAGCAAACCAAAACAAACAAAAAAAGGAAAGGCTGAGATCAGTCAGTGCTTGGGTTTGTTTTGTCCCAGCACTTGGGAGGCCAAGGAAGAAGAGCATAATTTCCAGAATAGACTAGAATAAACATTGTAGCAAGACCACCTAAGAACAGACCTGACAGAAAGTAAAAGAATGAGGAAAAAATCTAGACAGAAGTATGCAAGCTTACTTTCTCCAAATGTCTCAAGATGCCTAGGTGTGGGCTTTCCAGGTCTCTAGATGATTATGATCATTCGTTAGAGTTCTCATACTTGAGAGCATCTGGGGATAGTTCATAGTTATGTCAGTTGAAAAGCTTTGCTTTTGTGGCAACATTTTTATAGCTTGTGTGAATTCCTTTTTTATTTAATGACATAAAACAGTATTTTTGCACAGTTGTAACCATGTGTGGTGGTGTCACTATAACCAAAGTATATGCACCAACCCTTGTGCATTTATTGTTCCCTCTGATGTTGTGCATTTAAAATGTCCAAATACAAACCTTTGTGACTGTGGAGGATCTGGCAGCACAGCATGCCCGTGACCTGCCTGCTGCAGTGTGAACTATGACCAGTAGCAGGCCCTTTGATGGCCTGAGTTGCTCTCAGGCAAGGGAGTACATTATAAAAACTAACCATGTAACAATAAGTCTACCTTAGCTGAAAGGATGTTTTATGTGAACTTGTACAGTAAATAAAGTGGAAATTATCAATAATGGTTTGACTAGTCTTTGCTACCAGAACTAGTTGAAGTTGTTCTGATCAAGTTTACAGTACTGACATTACTGATGCTAGGCTTTTTGTGCCATGCTCACCCAATGGTTCTGCTGGCTGAGGTTTGGGAAAAAACCCTGGTATCCTCTCTTGCTGCGAGTCAGGTGCCAGTGGCTGCCAAGTTCATCTCTTCCCTTCCTTGCATCCTTTGAGCTTCACTGTCACTTGCAAGGCAAACAGAAAAGTGGCTGCAGGGAACTGTTGAGTTCTGGGAGGGACCTGGCAGCCCAATGTTCCCCTTCCCTGATTCATCTTATAGGCAGGTATCTCCACAGGAACTATTGTTGCCCTTGGAGGTGGGAAGTACAGCCCCTTGCCAGCGAGTTACAGAACTTGGCCAGAGCTAAAGCAGATTCACAACTTAAAATGAATGTGCGGTAGGCTATCAGAAATTGTTGGGTCACTGCAGGTGTGGTGACCCCAGTGTCTCTCCTCAGTTGGTTTCCTTACCATGAAGAAGTCGGACCCTGGCTTCATTAGCTTGTACAAATGGCCAGAGTGAACAGTTACGAAGGTCTGACATTAAGCAAGTTAAAATTGTGACTGGATCCAAGGTTTGGTGATTAAGAAGACTGGTTCCTCTTCCAGTGGACCCCGGCTGAATTCCTAGCATCACATGGTGGCTCACAACTGTCTGTAACTCCCATTCCAGGGTATCTGATGCCTCCTTGGGCACCAGGCACACATGAAGTACACAGACATACAAACGTGCAGGCAAAATACCCATATATATATAAAATCTTTAGAAAGTTAAATTTAATCTACAATCTCCCTTAGTTACCAACAGCAAAAACCCAAAGGTTCTCACTACTTCCTAACCTACTTTTTAAACTACTACAGAAAACTTTGGTAAAACCAAAGGCTGTGGAGCCCTCTGTAGTTTGGACTATGTTGAAACACAAAAGGTGCCGAGGGCCATGTCATAAGAACAGCAGATGGTAATTAATAATCAAGGTGTCAGACTCCAGAATGTCTTCTGCTTCCGTCTGTGACCTCACGTGTACTGCTGCACTTTTCCCTGTATGTAGTATGCTCATTGTTGACAGAGTCCCACAGAAACACACAGGCCTACATTAGTTATAAACTGGTTGGCCTATTAGCTCAGGCTTCTTATTAACTAATTCTTACATCTTACATTAATCCATAATCTTGTCTGTCTTAGCCACATGGCTTAGTACCTTTTATCAGCGAGGCATTCTCATCTTGTTTCTTTTCTGGGTGACGACTGCAGACTGACTCTTTCCTCTTGCCAGAATTCTCCTGTTCTCGTCGCCCCACCTATACTACTTCCCTGGCTAATCAGCATTTTATTAAAATACAAGTAACAAATCTTTACAGGGTACAAGATTATTGTTTCACAGCAGTTCATCTCATGAATACATCCTAATCTAGTGGGCATTTTTATCTGTGGATTGTCAAGAAGATGACCCCTCCGTAAGTTGTAATGTTAGCTTACACAGAGTTCTGATGAATAATAATGAATACAAAGAAATGCTATGCAGTCAAGGCTTAATTTCATCCTAGGAGCTGCTTTACATCACAGTTCAGGTTGACAATTAGGAAAATAGCTGAATTTCCCCAGCTGCCAAAGCAACCTAATTGCTGAATGCAGTTTCTTTGCTAGGTCTGGCTGATACCCTAGGATAATGATTAACTCTGCACAAATTCCTAACCTTGGTTTTATAATACCGGTATGTATCCTAAAGACTCAAAGTTCAGCCAGCTAACTTTTTTATGTGTAAAAATGTTGGGTCCTGGAATTGCATAAGTGACAGAAACAAAAACAAACAAACAAACAAAACCGAGCTTTTGTTCAGAAACACTGCAGGAAAAGATATTTTAACTGGTTGGGGCTACAGAAAATAATTTGATTTTATAGACTCAAGAGAGACAAGTTTCTTTTTATGGTCTTGAGTTACATGCAGGACAGAAAGTGATTTCGAGATTTAAAATGCTATTAGTGTCACTATGCCTTAGGTAGTGCTGACTGAGCTGTCTGTAAAAGATTTATGTAACCTGAGGCCATAATAAAGAATTTAGGACACCTCTCTCTCTAAACCTGACACTCTTGAGTCCAAGAAAGCCCAGCAATTATGACTTCTGATCACAAATGTTAGTTCAGAATATTTATACACTCAGAAGGATAGTTATAGTACACAATTCCTTTATTAGACTCCTCAGTAGTTTAGGTTTATACACTCCTTTAAAATTCCTTATAAGAGTACCTCTCTAGATAGATAACAAAATGATTCATTCTTTACTGCCATAATTTGCAGCCTGCCAATGAAAGAGTTGGCTCAGAAAAAAAATGTTCCTTCCTCACTCTGTGACAAGTTATTTAGAAATATTGCTTGTGAATTATCAGGATGACTCTGTTTTTAATCAATTAAGAACTGGAATGTGATTTCTGTGTGTGACTCCTATATAGCCTGAAAGATTTTATTGGGTATATAAGCTGTGAAGAACAAAAGAAGACACAACAACATGAGAGAATTAAGAAAGGAATCGTAAGTGTCTCAGATTTAAAACGTTTCAGATTGGGCTTCGCTGTGAACTTTCCCTATGAGCCCTGTGTGCAGTTTGAAAGCTGGTTCTTTCAGGCTGTGTTAAGAATGGTTGGAATAGCACTAGGTCACCTCTTTGGCAGACCCTCCCGATGCTCCTGCTCCGAGAGTTTGTGCTGTCAGAACACAGCAGGAACCAGCCCACAGAAGGCAGCCTTGCTTTCTCACAGATGAACTGCTAGGATTGATAGGAAGACACCACAAAGTGGTGTTAGCGCCAAGGTTTATGTCCTTAAGGATCACCTTCCTCTCTTGGGAAGAGACAAAAACCTACATAGCCACATGGTCACTCTGACTTGTCACTGCAAAGACTGGTAGGGTGCCTTTACATTATCTGCTCCCCAGCTCAGCGCAGGCCACTGCTAAGCAGGGGCCATTCTTCTGTCTGACACTGTGGAGGTCAATCATCTGTGGTGATTATATAAATAAAAATCTACAGACCCTGATTTTAAGTTTTAATGTTCATGCTATTAAACAAGTTAGACTAATTTCAGTTAAGAATCTTTTTTTCTACAGACCATGTTAGAGTAATGTAAATAAATTTAGAAATGCAGAGCCTTTACAAAGACATTTATTAACACATTAAATTTTATTTAGAACTTTGAAACGAATTCAAGACAGCTCTTCCAATAAGTAACAAAATAATCTATTGTTTAAATTCCTTCTCATCAAGATGACTTTATTCCATAACACAGTTCATCAGCTGGGCAGGTTTGCTCTTAGCGGGTAAAATGATCATGTGCAGTCACTAGTCTGTAAACACAACTAAGACAGCCAGGTCACAACTGAATGTGAGATAATTCAGCCCTGAACCTTCAAGAGCAAGTCCGAAATACTAGAAGTGCCTGGAACACCTTTTGGTGGCTTTAACAGCTTTCTTGAAGGTGTTACCACAAAGTCAGCACTGTGGAAGGACCCTCAGTTTCTATTACAGTGCTCTGTCTTCATTCTGAACTTAAGGTATCTTCCTCTTAGAAACTAGAGTGTTCTCACAGCAAGCTTAATAAGTTAAAAACAGGAAACATCAACTAGAAAGCAGAATAATTCTCCCATTAAGGCGCTCTTAAAATTAATGCTTACGGGTCACACATGGCGAATGCCCACATACCCAAGGCCCTGTGTTCATACATCAGGAATAGCAAATGCCACAGAATGCATTTTTCATAGTGAAGTTTGCTGAGCAATAATTCAGCATGAGAAAGCCAAAGGAACATTGGAGACATTTCTGGTTCTTTATCCACTGGTTAAGGCATAGGAATTGAGCCGGGCGGTGGTGGCACAGGCCTTTGATCCCAGCACTCGGGGGGCAGAAGCAGGCGGATCTCTGTGAGTTCGAGGCCAGCCTGGTCTACAAGAGCTAGTTCCAGGACAGGCACCAAAAACTACAGAGAAACCCTGTCTCGAAAAAATCCCCCCCCCCAAAAAAAAGGCATAGGAATTGAGCATGCCAAGGCTTCTGGTACCCTCTAAATCAGTGGTTCTCAACCGTCCTAATTCTGTGACCCTTTAATACAGTTCTTCATGTTGTGGTTACCTCCAACCCTAAAATTCCTTGTGTTGCTACTTTAATAGCTGTAATTATGCTGCTGTTCTGAATTGTAATGTTAATATGCTATAGAAACCCATGGCAGGGTCACTACCCACAGGTTGAGAACTACTGCTCTAGCTCCTTACATGCTCCTAAAGAGGTGGCTTTGTAGCAGTTACTAGTCTGTGTCACCTTCCACTGTGGGGACTCTGGACGTTCTAGAAAAGCCTGGCAGAAGTCCTTGAGATTTGCCAGGCTCACTCAGCAGGCTGGTTGTGAAAATGCGACTAGTCAAATGTTCTGACACCTCCTCTTCATTTCTCACACCTCTGCAAACGAGACAACTATTTTGTGAGATTCTTTGGTAGGACAGCTTTGACTTAATCTGATTTAGGGAATGAAATTAACAGCCACATCTCATCCCAGGTTGAATTTTATGACCAACTCCCTACCTGCACACATGCTAAGGTACTACACGGAAACGTTCAGTGTGTCATTTCCTCTTCGTGTGTACAAATAGAGGATTAGGGAGGAACAAATGCAACCTTCAGCTCCATCTTAGGATCCCCAGAACAAATCCTATTTTCTTTTATCTTGGTAAGGAAGAAATAGCTAACTTTGTAGAAAAATGCCCTAAGAGGATCAGAGTGAAGTAAACACACGTAGAAGTATAAGGCAGGGCGAAACTAGACCACGAACAGCACCTTCCCAAGCTGGGTCAATGCTGTGTACTCTGTGATTAGGACAAGCAGTGGCTTAGACATCAAGGGAATCAAGCATTAGTGTGACTGACAGGTACAGCTACGCCAGGGTTAAGGGGTCAGTGCTAAGTGCCATATTTGTTGATGAAATGTAGCTAAGATCATGCAGATCAGAACGTTTCCGGAAAAGCTTTAAGTGTGGTACAGGCGTGCAAGGTCGTGGAAGTTTGGGGAAATGTTCAAGGCCAGTCTTGCCTATATCTCTGGATAGACAACTAGACAACTTTTTTCTCAGCCCCTGGCGTCACCTGGAATGCGGCAATTACACAGACTGTTCAGCACACAACTTCAGGCTCTCACTCCATGTTGGTCAAGGTGGGAAGGTGTGCAGGTATTGAGCCGGTCTGTGACGTCAGCTCACCAAGCTCACTGATGGTAGTGGTGAGAAGAGCATCCTGAGACACCACTGTTTTGCAAGCAGTGTCTGTGGAATTATTCTCCTGCACGGCAGGCACACTGCCTTGAACTTCCAATACGTTGTTAAAATGGCTATTTTCACCAAAAGATAATAATCTACCTGAAAGTTTGGGCGATACATATTCATCATCGGGTTGTTCTGTCGTATGTCCTTCGTCATTCTTAGGTGAGCCATCTACAATGACAAGGAAAGACTTCCACGGCGTATTCTTATCATGTATCTACAAATAAAACAAAAGTCACTTTATGTGTTTCTAAGTCTCCCAACTTACAGATACTTATTAGTAATACATGCATCTTCTAAAACAATATTTTCTCTTCAGGGCCTGGCACCTTGATACACACCCATTAAAAAAAAAATAATCCTAGCATATGGGAGTCAGAGACAGGAGGGTCATGCTGGGTCCGAGGTCAGCCTGGACTACAGAGCTAGACTGTCTCTCAATCAAAAAGTAAATATTAAAAAAAAATGATTTTTAATTACAAAAAAGAACAAGCACTCCCTGGTTTTTAAATATGCTTTCTAGTGGACCACCCTGGCACTAATTACTAAATTAGTACAGCAGCCTCTGCAAGGAAGTATTTGGCATAGACTTTGCAGTAGGGGGCCTTAGCCTTCCACCTTATTCCCTGGATGTCACTGCAGGACATTCAGGAGAGAGAGAACCTTGGACTCTCTGGATGGGAATAATGACAGGTATTCAGGGCTAGCAACCTAGACCAGAAGGGCTTTATTTTTAAACAGCCTACCCATCACTTACCGAGGTGTGCCTCCGGAGAGTGGACTTGTCAGTAAATGTTCGCCCACACGCATTGCACATGAACGGTTTCTCTCCCGTGTGGATGCGATGGTGGCGCTGAAGGGCATTTACCTGGGTGAACTGCTTCCCACACTGGTCACAACAATAAGGCCGCTCTCCTGAACACAGAGAGAAGGAAACTACTCAGCCAGTTCTCAGTCTACTTTACTTAACGCTGGATACACATCTGCATAGCCTGAGCACTCCCCAAAAGGGAAAGCTATACCACAACAACTCAAGGAAGTGGCACCTGGTGGAGATGCCAATCAACTATACTGTAATACCCAAGAACTTACAACTGTACCAAGAATAGGTCAGTTCTGTGCAGGCAGCTGACACTGTGTGAAATACAAACCAGTAGCCCTAGTAATACACTGTCCTAATAACAAATAGCATGTTGTGTGCACGTGTGTACAGTAACATCCATTCTTTCTCCCGGTTTATATGGGAAAGACTTGCATCCATTCAAGCATCACGCTCAAGCTGACGCACCACAGGAAGCTGTGTGCCCTCTCAATAGGCACCCATGCTGCACACAGACTGTCCCCCATTTGCATACTAAAGTGTTCTCGATTTTCAGTTTATCAGAACCAGAAACTGGGCAGATAAGGTGGCTCAGTAAGTAAAAGTACCTGCCAGCAAACTGGAAGATCTGAGTTCAATCTCCAGGACCTACATAGTGAGAGGCAAGAACCAACTCCCACAGTTGTCCTCTGACCTCCACGTGTGTCGAGGCACTTAGTCACCCACACACATACATGCACAAAATAAACTTAATTAAAACAACAATAAGACAAACAAAAACTATAAACTCAAAAGCATAAAAGCCATGTGGGAAGCCAGGCCAGTAACCCAACACTTGTGCGGTAGAGAGAGGATGATCAGGAATTGAAGGTCATGGGCTACAGAGCAAGTTCAAGGGCTGTATGAAAATCTGTCTCAAAAATGAAAACATAAAAATAGGGGTCCACGAATTAATATAGTGGCACAGTACTCATATAGCATGTACAAGGCTATATGGCCAGTCAAAAGCCCAGGAGGGAGTGAAAAGTTTAAAAATACTATCATATATAATTATACTTTAACTTAAAAAATCACTTTAAAAATGTGATTATAGCCAGGTGGTGGTGGCACACACTTTAATCCCAGGCAAAGGCAGGCGAATCTCTGTGAGTTCAAGGCCAGCCTGGTCTCTAAGAGCTAGTTCCAGGACAACTAGGGCTGTTACACAGAGAAATTGTCTCAATAAATAAAATCACTCTAACAGAGTTTGACCATTTTCTCCTAAAGCTTCGATTCGGAATGAATTTGAAATGTGCCTCACAGTGTTGTGGTCTTAATTCTCAGGCTGCTCACTATTTGAAGGCTATGGAATCTTTACAAACTGGCTACTTCCTGGGTGGCTGAAGGAGGTTAGTAGAGCAGATCTTTAAGATTATACCAGCCTCTGGTTCCAGCTAGTCCTCTCTAGTCTATACAATATGAGGATCCCTAATTTCCTGATGCCTTGAACCTGGCCATGCTTTTCCCACCATGAGAGAAGGAAGCCTGGGAAACTTGGAGTCACTATCAGTCCCCCCACCTCGGGAAGTTAATATAGTCACAGCACACCAAAGCAACACTCTCCAAGTGGCTTTGTAATACATCTAAAACTTGTGAACTGTTTTCCTTGCCAGACTGAACTCTTCTCTGGCACTGTGCAGCCATACCTGTGTGGATTTTAGCATGCTGGTAAAGGGAATTCCGCTGGGCAAAGGTCCGCAAACACACTTCACATTTAAAGGGTTTAGATCCAGTGTGGATTCTATTATGGTGTTTTAAGTACTCCTTAGAAGCAAAACTCTTGCCACATGTCTCACACATGAAAGGCCTTTCACCTACATGAGATAAGACAAAAGTAGACATAGTCATTAAGAACCCCTGCTGGTCTCCTCTCTACACCATGGCACGCAGCGCCAGACATTTCCTAATTAAACATCAAACACATTACTCTTGCTACTTGCTAAACGTGGTGACTATCCTGGGAAATCCAAGCAGCAATCCACTGGACTAGAATCAATGATTACTGTTCGGACAGCTCAAAGTTAACAAATTTCGTTACTGAAAATAAGAAAATTTTTACAACTTTGGGGGTTTGTTGGATTATTTTCAATAGTGTTTCTGTAGCTCCTTATCAGAACAAAAGTCCCTCACAATGGACTATCAAGCAGCTTCTAGGCTGGCACACCAGTCGACTTGACCAGACTGCAGGGCAATTTCAATGTTGTAAGTTCTCTGTTCATTCTTCCAACTCACTCATGGAGTCAACTGGTGTGCTCCTCATTTTACAAACATTAAAACACTGGCCTTCATAAAATGTTAATGCATTAATAGCCATATACAATGACCAACTCTAATGAAATCTGTGATGTGCCGCTGACTCCTCCGCAGCTTCCAGCGGTGTTCTGCATTCCTGGAACACATGGTCCACACCTCAGCTGTCAGGGCGGCCAGTGTGAGTGCTTAGATCTAGACAGTGCAAGCAAAGCAAGGCCTGGATGAGTCAGTACAGGACACGCTGATGGGCTGGGTTCTGTGTCCTGTTTACATCAAAATTTCAACCACAGGACTGCAATGCTGAGCTAGAATAAAGCCAACTTAAAATAGAGGTAATCTCCTCTCTAAGTATGATTGTTTATCATGTAAGTATTTGCTCCTGGTTTCTGTCCAGGTTTTTCAACAGTTGGCACTGACCATGTTTAACTGTTCATTGTTACAGTCAACATTCAAGCACAGATGTGCCCATAATTCAAGAGTCCTGCCTCTCAGACCAGGTCATGAGTAGGGCATGGATTTCCAGCCCGTTGGAACATTTCCTTGCAGTTGGTCCATCATGTTGTTCCCAATTGTTATTAAACATAGCAAGAAGAGAGCTGATCACACAGCTTTCTCAGATTTTGGATAATTTGTTTAGGACAGACTCCTAGAGATGAAGTTACAATAGGAACTGTTTCTTACCTCTAGGTATCTAAGACCCGTGTGCCCTATTTTAGGACCTACTGGCACAGACTATGTGTCGCCTGTACAGCAGCACTGCAGGCAGCAGGTTGGTCTGCAGTCCTCTCTTACTAGGTAGAAAAGCTTCATATAACCTGTCCTGCCATGGTGGATGCCAACTTATAATAAGCAACTGCAGCTTTCTTCTATAGCTAGGAAAGACAGTCAATCACAACAGCGTGGGTATTTACCTGTGTGGCACCTTTTATGATAAATCAGCATGTGGTTCTGAGTGAATCTTGCACCACATTCATCACAGATAAAAGGTCTTTCCCCTGTATGAATTCTGAAAGTACAACATTCAGATGATAACTCAGGGTATATTTCAAAGGTCACTTTGCAATACAATCTCCAATTTCCTCTGTATTGTGCAAAACCATTTCCTCCAAGAGAGCTGAGAAAACTGATGGGATAATCAAGAGTTCACCATATGCTTGGTGGTGGTGGCCCATGCCTTACACCTTTAATCCCAGCACTAGGGAAGTAGATACAGGTGAATCTCTGATTTTGAGGCCAGCCTGGTCTATAGAGCAAGATCCAGGATGGCCAGGGCTATACAGAAAAACCCCACCTTGAAAAAAAAATAGTTTACCATAATCCCGACACAAATGGAGTTTCCGTACAAGACCCGACGATGCTATCTTCCTTAGTTCCACATACCAGAGTAGAGCCACTGAGCAGCTCCTACCTCTCCCCTCGGCCTATTCATGCTATGCAGCACTGGAGGCAGAAAGTCCCTTTGGATACTTTACTATTAAAGGGTATCACTTAATATTTGAAGCTTCCTCATTTGGAATAAGCTTAGGAACTACTGCTGACAAAGTACCATATGACCAAACATTTTGCCATCATTTCCTAACACATGACCAGTCTCACCAGCCTAAAGAGAGAATCTGCTCTCAGAGTGCTGAGAAGCACACAGGATTATTTCAGTTACAGACAGAATGGTATGGCAATCGCCATGATCTGCTGAGTACACTATATACAAGCACTTTGAACTCAGGCAAATTGAACATTGACAGCCACCATGTTCCCTCCCCACAGTCTGTGCCACCATGCTCCCTCCCCACAATCTGTTGTAGGTTGGAAGGCAAAGACAGAATACAGTAGAAAATTCAACTGCTCAGCAGGAATGAGAATATATATACTTAGAACTATAACGAGACACATGCCTTTGATCCCAGCACTTGGGAGGCAGAGGCAGACCCACCACTGAAAATCTAAAGCAAGCACAGTCTACAGTCAAGTTCAGACCAACAAGAACTACACAGCGAGAAATTGTCTAAACCAGTGGTTCTCACCCTTCCTAATGCTGTGATCCTTTAATACAGTTCCTCATAGTGTGGTGACCCCCAACCACAAAATTATTTTCAATATTACTTCATTAGTAATTTTGCTACTGTTACAAATTATAAACATCTGATATCAACCTCTATGAAAGGGTCACTGGACATATCCTCACAAAAGGGATTACAACTCATGGGGCAAGAGCTGCTGGTCTAAAACAACAACAAAGAAAATCCTGTAAGGAAACAAATATGAGAACTCACTATCCACCTATAGTCTGAAAACAAACAGAAAGCATTGTTCAGAGGCTGGAGAGATGGCTCAGCAGGCAAGGGCACTTGCTGCTCCGGCAGAGGACCAGCATTCAGTTCCCAGCATCCACATGTAGCTCACAACCATTGGTTACTTCAGTTCCAGGGGATCTGACATTTGCCTTCTGACCTCTGAAGGCACCAGGCACTTACATGGTACACATACGTACATGCAGGCCAAACGCCGTATACATGAAATAAAAATAAATACCTTTAAAAAAATGAAAAAATGTTGTCTGATTCTTAGCTCCTAATTCTTAGATCAACCACTGAAAGACCGCTAGAGAAGTGTCTGCAGCGCTACAGCTCATCTCACAGAACTTCAGTGGAACTGAGTGAAGAGAAAGCCCAGCTCTTGTTCAAATACAGAGCATCTTGAGACCTCAGGCCACCTGGAGGCCAGGCACATAGCACCCAGTGTGCTGGATGGTTCTGCTGTACCCTGGCCTCCATGCTTGGGAGGAAGGGCCAAAGAACCATTTCCCAGACCTCCACACCTCCAAAGAGGATTCAATGTTGCCTCAATTTCCCAAGTCCTTAGATAGCACCAGTGGGGAAACGAAGACCCACAGACACAAACATGCTGGTCCACGCCCTACAGCCATCTCCAACCACCCCGTGCACTTTAGCACTCAGGAACCCTCTAGTACTTGGGAACTCACATCCCTGCACGAAGGACGGCCCTGCTATATACAGCAATATTCCCAGGCAGTCGCACCTCATGTGGGTCTTCAGCGCTGAGGGCTGTGAGAACTTGGCCTCACACTTGGTGCAGCCATAGGGCCTGTCGCCCGTGTGTGTGCGCTCGTGCATCCGCAGAGAAGTCTTGGAGCTCAAGCCCTTGCCACACAGGTCGCAGCGGTGCCGCTCACCACCACCCTCGTGCACCTGCAGCACATGCCGTTTCACGTCCTTCTTGCGCTTGAACTTCTTTGCACACAGCTCACACGGAAAGTGGCGCTCACTGCTGTGCACGTGGCGCTGGTGGCTCTTCAGGTTGCAGCGGTTGGCAAAGGTCTGGCCACAGGTGTCACATCGGTACACTACTTCGGTGGCCATGCCGTGGTGGTGCCTGATATGTTTCAGGAAACTCTTCTCATACAGGAAGGCCTTCTCACAGACTGTGCACTGGAAGTTACTCTTCTTCTCCCCATCCTTCCCTTCTTCATCCTCCTTCTCCCCCTCCGCTTTCTGCAGGCTTTCCTCCAGTTTCACACCAGCAGGGGAAGCCTCACTTTTGGAAGCTGGTTCCGTCTCCGTCCTTTCATGGTCTGCGCTTTGGTCCTGGGGACACCCGTCATTCTCTGCAGCTTCCTCCTCCGCATTTGTCTGTTGCTCTCGGAGCCTTCTTGTATATTTCTTTTTAGGGATTTCCACAAACACTTTTCTTCCAGCTAGCCTCCCACTAGGTCTTCTGATTTTAGGGTAGGGAGGCTTAGCCACATCTTTCTTCTTGTCTAATTTCTCCTTGCACTTCCTGGATGGTATTTCTGGCAAGAGGCCATTATCAAAACTCTCTATTGGATAGTCAGAGGTATCAACAAGGCCACTGGAGTGAGCATCCTCCCCTGGTACACTTGCTTTGGAGCTAGGGGTCACACTCACCTGGGGGCCACTGCTGGCCTCCACCTCCTGAGACTCAGGGAAACTCTGGGATTCCAGGAGGACTGACTGCAGCATCTGCTTCTTGAGCTGAAAGCATGTTTCAGTCAGGTCCAAACACTTTAGCTTTTCAGCCACTTCCAGCATCCGCTGCACCCGATCCTCTTCTACCTGCACCCTGGCCGTATAGACAAACTCCAGAAATGAAGCAAAGTCAACGACCTGAAGTTCATTTAAGCAGACATTAGTCCTGGTACCGTCCACACTTTTCTCATTCAGGAACACCTCCTTAAAAAACTTGCTGGTGGCTGCCAGCACTGCTTTATGGGCCATGAAGTCTTCACAGACACCCTGATACTCTACTCTGACTGTGACGTCACAAAGATGGCCCAGAAGTCGGAGCTCGTGCATCTCATGCAGAAGGTTCAATGGTGAAGATTTGGATTCCAGCAAAACTGTGCCGCTTTCCATCTTTCTTTTAAAAACAGCTTTGAAAACAAAAACAAGAATAAGCTCATATATGAATCCCTGAAGAAAAGGGACTTGAAATTATCAGGGTTTAAATTAATTCTTAAGAAGATAAACGGTAACTAACAAACCCAACTTTTCTCATTGAAAGATTCAAATCACAGCTGGATGTGGTGGCATGATTTATAGCCCCAGGTACAATCCAGTATTTAGATGGATAAGACTCAGGAAGATAAGGAGTTCAAAACCAATCTCAGCTACACAGTAACTTTGAGGCCAGCCTAAACTACGTGAGAACGCATCTCAAAACAATGAAAGCAAACAAACAAAACGCATAGACAAGGCTAGAGAGACAGCTCAGCAGTTAAGAGTACATACTGATCTTGTAGGGGACTCAAATTTAATTCTTAGTACCCACATTGGGTGACGCACAGCTGCCTCTCATTCCAGTTCTAGGGGATCTAACCTCTCATTCCAATTCTAGGGGATCTAACCTCTCAGGTACCTGCATTCACGTGCACATACCTCAAACAAGATATACACACATTATTAAAAACAAAACAAATCTTTTTTAAAAATCCACACATAGACACACAGAGTAAAATTATGCTTCACTTCTTGGCCATTTTCTAAAGTTCCTGAATGGGTTTCATGAGATAATATTCACGAAAACAATACTGGCAAGACTTCCCCCCAGTGATAAGCACAAATGATTGATTAGTTTGCCTTTAGTGAAACTCAGGGCAAAAATTTGCTTACCAAGGTCATTTCTAATCTACTAAAAGACATATGCCAAAGATATAGGGAAATCCATGTCTAGTTCTTTGAGCAAGAAATAGTCATTTGATAACCACTGCCACCACTAAAAACTGTTGCATACTTCCCGGGAAAATAGTTCAAACACCTATCCTCATTGCAATGTCCTTAAATGCCTGGTAAATAGAGATTCTCTCCTGAAATAATTCCAGTTCCCTGGCATTTCTAGACTGTGCTACCTTGAGCAGGCTAAAGTCTCTCCGAACCTTCACTTCCTCCTCTTCGAAGGCCCAGTTATCCCGAGGTTTTAAGGAACACAACACTGCAAACACTTCTAGCTGGCCTGACATCTGCTATCTAGTAGTGGACTTCCTACATACCTGAAAAGGTACCGAGGGAGCCTCATCTTACAGGTGACAAGCTAGGAAGAAAATTGGTTATTTGGCTGATGGGGTCTTGAAACTAAACCACATAGCTTTCATGGTCTATGTTTAACTGAAGTTTCTGAAAACACCCCTCACCCCAGCCTCACCAGAAAGTTGTTTCCCGGCAGTTGCCATATCCCCCAGGACTCCTTTGGACTCTAAAATGCTAATCCAGCTTCATGTCTTCTGCTCTGTGGACTCTTCACTGAGACCTCTGTCCCTGAATCTATCTTCCCTTTCTAGGTTCCATTTAGTTTCCAAGTCTCCTCTGTTCAGAGCACTCCTGCCGATCTTCATCATTGCCTGCCCATCTCATTCAAGAGACCACTACCCATAGCACCCAGGCTCAAACACAGAAGACTCTCCTAGGGAGGAGACTGTAAAATCAGCACCTGTGGATGGACTGAAGGGGCCTCCACAGGAAAACACTAGCTACTTATCAAGGAAGCTTAAGTAAAGGAGACATGCCTGAAGCAGTAGTGGTGAGCCAATGCTCTTCAGAGTTCCCGCGAGAAGTCCAGGAATATGAAAAAAATTGTATGCTTATAGCCTACACACATATTTCTGATTGCATGAGGACTGATAGCTGCTTTAACCCTTTGCCCTGCATTCTCCCAGACAAGGGAACATTTTGAACAAACACCCTGTTATCAGAGGTCGTAAATCCCCTAGTTCGAGCTCAGGAAGATCTTCCTGAAATGCCATGAATCTCCAAGCTCAAGCTCAGAGGACAGCACTCCCTAGATGCTAAGATGCCAAGACACCATAAATACCATTATGTATTCTCTGTCCTATGCATAACCTTTGACTATAAAAAAAGCTTATATTTCTTTCTCGGGGAACCAAATAATTTTCTAGCTAGTTAGAAGTCGTCGTCCGTCTCCCCACCCCCACCCCGCCGCTCCAGCAGTGTTTTTGAATAAAGTTGCTTCTAGTTAGTAGACTTCCGTGGTCTGCTCCCCGCTAATTGCGTGATTCCAGGACCCAATACCAGGTCCCAGCGTGGGGACAAAGGCTATAGGCCCCTCTCTACCTGATGCTCATATGGCTAGCCTGACTTCCTAACACCTCGTTCTGCCCCCTAAAGGGAAAGTCCTTCCAGCAGACCTGGCAGCGACTTCGCCATCAACCAAGGAGACCATGAGCAGATTTCCTCGTTTGCCTTCCAAATGGGGGGGGGGGGGGGGGGGCAGCCACCAGTCATGTTGAGCGGCTATTTGTGGCCTGGTGACAGCTGTGTTCCACTGACACGCATTGGCTTTCTGCCGCCTCTGGGAAGGCCGAGCATCCTCACCAAGGTCGCTAAGTAGCCTTGGGGTCTGGACTTCCAGGCTAGGCCTCCAGGAGATGCTGCTCTCCGCAGCGTGCCCACTCTACAGGGATCCTGGCTCTCACGCAGGGTGTAAAGTCCTGGTGGCTATGGCCTCTCTGACTGCACCACCTCCGTCCCCACTGTGATCCCCCAGAGTCCCAGACGACCAAAGATCTTCCAAAGCTACGGGGAGAAGGAACTCTTGCGGCCAAGGTCCAGCCCCTTGTCCCCGATTCCGGCCTCCAGAGCCCAAAGGGACCAGACTACTGCTCTCGGCCTGGGACCCCACAGCCCGCCGTTCCAAGGGACAGCAGGCGGAGGACAACTACTAAGTCAGACAGTCCGCAACACACTCACCTCGCAGTCGGGCTCGTACCCCTAGAACAGTCTCGCAGGAACAGCGGCACTTGGGGACCACGGAATGGTTGCCACGAGCGCGCCCCGCCCCCAAGTGGGCTCCGCCCCCCGCAGGCCAGGAAGGCGCTGCGCGCGCAAGTCCAGCTGCAGAGGCGGTTCCGGCCGTTGTGCTGTGCGCTGCGTGGTCCTACGTGATTTGGGGCAGGGCGACTGGCTGGTAGCTCCAGGATGTGTACCTGCAGCAAGCCAAGGCCACGCCTGTGCAGAAGACAGCAATGGCAGAGGGGAGGGGGGGGGGGAATGGGAGAGTGTTAGTTGCCCAAGTTGGAAATACCTGGGGCTAAGTAGCTGCGTTCTTGTCCTCAGCTGGTCGTTACTGTAGAGTAAAAGGGACAACTGGGGCAGGAAACCAACCAATCACAGAGCACCCTGACTCTGAACCCAGTGCCAGCGAAAGAAACACACCCTGTATTTGAGGCCTGGGTCAGGAAAAAAAATCTTTATCCCTAGTGTCAAAGAAACACACTTTGTCCCTAGGATCAGTCAGTGAAAGAAATATGCCCTGGTCCTAAGATTAGAGTCAAAAAGCTAAAAAGGACCAGTGAAAGAAACACAGTTTGGCCATGAAGGCAGAGCCATCTCTGCCCTTGACCAGCTAAACTGGCCAATCCCTGAGCAGGAAAAAACTAACCAATCCCCCTTATCCCTGGAAAAACTGCCCCTAAGAAGCCCTATATAAGCCTCTCCACCCTTCAGTGATTCCTCCTTTCCAAATCTCTTTCTCAAAAGATTCTTGGATGATGACCTTCATTGGTCAGCGCAGAGTAGAAGAACCTGCAGAGTAGAAGAACCTGGCGGGATGTCCCTTCCAGGACTGAGCTGAAAAACCTTGCTGAGAGCCCTCTAGGGGTCCTCAGCAAGGCCAAACAGAACAGAAGAACCTTGCTAGGATGTTCCTTAAGGGAGCTGAGCAAGGCCAGCTGTAGGAAAAGTTGTAACTACTTTTCCTCCAGCTGAAGAAATTGCTACATTTCTGCAGCTGGCTTCCCTTTAGCAGAGTGTTAGCAAAAGAAACATCTTGGGCAGGAGAAGAAGCAGATAGCTCTGCTAGGAAGCTCCCATAAGGGAACAGAGCAGATCTCAGCTGTAGTGGCTCTCCAGGAGAGGAGCAGGATCCCTATATCCTGCAGGGAAACCATCTCCCACCACACCCCAGCTTCAGGTAGCCTCACTTCCTGAGAGTCAGGACACCTTTCCTCCAGGGCTGAGCTGTCTTATTGCAGCTCCAGCCTCTAGAGCTCTCCAGTTGGGGATCTACCCCTCCAGAGCTGTCCTTTTGCAGATCTAAGTATATCCTGGCCTTCTGATAAGTCAGGATATCCCAACACCACTACTGTACCACATTCCTCTACGCTGGAAACAACTATTAGGCCCTCTTGGGGGCCGTGGTGGCCCAGATCTCATTGTAGGCATGCTTGCTGTGGCATGGTGGGAAGGATGGTGCAGTGCTCTAAATCCTTCATCTTTTTGGGGGGGCTGGGGGGAGGTTTAGTCTGCCCTGGAACTAGCGCTGTATGTAGATCAGGCTGGCCTCGAACTCACAGATCCACCTACCTCTGCCTCCTGTGTGCTGGGATTAAAGGTGAGTGTCCCTCCGGCTCCATCCTTGACTTTAAAACCTGGTAATATGAAAGCCCTGCTTAGATGTCCAATTCCTGTTAAATGGTGATCATGCTTGATGCTTCAACTCACTGCTAAAGCTTTGCGAAGTCGCCTCCATACTGCCATCAGCCAACAAGACATCTTCCTGCCGAGAACAAGAGAATAGACGGTCTCGAGTCACTCTCCCTTCGTGGAGCATTTAGTTTAAGGAGATGGTGCCTTCCCCTCATTGAAATGTACACAGTCTTCTAGAAGAGTAACATACAGACCCCATCTTTCTCTAAGCTGTGGAAGCTGCATATTTGAACTAGAAATGCCCACCGGGATTGATAGCTTCTTTAACTTGGCAAATGCCTTGCTCTTACTGAAACTAGCCCCTGCTGCAGAGATGATCGAGTTCTTTATTTTCAAATAAAGTTTCAATTCAATTAGAAGATGAAGTTATGAAGTTAGTTTAAAGTATGTATGGGAGTGCCATCAAATTATATTTGAAGATTAAATCTTAAAAATATGTCAATATATGTATAATATAACTGCTTTGCTACACAGAAGAATTAAATCTTGTTTTACAATTCCATTAGGAACACAAGTGAAACCATTTTGTGTAACCTGGAAACCACTTTCTGTGACTTTAAATAATATAATACTTACAAGATGTGTTAAGGAGTCAACCACAAGGCAGCTCCCCTAACCAAGCAGGCTTCAATATGTTGATGAATCAACCCCAAATTGTGAGCCCCTTAATCTTTATAGTAGCATGGTATTATCGGGAATGTTTATGTGAATGAACTGAGTGTATTTGAAAGGTAAATCTCGTACGTGTAAAAAAAAAATGTGACAGAAAGCATTCAGACTTCTTTCTTTTTCTTCTCTTCTTCTTCTTCTTCTTCTTCTTCTTCTTCTTCTTCTTCTTCTTCTTCTTCTTCTTCTTCTTCTTCTTCTTCTTCTTCTTTTTGAGACAGGGTTTCCCTGTCTCAAAAAAAGCTGTTCTGAACCTAGCTCTTCAGACCAGGCTGGCTTCAAACTCATGGAAATCTGCTTGCTTCCGCCTCCCAAGTGCTGGGATTAAAGGTGTGAGCCACCACTACTCAGTGAACCCCATCCTTTTTGTGGGATGAAAGTTGAATGCGTTTATAGGGACTGTTAGACGGGTATATATACAGACACATATATGTGGGTAGCTACCAGGAAGTTAAAGCTCCTCTCTCTCTCTCTCTCTCTCTCTCTCTCTCTCTCTCTCTCTCTCTCTCTCTCTCTCTCTCTTTATATCCAGACATTGTTTCTGCAGGTAGAGCTGAAGGTCCTAATTGCTGAGCTCCTCACAGCCCACCAGCGCTGCTCTGCACACACTCTTAATGGACTTGTAACTTAGAATACTTTTGCTAGAAAACACTGACTGCTTAGGCCCACAAAGTTGTTATAGAAAATCTGCCTTCCCAGTGAGAAATCACTCTGCACACTTGGAGATTAATGAAGATAAAGCTCTTTACAAAAGTACCTGACAACTGGGGCTAAGGCCCAAGTAAGGGTTAGCATCAACAAAGATTTCATTAGCTTACTATATCTATATATCTATATCTATATATATTAGGCTTATGCATTTTACATATGCTTTCATCCTTAAATTTCTTTTGGGTTCTGGCCCCAGAACTTTGAACAATTTAAACAGAGACAGGAGACTGCAAAGTCTGGCTGCTTAGGAGATTTACATCTCCTATATTTATATCCAAAGATTAACATATTGTCAGAATTAGTTTGGGCACATCAGTTTTTTGGTTGCTTTGTTTTTTGAATGGTTGTTACCCAGGGGACTTAAAGGCAGCTGTACACTTCATGATGGTATGATTTTGAGCTGCCCCCCTTCAACTTCCTCTTAGAGGTAGTCTTTGACCCTAATGGCTCACCCATCCTGGTGAATATGTATTTGCATCCTAAGTTTTGTTTCTCTCTAACAGACCTAATTAGCAAACTATTTATCTCTGGGGTATTTAGCAGGCAGCTCCTTTAGCTAAATCCCACTTGTGTGATTTAATGTCTCCTATGCAAATCTCTTAGTAAATCCTTTATAATTTTTTTCTACATCAAAGATACTAAAATCTGGATGGCAGCCTAGTCACCTCTTTCTCTAAGTTACTTTGACTCAGACTTCTGCTTGACTCTGCTGACCTCACTTCATTCCCTTTCAGTTAAGTCACTGACCTAACCTTTCTTCTTAAGATTACCGTGGATTTCAGAGCTACAGACCCATAAGCGTCCTTGTGGCAAGGGACTGAAGCTACTCTCATGTAAGACAGCAGGACAAAGAACCTCTGGAAATCAGCAACAAACCACCAGCAGAATGCTGGATGAATAGAAGAATCCGCTGAAAATGGAGCAGCCTAAAAGCCACTGCATGCTGTCAAACTGACAAAAATGTTGTGTTTGATACTGCGTGTACAAGAAGTGCAATCTCAGCAGTGAGGGGGAAAAGGGAAAGACGACATGTGTTTATGTGTGTGTAAAAATTTTCCCTGTTAGTCATCCTGAAGAAGCATGTGGAAGTCAACTATAATGTGTGTTCACTTCAAGGCGCTTATTTTGGTGAAACTTTGGAAACAATCTACACACTCCTAAGGAGACAGGTGAACAGTACGTTAGACATTGTCGGTCGCATTCCGGTACACCCAACAAGCCGGACCACGCCGTCCCTGGTGAGCATGCACTGCCGATAGGAGTACCCCGGTGGTCTGGGGCACCGCTTTGTCCCTGCTCCAGGAGACTCGGCAGCTAAGACTCAGGGGCCCAGATCACGTGCTTGGCCGCTGCGTTTCCCAGGGAACCGTCTTGCAATTGGTTCTGCGTGGTCGCGGAATGATGACGCTATATGGTCCTAAAGGTCGAGCGTTCCGGCGATACTACCACCTTAACGGGTGAGTTGCTATGGCGGTGTTCCGTGTGGATGGAGGAACCACATAGTAGTGTCGTGATGTGCGAGTCCCAGGCTCCAAAATCCTGCCAGTGATGCTACTGTGTCCAGCGTGTCAATTATGGGTCAGTTCAAGAGTTGAGTTTCAACAGGCCACAGGTTTTTACCTGCTTTAAATTTGGGCGCATTATCACTTAAAACTTCACCCAGTACACAACCCGATATAAGCCTTTTCTCACAAGTGCATTTGGTAATGACAATTAAGGTGTGTGTGTGTAAAACCATCTTGTTTTCATTACTCGCGTTGGACTGTTCTTACAGATAACAAATCCACAAGATTCACTCTGACTTTTTAAACACATTAGAGGACCTTTTTTTTTAAGTTACATTGGGATAGGATCATATGTTGGGGAGATCAGAGAACCACTTGCAGATGTCAGTTCCCTCCTTCTCACTATGTTGGTCCCGGTAATTAAATATTAAAATCCTAGAAGCCAGTGCCTGAGAAGCAGCTCTAAATTTTGATCGAAGTTCCTAGAATTTTCACGTCTACTATAATTTCATTTTAAATTCACAAATCAGTTACCTTATCAGTATTAAAGGCAAGCCCCCTTGAGCAGCTCTTGGGATGTCTGTGCTGTTTCTGACTCTTATCCCCCAAGAGCTCGTGCTTTTCTACTACCAAACTCAAACATTTCGTATGAACCCTATCACACAAAGGTGTGCGCAGTAATCTCCTTTGTGGCAATATTAGAATTATAAAAATAATCATGCTAGTGGACATTGGGAGTCTCGCGATTTCCACTTCACCAAGGATGCTTGGGATAGTGATCTAAGCCAGGTGTGGTGGCACAGGCCAATCTCAGGACTTTCCGTGGAAGGACGTTTTAAAAAGACCGAAAATAAACAGGAGGAAGGCGATCACAGAGAGCAAAAGCCAGCTAAGCCGAAAACAGAACAATCACTGACATAAACTCTCTGAAAACTCAGTAAAATTGGTAACTCCCTGAAAAGGCAAACATTACTGATGACAAGAAGACACTTTTCTAATACCAAGACCGTGGGTGCAGTTGCATGTGCCTGTAGTCCCGGCTATTCCCTGGAAAGTCAAGAGGAACATGTGAGCCTACGAGTTGAGCAGCCTGGGCAATGTTGTGAGACACCCCCCCCCCCATCGTAGAAAACATCTGTAAGTACTGTTTGTATTCACTGTACTGTGATCAGCCAGAACATGACCTCACTGGTCAAGGTCTTGTGCTGTTTGCTCACAAATCAATCTCAGTGAGCTGTGGATGCTGGATCCTGCCTCGCAAGTGCTTGGAATGTGGTCCTATGTCCTGTGGCTGACCAGATGATACCTGAGCAGTAAGATTCCCCAAAAGACACTGTACCCCACACCATCCTGGTTGTCTCAGAGTAGCTGGGCCTATGCTACTAATGCTACTAGCTTTCCCCTGGCCAGGGTCCACCAGATGAGGATTAGCAGTGGATGGGAAGACGTCACAGTCTCTGGATCAGGATCAAGCTTGCCCACTTTTTAAAATATGTATAAACATTACAATGTGTAATAGTTTTTTAAAAATCATGGTAGTAACATGAATGTTCACTACTAAAGAAATAGTTAAATAAATGATAGTGCATTTGAATTTAACACCGAATGATACTTGGCTACTGCGATTAATCCATATGTGACATATTAATATGAAAAAACACATGAGACAATCCTGTATATAGTGTGGCTCATAAATGACTCACCTATTTATATAGCTGTAGCACAGACCTTTCCCTTCAACTTCAGACTTCCTACTCAGTGTTTCCTCTTCCAGTCTCCAAAGTACTGAAAATTCAATAATCTAAAAACTGGGCTTAGAGATTTCTATCTTCAAACCTAATTGTGTCCACTTTTCCAGTTAAGTCGTCCACATATGTTGTATGTCTAGGACTCAACTTTAACACCTCCCTCACCCTGACATCATTTTCTCTCCAATAAGTTTGCCCACTTTTAACAAAAATTAATTTGACTGTGTGGATGTTTTGCCTGCATATATGCCTATGCACACTGGTGAGCCCGGTGGCCAAGGAGGCTGGAAAGGGCATCAGACCTGGAACTGGAGTTACACACGGCTGTGAAACACCATGCAGATGCTAGGAATTGATCTGGGTTCTCTGGAAGAGCAGCAAGGTCCCTTCCTGCTGAGCCATCTCCAGCCCTAAGTCAGGCCACTCTGGTTCCCAAAGTCCTTCCCTTTAGGGCCAATCCTAAAGCATTTCTCACCGTTCTTTCCAGGGACCAGGGCATGGGACATGAATTACAGAGGCCGCTAGAGCCTTGGGATCTTGAAAAGAGTTCAGTTTTCTATTGTTACCATGTCCTCATCACTGCTGAGAGCAAAGAAAACTCCGCAAAAATTAACTAATTTACCCTCACTGCTAAATGTAAAGACTGTTTTCATTTTTCCAACAAGGTAGCACCAGATATAGAGCATCTTGTCTTTTTTATAACAAAATACATGTTCTAAGAGAATCCAAACTTTGCCATTTGGCAAACACCATAGCAGAGAACTTGAAATACGACTAAAATGAGGAGTTGTGATTAAAGCAAACTTTGCCTTTATTGCTCCAAAACAAAATGTGGCTGTTGCGGGGCCAAAAAGCGGCACCTCCTTTCTTACTGAGTACCTTTTCCAGGTCCCTGGGTGCGTGCTCTGGTTTGCAGTGTGACGGCAGCCGGCCCGGTGCTGACAGCAGGGTGTGCTCGCCTGTTCTTTGTGTGTGTGAAGTGCACTCTGGTGAGGCTTGAGTGTGCAGGGAGGGCAAAAGGGAGGTGGGTTGATGGAGGGATACAGGGGGAAACCCTGACAGGGCAGGGAGTAAGGAACAGTAACCTGGAGAACAGAGGTGAAGGGGAGAACTGGAGGACGCTAGCAGAAAGAAGTGAGGGTGGCGTGTGGAATGGATATTGAGCAAAGCTTGTCTTTTGAAAGCCATGTTAATTCAGATTCAAACACTCCCAGAGTGCCAGGAAAATCGGAACCTTAAGAATATGTCTGTTCCAAGCCTGGAAAGTGAACACCATTCTATTCTTGCTATTTTGGACAGGATAGAGTTTAAAGAACTTTATTCTTTGACTCCAGGGCATTTGTATCAAGGTGAGTTTGTGGTATTTAAAGCTCAGCAACTTGTCCTTTCAAATCACTGAAACTTCTCATTCTCCTCCATTCTTCTTTCCTGTCTTCCTAAGGGTCATGTTTAGTGTTCCAGGATCTTAAGTGAATTCATGGCAGAAACCTGTTTGCTATTTCACACGTTGGTAGCATCTCAGCTTGAACTTCGAGTTTCATCTTGTCACCAAGTCTGTAGGACTGGTTTGACTGCTCTAGACGTGGCTTTGGAGTTCTAGCACAGGTATGACTGGCTGAGACACAGTAATATGATCCTAAGTTAAGTCGGGCTAGCACGGTATGACTGGCTGAGACACAGTAATATGATCCTAAGTTAAGTCGGGCTACTCTGGCAGTTGGGCTCTCCACATGCAGTTGTGGTACTGCATGAGGACCCTACCTCTAGGTCACATTCAGATTGTCTTGTCACTCAAGATGAAGTGGTCTAGCAGTCAGGAAGTGAAGGTTTAATTGAAGCAAAATCCCCCAGTTCAATCCTTCAGCTTCTGCTTCATTGGCCAGAATCTAATCACATGTCAATCTAGCAATAACTCAGACTGAAAAGTGGATCCTTTGTAGTTGCAGCCTCTGATGTTCCCTCTAACCTTGGTGCCTCTGGCAGGAGCAGCACTCAGCCATCAGCTAACTCTTCACATTTATCACCAGTAACTCCCATCCCAGGTGCTAAAGGCAAAGCCTACTGTCAGGTTCATCACCTTTTTTATTAATCACACATTAACACAAGGGCTTTTGAAAAATAGTAAAATGCCAATGCCCAGAAACTTATTTGTGGTGGAGGTGCTGGCTAGGGATATGGCCTAGGACAGGTAATTCGCAATGTTTTGAGGATTCTAGTGTGGCTAGTATTACCCACAGCGTTCACACTGGGATAGGAGCTCTTCCTGGACCCTCCCACCTCTATAGGTGCTTTCTACTATGTTTTCTGCCTGTCAGGCTCCTCCGTCCTTCTCAAAATTTAGACACATAAGGCAGAGAAGCAACATTTAAATTATTTATTTGTCAACTTCCAGAAACAGGGTCTCTACTGTTAAGTAGAAAAATAGCAAGTTTACTATTTTCAAAAGGCAACTACGACAAACCAGTATATAAGCAGGAAAGGGGTTTCTGGGAGTCTAACATCCAGTTTGCAGTGCTGCTGTGACAACAAAAACGAACTGTGTCCTCCACATCCTGAGATACGAGATTGGCATTCCTCTGTGGAGCTGAGTGAAGCCAAGAAGCCTTGCTCACCCCACTAGCTGGCCCAGTCCTGGAACCGGAAGCAGTCACTTGCTATCTTCCACACTGTGTTAGTGGGTGAGGCCTGGGCGGTCAAGATGAAGTTCTGGTTGAAGTCCCGCTGTTTGTTGCCCTCAAACTTCACTGATCCACAGATCACCACAAGGACTGTGGTCTGGCTTGGTGTAGCTTCATCATGGACAGGCTGGCAGTCTACCACGTTGATCTGGAACTCACTGGAAGGCAACATCTCAAAAAACTCATTCAAGGATTCTTGTCCTGTAACAGCATTTCCATTCCACACTAAGGTGGCCGTGCTCATGTACAGGCGGGACAGCAGCCGCCGCCGCTTATCCATGGTGGTGTAGTAGACATTGACGAACTCCTCTGCAGCTCTGCAGGCCTGGTCCACGTAGGTCTTGAAATCTACCGATGCCATCTCTGGTTCGGGACAGAGGCCTCTGTCAGAGTGGCTCCTCTGTAGGAATCCAGGGGCTGTAGGACAGAAAAGATGAAGGGAACACGTCAATATTAAAGTCTATTCTCCTCTGATAAAACTTTTCTCTCAAGTTTTAATTTTTAAAATTATAGTTGTATGTATGTGGCTTGGTACATGAGGTCAGAGGATAACCTGCAGGAGTCTTCTCTGCCCACCATGTGGTACTAGGAATCAAACTCAGGTTGTTAGGCTTGACAGCAAGCACCTATACCTACTGATCATCTGCCCCAACCCTCCTTTCCCACAGCTGACAGAACACTTACATACTGCAGGCAGATGACCTTAGGCTCACACTGGTGCCTATTTATTTTCAAGGCAGCTCTCAATATGTAGTCTTGGCTGCCCTGGAGCTGGGAAATCCATCTGCCTCTCTCTGTCAAGTGCTGGGATTAAAGGCCAACAATTGTTGCCTGTTTAATCTTATTAATCCCCAGTTTCCTCGTTAAAAAAAAAAAGGCACAGGAGAATTAAAATAGACAATGAATATCCAGCACTGAGTTAAGAAGTTTAAGCCAGGAGTGGAGGGACACACCTAAGAAGCTGAGGCAGGGGCCAGCCTGGAACAGAGAGAGCAAGCCTGGTCTCAAAAAACAATAACCTTGTCTCAAAAAAAGAAAGAAAGAAAAAAAAAGGAGTCTGATATGTTCATCTTACAATGAAATGAAAATTTTAAAATCCATTTTCTTACTAGAGCACATTTGATGAAAGAACACGGTTCCTTCCTGAAAGCTTGGAATAGATGTGACTGCCTCTAGGAAACCAGGGTGTGGCTCATCTTCATCAAGACAGTGGCTCATGCTGAAGAACTGAGTGGTTACTGGCCCAACAAAGGCTACCAGAGGGAGAGCAGGTGCTGGTCTGGGAAGACTACAAGGAACTAATTCAACAAGGACCCAGAAGATGCAGGGAATGGCAGATTTCTAAGGACAGTGGAGGATAGTGGTCACAATCCCCCCCAAAAAGTAAACCTAAGATTGCCTGGAATTTACATCTTTAGCAGTAATGCCCACAATGTTAGACCAGAGAGACCATAATACCACAGCAGAAAGCCCCTTGGATTCAAACATTCTAAGGAGGAGGTGATGGACAGTATTTCTATCTGAAAGATCACAGCTCCCTAAAAACATTTAAGTTCCAACAAATAAACAGCATTGAAGCATGATTAATAAAAACCCAGAGACAGAAATTAGGGTTCAACGTGAAGGCCAGAAAAACAAAATAGCCAGCCACTGGCTCTTACCTCTACCTCAGTTCAAAATGGCAATCCTGCCTCCAGGAATCTCAGAATGAGACCGAGAGCTGTCTCCTCCTGTCTTATAACCAATCCTCTCTAGTGCTGGAATTAAGGACATGCACCACTACCACCTGGTTTTTGTGGCAAGCTAGTGTGGCTACTGGGATTAAAGGTGTGTGTCACTGCTGCCTGGTCTGTAAGGCGGTCATTGTGGCTGTTTTCCCCTCTGAACTTCATGCAAGCTTTACTTATTAAAATACAAATGAAATATCACTACACAGTATTTTTTCCATTAACAGGAATGTCTGTTAATTTCTTCTATGATTAAAATTCTCCATTTAAAAGAAACTAATACTAACCAATATTATTGAAAATAGTAGTCACAAGTAATTTGTAGTGTTTGTCAATTTCCAGAAACAGGGTCTCTACTGAGTAAGCTTAGAACTTAGGTAGTGGACACTTCTTTTTCATTTCAAGTATCTTTATTTCATTTTATTGACACAGGGTCTCTCTACGTACTTCTGGAACTTGCTATGTAGACCAGGCTGGCCTCGAACTCACAGAGGTTCACCTGCCTCTGCCAGGACAAAAAGTGTGCATCACCATGCCTGACCCAACTGTTATTAACTATCAGTTCATAGCGATGATTCCACACAGGGCTGGGAGTAAGCTGGTCCTGTAGATGAGCAGTTCAGAGCCAGTTTGATAATGCTCTTTCTACTCTCTCCAAGGACCTCAGACTGAAGACTCAACAATCAATCCATCTGAAGACGTATTTGCTAAGTAGTTTAGGAACAAGTCCTCAATCATCACTGCACAAATGGGTATCTCTGTAACAACTTTACTAAAGAGGAAGAGGAGCGGCAGTCTCTCAATGTTCAAGGTCATAGGACGGGTGGAGGCCTCGGAGTCCTGTTTACTAAGTTCCTGGACTTTGAAAGTAGGTCTATATCCAGGGATGCCAGCTTGGGAATGCACTCCCAAGTAGCCACATTTCTCTCTGCCCAACCTGCTCATCTATACAAATGCCGCTTCCCTAGACCACGATGCTTCTGGGTTGACATTTTGTCTTCTGCTTTCTCCAAACACAATTCAGCAATGGTCACGCCCCCCAACGATGATCATCATCCTTATTTTTGGTCCTGAGCTACCCACAGAACCTGCTTAGCTCTCATATGAGGGGAAAACAGTAAGACCGAAACACAGTAAAGAGTGAAGGAGGATGCTTCATTCCGTGGTTCACACTCAACTTCCCGGACCTGGACCCCAGGAGAGGCAGCCCTGCCCGGGCCTCCTGTCCAGCCGGGCGTCGCTTCTTATCAAAGCCACTGGCAGTTGACTGTACGCTCTTCAGAGCCATCCTCGGGCCCCCAAACTGCTGCTCTCCTCCAGGCAGGGCAAACTCGCCGCTACCGTTTTGCAGAGAAAAAAAGCCTGATGGGCGGATCTCGGTGAGTTCGAGACCAGTCTGGTCTACAAGAGCTAGTTCCAGGAGAGGCTCCAAAGCCACAGAGAAACCCTGTCTCGAAAAACAAAAAAACAAACAACAACAACAAAAAAAGCCTGATGCCCAGCTGCAAAGGCACCACGTGGGGAAAAGACAACGCCCAGGTATTACTAAGCCCGGCCCCGCGGCGCCGCCCGACGGCCACCGCGCAGCCTGGCAGGGGCGGTCACTTACCTGCTCCGCCCCGGTCAGCTCCTCCAAGGCAACTCGGTCCCGGGTCCCGCCCTGGCCGCGGTCCCGGGCCAGAAGAGTCACGCTCCTACCCTCCCTCTTCCTCCCAGAGGCTTTGCCTGGGGTGCTGGCGTCCTGGAGGTGGGAAACGGTTGGGCGCCGGTAGGGGCTTCCCGCGCGCGGCGAGCTGCGTTGTACGCAGGCGCGAGGGTCCCTGTTTCCTGACAGCTTCCTAGTCCGCGCGACGGGCAGTGACGCGAGCCAGTAGAAAGGCTGGCTCCGCCCAGGTGTGGCTGCGACGACAGAGCGGCTTCCGGGGCAGTCACCAACCTAGAAGATTCGGTTGCGGGAGCTCTGATTGGAGGGCGTGGGGGGGGGGTGGGGTTTACGCGCTCAACTGCGGAAGATTGGCTGACGAGAGAGTGCTTCTCGGGCGCGTCTGGCTCTCTCCATCTCTGTTAGGCCGAGTCTTTGTGAAGACTCGTGAAGCTTCACGGTTTGACGCCACCTAGGGAGACAGCAGCATGGCTGCAGTAAGGCTCTGGACTGAACCTAGCCCATAGGACGCCCGCAGTATCGGAGTCCGAGTGGAAAGCTAAGTGAGAGAGTCCCGTAAAGTCCATGGAGCCAAGCGTTTTAGCTCATCGCCCTTTCTTAGGCAAAGCCATAGACATTGCAGATGTGCTTATACGAGAGAACCCGTTTCAGTCGAGAGAGAAGAACTGAGGGTAGGGCCGAGGTTGCGGGAGAGGGAGCTAGCGGTGGCAGTTGATTTTCTGTGCCTTGTAAGATGAGCCTCTCTGGCTGCGGCGCGCTTTTCCTCCGCACGCACGTAAGGTTTGTTTGGTTTGGTTTGTTTAATCTGGAGCCGTCTAGATACTTAGCGTTAGAATGGAACTATTTAGTGTAGGAACTTTGGAAACTGCTCAGGGTAACACAAAACTCTAAAAACTCATTTTCCCGAGACACGCGATTCTCTGCTTCACCTGTCCCGCTGGGAGAGCCCTCTGGAAGAAGGTTAATTGAAGTACTGCATTTTGTTGGCAACCTCTCGGGTCCTTTTGTTCACGTTCCTAAGATAACGTTTTTTTTTTTTGTTGGTTTTTCGAGACAAGGTTTCTCTGTGGTTTTGGAGCCTGTCCTGGAACTAGCTCTTGTAGACCAGGCTGGTCCGAACTCACAGAGATCCGCCTGCCTCTGCCTTCCAAGTGCTGGGATTAAAAGCGTGCGCCACCACCGCCCGGCTCCAAACTTTTGTTTATAGACTTGAGAAACCAGATAGACCACACCCTACTCCAGTCAAGTAGGTGAAAAGTTTGCTTTATGGAAAGAAGTAAGTGGGAGACTGAGTTTCGAGGATGAATCAAGTGTCTTCGGAGCAGACACCAAATTAGCTTTATAAACATGGCGGTAGGTAGTGATAGATCCTGAGAGAGGACTTGAGCTTTATTCTTTCTGTAGCCCTTGAGTTTGGGGAGATTAGAGATACCCCTGTCTCCAGAGGACATACCAATGACACAGTTGAGGATGGATATTAGCCAAGGTTCTCTAGAGAAACAGAACTTACAAAATGAATGAATGAATCTCCCTCTTTTGCCCTTTCTCCCCCCTCTCTCTATCTCAGCTCATACACTGTGGTCCAGCTGGGTGTCTCAGCTGGTCTTCAATGTATGCTGGAAGTAGGCTCTAATGCCAGTGAAGGAACGGACTTGCTAGCAAGGGTGAGAGCAAGCAGGCAAAGAGAAAGAACTTCCTTCTTCCATGTACTTTATATAGGCTGCTAGTAGAAGGTGTGGTGTAGTGGCATTTCATTTGTATTTTAATAAATAAAGCTTGCCGGAGGATCTGAAAAGTAAAACCACCACACTGGCCAGACCATGTAGCAGTGACACACGCATTTAATCCTAGTAGCCCCACTAGCTTGCCATAGAAACCAGGTGGTAGTGGTGCACACCTTAATCCCAGAACTAGAGAGGATTATACAACAGAAGGAGACAGCTCTAAGTCTCTTTCTGAGATTCCTGGAGGCAGGATCTCCATTTCCTACTGAGGTAGAGGTGAGAGCCAGTGTCTGGCTGTTTTGCTTTCTGACCATCAGGTTGAACCCCAATTTCCGTCCTTAGTTTTTATTAATCATGCCCCAAGTGATCCAGAATAAAGGTGGATCATCCCACCTCAAAAGATAAAGGATTAAAAATTTATCATCCCACCTCAGAAACCCAGATTAAAAGTGAGTCTTCCCACTTTAAATAATTTAATCAAGAAAAACAATCCTGGGAGCTGGAGAGATGGCTCAGAGATTAAGAGCACTGCCTGCTCTTCCAGAGGTTCTGAGTTCAATTCCCAGCAACCACATGGTGGCTCACAACCATCTATAATGAGATCTGGTGCCCTCTTTTGGTCTGGTGGCATACATACAGACAGAACACTGTATACATAATAAATAAATAAATCTAAAAAAAAGAAGAAGAAGAAAGAAAAACAATCCCTCACAGGTTTTCCCAGTTATTTGGGTTTTAGTTAATTTCAAATGTAGTCAAGATGACAACTAAGAATAGCCATCACAGGGTTTTGGAGGCCCAGTTACTCTCATTGGACTGGAGAAGGACTTTGATAGGGCATTCTGGGAAAGGAGCATCTTTTTTCTTTTTTTAATATAGGTGTGGACAGCAGTGCTTCAGCCTTTTTGTTTCCCCGAGGAGAAACTGACTGATCAGTAATGAGGCAGACCAGAAGGGTAAGAAGAAATCAGGCCTTTGGTGTGTGTGTGTGTTTGTGTGTGTGTGTGTGTGTGTGTGTGTGTGTGTGTGTGTGTGTGTGAGAGAGAGAGAGAGAGAGAGAGAGAGAGAGAGAGATAGGAATGGTGGTTGAACCCAGGGCCTCAACATGCTAACCAAATGCCTTGCCACTGTACCAAACCTCAGCCCCAGTCTTCAGTTTTGCAGTTTCTAGAATTAGTGTTTAAAACTGGGCATAATTTTAGTTACTTGCAGCTTCAGCTTTGTGTCTTTGAGTATCAGCCTTATGATTGTGGCATGTGAGTTTGCCTGTCTGGGAACCAGCTGCTCCTCTGTAAAGCAGGGGCACTAATGATATTCTTGGGAACAGCTTCACATGGGTCTGAGTCCAAGTTAGCATTCAGAAACATTAATGGGACCAAATTATGGTTTGTATTTTATGTCAACAGCAACTTCTTCATTTGTCAACAGTCCTTCTAATGAGATGATTGACTTTTACATTTGGGACAAGCGTATGACAAATTGGTGGGATTTGTTGCCTGATCACGTTTACATTTTTGATAAATGAGGCTGGCCTAAGCAGCTGTGGATCCTGTCCAGGAAAAAGGACACATCTGCTCCACACACAGAGTTGGTCCTGACTTAAAAATCTTGAAGCCTGTCAATACGGGCTTGCTCTCCTTCCCCACTGCCAGTGCTCTTCCCTAGGCCAGAATCTGAGCAGCCTGTTCGCAGAGCAGCTGTGACTTGCAGTGAGTGAATTCACAGCTGTGTCTTGAGTACACCGTCACCTGAACCACATCTGTCTCCCCCAGTCTCTTGACCTTGGCAGGCCCATCTGAGTTTTAGTGGACCAGGTTGGGCTAGGGCTTTGTGCTCATTTAGGGACTGGACTGTGCGGACACTATGCGGGAGACACGGAAGAAGCACAGTCAATCGAACCAGGTAGTATTTTGTAAAATCCATGTTCTGTCAGCGACTCTCAACCTTCCTAATGCCGTGACACTTTAATACAGCTCCTCATGTTGTGGTGACCCCCAACCATAAAATTATTTTCATTGCCAAGGAATAGAATGTAGTAGACACCTGGGAATGTGGCTTCTGTGGACATTACATGTAAGTGTTCTCTGTGATGTTATTGTTTGCCCTAGAAGGTTGTAATAATCGCTGTTGACTAAGTCTCAGGTGTGCCTTTTCCCATCTCTGCTATCAGCACCTGAAATGGTGGGACAAGTTACACATGCCCACAAAGCCTCTGTGTGGTCAAAATGGGACATCTATATTTATCAGTATTTGCAAAGTACAAGAAACCAATTTTGGTTAATTTAAGACAAAACGGCTTTATGGGAAGGCTGCTAGTAAAATCAGTAGCAACCATTAGGAAGGTGATTCCTGGGGTCTGGGAATATGAACTAGACAGAACTGCATAAAGAGATGTGTGCTGGGTGTGCTGGTTAGTTAGTGTTTGTTTATTGTTGTTAGCTTGATGCTTGATATAAGTTAGAGTCCAAGCTCAACTGAGAAAATGCCTCCATAAGCTCACAAGTGCCTGTAACTGCAGTTCCAGGAGATCTGATGCCCTGTTCTGCATACCAGGCACACAAGTCTTGCATAGACACCCATGCACATAAAATACTCACACACATAGGGTGAAATAAAGCAAAATAGAATTTAAAAAAATATATTGTCTTATAGGCAAGTTGGTGGGGGGTTAACATGGGAGGACCTAGCCCACTGTGCATGGTGTTACTCCTGGGTCCTGAGCTGTATAAAAGAGCAAGCTGAGCAAGCCATGGGGAACATTCCATTCAGCCATTTCATTACATTGAACTAAATGAGCAGGGTGGACATCCTTGTCCCATTCTCACTTTAGGAGGTAGACTTAGTTTTTTCCCATGAGTATCATGTTGGCTATGTGTTTGTTGTATGTAGCCTGCATTAGGTGGCGGTATTTTCCTTGTATTCTGGGTTCCTCATGTCTTTATCATGAGGGGAGTTGAACTTTGATGTCAATATTTTATCGTGTCACACATTTGTGGCCAGGAGCCTTCTTTCTCTTAATGGTGACATTGCTCATGGCCGTTCCTGTGGATCATGAAGGCTGTGTGACTATGAAAAATGCCCTACTGACAACTCCTGGGGACATTCTTACGTCTCTATTTCTTAGGAATTTCTATTAATTACTGTGTGTGAAGTGCCCGGAGCTTAGTTTGGACTCTCTCATTTACAAAATTTTAAAGACTTACTTATTTTGTATATGAGTGTTTTTTCTGCTTTTATGTGTTTGTACATTGCTTACATGCCTGGTACCTAGAGGCCAGAAGAGGTTGTCAGTCCCCTGGAACTGGAGTTATGGAAAGCTGTAAGTCAGCGACTCTCAACCTTCCTAATGCCGTGACACTTTAATACAGTTCCTCATGTTGTGGTGACCCCCAACCATAAAATTATTTTCATTCTACTTCATAATTAGTTTTGCTACTGTTATGAATCACAATGTAAATAGTTTTAGAAATAGAGTTTTGCCAATGGGGTCTTGACCCACAGGTTAGGAACCACTACTGTAAGCTGTCATGTGTGTTCTGGGAATAGAACCTTGATCCTCTGCAAGAGCAGTAAGTTTCCTTAGCTGCTAAGCCATCTCTTCAGTCCCTACTTTAATTTTTAAGAAGCCATTTCTTTTGTGTGTGTGGGTGGGCAGAAGAAGAATGCATATGCCATGGAGTGTGTCTAGAAGTCTGGATAATGTTAGGGAGTTAATTCCCTCCTTCCACGATATGGATTCTGGGTATTGAACCAGGTCGTCAGGCTTGGTAACTAGTGCCCTTACTTCCTGAGCTATCTTGCCAGTACCAATTCTTTAGTTTTTTATTTTGTTTTTGTTTTTATTTGTGTATGGTTGGTATATATGTGTTCAAACATGTTCATAAGCATGTGGAGGCCAGAGGTCATCAGGGGTCTTCTTCTACCTTATTTTTAGAGACAGGGTCTCTTCATTGGACGTAGAGCTCCTGTCTTTAGCTAGACAGACTGCCTAGCAAGCCCCAGGGATCCTACTTTTGCCTCCCCAGTGGTAGGATTGCAGGTGCCTACTGTGCCTACCTTTTCATATAGGTGCTGAGGTTCTGAACTTGGTTGGGTCTTTATGCTTACATGGCAAACACTTTACTGGCTGAGCCATTTCCCCAGACCATTAGCTTGCATTTAAAAAGATTAAATTTACATTATTTATTATTTAGTGTGTGTGATGAAGGTGCATCCACACACACGTGCGTCTGTGCCATGGTATATATGTGGCGGGAGAGGACAACTTTCAGCAGTCAGTTCTCCCACCATGTGAGTCCTTGGGATCAGACTCAGGTTGTTGGGCTTGGGGGCAGGTGACTTTACCTGTTGAACCTCTCACTTGCCCTAGAATGTATTCTTTAAGTACAGATTTAGGGGTTTGAGAGAATGGTTCTGTGGTTCAGAGTACTTACTGCTTTTCTAGAGGACCAGAGTTCCCACAAACTGCCTGTAACCCCAGCTTTGGGGATCCAATCCCCAAAGGCACCTGCACTCAAGTGCACATACTCTCACACAGATACATTCAGATATGAATAATTAAAAATAATAAAGATGAATCCTTAAAAGTAATTTAGATCAGGGAGTTGGGCAGGGTAGTGTAGGCCTTGAACCCCGACACTTGGGAGACACAGGCATCATATCTCTACAGATTTGAGGCCAGCCTGGTCTACGTGTGGAGGGCCAGCCCAGGCTATGGCTATGTAGTGACACCTATCTGAGAAAAAAGTAAAACAAGATTCACAGAAGGGATTCAGTGCAAGGCATTGGTCGGGAATGTGTAGGAGAATAGATGAGCACTCAGGCAGCTGCCACTATGAAATCACACTACGGAGCTCAGCATAGACCAGCATAGGCCCCCTCCGAGCACAGGCTTCAGAGTTCTCACTGGACGTGCTGCAGGAGGGGTGGGGCTGAGGAAGGGAATTGGGGTGAGAAATGAAGTTACACACCTCTCTTGAGTATGAAGACTGCTTGGGAAGTTCTTACTTTACTGATACTTTTGGACTGCCTAGCAAGAGATAGACAGAAGCTGTCAGAGGTCCCTCCCAAAGCTCACTAGGTATTGAGAAATCAGCTGAGTTCTCTGATGTGGTAAGCCCCAGGCTGCAATGCATAGTGTTGACTGTGGCAGGGATTGTAAATTTCCCAAGTGGCCCTGGATGACCCAGCACATTTTGTGTGCTTCATAGACACCTTGGTGACATTGAAGAGGACCTTCCAAGAGGTTGTTGCCATCAGACATCCAACCATGTGGATCAGCTGTCAGTTTGGGTGGGGAGGGACTGGGTGCCACACGAAGCCCAGGGTACACTGAACTGAGGACACAGAGAAAAAGTGATATATGGCATGACCTCTGTCATCAGTAAGCCAGTCTTGGGCTAGGGCATGACACCTGTGAACTGAGGGGACAGCTCTGTGGTCTTGTTTTGGCACTAGCCATTAAGCCCATGACCTGTGCATGTAAGTTAACTGCCCTATCACGTAGCTATACCTCCAGCCATCTTTGTACTTTTAAAATTGTGTGTGTGTGTGTGTGTGTGTGTGTGTGTATTCTTGTCGGTGCACATGTAAAGATCAGAGGACAGCTTTGAGTATCAGTTTTCTTCTTGCAGGTGCCAGGGATTAAACTCAGGTGGTCAGGGCTGATGGCAAGTGCTTTTTCTTGCAGAGCCATCTCAACGAGCTCTTTGTAGTTTTTATTTCGACACTGGGCCTTCTAAATGGCTTAAGCTGGATTCAGGGTCTCATTGAATCAGGGCTGGTCTTGTGCACATTCTGATTGGCCTTGGAATTTGATTATCTTGCCTCAGCCTCCCAAGTAGCAGGAATTGAAGGCCCATTTCCCGAGTAGCCAGTGACCTTGTGAGATGGCCTGAAGGCCCTTTCCTGAGTGTGCAAATAAAATCCCAGTGTGGTATCACTGGAAAATAACAAAAGCCAATGGGATGGTTGAGACAATGGAAGCTGTGTACACTGTATGCTTGTAAAATGGTCACCGTGGGATGTGGCGTGACGGTTGCTTCCCCTGCCCCAAATTAAGCTGATTTACCATATGACCAGCAAGTCTACTTCTTGATATGTACTCTAAGAATTGAAAACAGGTGCTCAAGCAAACATTTGTATATGAATATTTATAATAGCCCGAAGGAGGAAACAACTCAAATGTCCATCTGTGGATGAATGAACAAGCAAAATGTGGTTTGACTGTATGATGGAATTTAATTCAGCCATGAAAAATGAATGAGGTATTGCTATACACTACAGAGTCTATGAACCTTGAAATCACACTGTGTGAAGGAAGCCAGACAAAAGGTCACCTAGAATATGTTTCCACTTACGTGAAATATCCAGATTAGGTAAATCCATAGTAACAGAATGCAGACTGGCATTTTCTAGGGATTGTGGGCAGGGAGGAGTTGGGGAGAAGCAGCCCAATAGAAAAAGCATTTTATTGTGCAGGTGTGGGAACACTTTGAAACTAGACAGAAGTTGGGTAAGATTGAATGTACTAGATGTCGTCAAATTATTCACTTTAAAATGGTCATTTAATGCTGTGTAACTTTTATGTCAAGTTTGTTTTGTTTTGTTTTCGAGATAGGGTTTCTCTGTGTAACAATCCTGCCTGTCCTGGAACTCACGATGTAGACCAGGCTGGCCTTGAACATCCAGAAATCTGCCTGCCTCTGCTTCTTTATCACCAGTATTAAACGGGGAAGGGAAGAAAGCCCTTCTTTCAAGACTCAGTTCAAAAACCAGGTGTTCTCTGCTGCCTCCTTCTGGAATACCAGCTAGCAGTAACCTCTGAGAATTCGTTTTCCTATCCTGTACCATCTGTCTGTACGTCTGACTCTGTGAGCCAAGGGCCAAAGTCTGGGTGATGTTCCTCTCTGTGAGGCCCGCACTGTATCAGCCTCACAAGGCCACTCACGTCCCACAGTTCCTACTAGAACTGGAGCAAGAGCCTCATTGGCTTTGGGGATCATTAGAAGAAATCCACACAGAGGAAGCAGAAAGAAAAGGTAGACATGCAAGGTCAAGTGTGAATTGCTTAATCCCTGAGGACTCAGCTTCTCAATCCGCAGAGTTGGTGCTCTCTTCCTCATGCTGAGACATGGATAGATGAGTTGATACCCAGGTGGTAGGTACTGCTCTGGGTGTGGCTAGGTAGGTTCCCTTACCACAAACTCTGTCTCTGCCTTCCTCTTCTTTCCTAATTGGTGTATTGGCTCATCTATGCTGAATCTATAACCTTTCAAAGGGGTTTTCCTGGGGTGAGTCATGGCTAGCTCTCCTAGTCAGGGTATCCTGATGGCCCCAGTAGCTATGGGACTTCCTGCTACATAACCTGCCCCCTCTTGACTAGAAGCTGAGGTCCTTTGTTGAAGTGGAACCTCCTAGGCATCTCACTCTTAGTCAGCCAACATCTGGCTAACAAGACGTGGTTGTCTTGGGGGGGGGCATGGCTGGTTCTTTCATCATTCATCCTCCCTGCCTGGTGTGTACTGCCCACCTGGAAACCATGTCTGCTACAAAGTTCCAAGTTGGTATATTAGTCTAGTATACAGTTGGCAGTTTGCATGGCTCATGAGGTAAAGGCACCTGTTGCCTAGTCTGATGATCAGGGTTCAATCCCTGGAACCTGTACGGTGGAAAGAGAGAATTCATGTGCTGACCCTGTCCTGTGCAGTCCCTGAACCCCACCAGGTGTACTTCCTTATGCTAATGTGATTATGTCATGACTGCTAGGGACTGTGTGTGTGTGTCTGTGTGTGTGTGTGTGTAACTCCATTCTAGGGGCTGAGACAGGAGAATCCCTAGCCAGTTTGGCAGAATTGATGAGCTCCAGACTCGGTGAGAGACTCTACCTCAAATAAAGTGAAAAGGGTAGATAAGTCTGTGCAAAGCTGGAGTTACAGGTGTATATGTTAGGATATGTGCACATACAAACACAAAAATAGAAATAAAAATAAGATGAAGAGCCATTAAGGAAAATATCCACTATTGATGTATGCCTTTCACACACATGCACATATGTGCATACACACCCACGTGTACACACATACATAAACACATGTTCCACATGACACACATGAATAAGCTTCAGAATTCAAAGAGGGCATGTGGTATTTGGAAGCTGGACCCTTAGCTTCAGAGTGTCTCAAGCAGTAGCAATTTGCATTTCTAACCAGTTCTCAGAGATACTGCTGTTGTCATGGATCACACAGTGGGAACACTGCTCTGACTATAGTACAAAAACACTCGGTGTGTACAAATGCTGCAAGCTCATTCAATAAAACAACTTTACACTATCCGACTGTTAATTCAGGCTCAAAAATTGAGCCTCCATTTCCTGGTTTTGAAGCTGCCTGCATTTGGCCTGCTCTTGGATTCTGAGTTGACATTCAATGTACCTGCCACATGGGGGAGCTCTCGCCTTGCAAACGGTGCTGCTGCGTTGCGTTCATTTTTTATCCCTTCTAGGCATTTATTTCTCCCCTAGCTCAAACATTTGACAAACCTCAAAATTCCAAGGTTGTCTCTCATCTGGATAGGTGGTGATGCCCAGGGGCTTTGATGTCGTTGTTTCATTCCTTAGAGGGGACCTTTAGACACACCAGGTTTGTGTCGCTCCTGTTTAAAGCACTGGAACTTGTGTTGTTTCTGTCTCCAAAGTGCTTGCTCAGAATGCTTCTTGATTAGCATTTTAGGTATATGGCTAGCAGTTGGGACTTTGTATCAGGCTTGGTTCCAGGTGGGCAGTACACAGAAGGGATGGCGAGAGGATCAGCCCTGGTAGCCCCCAGGCAGCCACATCTTTTTGGCCAGATGCCGCTGACAGAGGAACCTAGGTAGATTCTAGCCATGAAAAAGTGTGTGATTAAAGAACATTCTAGATATCCCTGCCTATATCCAGATATGGAGGTTAGGTGTTCAGGACATCAGAGCCCCCCAATAGGGGGCCATAAGGATACCCTAACAAGGTGAGCTGGCCATGCCTCAGCTAATAAAACTGATATTTATTTTTATTTAAATATATAATAATATATATTTAATATTTATAATATTTAATATATATAATATTTATATATAATATTTATAATATTATTAATAATATTTTCTCAGTTTTCTCTATATTAGTCACTGATGAATGACTAGAGTTGATAAATCAAACTATTGAATATAAAGTTGTTTAGAATTTAGAGGTTGCTGATAAAAAAATAGAAAAGGTTGTGGTGATTGTGTGGATGTGTTAGCTGTGGTGGTGTAGCATTGCTCTGACTACATGACAGAAAATGTAAGGGTAGAGGGACTTATTTCAGCTGACTGCTTCAGAGGGTGCTTGGGCAGAGTTTCACATGGTGAGGATGTGACCCAGGAAGTTCTTCATTGCACTCAGGAAGCAGAGACAGGCAGATATAAGCTAGTACAGGATACTCCCAGCAACATACCCCTGGTGACCTACTTCCTTCAGCTACAATCCATATCCTAAAATTTCTAGGACCTCCCCAAATAATGCCGCCAGTTGGAGTCAGGTCCTACACACATGGACCTTTTGGGGGACATTTCCTCTATTAGTTAATTGCTGCGTGAGCACATTCTTCTCCTTCAGCCAATAGCCTTTAAGATACCAGCGTGGTCTCTTCTACTTTAAAAAGTAGCGGGAACCGTGTGCGCGTACTCTCTCTTGCTTCTGGCTCCCCGTTCTGGCTACTAGACTCTGTTTCTTGTTTGCAATGAGAGGACTGTTGTTTGGGATGGTGATCTGTAAGTTTTTCCTCTTAAATAAATAACCCTTTTTTTTTATTATCCGTTCTTCTGAACTGGGGTGGGATTGTTTTGCGGCTTCAGTTAATTGTCTCTGTGACAGAATTCTGACAAAAAGTGTGCTTGGTTTGCTCTATCAACTTCAGGCAAGCTTTATTTATTAAACCTATTTTGCCTGCAGAATTCCAGGCTAATTTTTAGAAGCTAACAAAGTAAATTATAAGTACTATCAGGCCCATCTGCATTTATAATTTGAAGACTAGCAGCGTTGCCTCTGCGTCAATACTGACCAAAGTTATCTTCTGAGGAAAATGAATGAGCAGTGTTCACATGACTACAATTTATTCTTTCCTCTTATAGGTCAGGCAGCATGTGGGGGCTCACACTCTCCTCTGCCCATTGCCCTTGCCTCCTGAAGGTGCTGTCAGGTTCACAGCACTAGGTGTTCTCTTTCCCTGCACTCCTTCATCCTCCCTAACTTTAGTGTGCTTCCCATTTTACTAGCTTTCTTGGGTAGAATTTCATTTTTTTTTTTAAAGTCTGGTTGCTGGCTTGGAGAGATGGCTCAGCAGTTAAGAACACTGGCTGCTCTTCCAGAGGTTCTGAGTTCAATTCCAAGCAACCACATGATGGCCATCTGTAATGAGATCTGGCACCCTCTTCTGGCCTGTAGGCAAACATACAAACTGTATACAAAATAAATAAATCTTTTTTAAAAATCTGGTAGCCGTTTACCATTGGCAAGATGATGATGTGCCTTAACCTTACCCTGCAGTGGACCAACCTCCCCAGAAGACCAATCTCTGCTTAGAAAGCAGCCTTTGTTTCTCAGTCACTGTGAACTGTGACACCTGCTCTGTCTGCATGGATTTCTTTACCTGTTGGTTATTTTAGAGTAAATACAATAATTGATTTTTGTATTTTTTTTCTGAGAGGAAGAGCAAGAATTGATCTCTCTCTCTCTGTCTGTCTGTGTGTGTAAGAGTCTGAGTACATGCACACTCTGGCCCACGTGTGAAGGTAAGAGACAGCTTTTGAGAGTTGGTCCTTGTTATAGAAGATGGTCAACATTATTAGTTTGCAGTGAATGATTCTTAGGGAAAAGGCACAGTGAGCACCTTCCCAGTTTCCCCTGGAGCATCAGGGAGCATCTTAAATCAGTTTCATTGCTATTTGCTCATCCAGGTTAACGTCAAAGCTATCTCTGCTAATACAGCCTTATAGGATGACAAACTCCACAATGCCTGAGATGCCTCAACAGGAAAAGGCTTTTTTTTTTTTTTTTTTTTTTTTGGTTTTTCGAGACAGGGTTTCTCTGTGGCTTTGGAGCCTGTCCTGGAACTAGCTCTATAGACCAGGCTGGTAGGCTGGTCTCGAACTCACAGAGATCCGCCTGCCTCTGCCTCCCGAGTGCTGGGATTAAAGGCGTGCGCCACCACCGCCCGGCCAGGAAAAGGTTTTAATTCCAAGTCATAGATTGCATTTCAATGCCAATATCCAGTGGATGTAATCATGAACTAAATCCCATTGCTATTGTGGTTCTGTCATACAGTAAATGATAAAATACTTTCTCTGCTTCACTACTTTATTGGGGTGTAAGTTGTTAGTTTTGTACTAACCAGCCTCAGTTGTTTTTATATGTTCAGGGCAGTTACCAAATGGGAGAAAGGACGAAGAAAGAAAAAAGACAAAAACCTGTCTCCATAGATTAAATTTGCCCTAAACTGAGATGGCATGGGAAAAAGTTCTACTCTTGGATGGAAGTTTTGACAAGTGTCCATTCAAAGAGCTACAAACCACAATTCTATTTGCCAAACTTATGAAGAGATTCTTGTTTTTTTACATTAGTTATTCTTCCTCTTTATAAATAGACAACTTTTTTTTATTTTTTATTTCTTTTGGCTTTTCAAGACAGGTTTTCTCAGTATAACAGTCTTGGCTGTCCTGGAACTTGCTGGCCTCAAACTCACTGAGATTCACCTGCCTCTGCCTCCCAAGTGCTGGGATTAAAGGCATATACCACCACCACCTGGCTTAAACAACCAATTTATATGGTAGTTTTATTGCCCGAATGTTAGTTTCCAGCCAAGAAAACAAAAAGCATTTGAGTTTCTTTCTTTTTTTTAAGATTTAGTTACTTATTATGTATACAGTGTTGTGCCTATATGTATGCTTGCACACTAGAAGAGGGCACCAGATCTCATTACAGATGGTTGTGAGCCACCACATGGTTGCTGGGAATTGAACTCAGGACCTCTGGAAGAGCAGCCTGTGCTCTTAGCCTCTGAGTCATCTCTTTAGCCTCCCCCCTTTTTTCCTCTTTATAAGAGATTTATTAGAAGACATTAATTCCATAGGCAAGTAATTTTCCTACTGTTACAAACTGTAACATAAATATCTGATATACAGGATATCTGATATGAAACTCGCATAGGGGTCGTGACCCACAGATTGAGAACCGTTGCAGATGCTTCCTTGACTATTTCCGCAGCTTTCAGGTGCATCTTTCAGTGTTTTTGTTGTCCTTGAGATCATGTGCCATCTTGTTTAATGATTGTTGTTTTACTCACAAATGGTTCTCATCTGCTGTGCTGACTCCCAGGGCTTCAGGTCATTCCTGTCTGTGGTGCTGATGTCTCCTATAGAGTTCTACAGAGCACATTCCTTTTATTAATAAAGACATTCTGCATAAAGCCAATGTTTCAAGTTAATGGGATACTGCTTAATAACCAGGGAATCTTTAGTTTTTAAAAAGTCATCCTGGGGGGTTGAGAGGACAGTATGGAAAGAGCTGGCTGGAAAGGGGGTCATGTCAGAGTCAGGTAAAAACCTGGTGCAAGAGAGACTCCAGGAATCTACAAGGAAGACAGTAGCTAGGACTACTAGCCATCGGGGATATGTAGCCTGAACTGGCCACCTCCTGGGACCAGGCAGGACTACCAGTACAGGGACTGGGACACAAACCCAACCACATAATCTTTGGCTTACAATCTGTCTTGCCTATATGATGTACCAGAAAAGGGGTGACACAGATTGTGGAAATGGCCACCCAATGATTAGTTCAGCGTGAGTCCCATGCCACGCAAGTAAGCCTGCCCCTGACACTGACTGGAGTGCTAAGGCCCAGAGTCTGGATGGTCCAGAGATGTAGAATAGGACCAAACATGACTGGAGAAAAAAATAATGTCTATGTAGTGATGCCTCATGATATTCTGCTGTACTCATAGACTGGTGCCTAGCCCAATAGTCATCAGAGAGGCTTCATCCAGCAACTGTGGAAATAGATGCAGAGACTCACAGTCAAATATTAGGCCGAGCTCAGGGAATCCTGCTGAAGAGAGGGAGAAAGAATTGTAGGAGCCAGAGGGGTCAAGGACATCACAAGAAAACCCACAGAATCTACTAAACTTGGCCTATAGGAGCTCACAGACACTGAACCAACAACCAGGGAGCCTTCATGGGACTGATCTAGGCCCTCTACATATATCTGACAATTGTGTAGCTTGGTCTTCTTGTGGGACTTTTAAGTGGGAGCCAGGGCTACCTCTGACTCTCATTTACTTTTGCGATCTATTCCTCAAACTGGGTGTCCTTGCCCAGCCTTATACAAGGCGAGGTGCTTAGTCTTACTACAACTTGATATGCCGAGTTTTGTCGATATCCAAGGGAGGCCTGCTCTTTTCTGAATAGAAACAAAAGATAGCGGGGGTTGGGGGATTGGGGGACAGGAGGTGGTGGGGAGGGGCTGGGAGGAGAGAAGTGGGGGGAAACTGTGATGGGGTGTAAAATAAGTAAATAAATAAAAGTCAAGAAGAAAAAAAGAGTTGTTCCTTGATTCTGTGTGCAAGCTTCCAGGTGATTTTCCTCTGCCGCCTCCCATATCACTCCAAGAGTACTGAGATGTGGAGAAAACTATGAGACATGGAAGCTGACTGCAGGCGGTGGGGAGAGAAGTGGGGGGGGATATGGATTTCCTACTTGGATAATTCTGCACATTATAATTCAGCAAGATGATGGCGACCACATAGATGGTGCTGACCAGGAGAGAGATGGATGCAATTCGGGAATATTAGGCTGGGTGTGGGAACATAGCAGATATTAAGTGGAAAATCATTTGCTGTTCAGGCTGGAGCACAGATGACACATTGGTAAAGGTATGTCTCTGAGGATCTGAATGCAGATGAAAGATAGAGTCACTCCAGTGCTCCCCTGATTGTTGTGTTTCAGCCTACGGTGCCACCAGAAGCACAGGACCCAGCAGTTAGGTGCCAGGATATTAACTTTTTGTCACTGTAACAAAAGTCTCAGAGGAGCAATTGAAAGGACAGATTTGTTCTGACATGTGGTTTCCACCCCCGCTTGGATGGCACCATTGCTTTGGTCCTGAGGTGAGGCAGACTCCACTACAGTAGGAATATGTGGGGCAGGAAAGTTGGTCACCTCCTGGAAACCAGGAAGCAAGGGAAGGGGCTGAGAAGATATATTCCTAGAGATCCATCTCTTCCGTTAGGCCCCATTTCCTCCTCTCACCATATCCCAATAATACTTTCTTATTATGACTTCATCAAGGGATTAATCCATGATCAGGCCAGAGTCTAAGCCATGCTGTGCCCCATAAAGATGAAAAGCTTGCACATTATCTTAAAGACATCCCCTGAAAGTAGAAGTTAAAAATGTACAGCACTCTACTGAAAAGCAAGAATCGTTGGAAGCCTGAGTGAGGCCACGTGGTTTGAATGAGGTTTGTTCTCTATAGGCTTGGGTATTTGAATATTTGGTCCCCAGTTTGTGGCACTGTTTGAGAGATTGTAGAACCTTTAAGAGGTGCCGCTTCCTAGAGGAAGTATGTCACCGGGGATGGGCTTTGAGAGCTTATAGCCTCAACCTTCCCCCAGTTCACTCTCTGCTTTACCCCTGAAGATGTGATCTCAGCTTCCTGTTCCTGCCACCTGCTCCCATGCCTCCCTTGCCATGTAGACTCTCACTCTGGAACCATAAGCTAAAATCAACTCTTTGTTCCTGAAGTAGCTTTTGGGCATTCCATTTTACCATAGCAACAGAAAAACAGCTTATGCAGGCACCTAGGCCTTTAACACATGAGTCACCAGGGAATATTTCATATCCAAACCAGAGCAATCTGGCCTAGGGCATCTCATAAATAGTATTAGCTATGACATTCATTTTATATTATATACTTACCTGAGGGGTTTTTTTTGGTTTATAGATGCTAAAATCTTTCTCTATAGGTTCTTCTATCTGTTGAATATTAGAATTTATTATACTTCCACTCGAAGGGGAAAATGGAAATGACAAATAACATGAAAAATCAGAGCTATTTTCAGGACTAAATTGGGTACAGGGAGCTTGCAAAGATGTAGTGAATCAACTTATGCAGGCACCAGGGATGCTTAAATGATTTAAGTACCTGGAAGTACAAATCATGTGATTGATTCATAGAGACAAATCTCTGGAGGGAGTCAGGGATGTTCTGAAAGATTAAAGATGGAGAACTTAGTCACAGGCCAAGAAAAGGGAACTGCTAGTATTTTTTTTTATTCAGATTCCCAGCACACCAAGAAGGAAGGCCTGCATCTTCTTGAAAGAAGGGATGAGGCACTGAACTGGTCATTATAGTAACTAAGTGGTCAGCCTGGGCTTGGCAGTCAGGAAGACCCTGGTGGAGCCACCCAAGTTTTCCTGGCTGGTGAGAGACTCTTTAATCTCTCTAGGGAGTTCCACAGTCCTTGATAAGTATCTTTGAAGCTCCTTGCTGCTGGCACATCTCGGTGTAGGATCATCAGTCTCAGTTCTCATTAAACAACAAAGAAAGTATGCATTCAAAGGCAATTTGGTCACATCTGAGATCCCCAAATGCACTCCCCTCCTAGGAATGGTTGGTGACCATAGCAAGCCATCTCCTAGGTGGAGACTGGAGAAAGAATGCATGGCTAGTGCTAATGTTGTTTAACCAGAGATTGACTGACAACAAAAGAGGACGCCGGCTCCCTGCAGGGGAGGACAAATGAGATGGGAAACTGAATTATTCATTTTTATTTACCTCTCTGGAACAAGCTGAAAAAGCTTATTTAGCAGAGGAATGAAAACTAGAGAAACAGGACTCAGCTGGCTCTGGAGAGAGGAGAGAGGCAAAGGCAAATGGCATCTGGGTTCTGAATTATTTATTTGTCTTTATTCATCTGTTGGTTGTTTTTCCTTCACTGTAGCTCCAGAGCTATAATTCATGCTAGAAGGATTTGCAAAAACTTAACAAAAAATATAAAGTAAAAGTTTAGGGTTACAAACAGCATTTATTCAAGAAGTGATGTTTTACCGTAGTAAATAGTGATTAGCTTTAAGGAAGCTCCTCAAAGATGAGCTTAGATGATGATAGGGTTGATGCTCTTCTTATCGACAACCAAATACAGGCCACATTTGAAGACGACCTTGCTTGCAAGTGGGAGGTGCAGGTGAAGGGCGGGGGTAGCATAGATTTAAGGTTACCGAGTCAGCCTAATGTCTATGAAGTATCTTTTTTTTTTTTGAAACTTAGGTAGGAGCAGGTTGTATGATGGACTGTCTTTCTTGTTTCCCAGAGTTGATTCACCAGGGATAAGGATTCCAGCCCCTTGGGTTGCATATCTATTCCCTGGTCACCGGAAACAAGCTTTCATATTGCATACCTAATTGGGTCCAAAGCAAGGAAGGCTGTGGCTGGACAGGGGTGGATGGGTGGCTAAAGAAGGTGTTATTGATATCATGGGAGAAATGATTCTTTCTTCCTGATTCTAGTGGGTTTTTTGTTCTTGGGTTGTTTTTGTTTGTTTTTTGAAATTTTTAAAGAAAAGAGGAAGAAAAGAAAAAAAAGCATTAACAAAAAGAGAGAGAAAGAAAATGATTCTTTTAAGTAATTTTTTTTTTCTGGGGCTTGAGATGTATACAAATACCAACAAATTACTCAAAGAAAATGAGACTTTAAAGCCTGGTGTTCTTACAGGGAGATGAAGGTTTTTTTTTTTTTTTTTTTTTTTTGTTTTGTTTTGTTTTGAGATTTATAGTGAGAAGTCATGGTTGATTTATCCCAGATCCCAGTGCGAAAGCTTTTAATGAAGCTCTTGGGAGGGAAAAATTAGCTGATGCTTTTGGTCCCTGGGGAAGGACAAAGCCTCTTAAATGTGACTCTGGGGAGTATCCAACAAACAGAATACTTGAGGCTGGTCATACCTGCTATAATTATCTTCTGGTAGTCATGTCTCACATATCAACTTTGTCCTCCTCATCCTTCTTTCCATCCTGAGCCCCTATTATGGGTCTCTTATAGAATTTTCTGCTGGGCGACGGTGGCACTTGGGAGGCAGAGGCAGGCCGATCTCTGAGTTTGAGGCCAGCCTTGTCTACAAGAGCTAGTTCCAGGACAGGCACCAAAGCTAGAGAAAACCTGTCTCGAACTGCCCCCCCACCCCAGAAAAGAATTTTCCAATGAATCTTGTTTAAGAAAAACTACCAAAGAAAACCCATACAAATAAATTCTCCAGTTCTAGAAGAAGCTATTCTTTCTAGAGTTCAAGTATTGTTATAGTCTGCCTCCTTGGAAAACACCAATAACTTTGTGTGTGGAAGGGTGCATAAACATTTTTTGGTCGAAGCCAGGTCTGTCTATGAGTTTTAAAATCCTGTTTGTTTCAAGAGCCTGTGTGGGCTGGGTAGGTCCTCTGCTCCAATTTCTATTACTGGACATTTCACCAACCTAGTGTGCTCACTGTGTGTTAACTAGTCATAACACACACTACCAACATAGCATCTAAATCAAAGTGCAATTCACTCTACACCATAGTCCATGTCCCTAAGCTTCTGTGGGTTACAATGAGGCTTGGTACCATGGAAATAAGACCCTTGCTCATTGCTCTTCTTCCCTCTGCCTTGTCCTGTCTCCTTTTCTCTTTGTTGAGAGTCATCCCAGATGGTACTTCCAGATTCCCATATCCCCATCTCTGGCTCTGGTTCTAAAAGAGCTAGCTTAGCCCTCATGTATCTCCTATATGCCTTCACTCTTTTCTGCTTCTTTTTCTTTAAATATTTAAATATGTATTTTTTTTATTGTTGTTGTTATTATTAGGTTTTTCGAGACAGGGTTTCTTTGTGTTGCCTTGGCTGTCCTGGAACTACTTCTGTAGACCAGGCTGGCCTCAAACTCACAGAGTTCCACCTGTCTCCTTCTCCTTAGTGCTGGGGTTAAAGGTATGTGCCACCACTGCCCTGCTGTTTATTTCTACTTTCTGTATATGATTGCTTTACCTGCGTATATGTAAATGCACGGTGTGCATGCCTGGTGCCTGTGAGCACCAGCTCCTCTGTAACTGGAGTTTCAGATAGTTACAGACTGCTGTGTTGGTGCTGTGAACCAAACCCTGCTCTAGAACTGCAGCAACTGCTCTTAGCCAGAGTCATCACTCCAGCCCCTATCACTGTTCCTCTTCTTAAAAAGCTTACTTACTTTTATTCGCGTGTGCGCACCTGTGTATGTATTTGCACATTTGTGTGTGGGTGCCTGCTTTGGTTTAGAAGAAGGTGTAGGACCCCTTGGAGCTGGAATTACAGGCAGTTGTGAGCTGCCCAACACGGGCAGTAATAGGGCAGCAGAGAGGAGATGACCATCTAACCAAAGAAAACTGCCCCTCTTCAGTTCACCTCGCTAAAAACAACAGCATCAAACTTTGTTGGGTCTTGCTGTTGACTTGAACATCAAGCAAATAACTCCATAAAGAACCGAGAAAGTATCGGGAACTCACCAAGGCCAGCTGGCCTGGGTCTGAAAAAGCATGGGATAAATCCGGACTAGCTAAACATAGAGGACAATGAGGAATACTGAGAACTCAAGAACAATCGCAGTGGGTTTTTGATCCTACTGCACGTACTGGCTTTGGGGGAGCCTAGGCAGTTTGGATGCTCACCTTAGGAGACCTGGATAGAGGTGAGCGGTCCTTGGGCTTCCCACAGGTCAGGGAACCCTGATTGCTCTTCGAGCAGATGAGGGAGGGTGACTTGATCGGGGGAGGGGGAGGGAAATGAGAGGCGGTTGCGGGGAGGAGGCAGAAATCCTTAATAAATAAATTAATTAAAAATAAAAAAATAAAAAAAAACAAAGTAAAAAAAAAAAGAACCAAGAAAGTACTGATGAGAACTGAGTGGGGACCTATTAGCAAACATGGGGAAAGGGTGGCATTCTCAAGGCATGGTGTGGGAATGGGAAATACCTAATAGGATCAAGACTTGTTTGCTCACCGGGTCTCTGAAAGCAGCTTGGTTTGGGGGCAGGGATGGGCCAGAGTACTTGGAAACTCACAAGATATGGACCAAGGGACTTATAGAACCTGGCAGGAGGCATCCTGTTTATGTGTGTGTAAAGAACATGATCCAGAAATCCAGATAATCAGGCCTTTGTACTGTGTTGGTGTATGGGCCCACAGAAATTATGCTACCAGAACTGAACAAGAATATGGTGTTTGGACCTTTTGGGTTTGAAGCAGGAGCAATGGCTGGTAGCTAGCCATCTGCAACCAGGATAGTCTGTGGACTTGATGCACTGAGGCCTAACAAAACATTCTACCAGAGCTCCAGTATTAGGCACATAGCTCAGCAAGGCTGTGGTCTGCCTTAAGGATCTCCTGTCTCTTTGAGATCACCTTTTCCTTGAGATCTCTGAGGCTGGCTCATGATAGTGGTGAGAGGCAGATAGACTCCCCTCAGCTGATTCTCATTCAGCACAAGTGATGCTAAGAAGAGGTCTGGTTCCCTTTGTTCTTGTCAATATTTCTAAATGCATCTGCATGTTGCTTAGGAACGAACCCTGCAATTTGGAAATCAAATCAGACATGTTTTATTTTAAAGAACTTGTGTCAAACGACTGCAAACGTATCATTATTCATTTTTATCAGGATTCATGATTGACAGCAACTCCCAAGCAGCAGATTCTTTTAGCTTATAAAGCAAATCCTTGTACTAAACCATTGCTAGAGTCTGCTTGCATTGTCTGACTGTTGATGACTGTTGTTTCCTGACCTCTTTATAATAGCATATGGGGTGGAATTTGTGATGCTAGCCACTGTAGATAGGAAACCAGGGGTGAGCAGCCTCAGCTCTCAAAGAAGCAGGACTGCAGGGGAGGGCTAAAGAACAGCACGGGACCAGTTGGTGATGATAACAGAGCTGGCATGGGCACACCCCGAGGCCTGTAGCTTCTTGTATCCCCTTCTCCATCTCTTGAACTCATCCATTTTCCTGTGCCTGATACCAGCCTGAGATGCCCCTCAGCTCTCTCACCTTCAGATCCATAAGAGAATGAACTTAAGTTGTGTTATGTCAGAGGCTTTTGGTAACCTGTTCCATGCCCCAGGAAATCAGTATACACTTGGAAGTTTCTGCACCCCCTCTGTGTCACACCCACACCTAAACCCTCAACAAGTCCATCCATTGCGTTTTCAAGAATGTTCTCAGGATTTGGTTGGTTCCTGTTATTCCTCAGCTCTGCTGCAATAAGCCCCCGTATCTCTTCCGTAGCCTGGTAGCTTCTGAGGTAGAAATGACACACGATCACATGGTCTCTCCATATCCATTTTCCTGTTTCACTTTATCAAAGATTCTCTTGAGCCTTTTGAAGTGGGAGGGTACATGGTGGCAACAGAATAAAGACGTGCCTTTGCTAGCAGGAATGCAGGTGTGCTAGCTGGAGCTGAAGCACTGTGTACAACTCTGAGGCACAGTGGCGGATGGCACAAGAACAAGCTAGGAAGACATCTGGAGTCACCAGGCATCCTCAACTTGCTTATCTCTGCACTTGGTTTACTAAAATCTTCCTTTGGGGCCATTCAGGCCCCCTGCATGCAATTCTAACTGACACACGCCTCTAGGCTATTTTATGTCCTGCCTCTACTAAACCCACCTGAACATTCTCAATGTACTAACCTGGGTGGTTTTCTAAAATTCTGATTATTCAGGATTTTTCTTCTGAATAAATACTCAATTCTCCTTGTTCCTCATGGTAAGTCACTTTTTCAAGATTCCCAGAGAATTCTGGAGATAGCTTTGGGGCTGGAGAGAGCTGTAGCACTGAATGATGAGAGGCTGAAGTGTTACCAGAACCTGCAATGCACAGACCAGTTTTTAGCTGGGGAGGCCGGGGAGTGGGGTGAGAGGAATTGGGGGAGGAGTTGGGGGGAGTCCTTCCGACTTGAACTGTCAATGGTCCTGAGATCCTGGCTTAAACACATCCTGTGATATCCTTGTGTTCAAGTCCCATTGCCTTCTGCTGATGTTGAGTGCTTGACTCTGGCTCTCTTCTGCTTCATAGGTGTGTGCAGTTGCACCCATTTGTAACCCTAGCACTTATGAGGTAGAAGCAGGTGAATCAGTTCAAGGCCGTTCTCAGCGATGTGATGAGTTTGAAGTAGCTCAGTTGGTAGAGCACTGGTCTGGCATTCTTGAAGCTCTGGGCTCAGTCTCCAGCACCAAATAAAATAGGCACAGTGGAGAGTACAGGAGGGTCACAAGTTCAAGATCATCTTTTGTTATATAGCCAGCCTGGGGTACATGAAGCTCTATTCAAAGAAGACAAAAGAAAATGAGTAACAATAAGAAGAACAAGGTAAACAAAGACTCCCAGTGCTTTTAGAATCCTTAGCAATTTACGGTGTTTTTGCCAGTAGATCAGTAACTGAGAAGCTCCCTCTTGACTCCCCATGTGTGGCGTGTGCTGCCTAATGATATCTTTTTGTTTTTTTTTCTTTCCCCTAAGTCTTCCCTTACATCCCAGGGTAGTTTTGAACTCACAACGCTCCTTCCCGAGATTAGAGGCATCTGCCCCACACTCCATTAATTTCCATTCTTTTTTCCTTCTCCTGTCAGTTCCCATCCCCCTTTCTGGCCTTTGTCACCGGATGCCATAGTCTTAACATACATTGAAACTTCGGCTAAAGAATGAATGATTGAGTGAACAAATGAAATGTGTGCAGGAAGTAGTTCAGCAGTTAGCTTTTGGCAGTCAACACTGTCCCCTGTGGCTTTTCCATGTCACCTTGTTTCATTAGATCTCAGTTCTCCTGTTTATGGGGAAAATCAAACACACAATGAGCCTCAGGTCTCATCTTTCCTTCTGGTTGGCCTCTGCTTAAATAAAATAACCAAAGCCATACAATTATTCGAATATTGTGTCTACCCTGGCTCTGATGAGCAAGAATGCAGTTTGAATGAGAGCAAAGAGTTATGAAACTCAAACCGGCAGGGATAAGATGCGAAAGAGGCTGTGACATTCACTGCAGCATAGCTAGTCCCTCCTAGGATTTCTTTGAATTTGGGTCCTCTGCGAGAATCCTCTCTTGCCTTCTGCACCCCAGGAGTAAAACAGAATCCACTCTCGTTGTGCTCTTTGTAGGATCCAGTCACTGGATCTGTGTTCGTGCGTGTACATGTGGCAACCAAACAAAGGTCAGCCTGCGGTGGCATTTGTCAGGAAACATCTACCTTTTTACATATTTTAAAATAATGATGGATCAGTGGTTAAGAGCACTGGTTGTTCTTCCAGAGGACCCGGGTTCAATTCCCAGCACCCACATGGCAGCCCACAACTCTCTGTAACACTAGTTCCAGGGGAGCCAACACCTATGGCAAACCCACCAATGCATATAAAATAAATTTACAAAAGAGAAAAAGAGGGTGTTACTGTGTATCTCTGGCTGGCTTGAAACTCACTATGTAGATCAGTCAGCTGTGAGTGCAATATTAAGTTAGGGGCATCACTGCAGCCCCTGGCAGTCATCCTTGGAGCACCAATGGAGCACCAATGGAGCAGAAAGCTCCATCTCAGGCCCCTTCCTCCTGGAAGTTGCCTTGGGCCAGACTCCACCTCCGGACTCTAACTCTGCCAAGCGCTGGCCCCTCCCCAGGGAGGGTCAAGACCACTCAAACAGCCTATTTGGGCTTGCTCAGGAAAAAGGAACTTGTGGTCTCTAGGGTTTGCGTGCCAACCGCCCCCCATCCCAATGCTGTCCTGGTCCACCTGGGAGTGTGGCAATTATTAAATGTGGGCATTTTTTATTTGATCTAATCTGGTCTAATTTTGCATCGGCGGAGAGGCCCCTCTTAAGATTCTTTGTAGCAGTGAGCTGACAACAAGGGTACTGGGAACTGAATTTGGGTCCTCTGTGAGAATACTCTCTTGTCTTCATTGCAGACCCATCTCTCCAGCCCCTACCTTGTTTGCCCCCAACTTGTATTTTATTTTATTTATTTCTTAAGATGGCATTTCCCAGTAGAACCCTGGGCTTTCTAATTAAGCAAGACTGGCTGTGAGGAAGCACCAGAGATCAGCAAGCACTGGGATTTCAAGCTCACGCCACTAACCAGGCTCTCTACGTAGGTGCTGGGAATTGAACTTGGATCCTTGTGCTTGCATGACAAGCATTTTACTGGTATATCTATCTGCCCAGACCTTACCACTGGGATATTTTAACACACTATTTAATCTCTTTTGGTTTCTTCTAGTACTTTAAATTCAGGGCATTTCCACTGCATTTTAAGAATGAGAATGTCTGAAATTAGCCAGGAAGAACACATCCATGTGGTGATGTGAGCCCACATGTAATGAGAACCAGTTTCCAGCTCTGGCCATCACACAGCTGTGTGTGTGGGCTTCATGTCTCACGCTCTGGGCTCCTTAGGACATCTGCTCCTTACACTGGGGAATTCTGGATGCTGGCAAAGGTGAAGGACAGAGTGAACAAGCACAGTTGCTCCGTGCTGCAAGCTCTGCAATGCAACAGGAGCACAGGGAAGATTATTTTGGTTTTATCCTCTCCCTGTTGTTAGCTTAATTGCTGTTTATTTGGAAGAACAGAGCAGACAAAAACAAAACAAAAAAATAGGATTGAATTTTTTCAAACTTAAGCAGTTGACAAAACAAGTCCATTAGTGGGGGTGTGGGGTGTGGGTGGAAGCTTTGTATCAGTGTGCTTGCTCTGAAGACCTCTCCAAGTCTTCCAGTAGATACGGGCACATTGCTAAAGTGATACTGTAGGAACGTATTGGATCCTTCCCAAGAGGGAAGGATGGGTGGGTGTTCAGCTTTGTGGTTGCTACGATTTGGATGTGAAATGTCTCCCACAGGCATATGTGCTGAACATAAGGTCTCAGCGGATGGTTGTTTTAACAGGGTGTGGGGACTTTAGGAGGTGGGGGTAGTTAGAGGAAGTAGGTAACTGGGGTGTGTGTCCTTGTAGATGTGCTGTCGTTGGTGATGTCTCTGCTTCGCTCTGCTGTGAGAGCACTTCTTGGAATCGTACTCTGGCCATTATGTCAATAAATGCATGCAGCCAATCAGGTGTGCACTGAACACTCAGCCCATGGGTGTTCTTCTTCCTTTTTTCTCTTTTTTATTGAAAAAAAAAATTTCCGCCTCCTCCCCGCCTCCCATTTCCCTCCCCCTCTTCCCACTCCTCTCCCCCTCCCTCTCCAGTCTGTAGAGCAGTCAGGGTTCCCTGCCCTGTGGGAAGTCCAAAGTCCTCCCCTCTCCATCCTGGTCTATGAAGGTGAACATCCAAACTGGCTAGGCTCCCACAAAGCCAGAACCTGAAGTAGGATCAAAACCCAGTGCCATTGTCCTTGGATTCTCAGCAGCCCTCATTGTCCGCCATATTCAGAGAGTCCGGTTTTATCCCATGCTTTTTCAGTCACAGGTACTTTGCTCCAGCCACACAAGTCTCCAATGCAATTGTCTGCTACAGTGCCTTTCTCTTGAGAAATATTTGAGCTCAGGGTACACGGACAGGGCAGGCTGAGCTCTCTAGTAGGGGTGGAAAGGACGGTCACTTTGACCTAGTTATAAAACGAAAACAAAAACTTCCTTCAAGCCAGTGACTCCCACAGGGTGCTTTGGACAGTCAGGAAGGGTGGGAACTCCGAAAAGGCCAGAAACCCACATGGTCCTCATTGCCTCCTTCTAGATTTCTTCTTCCTTTCCTTCCCTCTTAAGATTATTAAATTTATTTACTGAGCACCATCTCTAGAGTATAGTTTTTCAGATGAATTCGAAAAAATTATGTATGATTTGGTTAACAATGAGGTTTCAATATACATATGCCTTGTGCAATGATCAAGCCACAGTAATTAACACATCTATAACCTCAAACATTTATCCTTTCTTTGTGCTGAGAATATTCAAAATTCTCTGATTTCCTTCTCCCATGCACCTGCCTTTTTAAGACAGGATTTCACGTATCTTAGACTGACCTTGAATTTGATATATACCAAAATGACCTTGAACTTCTGACCTACCTGTTTCCACCTCCTGAAAGGGAGGAGTCATGGCTGTGTCACTGTGCTTTATTGTGCTGAGAACCAAATCCAGGACTTTATTCATTTTGAGAAAGCACTCTACCAGCTGAGTTATATCCTTAGCCCTACACTGCATTGTTTTTAATTAAAAAAATTTCATGCAATATATTTTGATCATGTTTTCCTCTTCCCCAAATCCTCCAAGGTCCTCCACACTTCCCTACCTACCCGACTTTTATGTTCTCTCTTTCTTTCTCTCTCTCTCTCAAAAGAATGAACACTAACAACAAACATCATAAAAAGGAAAGCAAAACCAAAATCATATGAAACTCAAAAACATAAAAATGAAATTTAAAACAAACAAACAAAAGATCAATAAAATAAAATACCCAAACAGAAGCAAAGCAAAATAAACCAAAAAGTCCACAAAAATATTGAATTCATTTTGTGTTAGCCAGCTACTTGTGCTTATGGGGCCTTCCTGGAGTGTGGTTGATGACCCCGGTGAGACTCCATTGGAGCTAACTGACTTTCCTTTTATAGTTGGTATCAATTGCAGATAGCTTTTTGGTTAAGTGTGGGATCCCATGTTTACTTCCTCCTCCCTATATATTATTGCTAATGAGAGTCACCTTTTTGAGTAATGGAATGCCAGAACTTATTTCTACTTTCTAACTAAGTAGTTGAGCCACCAATCCCTTTTTCCTTCGGATCACGTTGCTTGTGAACAAGATTGTTGGTTGTTCTGTGTAGTCTACCAGGTACATGTGGAGTTAAGGGTTTCACCGGAATTGCTCTGTGATTGAGATGCACAGGGTAGATCTTGTGAGGAGGGGACTCTACTAGTCGGAGTGCGTTGAAATCCTGCCAGATAGGGTGGTGTAAAAAGTAGGAGGCACTTACTCAGTGTGTCTTGTCAGGACACTGGTGTGCTTATTGAGAAACCTGGTTGGTTACTTCTCAGCTAACGGCAGATGGCACTGAAGTTGCTTCTCAGCCAGCTTCACCTTCCACCCTGTGAGCTCCTGTCCTTTGTTAGGGTGTGTTTTGTGCTGAGCAGACCTCTGGCTTTTCTGAAAGTTAGTTCTGTCACTGGAAGAGGTATAACATGCACCATCCCTCAGGGAACAGAATTAACTGAGTCAGAAGTATTCAGCCCTCAAGCAACCCATGTTCGCTTGGGTCAGCCAGAGTCTGGAGGTGCCTCGAATGACCAGCTTCTTTCTCAGAGCAAGAGTGAATAATTTACCTTTGGCCCAAAGCGAGGCCAGGAAAGTGCATTTCCTCATGGGTGAGCTTGCTGAGCGAGCAGCTGACCTGTGCTGGCTGTGCTGTAGCTCCAGGTGACTGTTCGCAATGGGCATTTCTAGGTGGGAAGCATCCTGGGGAAAGGCACAGGAGATGTTCCCGATGGCCGTTTTCTAAGGAGCGTGAAGGCAGCATGCTAATAATCCTGTGAGACAGGTGCCTAAAGGACGGTGTTGACATTGGGGCTACCCTTCTGTACCCGACATAAAGATCAGTCTACTCAATCCCATCTCTCTCCCACCCTGATAGCCTCATTCTCCAACAAAAACGACGTCTTTCCAGTTGTCTAGTTTACTCTTCCATCTCGCTCACCCCTTAACCCACCCATCTTACCAAGCCTGGGTGGTTACTATTAAGTAAAGTCAGAAGGACTATTAGCTAAGTAACGCCAGAGGCAGCCATACAATAATGGATGTGTTTATGTGAGGTGGTCAGAGCCACTTAGCCTCCAGTGTGGGAAACAACCTGACAGCTTCCGCCCCACTATCGATTCTAGAGATAAACGGTGTCACCATAGACCCCTGGTATAATCGGCAGTGGTCCGAGTTGACCTGATGCATCAACACTTTATGTGACTATTTGGAGGAAAAATTGAGAATGTCCCTTCCTTGAGTCTGTGGGTAAAGGTGCTGCCTTCCTGTCATTAACAAGTTTCTGGGTTTTTGTCACATTTGTCAGTGTTTCTGAAAGGTCACACATAACAGAAGGCATTCAGATAATACTTGGTATCTGTCTCAGTGTTCTCTTTCTATGAAAAGGCACCACGACCAACGCTTAAAAGAAATCATTTAACTGGATGCTGCTTACAGTTTCAGAGGGTTCGCCTGCTATTATCTGAGAGCTACATACTGATCTGCAGGCAGTAGCAGAGAGAACACTGGACCTGGTATGGGCTTTTTGAAACTTCAAAGCCAACCCCTGGCAATATACTTCCTCCAACAAGACCACACCTACTCCAACAAGGCCATACTTCCTACTTCTTCTAATCCTTCTCAAATAGTGTCACTCTCTGGTGACTAAGTATTCATCTGTATGAGCCTCTGGGGTCATTCTTGTTCAGACCACCACATTATCATTCCTCATCTTCTAGGGTTAGGGTTACAAATGAAAACCCTGCAAGTGTCCTTGCTATTGCTCCATGGTGCATGGTCACACTCTCTTAGTGATTCATCCACTCGGCAGTGTGTTCACTGTTACTCGCTCACTCGCTTGTTTTCTCATCCACGCACTTGTTCATTCCCTCACTCACTGAACTTAGTGCCGAGTGTGTCCTTCTACACTTCAGGTGCAGCAAAGTGTAAGAGTCCAACCCCAACCTCAAATTCTTGTGTCTAAACGCCGTCCCCCAGCTCAGGGAGTCACCAAGAGGATTTTACTGCACATTATTAATACAGCTTTCCATCGTCACTCCCCAAAGCTACCTGCTCATGAAGGAAGAAATCATTATTTCCCTAGAGCCTGGCTGACCTCTGGATGCTGTCACCACCACACTGTTCTGCTGCCAAGAAAGCCCTGCTATGTGTTTGCAGGCCTGACATCTGGATCCTTCCTACACTGTTCGGGGATCCACCCCTTCCTTACTTTCCTTCAGGAACCCAGCTCTTTGTGCCTGTGCACATGATGCAATGCCTCCTGGCCGGGACAAGCTGAGACCAAGGTTTGGAAATGGCCCACCTGCCCTCTGGGGCACCTTGGCTCCGAGAACTCTCTTTGCTTCCAGGATCCACATTCTTGGAAGAGTGCCCTTCCATCCTTTGCAGGACTTCCCAGTGTCCCTGCCCACCACACCCAGCACCTGCCCTAAGCACCTACCACTAGACACTTCCCATATGATTCTATAAGACAGGTGGGGGCCGCGGGAGTCAGGCCAATAGAGTGAGCAATGTTATGTCAGAGGAATAGCCACACTATGGGTGTGACCATATCCAAGAATGTAGGGACACGACAACTCTAACCAGAGACCTGATTTCACCCCATTAAAAGCCTTAACTCAAGCACAGAGCTGCCAGGGATATAAGCACAGACAACTTTGCGAAAGGTGTCCAAGAGAGAAGAAACCCAGCTTTCCACTGGAGATAGTTCTCCAGGCTTTGTCATCATGTCCTGTGAAGGGAAAATGGCCAAAGCTGAGGTCCTGCCCAGACTTCTTCCTCTGTCACTCCTTTATGGTCTTCCCTCTAGTATCTGAGCCTGCCTGGTGTTTTCTCTGACTAAACCAATATGGCTACTCTCTTTTGTCTGGTAAGACCAGAGCCAAGGGGGGTTGGAAATACAGCACATCTACCATAGCAGAAGTTGTGGGCAGACCAATTATGCCTGCCGCCTCTGTCTGTACAGGTGAGTAGCTTGTCCAAATTCGTTAAGTTCCCTGGATACCAGCAGAGACCAGATTTATTATTGCCTCTCCTACCTCTGGCTAGTCTCCTGTCTCTGTGTGTGAAGGCGGCTTTCAGAATCTCTTTTGGAGAGAACTTTATTTGCTGAGAAAGTGAGAGCAAGGCTGAGCGCCTACCCTCTGACCCTCTCCTGTTAGGGTCCAAGGTCTGATGGCCCACGAACTCCTGAATAAGAAGTTTGGAAGGGTCATTGAAAGGAACTGGGGAGGCACTGTAAGCTACATGACAATAGGATACCAGCATGTAGGCCCCAAACTTTCCAAAGGTTTTTGAAAGTACTTCCACAGACCCAGAGAATGGTCAGTAAACTCACCAAAGGGTAAGCAATCCTCAGGGTGTCTGGAGTATCCACAGGCATTGGTGGGGGGAGCAAATTAACAGAATTCAAAATTACTGTACACCCACTGGGATGAAAGAGCTGAATAGTATAGACAGACCACAGAGAGTGCTGATAAGAATGTAGGGTCCCTGGAGCTCCTGTGCCTTGCTGGAGGGGAGGGGAGGTACTACCATCGCCTTTGAAAACTCCTTAGGAGTTCTTAGTCAGTTGAGTGCTTAGTGTCTTTTATCACTGTGCAACTCTACCCTGGGATGTTTGAGAGAAATGAAAAGTTATGTGTTGAAAAGATGACACACAGAAGTCCCTGACACATTTGTTCACAGTAGTTCTAAGCTGGACATAGTCTTATTATCCAACAGGAGGAAAATGGGTAAAGAGTTATGGCATAGTAATCCTGCCTTATTCATAGTTTTCTCTCTAGGTACCTGCTTCAAGTATAGCTGGAAAATAATAAATAGAACATTCTGGAAGCATATAGCTCATAACTGTTAAAGCATCCATTGTTCTGAGTAGTGCGATAGAATGTTATGTCAGCCCACTGGGGATGCAAGTCGTCTTTCTGTCCAGCATCCTATATGTAGCCAGGGTGATCATGTCTGCTGTAAATGCCATGCTGTGTATAAGGCACATAGAAGCATCTTAGTTATGACAGCCACTGTGTGGCTTTACAGCATTGATGTTCAGGTAACTCCCATTTTGCCTCAGTATTCTGAGTGAGCACAGAGAGGCAGTAACCCTGATTAGCTGCTGTGGGCATTTTTATTGTTTCTGCTTGGTGTCCCAACATGGTCACCATTGTATTGACATAGCCTGAGAAGTTTGAAGGACATGAGCAAGTCAGCCATAGCTGAATGGGTGTAGGAAACAGGTCCCTTTGGAGCTGGGGTCATCAGAAGGTCACCAGGAGGAAACGATGTTTACACTGAGTTGAGGACATCAATGGGAATTAGTAGGAAGTGAGAGGTGGGCAGGCCCCCAGATGGAAGAGCAAAGCCTCTTCCACTGAGGACGGTGAGGCAGAAAGACCCTGTGCCAAGCTGGTGCTGAGTCTAGAATCACTCTGAGTGACTCTCGACTGGAGCAACCTGGAAGGATACTGGGCTTCTTGGTCAGGGCATATAGATCTGTGCTATTCCTGGTTAGACTCAAAGAAGTGTTCTGAAGGAGGGAGAACCATTTGTATTAGCATTCGGTTTCCTTTTCAAGTCATCTGCTCATGGGCCATAAAATGGTTCTTTTGCTTTCCTGTTTGGCACAGGGGTTCCACACTCTCACTCAAGGGCAAAGGACTTAATTAGATATTAAAAGAGAGATGAGGAAGGAGGGTGTCCCCGATAGATAGAGAAGTTTCCTAAGGGGACAGATATGGGCAGGGCAAAAAGGAGGGTTTAGGTCTACCAGGCAGGGGCTTGGAATGAGGCCTCAAACCTAGCATTAGGCATCCACGAGTTGGGACGTGGGCACCAGGTTCCAGGCTGCTTTGCTTCAGCTCTCATCACTTCCTTTCTCCCACATTCCCTGGATGCTGGCCCAGGAACAGTCTTGCTCTTTGGTTAACTCTCAGCTGATTCCATCTGTGGTTTGGGAACAAGCTCCCCAGAAGAGAAATGTGCTGAGGATGCAGTAACAGACCATGACAAGTGCTTTCCGCCCGTCATTCAGCAGACAGGAGGTCAAGTGGCCGGTGAAACTCAGGGGTGCGCTTCCCGGGCCTTGAGTGGAGGCCAGGCTCCAGTGGCTTTCATGTTAGTACTGGCCTGAGTCAGGAACAGATGGCTTCCTCAGAGAAACAATAGTCTGCTGTGGGGTTCCGCAAGCCCCACTGCCTTCTGCCAAGGACTTTCTGGAACCGGATGACCTCCTGTACCCTTGAGGTCTTGAGTTGCTGGCCCTGCCTTTCCAGTCCACTGCTCCCCTATTCCATCCTATCCAGGCTCCTGGCAACACTCTTGCTATCCAGCAGGAGCAGGGTAAGCGCAACCTCTCTGCCCTCAGCTTGTGTCGAAGTAGAGGGTTAGCATGGGAAAGAACCTCTGGCGTTTGAGGTGCCCAGTCCTGTAGGATGGATGCACCTGTAGGGTGATAACAGGACTCTCTGAGAAGAAGCCTCGGAAGAATTCCTGCCAATTCCATCCATGTATCTAAAATTTGTTCTACATTTACTGAACCATCGCTACCACCATTGAAGCAAAAAAACCTAGGTTAACCCAAACCATTCAACTTAAAAACATGGCACTCATATAACCATGTATTCATCACTCACCCACCATGAACCTGGCAATCTCTAAATATTAGTCCTTATGTATTTTTTGATTTGGTTTTGTTTTTTAGAGACAGAGTTTCCTCTGTGTAGCATTGACTGTCCTGGAATACTCTTGTAGACCAGGCTGGCCTTGAACGCACAGAGATCTGCCTGCCTCTGCCTCCCAAGCGCTGAGAACAAAGGCTTGCACCACCACGGCCCAGCTAGTCATTAAATATTAAGTTTCCTATATTGCCAAAGATGTGGAAAGAATTACAAAACGACAACAAAATACAACAGTTGGAAGGTAAAAGCTGGAGTCACATTTTCTAATAATTGTAATCAACTCAGTGAAACCCGATGGCATTCGACAATTCATTTATCAGGGCAATGTACTTTTGAACTACAAAAGGCAGTTCTAACAAACCTTACAGTAATTTTCAACAGGGTGTTTTCTGTTCACTAGAGGCAAATTTCTTGTGGTTTCCTGTATTATGATTAACTGAAATTTTACAGTGGCAATAGGTGCACTCTCCCTGTCAGGCACACTGCGTCACTCCAGTGGGATCACAATCCCTCCGAAAGTAAGCACTTTTGGCTTTGCAGCCAGATGCTGTTGTCACATCTGCTCAGTCCTGAGTGAAGGTGCTGATGAGGGGGTGTGGCTGGATTCCAGAAAGGCTTCTCTTGCTTTGCCACTACTGAAGAGAAATTCCATATGAGTCATATGTATAACTATAAACATTTTAAGGCTGGAGTGATGGCTCAGAGGTTGCAAGCACTGCCTGCTCTTCCAGAGGTCCTGAGTTCAATTCCCAGCAACCACATGGTGGCTCATAACCATCTATATAATGAGATCTGATGCCTTCTTCTGGCATGCATGCAGATAGAACACTGTATACACAATAAATAAATAAATCTTAAAAAACTTTAAACATTTTAGCAGCGACATTCAAACAAGAAAGACTGACATGGCGGCTCATGCCTATAATCCCAGTATTTGGAAAGCTGAAGCCAGCTGGGCTGCGGCGTGAGACAATCTCAACAAACCCAAACCAAAGCAAATCAAAATGCTACAGCCAAATTACTTTAAGCAGTACATTTTTCATTGACTCAATTCATATAAAATAATATTATTTTGACAGGTAGCTAATAAAAGGGACATCTGCTTTCCTTTTTTTTTTTTGTCAGTCTCCCAAAGCCAGTGTCTGTCTTACACATTGTAAGCATGATTGTATGGACAGAAGACTCCCAAGAATATATTTTTACAAGCTATGCTAAGTTTATTTTTTCTGCTTTAGTAATTCTCTAACTAGCTTCGTTTCTTCCAGATTTGGGGAATTTGCTTGGTTCTTCATGGGAGGGTGCGGCACAGCACTGGATGTGTGTATCTCTGTATAGCATGTATAGATATGTTTGTATGTGGGGGCGTATATTTAGCATTGTCATCTTCTGCAGTAGGCAAGATGATGAGGACCTGATCTCTGTCCACAGGACAGAAAAGGGCAGAGGCACAACCATGATCCAGTGTGGGGCTCAGTACCTGTAGGGAGGGATGGGAAAGGTACCTGGATCTCAGAGAAGGAATGAGAGTGTCCAAAGGAATGGCAGGCTCCGACAGTGCAGCTGAGAAAGGCAGAAGCTGTTCTCAGGTGGAGCTGGGGAGGCGCTGAACATCTGGAGAAACATACAGCTTTGTGTGGGACCCAGACTGGAGTCTTAGAAAGGAGGTTCATGAACACAGTAATCGGAAGAGAGGAAAAACTGAGGCTGTATACTGGGTTCCTTCTCCTCGGGGCTCCTGTGAACTGACAAACCCCATCTAGGAGAAGAGGGAGGAAGGAGCAGAGCAGGATGCGGGTTTGAGGCAAGAGATACAGCAGCAGGTGAGATTGGAAGGGACAGGAGTGGAGGCATTTAGGGAGGGAGTAGAAGAAAGCATGCTGGGATTTCCTTCTCTGTAGGCAGGAACAGAGTTCCCTGCTCTCAGTCTCTGAGGTCAGATTGGGGCTCCAGGCAATGGCAAGAGAGCACAGCCAATGGAATCTTTGAGATGCAAGGCTTTCCTAGCAAGAAGGGGTGTCTTGGAGAGGACAGAAGGGGATGCTAACTGCTTAGTGACCCAGTTTGCAGAGGTTTGACTTTCTGTGGACACATGTCCTGTCCTCCATGTGCCATTCCTAGAGGTTAGCTTAGGTTTTTGGTTTCAGTGGAGGAAGAGAAGAAGGCTGGGGTTGGCAAGGGATCCTGCAGGGAATGCTGGGATGTGAGGGACTATCACAGCAAACTCCTTTTCTTCAGCAGTAGGACTTTGATGTAGCTTAAAGGTCACTTTGGCATCCTCTTAATGAATGGAGATTAATTCCTTTCTCTTTACTTAACACCCTGACCCTTGTTATCAAGCACTTTCCTGTGACATTTCTAAGATCAATTGAATTTCTCAACTTTTTTGGGGGTACTAATGAGGCCTTCAAAGGCTTTCCAAGATGCGGCTGTACTGCAATATTCTCTTTCCTTACCCTGCATCAAAATTTAAATAGACTCCAGCCATCACAGTGCCTGTGTGCTGTTTGCAGTCCGTGATGGGAGAAGATTCCATCAACTCAGTTGTCCTTTGAAAAATGCTACAGGTCAGCCCTGGTGCATTTGAGTCATTTGGAATGATTCCAGGCCTGTTCTTGCCAACAGGCTCCGTGTCATGGCCAAAGCCCCCTGAGCTCTGCTGGTCTTTTGGAGTAGAACTGGACTAAGTCACTGCACAGAATTCTCTGCTCTGTAGAGACAAAGGGTAGGGGACAGTCTCAGGAATGGATGGGAAAAGAGGTCATAAGGGGCCTTCCCACTTCTCTCTTAAAAGAGAAACATTCCGCTTGATATTCCATGTTTGGTTTTGTTTGAGGAAGACAAGTATTCCATGGTGTGCTGGTTAGTCAAATTTCAGCCTGACACAAGCAAGGGTCATCTTGGAAGAGGGCATCTAAACTGAGAAAATGCTCCCAGCAGATTAACCCATAGGCAAGTTGGTGAGGCATTTTCTTGATTAATGGTTAACGTGGTAGGGCCCAGCCTACTGGGCAGGTAATGACTGTGCCTGTAGCCTATCCAGGTAATGAGAGCCTGTGGATGTAGGGGAGCATCATGATTAGGGCGTTGCTAACTTTTCATCATTGCAATCAAAAGCCTGAAGCTGTTTAAAGCAATGGCTCTCTGTTTTATGATTGCAGAGTTGACCAGCTGGCTCCATTGCTTTTCGTACAATGATGAGGCAGAACACCCTGGTGGTGAGACTGTGTGGCAGGAGAAACTGCTTGCCTCATGGCAGTGAACTAAAAGCAGTGAGAGAGGAGAGGGGTTCAGGTATAGTGCCCCAAGGCACATCTTTAGTAATCTGCTCCTTCAGCTGAGTCCTGCCTTCTAAATTCTCCTCGTCTCCCAGTAGCCCACCCAATCCACCCATCAGTGGATTAATCCATCGACGAGGTAGGAGCTTGCATGATTCAATCATTTCTCCAAAGCCCCATCTCTAAACAGTGCTACACTGGAGACAGAGCTTTAACACACGAGTCTTGGGGGACTTTTCATCTATCAGATATACATGGAGGCATTTGAGAGCCAGAGTGCCACACCTCCCTGTATTTCTTATTTCTTCCTCCAGTTCTGAAAGCCTGGAAAAGGCTTAATATAGTGGTGGTAGAGCCATTAAAATAAAGGCTCTGAATGTCCCTAGAGGAGCCTTCACGGTGCGCAGCCACATCTGAGTGAGCAACATTCTCCATTTTAACAGCCAGCAGAGTTGAGTGATTCAGTAGTCTCCCTGTACCTTGGAAAACCTTTGTCATAGATTTATGTGACATTCTGCTGATATCTTTTTGGATACTAGTCCTTCCAAATACCTCTGAGCCTCTTTTCCCGTGGGAGTACATAAAAGTCAACTCAAAGTTAACGATGATGCCGAGGGATGGCTTCATTTTTCCAGCTCATGAACAGAGCCCAGACAGGTGAGACTCTGCTTTGTCTTCACTTTTTCTGTCCTGTGTGGGACTGCCAACCATGGAGCACAGCTTCCCACCCCAACAGAGAGCCCAGTGCTGCCAATCACGTAGAAAGTACCTCCCTGAGACACTTCAGAAGGATCAATCTGGAGAGACAGAGGGCATTTCTGTGGCCCTTACCCTTGGGTAAACAATGTAAGAGCCAATACATTTTTCCTTCAGTATCTAAAATTTTCATAATGATATGCAAAATTATTTCTCTTTCGTATGATTTAGTCATACCTCAGTGCCTGTCAGCCTAAATAACTGAAGCAAGTACCTCATATGTAGCCTTGTACATAAGCTGGCATAAGATGGGCTGGGCATGCTCCCTAGAGCCTAAGTCCTCTGTTTTCAGAATACCCAAGAAAGTGGGTGGGGGAGGGGTGGCGAGGGACTCATGCCCAGCAATGACATGTATTACTTCTCGGTTACATCTTCCTCTGTCTGCCCAGGGCCCATGAGCTCCATCCCTTATCACTGAGAAATAAAATGGGAGTGATTTAAGCTTCTTCAAATTGCTAATAAAAATACAGAAAATAAATAAATTAAGCGTGTCTAGTGACTGGATACTCTGCCACTTTCCTGGGACCTTTAGTGTTATCGGCAACTTGTATTGTCGGTTATTCGCAAATGATGGCATCCTCCGTCTTTGTCTCTGTCACTTTTGGTCGTCAGCTTCCTTTCCTTCCTGTTGCACTGGCTAGGCCCTGCATTTATAGTCTAAACAGAAGTGGTGACTTCTCATGTGCGCCTAATGCCCGCATGGTGGGAAAGAACTGTTGACTCTGAAGCAGGATGTTTTTGGTGCTAGTCTTTTATCGACTTGTGGAAGTTTCCTGATTTCCGGCTTACTTTGAATTTTATCATAAGTCCCTTTTGAACTTAGAAAAAAAAACATTTTGGTTTTCCCTCTTTATTCTGGTAATGTAGGCTCTAGTTCTCTTCATGGGCAGGCCAGGTATACTTACACCCACAGTCACCCGGGCCTAGCAATGCACTTAAACCAGAGAAAACACAGGCTCCCTTCTCCAGTGCTACCTACACAGCCTAGGCCAGCCAGCTAGGTACATGAGAGCTAAATCAGATTACATTCCAAGCCTCAGACCTTATGGGAGTTCCTAGACTGATGTAAACTATGGTGAGGGTGTGTAAGGTGGTTTGGATCACTTAGCTAGGGAGGAAGAACCTATTATAAGCCAGGATAAGTGTGTGTGTGTGTGTGTGTGTAGGCAACGGACACATTTTCCCTATATTATTTTCCTTTTTTTGCTCACTCTTGCTTTTGATTTGCTTCTCAGTTTTCAGTTGTCTTTGATGCTACATTGAAGGGCCTCATGCTGTCACCGGGACAGGAATAAGTGGGCACCAATCCAGGCAGCTCCATTTATTAAGTGCATGCCTTTTGGATGGCTCAATTTGGCCCTTTGCACCTCCATAACAGTGTCCTCAGCTGGATTTACTGCTGCATGCATCTTGGACAGCTGAAAATGTGGAGATGCCAGGGAAGGGAAATGTCTCACCTGCCACAAGTGTGTGTCTGTGCTCTGCACTTACTGGGCCAGATTTCCCCTATGAAGGCAAGGTTTTTCCATATCTGTTCATCTGTCTTCAGAGCGAAGCTCCTGTTTAACACTATCTTTGTCAGTCTTCTAGGCTGTGAGGTCAGAAGAGCTCTTAGGGGAAAAAAAACCCTCTTGAGTTCTTTCTTCCTCGGTGGAGTCACAGATTCCTCCATCTCCAAAAATCTCCTGTGTCAAAGCAGTAAATTTTGGAGTAGCATAGTCGGAATCCATTCACCTGTCCACTTGAAAGTTTAGCAAGTTTCATACATCAGGAATCCGCAGGTATCTGGGAAGAGAGATTTCTGAAAGCATTTGTGTGAGAGATCTGTAAGGAGCGCATCAAAAAGAGATCGGCACAGGCAGAAGAGAACAGCTCATGGCATGTCGTCCCTGTCTTCCTACCTCACTCTCCCATCCTGAGTCAACTGTCCAATAGTAAACTGTATCCTGCTTGAGAGAAATCCTCTGAACCCTCATGGTTCTCCATAGTGATTGAGGCAGGAAAGCTGATGACAGCTTGTAGCTTCTCTCTGTCCATTTTCTTCTGTTATAACAGAATTCCTGTGCCTGGGAAGATTGCAAAACAGAGATTTCTTACCTTATGATTTTAGAGGCTGAGAAGTCCAAGAACACGGTTCTAACATCTGCCGAAGGCTCTTGTACTCAGTCATTTCACTGTGGAAAGCGGGTGAGTGGGGAGCAAGAGAGGCGTACTGGGGTTGGACAAGGGTCCCCTAACACCTATGCTGAAGGCTTGGGCCCCAGCATGACCCTGTTGAGTCTCAGCCATGTAAGAGGAATTTAGGCCATTTGATGCGTGCCTTGAATGGGACCTTGAGTCCCAAGTCTCTTCCTTTAGGAACACTGCTTTTGTTGCCATTCACTTTCACCATGATGTACCCCTCACCAAAGGCCCAAAGTCAAGGGGGCAAATTGAGCATGAATAGAAAGTTCCAAAAGAAATTTTTTATAACCTTGAACGTTTGGTTCCCAGCTGGTGGTGCTCTTTGGGAAGGTATGGAACTGTTCAGGACATGGGTCCAAAATGACAAATATAAGGCCATAGAGGCAGGCTTAAGGCTCACAGTGTCACCCTCTCTGGGACTAAGCTATTTGTTTCTTGGTTAGCGTCATGTAAGAAGCAGCTGCCCACGCTTCTGACATCACACAGCTGTCTACCACTGTACCTGCCCTGGGGTCATGACGGTTTATAACCCCTCGCACTGAGCCAAAATAAATCTTTCTTCCTTTAAGCTGTTTTTGCAAATATTTTGTCACAGCAGTACAGACTGTAACTAACTCCTCTCCCGACATGACAGATGTTGCGCTGGGGATTAGCAGACAGCAAAGCTGCGGCCAATCCCTAAGAGCAGCTATTTCAGAGTGTGCCATACTGCTTGGGAGGGTCAACACAGCACACACCCTAGTGGAGGCTCCAGGGCAATACTTCAGTCCTTCGGAATGAAGACATGATGTCACGCAACCGTGTTGTTATTACAGCAATGTTTTACTACTGATATAAGCGCTATTCAGCCCCGCTATCGGAAAAACACACGCTGCTTCAAAGCAAATCCACAAATGAATGTCTGTTGCAGTCATTCTTCAGTGTCCCTTCTCCAAACACTTGCTAAATCACAGAACCCCACTGCTTAGGAAGTGCCAGGGACACCTAATGGACTTTGCAGGACTGAGGCCGTTGGGCAAAAGCTGTTTGTTCTAGTACCTGGGGATCCTGAATGTGTACATGTTTTAAGGCTGGTGTGTTTCATTTTCCTCAAAATCTCTGCTGCCTTAGCACAAGGTTTCTAGGCTAGGAAATGGTGCAGAGCTGATTAGAATCAACATTTTGTATCCCTAATTCCTGCCCACTCTAAAACCATCTATAACTCCATAGTTGGAGGAGACTAAGGAGATGTTTTCTCAATCCCCCTTATGAAGAAAAGGAAAACAGATAGAAATGACAGAAAGCCTTCCTCATACTCAAACACAGCTTCCCAGGGGTTTCCTGGGGCCCTGGGCAGGATGTCAGCCTCACAGGAAGACATGCCCTGCCTGCCCTCAGCCCCTTCTCAGCCCCAGAGTGGCAAGCCCTTCTAATCCTGTCCCCACTCTCCCAGCCCACCGACCTAGTGAATGCTTCCCACTCTGAAAGGATTTCCTGGCCTTAAACATTTCTCTGACCTTTGTTTTACACATATAACATTTTCTTAAAAGGCCTCCGTCCCCTTTCCTTAGAAAAATTTAAGATTGTATTTTAAGAAAATTTGTATTGAACACACCACCCTTGGCCTCCTTGGGGCTATTTGGTCCCTGCCTTTGGTTGCCATTGAACAGGGTTGAGCATCTTTTTAAGAAATGCTGTTTGCTACTTGATCAAGGTCTGCCAGAACATGACTGTCAGAACACATGGGGATGGGGTCATAGTGAGGAACTGTTAGCTCCACAAGCAGAGGCAGGCTTCATCCTAGAGAGAATGTAAGGTGAGTCGGCTCCTTGAAGATCCAGGGTTCTGGGGAGGCTGATGGGCTCACATCCCATCTGGCCATTTGGTACTGTCACACTCACGGGTTGCCTGGAGCCTTGGTACACCTCATTACACAGTAGGTGCTCAGCAATAAAGGACCATATCGATCAAGCCTCCTGAGATCAGGTGCCCTGATTCAGCCAAAGAACTCAAATGTCTGCAGGTGTGGACAGACCCTGGGGAAACAGAATGAAGGCCAACAACAAGGAGGGACGGGTTTCAGGAACTGCCTCTTCTCTGCATGTTTTCTGAAGCCACATAAGATGTCGCCACACCCTTTCATTGTGAAAAGGCCTTGGTGCTGCGGGCTGAACTGTGTTCCCTGACGTTCATATATTGGCGCTCTGGTGCTCCCAATGTGACTGTGCTTGGAGACAGACTCTTTAAAGACACAATAAAGTAAAAATTAGATAATATGTATGAGCCTTAATTCAATACAACCCCCTAGTAAAAAATGATAAGAGGATTGGAGAAATGGTTCAGTGGGTAAAATGAAGAAGAAAATGACTCCACAAAGTTGACTTCTGACCTCCACATGCATGGTGCATACCATCATTATAAGCACATACAATAAAAAATATTGATGATGATGATGATGGTAATGGTGGTTTTTTAAAGCAGTTAGAACGTAGACACACAAAGCACAGGCAAGGACAAGTTGTATGTTTACAAGCCAAGAAGCCTCAGGTGGGAACAACCCTAGTAACTTGAACTTGGACTTCCAGCCTCCAGAACTGAGAGAGGATCAATTTCTGTTATTAAATAATTTGATCTGTGGGTTTTTTGTTTTGAAGCCCAATCAGATCAATACATCTGTCTTCAGTCCCTCATGCACAGGTGACCATTATAAACCCTTATATCATTCATAGCATGTAACTTGTTGCTAGCTTGTGATTTACCCTTAAGAAGCATGTGACCACAATGACAATGGGGATTTCACCTTAGCACGTCGGGTTAAACTCACCCTGAAGGAAGAGCAGAAGCTAGTTTATGTCTTCTTCATTCCTGATTAGATCCCCTGTGTATTCTGGCCCATTGCCTCCTGCTCATGAGGCTTCATAGATGAGACACTCTGATTTTGATAATAATTATAAAATAATAAAGATGACATTCTCAGAGGACCTTTGCTAGAATTTACATAACATAATTTAAGTCAAGAATTCAGTATAGTCCCTACACAGAACACAGATGCAAGATAAGTTGGGTATTATACACATTTTTATCAAAAAAATATGATGGTAATTAAAATGGAACAATCATTTTAGAAATTTGCCTTGGCATACCACAAAATCAAATGCACGTAGACAGATTAACCTATTTGCAGGAAGGCTTTGCAATTTGTTTGTGAAATTTGCGTAAACAAGTCTGTTGGCAAAGACCTGACTCTGTTTTTGCTTTTCAGCCCTATAATGTATTTTTGCTTTAAAGTGATGGTTATTTACTAGGAAAGATAAAATAAGGTGCTAAAACAAGAGGGATTTTAAAAGTTGTTCAATGCCCCTTGAACCTCAAGTTTCAATATTTATATAGTTCTCATTTTTCAACAATTCTTTAGGGCAGGCAAGATAGTTCAGTGGGTAAAGGCACTTCCAGCCAATCCTGAGTTTAATCCCTGGAACCTGCATGATGGGAGAAGAGAATCAATTCCCACAGGTTGTCCTCTGACCTCCACGTGCCCACACTGATAAATAAGTAAATTGAATTAATTAAAAATCTTTCAAAATATCACTGGGTGGTGGTGGCTCATGCCATTAATCTCAGCACTTGGAAGGCAGAGGCAGGCAGAGCTCTGTGAGCTCGAGGCCAGCCTGGTCTATAGAGCAGTTCCAGGACAGCTAGGGCTGTCACACAGAGAATTTTTCCCATATCTGTTCATAAACATTGTTAAAAAGCAGTATTCACACTTCATACTGGTTCCCTATTTCTCTCTCTTTCATGCTGGCAAATCCCTCATTCCAACTAATTCTACTGCAGCATCTGGATTCCTTGGGCTTCATCTAATGGTTTTCCTTATGAGCATGAGGACTACACTCTCGTGGTTTCCCAGAATTGCAGTGCTGACAGGGTTCACTGCACATAGTAGGCTTTTGTCTGTGGCCTCCCAGACTTGGTTGCAGGTTTCAGAAAGGGGAAGGCAGCATCCTCCGCCCTCTTTCATCACGAGTTCTAGAGTCCGGCTGTCACAGAAGAGTTACGGTGAGTAGAGTCACCTTGACAGAATATGTCTTTGGCTTCCCCTCAATGTTTTACACTGTCTGGATATCAAGGGTCTAAGGCTGAGGGAATGATATAGACGTCCTGTTTAGTGCTGAGCACTCAATTGTCACTTCTCCTCAGCACTTTGACCAGTTATGAGTTTGCTTTAACCATGGCTTTTGATTAGGTTCACAGTACTAAGCATGAATTGCCTTCTGTGGAGTAGGTCTCAAATCCAGTAAAAAAAAAAAAAGGGCACCTGATTACCTCCCTAATATCCTGCTTAAACTTTTCAAACCCCAACATTCTCTCCTGTACTTCCATATCATATGGCCTCCTTTTTTCCACACCTTGTCAAGATCCCTTTCTGGTTCCCTGCCTCTACAGATACTTAGTTAAGAGCACAAATATAAAAACTAGAAGCTAGAATCCATACATGAGAGAGAATATGTGGCGTTTGCCTTTTTGTGTGTATCTTCCGGGTGTGTGGGAGCCCAGGGAAGTCAGAAGAGGGTTTCAGATTCTCTGGGGCTCGAGTTGCAGGCAGTTGTGAGCTGTCCAACATGGGCGCTGGGATCTGAACTCAGGTCCTCAGGAAGGGCAGCAAGTATTCTTAACCACTGAATCATCTCTCCAGCCCTCTAGTAGTTTCTTGATAAAGAGGGAAAAGAAGGAAAATTTCAGAGATTTTTTTTTTAGATTTGAAAATATTTATAATCTTTTCTTATACTTAGTTGATTGGTTGATTGCATATTGTACATTCATACATCAAAAACAGTTCCCCGGTGAAACAATACTGAGGATGAGGCCTTGGGAAGTGATTCAGTCACAGGTGCTGCCTCCATCTTCATGGGTGAGATTCATCCCATGGATGATAGGACAGAGGGAGTTTGTTCATCTCTTCTGCCTTTGAGGGCCCAGGAGGCGAGGGCTGAGTATGAAGCAGTGTGGAAGCTGTCACCAGGCAGCTTGACTTTTTGGGTGTTGATCTTGGGCTTCCAGACTTCAGAATAGGGATAAATGCTTTACTGTTGTTTATAAATTACCAGCTCTAAGATATTTGTTATAGAAGTACAAATCAAATAGAAGGCAGCATAGAATCCTGGGTTAGAAACTAATTGTTTTTGAAACTGTGAAATACGTTTTGTTGCTGTGGCTATAGAGAACACGGATTCTGCACGAGTCTTGGTCTTTGATATTAAACAATTTTAGTTTCCTTCTAGAACGGAAAATGCTGTGTTTGGTCTGGGTCTATTTTCATCCAGTTTGCAGGACTCTTGGAGGAATCCCTCTTCCTGTAAATTCCTATCCTGTTAGCCATCTCTCAGCAAGACTAGCAGAATCCATGGTGCGAAGGAAGAAATTATATAGCAGCTGGTGAATTATACAGCAGCCGGCTGGGTCTCTGACATGGGCAGGTTGCTTTCCCTTCCCCAGTGGAGCCTTCTGGGGTTTGGGGGAAGTTGAGTCACTTCCTGGTACAAATCACAAACTGTCAAATGTGGTGTGCTTTGTAAGTGAATTTTCCACATATCTAAAGTAACAATAGTTTAGCCAGAACTCTAGAGCATCTGGAGCTCACTGATACTAAATTGTATGGCTTAAAGTAAAATGTTCCAGCCCATTTGAGCTACTAAAGATGGATTGGCTACTCAACATTTGACTCTGCTCCTCCAGGTCAGCTCTCTGGCTGGACTTATGTGGCCAAAGGAAAGGAAAGGAAAAGGAGGCCAATGGCAAAGTATCTTATCCAAGTGACATTTTACATTCATTAGCTCTAGCCACTGAGCTTTGTCACCAACAGAATTTTCTTAATTAAAGTCTAGACCCTCCTCTGTCAAATCGATGATGTAATCTCTTCCCTACAGAGAGCTTCCAGTGTTTCACAGGTTGATAATGACACCACTAATAAGGCTTAGTGTGGGAGGTAAGATCCTAGGCTTTGTCAGTTCTACATTTATATCTCTGTACCACAATGCAAGTATTTAAATCCCTGATTTAAATGAACGAACAGGAATTGAATATTATAGAGAGCTTGTCTAGGATAGCAATTTACTTCATTTTTTAATTGGAAATGATTTTTTACAATATATTCCAGTTATGCTAGGATGGTTGCAACTTACTTCATTTTTAATTGAAAATGATTTTTTTTTTACAGTATATTCCAATTCCAATTACAGTTTCTCCTCCTCCAACTCCTCCCAGATCCTGTCTACCTCCCCTCCCATCCAAATTCACACCCTTTCTTTCTCTCATTATAAAACCAACAGGCATCCAAAAATTAATAATAAAGCAAAATAAGATACCACAAAGCCAAACAAGCCAGATTAGGACAAAGCAAACCAACAAACCGAAGATAAAGAGCCAAGAAAAAGCACAAGAAACACAAACAGACCTGCGAGCAGAGACACACACATTCATACACAAAGTGATGAGACCCCCTCTGGCTTAGACACACACATTCATACACACAGTGATGAGACCCCCTCTGGCTTAGACCTGCGAGCAGAGACACACACATTCATACACACAGTGATGAGACCCCCTCTGGCTTAGACACACACATTCATACACACAGTGATGAGACCTCCTCTGGCTTAGACCTGCGAGCAGAGACACACACATTCATACACACAGTGATGAGACCCCCTCTGGCTTAGACACACACATTCATACACACAGTGATGAGACCCCCTCTGGCTTAGACCTGCGAGCAGAGACACACACATTCATACACACAGTGATGAGACCCCCTCTGGCTTAGACACACACATTCATACACACAGTGATGAGACCCCCTCTGGCTTAGACCTGCGAGCAGAGACACACACATTCATACACACAGTGATGAGACCCCCTCTGGCTTAGACACACACATTCATACACACAGTGATGAGACCCCCTCTGACTTAGACCTGCGAGCAGAGACACACACATTCATACACACAGTGATGAGACCCCCTCTGGCTTAGACACACACATTCATACACACAGTGATGAGACCCCCTCTGACTTAGACCTGCGAGCAGAGACACACACATTCATACACACAGTGATGAGACCCCCTCTGGCTTAGACCTGTGCAGGTCCTGTGAATGCTGCCTTAGACTGTGAGTTCCTATGTGTGTCCGTCCTGCTGTGTTTAAAAGGCTTTGTTTCCTTGGTGCCCTCTGTTGCCCCGGTTCTCACAATATCTCTGCCTCCACTTCACAGGATTGCCCGAGTCCCGAGGGAGGTGGGTATGATCCTGGCCTTTGCTAACAGTAGATGGGCTTGGGTAATAATGAGATCTCCTGTGTATTGAACATTTGAAAGACCCTTCACTTCCTAAATGTTACAAATTATACCCTTTATTTAAAGGTGAGGAAATATAGGTTTAGAGGTGCAAAATATTGATAAATGAAATTAAAGTAACAATTAAATAGTTACTGTCAGAACTTGTATTAAGACCTTGGGTCTGACCCTGAAGTTTTTGTCACTGAGTCACTTTGTGTTGAGTTGACTTTGTCACTTCCTTCCAAGAGTGCTTGTGTGAGTTCCATATTGTACTTGATTGAGAACATCCCCATTCTCCTAATTCATGGAACCTTGGATTGGCCACTTTACAATGTCACCCATTTTCAGAGTCACTGATGGTGTAAGTAGTTAAATGAAGCAGCCTTGTCCAAATGCTGGCCCGTTGAGTTATATCAGATGCAAAAACAAATGTCAGATCCCTGCAACACCTTCTGTTTGGTGCAGCCCAGAGTTGCTGTGATGAATGGTTGCTGACTCCTCGTTTCCCCTCCTATCCAGCTGTGAAGCCCTCAGTGAGCCCCTGCTATGGAAATTTCCATTACTGTAACATCTGGGATTACTAGCTTGTAAAGGACAAACATTCATGTTGGCTCACAGTTTTGGAGAAATTAGCTCCTGGGCAGATGACTTGACTGGTTTTCACTAGGCAGCATTATGGTACTGGAGCAGGGCAGGGCAAAATGAGCCACCTCACATTAGGAAGCAAAAGAGACAGAAAAGAGAGAAACTGGTATCCTGCAACCCCCATTTAGGGTATTCTCCAAAGACACAAAGACCTCTCCTAATGTACTTCTTTCTTAAAGGTTTTGCCGTTCCCTATTACTGCCAAGGTGAGGACCATTGTTATGTAGCCTTACTGATTTCAAGCTTCTCCACTATAAAGTTACCTGCCTTCCCCCTCCGTATTCTGAAATTTAGAAGTGGTTGACTAACTTGAAAATCTAGCTCCCTTTTAAGACATAAAAGGAAGTTAAATGCACCTGCAAAAGGGGCACATGTTCGTCTATTTTGTGTCCTAATCTAAATTGCTGGGCCACCTCAGCTTTTCTTAATTTAGGATATAGAATGGGGATGAGGAGACTGGGCTTGTAGGGATCACGTGGGGGGTTGATGACCACGCAAGGAAAGTGGCTGTGTGGTGATTTTAGAAGAGATTTGCTTGTTTAGAGCAAAGTTGCTCTGGTGTTATTTCTCAGCATGAACTCAGTCCCCTCAGAGCACCCCTCTCTCCTCTCTTCTTTCCCTCCCTCACTTTCCTTTTTTTCTTCTTTTGCATGTGGTATCTGTGTCCATGTAGTTGATACTGGGTATCTTCCTCTGTCACTCTGTAGCTTAATTTTTGGACATGATCTCCTGTTGAACCTAGAATTACCTATTTAGCTAGATTGGCTGGCCAGTGGGCTGCAGGATCTGACTGTCTCTTCTTCCCCAGCATAAATGTGACTGTAGACACACTCCTGTTCTGAGCTTCTACATGGATGCTGGGAGTCTGAACTTAGATCCCATGACCTACTCTGAGATTCTAGCCCCCCTTCCTTACCTTGCCTGGATGAAGCTATAGCGACTCTTGGTGTAGGATTATTTCCAGACTCTTCTCTAGATATTCAAGGGCTAGATACTAATGCCACCAGAGAGTATGCAAAACCAGCCTGCTCCAGCGACAGCCTGGGGCTCCGGCAAACTGCCTGTGGAAGCTTGCACTTCCCTCAGAGCTTTGGCAGTTGGTGAGTCACTGCTTTACTCAAAGGGTGGTGTTTTGTTCTCTTATTATGAGTTATGGAAGCACCAGGTCTCAAAGCTGAATAAGTTGCCAAGCTCTTCCAGGCTTAGTGTCAGAAGCATAGCGGAGGGTCAGTGAGTTCAAAGCCTTTGTACTTGGAAAGCAAGAGCCAGTGTGGACCATTTGTGACAGCTAGCATTAAAGATCTCTGGAACCAGTGGTTAAATATAACCATCAAGAACAGTTTATATAAACTTACAACAAAATAAACCATGTCAAAACCCAGGCAATGGATGCACCAAATATCACTCTGATGTTCTATTTTTTTTTTAATACTTGTGCTCTTATGTTGCGTGGTATCTATGTTGATGGTGCTTTCCCCGTGCTTCTTCCCCATTCTGTGTTCAGTGACATCCCGCTGGTGACCTAGAGCTAGCCTCAGTGGAACATTTACACCCAGGAAGGAGCAAGTGTGACACATCAGTACTTTCCCTCCTTCATTGCCACCAACGCTGGCTCCGCCCAGTGACTGCGCCAGGATCTTTGTGTGTTGGGAACATTTTCCTGTAGATACTGATATGGTCACCTCAGTCTGCAGGGTGAGGCCGTGAAACCCTGAGCCACTAACCCGCCCATCCACAACTGGGATTTCTGCTAACCTGTGTCTGGTTGGTGCTTGAATACCTAGAAGGCAGGAGACTCACTCCTATTCAGCAGCCACTCGAACACTCCTGCTCAGGCAAAGCTGGAATCTTTCAAACAATGAACTATTTAACTGATGCAAATGTGGTGGTTTGAATACGTTATGGCCCCCATAGACTCATGCGTTTAGGTGCCTGGCTCATAGGGAGTGGCACTGTTAGAAGGTGTAGCCTTGTTGGAGTGGGTGTGGCTTTGTTGGAGAAATTGTTTCAGGGTGGAGGTGGGCTTTAGGGTCTTACATGTTCAAGCTACACCCAGTGTGACACACAGTTGCGTCTGTTGCCTAGGGACCAAGATGTAGGATGTAGAACTCTCAGCTCTTTTTCCAGCACCGTGTCTGCTATGCTTCCTGTCATGAAGATAATGAACTAAACCTCTGAAACTGTAAGCCAGCAACAATTAAGTGTTTTCCTTTATAAGACTTGCAGTGGTCAAGGTCAGTGTCTCTTCACAGCAATAGAAACCGTACCTAAGAGAAGTGCACGCGCGTGTGTGTGTCTTGGTTAGGGTGCGCACACATACATATTTATACAAAATTACTGATATTCATATACACTGTGTACTAATTTCCACAATCAAATTAATTAACACTCCAATATTAACTATGGTTACCATTTTATATTAGGTGGTGAGGTATGAAAATCTGCTTTTGTTACATTTTAAACAAACTGTACAGCATTGCTAATACATTGTGCATTAGATCCTTAGAACTTCCATCTTTTTTGTACCGTTAATATTTTATGGCAGGTCTAATATCTTGTAATATGTGTGTGTGTGTGTGTGTGTATCAGTTGAGTTCAAATATTAAAGTAACATGCATAATCTAAGATAGCATCTTTATAAGGCATCTCTAGGACTAGACCAGTAGTAAAGGTGAAGCTAGGCCTGTAGGGATTGTAGGGAAGTTTCACTTGATGTATGCTCTGCTGAGTAGGGCCTGACCCCTCCAGGTTCTTCTGTAGGATTTCACAGATGACTCTCTTGGACATTTCTTGGGTTTAACCTCACTGGGGCTGTTTGTCTCCATATCCTGGTTGGCATCATTCACTCAAAAAATCTTGCCTGCAGGTTGCTTCCTTTGCACTATGTCCAGCCCTACCTACTCTGGTCCTCTGCAAGAGCAGTGCATGCTCTTAAGTTCTGAGCTGTCTCTCCAGTTCCCTTCAACCTTTTTTCCTTTTAAAATAATTATTTATGCAAATGGATGGATCTAGAACACATCATATTGAGTGAGGTAACCCAGACCCAGAAAGACAAATATAATATGTACTCACCGCTAAGGGCTTTTAGACATAAAGCAAAGAAAAGCCAACCTACAGGCTATAACCCCAGAGATCCTAGACAACAAAGAGGACCCTAAGAGAGACATACATGGATCTAATCTACATGGGAAGCAGAAAAAGACAAGATCTCCTGAGTAATTGGGAGCATGAGGCTCCTGGGAGAGGATAGAAGGGGAGGGTAGAGAAAGGGAGGGGAGTGGAGAAAAATATGTTTCTCAATAAAAACAATAAAAAACTAAAAAAAGAAGTTGAAAAAAAATTATGGGGCTAGAAAGATGGCCCAGAAATTGAGAGAACTGGCTTCTTTTTCAGAGGATATGAGTTTGATTCCTGTTACCCACATGATGGCTCACAACTGTCTGTAATATTTTAAAATGTTTGATGTATTTATTTTATGTGTATGCATTCTGACTTCCATCTGTTGCTGGAGTTGTTTATGTTTGAGGATGGAGAACCTTCTTGGCAGCTTTCACAGTGGCTCTAGCCCTGCAGGTTGCTGGATAGGGCTGTGAACCCTGCTTTTGCTTTGGGCGAGTCATTTAACCTCTTAAACATGTGATATTTTCACATGTAGCGGAGCTTATGCTTCATTGAGCTGTTTGAAATTTTAGTAAGAAAATGAAGTTAATCAGAGGAGTACAAAGGCCTGACCATCATTTAGAGGATAGAAGTGGGCAGAAGGATTACAGCCAGTTCTTGAGCTAGACATCTGGCACAGAAAGAGTCAGGGTTTCTAGACCAAGCTTGGAATTCAGCAAAAATCACAGTCAAAGTTTGGTGATAGATGCTTAGGCACAGGCATCTGCTCAGAACCCATTTTGTGGCAGAATTGCTACTTACACAGTTAACAGACACCATCAGCTGGGAGAGCAGCTCAAGGCAGGAGCCTACAGGTCCCTCGTTAGATTTCAAAGTCCTTTTCCTGGGCAGAAAGCAACAAGGAGGAGAGTGTGTCTTTCTGGGTGGAAAGATGTGCTCTCTGCAGGTGATGAGACCTGAGGAGACTCTCCTGGGTGACAAGCTGGGAACATCCACCATCAAGTGCTATGCAAATGGCCATTCGTTTAGATCCTGTGGGTCTTTTAAGAACCAATCCTGAGAGATTATAAATGATCGGATAGTGTGTAGTGACGTCACTCAGATAGTTTATAATACTAAAAATTAGGAGCGATGTGTGTCCATAACTGAGTCTGGATCCCCTTCATGTTGCCTGCTTCTGCTAAGCAGGGAGAAGCCACAGAGCTGGATCGTAAATTCATTGGCCAGAACACCAGTTGAAACCCCTAATGGTAGTGGGTGCATCCTTCTCTCCACTGCCACATAACTTTGTTAGCATCTTCAAGACTGATCAGGCAGCCCAGCATGTTCATGGAAAGGTTCTCAGGGACATAGGCGAGCAAGAAAGATGAGACCCAAGAGAGGAAATAGCATTCTCAGAGAACCCAAGCAGCCTGTGACTCTACACATATGCACAAGCATATGGAGAAAACAGCCTTTCAGAGACCTAGGGATGCCGGAATATTCAGTAATGACATTTAGATGCAGTGATGATATTTGGATATGCCATTGGAGGAAAACAAAGCGGATCCCCTTTAATGTCATTAATGCTTCTAGAAGTTATATCTGAGAAGGAAATAGATATAAAAATCAAAACTATAGTTGGCTTGCATCGGGCACTTATATGCATAAGACAAACCCCACAAAAGTTATTAAGGAAAAAGATCAAAATATTTTTCTCTCACCCCTGAACAGAGTCTTGTGATGCAGTTCAGACTGGCCTTAATTTCATGTCTCTACCTCTCCAATACTGGGGTCACAGATGTGCAACGTGCCTGGCTTGAAGGTCTTAATTACATAATAGTAATTTGGAAATTTCCATCTGATGAAATAAACAGACAGTTCCCCAAAGAAGAAAAGCAGATGCCCAACAAGGATTCCTAAAAGTGTTTATCACCCCAAGTCATCAGGGAGATGCAAATGTTGACTACTTTGAGGTAGCACTTCATCCTAGTCAGAATGGCTATCACCCAGAAATCTGACAGCAAATGCCAGTGGGGATGTGGAGAAGGAACACTTAGTCACTGCTAGTGGGAATATAAGCTAGGGACCCATTGCGGAAACAGTCTGAATGTTTCTCAGAATATTAAAAATTCACCTATCATATGGACCAGCTGTGTCATTTATACTCAAAGGTCTTAGTGCCTATCATGGAGACACTCGCGTATCATGCTTATTGCTGCCTTCTTTGTAATAGCAAGGAATTGAACCAGCCTAGGTGTCCGTCAACCAATGACTAGATAATGAAAATGTGGCACACACTCACACACACTCTCTCTCTCTCTCTCACACACACAATGAAACTTTTTCAGCGATAAAGATAATTGAAATTATAAAATTTTCAGGAGAGTGGTTGGGCCTGGAAAGTATAATATGAAGTCAGGGACCAAAAACAAAGAAACAAACCTCATGTTGCCTCTGACATTTGGCTCCTAGCAATATGTGTGTATAAATGTGTGTAAATGTGGGCAAAGCCAAAGAAAGGAGAAGAAGAGAGGGTAACGGGATACGGAGGAAGGGGAACAGGACAAAAGGACACGTATGACCTGAAAGCAGAAAAGAGACTGGGGAATGACAAAAGTAGGGACTCAGAGTGAGGGACTTGAAGGGGGTGAGGAACAGCTACTAAAATATACTTTGTAAAAAATGCCATGATATTTAATATGGTGTTTACTGATAGAAAGGGCCAAAAAACTTTTTGTAATAAAAGGTGTCCTAGGGGGCTGGAGAGATGGCTCAGCGGTTAAGAGTATTGACTGCTCTTCCAAAGGTCCTGAGTTCAATTCCCAGCAACCACATGTGGCTCACAACCATCTGTAATGAGGTCTGGTGCCCTCTTCTGGCCTTCAGTCATACATGCAGGAAGAATATTGTATACATAATAAATAAATAAATATTAAAAAAAATAAAAAAAAATAAAAGGTGTCCTAACATCTTACGGGACATGTAAAAATTTGGAGAGTATATATAATTTACTTTAAAACATGATTATATGAAGGAATCCTAAATTAGTTAAAAAAAATATTAACAACTGTGTGGAAGAGAAGTCACCAGGTTGCTCATAGTGGAAGGGTTTCCCATGCCAAAGTAAACATTACTGGAGTTCTGGGAAATCTACACCAGAACAACCATGAGGTAAAACCTTGGGCCTGCTAGTTGGCAAGCATGGGCAACAGCTGTTTCAGTGGGGGAGAACAGACGGGTACAGCTGTTTTGAGAGCACTGTGACATGTATTGGAAAAGAAGGGGCACATGCTTCAATTCAGCAATTCTCCTTCTGTGTCCACTCTAAAGGAAGGCGTGTGAAGATGTTCAGTTAATGTGCTGTTTAATGGGACAGGAAGTCACGGAGGCTGGGGATGCAGGGCTGTGGGGCTGATGGGGAAGGACTTGGTTCGTTTTCACCTGGTTGGACTCTTGATGTGTTTTCAGGCACTGGAAACAGATCACCAAGAGAGCAGCTTAGACTGCAGAAGGCTGGGGATGTAGCTCAGCAGCAGAGCACTTGGCAGCATATACAAACATACATGCACATCCAAAGGCTTATTTTAGAGCTGTGTGTGGCTCAAAAGCTTAGTTTAGAGCCTGTAATTTCAGTACTTGGGAAATAGAGACAGGAGGAGCCCATATTAGAGGTTATCCAGGGTTATGTAGCCAGATCCTGCCTCTAAGGAGAGAAGAAGAGAAAAAGAACATTACATATGAACTCACATTTGGTTGAAGGCAATTACATATATATGTTATACAGGGAAGAGAAAACCATAAAAGGAAAGATTAGTGGGTGGATGAGGTCGTGGTGAAGAGGAATCACAGTCATTTTCAACTTCTTGTATTATTTTTTTGTTGTTGTTAAAAAAATTCTGCAAAAGTATGGGTCACAAGTATACTTTTTAATTTTGTTTCTTTGAGACAGTTTCTTGCTACATAGCCAAAGCTGGCTCCAACATCCTTCGTAGCTTTGGATGAACTCACCACCATCTTCTTACCTTGGTTTCCTGAATGTTGGGATCACGTGTGTGAAAGCATGCCTAGCCCATCATCTAGAAATTGCATCTAGAGATGAAACTTAGAGGTGTCATCACCTAGAAATTGCAGAATGTAAATGTTCAAATTGGTGTTTTTGGTAGAGAATCTAAATGCCTGTATCTACACACATGTAAGCATATGAGACACGTAGCTTACCATTTCACCCCTTTTACGTGTTGTGATGACTTTAATGAGAATAGCTGCCATAGACTCGTGCTTGACTGCTTCGTCTCCAGTTGGTAAAATTGTTTGGGAAGGATTAGGAGGTGTGGCCTTGGAGTGGGTGTGGCATTGTTGGAGGAAGTAAATCACGGGAAATGGGTTTGGGGGTTTAAAATACCCATGCCACGCCCAGTCTAGCCCCCTCTCTCTCTGCCTGCAACTTGTGTATCTCAGGTGTGAGCCATTAAGCCACTACTCTAGCGCCATGCCTGCCTGCCGGCTGCCATGCTCCACACCATGATGGCCACCGATTCTCTGAAACTTTCTGTTATAAGTTGCTTTGGTCATGGTGTTTTATCATAGCAGCAGAACAGTAACTAAATCACTTGTCCTATTCAATGACCTTACATATGCACACATTGCAGTGTAGACATCACAGCCATTCACCTTCACAGTGTTTTTTTTTCTTCCCAAGTTGAAACTTACAGCCACTAAACAATGGCTTCCATGCCCTTTCCTTCAAGCAAGATTCATGCTTTAAAGTTTACCCTTGTTGATAATCTACTGATACCACGTAGAGCATTCTACTTTGTAAGTGTGTTATCTAGATCTCCTCCACTGTTGGTGGGTATTTAGGTCATCCCAGGTTTAATTTATCCTCACTGACTTATCTTTTGTGCATGAGCTTCAGACTATGTTCAGCACAGGTTTCTGGGTCTTAGAGTAGGCTCATTTTTCTACCCTGCTATGCATTCTACCTACTTTTTCTTTAAAGATGTCAGTTTCTATGTCCACTAGATGTGGGGAAATTTCCCACTGAATCTCTAACATCTGTTGATGTGGGTTTTTTGTTAAAATTGTTCTATCTCCTCAATATTAAAATTTCATATTGATACAGAATTCTTAATGGCTCCCATATCTGGGTTTCCACTTTCCATTGTTTTACAGGTGTGACTTCTGTCTTCTGGGAAGGGTCCCGGTTGTATTTTCACATAGCTCACCACTGTGGTGCAGTATTTAGTGCAAACTGTCACAAGTCCTTTGAAGAGTAGAGTGAGCACACAAAACTTAAATGGAAGACGTAGAATATTCCAGACATAGTCGAAAATTAGGCTGTTTGTCAGGACCTACAACCAATGGGCTCAGAATCTGAATTAAGCTGAAGCAACAGAAAGGTTTGGGGGTCATTGTCAGCATTTAGATGTCTAAGTGACATCAAATTTGCTTTATCACCAGTTGATTTGCTTCAAGTTTGGAGGATTCTTTGATTTAATTTTTAATTTGTAGGCAAATGAGGGCCAGATACACTGTGGTCTGATAAAGGTCTTACGAGGATATGCCAGATGTGAGAAGAGCTGCTGATGTGCTAAATCAGAGAAGCAGCCAAAGCAGAACACAGGAGCCACAGAGGAGCACAGGGGTGGGAGGTCTCAGCATGCTGAAAACCACAAGCAAGCACCCGACCTCCAGTGACTTAGCTGGGCTGGCTTCTGCAGGTCAGTGTGCGCACATGCGAGAAAGAATGGCTAGGGCTCCATGTACCAGCAGGGCCTCTCTGCTCTTGCAAATAAACACCTCTCAGCATTTAGACATATATGTAGGCAAAATGTCTGCACAGAAGATAAAATCTAAAATAAATAAATAAGTTTTTAAAAAAAGAAAATCCCTTTCTCCCCCAGTTACTTTCGGTTGTAGTATCACAGCAAAAGGAACTACATTATGACACAAAGTATTTGGTCCTACTTGGTGATAGTCAATTTTGTGTGTTAATTTGACCGAGTTACAGGATGCATAGGTATTTGGTCAAACTTTATTCTGAATACTTTTGAGACGTGTTTTGGGTGCCAGTGACATTTGAACAGTAGGCTGACTAAAGTAAATTGTCTTCTCTAGTGAGTGTGGGCCTTATCTAATCAGCTGAAACATGAGAAGGCTGTTCCCTCTTCCCCCAAGAAAGGAAATTGTCTATGCCTGATGGTCCTGAATGTAGGGCATTAGCTTTTTCCTGTCTTTGGATTCAAAGCGAAACAGGATCTTCTGTGTCTTGAGCCCAACAGTGCACACACTGGAACCTAGACTTCCAGCTTGCCCCCCGTCCTGTAGAGCTGGGGACTTGTCAGATTGTATAATTGCATGGATATATCCCCTTATAATAAATGCCTGTAAGTAGATCCTCTCTGTTCTCTTTCTCTGGAGAAGCCTAGTACTTGCAAGGCCACTGAAAGTGTGTAACATAGGCATGCAAACAGACAAACATTGATCTATAAATCACAGTATTGTTGTTGACTTCCAGAAAACAACATTATTCTGCATGTGCTCCCTTTTCAATTGCCCAGTGAATTCCCATTCTATTTATCATCACATTATAAGAATTTTTATTTTGAAACAAACATCTCCTTCTGTACCCCAGGCTTGCCTAGAACCTGAAATCCTACTTCAGACTATAGCTGGAATTGCAGGTATATTCCCCTATGCCTGATTATCATAGTATATTAAAGTTATACTAATTGACAGTTTCAGTGTTGATGGAGAAATATTTTAACTCCTGTGATTTAAATAGTAAGAGTGAGGGTTTCAAAAGAACGTCTCTCTCTCTCTCTCTCTCTCTATATATATATATATATATATGTATATATATGTGTGTGTGTGTGTGTGTTTCTTTTGTAGAATCAGCCAATGTTATATAAGCACCTACTGTGAGTCAGATCCCAGTATTGTACTGTGGCTCACAAGTGACCATAATACTCTCTAACTCTGCAACTCTCTGACGGAACTTAGACACAGATGAAGCTATTTCGTTTGCAGCTTTAAAGATTAACCAAAAAGTTTCACATAGAGCTCATGGTTAGTTATAATCCACGTTCTAGATCTCACAAACCCCAGCTAATTACATGGGGCTTTTCACCATGATGTCTGGCGAGGGAACTCTCGGGAAGACAGAAGTTGTTTTGAACAAGAGGACTCCAACCTGTACTCTCTCTGCACTGACCCCGTGGTTCCGCACTGTGCACTTCTCTTTCTCTGTTTGAAGCAATGCCAAGGAAGGGTTTATGTAATCTGGCACCAGCAGCACTCCTCCAAATGCAGCCCTCCTCTTTGTTCCATTTTTATCTTTCAACAATGATTTCATATTAAACAAACAATGAGGCCGGCTGTAGGTGGTGAATCAAGAGTAATCATATTGTTTCCTGGACCAGTGTAAACAAAACACCCTCCCACTCCAAGACATCCTGGAAATAGTGCAGCCTCCTCTTTAGCTCCAGGACCAGGAAAGGTCTGGACACCTTTTGTTATTGTTCTGAGGCAAACATTGATAATGACACAAGGCTTGTGCACTAGGTGCAGTTTGCCTTGGTCTCTGCACTTTGAAGTTGCCATGGCTAGATGCAATTTTTCTGGAGTTGTGTCTGCTGTGAGTCTATCAGGAGTTCTGCTCTGTTGTTTGAAGGTCACTCGCTGTATCCCTGTTGGGTTTACCACACATCAATTGGCTTGATATCTTCTCTCTCTCTGTCTCTCTCTTTCTTCCTCTCTTTCTTCCTCCCTTCCTTCTTCCCTCTCTTTCTTTTTTTAAAAAAGAAAACAAACTATCTTTTTTTATTATTATTATACATACCTTATCCAAGTTCCCACTCTGTCCCCTCCTCCCATCCTTCTACTTACCCTCCCACCTCACTCCCCATCCACTCTTCTGAGAGGCTAAGGCACATTGCTTTGGCGAAGGTCCAAGGCCCTTCCTACTATATCTAGGCTGAGCAAGGTATCATCCAAAGAGAATAGGTTTCCAAAAAGCCAGTACAAGCAGTAGGGATAAATCCTGGTGCCAATTCCAGTGGCCTCTCAGTCTGCCCCAGCCATGCAACTGTCACCCACATTCAGAGGGACTAGTTTGGTCCTATGCTTGTTCCTCCCCAGTCTGACTGGTGTTGGTGAGCTCCCGTTAGCTCAGGCAGACTGTTTCAGTGGGTGTCCCCATTGTGGTCTTGACTACATTGCTCATATTCTCACTCCTCCCACTCTTTAACTGGACTTTGGGAGCTCAGCCCAGTGCTCTGATGCAGGTCTCTTTGGCTTGATAGTTTCACTTCAACTTTCATGCTATGTGGTCTAGGTTGGCCTAAAAGTCATAGTCCATCTTCTTCCCAAGTGCTGGGATTATAAGCATTCATCACTACAGCTAGAAAAAGTGCTTTAAAACCACTATATAAATTTAGCAGATTACATACTTTGGCTAAGTACTCCCTTAACTTAGATATTATATATAAAGTGTGGACAGGTTTGATTTGTTAACATCATAATATCCTGTCTTATAATTGTATAAAATTATCACATTCTGCCAACTAAATTTATGCATTTAGTCTTGAAGGATTTAAGAGTATGATGATTAAAATTTTTTGTTATATGAAGAACATTATAGGGATGATTGATGGAACTGAAATACCATCTGTGGGTTAGACAATATATTGTATCAGTGCAGAGTTTTCTGATATTGGAACAATGCTGTAGGCATGTGTGTAATGGATTGTGGTATCCTTAGGAATTCAACAGTCCCATAAATGAGAGGTCATTTATCCAACCGAGTGTCAAACAGTTTAGGAATATAGTGTATGTGTGTGTGTGTGTGTAGTAATAGGGGGAGCAGCGGGGCTGCGTCCCCAACACCCCAGCCGCCTGCTCTGCTAGCTTTTGCCCTGAAATAACAACACACAAACTGTATTCATTTAAACACTGCTTGGCTCATTTCTACCTAGCCTCTTCTAGGCTAACTCTCGCACCTGGACTAGCCCATTTCTTATCATCTGTATAGCACCGGTCTTACCGGGAAGATTCTAGCCTATGTCCATCCTGGGTCGGAGCTTCATAGCGTGCGTCTTCCCGGGAGCTGGGAGCATGGCGTCTCTGCTGAGGCGTCTGCTCCCGAGAGGAGAGCTGTCGAGTCTGACCTCACTTCCTCTTCCTCCCAGCGTTTTGTTCTGTTTACTCCTCCCACCTATCTCCTAACCAGTGAGAGCCAAGCAGTTTCTTTTTATTTAACCAATGACCTTCCTCCATCATGTGTGTGTATGTGTGTGGGGATTACAAAGCACATGGAACATTATGTAATTAATTTGTAAATATGAGTAAAAGGCAGAGTGAAATTCTTGTATTATTCTTGTAATGTTTTAAAGTTTGAAAGTACGTGGGGCAGTAGTGCCTCATGCCTTTAATCCCAGCACTCAAGCAGAGGCAGGTGAATCTCTGAGTTTGAGGTCATCCTGGTTTACAGAGATAGTTCCAGGACATCCAGGGATATGTAAGGAACCCTGTGTTGAAAAAAAAATCAGAAAGTTTGAAACTATGTCAAAGTAAAAAGTTACCTCCAAGTGTGAAGAAAACAACTGTTTGGTGTGCTACCTGATAAACAAGTAGAGATCAACTATGACCGTATAGCCATGTAATACATATTAATTATTGTTATTTGATTGAATGCTTTAAAGGCAGGCAGACAAGGCAGTATATCTTCCTGGACCTTTGGGAACTTAAAAGTCAGTCTATGAAAAGAGCCCTCTCTGCTCAGCCCAAAACTACTATTCCTCTTCCGGCCACACGGTGGTGCTGTAGGCGATGGAGCTTAGATTCTGTGTCAGAATGGCCCTATCTTTTGCAAAGGCTGCGTTGGAGGTGGAAGGTAGCTGATAGGTAGGCGATGCTGTGCAGGGAGGAGAAGGGGGCTGAACTCCTTGGAGGGAAATGTATCAATGCTTAATGTGGTTAGGATAGTTTTAGCTGTGGTGAAGAGGGCTTGGTTAGAAGGAGAGGAACAGAAGTCCAAATGGCACACGAAGAAGCAAATATGGAAAGAACCGATACTTAAGACGTACAGTGGGCCGGGCGGTGGTGGCTCACGCCTTTAATCCCAGCACTCGGGAGGCAGAGACAGGCGGATCTCTGTGAGTTCGAGGCCAGCCTGGTCTACAAGAGGTAGTTCCAGGACAGGAACCAAAAGCTACAGAGAAACCCTATCTCGAAAAATCCAAAAAAAAAAAAAAAAAAGACGTACAGTGGATGAATGGTTTGGCGGTAGCTGGGTTTTTCTGTGAGATACTGTGAAATGCCATGCTCCGCCTCTCCCAGTGTCTCGACCTTTGCGATATGACTTGGACACTCAGCCTCTTTTCTCCCCTTGATCCTGAGCTGACTGCCTATCTTAGTCCTCTGGACGCTGAGACCCTAACAACAGAGCTGAACTGTCCTCAATGAGGCCAGGAGAGTAGCCCTCCCTCTCTGTAGGCAAGAACTGTCCTACCCATGGTTAAAAGAACAATAGCAAATCAAGAGAGAAAAACATGGGTGAATATTTAAAGCCATTCTTGTAGACTTAATTATGGACACCCACTCCAACAATGCCAACTATTACTCTCTATTGTCCGTGCATACATCTCGTTATGAAGTAATGAGACTGTGACCAGGATCCCGAGAATATCCTGCATCACATAGGCAGGATCTAGGGTGTTGTAAAAGGATCACAAGAAGGTCAGACAGACAGAGGACCAGGGCTTGGAATGAGGATGTCAGTGATGTCAGAAGTCTCAAGAAGCCAGATGAGGTAAAGGAAGGTTTTCTCCCTGAGCCTTCAAAAGGATACAGCCTTGATTTTAGTTCCATATGGCTCATTTTGCCCTTCAGATTCACAGAACAGTAAGAGAATAAATTTGTGGTACCTTAAGTCAACAGCTCTGTGGTAATTTGTTAAAACAGTCATGGGAAATATGTAGCCACTAAGCTTCTAGGGAGTTTATTATGCAGCAGAAAGTAACTGATATGCATGTGCTTTTTATTCTTGTGACTACTTTAGGAGAAAAAAAGGAGGGGAGGGAAGGGAGATAAAGAAAGAAATGAAGGATGAAGGAAAGAAGGAAGAGAAAGAGAGAGAGGAAGGAAGGAAGGAAAGAAAGAAAGAAAGAAAGAAAGAAAGAAAGAAAGAAAGAAAGAAGGAAAGGAAGGGAAGGAGGGAAAGAAAAAGAGTTAGTATACTTGGAAAGGAGTGTGCTGAGGAGACAAGCTAAAAATAATACTTTGCCAGATACTTTGATGAAAATGTATAGCATAACATGCTGCTTTAACATGTACATTTGAACCACTATCTTGGAGAGATTAATTTTCTTGTGAGTTCATTAATAAAACTTTTGTACTGTGTTCCGAAAGTCAAGAACCAAAACACTCTCTGTCATGCTAGGGTTTGGATGCATGCTCTACTAAGCACCTGTGAGCCCGTGGTGCTGCTGGGAGAAAGGTGGGCCCTAGTGGCAGGCGTTAGGTCACTAAGGTGCCTCTGTGGTGGGTGGGGTGTTGGGACCCTACCTCCCCTGCTTCTTGACTGCCGTGAGGAGAGCAGCTATACTCTTCTGCATGTTTCCTCACTGGGCTCAGCTGTCCTACCAGCCAAAGTGACAGCACTGATCTACCATGGATTGAAAACTTTGAATGTGTAAGCCAGACAAGTCTTTCCTTCCTTTAAATTATCTCTAGCGTCTTGCCACAGCAAGAGAGCTGACTAGTATAATGCCCCCAGGGAAACGTCCCGCAGCTGTGTCCCCCATCTTTGCCCCCATGATCCCCTCCACACTCCCCCTCCCAATTCCATAAGGAGCTGCTCTGGCAGGTGGGAAGGCAAGGGTTTTTACAAAGATGCACCCACCATGCTTCCTGCCGGGCCTGGCATTACCCCTTCTTGTCCTGCTTCCCTTCCCATCAGCCCCTTTGCCCCTATAAGTGTTGCAATTTTCTTCTTCCTTTTTCTGTTAGGCAAACACTCCTTTCCCATGTTTTCCAAGCCATGTCTTTTTTCTAAGGTGGACCTTCAACTTGCCCTTTTGTTTTTGGAGACAGACTTTTAACTTTCTAGTTCAGGCTGACCTCACAAACTCACTTTGTAGCCCAAGTTGCCTCAAACTCACTGTGATCCCCTACTTCACCGTTAACATTCTGAGATTCCCAGCGTACAGTTGACACAACTTGCTGGGTTCAAACCTCCTGAAGCAAAAATTCAAGTTGCCAAGTTTGCAATGTTGGCCAAGCTATCTAAACCGCAACACCCAAGTTTATTGTCTCATTCACCACACAGAGTATAGTGTTGGCATGTGTCCACTGGGAGGTGGGGTAGAGCTTGGTGTTACAGCACTTGCCTATGATGTGGGAAATATTGGGTTCTAGCCTCAACTTTTACCCACACAAAGCAAGGAGCTACATGTTAATATCTGTTTTTAAATAAATAGTTTATGTCACAACAAAACACCCTGGGAGAATTTTGATCAGGTCAGAATGCTAGTTTCTTCAGTGAACAGACATGAGGATTTCTGTAAATGATGGGCTCATGCTGTTTTGGCAGTGAAGTTGTACAGGGCTAGAAGAAGTGGCATGGGACATTTCCACGGAGAGGGGGTGTCTTTGAAAAGCAGTTCCTTTTGTCACCCAGTGTGACACACATCTTGAAAAGGTAGCCACAGTGAGCTGTGGTGTGTTAGGTTTTGTAGAAACACTGCCAGGCTGCATGTTGGTGACTAGCCCTTGTCTGCAGAGGGCAGTTCCGCTAGCACTGTTTTCTTTTTATGCAGTGAAACCACCCATCTGAGAAAGCCATGTCTGAGTCTGTCAGAGGCAGGAAGTCATTGGCAGAGCAATGTGAAGATTCTCCTATGTAAGCTGTAAGACCTGAAGGTGCAGGGTGTCTCAGACCAGACACTGCATGTTGAGGAACCTGGGTTCTCTCAGGATAGCTCACGGCCTCCCAAGATTGCATCGCTTGGCCAGGTAGAGCTCATCCTTTCATTGACTCTCAGATGAATTAGCATCTTATTGAGGTAGGGAGAATGTGGAGAAGGCCCTGGGGTTTGCCCTTGCTTTGCTGTGCTGTCCTGCACTTGCTTAGGATCATGCTCAGTCGTAGAAGCCATGGAACACTCACAGGAACAAAACTGAGGTCTATGTGACTCAAATCCCCATCCATACCATTTTCTTTTGGAGGCTGACCCTGATGCTGTGCATAGGAGTCAGGCCAGCTTTCTTGGTCCATGCAGGGGACTAACACAATGGCAACCAGATTTTAGATTTAGCTGCAGAGGAGACAAATCTTCAAAGCACAGCAGGCACTAATTCAAACAGGAGAGCTCCACCCTTATGACCCAATTGTAGTACTCCCACCTCCTAATACTACTTGGCACAAGTCACAGCTTAAATGAACAGCCAGACCACATGCAACCAATATTGTCACTCGACGAGGAAGGTGATCCTAGGCTGCCATGTATCTGCTAGGAGTTGTTGTTATGAGCCACCAAGTACCATATCAAGTATCTTAGATGGATGTGTTTGGTCCTTGTATATTCGTAAGGTGGATGAAATATTCCTGTTCTACAGATAATAGAAAGAGCTTTAAAGGACAAGGACCTCAGACTAAAACATGTTGCATGAATTCTAATTGGTCTTAATAATAAAAACCTTGCACCAGATATTGGGGTAAATGCTGAAAGATCAGAGGGAGAAAATAGCAAGCCACAGCCAACTCTTACCTTGCTTACCTCTTAGCCGGAAAAGGGCTGACCTCATGTCTCCTCCTGCCTTATATTCCTCTCTCAGTCCAACCATATCACTTCATGTCTGTCTGTACAGACCTCCAGACCTCCATGGTTAACCAGTGGTTAGCTCCACCCTCTGATCTTCAGTCAAGCTTTATTTTGTTACGAGTACAAGCAAGATGTTACCACAGGAGCATGGCAGAGGCAGAAAGTCAAATGGGCTGATTTTAATCGCCATGATCTTGGCACTGGACCCATGCCACTATCTCACCACCTCTCTCCTCCCTTGCGTACTTCATGTTGGCTGTGACACAGGACATCCTGCTGACACAGAACAATTCACTCTACCTCAATAAAATGTCAACCTAGACTTGTGCAAGCTGCTTGTCATGTGATTCATCCCTCGACATTCAAGACAGGGAAGGGAATGTGGGGCTTGCAGGGCAAACCTCGTGGAGGCTCTAAATCAAGGATGGTTTTCAGTTATCAAGCTCAGGAGTAGGTCTCTGGTGTGAAGACACCCAGGCCATGTCTTCCTGGTACAAGCTGCCGAAGCACCACAATGAATTTGAAGAGCCTCTTTCCCATGGCGGACTCGTAGAGCTTAAGTTTACATCTTTTGGGCCAACTAGGCCTTCCTGTTTTTAACTTCTGGGAGGTTTAAAAAGCATAAACAAACGGAGGCTGTTATAAACCCGGAGTAAATATTCTCGCAGAGCATTTTTCATGAATAAGCTTCCTTCAAATACACACCCTTCGCAGGAAAGGGGCTCGGGGAAGCACACCCTGGACTATACGCTGAGTGGAAAAATACCTGGCTCTGATTTTCACATGTCTCTGTCTCCCTCTCTCTTTATTTTCTTCTTTCCTTCCTCAATGCCTTCTTTTTCCATGAATTCTGCTTCTGGGGCCAGCTCTCTCTAATATGTCCATTGTTGAAAAGCTTGCTCTCTGTTTTCATTCTCTCGAGAATTTATGCTTACTGTGGGGAAAACTTGCTGTCAGTCCTTGGATCCAGCCTGTTCGAATTGTGGGTGGGGAAGAAGAAAGCAACTTTGGATCTGGAAACTGAAGAATGGACTTCTGACACCCCGGGGTAGGGAAGTTTCTGTTAGGGTGCTGTCTAGGTTCCTAGCTGGCGCCACCAGTTCTAGTTTTTGCTGCTCACAGTTGACATCAGCACACAGAGGAGTCCTGACAACTGCTAGGGATATAAAACTGCCTCAGGCCAGTCTTTGGCCCAAAGAAGAAGCTACCATGAGGTCATTGAAACACAAAGAACAGGAAGAGAATTGAAGGAGAAGTTGGATGACCAGGCTTGAGGACCGTGTGTGTGTAGCCATGGTGACCAGGATATGGCCTTGATCCCAAATGCCATGTTCATATTCTAGACTTCCAAAGACAGGACATCGGGATCTAAGATGGATGACCCATCCCTTTGTCCTAGGAAGAGACCTCTCTTCTGTCTTACCAGCATTGAACAATTAGGTATGTTCAACAGATATTCCTCATCATACTCTTATTTTTATATATTGTTTGTTTTGTGTGTATATGTCTAAGGCTTGAAGAAAACTCACCCCCCCCCCGCCTCACTCTTTAAAGGCATTGCTATCTATTTTGAATAACAGTAGCAAATCTTCTGGCAGCTGTATGTTTGCTAGTTATGGAAGCTGGGCTGAGGACTTGTCAGTAGTATCCCATGCATTTTGTACAAGCCCCAGAAGTACTGTTCTGTCTCATTCGTGACTATTACCATTTTAGAACAAGGAAACTGAAACACATGGATCTAGTCAGGGAGTAAAGCCTGCAGCAATGTGGATTTTCAGCCTACTTCCTACTTGCCCTACAGAAGTGACTGCAGTTTAAGGTCACAGTTACTCACCTTGACCCCCTAGCACACCTCAGCACATAACCTTAGGCAAAAGGGGATGCTGTCGTTGGGTGAATTACGTTGGTTTTCTGCGCTGCTCTTGGGAGTTGCTTTCCTGTAGGGAAGAGGACAGAATTTGATGAACTCTGAACTGATTTAAAATGAGACAGCTCTGTGTGTTGTCCCGGTAGTCTCACAGGCAGGATAATGGGATGTGCGTGCTTCTCATGAAGCCCTATGCTATTATCAGCTGCTGTCTCTTTGGTGGGGTGATTTTAGGCAAATCCTGAACAAGTCAGGGTCACCTTTCCTAGGCCCAGGAAGGGGTAGAGCCCCAACAAAGAGCTCTGGTCTCACTTAGGGGAAGGGAAGACTGGGAGCATACTGTATGATGTTAGGACTTCAGACTTTCTTTTGTTAAACAGGTGAACTTGCAATTAGAAAATAAATAAGCAACTAAAGAATTGTTTTAGTGGTTGGGTTGTGGCATAATCTGTACTCTTGACATCCAGATGCTGAGATAGGGAATGTTGTAAGTTCGAGACTAGCCTAAATTTAACAAAGACGCCCTATCTCAAACAAACAAAAGCAAACAAACTATAGTCCCCGAAGTCTTTGATCATGCCACAGATGATTATCTTGTGAACAACTCTTCATCCCTTCCTGGTTGTTAGGCAGGAAAGGGATGGAAAGTTATAAACGAAGAATTTTGATCTTCCAGCAATGTTTTATGAATGGGAGCCCAGAATGCTCACCACGTGGATGAGTGGAAAGTGGGTAATGGGGTCACGACCTGCACCTGAGAATATGATAGGCTTCTCATATGCCCAGGGCAGGGCTCACAGAGGAGTAAATTCTATCAGCCTTTCATTTCTGTCAGGATGATCCAAACATTCACTTTCCAGTCTTGTAGCAGTGGAGTAGAATGTAACCCTCTCAACACACCATGCTGTGGATTAAGTTCAAAATGCGAAATTGGTTTTAGATTCATGCCATCAAGTTGGTGAGTAAGCTACATGGGAGTGTTATAAGGTTTATAAGTTAGCACCTTAATGCTTTAGACAGCATAGATTTTTCTACAGCCTCAAGTTTGATCTATTCAACTTAAGATACCCATTGAAGGGCCATATTAACTTTCCATCTTTGTGGTTTCAACTGACCACAAACACTGCTTAGCACACGACCATCTAACTGATGTGAACTGACCCCTAGGCATCATTCAGAAGCCTGACACTGATGGTACTGTGCTAAGTCCAGGTTTTGACAGGACTGTTCTGGTCTGCAAGTTCTAGGGGCAACTGAAAAAAAAATGCTTTCTTTTCTAACTCTAGGCAGCTCATCTCCTCAAAGCCAGTAGCAGCACCATTGCCCCTGACTCTTCTGTCATCTCAGCCACTGATAAGGACTCTTGTGATTACATTGGTCTGATCTAGAGAAGAGGGACAATCTCCTTATCCTTAGTGTAACATTGTTGCAATTGTTCTCTTTGTTATTAGTTGCTGTCAAGCTCTTTCTCTGCTTAAATTATAAATTAAACTTCATTCCAGATGTGTCTCTATAGAAAAGACATTGGATCTAGAGGTTGGCACTAGTCTTTGGCATCAACTGAGGACTATGTCCCCTGTGAATGAGGAAGGATTATTATACTATGTTTGGGGCCAGCTTGCTTCATAGGAATCACTAAAATTACTATACTTGTACAGAATATTTTAAGCAGTTTATATGAAATTGCCCCAGTACTGATCAAAGAGGAAATGAAAGTTTACTTAGATTTGCACATATTTTCCAAAATGTCCTAACAGAATAATAATTTGTAAGTCAAATTTAACATTTAAAGGGGAATTTGAAGCTTTACATTTTTTGCATCCAATCGTCATGGAGCCTGTATGGGCCTGAAGTAGGTTCTCTGAATATATATTATGGTTGTGTGACTTGGTGTTCTTATGGGGTCCCTAACAGTGGGGGTGGGGTGCCGCTGACTTGTTTGCCTTCTCTTGTGACCCTTTTCCTCCTCCTGGGTTGCCTCTTTCAGATTTGATATAAGGGTTTGTACCTATTTTCATTGTAACTTGCTATGCCTTGTTTGGTTGGTATCCCCGGGAGGCCTGCTCTTTTCTGAAGGGAAATGGAGGAAGAGTGGATCTGGGGGAGAGAGGAGGTAAGGGGTGCTTGGAGGAGTGGGGAAAAGAGAAATTGTGGTCAGGATATAATGTATAAGAGAATGAGAAAATTCAAGACAGGAAGATTTCCCATTAAAATTATTTTGCATCTTTAATGAATGAGATATTAATGTGAAGTACAGTCAGGCTTCTCTTCTCCTTGGGCACAGAAATTCTCACTGCTGAGCCTCCTCCAGGATGATGTTCCATACTCCAGCTGTAGTGAGGAGGGCTGCTGGTGACTCAGAACCTTCCAGAGAATTGCTCTGAGCCCACGTGGCCTTTAGTCCTGAGGACCCCTTAGAGGAAGGAAACCCACAGTAAGGGCTATATGTAGAATAGGCACTGTGAGGGCTTCCCATCCCCATGATGTCAGATTCAGCTTGACATCTTGGTGACCTTGTTTTCTGTAGTTCCTGTTTCTAAAGCTCCTCTTTGGTTTGCCCCTTCTGGCAGAGAAGTACTGTCTCAGCCTTGGGAAGTCTGTAGGGATCCGATGATGATTTTTTTTCCCTAGGCGACCCACTCTTGCTGTTTCAGAATGGTGCCTCCTGGGTGTCACTTCTTTAATGCATTCCAGTCACATTTGTGACTTGTCATAGTTCCGCTAATAGTCATAGAGAAGCAGCCTTCAGTGTTTCCTTTGTCTTTTCTCAGGATTAGGTTTCTCATATACAAATAGCTATAGTTATGCACATCCCTCTGTTAATGACCCACAGTTTTATTTATTTGGTGATGAAGATTAGTCCAGTGCCTCATGTATTACCCCTCTTCCACCGAACTACTACTACTACTACTACTACTTCTTCTTCTTCTTCTTCTTCTTCTTCTTCTTCTTCTTCTTCTTCTTCTTCTTCTTCTTCTTCTTCTTCTTCTCTATTTATTTATTTGAGAAAGGATTTCTTGGTGTAACAGTCCTGGCTGTTCTAGAACTCGCTCTGTAGACCAAGCTAGTCTTGAACTCACTTGCCTCTGGCTCCCATATGCTGGGATTAAAGGTGTGTGCCATCACTTCCCGGCTTTGTTTCTTGACTTTCAAAGTCTTAGCAGAACCTATATAATGTACTGGAATTTATAGGGGAATGTTGGTGCCTTTAGTAATCTTTCTCTTTCTGATCTATCTATCTATCTATCTATCTATCTATCTATCTATCTATCTGTTATGTGTATGGTTGGTTTGCCTGGGTGTATGTCTGTGTAGCACACATTAGCAATGCTCTGAGAAGCCAGAAGAGGGCGTTAGATCCTTTAGAACAGTGGTTCTCAACCTTCTTAATGGTGAGATCCTTCAACACAGTTCCTCATGTTGTGGTGACTCTTGACCACAAAATTATTTTGTTGCTCCTTCATAACTATAATTTTGCTACTGTTATGAACTGTAATGTAAATATATGATATGCAACCTTGTGATTCGTTTGACTCATCCCAGAAGGATCATGACCCATAAGTTGAGAACCACTGATCTAGAATTAGATTTACGGTTGTGAGCTGACATGTGGGTGCTGGGAATTAAATGTGGGTCCTCTGGAAGAGCAACTAGTGCTCTTAACCACTGAGCTGTCTTTCTGGTCAAATTTTTTATGTTCTTATATGCAGAATGGCCTCAGTTGACCAATATTTTTGCTTAGGTTATTTGGATCTATGTTCATGATCCAAACAATCTGAGATTGTTTCTTCTCTCATTATCTATGAACAGTTTGTATTTCAAAAACTTTTTGGGGTTTCCTATTATCTGAAGTCTGTAGGCCAACCTAGTGACCTCCAGCCCTGTGCGGGTGGCTCTTAAACATGTCAAGTGCCATTAGCAAGTAGTAAGGCATTGAAACACACTAGATTTTGAAGACTCAGCACAGAACACAAGACTATGAAAAAGCTCATCAGTTTACATCCAGGAATGATAATATTTGGGGTATACTGAACAAGATGAAATTTATGATAATGTTATAATTTAAAATACATATGTCAACAGAAAACAGCTTTTCTCTTGATAGTGTGCATTAATATCACTCTCCTGAATAAAGAAAAGGAATGGAGAGAGGGGGAGCAAAGAGGTGATGGGGCAGGACCCCAACTCCTCCATCTGTGGGAGTCTTGTGGACCTTTGTTTCTTCTGGGAACTGGTCCATGTCAGCATGTATGTTTGTGTTTCAGGTCTTTGGGTTTTTAGGCAGATGAAGATGGTGAGGGTTGTCTCCATGCCAATGGAAAGCCCCTCCAGAATCTTGTCCTCAGGCCTCCAACCAGTATTTGGAGGAGCCCCAGGCCACCAACTAAAAAAAAAAACAGGAGGAGTCAGCCCAGTGCCCAGCACACAGCAGCTTCTTCTCCAGTACAGGCTCAACATGGCATGCGCACCACCTGGGTCTGTAGGGCTCTTGCAGCATGAAAGGGGAGGATGGTGACTTCATGACCTTGCTCAGCCAATTAGTCATCTTACTCTGAGGAGAAGGACAAACACAAGGGTGGAGAAGGCAAACAAAAGATTGTTCCAGCTGTCTCTAGAATAAACAGATCATTTTATTCGACATTTATGGGGAGCTATTAATTTCATCCTTGACAATCAAATAGCAAAGGATTTTCTATTTATCCTGACAGCAGGAATTCTGGGCTGATACCATCCTTTCATTACAAATGTCATCACTTCAGTCATCATGGAATGTCCTAGAAAGATAAATAAATAAACAAAAGAGTGAAATGAGAATCTGGTTCCTGGGGTGGTTGCAACTTTGATATTTTTACACTTTTCTCTATGTAGAATGTCTTAGGTTATGGTCATTATCCATTGTAAGCCAAACCATAAAACAACAATACTCATTATTTCCTCACTCCCAAACCACAAGTACTAAGAGTTGGTATCTGGCTCTCACAGGTTACATGGTGGCAGTTGTGAGTTCTGGGATTGTGAGCCCAGGACTCTTCTCAAAGTGGGGACCACAACTTTTTAGTTTAGTGAGCTGATCTCTGATAATAATGCAGTGGGGATTGTTTGTAGACCCTTAAAGAAACATAGAAGACTTTGTCCAAAACTTCATGTATAAGAGAAGAGGAAAGCACCAAAACACTCCGAGGTGGACCTGAATCAAGCTCTCACAGACCCCTCGAAGCACTTGTGTATTGTCTGAAAGGGACAACCCACCAAAATACGCACATCTTGACATTCTAGCTTGAGTCAATTCATAACTTAGTGCAAAAATGGATCACAGGGTTGGATGGATGCTTTGGTTGAGTTTGGGAAAAGAGGACTTCTACTTAGCTGTACGAAGTCTTAGCATGGGAATAGTGCAGGCGTCCTCTTTCCCCCAGAGAGTGAAAGTTCCTATCTAAGCATAGTGCCTGTGTGTGCACAGCTGCATCTATACATGTGCTAGCACCAAGGGAGATGTGGAGCAGAGGGATCTGAAGAGGCTTCCCACGGAAGAGAATGTGGGCTGTGGGCTCTGAAAAGGCCTTTGCAAAGAGGAGGCTCTCAGAACATGAAAAGCAGCTCACTATGGGAAATGTTGAGGGAAATCTCCCAAAAGCGATTCTGAAGTCCAGACCAAGGGAAACCTCAGTGGCTCTAGCGAGGGGGATGGAAGGTGGTGGAAAGGAAAGTTTGAGTCAGAGGTCAGATCATAGATAGGCTTAGAGACTTAATATAAAGACAATGAAGGACACATGTGTCTGGGGGCAGTGGGACTTTGAATGGAGGAATGGCTTGATAGAATATATGTAAAGGAAGATTCTGGATAATGGAGAGCAAGGCATAAACTGTAAGAGGAAAGATGAAACAGAAAGAAAAAAATTCTGGGTGGCTGTGTAAATGATCCCAGGGATGGGAGGGGGCTAGGGCATGAAGGTGGGGGCAGTATGGGCAGATTCTCTTGGTTAAAGTCAGCTCTGCCTTGTTCCTGGTTTAGAATGTGACTCCAGAACTCTTTTCGATCCTGCCCCCAAACTTGCCTATCTTCTTGCTGCCTTGGTGGAATTCTGAAACACAGCTTGCTACAATACAGAGAGGACCAAGAGCTTATTAAGCCAGAACTCCTGCTCATTCTAAGTTCTAAAGCAGTGGCTCACACCTTCTTCCTGCTACCAGTTCCGAGCTTTGTCAGACCTCAACAGTCAATTCCATTGCTCCAGTCCTTGACACTCATTGTATCATTTAAAACTCACTGAGATGTTTTCTTAGTCTAGACTGCTACAACAAATTGCTATAGACTCAGTAGCTTAAGAAATACATATTTCTTACAGTTCTGGGGACTGGAAGACCAAGGTCAAGATATTGGTTGATTTAGTCTCTAGTGACAGTCATTTCATGATTTTCAGATTTAATTCCTGCTGTATCCTCAAGTAACAGAAGGACAGAGACTTATCTGGGATGTAATGGCACTAATCCCTTTCACCAGGAGCTTTCTCTCCTACTAATACTCTCACAGTAGGGTTGGTGCTTAAAATAAAAATTTGGACAGTTTACATCATTCCAATCCTACACCCCACCCTGCAATCATATTCTTTTTGTAAAAAAAAATTATTCATTGCATTCCAAGAGCTCCTAAAATCTTATCTCATTCTCGTCTAAAGTACAACGTCCAAAATCTTATTTAAATATCATCTAAATCAGATGTGGGTGAGTCTTAAAGTTTAGTTTGTCTGGAGGCAAAATTCTTCATTGGTGGATGTGTCAAGTCAGATAAGTTGAGTGCTTTTGAATTGCAGTGATGAGATGGGTGATGGGCGTAGATAGATATACTCACTAGAAGAGAAGCTGGGGAGAAAACAGGAGTAATGGCTGGAGACTAAGAGCGCCCACACCTGCCAAGGTGAGTCTTCTGAGTACTTAAGCCCGGAGAGTAATTCTCTGTGATTTGACGTTTTACTTTCAGACCCTAAGCTTTGCTGAGCACAAGTAGAAAGCTATGACATTGGGAAAAGGTTATCTGGCCAACTGAAAGTGAGTCAGTTGCCTTCCTTTCAAAAGCCAAGGAGGCAGCCTTGATGATCTCTGAATTTCCTTTGAGGTCATTCTTTCCTTGTTTTGAAGAATAGAACACTTTCAAGGCCAATAGCTCTATGAACTTGTCCTGTAAAATCCTAGACATCAGATAACTTTACTTCATTCCTTCTTATTCTTGTCCAAACTGGCAGTTTTCCTGCTGGGGTAGCTGATTAGTTCCATGGTTTAAACCCACCCTAACCTTATCAAAGGGTCAGTTGGCCACCCTCTCTAAGTTCTCTTCCAGCTGCATTCTCTCTCTCTCTCTCTCTCTCTCTCTCTCTCTCTCTCTCTCTCTCTCTCTCTCTCTCTCACCATTTCATTTCTTAAGATTGAATGTCTGGTTTCTTCTTTGCTTACTAAGTCTGTCCTGGAGTCATTTCTGGTCTTGTTTAATAGGCAGCCAAGAGGACCCAAGCCACTCTTTCAACACTGCCTAGAAATTTCATCACTCACCAATAATTCATCCTTCACAAACCCTGTCTTCCATAAAACATGAGACCACAAGTATGACCCCTGTTCCTTCCCACTTCATAGAAACCATGCCTTTCCTCCAGTTTCCAAACCACATTCCTCATTTCCATTTGATACCTCACCAGAATGACTTTTATCATCTGTCCCTTGCTTGCTATTTTCTTTTCTTTTTCCTTTTCTTTTTTGCTCATTTTAGACAGATCTCATTCTATGGCCTTTGCTTTATTTTTTTATTTTCTCACAGATCTTTTTAATATAAAACAAAGATAAAACACATCTCAATTCTGCAAACTGCCAGCATGTCTTGTTTCTACAAGATGCACACTAGACTGAAGACTACATAGCAAAAGTCTGTAAGAGCCTTTGGTTGGGAAAAATAGAAAAAGCAGATCTCCGGGGTGCCTGGGTACAGCCAACCACTAGAACAGTCCTTCTTTTCAGATCCTCGTATGTTTTCTTGTTCACAACATTTCCACTGGAGTCTTTATACTCTTCCTCGGTGTCGGGCTGCCATCGTTCTGAAGCCTTCTGCAGTTTCAGCTTGGCCCACAAGGAGACAGCATCCTCAATCTGTGTCACATTTGTGAAGTGGGTAGTGTTGGGGATGCCCAAGCACCTCATGCCATGAGCATGACACCATTTAGCAAAGTGCCGCTGGAAGGCCTTTGGTCCTCGGTAGGTGTAGTTCCCACAAAGCTCACAGTTGTAGTTAATGTTCAGGCCATGAAGCTTATACAGCCAGTAGGGGATGGGTTTGCCATCCCAGCCCAGGGGCAGGTTTTTGGGGTTGTAAATGATCTCAGTCTCTTCATCTTCACTTTTACTCTTGCTGATCTGCTCCTCTTCCTCCTCTTCCCGCTCTTCTCCTGTCCTGGCTTGCTTGCGCCGGACATTTTCATGAGTGAGCTGTCATTGTTCCCCAAGAATCTCCATGTACTCATAGATCTGAGCTTCCAGGAAAGCAATGTCTTTGTTCCTCTCAGTGTCTCTTTTCATGCCCTTTGATTTGGGGTTCTTGGCAAACAGAGAGGTGTTGAGAGACTCTAGGGACTTCCCTTTGGTGCTGAGCAGCCTCTGCGCTCACTCCTCTAGGGTCCCGCCACATTTCAGGCCTAAAGCCAACAGTGCAGATTTCAATCTGTCCAGACCCAGAGAGGCTAACTCCTCCCAGGAGGAGAATGCAGAGAGGTCAGGATGGGCTTCAGCATGGGTCAGGGCACTACTTGTCTCTTTCGGCCATCCAGGAAAGGTACCATTATCCCGCTTCTTCTCAAAGTCAGTCTGAATCTTCCCAAAGAGCTCATTCTGGTCCTGAAGGGGCTTCACTCTATCTGTGTAATCTTGGAGGTACTCCAGCAGCATTTCCAGGTATCTCTTATACTCTGCGTTCTTTCTTTCTTTAGGAATGTCAGACAATTGGTCAAAGATGGACAGGCATGTGATATAATCCAGCTTCTCAGACGCCTTCACTTAAGGTAGCAGTCATGGAGATCAAGGTCGCAACCATATCCCTCTTCATCTGTGAACTCCACCAAGTTTTGTGCCTCTTCGCTTGGATTCTCTCGGGCCTCAGGAGCTCCTCAAATTCCACTGACATTGGCACACAGATCTCATTTAGGTGCTTCCGATGAAATTCCTTTATCTGCTTGAGCCTATTATAGAATTCAGCAAACCCATTTGGTCCTGAAATAGCACTGAGTTCTTCTTTTCGCAGTCTATCTTTATCATCATACAAATCCCTCAGGTTCCCACTGACTTCCATGTATTTATCTTGCATGGCCTGAGTGCGGTGATCGGAATTGATCTGGTCCCGGAGCGTGGACTTCTTAGTGAGCATCTCTTTGGCCATGACATCCATGAGCCGTTCCTTCTCCTCATGATAGTGCCGTTGCTTTTCCAGAATTGTTTCCATTTTCCCCTAGCCATGGCGCTTCAATTCAGACCACCAGCACAGGCGGAAGCCTGGCCTTTGCTTTAGAGTCCAAACATGTGACTGGTTTGGACTCCCAAGTGCTAAGGTTAGAGAATTACAAACATGTCCCGTCATTCCTGGCTTTGTCTGTATTTCAACCAACATTCTGTTTATAGTTACTTAGATATTTTCTAAGAAGATGAAGCCTTTCTCTATAGCTCTCTCTTCTTTATGAGATCTCATCAGAACTAATTTGAAACCTCACCTGACTTTCCTAAACCTTGTCTTCTTCTACCATGCACCCAAGCTATTCCAACCTCTTTTCATTACCCAGTTCCAAAGACATTTACATATTTTTAGGTATTTCTCACAGCAGTGGTCCCCATTCATGAGAACTGATTCCTGTCTTCATGGCCTAAAGGAATATATCTTTCCTATGATTCTAGAAATCAGAATGCCCAGTGTCAAGGTCTTGGCAGGAGTATTATCTATCCAGGGCCCTCTTGCTCTTCAAATGCTTATTTCCTCATGGATCCCTCACATTGTGGAGAAAAGAATAATAATTCATCTCTAAGAGGTTTTACTTGGTCACTTACTTTTCATGTTGGCCCTAAAGGGTGGGTTCTTTCTGGAAGGGAGACGTCATAGACTTCAATGACATGACAAGCATCCCTTGGGTCATGTAGAGGATAAGCGTGTGCCCTGTCTATCAAATATATCGCCAAGAACAAGTAGGTGACCACAAGGCACTTTGGTAGCTTGCCTAAGAATTTTTTTGGTTTGCAGACTTTCTACTTTTCATGGAAATCTCCATTATCATTGTGTTCCTTGGAAGTCTTGTGCCCTGGAAGGCAGCCAGTGACTCTAGGAGTACTGTTCCCTCTGCGATCAGTACTCAGGCACCTTTTGGAGGCATACACAGTGCACAGTGCAGGAATGGTAGGCATGAGACTCTGACCTGAGAGCTGATGTGTGGACTAACCTTACTAGGGCCAGCAGGGAAGCAGCACAGGTTCCATTTCCTCTGCCTCCTTCATCAAGTCACTGTTGATTTACGGTGGCTTCCTCTTGCTTTGTGTGAATGCATATCACATATACATGAGGCTTTAAAGCTGGTATTAGTCAGACACAAACTTAGTGTCTAACTCACTGATACTCCATCCCATTGCTATAGATAATGGTGGAATTCAACATGAGACTCACACATAAAAATGTAGAGCAGTAGTAATAGAAAACACTGAGTAGTAACTGTTTGTCAGGTAAAACACTCAAAATGTTCATGTTTTTCCAATGAGTCCTTTTAACCACCTATGGCGTGGAGAGTATTGTTACCTAGAGCCATCCATATACTCGACAAGCTGAGGACTGCAATATGACAAGCATCACTCTGATGTCAGATAGGACAACAAGATCGCTGTCCCCATGCTGGTTTAGACATGAAGAACCCAGGACTGCTGACAGAGCTGATCTGATTTCTCCCTTGACTTAGCTTGGATACTGGAAATTCCTGAAAGTGCATATGCCCTTGCCCCTGTGGATCTGGATATCACTTGCTGAAACTCTTATCGTTCTGTGGGTTCTTTGTATTTCTGTTAATAAATACAGAAAAATGATAAACTATCTTTCTTCGTGCAATAATTTCAAATTAATATCTGATAGCAGTGACTATCAGGATACCAGGGAGGTGAGAATCTTTTGTTCACAGCCTTTCTGAGGCCACTGAACTCCCCTCTCCAGGCTTCCTCTCCTCTCCATACAATGCAGTTCCAAGTATCCAAAGAGTCTAAATCCCTAAGCCCCTGAAAAGGGGCTTGCTATCTCAGTGAGGCAAGTGTGGGTTGCCAGACCCTGGATGTCTCCTCCTCAAGGGAAAGAACAGTGCCAAGAGTCAGAGCAGTGGTACAATCTAGCCACCACGACTTTGAAATGGGAGGCAGCTGAGCCATGCATTTTTAATGCTTTCCTGCAAGGTGGAAAGGGCGTTGTAGAGATTAGCTAAAGCATCTCTATAAAAAGAAAACGAGAACTGTGGCTGTAAAAGGCCTGGCTACTCAGTGAGGAAAGTTGGTTGGCAAAGAAAAAAGGCAGATATGAGTGTTTATGTTCATATTTGACTCTGTCCTTTAAGCACTGGGAGCCTAGAAGACCTTCTACCTGGACAAGATCCCTTGTACGAGAAGCCATGGGCGACAAGGATATAGAGCAGTCCGGGACCACTGCTCCTTGTTCTGTAGTGGCACCTTTAATATTGGAATGTCATGTTCATCCCCAAAAAACCACATTCAGATACAGATTATCTTTCCTGGACTCTGGCACAAGGTTCCTGGAGAGGTCCTGAATTTTGATAAATTGACAAGCATCTTTGTCTATGAGTGAAAGGGTCTAGATCAGGCTACTGGTAGAAATGGGGGGCAAGAGATTGAAATGTGTTTTGTAGTCAGGATTTTGTTAGTGCTGGGGGATACCAGGCTCTGGTTGGTAGCTTGGGAGTCAAGTGGAATGCAAGTCTGCATCCTTTGGAGAGGCAGGACAGCGTTGGGATGATGAGGCTATAGTGGAAGCTTCAGCCGGGCCATTTTTTTTTGGCAGTCAGAATGGGGTCACATAGGCATGTCTTGGGACTCAAGGAAATAGAATTCCACCGGAAAAGACTATGGTACTATAACAGGAAGGGAGACCAGTGTGGGAGAGAGAGGTTTCAGATATGAGGTCTGCAGTGTTATAGTATCTTTTATTACCACGATGCAATAAATACCCGACAGCACAATTTAAGTGACAAACTTATGGTAGGCAGGAGTCAGAGAGGGAAAAAAGGATTGGAGGCTAGATTTAAGCTCCAAAGCCACACCCCCTCTGATCTATTTCCTCCAACCAGGCCACACCTCCTAAAGTTTCTACAGCTTCTCAAAATAGTATCACCAGTGGAGACCAAACTTTCAACACAGGAGCCCATGGTGACGTTCCATGTTACAACAAATATCTCCGAGGTCACATGGGCAGAAAGGAAATTTCTATGAAAGGGAGGAGTGGGCAGGCTACAAAGAACTATTACGGGAAGTGAGATGAACAGGTGGCCGCACAGGGCAGTTGACAAGAAACAGACAGTGCCCCTTTCCTGTATCCTCCCCCTTCCCCGAGCCCTTCTCTTTTTCCTGTGCCCTCCCCCTTCCCCCCAGAGGTTGGTTCTGGGGAAAGGGAGACAACTGATGTTTGGCTCATTCAGACCCAAAATTTGTTAGGCAATTTATTTGGATTGGTTAGAGATTCAGTTCAGTTAATCATAGATATGGCAAAGAAAGAGATCCGGGCAGGTTTGTGAGCTTATCGTAAAGAGCGAGTGATTGATGTCTTCTCTAAGCACACAGGGACACAGTTTTATGCAATAAGATGCTTTTGGGAAATGTGGGTATTTCTTGGTTGTGCGTCTTTAACAGGTATTCAGTCTCTGCTTCCTTCATGATCCTAACATATAGGCACCAGCTTTGTAATGTTTTTATTCTTCAAAAAATTAAAAGCAAGACTCAGAGAATAAATATCATATGTCCTTTTTAGTTCATTAATAAGAAACAGTAGGAAGGACAAGCTCACTCAAAGTAGAGAGAGTAGGTTCTCTCTCTCTCTCTCTCTCTCTCTCTCTCTCTCTCTCTCTCTCTCTCTCTCTCTCTCTCACACACACACACACACACACAAAATCTTGAAGCTGAATGTGATGGCACTTACCTATTATTCAAACCTTGGGAGACTGAGGCAGGAAGATCACTATGAGTTAGAGGCCAATCTGGGCTACATGATGAGATTCTATCTCAAAACACTAAACCAATCAAACCCAAAACATCTTTAAGTAAGTTTGCTGATAGAGACATCAGACTGGTTGACTAATGTCATGAAGGACAATAAACTTATAATATTTGTGATTATTCCCCAACAGAATAGAAAGTAGAGATGCCACAGCTAGATTAGCCCTTTAGAATATTATGCAATCCTTGTGCCCTGCCTCAAATAGTAATTTAATGGCAGATCACACAGGTGCATGCCTCTAGATAATTATGTGATCTCTGACTGATCTGTCTAAACATTGCTCATTGTGGGTAATAAAAGTTTATACCCACTTCCAGGCCTTATTTTAAGTGGCTTTTTAAAAATAACATCCCTCGGATTTCTATACCAGAAAGCCTGCTCAGAAGCTGACCAGGAGGAAGCATGTCTTAGCTAGAGCTGTATTCCTCGGGAGCACCCAAGGCAAACAGAACAACATCCAAGCTCTTTGTTGCTGGCATCAGGAGAGTGACAAGAACCATGTTTTGTTGTTTGGTCTTCTGGATTTTTTGACCTTCTGAATTTTCCATGAGGGCTATTTAGGAAACTTTAAAGTAGTAAGGGGTTGAGAGGGAGTCTGCTCCTGCCACGAGAGAGCAAAAACAGCTTAATAAGCTTCAAAACAAAAATATTTTTCTGCGGGCTGAACAATGCACGCTACCAGAGGCCTAATGAGTTAAGGCTCCGCTCCAAAGTGTGGCCAAGAGAGACTATTATTAGTTCTCCCATGACCCAGAAGCCCTTGTTTGCACACCCAGATGGGGCCACACTTCCTAAAACCATCAAAGCCCACTTTAATTAGTCTGTTAATAGAAACTTGTTGTGAGCCTGGGTACTCTTTGTGGCCAGTTTTTTTTTTTTTTTGCCTCCAATCTCCGTTAATTCAGTAAAGTATCACAGTAGCTGGAGGAACACAGAGATTTTGTTAATAAAAATAAGCTAGCTGACTTATCAAGTGGTAACAATCAGATTGAAAAACAGGAATCATTTGGTGAACTTTCCAGCTCAAATGTGAACAATATTATGATGTTTATCCTTGGCAAACCCTTCGATGCTGTATACAATGTAACTGCCTATTTTATTTATGGAGAAGGTCTTTGGGGGATTGGTACGAGACATTTGGGCTCCTTGAGCAGCTGAGCTCCGCATTCCAGTAGGTATGGAGGATGTACACAGAGAGACGTATCCGAGGCAAAGGGGAGTAGAGAGTGAGGCCTCAGCAGAGGAGTGCTGAGAAGGTTCCCAGGTTGAGAGAAGGAAGGAGCCATTTTGAGCTTCATTCCTTGGTTATTTGTCTCTACCTTTGCCCTTTCTTCCTCGTGGCGCTTGTCCTCTGAAATTAAATAGTCTTTGTATTTTACTTGTGTCTCTCCATCCCCACCCACCTGACATCAGTGTCCTGATTTGAGGTGGATGCTGTGTTAGGTCCTTGATGTTATAGTTCATTTAGTTTTCAGATACAGCAGGAAGTGCCCCAGTAGATGGAGAAACTGGGGATGAAATGACCCACCTATGGCACTGACATGGCTCATAAGAAGCACAGTAGGATTTGGAGATGTCTGGCCTCAAAGATCATACTAGCTAATAACTTGATAACACAAAGTCACATTACCATCAGTTGGGCAGTGACCATTAAGAGTTATCCTTATTCTGGGGGTTTTCTACCCATTCCTGAAGGATGCTGACTTCCTCCAGACCTCCAGAATTTCTGGTAGGTTTTTTCTTTTTCTTTTCTTTCCTTTCCTTTTCTTTTTTTCTTCCTTTCTTCTGTTCTTTCTTTCTTTCTTTCTTTCTTTCTTTCTTTCTTTCTTTCTTTCTTTCTTTCTTTCTTTCTTTCTTTCTTTTTGTTTCTTTGAGACAGGGTTTCGCCTCAAACTCACAGAGATCCGCCTGTCTCTGCCTCTCGAGTGCTGGGATTAAAGGCATGCACCACAACCGCCTAGCTTCTGGTATGTTTTTAAGGTCCCCTCATATGTGCTTCTGAGTCTGTCAAGTCCAGTCAGTTGTCATTGCTTCCTGTTAGGTCCCCACTGCCTACTAGGACTTAATGCTTCAGCTTCAGAATGCTTGTGACATCTGCTGGCTCAGGCTGACCTACCATGCCCCTGGTCTCCACTGGATGTCATTGTCTCTTCTAGCTACCGCTTCCCACCCTCTCCACCTCCAGAAGGGACCTCCCCCCGACACACACACCATGCTTTGTTTACCCTTGGAGGGCTGGTCTCAGACTGTTTGCTCCATCCTTATGACTCAAAGTGTCTGCTCATCGTGTCTGTGTTGTTTGTCCCCTCCAGAGCTCATGCTGAAAACTTGTCATCAATATAAGATGACAGGTGGTGGGACCTTAAGACAGTGTTAGGTTATGGAGCTCCACCCTCCTGAAGGACTAGGACTGTTCTTTCAGCACTAGGGAACTGGGTTGATTCTAGCAGAAGTGCGTGAGGTCTTTCTCCTGAGAATCAATTACTCACCGAAACAGGCTTGTTAAAATGCCAGGTGCCTCTCTTGTGTGTTCTTTCTTTCATACGTTTTGTGCTCTGCGGCTTTTCTGCTATGGCATGGCACCATGTGAGGCCTTTGCTAAACAAAGGTGTGTAATCATAGAATCCCAGTTACAGAATCTGAACTAAACTAACCTCTTTCTTTAATAAATCACTTGGTCTCAAGCATTCTGCTTTAGCAACAACAGACCAAGACAATATCATTTCCATTGTATCTTCTCTCTGTTGACTTACACAAGGCTCAGACCCAGGTCTCTGGGAGGGGTTGGAGGAGCAGTCGGTCAATCCAGATTATTCTAGAATCCTAATGAATAGAGATCACTTTTCCCATGTGGTGCCAGAGGCTTGGGTTACTGGGTTCATCCAACCCAGATGTTCTGCCCAAAGGAAGGCCACCTCAGCCACAAGTACAACAGACTGTTCAGAGAAGTCACACAGCTATGGTGCAAGACAGAGCCCCTTCACACTCCCTGCACATTAAGTTTTAGTGGTCCTTGCCACAGGGCAATTGTCCTAGTGCCCCAATCTCCCAAGCCTGTGATTTGAGGGACTGTGAGGTTTTCTGGATCCAGGATGGCTGAGCATCAGTCCTCCCTAACCTGGTATATCGCAAGCTACCACATGTGAATTGAGTGGCAGAGGGAATAAGACACAGATGACTGAATTGCGTGCTTGCTCATTTTTTACTGGGCCTCGTGTTGGGGCATTAATTCCAATGCACTTTATATTTTAAAAATGATTCTGCCCCCCTTTTCAATGAACCTAAACTTGCTTTGCAAAATAAAGTCTATAAAAATAAAAGTAAGCAGATTTGATATAGATTATGAATTAAAAAGAAATGAACAGATCATTGCTGTGTTTCCGTGCGGTCCAGTCAGGGCTTATTACATGGCTGAAGGTTTCGCCAACAAATACAAGCAAAGTAAAATATTAATCTGTTCATCAGTAGCCATGCAATCAGGGGCTTACTTTGACCTTGGGGCTGAGTCCTGGGACTGCACAAATATTGTACATTCACAAGGACAAACATCTTCCCGTGGGTTTCTGATTTAATTGCACAGTGACCTGAAAGCACATGGATCCTAGCCTTTGGACTCTGCTTTGTAAATTTTATTAAAGTTCTTGGCTGAAATGAAAAGGTGCTTTGTAAGTTCCAGAAGCTTTGTGAGGAACCTCAGCCATCTCTTTTCTATTCTTCTACCCAGGCATGTTACCAGAGTTGCTGTGGGCTCAAAGCCTAGGCTCTGCCAGTCCCCACAAGCTAGGCGTGGCCATGTTTCCTCCAATATACCAATTAAAGAGGCACATGATAGTGAGAAGCAGAGAAGAGAGGTCACTCAATGTGGTCACACTGGGAAGAGGAGCAAATAAAGAGGCCCAATGGCTCCCCAAGTTGATCTTTGGGGTGCTGATACGATGTTTTGCTTTAGAATGGGAAAATTTACATATTAATAAGTGGTCCTGGTCAAGATGTGGTTCTGTCCATCATTGATTCATAATTGTTTGGACTCAGAAATGCCCTGCCAGGTGCTCTTGTTAGATATCTGAACTGTGTAAAAATCTTTTCTTGGGCAGCAAGCTCCTTCTCTGACTGGCACCAGGAATTTAGCCTTTTCTTTCTCCCCACATGGAAATTTTAATTCTTTGGCATGCATTGTTCAGTAGTCCGACTGTCCAATGGAGGGGTGCTAGTGTCTCTTTTTAGTACCAGGATAGTTACGTAGGGATTCCCAGTACCCTTATTTTTGTTTGCTCAAAGTTTACCCAACATGTAGGGAAAAGCTCTCTCTGAAAATTGTCTATAGAATCTTTCAAACTATTCATCAAACAAAACTCTTACTAGATCAAGCTGTTACAGAGAATCAATGTCCAGAATGAGTTTAAAGAATGCTGGCGATGGAGCTGTGCAGGTGACACTTTAGAATGACAACTGCCCTCCCTAAAATGGCCAGCCCAGCTTGGCGGCAGCCATAGCATTAATAGCAACAGTAATAGTCATAGTCCTCACAAATCATTGTGTATCCATTTGCTCCTTGGCACTGCATGACAAAATTGTGGTCTGAGTTGTCTTGTGTCATGTGAGGGTCATTTGAACTTGTAGGTTTCCTGATACCATTGTTGAGAAGTCTGTCTCTGATCACATGAAATAGTCTTGGCACCTTAGGAGTGAGGGATCCCTGCAGCTGCATCTCTATCCCCCTTGTCAGCACCCTTAGTGACCCAGATGAATAAATACCTCATTAAGTCCCCGGTTTTCATCATTGGGATCCCAGGTCAGTGCTGACTTTGCTGTCTGACCTCAGTCAAGCATTTGGGGAGATTTTACCTCTTCATCTGAAAATTGAAACACTTGAGTCAAAGTATTGAGTTTTCAGATGAAATGCTGTCCATGTGTGGAAATGAACTGTGTGGTGGACATTCCAGGAGAATGTCGTGGAACTCTCTGTTTCTCATTCTCTGACTTCCCCATCTTCTATACTATCTGTTCAGGCATGTTTACATTCTCTAGGGCTCCATGGAAATGTCTCATCTCCTGGTATGTCAGTCTCTGTTGACCCTGACATTTAGTGACATTTTATTTCCTCCTCTGTAAGAGCAAAAAGGACTAGATTCAGTTGTCTCCAAAGATTAGTTGATGCCTCTCATTCAGCACCAGGATATAGCATTGAATAACTGCCACCTCTGTGGGGGCATCCAGGCAATACAGCTTTCTCTATGGGAGGTTAGGTGTTGGTGATCCATTCACCATGGTTTCTGAGCGTTGGACTTCCTGGCATTCAGGGGTATTGTTTCCATGCTGCAGAGATAAAGGCCTCTGATTGGGTGATCCAGCTACATGCTTGGAATCGAACTTCTTTTAACATGTGTTTTTCCTACAAAAGAGTGGTTTTACTCAGAATGTAGACTGATGGGTAGAATTCTAGGCAAAAGGGATAGATAATTAAGGCAAAAACAAAACAAACGAACAGAAACAAACAAAAATAATGGTTTTCAAGATCATGGATAATTTGAGAGTGGTGGTACGTGTCTCTAATCTCTGCACTGGGTGCTTGGATCTTTGTGAAGTCAAGGCCAGCCTGGTCTACATAGCAAGTTTCAGGTTAGCCAGAGCTATGAGACCTTATCTTAAGAAAATAGGAAAAGAAAAATGAGAGAGAGAGAGAGAGAGAGAGAGAGAGAGAGAGAGAGAGAGAGAGATAGGTAGATATACTAGAGAACAGGCAAGGGAAGACAAGAAAACCCGAGAGACAGAAAAGAATTGAGATATGTACTTCATGACCATCCTGCTTCTACTTTGAGAGTTTCCGGTCACGGAACAAGGGAGTAGTTCCCGATGGAGCTTCCTTGAGTTTCTGAATTAAAAAAAAATTGAGCTGGGAGTTCAAGGAAACCCAGATGGCTAAAAATTCACAGGCCGGAATGCCCAAGAGGAGAAACCTGCATAGACAGAAAAAGCACATCTGGAGATGTGCTTAGGGTCCCCTGGATACCCAGAGACGTGTTACTTCTGAGTTTGTACATTAGAAAAAATGCCAAAGACTGACGAAAGAAGCTCTTGGAAGGACAAGAGTGAACAGGGTCTCGGGTCTCTCACCTACAAAGTTGGAAACTCTTTATTGTGTATGTAGACCTTTGGGGAAATATTCAACCATGTTCTTTGTTTCTCCTGCTTGGCTATAGTAGTTTACAAATTCTGAATATTCCCCATGCACACAAATCCCTGAGGTATAGCTCTAAGATTGTCTTCAGTCTGCCAAATGCACCCATGTACATGTGCTTACTCTATACACTAACACACTCGAGTATACATACATAAAGACAAAAAATAAAGAAATTAAAAGCGAATAATGGAAAAGTCTCCATTCTTGTGTCAGAAGAAAACCTATTCATAAATGAATCTTAATATTAATATATCAATACCAATACCATCCTAAGTACATTTAATTCAGTGTCTATAAGTATGGCAATGACATTTTTATTGTAGAAGTTACAAAATTTCATTCGAACTTCATATTAATTTTAGTGGATTTTAAGTAGCCAGAAGAATTTTGGAAAATAGAGACAAAATTGGAAGTCTTTCTGACTTCAAAACTTACCATAAAATTATAGTAATCAAAATAGCATGGGGATAGCGTAAGGACAAACGCACAGATGAATAGAATTGAGACGTCAGGTTTAAGCCCTTCCACATATGGTCTGGTGATTTCCAACAAAGGTGCCAAGCCATCTGATGTGATTAGAGACAGACTTCTCAACAATGGTATCAGGAAACCCATGTGCTCAAATGCAAAAGAGTGAAGTTTAACCTTTATGTGACACCATATACAAAGTTAATTCAAAATGGATCAAACACCTAAATGTAAGGGGTAAAACTAAATGAAAATATAGGAGACTCATTGAATGTAGCTACAGTTTATTGTACATAAAAATAAAAAGGCAGGCAATAAAATTAAAAATGAATAAACTAATCTATACCTTAATAAAAAGTTTTCTGGGCATCAAAAAAACATTGTCAAGAGAGTGAAAAGTAACCCATCAATTAATTGGAAGAAAATATTTGCAAATCTGTGTATATGATTGATAACTTTAATTGTTTTAAACTTAAATTTATTCATTTTATTTTATATGTGAGAGTTTCCCCTGAATGTATGCATGTGAACTGTGTGTGTGTGTGTTTGATATATATGACGGTGAGAAGAAGGCATTGGGTCCCCAGGAACCATGTGGGTGCTTGCTGGGAGTCAATCCTGGGTCTCTGCAAAAACAGTAAGTTCTCTTAACCACTGAGCCATCTCTCCACATCTACTTTGTTTTGTGAGACAGGCTCTCCCATTAATTTGTGAACGTGTTAGGTGAACTAGTGAGCCTTGCTCTTAAAGCTAAACTGAAGATTGAAGAGCTTGACTGCCCTGTCCCTCAAAGGGGCAACAAAGCTCCATCACTGGTGACTCCTGCAGACCTGGCTCACCTTGAGATTATGGAGGTGGAGTCTGTAGCGATTGATCTGTCATAAACATCTCTGGAGCTGTGAAGAGGAAAGCCCCCCCCTCCCCAAGCTCACTCTAGTTCTGGTTCTCTAACTAATCTCCTGCTGATCAGAAGTAATGCTGTGCTCCTTTGTCTTGGGTCTTTGTGGAGCAAAGATGGGGGAGAGGGTACAGGACTGGCTGGTGAGTTGGGACAGGTCACAGAGACACTTCTTTGCCAGTATTGTCATTTCAACAGCTCTTTCCACAAGTCTAATAGCTTAGAAAACACTTGCTGGTGTCAGAGGATTTATTTTGGCCTGTGGCAGGGATAAGATGGACAATATCAATCAGAAGTTCTTAGGAAACCTCTGTCAGAGATATTAGATTCTTTAACCGAACTGGCTTGAGGAGGGAGGCAGGCTTGTGGCAGCAAAGAGCACAGAATGAAGAGTCCCTGTGAAAGCTAGGTTAGTACAATGTTGGGATACAGATTCCAACAATGGGAGTCGTAACAATAGCAATAACAACAAAGCAACAAGAACTATAGCTGTTAAATACCTATGGAACCAAAAATGATTGGCAGTCTTCTTTGAACATTAAAGGATAAGTATGGGTCACTTCAAATGATGTCAAACAGCTTGAAACTCACATGCATGTATAAAAATGATAGGCAGGGCAAGTGACAGTTCTATCTCATAGTTAAGGAAAATATGGATAGCGAAGTTCTGTCATTTGCCCGAAATCTTATGCCAGATTCACATGTGAACAGGAGTGATATAGGTATGAATAATTTGCATTGATAGAGATTTAAGGTCAATTTTGTTATATGTATAAGTGTTTCTGATTTTGATTAAGGTATTGTGATTGTGTAGTTCATTTAAATATGTACTGTATAATTAAGAAATATAGGTTGTTAATGGATAATCATCGATAATAGTAAAGCTTGTAGTCATGTTAGTTAGATTTTCTAGATATATATATATATATATATTTTAGATAGACATTCTTCATGTCTTTCAAAGATTACAAAATAGGACATTTAATGTTTTAATAACTTAGGACTTTTCATGACAATGAGACACTCTGCTCCTGGCAGCACCAATCTACTTCAAGAGGAAGATGGGCATCGAAGAGGCACCTTATGGAGTTTGATAGCCATTTGTGCGTCTTCCCTGGAGCAGGTAGCATGGCGTCAGAGAGACGCCATGCTACCTGCTCCAGGGAAGATGCACGCTATGAAGCTCCGACCCAGGATGGACTTAGGCTAGAATCTTCCCGGTAAGACTGGTGCTATACAGATGATAAGAAATGGGCTAGTCCAGGTGGGAGAGTTAGCCTAGAAGATGCTAGGTAGAAATGAGCCAAAGCAGTGTTTAAAAGAATACAGTGTCCGTGTAATTATTTCGGGTAAAGCTAGCCGGGCAGGCGGCTTGGGGTGTTGGGGACGCAGCCCCGCCGCCGCTCCCTATTACTACACAGGAGTTGGCTACCTCTGCTCCTAACCTTACTCCTGCATTCTTTCATGTTGTGCATTGATTTTTTGCAAAGCTTGTCTACTTAGGGCTTGTCTACTTAGGGTATTTGCTGGCATTGTAGAAGCTGCAAGAGTTACAGATCACATATGCCTGGTTTTGGTATAACTTTAATCCTTCCCCTGGATGGACTGACCCAGGGTAAAGAACTTCTTACCTGAGGACGTAGAGGGTCCTTCAATATCTTTAAGCCATAGGTAAAATCATTCTGTTTCTTTGGCTTCTAACTGACCTTTCATTTAAAAATACCCACAAAGTCCCTCCCCTGTTAGAATCAAAGAACTTTGTGATTAAAACATTTACATAAAGTGCTACATCTTCCGGCATCACTCATCCCCTTTCATCCTTTTAGACACCCATTGCTCTTTCATTCATTTCCTTACTGATTTTTTTTTGGCATTGAACAGCTCAAAAATAAACCAAACTGTACTCTATTTTCAGAGGATCCAATGGCCTCTCTGGCCTTCACAGGTACCAGGCATATGTGTGGTGCACATATGTGCATGCAGGCAAACATTCGTATATATAAACATAATTTAAAAAGCTGAAGAAAAAAGAGAAAGAAAATCAATAGTAAAATTCTTTTTGTAAAAAAAAAATGTCTTTTCTCTATATAATCTACTGTCCATGATAGTTTAACCAAGGGTACTGCTCAGGAGTTGACACAAGCCTATAGTTGGGCAATTTCATGGCCACCTGACCTTATGATAAGGTGTTGAATCCCTGATGGAACTTACTGTGTACCATGAAGGAGCTGAAAATCAGAATGATTGTATGGGGATGCTAATAAAGTAAAAACATTATGCAGTGAGTGGGGAATGATCTGAATCCCATCTGGAGAGGGAAGGTCTGCTCTGTTGGTTTCTTATGATGTTGCTTCTGTGGGTAGACACATGTCTGTGCCTGATACATCCCAGTGCATGGTGACTGCTTCCGTGTCTATTCTTAGAACATCAGGTCTGAAACTTGTGTTCCTAATGTCACCATAGCCTAACTTTCCTGTGCTTGAAGATTTGTCTCTGGATAATTGCCTGGAGATGCAAGTGTGAGGACAGAGTTGAGGTCTCACATGCTTGCCGAGGATCCCTCTGTCCAAAAAGGGGTGAGTAGATCCAGTCCTACCTAAGCCTAGCATATAGGTCCTGAGGCAAGTGATCCTTGCTGTCCCTTAGTCTTCTCCCCTGTGAAATATAGTTCCTGTTTTCCTCGTCACCCAGTGTGACTCCAGAAACCCCTCTGAGGAAGACATCGACAGCCAAGGAAGCAGAACTGTACTATTTCAGCTTCCTTGGTGGTCCAACAGGCCAGCATGCTTCCAAACGCCAGAAGCCCCCAGTCCTCCCACAGACCACCTGCTATGGCAAAGCTAAGCAAACAAACAAATAAAGCATGTTAGAGCACTACTGAGAGCTTGAATTGCAGACACATTATCTACCAGCTAACTAACCTCACTAAGCCGGTGAAGCCTCCTTTCTCAGATGAATAATAGGATGGGCTCACTTTACCACAGGGTTCTAATCTTCAGCCTGGGCACACAATGGGTGGTTGATAAATGTGGTAACTCACATTCTAAGAGACGCAGTGGCTACTGAAGATGAGTGGATAAAGGGTGGTGCTGAAGAGGACAGGCAAGGAGAACTCACCGGGTCTCAGGAAAACAGGGACGTTTTTAGATTGGAGCTTCAGAAAAGTGTCAGTCATACAAAGGGAGTTTTCTGCAAAAGATATGAGGCACTCAAACCACACATCTCCAGCCACTTAACACAGGGCACAGGGAGGCTCATTGCAGCAGATCTTCACTACAGAGGGGCCCCTGCTGCAGCAAGATCACTGCGGTTGCCTGTCCCAAGGTAGAGTCCTCTATCCTCATTTTCCTTTTAATTGATACACAGGTGATACTCATCCAGCCCTACGACTGTCGTATCTTCCCTGTGCAGCTGCCACTGCATTGCTCCTTGAACTAGGGACAGTGTATCACTCTAGGACCCTCACCTCAGGAAGGAGGACTGCCCACTGCCCAGTTAGGATTAGTACCAGGGGGGAGGTCTCAGTGCTTCAGGAAAGGTCTGTCCTGGGGTCCTTGGGGAATCCTGGGTGGCTCACTGCTCCTTAGTTTTCCCATTTCCATCCAATGCAGCTATGGAACTACAGCACACAGTGTGTGGTCCAGGATCTGGAAAGAGACTGAGGGAGGGGACTGGACAGCAAGAGGTCATTCCAGGTCACTCCTGAGCCTCATTCACAGTCCTGCTGCTTTCCTTGATCTTTGCTATGTCCCACCGATCCCTTGGAAAGGTTTGTTCACACAGTTGCCAATAAGCTGGACGGGGCTAAATTACTCTGATTCTCACACCCGTCTCACAGATGGGGTTGCAAAGACCTACTGCCGACTGAGGAAGCAAGAGACTCAACAACAATAATGTGTTTACAGCCAGCTAGCCAGGAATCAGAGAAGTGGGCCCTGCAATCCAAATTTTGGAAAAAGTGTTTCTCCATCATAAATACCCATGGGGATTATATTGTCAGCAGAAGATGATTGTAGGGGAAGGAAGCCACCAGAGTCCCAGTAAGCAATCCCAGACCTGTGGGTCCAAGTTCAGAGAGTGGAGACAATGACGCCTGTGGCTGATCTTTGGAAAGGCCATCCTGTGTGCTTCTTACCTTCTGAAATTTACTCTTCTTTGTTCTTTAGTAGGAGGGGGTTTGATATCCCTAATTCTTCAGCTAAGAACACTGAGGGTTGACAACTTGCATCATTTGTTCAGATCTCAATGAACCTCCCTCTGTCTGCCCAACAAGGCAGAAAGACAGTGCTAAGGGCCCTGTGGCCCTACAGCAAGCAGACCAGGCCCCAGCTGCTGGGATACAAAAGCAGATAAGCAACTGGATCCTGCCATTGTCTCCCTGAGAGGTGGAGGAAGAGAAAGAGCAATAGTCCACAGCTCCTGGGTCTGCCTGTCCTGGTGACTGCCTCCATTGGCATTTAGCCCCAGCAAGATGCTAGAATGACTCTAATTGGGGGAAAAAAATAAAAGCATGCACTGAGCCGCTCTGTTTTGTTGCTAAGGAAAGAGCTAATTAGAGCTGGGGGTGCTGAAAGGAAACATACTCCTCCATCCTTAACCCTTTCTTCTTTGGGGGAAGGCTGGGAAGATATGTCAGTTCACACACTAGTCTTCTCGGTCCCCTCTCAATTCTCTCAGAAAACACATTGGCTCTGAAAGTGTCCCAATGATTGGATCTTTCAGGTACAATGACTAAATGCAGTGGACAGTATCAGTAGGAGGATACGATGCACCAATCCTGTGAAGATAAAAGTGGTTTCTACTTGGCATTCTTAGTTCAAGTGCGGCAACAACCATTTTTATGACTGGAGTCAGCTTTAGGTACAATTGGTCTATTTCATCATTCTCATAGTGGAGATAAGAGAGACCCACAGGGGCTATGATTTTTGCTCAACAAACATTGCAGAGCCCCTGCTAACAAGGCTGTAGTGGGTTTTGGTTAATGAAGAGCGTGGGCAGAGGTAAAGACAAAGAACCACGTTTTTGGCTGCCAGAAAGACACATGTAGCAGCTACATAACACAGCTTTTTAGACAGCAGGAAAAGGCATTCCATGCTGGGCAACAGAAGATATGCTGGTTGGGCTTTCAGCAAGGTAAACCCTGAGATGGAAAGAGAGGCCAAAACCTCATATGAAGTATGTTCCTGAGATCACCTCGGTGATGGGATGGGAAGGATAGATGATAGGGAGGGGGAAAGTGGCCTCTGATATCCGCTCTTCTGAGACTCCATCCCACTGTAGAGTTCTGATACTTGGATGATCCTTCAGTGTTGTTTTAGAGAGGCAAGAGACACAGGTTATCATGCCTTGATACTAAGAAGTTTTTTGCTTCTCCTAGGAAGGATAATGTTTTTGGGAAGGGCGTTCTTTCCACCCTGAGCAATCTCCAATGGGGCTGGTCACGTAGCTGAGGCCTCTGGGGCCAGGTGTCTGCATTACTCCTTGATAGATGCAGCAATGCAGGACTGCAGCCTTTGTACACCTCCCCTGAGGCATCAGTGTCTTGCTGGAGTTGAAGGATGCCTCGCAGCAATTTAGAGCTGCTTGCCTCTTTGCAGTTTCCATGACTGCCTCCACGTTGTTATTCCTTGTTTGTATCCTTGGGTTTGTCTCTCCAGAATCACAGGAAATTATATAGAACCTCCTGGCTGGAATCTGTGTGCCTAATTCTACTGAGGGCACTGAGGCAGGAGGATATGACATCAAGCTATCGTAAAAGGAAAGGGACACTATTTGTAGAGTCAACAGAATGTATCCCTCTGAAGTTTCCAGAAGGAGGTCCAAGTACCTATGCTGGACTGGGCAGTGAAGGAAGGATAGTGTATCCCACGCCAGGCAGATCTCAGGTGTAATAGCTGGTTACTTCTGCCCTGATGCTTGCCAAGTGTCTGCCTTTAGCGTAGGACTATCCTGTAGGAACAAAAGGAGGTTTCATTCCCCACTCTTTTTTTTGCACAGCAGTCTTAATTTACATAAATACTAAATACCTGACTCCATCTTGTTCTTTTATTAGAGTCCTTACCTGGAAGTTTGATATTTAAAGGGAGATGGGAGGTGAGCCTGGAACAGTTGCTAAGTGCTCAGCGTATCACCATAGAGGTCAAGGATCTCTGGTTGTTGTTTGTTTTTTTTCTCCTCAAAACGAGGTGATGGAAACTGTTAGGTTTTGGTGTCTTTTTCTTTTCTTCCTTTTTGTCCCTGTTAGTCAAGTACAAAGTACATCTATAAAGTTCACAAATTAATGTATGTGTAGATTTTGTTGGGTAGTATGATCATCACGACTGAGTTCTCCAATCCAGGAACATGGGGTATCTGTCCACTTGCTCATGTCTTCTGTCACTTATTTCAGTAAGATTTTTATATGGTTTACCTTCCTGTACTATTCTAGTTAAACCTATTACTAAGTATCCTATTTTTTCATCTATAACAGATAGAGTTAAAGTTTAATTTAAAAATTTCATTTTTAGGTTATTACAATGTAGAGAGCATACTTTTTAATATATGCTCTGATCCTTTATTCTACAACTTTCAGAGGTTGTGGCGGCTTCCCTCTTCTCTGCTGATGTCCTGTTCTGGTGGTAGTTGTCATCGGCAGAGATGACCCCACCCTTCCGTAGTTCTCACATTGCCAGGACTCCTGCTTATCTCCTATGAGGGACATGCCAGTTGGCCCTAACCTCCCGAATCGTCTCAAGTGATGTTGAATATTGTATCAGGTACTCTATTTTAGTCTAGCCACACTGACCAGACAAAATGTGGAAAGCTAAGCAGAGTACAGCTACACAGATTCCTTCTCTTGAGGGTACAATCAGAGTCCACGAATACAGACAGTGGTCAACATGGCTTGTGGTAGTGGTGTGGGAATTCAAGGAGCGAAGCCACGCTGTACCATGACAGGAGCAGGTAGAGAGAAAAGGCCACATAGCTTCTGGGAGACCAAAATGAGAAGAGAGAGAGAGAGAGAGAGAGAGAGAGAGAGAGAGAGAGAGAGGATAAAAGCATCCTTCTGAGATGTACCATGATGAGCCCCAGAGTTCAGCAGAGTCTCCTGCCTCTTGTTACCAACAACCGTCTGTGCCCCTCCCAGAAGTCCCTCTCGCATCACAAGTCTAGCACTGCAATCAAATCACCGCTAACAAGTCAAGGTTCTGTGAATGCACAGGGTTCAAATTCATTGTTTCAGGGTAAAGATATTTCAGACAATCGATTGTTTTAAATTCAGGTTTTTTTTCTTTTCTACAAGTTATTCGTAAAAATGAAGTGAAACCACTTTGAAAACAGAGTATTAAAATCAGTTTATTTTGCAGTGCTGGGACTTGAATTCATTGCCTCACTCATGCTGATCAGACCTTTTATTTCTGAACTGTGTCTCCAGACATAAGTTTTGTTTTAGTCACTTACTTTTCTAATGAACTTATCTTGGGTCAGCTTCTAATCTAAACTGGAACCCATCACCACTTTGCCTCCTTCTGCCCTTTCTAGGGTTGCTGACACATGATCTGGGGAAGCCAACAGTTGATCTACTTCTTCAGCTGGGATGTTGCTGAGCCAGTCTGTGTCCTTTGTCTGACCCATGCTTCCATGCGTTGCCTGACTCATCTTCCATGAGATCAGGTGTTCAAAACCTTAGGTTTTGTCACAGTGGTAGAGTTCAGCTCTACTATGCACAGAGCTATAGCTTAGCCAGGGAAATGTGTGGTCGAGCTGGAGTACCTCTTTTAGGTGACAGTATGCTCAAAATTCCGTGTTAGATCAAAGCTGATTTATCAGTTGCTGCTGCTGAAAGCTATACAGGTGAGACAAAGGGCTTAAATCTGCTAGCAAGTTCCTTTAGAGCATCAAGTCGAGTAGAACTGATAACTTACCTAGACGTATTGAAGAAGCATAAAATGTGGCAAAACAAAACAGCTGTAACTGGGCATTTCTCTCCCACCCATCAGTTCCTAAATAACCACCCTAAAACTTAATATTAATTACAAACCGTTTGTCTTATTGGCTCAGGCTTGCTGTTAACTAGCTCTTACAACTTAAATTAACCCATTTCTATTATTCTATATTTTACGACGAGGTTTATTATCTCACATCTTGCTTCCCCAGCAGCTGCTGGCATCTTTCTGACTCCACCCTTCTTCTCCCTGTATCTCCGCTTGAATTTCCAACCTGGCCCTATTCTGCCTGGCTGTTGTCCAAATCAGGTTCTTTATTAACCAATGGCAATAAAACATATTCACATCATTCAGTAGGACATGCCACAGCAAAGAACCAAACCAAACCAAACAAAAAAAAAAACCACCTGAAGGGTGTTTACCTGGAGTGACCAGGTTTAAGTGTCCCGTGTCTCTAATTGCTTTTGTCTCTAGTAGAGAGTTCATGATGTCTAGTCACGCCAGATGTTTCACGCTTTCTTTAAAATGTCTCAAGTGCGGTTTATAAAATAAGACTATCTTAGAAGGAAATCCAGGGCAACTGGTATGTAGTAGAAATCGCACACTAATAATCTTGCCCAGGGAATTTCACATCTGTACACCATGCCCTGCCACCTGCCATCCCTGGCCCTTCTCGCTGCGATGGACATGAAATCCTGCTTGAGTTTCAGTGGGGATGCTCTTGCTTTCAAAGGCTCTTGCTAGAACTGCAGAGGTTAGCGCCCCCTCCCTGCAATGCCCTGGCCTCCTCTAGGGTCCTGACCTTGGCCAGAATGGCTCTGCCACTTGTGTTTTCTTGGAGCTCCTTGCCGGGGATTAGTCTCAGCCACTCACCGAATAACACTGGCTAGTGAGCCGAAGCTCTTTTAGGAAGCCCCATCTGTACTAGGCACCTGAAGACTGTTGACCTTGGCTGACTAGAATGTGGTGATTTCATGATGGAATATCGCAGGTCGTGAGCCAAAGTTATCTCTGGCCACATTTGTGTCTTTAAGAGGCATTTACTCTCAATTTCTGTGGTTGACCTAATGTTTTGTGGCTGTGAGTTGTAATTCTAAGAACTGTTGGCTCTGCTTAGCTGGTCTTCAGCCTATCAATTCTAAAACCAAGAATGCTATAAGACCTGACATTGACAGGAGAGAGGCCTTGCTGAATCCCACTTTCCTTAAAATGCTGTCAGTCCGTTCAACAAATGCATTGATTTATGATCTTCCCTCTTCTGTAGCTATAGAGCTCATGCCACTTCTTCCATGAAAGCACATGGCTCAGTATCTACATAACTGAGTTCATGCTCCTGGACCATGGTCATTCATATTGCATCAGAGTAAGTGACTTTCTATTTTAAAAAGATGTGTTTCTATACAAGGGATCATGATGTGCACATGTGTGCATCAAGTGTCTTCTGCGAGTCCTCTCCGCTTTATTCCTTTAAGGCAAGGGCTTTTCCTGAACTTGGAACTCTAATTTTTTGACTAGGCTGACAGACATCAAGCTGCTGTGATTTTTCTGTCTCTCCGCCCACAGTGTTGGAGTTACTGGAATGCCTGTGACTGTCCCCAGATATTTATATGATGCTGGGAGAGAAATTCAGTTCCTCATGGTTGTGAAGAAAGTACGCCTAACGACTAAGCCATATCTCCAGCCTTAATGTATCTTATTTCTTATTTTCCTTAAAGCAAAAACAAAGGCACTCTCTCTCTCTCTCTCTCCCTTCCTTTTTTCTTGAGACAGGGTTCTAGTAGTTTTGGAGTCTGTCCTGGAACTCACTCTGTAGACTTAGGGGAAACCCAGATGTGGCTTGAGTGATAAATATACCCCAAGAGCTTACGGTTTGAACACTTGGTCCCCATTGGGTGGTACTATTCGGGAAGGACTTCATTTTGGAATTTTTTTCCTTGAGCTTGTGCGTGCTGTCTCAACTGCTGTGAATTCATATATGCAGCTTGTCTGCTGTGTCGAAAAACCAATTTTCTTATAGTCATCCAACACTTCGACTCTTACAGCCTTTCACTCATCTTGCACAATAGTCCCTGAGGCATGGTATGGTACATGTGTCTCATATAGGATGGAGTATTCTGTGGTCTCTTATGCCATGCACCATGCCCAGTTGTGGTTCTCTATGTTAATTGCCACCTACTGCTAAAAGAGGCTTCTGTGACAAGTCTACCATATTTCAATGTGTTTTTTTGGTCTCTGAGCTAACACCTAGGTTGGGTTGATAACTATAGTGACTAGTGCCTCAGCAAACATGGACATGCAGCTACCTCTGAACTATTGTGACCTGGAGTCATTTCATACTGCTGCAGATGGATCCCATGATGGTTGTGTCTTTAATGCTTTGAGGAACGTCCACACTGGTTTCCACAGTGGCCACACCAGTTTACATTCTGGTCCTGTTTTCCAAAAATCTTTATTGATAACCAAACAGGGATGACAGTCAGTAACATTTTGGTTCAAAGACAGGCTAAATATAAGGTTGGGTGTTTCTTTTGTTATGATTCATCCCCATAGAGTTAATCGCTAGTATAGGCTTGCAGGATTCACAACACACCACTGCTGGCCCAGGCCTAGACTGTCCTCTCATTCACCATTGGCTCTAAGAAGGATGCTGGAATCTGCCTCCTGCTGGACAGGCATCTCCCATGGTAGACTCTGGTGTTGTTCTGCTTTAACCCACTGACTTCCGCTCTGTTCTTTGCCACACCAGCCCTGTTAGCCTCTGGGTTCTTGAATTTTCTGACCACCCTAGCCATTGGCCCTGCTCAGGATCTGTGCAGGTGGCTTCACTCTCATATGAGGTCCCAGTTCAGTGGACACCCTGTCTCTGAACACCCTGTCTAAGGAGACAGTCTATGCAGTCCCTAGCATAAACACCATTTAAAACTGGTTTAGGAGAAGAGCCCTTTCCTTGTGCAGCGTTTGTGGTCATCTGAACAGCCCCCACTGGAACATAAACCCCATGTGCATAGACCTCTGTTTGTATGCTCGGTATCTCCATCTACAGCATCCACAACAGAGCTTGCCGGGCACATGCTGGGCCTGAGAGTTCCTGAGCGAGGGTTGGCTCTTATTCCTGCAGCATTCCACATATAAAATCGAGATAAAACAGAGCCAGATCAGAGTATGTGCTGAATCTGGCTCCTTAGGTTATATGGGAAATTTTCCACATTGCTGAAGATGCAAAATGTAAGTACTTTTGCAAAGTACAGCGCTACTCACAGACGTTCTGCGGTGTGTTAAAGCAGACTTCTTGTCCTCAGTAAATAAGGGTGCCTCCTGGATGTCTGCTTTTCCTGAGTGATTCTTCTGAGCCCATCACTCATCCTAGGCTCGGTCCAGGAAGTCTGAGAGACCAGGCACGTTCAAAGCTTGTGGGCTATGCTTTATGAGTGGTGAGATGCCTTCTTTGTGTTTTGTGTTTTTGGCCATTACCCCCAGGAGGTTCTTGGAAGAGCCTGTAATCATCTTACCTGCTTGTCACCATCTTCAGCCTAGGCAGTCACCGGGTAATCTATCCAGAAATGGTTTCCCTTCCTTTGGTTGCTGCTTTAACATGGCCTGTCCTGGGCTGGAAGTAGCTGGTGGCCACTTAGACATTTCCAGGGTCTGTGAGCATGCTCATATTGGACACACAAGGTACTTGGGTGGTTTCTGAAGACATAGGTCTGCTAGGACTGTGGAATAAGGTAGTGTATGCGGCTTGCAGAAATAAATATACTCTAAAGAGATGCTGTGTCTCTCAGAATGTTGGAACAGTGTACCTGGAGAATAGGAATTTCTCTAGGAATCTCATGCTAGAAGAAGGGAAGAGACCCAACCAAAGGGGCAAGTTGTCTCCCAAAAAGGATTGCACACAGTTCTAACAACTTGTCAGACCACCTTGCAGGATACTAAAACCCAGATGATGATAGGCCAAAGGTGGTTGGGACCACACATTAGCCAGGACTGCTTAGCAGTGTTTAGGTGTGCATATCCGTGATCCTGTGTTTAAACTTCGGGACACTAAACACAGACGTGGAGAATGTGTTGGATCTCTGTGTGCCTTTCTCCAACGTGGCCACATTGAATAAATCTTCCCTTTCTGCTTTCCGCTATTAATTTCGTTCTTTCAATTGGCATATTGAAATGGGTGAACCTGAAATTGGGCACAAGCTTGATCACCAAAATTGAGAGTAGTAGGAGATATGGGGATGTTCTGGAACCCCTATGTGCTACTGAGCACCCCCAGGAACATTATTCCCAGAAGCCCCCATCCTCTTGGTGGGACAAACCCAGCGAGCACTCTAGAAGGCATTTCCCCCCTTCTAGGTAAAGATCAGTTTGAATTTAAATTTTGCCTATCTTCCTCTTCCTTCTCTCCCCTTCTCTGCCCCCATCTCCTCCCTGATACCTGTTGGAAAACAACTTAGTTCCTTTTTGAGGCTGAACATTTCAGTGGAGAGAGATACAGTGCCCAAAGATAGAAGGACAAGAGGGAAGGGGAAGGAGATAAGAAGAGAAGAGCAAAGGAGGGGACAGATGGCGACCCAGCCAGGCCATCTGAATAGAAGAGGGGAAACCAAACCACATCCACACAATGTAGCTGGCAGGATGGATCATGAAATAATATTTGTTCATCAGATATCTCAGGAATGTGTGTTGTACTTTCTCACAGTGAATGGAGGCTTTTTCTCCTGGAAAATATCCCAAATGAATAGAGCAGGCAGAGGGAGAAAACACTGGAAACCAGGACCAACTCTTGTTACTGCCTGTTTGCACCCTGTAATTCCTACTAGCAGAGAGGTGGCTCTCTCTCTCTGTCTCTCTCTGTCTCTGTCTGTCTCTGTCTCTCTCTCTCTCTGTCTCTCTGACTCTCTGTCTCTCTCTGTCTCTCTGACTCTCTGTCTCTCTGTCTCTCTCTCTCTCTGTGTCTCTCTCTCTTCTCTCCCTTCCTTCCCCTCCTCTTTTTCTTCACTTCTGCCTGGTGTGAGCCAGAGGAGGAGCAAGGGAACAATAAATGATCTGCAATTCTGAGGACCTCAGCTCAGCCTTTAGTTTTGTTTTGGCCATAAAGACTCCTGCCCCTGTAGCCATACTGTCCTTGAGGGACCTCTCCGGCTGAAGGTGCCAGCCAGCCCACCTCAGAAAAATTTTGAAAGGCCATAGTTCTCAAGCCTCAGTTACATCAGAAGAATCTGGGTTAAATACAGGTGGCTCAGCCTTAGAAGCCAGGTTCTTTACAAAGCTTCTCAGGTGATATGGTTTATAGAGGATGCCGAGATGCTGAAAAGTGACAGTGTCCACCAATGCATCGTTCCTGAGACACAGTTTCTTAGGCTCTGTTTTTATTGCTTCCAACTGCCCTTTCCCTGGAATATGGGTGGGGCTTCCTTTTTGTTCTTTCTGCTCTCTGTTGCCAGCCCTATGTGATGTGACTCTCTTACGTCATCTCCACACAGGAGGAAGAGAAATCTGCAAAGGCATTTGGTGGGGTCTAGCGATGTTACCTCAGCTGTTGAATCAAGAATGCTCTCATGTGCTGGGTCCTTTTTGTTTGGCCATCCCTGTCGGTCTATCCGGCCCCCTGGTGTCCAGATGTTTCACATTGACTCATAGTTCTTGGCTTGTCTGCAGATGTGCTTTAGCTGAATTATCTGTCAGTGCCATTTACTGGGTTGCCAGCCCGGGGCTGTATGAGGTTTCATGCTTGACCTCAACAGAGATGCAAAGCTGGGGCAGGTTTTACAATAATGTTTCTGGGGTTCCCTTTAAAGCTTCTGTCAAATTTGTGGCTTTGTCTGTTAAATGTCTTCCTTGCCATTCTGTCACTGTCCTGGGAGGCTGGAGCTCTTTTTTGAAAACTTCCAGATAAATTTGTGAGCCTTATTAGATGGCTAAAGGAAGGCTCTGGCTGGGCAATACTGTTTTAGAAGGTCAGTTATGGTCGCAAATGATCAAAGTGGCTTTTCCTTAGAGGCTTATGAGTGGACACAAAGGTAATGTCAAAGTTAAAGAGTATGTATGTGTCTCGTGGTTCCTTTGCAGCATGTGGACTTGCTGTCCATGAAATTAATGGTGCTTGACCAGCTTGGCCAGTGTTTGCCAGGCACTCACCAGCTCCCCTTCCACAGCTTAAATGCAGAGTACCTGCCTGCAGCAGCTGTCTGAACTGCAAAGGGGGCTGCTTCCTGTCTCTCAGACAACTTTCCATGCCTCAAGAGGATGGGCATTGAGAGATCAATCCCTAGAGGGAGAAAATGTGCAGAAGAATCTAGTTCTTACAGACTGGCTTTCAGGTTTGAGCAAGGCTCTGCCAGCAGAGGGCAGGGTTGGCTTCTTTGCTGCCCACATCTCCCCAGGCTGTTGAGAGGGGCCTGCCTGGTAGGAACAAAGACAGGGTAGATATCCATAAAGACACGACAGGTATGGCTTCTTTCCTAAGCAGGGCCAGGGTAGAAGTGGAGGTATCGCCAGTCAGGAGCCTGCTACCTCGTTCTCTGCAGTTATGTCTACCAGAAATCCAGGACCTGTCTGAGCTAGGGTCCATCTTGATATCTAAAGGAGGGTAAGAGCAGCCAGCCACACTCTGATGTTCAAAGCTCCTCCCCTAACCCCTCTACTGTCCTTGTCTGTGACAGACAGACAGTGGGCCACTATCCATGTCTGCGGCAGTAGGACAGCAGGCCACTGTTGATGTCTTGACAGGCAGCAGGCCCCAAGTTGTTCTGCGTTTGTAATACCTTAGGTACTCAACATTCAGGATTTCAGATCTCTCTGCCTCTCTTAAATTCTTCTCTCATACATACATGGTCTAATCTACATTGGAAGTAGAAAAAGACAAGATCTCCTGAGTATGTTGGGAGCATGGGGATCATGGGAGAGGGTAGAAGGGGAGGGGAGAGGAAGGGAGGAGAGCTGAGAAAAATATATAGCGCAATAAAAATGATTGAAAAAGTCTTTTCTCATATATTATGTCCTGACTACAATTTTCCTCCCCCCCTAATATCTACCTCCTACCTCCCTTCTCCCCCAAACTCACCCACTTACCTCCCCTCAGAAAAAGAGCAGGCCTCCAAGGGACATCAACCAAACACGGCATAACAAGCTACAATAAAGACCAAGCACATACCATTACATCAAAGCTGGACAAGGCTACCCAGTAGGAGGAAAAAGATCTCACAAGTAGGCAAAAGCATCGAAGACAGGCCCCATTCTTACTGTTAGGAATCCCACAAAAAGCCAAGCTACTCAGCCCTAACATATATGCAGAGGACCTAGGTCAGAGCCCTACAGGCTCCCTGGTCTCTGTGAGCCCCCGTGAATACTGGTACAGTCTGTGGGCTGTGTTTTCTTGGTGTCCTTGGGGATTCTTGATCTTAGGGTCCATCTGAGATGCAGGGCACGGCCAGGTTGTGAGCAAACCTTTACATAGCATTGCTAGACTTCTTATAGGTAACACATGTGATCCACACAGATGATGCTAGGGGTTGAGGTGCTGCTCTTAGGGACTACTCATCCTGAATGGGAAACGCCAGAGCTTAGCTGTTGGGTGGATACATCTGGGTTCTGTATCCCTTTGGCTCTGAGAAATACTGGCCTCATTTCTATCTACCTTGGAGGCCTATAGAACTTCCACTGCTGTCATGTGACTTATGCCTGAGGCTTTGCTCACACCAGAGGTCCTCTTGGAACTCAATATTATTTTATCAGTGCTGTGTGTTACTCTGTTTCCAGCAGACCAAGGGTGACTTCCCGAAGGACAGGGATTCCATGTCTACAGGACTCACATCCTGTGGCTTACAGAATCACTTAACATATTATTTAATGGGCTTCTGTTTGTTCTGTGCCAGCCCAGTGGAGGGATCCCAGGATGACATGCTGTAATATGGATTTGAAAGGCCTGGTCTCACAGTGGTGCTTCTGGAAGGTGGTGGAACATTTAGGAAATAGAGCCTCGTGAGAGGTCTTCTGGCTACAGGAGGCATAATATTGAAGGGGATTGTGGGGTTCCATTCCCTTCTTTTTCTCTTTCACTTCCTATCTTGTCTTTGTTCTTTCCATCCATATTCTCCTTCCCCAAAGCAATGGTACTAGCCAGTCATGTGCTGAAACCTCTCAAACAGAGACAAATAAACTTTTTCTATTAATACAATGAATAGCTGAGGTATTTGTTAAAGTAACAAAAAACTGACCAAAACAAATAAATACCAAGGTGACGATCACAAGTGCACATATTTTATTAGGGGTGACACTCACATGAGTTCCACTGGGAAGGGAGCCAAGACAGAGTGCTGCCATCTCCCTCTGAGGATTAGAGAACAGTGAAATGACGTTAGGGTTTTGTACCCACGCTCATGTGCTAGCATTGCCCAAGCATGCTGAAATTGCTTAGTCATACTTTGAGTGCTTTTTTTTTGTGACTCCTTTACGGTTTGCACGGTTTTGGTCGTGAAGAGATGGCAAGAAGTTTGCAGCCACAGGACATCCCAGTGCCAGCAGAGGCGGCATGAAGACCACAGACACGTCAAAGAAGTTGACAGGTAGCAAAACCTGTCTATGAATGTCCACAGGCAAAGACCCTGCCTGGATCCACCAGATTACCCAATGTCTGGGAGAAAGATGAAGACGGCTCCCTTAGGAGAATCTCACAGATGACCCAAAGGGTAGCCCCTCATCCCAGGAAAATCAGGATCTTTGTGTACCGGGGTGTAGTAGGAGGAGTGGGCCTGCTTTTGGTCCCGGTTGCCTTGCTAGCTTATACCCGAAATAATCACACAGAAATTGTATTCATTAAATCACTGCCTGGCCCATTAGCTCTAGCCTCTTATTTGCTAACTTTCATATCTTGATTCACCCATTTCTATTAAATCTGTGTATCATCACGTGACTGTGGATTGCCGGCAAGATTCTAACCTACATCCATCTCAGGCAGAAGATTCATGGTGTCTGCCACACTGCCCTTCTTCCCAGCATTCAGTTTGGTCTGCTCCACCTATCTAAGTGCTGCCCCATCAAAAGGTCAAAGCAGTTTCTTTATTCAACCAATGAAAGCAACACATAGACAAGAAGAACCTCCTACACCACAGGGGTCTGGGTGTGAGTTGCATTGCCCTGGCTTGAGCACATCACCATGGACTTTTCTTTGCAGAAGTCTATACTGCTTGAAATGGGAAGGACTAAGATAGCTTGGCTCACATAAAAAATAAGTTCCCTAGATTTCTTCCTCTGCTCTTTGTGGCCTCACCCTATGTCTTGCACAGGGAACTGAAGGTTCTAGTTCAGTCTCATCCCATGCTTTCTACTGGGGAGCTTGGTGTTGGACAGTTATGATAAGGATGTGAGATCCATTGAGACAGTAAAGACAAGACTGAGTGGGCAAAAGGTCTTTGTGGAAATAGAGCCTAGTGAGAGGTCTTCTGGCTAGGGGAGGCATAACATTGAGGGGGACTGTGGAGCCATAGCCTTGTTTGGAGAAGGATGTGTAGGAAGGAGAGGCTTGCCTCTCAGATCAGTTCCATGCATCCTTTTTTGTTTTGATTATTTAATTACTTATTATTGTTGTTAGTGTGTGTATGTATGTGTGTGTCTTTGTGTATGTTTGGTGTGTTTGAGATCAGCTTTGTGGAGTTGATTCTTCCTTTTACCTTTACATGGGTTCTGGGACTCAAACTCAGGTAATCTAACTTTCCCACAGAGCCACATAACCACCCCTGTTTGGAAGAGTTCATGTCATACACAGAAAAGGTGGGACAGTTTCAAGTCTGTAAAGTGCCCATATAGCACAGATAAGGTTAAGCAGGAAACACCAATAGGCCAGGTGTGTCAGTAATTTTTTTTTTTGTCATCTCAAGTGAGAGACTGCAGAGTTAAAGGCCAGGACATTAATCTCCTGTTGGGAGACTTTAGCACAGTGTCACTGTAGTTTGGAATTCAGTCTAGTCGCAGGCATGGGAGTGAAAACTGCAATTAGCTTTTCAGACCTATGCTCTGGGGTTGTGCTTCTCTGACTCTGTGTACTGGGCCACACTAAGCTCCAGTTTATAAGTGGGTAATCCACATCCATGCAAAGTATGGGACCAGATCTGAGAGGAGCTGCCAGTACCCTTTGATTAATCTCTAACACACACACACGTGCGCGCGCACACACACACACACACACATGTATTTTGAAAAGAACAGCTGGGCGTACCCATCACACCATGCAAATGCATGTATGCATCCAGAAAACCCTCTTGTTTAACTCACAGGCTGATTCACGTTCAGTTTTATTCTATTTCTTTTCTCCATGTTGACAAAGGCATTATACCCGTTACCTTCAAAAGTTGTCATGTCAGGCTAAAAGAAAAGTCTTCTCCCTGCTGGAAATTTCTCAGTGAACCCTGCTGCAGAAGGAAGTGGTAACAAGAGAAGCTCTGTCATGTGTTCAAGGCAGGTCTCAGTACATCTATCCCTATCCAATCAATGCTGCTGATCAGAGAGGCCATGGTCTCCAGGGGACACCTCCTGATTAGTCTCACTAGGTTTGTCAGACTCCCTGGGATTTGTGGGGACAACTGCATCTCAGTCACTGTGAGTTGAGCCTGGATGGAAAACCCAGGGCCAAGATGTGTGGGAATCCTAGGCTTGCATTTTGTGTCCAGTGAAAGGGCCAACAATGCCTCCTGTAAATTGTCCTTACAGTACAATCCTGGAGTGGCTATCCCCTCTCTGTCCCCTCTCAGGCTTGGCTGCTTGGCTGCCCACCCCACCTCCAGCTGGCGGCTCCCCTGAGCTAGGAGTGACCTTCTGAGCACTCAGTCCCCCTTCAGGGAGCTCCTGTTCCCTCCACCCTGCCCACACTTCCTCTGCATTTCCCTTCTCCAAACAAGGCGTTGCCCCTTTCCTGTTTCTCTGTCACTAATGACTTCAACCCGGGAAGGGAAATGTCACACTAAGCCCCTTCCTTTGTCCTTGCCCTCAGACTTTGATTTCAGACTAAAGAGTGCATGGAGGCATCTGATGAAAGACAGCGGCATCTATCCAGCCATTCTCTCTGATGCTCGCTCTTGTAAGATCCAGCCATGGAGGCGGGGACCCCAGACTTCACAGCCGTCTTTAGGAACCATGAATGTTGACATGGTGCTCCAGGCAGAGTCCAGAAGAGTAACACAGCCTGCATGAAAATCCTGTTACTGTGAGAAGCACAACTTACCTGCTCCCAGCCTCTGATACCAGAGTGAAACACTGGAGATAAAAAAAAAGATGTGACGTATATTTTGAAGTGTACAAGAACACAATATTAGAACACAAATGTTGTCAAAGGATGGCATTAGATATTTGTGTAATGTATGTGTCCCTAGCTTTTGAATATTGTTTCTATGTTCTTTCAAATTGTTGGCACCAGTGCAAGGTGAGTTTCCCCAAGTTGTTTCTATGTCTGCTGGGGAATGCCAACCGCCTAAGAGTGACAAGCCGGCACTGGGGGGGGGGGGATTCGAGCAGGGCTCCCTATAGCTGAGGAGGTTCCTCCATCAGCAAGGGCTAGATCCTCCTTGGGTTACGGCATGCAGAAACACAGTGGTCACCAGAGTGGCATGTAGAAGGCCCAGTGTGGTAGCTGACCTTTCCCCCACTGACCTCTGGACCTGAGCCTCTGTCCTCAGTGTAGAGTCAGAGCAAGAATCCCTTCCAGGAATCCCATTCCCTGCCTGCTTGGCCTTCACAGCCTCCTTCCCCCCTGAGTAAAAGAGGCATTATTAAGCTAGAGGCCAGTCGGGGTGTGGTTTGTTAGGGCAGAGGGCATTTTTCTGGGCACTGGCTGCCAGCTTTTGAGTATGAGTAACAAAGATAACAATCGTGTGTCCCTTTCAGTACTCTGGATGTGGCAAAACATTTTTATCCCCTTTGGTAATGCTGGCGGGGACCTGGAACTTAGTCTCCATTTTGTTGAAATGCGGGCTGAGAGAAGTCGAGTGACTTGCTTAAAATCACACAGTAATTTGGAAAATATAGCCCTACCACCTGGGGGGAGTACCAAGACCTTGAGCAGATATCTGAAACCATGGGGAGTAGCAAATCCCAGGCATATGACGTTTTCCCCTCTACATCTGTAGCTTTAAAAATTTACCATATGAATAAGCCACAATATGAGGTTAACATTAGCTAATGAGATAGAATAATCACAGTAATGCTATTTAAAACAGATGAATTATTTGTTCCTGGAATTTTTTATTTGATTTTTTTTTGGAGAGGAAGTGACTATATCTATGGATTGTCTACACTACTAAGCCCTGTTACTGCTGTCACATGGCATATGACAGTGTAGAACAGAAGGTCCCTTGTCCTGGCACACACGGGCTACACTCAGGGCTTCCTCAGAGTGATAGGTTGTGACATTTTGTCCTAGAATGGAACTGGGAAGACACTCAGCATTTCTGAGCATCCCCTTTTGGATGAACCAGATGCCCTTTAGAGAACCTTTGCTGCCTCATCCAGACACATGTTCGCTGTTCCTGATTGGCCAGTGAACCTGACTCACAGCCTGCTCAGCTCACAGCACATGAGGTTTCAAGTGAGTTAGCAGTTTTCACAAAAGTGGGACTTTTAGCATTGCTAACTAGTGCCCACAGTGAGTGCCAGCCGCTCTGTGGGAGAGACAAAAACGACTCTGGAAATATTCCACGACTTAGGAAAAGCTGAACAATGTGTATGAATCGGCTCTGGAATCAAATCTGGAGAGGTACATGTGTTAGGCATGTGCTGTGCTGCTGAATCGCACACACACAGCCCTGTGAAACAGACTTAAAACATTCTTTCAATGTGGTACTACCCTCCTATTAAGAAATCATCAGGATGTAGAAGGAGGAGGGAGATAAAAATTAAAAATGCATGCCCTGCATCAAAAAATGTGGCTACAAGATAAACTCTACAGAGTGAAGCAGATGTGTGTTGCACATCTGGGATGGTAGCCAGGGGGGAGGGTATAACGTGTGGTTACATAGAAGTCCTCAGTCGGTAGCTAAGCCATCAGGCCAGGCCAGTTACAGATCATACCTCACTGTGTCCTGCATCTGGTTCCAGGGAAAGGACAGCTGTTCACGGTTTTCTCTTTAATTAGAAATATTATCCGTGAGGTCACATGCTATAGCAAACATTGCTTTAAAAAATTCTTGCGTTCATGGTTTCTCAACTGAAACTTGTGGGAGGTTGGGAAACTGCCTCCAGGGACTTGGAAATGGGTAACTTGATTCTAGTACATGAGGGTCTCTGTGGCAGGGGGATGCATTTTGTAGGAAAGATTTTGATGCACTATCTTGCCTATAGCAAACTCAGGGTCTCTGGCTACCATCTCGCTCCTAAAGAGTCCCTCCCCCCATTCTTCACCCCCGTCCCCCCTCCCCGCCTGCCTCCTGTCCCACTTTATGGCATCGCACTGACACAGTCCTGGTGCTTGTGGACTACCAAGCTCTGGGTATTCTTATGCT